>NC_086451.1:132846619-134271619 GCF_028390025.1 Pseudophryne corroboree
AACTAAGTATTACTTTTACTTTTTTTTCCACTTTACTTCTATAATGGGTGCAATGGGTGCGGTGCACACAGGCCCCAGGGTCCAGGGGCCCCACACTGCACACATTGCGCCCACATTTTAATACCTTTCCGGAGTCCCGCGTTGGACGCTGCAGCAAAAATCACAGCCAAAATGGCCACCGCGCCTGCGCAGTAATTAAATTAGTCTCCAGTTCGTGGTGGCCGCCATGTTTCCAGAGACATGTGCATGTGCAGTAGACTCCGGCACAGACGACAGGTGCAGCAGGGAAGGGAGGAGCCTGACACAGGAGATCAGACCACATTCATGTTGTTGGTGCCACTGCCTGTCATACAGTTTGACAGTCGCAGCAGCAATTGACAGCAACAATAGTCATCAGCAAGGAGGAGAAAGAGAGGGAGAGGCACTCTTCAAGCTGCTGTTGCTGCTGCCTGTCATACAGTTTGATAAGCACAGTGGCAGCTGGTAGCAACTGTGAGAGGTGCGGGGCCCTGCGGGTGCGTGTGGTGGTGCCTGCTGCCGTGCAGGTGTAGACTCGGTACTCACCAGGCGCCGCTCTCTCTCACCTTCAGGTACCGGAACCTTCAACGGACCTGGAATTCTTCACTCGGATCCGGACACGGCGATTCCCTCTCGGAGCTGACCGACGACCGAGCTGAGGAGAGAATGGTCTACATTAAAGGGGGTATCGACCCTTCTTCCGCTGGAACAGGGGATACCCCAGGGGTGGCCGCGACCTTCACCGGTTGGGTGAATGGTCATCACCGGCACAAAGCCTCAGCCACCCAGTTTTCACACACTCGCGCTTTCGCACGTAGTGTGATGAAAAGGATTCTCACGTCCGTGAGCAATCCCGACTCCGGCGCTCGGGGACAAACAAGGGACAAACGTACACGGATGCTACTCACGGCACAAGTCTTGCACTCCGATCTTCTCCACTTACAGGTCCCTGTAAGGAGGCAAAGAGAAACAGCCGTGCAGGGCCTAACTCTACCCTAGTGTCACACCCTATACTATCTACAACGGCAGAGCCCTCAAACTAGCTCTGTGGGTGTGGTGCAACATAACTAGCACAAACCTCATAACAGCAATTTGCCCTGCACGGTAACCACACACATCGGAATACAACTTAACACGGTGTTGTCCCTTTATCTACCCGACTCAGAACACCCCGTAGTGGGGGCCGCACAGCTCACCCACCTAATTACCTCAGGGTGGCCTGGGCCTAGCGCCCAGGGCCACCTGTACTCACCTCGGGGAAACACTGATTAGCTGGGCCTAGCGCCCCCTAACTGCACACAGGCCGGAGGCCTGACTTCGCCCACGGGCCTAGCGCCCGCCTAACTTGTTGCCGATGGGTGACCTGGGCCTTGTGCCCAGGGTCACCTTGATATTCCCTAATGGCCAAATTACACTGGGGCTTAATGCCCTCTAATGTCCCACAAGCCTACTGCCTGATGTGCCCCTCGGGCCTAATGCCCGCCTAACCGCTGCTGCAGGGGTAGGGTGGCTTGGGCCTAATGCCCAAACCACCTAATCAAATATTGGCCCCAAACCTCCTATCTGCGCAACAGGCCTAGTGCCTGAATTGTGCCCTCGGGCCTAATGCCCGTCCCTGGTGGTCGAGGGAGGAAGAGGGGAGGGGGTGAAGTTGCCTCACTGAGGCCTCACCTGCTCCAGGGATCTTCGGTGCCCTCTTCGGCCGCTGGCCCGTCCTGGCCAGCGGCGCCGCCGTCGCCTCGCCGCGTCCAGCCGCCGCTGAACATCCTCCTGCCGCCGGACGTCTTCAGGCCTCTTCCGCGGCCACCCGAACTCCGACCGCGACGACTTCTTCTGGCTCCTCCGCGCGGCGTCTTCTTTCTCCTTCTCCCGCCCGTCTTCTTTCTTCGCGCTCTTCCGCGCGCGCGGTCTCTTCGGCTCCCGCCCGGCATCTGACGTCAGACGCAGGGGGCGGGGCCTATGACGCGGCGAGCGCCGATTGGCTCGCCGCGTCCCTCTCTGATTGGCTGCCGCTCCGGGAGCCGCGATTGGCTCCCGGAGGGCGCCAAGATTCAAAAGCCTCTGGTCCGGTGCAGGGAAAAGGGTAATCCCTGCACCGGACACCCGCCGCCATGCACCCAGCGCTGGGGATAGACAAGCTGCCCCAGCGCTGTCCCCAGCTAGGGACACCACCACAGATGTGCCCACAGGGCACATCTCTACACAACAGTCGACAGCAGCAGGGTAGTAGAGCAGGGAGAGCGCCTCTCCAGCCCGGTGCCTCCTGATTGGTTGACTTTGCTGAGTGTGTTGCACTAGCCCTGGATGGAACTATGGTGTCAGGAATCTGCATTCTCCATCGCATTACTTACAGTGGAACTACAGGTTCCTGCAGTTCAGTTCAGTTCCAGTTCCAGTTTTCAGTCTACTGCAGCCTGGAGTACACAGTGCTTCAGCTAACTCACAGCTGATCTGAACACCCAATCCTGCGGGGTGTGTTCTCACAGAGATGCAACATCCAATCATCACAAACCAAGGGGTATAAACTCCAGTTGCTGGCTCAGTCTCATCGCCTTGGACAATGCGTCACATACTTTGAACAGGCGTCTCCTGTCTTCAGTCCTCTGTCTGCAGAGATTCCCCAGTGTATTGGACCTGTGGAACTACAGGTTCCAGCAGTTCCATTCCAGTTCCGTTTCCAGTTCCAGGCTGCAATCCCCTGTTTCCAGCGATCTCCTATTTCTGGCATCTCCAAGTTGTTTCCCTGATCCAGTGTTCCTGTGGAACTACAAGTACCAGCATCCATTCCAGCTTTCCTACGAGTCACATTCGGTGTACAAGTACTCCTGGTTCCTGTGTTCCTGTTTCCAGTGGTTTCCTTGTTGTCATTCTTCAGTTTGCTATGAACTCCAGCCACAGTTTGCCACAACAACTTGCAGTAAGAGACTTTCTTCAGGTGTTCTTCCATTACTCAGCCTGTGCACCTGATTACCAGCATCTAGCATTGTGCATTGCATTCAGCACTTAACAACTTGCTGTGTTAGAACTGTCTCCTGCTAAGGCCTTGCTTGGCTTAAAGACGTGTGCTTCTACAGAGACTGTGTGCTTTGATTGCTATTTCTTATATATCGGAGTTTTGTTTGCTGCATCTGATTTCATTATTGCTGTATCATTTATATCAAGTTACAAGTTCATCTTCATTGCTCATTTGTTACCAGTGACTTTTGAAATATTAATTTATCGGATTAAGTTATTATTCATTGTTCCTGTCATCCGTTATCCCTGTGTGATAATAAATATCAAGCGCACATGCGCTGAACTTTTCGTCAGTCTCCCCGTTTCCTCTATCACTCCTACACTGACCCACTAGTGCCCCCTCCGGGGACAGACAAAGTTACAGAATCCTGACAGTTGGACTATGCTAAGTTGAGTGTATGCAGCTATCCATCTTATTTCAGGCGTAAGGTTAGTGCGAGAGCACGCTGAGTCATGACGGCTATTCCTAATAGCGAATTAATAGGTACATAAAACTTTTTTCAGATCGGATAATGGGCCTAATTCAGACCTGATCACTCGCTAGGGGTTTTTTGCACTGCTGTGAACAGATAGTTGCTGCCCATAAGGGAGTGTATTTTCGCTTAGCAAGTGTGCACACACATGTGCAGCAGAGCAGTACAAACAGACCTAGTGCAGTCTCTGAGTAGCCCAGGACTTACTCAGCCGCTGCGATCACTTCAGCCTGTCCGGGACCAGAATTGACGGCAAGAACCCTCTCTGCAAACGCATGGACATGCCCGTGTTTGTCCAACCAGTCCCAGAAAACAGTCAGTTTCTCATCCACAAACGCCTTCTTCCTGTCAATCTCCTTGCGAACGCCAGTGCAAATGGATTCTTCGCACAAATCCATCGTTGAGCTAAGATACGCTTTGTACCTGTGCGATGCATACGCATGCGCAGTTTTGACCTGATTGCAGGCTGTACGAAAACGCAGCCTAGCGATTAGGTCTGAATTAGGCCCAATGTCCATATTTACCGTATATACTCGAGTATAAGTCGACCCGAATATAAGCCGAGGCACCTAATTCTACCACAAAAACCTGGGAAAACTTATTGACTCGAGTATAAGCCTAGGGTGGGAAATGCAGCTCTAGCCGTACACAGCCCTCAGTGCCAGATATGCCCTCATAGTGCCAGATATGCCCCCACAGTGCTGCCAGATATGCCCCCACAGTGCTGCCAGATATGCCCCCACAGTGCTGCCAGATATGCCCCCACAGTGCTGCCAGATATGCCCCCACAGTGCTGCCAGATATGCCCCCACAGTGCTGCCAGTTATGCCCCCACAGTGCTGCCAGATATGCCCCCACAGTGCTGCCAGATATGCCCCCACAGTGCTGCCAGTTATGCCCCCACAGTGCTGCCAGATATGCCCCCACAGTGCTGCCAGATATGCCCCCACAGTGCTGCCAGATATGCCCCCACAGTGCTGCCAGTTATGCCCCCACAGTGCTGCCAGTTATGCCCCCACAGTGCTGCCAGATATGCCCCCACAGTGCTGCCAGATATGCCCCCACAGTGCTGCCAGATATGCCCCCACAGTGCTGCCAGTTATGCCCCCACAGTGCTGCCAGATATGCCCCCACAGTGCTGCCAGATATGCCCCCACAGTGCTGCCAGTTATGCCCCCACAGTGCTGCCAGATATGCCCCCACAGTGCTGCCAGATATGCCCCCACAGTGCTGCCAGATACGTTCCCTCCCCAAGTGCCAGGTATGCCCCACAGTGCTGTTACTTACCCCTCCGTCGATCCCGCGCTGTCTTCTGGAGGGACACGAAGCACACAGCGTGCGCGGCTCTCCTGTGTCCCTCCTGCATCTTCGGCGGCCGCGGCGGGTCTATTATAGGAAGTGCCGGTTCGTGATCAGAGGTCACGAACGGGTATTTCCTGTAATAGAACCGCCGCTGCTGCCGCCGGAGATGCAGGAGGGACACAGGAGCGCCGCGCGCTGTGCGCTCCATGTCCCTCCTTCACACTGCTCTGCCTCTGCCTGCACTGACTCGAGTATAAGCCGAGGTGGCTTTTTCAGCACAAAAAAAAGTGCTGAAAAAGTCGGCTTATACTCGAGTATATACGGTATTTATGTGTATGTACTGTGGTGTAGCTGTAATTGTTGACAAACTGTGTGCAACTTTGAATAAGCCCCAGTTATTGTTTTAAAACTGTACACACTGAAGCCTGCATGGGTCCTTGTCTTCTGAAATGCTGGCCGTCGCCGCCCTTTCCCTTCCCCCAAACAGCTGCAGCTTGTCATTCATGCTGCGACTTAGTGGGCCATGTGACCGTGGTCACAGACACATATCTGCACATGTGCAGTAGAGATCATGAGCAGATCTGTAAATATCAGAGATGTGCGTAAACCGTCGGGTTTGTGTCCATCTCTGAATAAGGTCCAGTTATGGAAGGTAATAGAGAGTGGCTAGTGAAATGTGGGCATGTCGCAAACGTTTTGTGGGTGTGTCACGGCCAACCACTTTGTTCTGACAAACATTCTGATAGGGCTGCCCAGATATTCGATGGTATGACCGATGTTGGTAAATACAGAGCCAGTGTGCATCTGTACAAATTCCAGTGGCTGTGGCAATAACATGTATCGCTGCGTACATAGATGTAGTCGCAAAGGAAATGCTGCCCACCTCTGAATCAGGTCTTTTGTGAGATTTTTCATTTACCAATTAATTCTCAGTAGTCTCCCATAGATATCTGTCCACATTCTCCAGAACTGAATTTAAATTAGGAACTAAGAGATAGAAGCTTAAATTACTTCTCCACAGAATCATTCCTTATAAGAGAGGCACAAAATACTTACTATGTTCTTACTGTGATTGCAGAAAAGTGCAATATGTCCCTTTCTGACGACCAGCTAGATACCATCATTCCCATGTCAGTACTGGTAACCAGAATGACTCTTGCTGCAATTGCTGGCAACCAGATCCATCTCCACTTTGTAGATTTGTAGAGGTCACCACATGGGGATAGATGCATCATCGCTTGGAGAGTGATAAAATGGGGAAAGAAAAAGTGCCGACCAATCAGCTCCTAACTGCCATGTCATAGGGTGTGTTCGAAAAATGGCACGTAGGAGCTGATTGGCTGGTACTTTTTCTTTCTCAATTTTATCACTTTTCTAAGCGATGATGCATCTAGCCGTATCTGGACGAATCAACCTGTGAAGAACCAGCTCAGAGTACTCTTCCCATATCAACCAGGAATATGCACCTACAAAACACACTACTGAGTGAGGACAAAGAGCTAGGAAAGGACGTGGCATACAGGCAAGTACAAGCGTTTATAGCCGGGAAGAGTTCCTCTCATGGACATCTCACTTGCACTAGTCAGGGTCGCCAAGAGAGGAGGAGTGGGTACTAATTACCTGTGCCCAGGCCTGTTGGTGGGGCCTGGCCAGTTGCTGAAGAGGACAGTTGTCTCCTTTGCATTGCACAGTACTGCTTACTGGCACACTGCAGACTATTTTCATTTTATTTTCTGGAGAGGGTGTGGTCATGCTGCCCGGATTTGGTCATGCCCCCTTCAGTACCTGGGCTCCATGGATGTTTTAATGGCCTTGACCAGTGATGGCTAACCTTGACACTCCAGCTGTTGTTAAACTACACATCCCAGCATGCCCTGCTACAGTTTTGTTATTTGGCCATGCTAAAACTGATGCAGGGCCTTGGCAATAGTGCAAGGGCTAAAGGAATGGATAGGGCACCCATACCAACCAAAGATACTAACCAGAAAATAGTGGCCCTACCTTAATTGGAGCTCACTATAAGTGGAAAATCAAAGACCTGTGGCTTAAAAATAAAAAAATTAGTGATCCGATCCATCCGTATATAGAGAGGCTATATGTGTATACAGATATAGCTCCTCTGTCCCTGCCCCCCCCCCCCCATCCCTCCACCAGTGCCTATACTAAGTATTACCTGTATTCTGTGAGGTTTGTGCTTTAATACCTTCTAAATTGATTACCAGTATACTAACTTTATTATGTTATGTGCCCTTAGCTTCTGCCTGTACTGACCCTGACTTGTTCCTGATTCCTTCACTCTGATAACTGCTAGCCGTTGACTAGAATAGAGCCTTTAGTTATCCAAGAGCCTTGAGACAGTTACTGTACTAGCACTATACCTGTAATTACCACTGCCAGGAAATTTCTGTGATTATCCATTGTTCCACAGCCTGGAATAAGCACAGAGTCTGCATCCAGCAACTGCATGGAGCCAAGAATTAGAACTGTGGGTGTAGCTGTGTATGCGTATACCCGCTAACAGCTACAGTTGTTATGGAACTATTTAATGTATAAAGTAATTCTCCCCCCACTTAGATTGTAAGCTCCTCTCTATTTCATACACTCATCTTCATAATGGATATCTTGAATGAGTAGGATATTGGGTTGGCAGATTGCAGTTATGGGCCAGTAGTTTGATTCTTTGTGAGTTGATATTGAAATGACTTTGGAGTGTTAGAAATTATTTTATAAATAAAAGATATTCTTTTTTCCTCTAATTTCTGCCTCATGACCCAGTGTAAACTTTTAAAAGCCATTTGTAATTTTTGACAGGGATGACATTTCTGCATTCTGACAGCATATTTGTATCATTTATTGCATGGAAATTGTATTTTTGACTATAATTATTATCAATACTTCTTGCTTCAAAATGTAAGTTACTACACTATGGCCCAAATATATTCAGCCGTAACAAAAGATAAAGTGGAGATGGATAAATGACCAGCCAATCAGCTTCCTAACTGTCATTTTTCAAACACAGCCAAAGTGACATGGCAGTTAGGAAGCTGATTGGCTGGTTCTTTATCACTCTTTATCCGTCTCCACTTTATCTCTTGTTAAGGCTTAATACAATTGGGCAATTATCACAATTGTTGGCCTCTTAAATAGAAAATAGTAATCTAAAAAGACATTTAGGCAGCTAAAAAAATCTTTTGTGATGTAAGTATATTATTTTTCTTTTTTAAATGGGCATGTGACTATTTGTAGGGCTCCTTTATGTAGTCAGTCATCCTCCCAAATTTTTAAATGAATGAAAATAGAACATTAAGGAGCAGATGTACTAAGCAGATAAAGTAGAGAGAGATAAACTACAATTCAGTCAGCTCCTGTCATTTTTTAAACACAGCATGTAACATGGCAGCTAGGGGCCAATTGGCTGGCACTTTATCTCTTCATTTTCCAGCAGGACTTGGCACCTGCCCACACTGCCAAAAGTACCAAAACCTGGTTCAATGACCATGGTATTACTGTGCTGGATTGGCCAGCAAACTCGCCTGACCTGAACCCCATAGATAATCTATGGGGCATTGCCAAGAGAAAGATGAGAGACATGAGACCGAACAATGCAGAAGAGCTAAAGGCCGCTATTGAAGCATCCTGGTCGTCCATTACACCTCAGCAGTGCCACAGGCTGATAGAATCCATGCCACGCTGCATTGAGGCAGTAATTCATGCAAAAGGGGCCCAAACCGAGTACGTATGCATGATTATACTTTTCAGAGGGCCGACATTTCTGTATTTAAAATCCTTTTTTTTATTGATTTTATGTAATATTCTAATTTTTTGAGATTTGGATTTGGGGTTTCCTTAAACTGAAGCCACAATCATCAAAATTACAACAAATAAAGGCTTGAAATAGTTAAAGTTGAAATACTTAAATAAATGAACTTTTGCACAATATTGTAATTTTCCGTTTCACCTGTATTACTTAGCTGTTATCAGAAAGGGCATTGCTGTTTATAGAGCTCATCAGAATTGTTTCTATAATGCATACTGTATTAGAATGGTCTTAGTTTACATACCAATCATCAGAAGTAAGTAGTTATGTGATTGGTGGTCAGTAGACCGCCGGTCACAATACCGGCACCTACATCCCACTCACTCGCAATCTCTACAGTCGGCATGCTGACTAACAGGGACTATTCCCACTCGTGGGTGTCCACAACACCCATAGAGTGGGAACAGAACCTGTGGGGCGCACACACATACCCAACCCATCAGAATAGACTCTACTGTTTATACAGATCACCGAAATGGGCTTTGTATTGTATTATCCACCAGAATAGACACTTCATGGAATGCTTATCATCAAACTGTATTTTATCCTTATCCCTAAAATCCGTACATTTTACAGTATAATGGCCATCAGATGGAATATGGCAGATGTGTATATGTTTTATTTAGTAGTAACGAGGGTGCATTTTAGTAGGCATGTGAGGCACATAACTGGTTATGTCAACTTAAGCTGCAACAACTGCACCAAACGCTTCTGATAACTTAAGATCAGGAATTTTGGACTATACTTCTTTGAAGAATTGCTTTAATTTAGCCATCTTGGAGGGTTTTCAAACATGAATGGCCCAGTTATGGTCCTGCCACGGCATCTCAACTGGATTCAAGTAAGTGTTTTGATTAGGTCACTCCAAAACTTTCATTTTGTTTCTTTTGAGCCATTCAGAGGACCTGCTCTTGTGCTTTGGATCATTTTCTTGTGGCATAACCCAATGGCACTTGAAATTCTGATCACAAACTGTTTACCAGACATTCTTCCTCAGAATTTTCTGGTAGAAAGCCCAATTCATAATTCCATCAATTATGGCAAGTCGACCTGGTCCTGAAGCAGCAAAGCATCTCCACTTCATCATACAACCACCAAAATGTTTGATGGTTGGTGTGATGTGCTTATTGTGGAATGCTGTGTTAGCTTTATGCCAGATGTAATGCACCCATGTATTAAATGTATTTACATTTGTGACTCCCCAGTCCGCAGAAGATTACTACAAAAGGCTTGGGATTACCAATGTATTTTTTGGCAAATTTGAAAGGAGCCTTTATGTTCCTTTTGGTTTTTCACTTTGCAACTCTCCCATGGATAGCATTTTTGCCCAAACTCTTTTTTTTATGGTGGAATAATGAATGCTGACATTAACTGAGGTGAACAAGGGCTGCAGTTCCTTAGATGTTTATCTGGGTTATTTTGTGACTTCCTTGATGAGTCATTGATGGAATTTTGGTAGGCTGGACACCTTTAGTAGGCTGAAAGAGATCCAAGGTTCTCCATTATGGATGGCACAGAACCCCCAATTTTTTTTTTTACTTAGTGCCAGATTCAACTCTGTACAAAATTTTCTCCATTAGGAGATAAAAGCTCTCACTGTGGTTTGCTGGAGTCCCAGAGCCTTTCCAGACTGATATACTGTATTTCAATAACTCTCTTTATTATGTCTTCTAGAATTTATTTTAATCATGGCATACTATGCAGCTTGTAGCCAACTTGACATTGCTGGAAAGGTTCTTTTTAAGTGATGTTTACATTAAGCAGGACTGGCAGTAATCAAGCCTGATTGTGTTTTGTTTAATTGAACCCAATTATCAATTTAGTTTGGTCCATTGGTTGAATGAGTGACTAAGGGGCAATTGCTATTTCACACAGGACCAGTTGGTGTTGGATACCTTTTTTCCTTCAAGAATGAAATTATAATTTAAAAAAAACCAACAACGGTATTTTGTGTTTATTCAGGTTCCCTTTGTCTTGTATTTAATTTTGTTGAAGAACTGAATCAATTAAGTGTGACAAATTAGCAAAAATAAAAGAAATGAGGAAGGGGCAAAATCATTTTCACACCTCTGTAAAAGCAGGTATGTACAACAGACAGGATTTGATAATTCTTGGTGTAAACACAAGAACAGATGATAACTTAATGCTGAAAGTAATGCTGGAAATAGTTTAATTCTGTATATATACTTGGTGAATGGCTTGAGGGAAGATGGCACAAATGGTGAAAGCAATCATAGGCAGACAATATTGGGATCATGAGATGTGATGACCACGAGTGAGACAGGCACTGGACCCCTCAGTGCATCTGGTGGATGATATATGGCTTCAGCACATGATATGCAGCTAAAACATGGTAAGTCTCCATTGTAGTTGGGTTGGCCATTGACTATTGATGGTTGCAAACCATCAATGGTTAACCACCAATGTTAGATGGCTATGGCATTGCTGAAAGAGATCCAAGGTTCTCCATTATCGATGGCACAGAACCCCCAATTATTTTTTTACTTAGTGCCATGATACTGAGCCTAGTTCCACCCCTAATGCCCATATAAAGACCCGCCCCAGGCTGATTGGCCACAGCTCAGTTAGTAATAGAGTAGGGATGACCATTGGTAAGGGAAACAAGACCTTTGTGGGCCCCATAGCAACATATTGAAGGGGCCCCTTCTTGAGAGACACCTCTCTGCAGCAGTTATTAATTTTACAATACCCCAGTTCATATTATACCACACTACAGTGACTCGATTTAATACTGAGCCACATTAAAGTGCCCCAGTTCTTATTATGTAACATTATAGTGTCCTCCACATTACAATGAGCAGATCAGATTATGAAACCTTACAGTGCCCTACAGTTCATATTATTCCACATTACAGTGCCCCCTTACCATTATAACATCCGCTACACACACCTCTCACTGAAAATGTAATATTACACAATTCAGACAGGGCAATGAATCAGATCCAATTGCTTAGCAGGCAAATCTGTGAAAATGGTAGGCAACTTTATAACCTTGGTCCAGGCCTCCTAAGCCTCTGGGCCCCATTGCAATGACACCTCATGCACCCACTTTGGTTACACCCATGGTCTACTTAGCCCAACTACCCCAATGGCCTGAATTAAGCAGAGGTATAGTGTGGAGCCCTGGTGCCCCGGAGTCATAACACTGGTCTCTTAAAGGATTAAATGGAAAAATGAGTTTAAAAGAATTGAAATTGTGGAAAAATATTTTTTGTGAATTGCAGATAAAACCTCTGTCTCTCTTTAGGACACAATGCAAGTAACTTGAAATTCATTTTCTGTTGAGTCACTTAGGGAACATCTTAACACAATAGTTTTTTTTCCTAATGGATTTGTCATTGTTATAATGGGTGGAAATTATGAGAATTACTTTTTGCATTGATCTCTATGAATCATTTTTCCTGCACCTTAAAGCTACCATTGTAGCTCCACACTCTATGTTCTGCGTGAAGCAACCCTTTTCCTGGCACTCTGTGGTTAGTTTGTTTGGAGTAGCATGTTGACCAATGAGAATGAGAAGCAGCAATCATGCATTGCAGTTTATGATCAGTCCTCCACCTTAATCCCCTTCTGCCTTATATGATGATAAGAGGACAGCCAGCAATGCATGTACTACCAGTATGCATGGTACAGTAAATATGCTTTGCATTGGCAGGATATTGCTACAGGAAGCCTGAGAAAGCGGTCACTGATGATATTTAGTGACAGCTATTGTCTGCTTGGGGGGGGCGGGGGTGATGTTTTTAAATAAACCACTTGGCCGAAGTCAGTTTCACCCTTACTACTCACAGTATTATCACCTTGTTTCTGCTTATACAGTATAACACAGTAATTTGTACAACTTTCTGTTTGTCAAGGTGATACCTGGTTGATGTCTCCATTAGGTTCAGTAGCGGATCTTGCCACGGGCAAGCAGGACTTTTGCCTGGGGCGCCGCCTTCCGGAGGGTGCCGCACCATGGCAAGATCCGCTGCTGTTGTGCCCCCCGCTGCCCGCTCTGTCCCGCTGCCGCTGTCCCCCGCTGTGAAGGGAACTAGATGCGTAGCGTCTAGTTTCCCTTCATGGAGAGGACCTTTACTGTGCGGTGCACGATGACGTCATCGCGCACCGCACATCATTTCAGTGGCGCTACTACTGTACAGGGGGCGTAACTGACCACGCCCCTGTATGAAGCCACGCCCCTATTGGCCGCCCGGGGCGCTAGAAGCCCAAGAACCGGCCGTGATTAGGTTCCCACATGATGTCACATCACAGTATTATGCGGACATTGCAGTATGCACAAGTAGGCTGCATCCTCATGTTGTGATCGTTTTTTCACAATATTTTTGTATGTAATCTTCCACATATCCAGACAGGAGCAATGTTTTTGCATAATTGTATTGCTCGGATTAGATAATTAGAGCATACAGAGGGCCCTGCTCACGAGAGCTTACAATTTAGAAAGGCTGCAAGTGGATACAAAAGAGGATGAGGGGATCAGAGTTGAGGAATGCAGAGGCTGGGGTTTAAAAGAATGAGTTGTAGGTTCTAATGAATAAATGTTTGGAGAATGGAAGCAAGTCTGATACGACGTGAAACGGGATACATTGTAGGGTACGGCACATGCAAAGTTCTGAAAGCAAGTAAACAATGGGAAGAAAAAGAGGATGTGGCTGTTGTTAGATCAAAGCGGGTTGGAGGGGTGTGAGTGAAAATTCATGACCTCAGACTGGGACTTCGCTACCATATCTAACCAAGGCCAGATTAACAATTGGGCAGATGAAGCGCCAGCTCCAGGCCTCCACATAAAAAAAAGCACATCATCATGGCAGGATTATTATGACCATCTGCCTAGCTGGCCACAAGGGTGGCCTTAAATCATAAGTATTAAAATTGTATTTCTAGTTCTTTCACAAAATTATGCAATTTTTCTATTTTGATGTATTTAGGGAGAGAGTAGGTCCGATTGTGTAAGGGGTATCCCAGTAGCGGATCATGGTACGGGTACACGGTACTTTTGCCCGGGGCTCCGCCTTCCGGAAGGCACCACCATCATCCGGAGGGCGCCGCAGCAAGATCCGCTACTGGTGGTGCCCCCCTCCACCCGTGCCGGTACTGCTGTGCGGTGTGCGATGCACTGCATGGCATTGTGGGTGCGGCACTTAGACACTAGGGGTCATGATTGACCTCTAGTGTCTATGCATTTCTATGGGAGAGACGTCATGACGTCTCTCCCATAGATCAGAGGAGTGGCGCCAGCGGCCAGAGACGGAGGGCAGCAGCGGTCGAGAATCTGGAACGGGGATGGTAAGTATTATTTATTTTTATTTTTAAAAGCCACACAAATGGGGACAATACTACTGGGGGCACAAACTGGGGCAGTACTATTGGGGGCACATTGACCATGCCCCGTTATGAAGCCATGCCCCTATTTTCGCCTGGGGTGCCACAAGGGCAAGAACCGGCCCTGGGGTATCCACACTCACGTATCACTGGCCACATCCACACAGCATTTCTCAAAGTTCCTCCACTTCTTAGTATAGGCCCTTGTACATTTTCAGCCCCAAGCCCATGTGACCCTTAATCCAACCCAGGATCTAGCCTGACTCTCAACCTTTGGCTACCTTTCTAACTGTTTGACCCACTAACTAGTGGGTAAAAAACAACAACTTTTTTTTAAAGATCAAAATCTAATAGTGCGGGAAAGTTGCCTCTTTGGACCAATAAAACGTATAAAAAAATTTAGCTCGATCAGTTATTATCTTCTGTCAGAAGCAGAGGCTTAAAATATGGACATTTCTGTAAAAAAAAAATTGCAAATTTTCCAAGGCGCTTGTTTTCGCCATTTCTGGTATCAGAAGGGTTATTTGTGCTCTAACTGGGAGTTGATTTTCTGGTGCTAGAACAGTTTGATTTACGAGATAAGATTGGTATGTGTGCAGCTCTATGCCAACCTTTTGATGTAACAAAGTGGCCCAGAACCCACCACGTGGTGGTGGCTGCATGTTGAGTTCCATTTCTTTCTTTTTTTTTTCTTTTTTTTATATTTATTTTCACACATATTATATTATAAACATTTTTAACCATATCTCTACAAACCATCTAGCGCTAATGGCCACTCTTACAGAGGATACTCTATCTTTTTGTCAAACGTTGGGACTGTTTGTTGGGATAACAATGAGCGACAGATAAAGCCATCCCTTGCATCACAGCTGCAGTGTTCAGCAAACGCTTCTGTAACAAGCTTGACTACACGGTCCACTGCAGCAGTGTGACAGGGATAGGAGGAGAATTCCCAGTTTCTGTACTCATGGTTACGTGACAACTTTTCTTTCAGCACCTGGTTCAGTATGTTCTTGAGAACTGGCAGAATCAAAATTTGAAAGGAGGATCAATCAATCATTCTGTGGTAGTCATCAGCACAGAAATTGATTTCCGTCAGAACACGTCTTGATACATTTACGCATCTGCCAATCCCAGTGGCCATCCCTTGGGTTTCCAAAATGTTACTTAATAAACAAACTTCAAGCCTGTTGTCTGTCATCATGGCTAAAAGCAAGTTTTCCGGGAGAGCAAAGAAAGCATTTCGGGCAATCAAAATGTCACACATAAGTACTTCTGGCGTAGGTACCGATTCCGCTGGATAAACTCAAGTGACTTGGTCCATCCCTAATTGAGTTGCTACTCCTTATTTTGAACCACATTGGAACGTAAAAATAAAGAAAGTACTTTGTGAGATCTTTCAATTTGGCTGGGGGCCTTTCAGTAGTCATAGGCAAACGTAATATTCATTTTGCACAGGTCAGCCAGCGAGCATGGTTAATCATGACAGCTCAGATCAGGTGGACAAGTGCCAGACTGAATCGCCCTAGAAATTTCTATCAAGTATTTCTGATCCTTGCTCAGATTTGCAGATGAAAGATCAGGTAAGCTACAATTGATTGTTTTGTAACGGACTACTGGCAGAGATTCACAACCCTTCAGTTTTGAACCGACAGGCCTAGTGAATGACTTTGGGCCACATTTGACCCCATCCATGACTTCAAAGAGACTTCATAATGGAAGTTTGTTGAAGTGGAGGAGACATATTACCCATAGAATGGTCAACCAAGCTTGTCTTCCTGGCATTGAATGACACCCCCCTTCCATCCTGTGTTGACAACTGTGCCATCACAACATACAACTAAAAGCTCCCCTGTATATCCTTCTCAAATATTCCATGATTTAGGTACTGCATGAGTTAACTCACATTTGAGCCGTGGAAGACTTTCCCTGTAGATGTAATGATGGTGAGTACGACTGGTCAGACGATTCACTTTCCGAATGTTCTTTTCCTGTCAAAATCTCTCTTGCCCCACGACCACCTGATTGCTATTGCCACAGAATCATCAAAGCACAATTCCACAACAGAGAATGATAAAGAGGCTGATGTATGCTGGCAGTCACAAGTGGCAAACACAAGTCTCAAGCGCAGGTCCAAACACGCCTCTAGCCCAACATGTAGTGCGGTGGCATTTCAGCCTGTCTACAGCAACAATGGGGCCAGATGGCTGGTGGGGGAGTGGCTGATGGTACTCACAAGTGCAGGTCCCAACACGTCTCTAGCCCGGCCTGAATTGCAGCAGTGTCCCAGCAATTGCATTTTTTTTGTTGTTTTTTTTACGAAAATTTCCAAAATCCTGGCCTCTGCTTTTGACAGAAGATATTAAACAATCGAGTTGAAATTGTTTACACATTTTATTGGCCCACAGAGGCAACTTTTCCATGCTGTTAGAATTCGATCCTTGAAAACATTTTTTTTTACCTATTGACCCACCCTTGAAAACAACCTCTGCCTGATGTGTAATACAAACTAACTGATCTAGAATTCAGGGTCACACTCTAATTTTTGCCTGGTGGCCAAGTGCAAATTCTTAAATATCAATTATAGTTTTAAATAGGGAAGAAATTAGTGCTCTACGAATAAGTAAATAAGTTAGTTATTTTTACACACATCTCCGGTAATATTGAGAACAGTTATGTCACCAACCCTATCTAAACTATTAATACCTAAAATTACTTGTGGGTATATAATAATAATACTTCAGCTTTTTTTTATTATTTATCTATTAAAATCCAACATGCTAATATTAAAGATATGTTATTTAAAGCATATTTAAATGTTTTAGCATTTCTGTTTTCCATAAAGAATAATTTGCTTCTTAATTATTCCAAATCTTTTTATACTGCAAACAATTGATGTTGATTATCTAATTTGCAGCCAGCTAGAATGCCGACCAGTCCTTTCACTACAGCAGGTTAGCCACAGAGCGCAAAACACAAGTCTGAACTGAAATTCCTCTGTTCAGCAGCTGTCAAGCGTTCTTGAGAACTTCATTCAGTGGGGTTGTAAATCTAATTTGCATATGCAGCAATTAATGAATAATTAAGATTAAAAAACAGATATACTGAATTTCATGCATGCTTCATGATAGAACCTATTTTTGTGTTTGTTTAAATATAATCTTTTAAAAAACATGAAACCTTCAAGTGATTGTACTAACTAGTAAATACAATCTGTGGTTTTGTAATGCCATCAGTGGCGCAATTAAAGGAGAAAGCAGCAGGCATATTTCTAAGACATATGCAACAATTAAGGCAATAATTTCCCGAACTGCAGGAAATTATTGCATGTGTCTTAGAAAGACGAGGTCAAACAATTTAAAAATATGTGGGCTTGTCCTGGTTTCTAAGAATGAGAAATGCTTATGGTATCAATACAACCAGTGGATGGTATAACGTGATGTTCTAAAGCTTTCTGCAGAGGGTGCAGAATGCTCACACCATTAAATAAATATTAAGATACACAAAAGGCTTATGAAGATTTGGGTAGTAACATCTTTAAGCCATGATTCAGTATCTGTTGGAAGAAAATAAGACTTCCATGCAGGGCCGGACTGCCCACCGGGCACTGCTGGCAAATGCCAGAAGGGCTGCTGGGCTTGTGGGCCGATCCCAGCTCTCTGCTCTGGCCGCTCCCCCGCCTCCCCTCCCGTTTCCATAGAAATGGAGGCATGCCGTGACTCCACGCCCCATGACACGCGGCATGCCCAATGACACTAGTGCCCGTGCACGCCCCATACATGGTGTGTGCGCCCCTGACGTGCACGCACATGCCAGGACCGAATTCGGACTCCAGGACACCAGTCCGTTCCTGCTTACATGTACCTCAAAGTACAGATCAGTTTCGATCAGATAGAAAGAGCTTGGATTAACTGCAAATAGAATGTAGGGAAATTAAATTGTCACTTCCTGCAACATGAAA
Organism: Pseudophryne corroboree; assembly: GCF_028390025.1. Classification (NCBI taxonomy): domain Eukaryota; kingdom Metazoa; phylum Chordata; class Amphibia; order Anura; family Myobatrachidae; genus Pseudophryne; species Pseudophryne corroboree. The sequence continues at coordinate 132,864,549 of NC_086451.1, forward strand.
TTATGTGCCGCCCCTCGCACTTTTACAAATTAATTCAATGATATATTGTCCAAGTCCCCAGTTTTGTAAGTCGGCGTCATTCTACAGATCATCAAATGGGTACGCCTTACTGTAGCAGAAAGAAGGCAAGTTTTGGCTGAAATGTGTGTTGGCCATTTTGGACAGAGGTTTAGGAGGATCATAAGTGGCGTTTATGTTGTATATTTTATTGGGAAATATGTTGTCACACATTATTGCATGATATGCACAATACCACAGATGTGTCATTTTTGTGTGAATGAGGTAGAAAATATTTAAAAATGTGAGCGTCAATCCATTTATTAACTAGTTCTGTTAACTAGTATACGAAACCTATTCTGTTAACTAGTATACAAAGCCTAGGGAATACATATGTATTACCGGCGGCCGGGATCCCGGCTGTTATGATCCTGACAGCAGGATCTCGGCCACTAGTGTACCGACAGCGGTGCGAGCGCCAGAAAGCCCATTGTGGGCTCAATTCGCTCTCCACGCTGCGGCCCAGTCATGGACACCCATAGAGGAAGAGAAGCCTGTGGCACCAGTATTCCGGCGGCAGCATTTCACCACCTGTTGGGATCCCGGGTTGGCATTGTGGCCGCCGAGATCCCGACAGGCGGTCTCATGATTGCCTCCCAAACCTAGCCCATCCTGGTGACCAGCACGTAAAACAGAGCCAATTCTGCTAATTAGTATGCAAAGCTGGGTCCATTGGCTATTGGTAATTGTTCATTACGGATTCTAATACTCCTCTCTACCATTGCATAAATTAATGCCAGACAGGTACCGGCACTGTGTTAACCTGCATTATTACTCACTAAGAGTACTTTGTTGGATTTTGGATGATTAAAACAAAAAAAAAAAACAATTATGGCCAATGAAAGGGCATGTTGGAGTTTCTGCATCCAGGCACATCATATCTCCCAACATGTTATAACGAGTGAGTCAGGACAGGGATCGTGGCCACATCATGATGCGAGTGTGACCACATTATAGAAAGCACTATCTGTCCCTTCTCTACCTCAGCTCCCCTCCAACCAGACAACCACTGCCGTGCACGAGTGTCACACGTTCACCACACCTCTGCTATGCACATATATTCCAGGTTGGTTGGAGCAATAGAGTTCTGATTGGAATGATACTACCCCAACCAGGGTGACAAGACATAGCCTACATTTTAGGACAGTCCTTCCAAATTCAGGACCGTTGGGATGTATGCAATCTCCTGCATTTCCAGTAATAACAGCATAAAAGCACAGTTTGTGATCTGTTGTACTATGGGCCTTATTCATGTTTGCAGAGCCGTCTTAACAGCAGTGTAGGCCCCTGGGCACAGCAATGCACTGGGGCCCCTACCCACCCATCAGCGGTAGGGGTGGGGGGTGCAATCAGCGGCAGCTTTGAGGTCCCGCGGGGGGTAGGGGGATCTATCTTTCGCTCAGCATGTAGGACCTGTAGAAATAATTTCTGCTAATTACTCCTTTACTGCACAAATGGGGCGGGAAGAAGAACACTAAACTGTAGAAGGGGACATTGTGCTGAATGAAGGGGCCGTGGAACATGACTTCCAGGGTGGAAGGGGGTGTTTAATACACATGGGAGGGGTGGGTAGTGGAGTTGGCTTAATATTCATCATTTTCCGGGGGTCAGGGCAGCTTGCTTTACTGCAGATATATCCAGTTCCTGGAAATAGATTTCTTAGCTTTGATAGGATAAAAAAACTAGAGAGTCCCACCTTTCAGGAGATACTGGGAACTTGGGGATCAGACTTCAGTAGCCAGAGCAATCCACCAACAAAAATATAAAAACTGCATATTAAGCGTGTGGAGCTGTAGCAGGGACCAGCTACTTGAAGGCTGATATATCTGGTTCTGGGCATAGTAGAGACAATCTCCCAGTGTCCACTGAAAGGGGAGAGTCCCAGCTTTTGGAGTATACCCTCAGAAAAACTTTAAGAAAGACAGAACTTGAGATATCTGGCTGGGAATAACAATTGACAGGCTTGGATGGGGACCACTGCTTTGAAGTCAGATATCTCCGGTTCCCCAGGGCTGATTTTCAAAAATTTGGTACCTCTGGAAAGAGGGGACCCTCAGCTATCAGCCTAGGGCCCTCTGACTCCTGGGGCCCTTGGGCAAGAGCCCATTGAGCCCATACGAAAAGACGGCCCTGCATGTTTGTATGCAATGCTGATGTTCATACAACTGATTACAGGCAGACTGCGCATACACCACGATCACAATGGATGAGGTAACGGGAAGTGTCAGCAAAAACGCAAGCAGGTCGCGGCCATTTTCAGGGGCGTGTATCTGCCTTCAGCTGTGATCATGTGCATAGAGAAACATAACGCCAGCATCGCTACTGCCACGGTCTGCATGACCATAAACTCACCTAGGGAGTCGATGTTCCTCGCTATTGTGTCGATGCTGCATATGTATACAGAGTTGTTGAGGACTTTGCGATGGCTCCGATGGGGATCTATATTCTTTTCTGGGCGGCAGCTTCACTTGCAATTAGAGATGAGCGGGTTCGGTTTCTTTGAATCCGAACCCGCACGAACTTCACTTTTTTTTTCACGGGTCCGAGCGACTCGGATCTTCCCGCCTTGCTCGGTTAACCCGAGCGCGCCCGAACGTCATCATGACGCTGTCGGATTCTCGCGAGGCTCGGATTCTATATAAGGAGCCGCGCGTCGCCGCCATTTTCACACGTGCATTGAGATTGATAGGGAGAGGACGTGGCTGGCGTCCTCTCCATTTAGATTAGATTTAGAAGAGAGAGAGAGAGAGAGATTGCTGTGATACTGTAGATTAGAAGAGAGTGCAGACAGAGTTTAGTGACTGACGACCACAGTGACCAGTGACCACCAGAGACAGTGCAGTTGTTTGTTTTATTTAATATATCCGTTCTCTGCCTGAAAAAAACGATACACAGTCACACAGTGACTCAGTCTGTGTGCACTGCTCAGCCCAGTGTGCTGCACATCAATGTATTGTATATAAAGCTTATAATTGTGGGGGAGACTGGGGAGCACTGCAGGTTGTTATAGCAGGAGCCAGGAGTACATGATAAATAATATTATATTAAAATTAAACAGTGCACACTTTTGCTGCAGGAGTGCCACTGCCAGTGTGACTAGTGGTGACCAGTGCCTGACCACCAGTATATTAGTAGTATTGTATACTATCTCTTTATCAACCAGTCTATATTAGCAGCAGACACAGTACAGTGCGGTAGTTCACGGCTGTGGCTACCTCTGTGTCGGCACTCGGCAGGCAGTCCGTCCATCCATAATTGTATTATAATATATACCACCTAACCGTGGTTTTTTTTTCATTCTTTATACCGTCGTCATACTAGTTGTTACGAGTATACTACTATCTCTTTATCAACCAGTGTACAGTGCGGTAGTTCACGGCTGTGGCTACCTCTGTGTCGGCACTCGGCAGGCAGTCCGTCCAACCATAATTGTATTATATACCACCTAACCGTGGTTTTTTTTTCATTCTTTATACCGTCGTCATACTAGTTGTTACGAGTATACTACTATCTCTTTATCAACCAGTGTACAGTGCGGTAGTTCACGGCTGTGGCTACCTCTGTGTCGGCACTCGGCAGGCAGTCCGTCCATCCATAATTGTATTATAATATATACCACCTAACCGTGGTTTTTTTTTCATTCTTTATACCGTCGTCATACTAGTTGTTACGAGTATACTACTATCTCTTTATCAACCAGTGTACAGTGCGGTAGTTCACGGCTGTGGCTACCTCTGTGTCGGCACTCGGCAGGCAGTCCGTCCAACCATAATTGTATTATAATATATACCACCTAACCGTGGTTTTTTTTTCATTCTTTATACCGTCGTCATACTAGTTGTTACGAGTATACTACTATCTCTTTATCAACCAGTGTACAGTGCGGTAGTTCACGGCTGTGGCTACCTCTGTGTCGGCACTCGGCAGGCAGTCCGTCCAACCATAATTGTATTATATACCACCTAACCGTGGTTTTTTTTCCATTCTTTATACCGTCGTCATACTAGTTGTTACGAGTATACTACTATCTCTTTATCAACCAGTGTACAGTGCGGTAGTTCACGGCTGTGGCTACCTCTGTGTCGGCACTCGGCAGGCAGTCCGTCCAACCATAATTGTATTATAATATATACCACCTAACCGTGGTTTTTTTTTCATTCTTTATACCGTCGTCATACTAGTTGTTACGAGTATACTACTATCTCTTTATCAACCAGTGTACAGTGCGGTAGTTCACGGCTGTGGCTACCTCTGTGTCGGCACTCGGCAGGCAGTCCGTCCATCCATAATTGTATTATATACCACCTAACCGTGGTTTTTTTATACCACCTAACCGTGGCAGTCCGTCCATAATTGTATACTAGTATCCAATCCATCCATCTCCATTGTTTACCTGAGGTGCCTTTTAGTTCTGCCTATAAAATATGGAGAACAAAAAAGTTGAGGTTCCAAAATTAGGGAAAGATCAAGATCCACTTCCACCTCGTGCTGAAGCTGCTGCCACTAGTCATGGCCGAGACGATGAAATGCCAGCAACGTCGTCTGCCAAGGCCGATGCCCAATGTCATAGTACAGAGCATGTCAAATCCAAAACACCAAATATCAGTAAAAAGCCTCTTTTTTTCTTTGCGTCATGTGCTGTTTGGGGAGGGTTTTTTGGAAGGGACATCCTGCGTGACACTGCAGTGCCACTCCTAGATGGGCCCGGTGTTTGTGTCGGCCACTAGGGTCGCTAATCTTACTCACACAGCTACCTCATTGCGCCTCTTTTTTTCTTTGCGTCATGTGCTGTTTGGGGAGGGTTTTTTGGAAGGGACATCCTGCGTGACACTGCAGTGCCACTCCTAGATGTGCCCGGTGTTTGTGTCGGCCACTAGGGTCGCTAATCTTACTCACACAGCTACCTCATTGCGCCTCTTTTTTTCTTTGCGTCATGTGCTGTTTGGGGAGGGTTTTTTGGAAGGGACATCCTGCGTGACACTGCAGTGCCACTCCTAGATGTGCCCGGTGTTTGTGTCGGCCACTAGGGTCGCTAATCTTACTCACACAGTCAGCTACCTCATTGCGCCTCTTTTTTTCTTTGCGTCATGTGCTGTTTGGGGAGGGTTTTTTGGAAGGGCCATCCTGCGTGACACTGCAGTGCCACTCCTAGATGGGCCCGGTGTTTGTGTCGGCCACTAGGGTCGCTAATCTTACTCACACAGTACCTCATTGCGCCTCTTTTTTTCTTTGCGTCATGTGCTGTTTGGGGAGGGTTTTTTGGAAGGGACATCCTGCGTGACACTGCAGTGCCACTCCTAGATGGGCCCGGTGTTTGTGTCGGCCACTAGGGTCGCTTATCTTACTCACACAGCTACCTCATTGCGCCTCTTTTTTTCTTTGCGTCATGTGCTGTTTGGGGAGGGTTTTTTGGAAGGGACATCCTGCGTGACACTGCAGTGCCACTCCTAGATGGGCCCGGTGTTTGTGTCGGCCACTAGGGTCGCTAATCTTACTCACACAGCTACCTCATTGCGCCTCTTTTTTTCTTTGCGTCATGTGCTGTTTGGGGAGGGTTTTTTGGAAGGGACATCCTGCGTGACACTGCAGTGCCACTCCTAGATGGGCCCGGTGTTTGTGTCGGCCACTAGGGTCGCTTATCTTACTCACACAGCGACCTCGGTGCAAATTTTAGGACTAAAAATAATATTGTGAGGTGTGAGGTATTCAGAATAGACTGAAAATGAGTGTAAATTATGGTTTTTGAGGTTAATAATACTTTGGGATCAAAATGACCCCCACATTCTATGATTTAAGCTGTTTTTTAGTGTTTTTGGAAAAAAACACCCGAATCCAAAACACACCCGAATCCGACAAAAATAATTCGGTGAGGTTTTGCCAAAACGCGTTCGAACCCAAAACACGGCCGCGGAACCGAACCCAAAACCAAAACACAAAACCCGAAAAAATTTAAGGCGCTCATCTCTACTTGCAATGTTATAGCCTGATAAATCGCAGCAGCGTAGGCATGAGGGTATAAACATGAATTAAGCCCTATTAAGCTCTATAGCTCTAGCCATAGCTTGACAGAATGGTTATTATTCAGTTATTCGCTCACTGGAACTGTGCTGCTTTGGAAAATCTACCAACCTGCAAAACTTACTTTTTATGGGGGTGTATCCAAAAACCAGGGGGTAGATTCATTAAAGTTTCTAAAAATAAAAAGTGGCGGTGTTGCCCATAGCAACCAACCAGACACCACTTTTCATTTTTAGAAGCTTTCCTTTGATTGAATAATAGATGCACTTGTGCACATAAGAAAACACGGTGAGACCACAGGGTTGCACATCATAAATTACACTTTTGGTGGTTGATACAGAGTTGAAATTAAGTTAACCATAAATGCTTCTGTATTGCGTGCGCAAAACTAAATGAATATATTTGCCCATTTTCAGAGTTGTACATATCTCTGCTGCCGAACATCCCTATGCTTGCTTGGATTGATATCTGCTATCAGTATCAATGCAAACTTGCAGCACTTCTATCCTAGTGTAAAAGACTCACCTTAACAAGGCCAGTAATTGCTGCTTTGTGTAGCATGGTGGGGTTACGATAAACCAATCATGGTGTAATGCCCTCTGCATCACCCACCTTGCAATATCATGCCCCTTACCGCTAACCAGGGCCGGCTACAGGGGAAGGGGGTCAAAGGGGACACCTGTACCGAGCCCCAAGGATTAGAGAGGCCCCAAGGATATGCCTCTTAGTGCCCGGCAGGGATGTGTGGCCTCTCGTCCACACAGGGCAGCGAGCTGTAGGCGGTGTGAGTGCAGCCACAGAGTGACAGAAACCTCTCACACATAGGGACTGTACGCTCTTCCGGGTGCAGCTCTGTTGCAGGCAGTTACGAGACATGCTGGCAGCTCTGCTGGCCAGGATTCCAGTGCCCTGCGCTGGTACCTGCTGTGTGGTGTTCTGGTCTGGGTGCTGGGTAGTAGAGAGCGGGTAAGTCTCTCCCCGGGGTAAGAGTGAATTGGTGAGGGGATACAGAGCTTTGGGATGGGGTGGGGGAGCTGGGAATAAAGTATGGAATCATTGGGGAGAGACAGACTGTGGGGTGTGTGGGAGGAAGGAGAGATATACATATTTATACACTATGTGTATAGATAAATAAATAAATATATTTATTAAAGGTTTCTTATATAGCACAGCAAATTCTGTTGCGCTTATATATATATAATCTGAGGGGGCCCCAGAGATATCACTGTCCCGGGCCCCAAGATTTCTGTTACCGGCCCTATCTCTGACATAGCCTTTGTGAAATTTGCCTACATGGGAATGCTCAGTCATAACCCGGTGATGCCCCTTCAGTTGCAAGTGAAGTCTCAAGATTCTAAGCAGGACATGTCAGTGGCGAAACTAGCGAGCGGTGGGCCCAGGTGCGACAAAATGCTTTGCCCCCCCCCCACATCCCATACAAGTCCACCCCCTCACCCCTGGAGAGGATCTGGTGAGGGGGACCTGCTCAGGGCCAGAGAAATGGATACCTAGCAACAGTGCCGTAACTAGACATTTTAGCACTGTGTGCAAGAAATGGCATCGGAGCCCCACCCTTGCATGCAAAACAGGGGCAGTGCGCGCCGTAGGCGCGCGCAAAAATACATAGTGGGGTGGCTTCGTGGGGAAGGGGTGTGGCCACAAAATAATACCAATTCATAAAACGGTGCACAGTAGTCTCCATTCTTCAAATGACGCCGCACAGTAGCACCACTACACCAGGTAGAGACCCTTTTACACCTTACAGCGGACAGATTCCTCTTTTTACACATTACGGCAGACAGCGTCCCCTTTTTACACATTATGGCAGACAGCGTCCCCCTTTTTACACATTACGGCAGACAACGTCCCCCTTTTTACACATAACGGCAGACAGCGTGCACTTTTTACACATAACGGCAGACAGCGTCCCCTTTTTACACATAACGGCAGACACCGTGCCCTTGTTACACATAGCGGCAGACAGCGTCCCCTTTTTACACATAACGGCAGACAGCGTGCACTTTTTACACATAACGGCAGACAGCGTCCCCTTTTTACACATTACGGCAGACAGCGTACCCTTGTTACACATTACGGCAGACAGCGTCCCCCTTTTTACACATTACGGCAGGCAGATTGCCCCGTTTTACACATAGTGGCAGGCAGATTCCCCATTTTTACACATAGCGGCAGGCAGTCCCCCCTTTTTACACATTGCGGCAGGCAGATTCCCCCTTTTTACACATTGCGGCAGGCAGTCCCCCGTTTTTACACATTGCGGCAGGCAGATTCCCCATTTTTACACATTGCGGCAGGCAGATTCCCCCTTTTTACACATTGCGGCAGGCAGTCCCCCATTTTTACACATTGCGGCAGGCAGATTACCCATTTTTACACATTGCGGCAGGCAGTCCCCCATTTTTACACATTGCGTCAGGCAGTCCCCCGTTTTTACACATTGCGGCAGGCAGATTCCCCCTTTTTACACATTGCGGCAGGCAGTCCCCCATTTTTACACATTGCGGCAGGCAGATTCCCCATTTTTACACATTGCGGCAGGCAGATTCCCCCTTTTTACACATAGCGGCAGGCAGTCCCCCATTTTTACACATAGCGGCAGGCAGTCCCAAGAAAGAAAGAAAGAAAGAAAGAAAGAAAGAAAGAAAGAAAGAAAGAAAGAAAGAAAGAAAGAAAGAAAGAAAGAAAGAAGAATTATACTTACCCTCTCCGCTGGCTCAGGCTCCTCGGTGCAGCGTCAGACGATTCCCGGGCTGGAGAGAAGGAGGAGGAGGGAGGTGGAGGAGGGAGCCGCAGCAGCGCTGTGTCATTGGTGGAGGCGCTGCTGCTGCTGCCCCTCTGCTTCACTATAGGCTGTTCTCGGAAGACATCCTATAGTGAAGCAGAGGGGCAGCAGCAGCAGCGCCTCCACCAGTAGTAAAGCGCTGCTGCGGCTCCCTCCTTCACCTCCCTCCTCCTCCTTCCCCCGTACCGCTGCTCCTCTCCTCTCTCCGGGTGGCTGTGCGCTGCGGGCAGCGGTTGCCCGCAGCACACAGAGGCATGTAATGAGTCAGTTTGACTCATTACATGCTTTGGGCCCCTGGACAGAGGCGGGCCCCAGTGCAACGCACTGGTTGCACTGGCGGTAGTTCCGCCTCTGGGACATGTACTAAGCAGTGATAAAAGTGGAGAAGTGAGCCAGTGTAGAAGTTGCCAATCAGTTGTCAATGCTGATTGGTTGCCATGGACAACTTTGCCACTGGCTCACTTCTCCACTCTTATCACTGCTTAGTACATGTCCCCCTTAGTGCCGCAACGTGCGGAGTGGAACAAACCCTCTGCAAATGGACTATTTAGGTCCTTCATGTTTCATAAATTAAGTTTCCTTTGTGTTTAGTTTCTCTGTACACTAAACTTCATTTACTAAACAGGTATAGGGGCAGATTTAACAAAGAATGATGTTCCTGTTATCACTTGTTACAAATGTTAAATGGTGCTGCAGCCAATCAACCCCTATCATGTTTGAAAAAAAACAAGAACATCACTCATTGTTAAATCTGCCCCACAATATAATAAATCGAGTATGACTATTTAAGTGTTATATACCCAATGTTAAATTGTTTAAGAACTAATTCTGTTTGCAAAATGGACTAAAAAGCTCCTTCTTGTATAATAAATTATTTTTAATATTTTTCTGAAGACTAGAAAAAACCTGCTTTCCTTGTGCCAACATGAAATTACAAAAGCAAATAAACATAGGCACATTAAGTGTAATTTAAATGTCTGCTAAAATTAATGAGCAGGCTTCTTAATTATTTGTTTATTTTAGTATTGTATCATATGAAGTACAGGCACTCAGATGTTTTATTCTATTTATATCTCTGTTACAAATGTGGGATAATCTGCAAATGTCTTTTCTGTTAATGCTGTGAACATGCTATAATAATCCTACCCCCAACTAAATAGGAGAGACCCCCAGAGCAATCATTGGTCCTAATTTAGTAAGGATTCCATTTGCAAAGCTGCTCGCAGCCAGTGCCAGCATCGGAAATCTTGGGGCCCGGTACACGAATATCTCTGGGGCCCTTGACCCCCGCAACCCACACATCCCTCCTCTAGGAGCGAGAGAGAAAGGGTGTCAGGGTGAGAGAGAGAGAAGCAAGAAAGAAAGAGAGGGGTGGGTCAGGGTTTCATGGAAAAGGGGAAATACTAGAATGAGAGAGGGGAGAGTGATAGAGTTACAATGAGACCTCAGGACCCATTCTGCACATAAGATCCAACCTGAATTAGGCCCACTGTGTCATTCTTTGCTTTTATTGATCGAGGGGCTGATGTACCACCCCAAAAAAAAACTATGCCCCAAAAAGAGCTGCACTTTGTGCAGGTTGTCTAGCTTGTGTCACCTCAAGATGCATCCAGCTTTGCGAGGGATAGCATATATGCCATCTTCATGCCAGGAGAACACAGTACTTGGGGCCTTAATCAACATTGACTGCATCCACGCTGCTATCACATTGTGCCGTTTTAATCCTCAGTGCGCACACGCAGGTCCTGATGTGTGCATGTGTGGGCCGGCCTATGCGATTGCATCGCCTTGATGCGAACGCTTTTGCCTGATTGACAGGCAGAGGCGTTCATGGGGCGGTCGTGCAGGGACGCTAACTCAGAGCTGCGGGAGCATGGCATCGGATACGGGGGTGGGTTCAGGGCAGCCGTTTCCCGGCTGTTGCGATGGGAAACATGGCGGCGGCCCTTCTGCCTTCGCAGCCAGGCTGCGGAGGCTGGAGGCTTCCCTTAATCAGCAATGCAATTGCAATAGAATTGCAATCGCATCGCTAGCTATCATTAGCATGCTGGGCGGCCCCCAGCATGCGACTGATAGCAGTTGCAGTTTTACTATATTAGCAAAACTACAACTGAAAGTGAATGGAGAGCCTTTATGTGGGGTGTTTACAGTTTAAAATTACAGTCCCATCCGCAATTTAATATTTTGATGAAGTATTTTATGCATAAGGGAATGCAGTCGCCATGTCAACACCATAATGTCGACATTTATGTCAGCATGGAACACGTCTACAGTATCTGCAAAATGTTGACATGTGAAAGCTGACATTCAGCTGACATGGTTACGTTACAAGGGGAGGGTTAGGGTTAAGTGTTATGGTGTTCACGCCAGAACTGCAGGCTCAGATGACTCCACTGGAACCCGCCACCAGCTGACACCACTATTTCAGAAGTCACTGCCGGAGCTGGAATGCGGTTAAGTCAGCACCGAACCACCGTGATCACTTTTTGTCGACATTCAAATTATGTTGACATGTTGAATGTCAACAAAACATATAGAACCCATGTAGAAGACATTCTGCCTGTGTCTAGGCACTTTTAATAATAGATGGTAGAGTTTCATTAACCATGTAAAACACAACTAAATATGGACACAAATACAAAATAAATGTACTAAATTAAATTAAATTAAATGCAAACATCCACTGTTTTCCGCTTTGAGAAATCAAAAGTAACATTAATTAACAGTTATTGATTAACATGCACTTATAGATGATCTACATATTTTGATGCACTTTACAATCTTCTCCTGAGCCAATACAAATACTGTATAAACTAAATGCAAATAGTCTGCAGCAGCCACAAATAGTATCAATGGGAGGGATCAAGAGGCACTCGGTCAATCAAAAGCGGCTGTCAATCGTCATCATTGTCAGTGCATATCTTCCACATGGGTGGAACACCTGCAAGTTCTAAGCCCCTTGACCGGATAGGCACATACTGTATGTGTATTTGTTGTGGTCTGCAAAAGCTGCCTTTTTGGGAACATTCCCTTAATGTACTTTGCCTAAGCCATAAGGCGTCGAAAGCTGAAAATGTTACATAACCTACTACTGGGAATGTAGGAATGTCCTGTGCATATATGCAGTTTTTGCACAACTGAAGACGCTTGCTGTACGTCAAACTCTACATTGACCCTTGTATCTCAAAGTCTTGCATGGTATGAACTATGAAATTGTGTAGAACATCAGTAAAACAATTGGTAACAGTTTTGCTTGTTTCTTATAACTATAGTATGCATCACATTAAAGTAATGGCATTTTACTTATTTCCAGTACATACCAGTTATTGTAAGTTCGTATGTGAATAATACATGTAGACTTTCACACAGGGAGAATGTTTTTCTTGCTTCATGATCATTTTCACAGTGGGGGAAAAGCTGCAAGTGCAAATGTAATCTTCAGATATTGTGCGTTTATTTTTTTTCTTGATTGCACCTGTTTACATGGGAAATGCATAAAAAACCACATCAGGCAACTGCAGGGGGGTGCAGACATGTGCTTGATTCAGGGATTTCCCAGCTAAAAGCAGGCTATGAGCAGAAAAGGGACTAGTATTGCACCTCTACACAGTACGAACAGTAAAAATGCCCCCCCCCCCCCCCAGATGTTTGAAAAAGTAGCACACCAAGAAACATTTGCGCACACCAAAGGCATGCGCTGTAGAAAGGGGGCATGGCCTCACTACAAGGGTGTGGTTTTGCAGGAAAAGACAACCTTACATCCCAGTTTTGCACCCTGCACCCACAGATATTTAGTTAAATTGTAATTTTGTATGGCAGTAGGGGGGGAGCGGAAAGGTTTGGTATCACAGAATGTTGGGGAGTCTGGCAGTATGGCGGGAGAGTTGGCAGCAAGGGGAGAAGTTTGGCAGTCTGGAAGCATGGAGTATGGTGTGGCAGTATGGGTGCCAGCAAGAAAAGGGGTGTCTGGTAACAGGGAGGGGTTATATCTGACAGAAGAGGGAATAAGCGTGTTCTCGAAGCAGGGATAGAGGGAAGCTGGTATCTGGAACAACCTCCTGCACTCTTGTCTTTTCTTTTCCCTCCTTTCCCCTTTTAAATATATCCTCAATGCTGCTCTTTTTTCACCTTCATATCTCTTCACTATATTTCAGTCTCACTTCTCCTTTGTCTCCTACAGCAACTAGTTCATTCTTGCTGACCTTTGGGCTTCCCACAGAAATGGACAATGCTGGGGTCATGATGATGTGTTGGTGTCATCGTGACCCTGTCCCCGATATACAGTGCTGCGATTACCGACAATACTGTGTCATCTAACGCGTGTACCTCACACTTCACTCCAGGAGACTTGACCACTGTTCCAGAACCAGAGATATCAGCATTCCAGCAGCTGGTCCCTGCTCCAGCTCTTATTATGCACCGCCGAGCACTATACTCGACGGCGCAGAAGCTCCTACAATTAGTCAGGAGCCAGGGCTGCTGGTTAACACGGCGGCTCTTTCTCCCACTCATGCTGTCCCCAGGTTCCTGTGAACACAGAGACAGTAGTGATTCAAAATCATCGATGGTTTATGGCCACTGTCGAATACTTTAGCCATCGATGGTGGAGAACCACATGGTTTCCTCCCATCGATGGTAAAGACAAACAAAATATTTTTTTTCCCCTTTACAATGTGTCTGGACACGGAGCATAGCTACGCCCCATGACACCCGCAAAGCCCTGCCCCCAGTCACTGATTGGCCCATAGACCATTTCAGAGTAAAGCAGGGATAATCATCGATGGGTGAAACCATCGATGGATCCCTAGCAGATAGTTTTATACCATCAATAGTTGTCATCAATGGTGCCATCGATGGCAACCATTGATGGATAACCCACCGATGGCCATCCCTAAGAGACAGCGAGTGAGCCGCAATTCAATCTGCTTGCCAGCGCCTCCTGCTTCTTCTGTTGGCTGAGAGATCTAGAGCATCTTGATGTTACCTAGCAGCTTCAGCGCTTCCTAACGTTATCATTTGATTTTGTCCTCTGCAACCACCATGTTCCCGGAGACCAAATCAACACAATAATTTCACATCACACTGAAGAGAAAATAAATACATTTTTCCAAATATACAGTATATTTACTGATACATACTGTATTGCAACAGCACATTAGCAATGTGTTGTCCTACAGTATAGTAGGTGTAATATAAAACTTGTTCTGTATAACAAATGTTTTAGATGTAATCATGTTATAAAGTATATTCTTCTGTAGGTTGTATAACAAATGGTATGGAGAAAAAGATGTGATAAAGTGAGAGGGCGAGGCTCACATGGGGAGTAGTGGGGGGGGGGGGTAGTAGCAGAGGCTTACGTGGGCATTTCTGGGGAGATAGTGGCTGAGGTGCAAAGTTACATTTTTATTATGGCAGACAAATGCAGCCATGTTTAAATGAGCCCCACTGTGTGTGTGTATGCCAGCGAATTGTGCTGAGGGAGGTGTGTGTTGGGAGGGGGTTTTGGGCTAACTTGACTGTCCAAAGGCATCAGGCCATCCATCGGGTAGTGGTACATAGTTACACAGAACTCATAGAGTATATTTTACACATATTCTTTCAGGTTGGGTACGAAATCCTGAAAGCAGAATACTGACGATAAGAATCCCAAAAGAGAGCAGTATTTTTACCCTACCCTTAATCCTATCCCACGTCTCCCTCAGTCAAACCCTAACCATCGTGTACCCCCTGCAGCCTAACCCTAACCTCCCCTACTCCCACAGCCTATTCTTAACCCTCCCCTAGTGCCTAACCTTAACTCCAACCCAACTACTTACCTCTGGATCTGTCAGGATTCTGATTGCGGGATGCTGACAGTCAGGAATTTGACTGCATCCCTTTTTTTCCAGTTTAGGCCTATTATTATTATTACCAGCTATTTCTATTCATGTCGACACCCCCCCCCCATTTTCATTGGCCACACCCCTTGTGGCACGTGGTTACACCCATTTTTACATGCGCATACACAGTACCACTAAGATTTTTTTTTTACTTGCACCACTGGGTAGGGGCTTCAGTGGATAGCTTTACTTAGGTCCTACACTGCTGTTAAGACGGCCCTGCCCCTCATCTAAAATTAGTTGATGAATACATCCCTTTTTGCTAGTTTAAAACCCTCTTTTACCAATTTAAAGTAATCCATGCTAAATTGAATTACTTAGCATGGATTACTAGTATCATTTATTTATCATTAAGCCATCGGACAAAGCTGATGATCTTTGGTGTCATTGAAAATCCGTAACACATTAAATTTGCCCCTTTGGAGTTTCGGGCTGGACACAGAACACTAGCACTGGGATCCTGCTTTTTGTAAAATTAATATGGAAGTCTGTGTATTGTGTTTCAGATTATGGCAGTGTAATAATTCTAGGCAATCACGTGGATCTGAATATGTAGACCCCCAAACTACTACACTGCCTGTAGCCATTGGTGGTATTTCTCTATAATTATAATAAGGGAAGTTTTTGGATGCAAAATATATTTTGGATAATATATTTTTACCTTGTTTCTGACAGTACAATCCCAGAGGTATTGTCTCACTTGTCCTACTGGCCCCCAATCAGCTTCCTCTCCACAGCCAGATGCTCCCATCTTTTCATTCTGCAATTATTATTGGCAGGAAGAAGTACAGTACAACATCTGGGCTTCCTCCTGCAATCACCGTTTTAGGAGTGTTGTGGAACAGTGAGTGGTGTGCACTACATATTGTGACTTGAATTTGCAAAAACAGCAATAATTTAATTACAAAGTGAATATTTGAAATATTGGTAGGAAATATTTGTAACAAAACAACGTCATTTGGAACAAAGTTAAAAGCATTAAAAATGTAATAATAATAATGTTTATGTATATGTCTAAAAGGACTCAAAGCGCTTTTCATTTACAGTGATTCAGTGGTTCCTAAACTTTTTTGAATCACGGTGCCCTGATTATCATCAATTTTTATACGGCAACCCTAGGCCAAGAGTTTCTCATTCAGAAATTTAGCAAAGAATTATAAAATGAAGTAAATTGTGCTTATACAGTATGTCGGTGGTGGTTCAGTTATGTGGTGGTGGATAGGGTTGTGCTTCAGTTTGTCCACATATTTTGTCAGTCAACAGTTATGATTTTTCTAATCACATAGACATAAATAATTTAATCAGTTCCTGGACCACCAACCCGTGGCATCCCTTTAAGTAACCCATGGCACCCAGTATGGAAACTACTGCAGTAATTGTTCATACTGCAGTAGTTTATGATATAAGTATTTATTTGTAACCCTAATTATTTATAACCCTAACCCACCCCTCTCGCAGCCTAACCCTAACCGTCACCCTCCTGCAGCCTAACCATCCCCTGCCACAGCCTAACCTTAACACTCCTCCTAGTGCCTAACCCTAAGGGATTTTGAGCATAGGGTTCTGACCGCTGGCATTCTGAGTGCCAGGATATTGACTACATTCAGTTACAATTAGCATTATGTGCATCAGTATCAACTGTTAATGGTGAGAAGTAACTCTAGTAAGAAGTAACACTCCTAGCACATTGCTTCTGCTTCTTATTTATGTAACACTTACCAACACTTTAACCTCTCACTTGTCACGAACCGATCACTCACCGATGCGGGTTCTGTAGTCCGTCTGTTGCCAGCGCGGTTGCTTGCAGTGCTGTGCGGCCGTGTGGGGACACGGCGGAGTCGGTGGCAGAGGTGCAGGTTCTGGGAGATGGGAGTGCGGGGACCTAATGGCCGGAGGCGCCTCTGTGTGTCTGCAGTATAGGAGGTGGCAATGTTGGAGACCAAATGCAGCACCTGTGAGCACCTGTGGGTGTTAGCCAATCCCGTGCTTGTGCTACCTATAAGTAGGCTGGGATTATTTCACTCTTGGCCAGTGCTTTTTGTATCTATTCTGTACCCTAGCTCTGTGCTCTCCCTGTGGATTTCTGTGTGATTCCAGTGGTTCTGATATCGCCTTCCCTCCCAGAGGTCTGCCTGCAGCCTTCACCGCAAGTGATCCCCCAGCTCCCTGCTGTGCTGTCAGTCAATCGCTCTCCAAGTGGCAACAAGTGGATTCCCGGAGTCCTGTGAGAGGTTGCCCTGTTCGTTCAGTGACTGCCTGCTATAATCACACAGCCTGTGGAGGTTCTTACTTAATCCTGGTCTTCGTTTACTCAGCTCTCAGTTTAACCCATTCATCACCGTTGTCTTCTGCCGCACCTCTTCACAGTGTTTCAAGTATAATCTTCACAACCTGCAAGTACTCCTTTCAGTATTGTATCTACGTTTTTGCATCATTCAAAGACAATTCTTCACAGTTCTCCAGTTCAGCCTTTAAGCGTCAGCAACAAGTCTTCTCAGTTATTCATCTTTGTCTATAGTATCCAGTTAACACTTCTTTACAGTTTGGCACCAATCGTTGCTTCATATTGGACAATTCTGCAGGCACGTTTTAACTTATTTATATGAACATTTCTTCAATGCATCTTTAATACAAATCCTGCTTATCGTGCCATTCTTTGCAGTACGTCAGTTTATATATGGTGTCTAATAATTGTCATTTAACTCCTTACTGGAATTGTAGCCTTGTAATAAATATATGAAATGGAACTGTCTTTGTCCTCCCTGTTTTCACCGTACTCCGGCACCAACACCTTCGGTTGATCCAAGATTAATGGATTCACAAAATCAGTCGGTCCTGACACTCACTATTCTGATGCCTCGGGGCGGTTGGCCTGTGCTGCCATGGAGAGGGGGGTCCCCTGTCCTGGACTGGAGCCTTGGATTTAGGAACCTACCAGATGAGACAGGTTTAAATACAAGTTTGTGGGATCCAAGATAGTAGGCGCTCAATTAAACATGAAATTATGTTCAAAACAACTTTCCTGCGGTAGTTGGATGTATTTGATATCCGATTTGTAGCGTGGGCAATTTCTTTCCCTTTTTCTGGAATACTGTTCTCCTCTCAGGTTTGATGTTAACATGAAAAAGGAAACAATATATATATGTGTAGTAATGTTTAAATCATAAATGGCAAGCAAGTCTCTCTTGATATCTACATTTTCAC
The DNA here is from genome assembly GCF_028390025.1 of Pseudophryne corroboree. Lineage (NCBI taxonomy): Eukaryota > Metazoa > Chordata > Amphibia > Anura > Myobatrachidae > Pseudophryne > Pseudophryne corroboree. The sequence goes on from NC_086451.1 coordinate 132,882,510, forward strand.
ACGAGGTGGGAGGTATTTCTACACATCAGAGGCATACCCCAACTCACTTTCCAGGCAATAGGTGAAAGCATATAAAGGTATCTTTAATTCACCACTGTGCCACCAATATTGAAAAATTGGATAATGTGACCCTCTTTCCCAGGAAGGTGAGCGTACCTTACTCACAAGAAAGGAAGGTGATAGAAAATGTGTCAAGGTTTCTTTACACATACCAACAGATGAACGTAAGGCGTACCCTACTCATAGCAGTCACAGTTGTATTCAAACGCATCTGGGTTTCTTTAGTAGTAGACCTTGTAGCTCTTTAGCATTGAATTATTCCCATGTAAGTTTTTCCCGGGAGATCATCAAAACATGGTGATGGAATCACACTCGGTCCACAAAAAATACTTTTATTATTAAAAAAACCCATACACTTGGGATATAGAAGATAAAACCAAAATGAAAAAAGTTTACAAAGTATTTTAGATGTTTATAGCAGCAGGACTTGTAAATTCCAAAGGGATAAATAAAAAATCCGGAACAACAGAAAAAACATATAAAAATATAAAACCAATTCGTACCTAGGTTATGTCATAGAAAGTCCACACTCTCAGCTGGTCAACATGTTTCGGCCTTCCATAGGCCTTTATCAAGACATACCCCATATGTGTTGATAAAGGCCTATGGAAGGCCGAAACATGTTGACCAGCTGAGAGTGTGGACTTTCTATGACATAACCTAGGTACGAATTGGTTTTATATTTTTATATGTTTTTTCTGTTGTTCCGGATTTTTTATTTATCCCTTTGGAATTTACAAGTCCTGCTGCTATAAACATCTAAAAGACTTTGTAAACTTTTTTCATTTTGGTTTTATCTTCTAAATCCCAAGTGTATGGGTTTTTTTAATAATAAAAGTATTTTTTGTGGACCGAGTGTGATTCCATCACCATGTTTTGATGATCTCCCGGGAAAAACTTACATGGGAATAATTCAATGCTAAAGAGCTACAAGGTCTACTACTAAAGAAACCCAGATGCGTTTGAATACAACTGTGACTGCTGTGAGTAGGGTACGCCTTACGTTCATCTGTTGGTGTGTTTAAAGAAACCTTGACACGTTTTCTATCACCTTCCTTTCTTGTGAGTAAGGTACGCTCACCTTCCTGGGAAAGAGGGTCACATTATCCAATTTTTCAATATTGGTGGCACAGTGGTGGATTAAAGATACCTTTATATGCTTTCACCTATTGCCTGGAAAGTGAGTTGGGTTACGCCTCTGATGTGTAGAAATACCTCCCTCCTCGTGTGAAAATTTAGATATCAAGAGAGACTTGCTTGCCATTTATGATTTAAACATTACTACACATATATATATTGTTTACTTTTTCATGTTAACATCAAATCTGAGAGGAGAACGGTATTCCAGAAAAAGGGAAAGAAGTTGCCCACGCTACAAATCGGATATCAAATACATCCACCTACCACAGGAAAGTTGTGTTGAGTATAATTTCATGTTTAATTGAGCGCCTACTATCTTGGATCCCACAAACTTGTATTTAAACCTGTAGAATTTTTTTGAACTTTTCTGGTGAGGTTCTTTCTGTGGTGAACCAGTCTGTGGGCTGCTTTTCAGTGCGCCATTTACTAGGGGTTCACAAAAGCTTTGCTGTTGTTGTTTTACCTACCAGATGAGGTCATCTGGTCGTGGTTGGTTGGCCCATATATTTTTGCCCAAAAATTATGCTAAGCACTTAAATTTTGCGCTAATGTTATATTGCAGAGTTTATTATAATTATTCTGTTTAGCAGTGCTTAGTACTATAGAGTGTGCATCTGCATTTTCTATTTTTCTGTGTGGACCTGCAAATCTCGACATGATAGTACCTCTTAATACATTTGAAATGAGGGTGTGCAGTTCAAGGTTGTCATCGCCCTCCCCCAATGATTCTTTAAAACATCAGACAGATTTGCAAAACTTTTAAATAAACCTGTACAAGAATGTTAGGTAATACTGGACAGTGCATTATATTTTCATGCTTTATATATAAAAGTTGTGGTTTGGGGGGTTGTAAATTGGGATTATTTTAATTTTTTTTCTTTTTTTTTCTTCTCTTTTATATAAATCTTTAAAGCACATGGACATTACATTTTTAGGGCTTCTGCTTCTATTTCAGCCGGTTTGGTACCAAGTGTGCGCGATGTGGCAGACAGATTTATGCCAGTGACTGGGTGCGAAGAGCCCGTGGGAATGCTTACCACTTAGCATGCTTTGCATGTTACTCCTGTAAAAGGCAGCTGTCCACGGGGGAAGAGTTTGGCCTGGTGGAGGAGAAGGTCTTATGCAGAATCCATTATGACACCATGATAGAAAACCTGAAACGGGCAGCTGAAAACGGTAAGTTGTGAGTGTCTCTTTGCATGTATTTGGAAGATGGACAGTAAAGTTTTAAAAAATTAGAAATGTCGTTTTAGAACTTAAATTGGCTCATTTTTTAGGAGGTCTGTGTTTTCTGTTTGACTATTTGTCCTTAGGTTGGGTTCATGTGGTATGTGTGTGATCATTCCCAAACGTCCTTGCTCGAGATTACATAGCTCCTAAAAGTGAGTTGTGCTAGATAAAGTTTGTTTTTACTGTGCTTCAAGATGTTGTGCATGTTGTGCTTTTTTTAATATTATTTTTATTTAGCTTCCTTCTTTTGTGCCTTATACATAAAAGCTATGATGAATCTATTAGTCATGGCAACAGCTGTGCAGGTGACAGACAATTTCCGTCAGTCTTATTACAAATGTTGAAAGAACACAACCTGCGTATGACTGTAACGCTTCTCTTGTCAAGATGCTCCACAACAAAGTTTTGTATATTTCCTTTCTCACTGCGCACAGATGAATCATGTCTAATCAGTGATTATGGAGGCTGAGAGAAAAACAACACAAAAGATCTTAGAGATAGCATAACTTTTCAGGCAAAAATTATTATTATTATTATTATTATTATTATTACTCTTATATTATTATTGTTATTATTATTACTACTATTGTATACAGTAGATTAACTACACTTAAAGAAATGTATTAAGAGCGGGGTTAGACACTAACAGAATATGTTGCATTTCTTAAAATACTGCATATTATTCTGACACTGTTGGCTGATGCAGAAAATGTACGGTGCAGCATGAATATGGCTTGCTGCTTTTCTTTTTAAAACTTTTATGAAGTACAATACCAAAAATACAACTCCGAATGCATGAGTGGTCAATAATATTACACTTAGGAGCATGGAAGCCCTGGTACCAAAATGTTGGGGATTTTAGATGACATTTATCAAGTGAAGAGACAGACCTGGTGCAAATGTTCTGCTTTCACATTTCCCGCTTATTTTCCTATTTGAGATATGTGGGATGAACATATTAATTGGTCTTTAATTAACTCCTCATTCTCAAAATAATTAAATGCAATAAATGCAACAGAAAATGATTGGGATGTTTGGGAGCAAAGGGATTTGTACCCAATGGAAGGAGACATATAGGGGGCTGAAAAGACCAATATGACAGAACCTGAACCACTGTAGCCAGGGGTGTGTTGTTTGTGTGTGTGTGTGTGTGTGTGTGTGTGTGTGTGTGTGTGTGTGTATGTATGTATGTATTTATTTTTGCATTTGTGGACACTTATTTCAGTGTTTAGACATGTCAACATTCTAGAAAACGTTGATCTCTGTGGGAGAGAATTGTGTACATAACCACTTGGGGTTAGTAGGAGCAGTTTAGCTAGTGTTGAGCTGTATATTTTGGTTGATTTATTTGGCCTATTCATTCCTATGGTCCATTTAGTTCAATTAAGTTGTGAATGACATTTAAAAATCCAACTGAACCTCTGTATTTATATTTTCCTACATTTTAGACATTCAATTAACCTTTTCTGATGTGTGATCATTGAAGGAAGTCCCCATAAATCTTCCTTTAATTGAGAGGGTAATCCAAAAATTATAAAACCTCAAAGGACAAAGCAATGCTAATCCGCTTATAGCACTACCACAAAATGAGAGAAGACTCAACTGATCTGGAGTCCCCCAAGCTGCTCAGCCAATCATAACAGGTTTTATGATGCCATTCACAGTGTGGTTGGCATCAGAAAACCTGTTATGATTGGATGATTGTGTGTAGAATTTTGAGGGGAAAATGTATTGATTCCATTTCGGAATAAGGCTGTAATATAACAAAATGTGGATATATATATATATATATATATAGAATAGCAGAGACCTAGGCGCTTTAGTACAGATGTGCAGTGATAAGATGTTATAGATAACACTCCTTAACCCTTTTAAGAGTAGCAGCTCATAATATAGAGTTAGTGTATGGTATACACATAGACAAAAATAGGTAGTAGAGAAAATAAGCGCTTGTGAGTGTAATATAATAACAGATATAAAGGAAATAATCAGGTGGGTATATTTATGGCCAATGGCACTTATCTGGTTAATAAGAACTTCCAACAGGTGTTCATCATTTAGGATTTAGATGTAAAAAGAGAAATACAACAGAACATAGTGTGTACCATTCTCAAATTTAAAAAAAACGTCATTTGCAATAAAGGGCAGTAAATTAGGGAACGTGCTTATTCACAATAAGACATATTTCGTAGCCCGGACTTTACAAAATAAAACATAATATAAGTTTAATATACAAAGACATACATTAGCTAGACAACACACGTACAAGATTTAAAATTATTAAAAGCTTATCTGTCCATCATAAATGGGGAGATCAGCAGCAAACTGTCCTAAGGACATAAAATAGCTAGAGAACATGCGTACAGGATTTAAAAAGTTCAATCGCTTATCTGTCCATCAAAGGAGTTCAGCAGCAAACAGTCCCAACACGTTTTGTCTGTCAGAGTCTGGACTTCCTCAAGAGAGATATATATATAGATATATATATAGATATATATACTGTATACACACACACACACACACACACACACACACACACACACACACACACACACTGTGTGTGTGCAGTCAATTACTGGGGTGAATGAAGCAAAGACAACAAACAGCCAAGCATCTATACAGGGCACTAAATCACTTCTTTGCCCCTCACTATATTTGGGCAGCTAGTCTGCAAACACAGTCTCTTCCCAAAAGTCTCAGTCCTGTCGCTCCCAAGTATATCCTCAGGCTCTGGCCTGACGTGGCTGCCACAACTACTCACATGCAATCTCAGAGGTTTGGGTTTCTCCTGGAATGTAGTTATGTGACTGGCGATCTCCTCCCTGTCACCTACAGGTAAGAGCACTAGCTTCCTTGCCTTCTCACACTCAAGTACAGTCAACATGACCCTCTCAGGAGGGACAAAATCCTCTGCTTCTGGACTTTTCTCGTAATGAATGATTGCCGGCACCTGTTTTGAACAGGTTAATGGATAGGAAAAGTATTTCAGCAGAAGTGATGGCAATCATAAATTAAGAGGGAAGTCCAGGAGCTGAGCATTTTGTACTTCCTGGAGAGGGTCATGTTGGGAAGTATGCCTAATGGGCTGGCTTTTTCTCAGCAACATAAGCACAGTCACATAGACTGGTGTCCTTGCCTCCCTCCTGAAGGTTTAGACACTGGCCTCCTGGCCCCCACTGGTTCTTCCTGGCACACTGTACTCTTCGACTGTCTGGCTTTTCACAGCACCACCTGGGCTATTTTATGCCAGACTGTCTGCACTCTGCAGCCATTAGGTGTGTTCACACCTCCCTCTCCTTCCGTGTGTGGGCGGATCCCTCCTGCCCCACACACAATCCATGGCTCACTAATGAAATTTACCTTCATACTGCCACAATATATATACAGTTGTGCTCATAAGTTTCATACCCTAGCAGAAGTTGTGATTTTCTGGCCATTTGGCAGAGAATATGAATGATAACTCACAAACTTTTCTTTCACTCATGGTTAGTGGTTGGGTGAAGCCATTTATTGTCAAACAACTGTATTTACTCTTTTTAAATCATAATGACAACAGAAACTACCCAAATGACCCTGATCAAATGTTTACATACCCCAGTTCTTAATACCGTGTATTGCCCCCTTTAACATCAATGACAGCTTGAAGTCCTTTGTGGTAGTTGTGGATGAGGCTCTTTATTTTCTCATATGGTAAAGTTGCCCATTCTTCTTGTCAAAAATCCTCCAGTTCCTGTAAATTCTTGGGCTGTCTTGCATAAACTGCACGTTTGAGATCTCCCCAGAGTGGCTCAATGATATTGAGGTCAGGAGACTGAGATGGCCACTCCAGAACCTTCACTTTATTCTGCTGTAGCCAATGACAGGTCGACTTGGCCTTGTGTTTTGGATCATTGTCATGTTGGAACGTCCAAGTATGTCCCATGTGCAGCTTCCGGGCTGATGAGTGCAAATTTTCCTCCAGTATTTTCTGGTAACATGCTGCATTCATCTTGCCATCAATTTTGACCAAGTTTCCAGTGCCTTTGTAGCTCACACATCCCCAAAACATCAGCGATCCACCTCCGTGTTTCACAGTAGGAATGGTGTACCTTTCATCATAGGCCTTGTTGACTCCTCTCCAAATGTAACGTTTATGACTGTGGCCAAAAAGTTCAATTTTGGTCTCATCACTCCAAATGACTTTGTTCCAGAAGTTTTGAGGCTTGTATTTGTGCTGTTTGGAGTATTGTAAGCGGGATGCTTTGTGGCATTTGCGTAGTAATGGCTTTCTTCTGGCAACTCGACCATGCAGCCCATTTTTCTTCAAATGCCTCCTTATTTTGCATCTTGAAACAAACACACCACTTTTTTTCAGAGAGTCCTGTATTTCAGCTGAAGTTATTTGTGGATTTTTATTTGCATCCCGAACAATTTTCCTGGCAGTTGTGGCTGAAATTTTTGTTGGTCTACCTGACCGTGATTTGGTTTCCACAGAATCCCTCATTTTCCACTTCTTAATTAGAGTTTGAACACTGCTGATTGGCATTCTCAATTGCTTGGACATCTTTTTATATCCCTTTCCTGTTTTATACAGTTCAATTACCTTTTCCCGCAGATCCTTTGACAATTCTTTTGCTTTCCCCGTGACTCAGAATCCAGACATGTCAGTGCAGCACTGGATGAAAGATGCAAGAGTCTTTCAGGAGTCCAGAAACTCACTGACCTTTTATACACACACACTAATTACAAGCAAACAGATCACAGGTGAGGATGGTTACCTTTAGTAGCCATTCAAACCCGTTTGTGTCAACTTGTGCATATTATCAGGCCCAAATCTCCAGGGTATGTAAACTTTTGATCAGGGTTATTTGGGTAGTTTCTATTGTCATTATGATTTAAAAAGAGTAAACACAGTTGTTTGACAATCAATGGCTTCACCCAACCACTACCCATGAGTGAAAGAAAAGTTTGTGAGTTATCATTCATATTCTCTGACAAATGGCCAGAAAATCACAAATTCTGCTAGGGTATGTAAACTTATGAGCACAACTGTATATATACACTTATATAACACACAACTCTCCCCCCCCCCCCCCCTTCCCTTTCCCCTTTGATATATGGCAACAAAATGAGTAGTGTGGCAGAGAAAATATGCACATTCATTTTTGCTGTTGCTAGTAGCTTTCTTGAGTCATATAGATGTGAATTGTATGTCATTGATTTAGTGTAACAAGAGAAATTAGAAGTGTACACATTTTCAGGCAATGGTATCACATTGGAAGGAGCAGTACCATCAGAACAAGACAGCCAGCCAAAACCAGCAAAAAGAGCACGCACATCATTCACAGCAGAACAGCTGCAGGTAGGACACGGAATGCTGCTGGAGATCATGCACAGTATTTCGCAGACCACTGGACTACAGTATGCCCCTAACATTCTCTCTGCTCTAGGTGATGCAGGCACAGTTTGCTCAGGATAACAATCCTGATGCACAAACCCTTCAGAAACTTGCAGATATGACGGGACTAAGCAGAAGAGTAATCCAGGTTAGTATTATAACATATGCATGAGTGTTTAACATATTGCTAGTCTTTTATGACTGCATTTAATAAAGAACTAGTGTTTTGCTGAGTTACTAACACTGTCTCATTCTGTCTGTGTACCTTTCTGTCCGTCTCCCTCATCTTTGTCACACCCCTACCTATCTGTGTCTTTCAGCCCTGCCCCCTTTCCCCATCTGAATTTCTCTAATCTCTGTCCCCTACCTCTATTCTCTTTCATATTTGTACCCCTTTTGTTTTTCTTATCTTTGCCCATCAACCTCCCCTCTGCCGGCTCCTAGCGATTACAGGAGGGCACAGATCTCCATTCGGCTTTCATCCTCCTCACTGCATGTGAGCAAGGGGAGGGAGGCTCTCTCCATCAGTCCCTAGCATTGAGCATCATAAAAAAACAACAACTTTGCTAATAGGTTGCAAAACCATCAACCATCAGTGACAAGTCATTGATGGCTGATGGCCATTAATGGGAGATATTTAAGGAGATTAAATTATATATTGGGCCGGATGTAATTACACCTGAGATCGCCGGTGGTGTGAGATGCCGGCTGATCTCTGACTTTTTTTAAAGGGGAATTCACTTACAAGGCAAAACCATGCCTTGTAAGTGACTGCCCCTTAAATAAAACATCCGAGATTGACCGGCATCTTGCACCTCCGGTGATCTCAGGATTCATAACATCCGGCCCATTGTGTGGTATAAGTGATGGCTGGACAAGCTGTTTTCCCACCCAAGGCAAATATGGCAAGTGGTCCCATGTCCCTCAGCAGAGCCACATTTACTATTCTGATGGCTAATATGTAATACCAAGTTCCTCACAAGTTGGCCAGTGTAGTATACAATAGAACCTATGGGGTAAATGTAATAATCTGCAAACTGCAGGCAACAGTGGGTTCCCGGCGAGTCGGCCAGATGTTTTAAAGTAGTAATATTTTAATTCAAAACCAAACTGGTTTTGCCTTTTAAATGAATACTACCTTAAAATATCAGAATGACTTGCTGGGAACCCGCCAATGCCTGCAGTTCACAGGCTGTTATACATATTTATATCCTGGTTACAAGTGTAAGTACAGTACAATACAATGTATTACATAACTCATTGTCTGACGGTCATTGTACAACACAAAGTCCATTGCATGGTGGCCAAATGTATAATAAAGAGCCTTATACATTGCCATTGTACAATAATTATAACTAAGACAAAGTAACCTACTGTACAGTACAGAAACCAGTCCTTAGTGGCAATACAACTTCCACGCAGTGGTGCAAGTAGAAATTATGTCTTCGTGGTACTGATAGTAAAAATGGGTGTGGTCATGTGCCATGAGGGAGCATGGTCACAAGAAACTAGGGGAGTGGCTACATGACAGTAGGGCAGTGATTTTCAACCTTTTATTACTCGCGGCACACCGAACAATATTTTCAAATTGCCAAGGCACACCATCAGTTCCCCACAGAAAAAAAACAAAAACCACACACTGGCCGTCACAGTAAAAAAAAAATCCACACATACATTGGCCTACAAAGAAAAAACAATCACATTGCTCTCCACATAAATCATGTTGCTCCCCACATTAATTATTCACATTGTTCCCCCATAAATCCTTATTCTCCCCACATAAATCCTATTGTTCCCCACAGTATAAATAAAATAACAAATATTAGCCCCTACTGGTCAGCTGTCCTCCTCCCTGTCCCTCAGTGACGGGCGTTCATAGTGGAGTGCTGCGAATACTGAGCAGCGGGCGGTCGGGCAGGTGTGGATGTGGGTGGGCAAGGAAAGCTGTGTATGCATGTGGGAATTGGAAGATGTGTATGCAGGTGGGTGGGCTGGCTAGGTGGTGAGACACGGCGGCAGTGACCTATGATATCACACCACCGTGTCTTCAAGGTGTAGGTCACGGCCAGAGCACGACTGATCCTCTAAGAGGAGTCCGGGCCAACAGTTCACCCTGAAGGTGCAGGAAGCTGCTCTGGCTCCGCGACACACCTTGCAACTGGTCGCGGCACACTAGTGTGCCACGGCACACTGGTTGAAAAAGCCTGCAGTAGGGGCATGGCTACATAATGCGCCACACCATAATGCCCTTTACACACTATGCCAAACACCGTAATGCCCTGTACACATTATGCCACACACCATAATGCTTATTACACATTATGCCACACACCATAATGCTTATTACACATTATGCCACACACCGTATTGCTTATTACACATTTAAGCCACACACCGTAATGCCTATTACATATTATACCACACACCGTGATGCCTATTACATATAATGCCACACACAGTTATGACACTGACACCATTTTATGTCCCACACACAAAAATGGCCATTATAATGCTCCACAGTAAGGCTTCTATTTACTTGCTGCCAGGGGTTTCATGGCAAAAGATGCAGCTTTCTGCATCTTCTCCTGGTGGCGCCAGTGTTCCCGGCACTTCTGGGTAACGCTATACATGCAGTGGCATAATTATACATTTTGTGCCTCACCATAACATTTTAGTGTCGCTTACATGCATAATGCCCCCTGTAGTGCCGCGTACATGCATAATGCTCCATGCAGTGCTGCTTACACGCATAATGTCCTCCTGTAGTGCAGCTTACACACACAATGCCCCCTGCTGTGCTGCTTACATGCATAATGCCCTACTAGTGTTTCTTACACACATAATGCCCCCCTACTTACCGCCCTACATGCTCGTTGCCAGGGGTTTCTTGTTCATTGCCAGGGGTTGCATGCTCATTGCGGACAAAGACCCTGCGCCCTGCGGCACCGGCGGTGGGCTGGTGGTACTGCGTACCACCACCATATTTCTTACTGGCTCTCCGTACCACCCTACTTTCAGTACTGCTTCCATGTAATCAAGTGAATACAAATCCTAATCTATGGTGGCCAAATATAAGATAAAAATCCCAGTCCTGGTGTTAAGGGTACAATACAGAACCCAGGGGCAGATGCATTAAGCCTGGAAAAGTGATAAACCAGTGATAAGTGCAAGGTGATAACGCACCAGCCAATCAGCTCCAATATCTAAATTGACAGTTAGGAATTGACTGGCTGGTGCATTATCACCTTGCATTTATCACTGCTTTATCACTTCTCCAGGCTTAATACATCTGATCCTGTGTTCCTAATGATCGAATGCAGATGCCAATCTCTTGTGGTCAAGGTTCCATATGAAATCCAGTCCTTTGGTGGTTGAGTGTAGAGTATGTATTATGTATTCCAGTCACTGGTGATCATAGTTTTATATATATATATATCTCTATATATATATATATATATATCTATATCTATATATATCTATATCTATATATATATATATATATCGATATATATATATCGATATATATATATCGATCTATATATATATATATATATATATATATTATTATTATTATTATTTTATTTTTTTCAGCCAGTCCCATGTAGCCAACTCTTCTAACTCATATAGCAACTTGTGCTCCTCTGAGCAGCTAATTATACATTATATATCTGTGTTGTTTTTTAAATTGTTAAGATACTTAATGTTTCACCAGTTTCTTTCATACATATATGCTATAATATTGATTTGCTGATTTTTTTTGTAAAACAAATTTGAAATCCCCAGGTTTGGTTTCAGAACTGCCGAGCACGACATAAAAAACACACGCCTCAGCATACAGTGCCTCCACCCGGCCCTACACCAACCCGTCTCACCTCTTCACTTTCAGATGACATTCACTTCTCCCCCTTCAGCAGTCCAGAGAGAGCTAGAATGGTCACATTACATGGATATATAGAAAGTAAGTAACACTCCTGTCCTATGATACAGTGTGATATGGCGCATGAGATAATGCGAGGGCAGTCTAAATCTGTAGGACAACTATTACAGATGCTGCCCATTATTCAAAGTATTATTAACATGGTGATAACAAAAAAATAACAGAAGTATTTTTACAGTGTAGTTTTACTTTTAAAACACAGTTGCAGCATTTTAACTGTATTTGCATAAATGGGTGTGTTGTAGACATTTTCATGTAGTTAAACGCAGTTTGGGTTTATCATCATCTTAGGGAAGGCTTTCGGTGTGTTCGCCATCGATGGTTGCCATTGATGGCGAAACTGAGAGTGGTCATCGAGGGTCACTAACTATGCTATGGAGACCATCAATGGTTTCGCTCATCAATGGCCATCCCTGTTCTTTCTGTGAAAGACCCGCTAATCAGAGCCCGGCGGCGGGGCTTCGCTGGCGTCAGGGGCAGAGCTATACTCCATGTCCCGTCATCTTGTAAAAAAAATATATATATTTGTTTAGGCCTAGCCATCGATGGAGGGAAACCATCTGGTTCTCCCCCATCGATGGTAAAAGTATGCGACATCAGTGATAGACCATCAATGATTTCAAATCCTCGATGGTCGATGGCCATCCCTACATCATCTTCATAAATTAGTAACTTGCACCAGAGAGTCAGTACTCACAAGTCCGTTCTCTCCAGGCAGATGTCATGCTTCTTTTCAGTGACAATTTGGACGTAAGTCAAGAAAACACAACCACACCACGCACTTACTTTACCTTGACCTTATCTACGCGCCCAGACCCCCTAATCGTATAATCGCAAGTCCAACTTGTATGTGAAAAAGAAAAATGTGCAATGTGAAGAGGTGCCCTTCCCAAAAATCAACATTTATGTCCTACTTTGAATAAGACTCTTTATCAGAACACAGGTGTAAACTAGATAGAGACTTTAAATTTGCCTATGGGTCTGTTACATTTACCTAACAAGAAAACAAGGGGCCTGATTCATATTTGTAAGGAACCGCACAACCACAATGAAGCGGCTGTGTAGTTACGTCCAAATAAAATGCAAAAGCAGCAGGAGGCGCCTGTAGAAGATAGACGCCTCCTGTTAGCATTTGCGTGCTGTGTCGGTTGCGATTCGCAATGTTTGTAGGCACCGGCCATCCTGGGTAAGCTGAACTTTACTCAGGCTGGCCGTCAGATCCGGACACCCGAGTCTAGGAAGTCTGCATCCAACGATGCAGATCCTGGACCCACCACACCTTCAAAATGGGGTGACATGGCCTTGTTTTGAAGAACAGTGCCGGGTGCCGTCACCGCTCCGGCCTCAAATGCCGAGGTGTATCAATCATGCTGCAGCTGACGGGGCTGCGAGCGACATCGCAAAACCCGTTCTGTACATGAGCAGAACAGGTCTTGCGTCTGCACAGACCCCCAAACATCATATTTGTATGTAAACCATCAGGTTTGCGTACAAATATGAATCAGGCTCAATGTCCGCAGAGGTATAGTATTCAGTTATGTAACAATGAATACATTTATGTTGATATCTCTCTGCGTATATAATTAAAGGATTTCAAAATACTGTGTAGAAGTAAATGCAGTGCTCTATGCTTATACCAGTTGGCCATTAGAACATGCTGTTATACTGACAACTAATCCCTTTGTGATGGTTTATTATGAGGTATGTGTGTCTTTGTGCAGGTCAGGTACAGTGTGGGCAGATGCACTGCAGACTCCCTTATGCTGCTCCTCCTGTGCATCTCAAAAGCGACATGGAGCCACTATCTAACAGAGGAGATAAGGTATGAGCTAAAGTACAGTATGTAGGGTAATGTACACTTCACTCATTGCCTTCTTCTTCTTCTTCTTCTTCTTATTATTATTATTATTGTTGTTTTTATTAACTTTTATTTTTAAAGTGCCACCAAATGTAATGCCATACAGGGTAAATGTACAAAACATTTCACATTAACAAGGTATTACTGTAGATCTTATACTATGGCACTCCGTCGTGCATTGTACCAAACATTAATATTACACCACAGACTGGATAGGACAGATAACAGCATGGGTTGGGCAACTTATTGAAGCTAGCTAGCAGTCTCGGGAGGAAATCAGTTCAGCAGTCAGTGATCCTGTACCCAACGTATGGGTGAGCAGATAGAATAATGAATGTCGGTATTTTGACCGTGTCTGTATTTTGACTGTAGGTCAATGGATGTCGAGATTATGACCGTCGGTATTGTGTCCGTCGGTAAATCATACTGAACCCTTTAAGTACTGTACATAGTATTGTATAGTACTGTTGTTTTAATTACAAAGAGTCGAAGGCATTCCAAATCTTATCATTACAGTATATACACATACAGTGCATCCGGAAAGTATTCACAGCGCTACACTTTTCCACATTTTGTTATGTTACAGCCATACTTGCCTACCTGACCCTCTCCATGAAGGAGAAAATGCTCTGTTCCTGGACTTTCCTGGTAATGTATAATTGCCATCACCTGTGGTGAGCTAGATAATTGATAAGAAAGGTGTTTCACCACAGGTGATGGCAATCATACATTACCAGGAAAGTCCAGGAACAGAGCATTTTCTCCCTCATGGAGAGGGTCAGGTAGGCAAGTATGGTTACAGCCTTATTCCAAAATGGAATAAATTCATTTTTGCCCTCAAAATTCTACACACAATACCCCATAATGACAACGTGGAAAAAGTTTTTTTTGAGATTTTTGCTAATTTCTTAAAAATAAAAAACTAAGAAATCACATGTACATAAGTATTCACAGCCTTTGCCATGAAGCTCAAAATTGAGCTCAGGTGCATCCTGTTTCCACTGATCATCCTTGAGATGTTCCTACAGCTTAATTGGAGTCCACCTGTGGTAAATTCAGTTGATTGGACATGATTTGGAAAAGCACACACCTGCTGTTGTTATTATTAGATGCAAATAATGATGTCCACAACACTACAGCCAAGTTGTTGTCACTAGATCTAATTATTTGTATATTTGGCAGAATATTTAATATTATGTGAAGCCTTTTTAAGAATGTAATACAAATTTACAAATTTACTGTAACCTATGGTAATTTGTCAGATTTATTTCTCTACTCCTGTTAAGAAAATTAACGCAAGTATCTAATTGGATGTTATGAGTTACAGCCGGGTTTCCCTAACTCTGCCATTACTGTCCATGTTTTAACCATATCCATACTTTAGTCAATTTTATTTAAGCATCTGTACTCAGAAATGGATATCCTTTAAATCTGGAAAACTGGGAAACTGAGATACAGTATTTTTATGATCTCTGCACTGCCCCACTGCAGGGACAGACTGGGGCCATGAAACAGCCCTGGAATGTCACTGTGTCCATGCACCGCAGGTGTGTACAGGACAAGTGGGTTGCAGCCATGGCTGAGTGGTCAGAGGGTCCTGGCCTTACGGCACACCCCCATCCATCTGCGTAAAAAGCACATACGGGCAAGTGGGTGGTCGATCAGCAAGTCGGAATGCTGCTCTGCTTGGCAAGCCCAGCACTCTGTGTTACTGGACCGGCTTAACAGGCCATCAGCCCTTTCGGTATGTGCCAGAAGAGCCAGATGGCCAGTCCGGCAACTGCTCATTGGCATATCTATAATGGGTGCGCTGTTGCACACAGGCCAATTTATCACCCAAAATATACTCCACTGCTGTGGGGGCCCCATATCTGCTGCCATCTTTAGGTTTATATATTTGAAAAGATGGCACCAGCTCAGATGTTCGCAAAGACCATGGCCCTGTGTCAGTGCCTTTGCAATTTCTGTGCATGTCCCATGTCTCTACAAATATCATACAAAAGATGGCCACCAACAGAAGGTATAAGTGAGAGGAGGGGGGCTGCAGTAGTTGGTGCTGCACGAGGGCTCCCCTGGCTATTACTACATCACTGCACTGCACCATTGCTTTAGAAAATAGTGTTGCTAATATCTGTATCAGTAAATGTTGCCATTTCTTCTGGCAGGTAATCCTTTTTCAGTATTGAACATCATCTTCTGCCATTGGTGATGACATACTGCCCTTCCTGCCTGGGTCATAAAGAATTCAGCACAGATTGACACCCAGCACAGAAGACATCATGTGTTCTCCTTGGCTTTTATTCTCTATGAGTGAAGTGGCCAATATATAGTGGAGACTTTAATATTTCTTCAAAAGAACGTAGACTTTGCTTCTCGGGAGAGCAGCTAAACCATCACATTAAATTAGTTGGCTGGATTTCCTATGGGTATCAATTCAATACAACCCATTCCCAGAAGGAATTTGTCATCCACTGCACTTGTACGGAAGACTAATTACTGTACAGCCAGAATGAGGAGGCCTCATTCTGAGGAGACCTCATTTTCAGTCTAAAGAACATGAAGTTGACCTGAGATGTTGCACCTGGTTGGATAATGCTCATTCAATAACGGTGACTAAGTGTATGCATTATTTGCATAACCAGACACAGCAAAGTCTCTTTAAAGTACAGCCTCACTTATAACTTGATTTGTTGGTACAATAAAAGATGTAACAACCTACAACATAAAATGTAAGTTCCAAACTCTTAATAAGCTTCTCTACCCAAAACATTTTGTCATGTAAACGTTACAACTTATTGAATTTCTTGTCTTTAGTTTCCCACACCTCTACTGCTTGGAGTAAATCATCTCTACACTAGAATTATATAAAAAAAAAAATGGTTAGACCTATAATATTAGAGATTTGGCTCTAGTCTGTTATCTCTCCTTGAGCGTCAGATTAGCTTTGATTATACCAAAAACCATTTAAATGTTTCTCATCAGTTACTGTTATTATATTTGGGAACATTAATCCCACAGCCCAAAGCTCTGCTAAAATGAAGAACTGTTAGGGCATGTTTCAGTATTGTGAAAACTAGCCAAATGAATAAGACTACTTTAGTTTACTTTACCTCATCATATAGAAAATATGGGGATATGTATCAAGCAGTGTAAAGAGTGGAGAAGTTGCCTATAGCAATCAATTAGATTCTAGCTATCTTTTTTTTAGTATATTCTATAAACAATAGGTAGAATCTGATTGGTTGCTATAGGCAACTTGTCCACTTTTTACACCACTTGAAATGGGGGATGTAGCCGTCGGTATTGTGACCGCCAGTCTCCTGATCGCTGGTCACATAACTACATCCCCTTGAAACTTCTCTCTATAGTTTGATAGACAACAATTCCTCATCACGTCAGAAAACTATTGTGAATCAGAAACATTATATTGCCTATTTATCACTTCAAAGTATTCATCAATTTCTTCTGATCAGAATTTTAAAATAAGTTTTCCATTTCTAAGTTCTTATCAAAAGCACAAAGCCACACAATTGACGTTTTGGTGGGTGACATCAGCATAAACCAGTTAGTCTCATCACTTTGATAAAGAATAAGAAATAATTGGGATAATTATTTGCATGCACAATACCATCTGCATTTCTGAAAGATCTCATTTAACTAACATTGAGGCATTAAATAAGAAAACAAGATGGTAGATGAAAAATATATACACCACGGGCGTATGGCGTATCTATCTACCATTTTTTCATGCTGTTTATTTTATACTTCAGTTTATTGTTAAACCTTTTGCATTACAAAGAGTGCATATCAGACCAGATGTTATAGTGCATTTCTGTCCCACTTTTTTTTGTCAGTGAATTTATTTTTGTACGATATAGAGGCACACACATTAAACTTTGTATGTGCAACTCATCAGCAAGTGGAATTGCAAAAAGAAAAAAAAAAAGTTAAAGCTTAAAATACACACTATCCAATTTGGGGAATTATCAGGCCAATCAACAGATACTGCCAGACAACTGTGTATACAGGGGCGCTGGAATGTTTGTAGCCGATAAATGTTCCTGTAACCTTCCGATTGAGGACACTAGAGAGCATGTGCGGCACACGTCATCCCCATCATCCTGATCCCGTTTTAGAGATGAGGCAAGAAAATGCCCAGTATGTATGTGTATGCACCAATCCAATATTCACTTCATTGCATCGGAGCGTTTAGGAGACATTGGGAAAAAGATCCGGTAATGTACATATGACTTCTCACTCAGTCTTTACGCTGAAAGTAAGGAGGAGTTAGGATTGTTAGGAGTTAGGATTGTCCATATTTAAAATACCATCATTATTTGGTTTGTCGTTTTAAATACATTGCTATAATAGCTGCACTCAGAAAATAGAACTCATTTGAAAACAGCTGCAAACATCATCTCAAAAAGTTTAAATGCACAATGGAAAAACTATATGACACAGCTCACACTTATAGATCATTTTACGATATGGTAAATCAATTTTGGCACCGTCACCTACTTAGCTGTGACTACTCATAAGGAACCCTTATGTTAAACTTTGGAAAACGTAAAACCCCGATTATACGGGATTGTACTAACTGTGGTGCAGTTTAACCGGGGCAGCTAATTTTTTTTAATCTGTTTTTATACTCCTCTCTGGTAATATATATATGCTGTACAGTAGTCCAAGCTAGGCTGCACATGTTCCTTTCTGGCGCACACCCCTATGTATTTGACTTTTCATTTCGAATAATGTCCACATTAACAGCTAATCCACCACCTGCCTGGAATAAAGGCCTGACCCAGAGCTATGATGCAATTAATATTAAATAGGCAAACTAGATGGCTCCAAACAAATTTGTCCTCACCATTCTATATTTCTGTCACTGTCCTGTAAATGTAGAAATCTCATATAGTTTAGGAAAGACAACATGCTATAGGTTCCGTTCAGAAGCTGTGATGCCTATTCAGACGTCCTGCGGGGCTTTGCACAAAAAGAGCATTATACTCTTGTGAATTTAGCACTTGGTCTTGAGGATGAAATCATTTCTTCCGTGTGCTAAGACTAGCTGCTATAAACACCTACATTCATTTATATGTGGATATACCAGATGCTACTGTCACTTGGCAAAACGTGCCTGGAATATTTGCCAGTTACTTTGCAAAAAAGGAAAAAGGAACATTTAAATATAATTTTATCCTGCATATAAATACATGCAAAAAATTACTGAAATACAGAACACAATCACGTTAAGACATCTCTTTCAAATACCCTTCATAAAGGACTCCCTCTATTAAGGAACTTCCTATAATTCCTTTACACCATACAAAGATGCCCTTGAATAGGCAACTACATTCCTGCTGCTTTTTTGACACTTAGCGGATATATTTCATGACATACAGGTTCTACAAATAAACTGGTGATCAGCTGAAATATAGCGTACTGTAATTAGCTAAAAATTCTGCATAATTATGTCATACTTGTGCAGAAAAGGTGGAATAATTATGTAAATGATGGATTGATTATAATGAGAATCAGACAATTTACAATTTCATTTACCAGCACTCCTTCACTGCCAGAACTTTCAGGTGTGTAAACACAGTAACTGAATATGAGATGCACAACAGAGCCCCCACATACCGTACCTTATGTGAATTAAGCAATCACAAAGACTCCCTGTTTCCAAAAACTGGTTTCAACCGCTGCCAAGTTCTGATGAATATTCTAAGCCAGATTTAAAACAGACAACAAAGTAACGTTGATGCATTAGTCCAAGTGGACTTTTTTTTAACTTTCCAATCCTGCTTGCTGAGGAGTCGTACATACAAAGTTAAAGTCTATTGCCTGCTCACCTGGAATGTCCAGGATACTCCAGAGTTTTGAGGAGTCCCAAGGATTCCCAGGAGAGCTGTTCACCCTCCTATATGAACTCTCCCAGAGGGAACCATACATACTGTAAGTAGGTAAGAGTTCAGTGGGTGTGTAAAACCTTGTGAGCAAATGGCCAAATATATTTCCCGTTCCACTAACATGAAAGATTACTGGCACAAAGAAAAGCAATGATGCTATATTTCAACTCCGAGCCATATAAATGGTAATATGGAACATAAAACATATGCATGAAAGGCTACTAGGTTGGAGAACAAAGTATAGGGGCACAGGTAGATAGATGTAAAAGGACAATTGTAGGAGAAATGTTGGTAACTGTTAGGACACACATTGCACTTGGTAATCTTAATGAGCTCTAAGAAGAAAAAAAATGCCTTCAGACCATGGTAATAAATTGGTGCAGGATGCTCAGCAGTGTAATAGCTGCAATGTAATGATGTCAAGAAAATAAGGAAGAGAGCCAGGCTGTTTTGGCACCAGTGGAAATAGGTTTTTGTGAGATACACAATCGAGTAACATTATTATGACCACCAGCTAGTATCCAGAGTAACCGCCATGTGCAGAACAGAGAGCTTCTAGACGGGCTGAATTGTCATTTTAGACACGTCTGGTAGCCCCCAGGTTCATTTTGACAGTGAGCTGCTCCACTGTACCGTGTCGGTCAGCCCTCACACACCTTCATAGCTGACGTTCACCTCTCACATGTGGTGCTACGCAGTTTCCATGTCGGTTATTCGCAATGGTGCCATGTGTCCAGTCATGATACACCTTCACAACAGCATGTGAACTGCTCACAAACTGCGCTGTTTTAGAAATACTGTCACCCTTGGCCCGAATGACGACAATCATTCATTTTTGCAACCCAGATAAATCGCCCCTTTTACCCATGACAACAGCAAGCGATATGAGGGGTTTTTTCAGAGTTGTTAGCAAACCAAAAAAGTTTGCAATTGGGCAAAACCATGTTGCACTGCAGGTGGGGCAGATGTAACATGTGAGGAGAGATTTAGATTTGGGTGGGGTGTGTTCAAACTGAAATCTAAATTCCAGTGCCAAAATAAGGCAGCAAGTATTTACCATGCACAGAAACAATATAACCCACCCAAATATAAATCTATCTGCCCCACCTTCAGTACAACATGGTTTTGCCCAATTGCTAACTTTTTTGGTTTGCTAACAACTCTGAATAACCCCCTGTGTGCAGACAGTCTATCCACACACCCTATATACCCACCAAGCCAGAGCACAACTTCAGCAGGACAGTCCCATTTGTCTAGGCCTGTCCCAGTTTCCTGCGGTAGGGTGAGTTGGGCGGAGGGCGCATGTGCACAGCATCCATTCACAGTGATGGGAGAGACTGGGGGCAGGCCAGCATCTCAGAGACTGCTGGGCATGCCCCACAATGATGGGAATGGGGATACGATGAAGCTCCACCCCCTTTCCCTGAGGCCTCACCCCCTCCACGGTCAGCCCCTTTCATGGTCCCACTCTATGAACCACCAATGCTAGGAAGTATGTAGTATTAGTATTTATAGAAAGGAGGCACTCATTACTATATAGTAAGAGGCCCCATTTCCTTTTTTGCAACCTGGTACAGACCTGCCAGGGGTACCAGGAGGGGACTAATACTACTTAACATTGGTTCTGGCATTCCTAAGTGTTGGGGCTAATTAGCATGACCCATTGAGGCAGGGGAGGGTTTTTTCTATTTTTTTCCTTACAGGCTGACAGGCAACATACAATAGCTGCAGTTATCTAGTCTGTCACAACCACCTCATTTTTAAGCTGTTTTTTTTTTGGAGTGTTTACCTGCAGTTTCCAGGCTAATGTGTCTGGCAATCTCTAATTTTTTTTAATGTAAAACAACTGGGATGACAGTTTACATCAGAGTGAGCTTTAAAATGTCAGTTTTGCTATGATAAATCCAGAGTTTGCTGATAGCCCACAAATAATGCCAAAGAGAGTCAAATTGCTTTTCAGAAATCCTCCCAAATGCTGTTCACACACATAAAATATTGGTGTATCAATTTAGTCAATTCAATCTAGTCGAGCAAACATTGTACATAATGGGCAGTATTTAATTCTGTTCACCCCCTTCCACACCCGTTACGTTTCTGCTGACGTGTGTGTTATAATCATTTCAGCTTGCTACCCTCGGGGTAGCGAGGGCGCCCTACCATTTACGCAGCTAAACCTGATTACTATGGACACGATTTGTGTGATAACGGGGATCACTTTAGAAAGGAGATTGGGCGTGATATATCATTTGAATACCGCCCCATGTCCGTATTTGAAAATCACTGAATTTCTAACCAGATTGCATATGAACTGGAAGGTTCATCAGTCCAGTCCTTGAATATGATAGTAGTGTGTGTGTCCAATATCTATTGCAGTCCAATTTTATCTAATTATTGCAGTCTGGGATTATTTTGCATTTACATGTGTTTAGTATAATTGCTGACAGAACCCATTGCAACGTGTGTAGGCAACATTAGTCTTTTTATTGCAGGACTTTTACTGAAAACTTCAACAATGACAATTACATTTATTTTGTAGGAAACTCTTTTTCTAAAATAGTACTTTGTTTGATACCACTAACAGTTGAATTTATGAGCACCAACCCATTGTAGTGGTGGCATTTACATTTCCCCGAAATCACATCTACTTTATTTTACTGTAAATTTTCATTCATATTTGAATAATAAGACTTAATTTGCCACTTTCAGCTTGTATTGTTAATATATAATGAGGCTCAATCATCTACAATGTATTGCCCCAATTCCTCGTTCTGCTTACGCCAGAATTGGATAAATCCAACATGTTGGAAATCCTCAAATTGTTAATTTCGACCCAAAAAAATATTGGGATTGGGATCTTTAACATAATGAAATTCCCTGACAGATTGCAGATCATCAATGTCGCCAGTCGCTAGTTTTGATTTCATGTTGCTTTATGCTTGTCCTCCTTCATTTTAGCCATAGGGTTACAGAGTAATGATCATTTGCTGAGGAACAGAAGGTTGCATAGGCCAAGTGGACTAGTTTTTTTAGAGGGAGAACCTACAGTAGTTTTACACAGCAGTGCCAAATAAGGTTTTAGTTTTCAAAGTGAGATAACTGAAATGAGCTAAAGGGGCTGCAGACTACTGTGTCCTACAGGTGGAAAACCAAGACATTTTGTGGTGCGCTTCCCATATGCTGTGTAAATGACACCCAGAGCATCTGCAGGGTACTGCAATTCAGAGGTTGAGTAATCTTAGTCCATTACCTTTACATATAAACATAAATCAGTAGTAACCTAACACTTTAAATAACTGTACAAGTACGCAAGGCTGCTGTTAGGCTGTCAGTGGGAAGACTCTGGTAAACATTTTTTGATGTCCCATAATATGGAAATTTACTTTTAAAAGACTTATCTAAACCAACAAATCAAAACAGTGGGGCAGAGGTATTAAGTCTGGAGAAGTGATAAAGCAGTGATAAGTGCAAGGTTATAATGCACCAGACAATCAGCGCCAATATGTAAATTTACAATTAGGAGCTGATTGGCTGCTGTGTTATCACCTTGCACTTATTACTGCTTTATCAATTCTCCAGGCTTACATCTGCCCCAATGTTTCTTAATGATCACTTTTTGTTATGTCATGTATTCTCCTGGACTCCAAATATTAATCTATAACTAGTATCACACTATTGAGAATCAATTGTCAATTTCTACTTAATGATGTTGCTGTCAAGTTGTCTAAAATAGATTTGTTGTCCTCTGGTATGGGAAACTACAGAAAGGATTCTGTGAGTAAATTGTGTAATAATGGGAATAAATTATTTTGTAAACCATCCATTTGAATAACACTTTACCATTAATCAGAAGTAACATGGTACGTACAGTCAGGGTTAATGGGTCATTGATTAGACCCATATGCAATACAAGTGCTGCATGTTTCACTGCAGTTAACTTCTCATGCATGCTGCATAGAAACATGTAATCTAATTGTAATGAAACCTTGCATTAAGTGTATTTCAAATGGTTCTATATTTACATGGTTGATTTGGCAACCATATTTGGTGAGACAAAATTTGCCTGTACGGATCCACTGCAATGCTGGACAAAGTCATCATTAATATATTCCAAGTCTTCTCTTTATCTGCATATAAGCGACAAAAATGGGTAATGGACAAATCTCCTACTACCACATGGCCACTGTTGGTACCTGTACAAATTATGAACAATGAATGACCCAGAACTAAATCAGTTCAAGGTTTTACCTCTAATCTGCAAGTCTTCACCAAGATGGCGGTGATGGCTTATAAAATCTGTTCGCATCCAGATCATCACCAAAGCATTCTCAAATGAACTGTTTTGTTATTGTGTGTTGCAATCAGACATTTCTTGGTTAACATCTTAGGCCTCGTACACACTGGCACCAGTAAAACACAGATGAGGTGTACACGGTGCGTAGCAGTGAATGTGCATTCTATGCACTGTGAATGCTTTCAGAATTATGGTTCACTGAACCCTTCGGCAAATGCTCACTTGCAGGGTGATCTTCAGATATGAGGCATCGTGTATGCTACGCATCGTGTATGCCTTATTGGAGCCTGTATGCGAGCCCTTATTTAGGTAAAACAAAGATTACCGCAAATGTAATATTTATTTATTAAAGAAAAATGTGTAAGCACTTTTTTTTAAGTATGTCTGTTTTGTTATATATACTTTTAATGTTGTGCATTGTAAAATGTCCTATTTGTGTATTAAATAAAGTTACCTTGGGTGGAAGTGCTGGCACTTAACTGAATGACGCTGATTTTTATTGCAGTGGCAAACCATGAGCATGAATTATATTTATTTTCATCAGTAGTTTTCACGTGCCAGATGCAGGTGTGTCTGAGATTATGCATCTGCATGGGTTTGCTTCCTATGCATGCACATTGCAGATCCATAAAACATTGGGGTAGTACTCACTCTGCATCAGAGCTTTGCACATTAGCAAAATGACCTGGTCCATTGCAAACTTACCTTTTGTTCCCCAACACAGCTGAATGGGGCAGCAATATAGGGCCTCCCACAAGTCAGGAATTCTCTGTATGATATAAAACTTTGTGAAGCTGTTGTCATAAGTATTAAAGAGTCTTAGGACCAGCTAACTCAATAGGGTGTTGTTAAGAAAACATGGTGGGCAAGCACATAATGGAATACAAATTTGTGTTCCCTACTTCATCCTTCCCAGGTCATTATCAACTTTATGTACATGGTTCTCTAAATAGCGCTAAGACGCTATGTCCTGTTTATGTGGATATACTCTAATATTATGACATTACGCTGTCAAAACTCCAGATAAGCACTCACAGTATGATTCCAATCAACAGACTCGGGAGGCTCAAAAGAACATCCCAGAGCAGACAACACTAATTTAGAAATGATGTTGCAATTTGAAAAGTTACATTTCTAAATGACCAAATTACCAAAAACAGCCATGGTTAAATGAACAAGTTCAAGGTCAGTCTATATAAGGTTAAAAGAGGTTATTCCTTTGTGGATTTCTACTGCAACAAAATTAAAGAAAGGTTTTAATTTACACTAGGGCAGAACCCATACACTGTTGTGTTATACACCAGAAAATCCCTGGGTCTTATCCATAAATTCTTACATTGTGGAGAATATAAGCAAGGCAACAAGTAGAAAAATAATGAAGAAAAAGTATTTTTTTGAAAATGCTGTAGCCAAACTGATAATGTTACATGTGAAAAATAATATTGCATCATTTACACATCTACGTAAAATGTGATTTTTATTATTAAAACATGATGTGAAATAATGTATCACTGGCAAATCTGAAGATTCCGACCAAAAAATGATTGTGATCGACAAGTCAGGGATTTTTATCATGCAGTTTTTTTTTGCCATTGTCATCTATGTCCGCAGATTGGTGGCCTCAGAACAAGGAATTGGCCTGTCGTTTTTTCCAGGAAATATCAATAGCTTGATATAATATCTCCTCACATTGCAATGAAAATGTACCCAAAATTGCAAATAAAGTGTTTTTTTTTTTAATTGAAACTGACAGTAAATTAATTAAAAACAAATGCATGTTTTTTTTGTTATTTTACTACCCCCTGCCAATAAATACTGTTTTATTATTATTTTTATTATTATTAATATTAGCTTAAACAAGAGCAAAAAGACAGCTTCTAGATAGACAATTTTTCTCTAGTGTAAATGAAATTACATTAAATTTAATTTACACTAGAGAAAATAATAAGGTAACAAAACAAAGCATACAATAAAGGAGATTTATGGTAGACTTACCATGGTTAAATCTTTCTGCGAGGTACACTGGGTTCCACAGGGAATACATTGGGGTGTAGAGATGGATCTTGATCCAGAGGCACACACAGGCTAAATCTTTAGACTGTCCCAGGATGCATTGCGGGGCTTCCTCTATTACCCCGCCTCCAGGCACTGTGAGCTCAGTTTTGTTAACCAGTCCAATGCAGAAGCAGGCAAAAGAGAAGGCAGATGTTAGTCACATAGAACCACGTTCTCACGACAGGAGAAGGGACTAGCGGCTAATGCCATACAAACCCAAAGAAGCTAAGTGCGTCAGGGTGGGCACCCTGTGGAACCCAGTGTACCTCGCAGAACGAGATTTAACCATGGTAAGTCTACCATAAATCTCATTTTATGCAGCGGGGTACACTGTGTTCCACAGGGAATACATTGGAGATGTCCTAAAGCATTTCCTCAAGGGAGGGGACGCACCTTAGCGGGTATGAGAACCCGGCGTCCAAAGAAAGCATCCTGGGAGGTGGAAGTATCAAAGGCATAGAACTTAATAAACGTGTTCACTGAGGACCACGTAGCCGCCTTGCACAACTGTTCTGCGGACGCGCCACGATGGGCCACCCAAGAAAGTCCAACAGACCAAGTAGAATGGGCTTTAATAGCAGCGGGAGCTGGTAGTCCAGCCTGCGCATAAGCTTGTGCAATCACCATTCTAATCCATCTGGCCAAGTTTTGCTTATTCGCAGGCCAGCACGTTTGTGGAAACAAACAGTACAAAGAGGGTATCTGACCTTCTGATAGAGGCAGTCCTCTCCACATATATATGGAGAGCCCGTTCCACATCCAAACACCGTTCTTTGGAGGACAACTCAGAAGAGATGAAGGCTGGAACCACAATCTCTTGATTAAGGTGAAAAGATGACACCACCTTAGGTAAATAACCAGGGCGAGTTCTAAGAATTGCTCGGTCACAATGAAATATCAAAAAGGGTGAATGACAGCACACCGCGCCTAGGTCTGACACCCTTCTAACAGAGGCAAAAGCCAGCAGAAACAGGACCTTAGCTGTGAGCCATTTAAGATCCACTGACTCAAGAGGTTCAAATGGAGACTCCTGTAGGGAATTCAGGACAACAGACAAATCCCATGGAGCCACAGGAGGGACATATGGAGGCTGAATCCACAGTATGCCCAGAGTGAACGTATGAACATCAGGTATAGACGCAATTTTTCTCTGAAACCACACCGACAAGGCAGATACGTGAACCTTAAGGGAGGCAAGACGAAGTCCTAAATTCAGGCCTTGTTGCAAAAAAGCCAGAAGTCTGGGAGTACTTAACTTGGAAGCATCATAATTCTTAGCAGCACACCAGGTGAAGTAAGAATTCCAGACCCTAGAATAAATCCGTGCAGAAGCCGGTTTGCGGGCCTTTAGCATAGTTTGGATAACTGCCTCGGAGAATCCTTTGCCCCTCAGGAGTGAGGCTTTAAGAGCCACGCCGTCTAAGCCAATCTGGCCAGGTCCGGCTAGACACAAGGGCCCTGAACGAGGAGGTCTGGGCGTTGAGGAAGTAAAAGAGGACGCTCTATTAAAAGGCCCTGCAGGTCTGAGAACCAATGCCGTCTGGGCCACGCTGGAGCGACTAGAAGTAGTATTCCTCCGTCTTGCTTGAACTTCCGTAGTACCCTGGGCAGAAGTGACACTGGAGGGAACTCGTAGGGCAGACGAAAGTTCCATGGAATTGCCAGTGCGTCCACGAACGCTGCTTGAGGATCCCTTGTTCTTGATCCAAAGACCGGAACTTTGTGATTGTGTCGAGACGCCATCAGGTCTACATCTGGTAGACCCCACATGTCCACTAGGAGTTAAAAGACTGTCAGAACTCTGGTATTTTGTGTATCCAAGTTAGAATCAATATGTGGTTCTGTGGTGGGCGCACAGTGCAGGAAACTTGGTGGGCGTAGATAAGACTTGCGGATGAGGTACACAGGAAGATGAGGTTAATATTGATATGCTTTATTGTAGATTACATGAAATATACTGGCAAAAGAATCAGTTCAATATCTGGATTGCTTGAGCCGGACTGGAATCCAGCGAGACAACTGGAACTGGAGTTAGTTAATATCCGACTTGCTTGAACCGGCCTGGAATCCGGTGAGACAACTGGAACTGGAGTCAGTTAAATATCAGACTTGCTTGAACCGGCCTGGAATCCGGTGAGACAACTGGAACTGGAGTCAGTTAAATATCAGACTTGCTTGAACCGGCCTGGAATCCGGTGAGACAACTGGAACTGGAGTCCACATGAATTCACACTGATTAGCTTGCACTTGGACTGAGCTGTTTCAGGAATGCTTGCAGCAGCACACTCAAGGACACACTGGAAGATTATTTAACTTCAGGAAACTCAGCACAGGTGTTACTACTATGAGCTGGAATCACAGTGTTAGTATTGCTGCAGTGAGTAGAAATCACAGTGCTGGTAATACTTGCTTTGAGCTGAAATCACAGTGCGGGTAATGCTGCTAAGAACTGAAGTCTCTGTGCTGATGATATACAATGAGCTGGAATCACAGGTAGTTTAAAGAGCTTTCAGGGCACAAGGAGTGAACCCTGAAGTATGAGTCTAGACGCAGCTAGGAAGCGACGTTGTTCTGGACGATTTGCTAGGGCCCTGCCCAGCCCCTTTATCCCCC
This sequence comes from Pseudophryne corroboree, assembly GCF_028390025.1. NCBI lineage: Eukaryota > Metazoa > Chordata > Amphibia > Anura > Myobatrachidae > Pseudophryne > Pseudophryne corroboree. Next base: position 132,910,980 of record NC_086451.1, read on the forward strand.
TTGCTGGACAGTGATTGGGCAGTGGAATCATGTGACTGAACCGACAGCCGTGGTTGGTAGAGTTGCGGTCAGCTGATCATTGGCAACATGGCGGCGCCCAGTACCTGCGGCCAGCGGGGAGGATAGCGGTGAGCTGGAAGGGAGTTCAGGGGTACTGGAGCCAGCACAGTGGGAGGCGACATGACACCTGCAGGACCACCGGAGCCGGACTAGGCTGCGCACTGGTAAGACCTGTGACGTTAAGTCCCGATTCCTGACAGTACCCCTCCCTTCAAGGGTGGCCACCGGACACCTTTTTGGCTTCAATGGAAATTTGCTATGGAAGACTCGGACTAAATAAGGAGCATGCACATCTGAAGCATTGATCCAAGCTCTCTCTTCAGGACCATATCCTCTCCAGTCGATTAGGTATTGCAGACGACCATAACGACATCTAGAATCAAGAATTTTCTCAACTTCAAATTCCACACCACGGCTGGTAACAACTTTCGGAGCTTTTGGAGGAGTCTGTTGGAAGCGATTGAGCACTAGTGGCCGGAGGAGAGAGATATGGAAAGAATTCGGAATTTTTAGATATGAAGGCAAAGTCAATTTATAAGCTACTGGATTGATTACTTGTTCCACAGGAAAAGGACCGATAAATCTTGGAGCAAACTTCATGGAAGGAACTTTGAGTCTAAGATTACGAGTAGACAGCCAAACTCGATCTCCTGGCTTTAAACTGGGAACAGCTCGTCTCTTCTGATCAGCAAAAAATTTATATCTGGCGGAGGCTTTCTTTAAAGACTGATGAATTGACTTCCACACTTTAGAGAATTGTTGTAAAGAAACGGAAGCAGCTGGGACATCAACTGCCGGTAATGATTGAAAATCAGGTACTCGTGGATGTTGGCCATAAACTGTGAAGAAAGGTGTTGTGTCAGTGGCAGTATGGTAACGAAAGTTGTGAGCAAACTCTGCCCAGGGTAGTAGATCTACCCAATCGTCTTGAGATGAAGAGACATAAAGCCTGATAAATGTTTCTAATTCTTGATTTACCCTTTCTGTTTGGCCATTTGTCTGTGGATGGTATGCTGAAGAGAATTTCAGTTTTACTTGAAGAGCTGAACAGAGGGCTTTCCAAAACTTCGCCACAAACTGTACTCCTCGGTCAGATATAATTTCAGTTGGAAGTCCATGAAGACGAAAGATTTCTCGAAGAAAGTGCTGGGCCAGCTTGTTTGCTGATGGTAGCCCTGTGAGTGGAATGAAATGAGCCATTTTTGAGAACCTGTCGACCACTACCCAGATGGTATTGTGACCACGGGAAGGCGGTAACTCAGAGATAAAGTCCATAGAAATATGGGACCATGGTCGTGTAGGAATAGATAATGGCTGTAAAGTTCCCGCTGGAGACTGCCGGGAGGTTTTATGTTGAGCACATTTGGGACATGACTGCACAAAATCTTGAATGTCGGACTTCATGTTGGGCCACCAATAGGACCTTTGAAGAGTTTTATAAACTTTAAGAACTCCAGGATGTCCAAAGAACTGAGAAGTATGTGCCCAAGTCAGTAATTTCTTCCGCAATTCTGGTGTTACAAACATTTTGCCAGGAGGAGGAGTAGAATACGTAACTTGAGTAGTAGCAAATGATACTGGACTAATAATAGGACGTTCTTCTTGTGAATTTGCCTCTGTATCTGGAACCATGGAACGTGATAAGGCGTCCGCTTTCACGTTTTGAGACCCAGGACGAAATGTGATAAGGAAACTGAATCTAGAAAAGAATAAAGCCCACCGGGCCTGACGTGGGTTGAGACATTGAGCAGACTTGAGGTACAGCAAGTTTTTATGATCTGTAAGAATTGATACAGGAAATTTAGCTCCTTCTAGAAGATATCTCCATTCCTCCAGAGCCAACTTGATTGCTAACAATTCTTGATCACCAATAGAATAATTCCTTTCTGCAGGGGAAAATTTTCTGGAGAAAAAACCACATGGATGCAACTTTCCAGCATCAGAAGTCTGTGAGAGAACTGCTCCCACACCTACTGTGGACGCATCCACTTCTAAAATGAAAGGCTTCTGAACATCAGGCTGATGGAGAACTGGTGCGGTGATAAAAGCTTGCTTGATAAGGTGAAAAGCAGACAGAGCTTCCTTGGACCAGTGAGCCGGATCAGAACCTTTGCGGGTTAAAGCAGTAATTGGTGCTACCAGTGTTGAAAATCCTTTGATAAACTTTCTGTAATAGTTAGCGAATCCCAAAAACCTTTGTACTGCCTTCACAGTTGTAGGAAGAGTCCAATTGAGTATGGAATCTAACTTGGCAGGATCCATACGGAGTTCAGAGCCAGATATAATGTATCCAAGGAATGGAATAGATGAGACTTCGAATGTACATTTTGATAACTTTCCATACAAACGATTCTGACGAAGACGGCTGAGAACTTCTCTGACTTGTTGACGATGTGTTGCAAGATCTCGAGAAAAAATGAGGATATCGTCTAAATAAACAACGACAAATTTGTACAAAATGTCTCTGAAGATTTCGTTTACAAAATGCTGAAACACTGCAGGAGCATTACTTAACCCAAAAGGCATCACAAGGTATTCATAATGACCATCTCTAGTGTTAAAAGCTGTTTTCCATTCATCTCCTTTGCGTATTCTTATAAGATTGTAGGCACCTCGTAAATCGAGCTTGGTGAAGATAGTGGCTCCTTTAACTCTGTCAAAAAGCTCGGTAATTAAGGGCAAAGGATAACCATTCTTAACTGTAATATCATTAAGACCACGATAATCTATACAAGGTCGAAGACCACCATCTTTCTTTTTAACAAAGAAGAACCCAGCGCCTGCAGGAGATGAGGAAGGCCGAATGAAACCCTTTTGGAGATTTTCTTTAATGTATTCTGACATTGCTGTAGTCTCTGGAACAGATAGTGGATAGGTACGTCCCTTGGGTGGAGTTTTCCCTGGAATGATATCAATGGGACAGTCCCACTCTCGATGAAGAGGTAACTCATTTGCAGCTTGCTCACTGAATACATCTGAAAAGTCCTGGTATACATCTGGTAATACATCTGAAGCTTTAGTCTGTCGGACGGGAATAACATGCTGTAAACAGGACTTGAAGCAAGAGGGGCTCCAAGCAGAAATCTGAAGAGTGGACCAGTCAATGGATGGATTGTGCAATTGCAGCCATGGAAGGCCTAGAACCATCTCGTGGGTAGCCTTGGGAATCACAAAGAACTCAATCTGTTCAGAATGGAGAATCCCAATACGTAAAGACAAAGGTGCTGTCTGAAGGGTGATATTACTTTCTGGTATGCGACTTCCATTAACCGCAGTCAAAGCTATAGGCCTGAGTAATGTTTTAGTAGGCAGACCCAATTCATGTACTACAGAGAGGGTCAGAAAGTTGCCTGCAGCTCCTGAGTCTAGGAGTGCTGAGAGAAATCTTGTACCATGGAAGTATTCCAGAGTTGCAGGCAGAATACAATCTTTCTGTGGAGAAGTTTTCTGAAGGATTCCTAACCTGACTTCCCCTTTACAGGTTAGGCTCTGGCGTTTCCCGGACGGGTGGGACAAGAACCCAGGAAATGACCTGGAGCAGCACAATAAAGGCACAACTTCCATCGCTGTCTTCGAGAGCGCTCCTCAGAGGATAGGCGTGATCGATTAATCTCCATTGGTTCTTCTGAGGATGCAGATGGAGAAGATGCACGAGGAACAGAGTGTATCTTTGTATGGTCACCCCTGAATCTCTCACTAATCCGTTCTCTCATACGTAGATCAATCTTAACGCATAAGGAGATCAAGTCATCTAACTTAGTCGGAAGATCACGCGTTGCCAGTTCATCCTTTAGTTTATCAGAAAGTCCATGCCTAAAAGCAGCCACCAAAGCATCATTATTCCAATTTAGCTCGGATGCTAAAGTCTGAAACTGAATTACAAATTGCCCAACAGGGCGTGATCCCTGCTGTATCTGGAGAATGGTAGCAGAAGCGAAGGAAGACCTGCCGGGCTCATCAAATATTCTTCTGAAGGTGCTCACGAAGTCCTTGTAGTTGGTTAACAGAGAATCAGCACGCTCCCATAATGGTGACACCCAGTTCAGAGCAGAACCTGACAGCAAGGACACGATATAGGCCACTTTAGTTCTATCCGTAGGAAAGTTATGAGGAAGTAATTCGAAGTGTACTTCACAAACATTTAAAAAGCCTCGGCAGAGTTTTGGATTGCCGTCAAACTTGCAAGGTGTGGGCAGCTGAAGATGTGACACCCGGGTGTCGGCTGTTGCTAGCTGAATTGATGTAACTGGTGCAGGACTGGATACTGGAGTAGCTGAACTTAAAGATGATTGCATGTTATTAAGATGTGTAGAGACCTCTTGCAAGAACTGAACCACTTGCCACTGGGCGGTTTCCTGACCTTCTAGTCTGGTTATAAGACTTTGAAGAGCCCCTGGACCAACACTCTGATCATCACTTGAATCCATTTGGTCCAGAACAAACTGTCAGAACTCTGGTATTTTGTGTATCCAAGTTAGAATCAATATGTGGTTCTGTGGTGGGCGCACAGTGCAGGAAACTTGGTGGGCGTAGATAAGACTTGCGGATGAGGTACACAGGAAGATGAGGTTAATATTGATATGCTTTATTGTAGATTACATGAAATATACTGGCAAAAGAATCAGTTCAATATCTGGATTGCTTGAGCCGGACTGGAATCCAGCGAGACAACTGGAACTGGAGTTAGTTAATATCCGACTTGCTTGAACCGGCCTGGAATCCGGTGAGACAACTGGAACTGGAGTCAGTTAAATATCAGACTTGCTTGAACCGGCCTGGAATCCGGTGAGACAACTGGAACTGGAGTCAGTTAAATATCAGACTTGCTTGAACCGGCCTGGAATCCGGTGAGACAACTGGAACTGGAGTCCACATGAATTCACACTGATTAGCTTGCACTTGGACTGAGCTGTTTCAGGAATGCTTGCAGCAGCACACTCAAGGACACACTGGAAGATTATTTAACTTCAGGAAACTCAGCACAGGTGTTACTACTATGAGCTGGAATCACAGTGTTAGTATTGCTGCAGTGAGTAGAAATCACAGTGCTGGTAATACTTGCTTTGAGCTGAAATCACAGTGCGGGTAATGCTGCTAAGAACTGAAGTCTCTGTGCTGATGATATACAATGAGCTGGAATCACAGGTAGTTTAAAGAGCTTTCAGGGCACAAGGAGTGAACCCTGAAGTATGAGTCTAGACGCAGCTAGGAAGCGACGTTGTTCTGGACGATTTGCTAGGGCCCTGCCCAGCCCCTTTATCCCCCTTGCTGGACAGTGATTGGGCAGTGGAATCATGTGACTGAACCGACAGCCGTGGTTGGTAGAGTTGCGGTCAGCTGATCATTGGCAACATGGCGGCGCCCAGTACCTGCGGCCAGCGGGGAGGATAGCGGTGAGCTGGAAGGGAGTTCAGGGGTACTGGAGCCAGCACAGTGGGAGGCGACATGACACCTGCAGGACCACCGGAGCCGGACTAGGCTGCGCACTGGTAAGACCTGTGACGTTAAGTCCCGATTCCTGACAAAGACTTCCTGATGAAGACTCCACTCTCCGGCGTGCACGTCCTGACGACTGAGGAAATCCGCTTCCCAGTTGAGGATTCCCGGAATGAACACTGCTGATATTGCTGGCAGATGGCGTTCCGCCCAACAAAGGATTTTTTACACTTCCATCATTGCCATGCGGCTTCGAGTGCGGCCTTGACGGTTTATGTATGCCACCGTGGTGTCGTTGTCTGACTGTACTTGAACAGGCCTGTTCTGTTTCAGAGGCAGGGCAAGAGTCAAAGCATTGAACACTACCCGCAATTCCAGAATGTTTATCGGGAGGAGAGATTCCTGCTTGGTCCACCGACCCTGGAGAGAGTGTTGCTCTAGCACCGTGTCCCAACCCCGCAGACTGGCGTCCGTAGTCGGTAGGACCCAGTTGGGGATCCAGAAGGGACGGCCCCTGCTCAACTGTTGGTCCTGTAGCCACCAGCCCAGTGACAGACGAACCTCCGGAGTCAAGGAGATCATTTGAGACCTGATACGATGAGGCAGGTCGTCCCACTTGGAAAGGATTAACCTCTGGAGAGGGCAGGAATGAAACTGAGTGTACACCACCATGTCAAAAGTTGACACCATGTGGCCTAGTACTTGTATCGCCGAGCATATCAACACTCTTGGACGAGAGAGGAAGTATCTGATCCTGTCCTGAAGTTTCAGGACTTTCTCTGGAGACAGAAACAGTCTTTGGCTGTGTGTGTCCAGCAGTGCCCCCAGATGCACCATGCTCTGAGCAGGGACCAGCGAGGACTTTTCCAGTTGACGAGCCAACCGTGGGCTTGTAGGAAGCGTACCGTCAGTTGCAAATGACTGAGGACATCTTGGGAGTTCGCCAGGATCAGCAAGTCGTCCAGATACGTCAGGATCCTGATTCCCTGATGATGTAGATGTGTCGTCATCACGGCCATAACCTTGGTGAAGATCTAAGGGGCCGTGGCCAGTCCAAACGGCAGAGCCTGGAACTGATAGTGAAGGTTGCCAATAGCAAACAGCAGATATTGCTGATGCGATATGGCAATAGGAATATGCAGATAAGCATCTTGTAAATCCAGGGACACCATATAATCTCCGGGTTCCATGGCCAGTACAATCGAGCGCAGCGTTTCCATATGGAACTTGGACACACTTACAAATTTGTTTAGTGATTTTAGGTTGAGTATAGGCCGGAAACACCCATTGGGTTTCAGGACTAGAAACAGGGTAGAGTAGTATCCTCTGCCTCTCTGGGACAGGGGTACTGGCACTACCACTCCTCTATCCAGGAGAGAACGCACAACCAGGTGTAGAGCTTGCGTCTCCAACAGATCCGAAGGAATAACCATTGCGCAGAACTGGCAAGTGGGATGTCTCTTGAAAGAGACTGCGTACCCGCGAGAGATGACTTCATGCACCCATGCAATACAGAAAGAAGACAGTTTTTTCTCAGTATAAGCGCCCAATGTAGATATCAAATAAAATATACATCCCTTAAGGGTATTCAAAATGGTGATCCTCAGTAGTTCAGCGAAAGTTCTCAGTTGATGTAATTAGTGTCCAGTCATTGTTACATGGAAAAAAAACAGAACATACAATGTGTACTATTGTTTTTTATATGGTATTCAGAGAAAGTCCTTTTATCCCATCAGCATAACAGGAAAGTAGTAACATGAATAGGGGGTCTGTATAGAGTGCGTACCCCAACTCACACTGGGAAGAACGAATGTGTGCACATAAAGGTTTCTTTTAAAACTCTTCACCCTTTCTGTGTGTCCTCCACCAAAAAGTATGCATAGATGAGCATACCTAAACTCACTTTAAAGTGAAGATGAGACAAATGTATAAAGGTATCTTTCACAAATATTTCTATGTCAAATAAAAGGTGCGTACCACACTCACAGAATGAAGTGTGGAAATGTTCCTATCAAGGTATCTTTTGGATCCGCAGCTGTTTCAGGCCTCAAGATGCCAGTGCGTAGTTGAACAGTTATAAATCCAAAAAGACAAAAATGGTGCCAATCAATCCATTTAAAAAAAAGTTTTTAATTGATACAAAATCCCATAACTGGGAGAAGGATACATACAAATAAAAACACTCCGCGAAAGGAGAATAAAAATATGAGAGCTAGAATTTGCAGCCACAAAAACAATTTTTTCTAAAAAATCTTGTATTCTGTATGAGATGCATCAAGTGATAAAAATACCTTGAAGGTTGGTTTTTAGGAGTTGCACAGTGCCCAAAGTTGTCGACGCATTTCGGCTCAGCAGGAGCCTTCCTCAAGACATGTGGGCACTGTGTAACCCCATGCTATTTATTTGGGCACTGGCCAATGAGGTAACAGGAAATGATCTCACAGGTGGATAACCAATTAGTGTAAAAATTAATAAAATTATGGATTCTTTCAGTAAGAAATACATAATTATAGTAAAGAAAGTAACAAGGCATTACGCAACTAAGAACAAAGTCGTAATGAACCAGATAACCACTGCAGGATAACGAAGCAATAGGTGGGCGCCCAGCATCCTCTATGGACTATGAGAAAAGATTTACTGGTAGGTAATTAAAATCCTATTTTCTCTTACGTCCTAGAGGATACTGGGGTCCACATTAGAACCATGGGGATGTACCAAAGCTCCCAAAATGGGAGGGAGAGCGCGGAGGCTCCTGCAGAACTGATTGATCAAACTTTAGGTCCTCAGAGGCCAAAGTATCGAACTTGTAGAACTTAGCAAACGTGTTCGACCCTGACCAAGTAGCTGCTCGGCAAAGCTGTAAAGCCGAGACACCCCGGGCAGCCGCCCAGGAAGACCCCACCTTACACAGTAGAGTGGGCCTTAACAGATTTTGGACACTGCAATCCTGCTGTAGATTACGCATGCTGGATAGTGAACCTGATCCAACCCGAAATCGTCTGCTTAGACGCAGGACACCTAGTTTTCTTGGGATCATACAGGACAAACAGAGTCCGATTTCCTGTGACGAGCAGTCCTCTTCACATAGATTTTCAGAGCCCTTACAACATACAAGGACTTTGATGGAATTGAGGAGTCAGTAGCAACTGGCACAATAGGTTGATTGATATGAAAAGCCGACACAACCTTAGGAAGAAACTGCTGATGTGTCTGGAGTTAAACTCTATCTTCATGAAAAATCAAGTAGGGGCTCTTACAAGACAAAACCCCCAACTCCGACACGCGTCTAGCAGAAGTCAAGGCCAACAAAGTGACCGCCTTCCACGTGAGAAACTTGACCTCAACCTCCTGTAGAGGTTCGAACCAATCCAATTGGAGGAACTGTAACACCACGTTAAGATACCAGGGTGCCGTAGGTGGCACAAAGGGAGGCTGGATGTGCAGAACCCCTTTCAAGAAAGTCTGAGCCTCAGGGGGGAAGCTTGTTGTTTCTCGAAGAAAATGGATAGGGCCAAAATCTGGACCTTTACGGATCCCAAGCTCAGGCCCATATCCACACCTGCTTGCAGGAAGAGGAGACACCATCCCAGTTGAAACTCCACCGTAGGATACTTCTTGGATTCACACCAAGAGGCATATTTTTTCCAAATGCGATGGTAATGTTTAGACGTTACTCCTTTCTTAGCCTGTATCAGGGTAGGAATAACCTTGCTCAGAATACCCTTTTGGGCTAAGATCTGGCATTCAACCGCCATGCCGTCAAACGTAGCCGCGGTAAGTCTTGAAAAGCGAACGGCCCCTGCTGCAGAAGGTCCTCGCGAAGAGGAAGAGGCCTCGTATCTTCCAGCAGTAAGTCCAGAAGATCCGCATACCAAGCCCTTCTTGGCCAGTCCAGAGCAATGAGAATTGCCTGAACCCTTGTTCTCTTTATGAGTTTTAGAACTCTTGGAATGAGAGGAAGTGGAGGGAACACGTACACTGACTTGAACACCCACGGAGTTACCAGGGTATCCACCGCCACTGCTTGTGGGTCTCTCGACCTGGAACAGTACCTCCAAAGTTTTTTGTTGAGACGTGAGGCCATCACGTCTATTTGAGGCACGCCCCAACGACAGGTCACGTCTGTGAACACCTCCGGATGGAGGCCCCATTCTCCCGTATGGAGATCGTGTCTGCTGAGGAAGTCCGCTTCCCAGTTGTCCACTCCTGGAAGGAAGATCGTTAACAGTGCCAATGCGTGCCTTTCTGCCCAGAGGAGGATTCGTTACCTCTGTCATTGTAGCTCTGCTCTTTGTTCCTCCCTGTTGGTTTATGTAGGCCACCGTCGTTACATTGTCCGACTGTACTTGAATGGCGCGATCTTGTAGAAGCGCCGTTGTACACAGCTTTTAGTTCCAGAATGTTTATTGGAAGAATGGCTTCCAGATTTGACCATCTTCCCTGGAAGGTGTCCCCCTGGGTGACCGCTCCACAACCTCTGAGACTTGCATCTGTGGTTAGAAGGATCCAGTTCTGAACTCCGAACCTGCAACCCTCCAGTAGGTGAGGCATTTGCAGCCACCATAGGAGCGAAATCCTTGCCTTCGGTGAGAGACGTATCCTCTGGTGCATGTGCAGATGAGATCCCGACCATTTGTCTAGGACAGTGATGGCTAACCTTGACACTCCAGCTGTTGTTGAACTACACATCCCAGCATGCCCTGCTACAGTTTTGCTATTTGGCCTTGCTAAAACTGATGCAGGGCATGCTGGGATGTGTAGTTCAACAACAGCTGGAGTGTCAAGGTTAGTCATCACTGGTCTAGGTGATCCAGATGGAAGGGTCGAGCATGGAATCTTCCGTACGGCAGAGCCTCATAGGAGGCAACCATCTTCCCCAGAAGGCGAATGCACCGATGAACCGCTACCCGGGCAGGCTTCAAGACATCCTGCACCATTGATTGTATCACCAACGCTTTCTCCACCGGTAGAAATACCCTCTACACTTCTGTGTCGAGGATCGTCCCCAGGAAAGATAATCTCCTTGTCGGTTCCAAATGTGACTTTGGAAGGTTCAGGATCCAACCGTGATCCCTGAGCAGTCGAGTCGTGAGAGCAATGGATTGCAATAACTTCTCCCTGGACACTGCCTTTACCAGCAGATCGTCCAGGTATGGAATTATGTTCACTCCCTGCCTGCAGAGGAGAACCATCATCTCTGCCATTACCTTGGTGAATACCCTGATAAGCCTGATGTGGTGGTCAAATCGGAATGTGGAGGTACGCATCCTTGATATCTAGGGATACCAGGAACTCCCCCTCCTCCAGACCTTATATCACCGCTCTCAGAGACTCCATTTTGAATTTGAACTCCCTCAGATAGGGGTTCAACATTTTCAAATTCAAAATTGGCCTGACTGAACCATCCGGCTTCGGTACCATGAAAAGGTTTGAATAGTAACCATTGTTTTGCATCTAAGGTGGAACTGGTATAGTGACCTGTGACTTTTCCAATTTTTGGATGGCTTCCTGAAGGACAGCCCTGTCTGCAAGCAAAGCTGGTAAGCCTGATTTGAAGAATCGGTGAGGCGGGAGTTCTTGAAACTCAAGCCTGTACCCCTGGGACACAAAATCATGCACCCAGGGGTCTAGGCCGGATGACACCCACACGTGGCTGAACCATCTGAGCTTTGCCCCCACCGGCCCTTCCTCCAGGCTGTGCGGTCCACCGTGATGCTGAGAATTTTGATGTACCAGAAACAGGCTTCTGGTACTGGGAAACTGCAGCAGCAGGTTTTTTGGATTTTACCCGACCTCTTCTAAAGAAGGTGTTAGACGGCTTGGTCTTTTTTGTTTTAGCTGTCCGAAAGGACTGTGACGTAGCTGAAGAAAAGGGTTTCTTCGTAGCAGGTGCAGCTGTGGGAGGAAAAGGTGACTTACCCGCGGTTGCCATGGAAATCCACGCATCCAACGCTTCCCCAAATAGAGCCTGACCTGTATAGGTTAGGTTCTCCACACCTCTCCTGGATTCCGCGTCAGCAGACCGTAACCTCTATGAGCTGAGACAGACATGGAAGATATCCCTGCAGCCATCGAACCCAGGTCTTTCATGGATTCCACCATAAATCCTGCAGAATCTTGTATGTTACGTAAAAAAAAATTGTCACTTTTATCCATTGTATCCAATTCCTCAAGTAACGTGCCTGACCACTTTACTATAGCTTTAGAGATCCATGCACAGGCAATATTAGGTTGTAGCATCGCCCCTGAAGCGGTGTATATGGATTTAAGCCTAGTGTCAATTTTGCGATCAGCCGGTTCTTTTAACGCGGTAGATCCCGGGACAGGTAAAACCACCTTCTTTGATAGTCTGAAAACAGATGCGTCAACTATGGGTGGGTTTTCCCATTTCTTTCTATCCTCCCCAGGGAAGGGAAAAGCAATCAGAACCTTCCTGGGAATCTGGAATTTGTTCTCCGGGTTTTCCCAGCATTTTTCAAATACAGCGTTTAATTCTTTAGACACAGGGAAGGTTAGCAAGGCTTTATAATTATCCGTGAAGCGTCCTCAACCTGCTCGGGTGTTGTGTCAGCAATATTCAACACATCTCTAATGGCCTCAATTATCAACTGCACTCCTTTTACAAGAGATGCCGCCCCCCGCAGCACATCCCCATCTCCGTCTTTCGTGTCAGAATCGGTATCCGTGTCATCTTGCATAATCTGGGCAAGAGCACATTTTTGAGGGTGTACGCTAGGGGGACCTGAAGGAACAGCACCAGACCAAACCCCCATAGAGTTCTGTAAAACCTGAGTTGCAGTCGCAGTCTGTGCTACCCTAGTAGAAATCTGAGAAATCATACTCATAATAGAGGCTAACCACTCAGGCTCCTTTGCAGGGACCTGTGATAAAACAGTACAATCCTGAGTACATGGAATGGGATCGTCCTGAGAGGAATTATCCTCTGCAGCATATGATACAGTGTCCCTAGACATGGCGTTTGGAAACAGCAAACACTCCACACACACACAGGGAAATGACAGACACAGTTTCCCCCCAAGAATGGCGAGAGCCACAGAGATTGGAGCCAACCCACTCACAGCGCTTTTCAGATACAGAGAAGCCCCTATCTGGCGCTTACTGTGCACCTTAATAGGTTACACAGTATTCACACAGCCTCCCCCCCCCCCCCCCTTCTACAACCCCCTGGTACCGTACAAGATAGCTGGAGTTGAAATGGAGGGAAAGCTCTCCCTGTCAGCGTCTCCAGATTGATCTGCAGGCAGGGAAAAATAAGATTTTACTCACCGGTAAATCTATTTCTCGTAGTCCGTAGTGGATGCTGGGACTCCGTAAGGACCATGGGGAATAGCGGCTCCGCAGGAGACTGGGCACAACTAAAGAAAGCTTTAGGACTACCTGGTGTGCACTGGCTCCTCCCACTATGACCCTCCTCCAGACCTCAGTTAGGATACTGTGCCCGGAAGAGCTGACACAATAAGGAAGGATTTTGAATCCCGGGTAAGACTTATACCAGCCACACCAATCACACCGTATAACTCGTGATACTATACCCAGTTAACAGTATGAAATATAACTGAGCCTCTCAACAGATGGCTCAACAATAACCCTTTAGTTAGGCAATAACTATATACAAGTATTGCAGACAATCCGCACTTGGGATGGGCGCCCAGCATCCACTACGGACTACGAGAAATAGATTTACCGGTGAGTAAAATCTTATTTTCTCTGACGTCCTAAGTGGATGCTGGGACTCCGTAAGGACCATGGGGATTATACCAAAGCTCCCAAACGGGCGGGAGAGTGCGGATGACTCTGCAGCACCGAATGAGCAAACTCTAGGTCCTCCTCAGCCAGGGTATCAAACTTGTAGACTCTTGCAAAAGTGTTTGAACCCGACCAAGTAACAGCTCGGCAAATTTGTAAAGCCGAGACCCCTCGGGCAGCCGCCCAAGAAGAGCCCACTTTCCTCGTGGAATGGGCTTTTACAGATTTAGGGTGCGGCAGTCCAGCCGCAGAATGTGCAAGTTGAATCGTGCTACAGATCCAGCGAGCAATAGTCTGCTTAGAAGCAGGAGCACCCAGCTTGTTGGGTGCATACAGGATAAATAGCGAGTCAGTTTTCCTGACTCCAGCCGTCCTGGAAACATATATTTTTCAGGGCCCTGACTACGTCCAGTAACTTGGAATCCTCCAAGTCCCAAGTAGCCGCAGGCACCACAATAGGTTGGTTCACATGAAAAACTGATACCACCTTAGGAAGGAATTGGGAACGAGTCCTCAATTCCGCCCTATCCATATAAAAAAATTAAATAAGGGCTTTTGCATGATAAAGCCGCTAATTCTGATACACGCCTGGCCGACGCCAAGGCCAACAGCATGACCACTTTCCACGTGAGGTATTTTAGCTCCACGGATTTAAGTGGCTCAACCCAATGCGACTTCAGGAAATCCAACACCACGTTGAGATCCCACGGTGCCACTGGAGGCACAAACGGGGACTGACTATGCAGCACTCCCTTAACAAAAGTCTGAACTTCAGGCAGTGAAGTCAGTTCTATTTTGGAAGAAAATCGATAGAGCCGAAATCTGGACCTTAATGGAACCCAATTTTAGGCCCATAGTCACCCCTGACTGTAGGAAGTGCAGAAATCGACCTAGCTGAAATTCCTCCGTTGGGGCCTTCCTGGCCTCACAGCACGCAACATATTTCCGCCATATGCGGTGATAATGGTTTGCGTTCACTTCTTTCCTAGCTTTAATTAGCGTAGGAATAACTTCCTCCGGAATGCCCTTTTCCTTCAGGATCCGGCGTTCAACCGCCATGCCGTCAAACGCAGCCGCGGTACGTCTTGGAACAGACAGGCCCCCTGCTGCAGCAGGTCCTGTCTGAGCGGCAGAGGCCATGGGTCCTCTGAGATCATTTCTTGGAGTTCTGGGTACCAAGCTCTTCTTGGCCAATCCGGAACAATGAGTATAGTTCTTACTCCTCTCCTTCTTATTATTCTCATTACCCTGGGTATGAGAGGCAGAGAAGGGAACACATACACCGACTGGTACATCCACGGTGTTACCAGAGCGTCCACAGCTATCGCCTGAGGGTCCCTTGACCTGGCGCAATATCTTTTTAGCTTTTTGTTGAGGCGGGACGCCATCATGTCCACCTGTGGCCTTTCCCAACGGTGTACAACCATTTGGAATACTTCTGGATGAAGTCCCCACTCTCCCGGGTGAGGTCGTGTCTGCTAAGAAAGTCTGCTTCCCAGTTATCCACTCTGGGAATGAACACTGCTGACAGTGCTAACACATGATTTTCCGCCCATCGGAGAATCCTTGTGGCTTCTGCCATCGCCATCCTGCTTCTTGTGCTGCCCTGTCGGTTTACATGAGCGACCGTCGTGATGTTGTCTGACTGGATCAGCACCGGCCGGTGTTGAAGCAGGGGTCTAGCCTGACTTAGGGCATTGTAAATGGCCCTTAGTTCCAGAATATTTTTGTGTAGGGAAGTCTCCTGACTTGTCCATAGTCCTTGGAAGTTTCTTCCCTGTGTGACTGCCCCCCAGCCTCGAAGGCTGGCATCCGTGGTCACCAGGACCCAGTCCTGTATGCCGAATCTGCGGCCCTCTAGAAGATGAGCACTCTGCAGCCACCACAACAGCGACACCCTGGCCCTTGGAGACAGGGTTATCCGCCGATGCATCTGAAGATGCGACCCGGACCACTTGTCCAACAGATCCCACTGGAAGATCCTTGCATGGGACCTGGCGAATGGAATTTCTTCGTAAGAAGCTACCATCTTTCCCAGGGCTCGCGTGCATTGATGCATCGACACCTGTATTTGTATTAGGAGGTCTCTGTCTAGAGACGACAACTCCTTGGACTTCTCCGGGAGAAACCCTTTTTTCTTGTTCTGTGTCCAGAACCATACCCAGGAACAGTAGACGCGTCGTAGGAACCAGCTGCGACTTTGGAATATTCAGAATCCAGCTGTGCTGTTGTAGCACTTCCCGAGATAGTGCTACTCCGACGAACAACTGCTCCCTGGACCTCGCCTTTATAAGGAGATCATCCAAGTACGGGATAATTATTTCATCCATTACCTTGGTAAATACCCTCGGTGCCGGGGACAGACCAACGGCAACGTCTGGAATTGGTAATGACAATCCTGGTGAGGAGGGTAAATAGGGACATGCAGGTAAGCATCCTTGATGTCCAGTGATACCATGAAATTCTCCAGGCTTGCAATAATCGCCCTGAGCGATTCCATTTTGAACTTGAACCTTCGTATATAAGTGTTCAAGGATTTCAATTTTAGAATGGGTCTCACCGAACCGTCTGGTTTCGGTACCACAAACATTTTGGAATAGTAATCCCGGCCTTGTTGAAGGAGGGGTACCTTGATTTCACCTGCTGGAAGTACAGCTTGTGAATTGCCGCCAGTACTACCTCCCTTTCTCCGAGGGCAGCAGGCAAGGCTGATGTGAGGTAACGGCGAGGGGGAGTCGCCTCGAACTCCAGCTTGTATCCCTGTGATACTACTTGCAGAACCTAGGGATCCACCTGTGGGCAAGCCCACTGGTCCCTGAAGTTCCCGAGACGCGCCCCCACCGCACCTGTCTCCACCTGTGGAGCCCCAGCATCATGCGGTGGACTCAGAGGAAGCGGGGGAAGATTTTTGATCCTGGGAACTGGCTGTCTGGTGCAGCTTTTTCCTTCTTCCCTTGTCTCTGTGCAGAAAGGAAGCGCCTTTGACCCGCTTGCTTTTCTGAAGCCGAAAGGACTGTACCTGAAAATACGGTGCTTTCTTAGGCTGTGAGGAAACCTGAGGTACATTTTTTTTCTTCCCAGCTGTTGCTGTGGATACGAGGTCCCAGAGACCATCCCCAAACAATTCCTCACCCTTATAAGGCAGAATCTCCATGTGCCTTTTAAAGTCAGCATCACCTGTCCACTGCCGGGTCTCTAATACCCTCCTGACAGAATGGACATTGCATTAATTCTGGATGCCAGCCGGCAAATATCCCTCTGTGCATCCCTCATATATAAGACGACGTCTTTAAAATGCTCTATGTTAGCAAAATATTATCCCTGTCTAGGGTATTAATATTATCTGACAGGGTATCAGACCACGCTGCAGCAGCACTATTCATGCTGAGGCAATTGCAGGTCTCAGTATAGTACCTGAGTGTGTATATACAGACTTCAGGATAGCCTCCTGCTTTTTATCAGCAGGCTCCTTCAAAGTGGCCGTATCCTAAGACGGCAGTGCCACCTTTTTTGACAAACGTGTGAGCGCCTTATCCACCCTAGGGGATATCTCCCAACGTGACCTATCCTCTGGCGGGAAAGGGTACGCCAGCAGTAACTTTTTAGAAATTACCAGTTTCTTATCGGGGAACCCACGGTTCTTTACACACTTCATTCACTCATCTGATGGGGGAACAAAACACTGGCTGCTTTTTCTCCCCAACATAAAACCCCTTTTATGTGGTACTTGGGTTAATGTCAGAAATGTGTAACACATTTTTTATTGCCGAGATCATGCAACGGATGTTCCTAGTGGATTGTGTATATGTCTCAACCTCGTCGACACTGGAGTCAGACTCCGTGTCGACATCTGTGTCTGCCATCTGAGGTAACGGGCGTTTTTTTTTTGAGCCACTGATGGCCTTTGAGATGCCTGGGCAGGCGCGGGCTGAGAAGCCAGCTGTCCCACAGCTGTTACGTCATCCAGCCTTTTATGTAAGGCGTTGACATTGTCGGTTAATACCTTCCACCTATCCATCCACTCTGGTGTCGGCCCCACAGGGGGCGACATCCCATTTATCGGCCTCTGCTCCGCCTCCACGTAACCTTCCCCATCCAACATGTCGACACAGCCGTACCGACACACCGCACACACACAGGGAATGCTCTGACTGAGGACAGGACCCCACAAAGTCCTTTGGGGAGACAGAGAGAGAGTATGCCAGCACACACCAGAGCACTATATAATGCAGGGATTAACACTATAACTGAGTGATTTTTCCCCCAATAGCTGCTTGTATACACATATTGCGCCTAAATTTGGTGCCCCCCCCTCTCTTTTTAACCCTTTGAGCCTGAAAACTACAGGGGAGAGCCTGGGGAGCTGTCTTCCAGCTGCACTGTGAAGAAAAAATGGCGCCAGTGTGCTGAGGGAGATAGCCCCGCCCGTTTTTCGGCGGACTTTTCTCCCACTTTTTTCATGGATTCTGGCAGGGGTAATTTATCACATATATAGCCCTGGGACTATATATTGTGATGATTTGCCAGCCAAGGTGTTTATATTGCCCTCAGGGCGCCCCCCCCCCCCCCCCAGCGCCCTGCACCCATCAGTGACCGGAGTGTGAGGTGTGCATGAGGAGCAATGGCGCACAGCTGCAGTGCTGTGCGCTACCTTGTTGAAGTCTTCTGCCGCCGATTTTCCGGAACACTTCTTGCTTCTGGCTCTGTAAGGGGGCCGGCGGCGCGGCTCCGGGACCGAACATCGAGGTCGGGTCCTGTGGTCGATCCCTCTGGAGCTAATGGTGTCCAGTAGCCTAAGAAGCCCAAGCTACCACCAGTTAGGTAGGTTCGCTTCTTCCCTCGCTTAGTCCCTCGCTGCAGTGAGTCTGTTGCCAGCAGATCTCACTGTAAAATAAAAAACCTAAAATATACTTTCTTTCTAGGAGCTCAGGAGAGCCCCTAGTGTGCATCCAGCTCAGCCGGGCACAAGATTCTAACTGAGGTCTGGAGGAGGGTCATAGTGGGAGGAGCCAGTGCACACCAGGTAGTCCTAAAGCTTTCTTTAGTTGTGCCCAGTCTCCTGCGGAGCCGCTATTCCCCATGGTCCTTACGGAGTCCCAGCATCCACTTAGGACGTCAGAGAAATGGCGCTGAACGCTGCTGGGTCCGCTCTGAGAAGCTCTGTCCCCTTTCATGGCACTCCACCGTTCTTTATACTGGCCTGAGGAAAATGCTGGCAGTGAAACCGGGCCCCTGACAGACTTTACAACCAGTGTAGGGTATGGCGCTGGCTCAGGGCGCCCCTCACAGCGCCGCACTAAGGGGGTAATTCTGAGTTGATCGCAGCAGCAAGTTTGTTCGCAATTGGGCAAAACCATGTGCACTGCAGGGGGAGCAGATATAACATTTGCAGAGAGAGTTAGATTTGGGTGGGTTATTTTGTTTCTGTGCAGGGTAAATACTGGTTGCTTTATTTTTACCCTGCAATTTAAATTTCAGTTTGAACACACCCCACCCAAATCTAACTCTCTCTGCAAATGTTATATCTGCCACACCTGCAGTGCAAATGGTTTTTCCCAACTGCTAACATATTTGCTGCTGCAATCAACTCAGAATTAGGCCCTAAGTACCGCTGAGACTCCGGAGCGCAGTGAGTACTGCGCTCCCACCCTGTTGCCGCCATCTACACACTGGCTCCCCGCTTGCTAGGGGGGCCGGTGACTCACTCACCACTTCTGGCTCTGTAAGGGGGTGGCGGCATGCTGCGGGGGTGAGCGATCCCCTGTGGCGGCGAACGATCATTCCCCTCAGGAGCTCAGTGTCCTGTCAGCGGAGAAAGTAGCTCAGACCCCTTAGGGCGGACACTACTGCCCCCCTTAGTCCCACGAAGCATGGAGGCTGTTGTCAGCAGCCTCCCTGTGCCTAAAACTAAAAAAATAAAAACTAGAAGAACCCCTATGGAACTCCCCTAGCTGTGACTGCCTTCTCCGGGCACATTTTCTAAACTGAGTCTGGTAGGAGGGGCATAAAGGGAGGAGCCAGCCCACAATCTCAAACTCTTGAAGTGCCAATGGCTCCTGGTGGTCCCCATGGTACTAATGTGGACCCCAGCATCCTCTAGGATGTAAGAGAAATGATGTTAGTGAGACAATAAAACTGCACTGGACTAGTAAATATATATATATATATATATATATATAACAATACGCGGTCAGAGACCGGGTGTATACATCAGAGTACTTGTACAATATATTCTGGCAGAGGTACACTTGTTCTTACCTAACACTGTCTTAAGATGACATGTAGAATACTTAAGTGTCTGTAAAATCACAGCGCTGACGAATCAGGCGGACTTACAGAGGAGACCTTGCCCTGCAGTCCCGGAGACCAGTCACAGCTACTGTGAGAAGATAGTGCCCAGCGTCTCAGTCAGGAAGTGAGGGAGAGTGTGAGGCCGCTCCAGGGCGGGAACACCAGCAGTAGATGGCGCCCCGGAGCTGGGGGAGGGGCTACAAGTCAAGCACCTTTTCCCCTATGCTGGTCCTCACCTTCCGGTACTATGGAGCCTTATTCAAGTGGATATTTTACTCTCCGACCTGTGCTCCCATGCCCTGATAGATATAATGGGGTCCCTGCTCTGTCACAGTGTCCACGCCAGCGTCATGGTTCTTCTCCTTAATCCGCAACTGGAACGTGATTTAATGGCGTGTCCCTCCTGTGGAACCATCTTACCTCCTCCCTTAGTAGCAGCCACGCGATACTGGAGAGCCGCAAGTACCTGGGAACAGAGCCAGCGGGAGTATGCGACGCCACTGGGGAGGTGATGGAGCCGCAGCACAATATGTCACACCGACATATGAAGTGCTGCAGCCTTTGAAGTCTTCTAAAAAGCTTTTTCAGGGCTGCCTAGCGCAGCCCCCCTATTAAGTGACCTGCTTCATGCAGGCACCAACTCTAAAACTGAGCTCACAGTGCATGGAGGCTGTGTTATAGAGGTGGACCATCAATGCATCCTGGGACAGTCTAAAGCTTTAGCCTGTTGGTACCTCTGGATCAAGATCCAACTCTACATCCCGATGTATTCCCTGTGGAACACCGTGTACCCCGCTGCAGAAATGAAAAATTAGACATGCCTTATTAAATTATAGCACATCTGAGCTGATTGAAGCCTGGATGGGGGAGATCTAGGAATTAGAACCTTACTATTTCTAAACTTTTTAACACTTCTGTACTATAGGGTGTTATTGTCCTTTGTGATCAACATTGTGAGCACCAGACAATAACTATTAAGTGATGGTATCCGCAAGTGATGGGGTAGAAAAGGCACATTCAGTACTACCGTACAAAATCTGTCTCTACTACTATTTCTGCAGTGCAGGGTGTTATTGTCTGGTGACCAGCAGACAGTAACCACTAAGAGGTCACACCATTTTAAACAGGGGACTCATTTCAGGATGCAATTTTAGTGAACTCCACCATATTCCCGGGATTTTACCTATTTAGTGTAGACTACTGGTAAGAGGGCTCTATCTTAATTACTTTACTGGCATGGTCAGATTTCATGCGACTGCGCCGTCCCACCCTGTCCCCCCTTTTTTGATGAGGAGATCCATTCTGCAGATGTGCATAATATAATGTTTAAATATTGTGAAAAATACTTTTTAAACTTTATTAAACAAAATAAATTTTAAAAAACAATGTTATTAACAGTTTTGAAGGGAAAAATTGTCAGTTAAGTGGTGGACATCATTGTGTATCCGGCTTGACAACAAGCCTTACCACCTCCCAAAACCAACAAGCAGCAGGGTGTTAGGGTCTCCTGCCCTGTGCTGCCACGTCGTCATGGCAACCGGGAGACAAGTGCTAGTGGAGTAACCTGAGCGCAGCTGATACTCCGGTTCGGGTCTTTTGCTGTGCAGTGGTTATAGGCTCTGTGCACGGCAGGGGATCCGGTGCTGGTTTTTGTGCTCACAGTCTGTGAGGTCTGAGTGGGGCGTGGACAGCACCTGCTTTATAAGGCCTCTTTTCAGGGTAAGCAGATGCTGCTGAATCTTTGTTGGTTAGTCAGTTCATGAAAGTTAGCCAGTACTGTGTAGCTTTGTATTTGTTTGTTGCTTACTGCAACTAGGCCTGGGGATTTGGTATTACACTCTGCCAATCCAGACCTAGCAGTAAGACTGGAGTCAGTCGTTTAGCTTGCTGGGGTTCTGTTACTACTCTGTGAACTTAGCAAGTTTGCGGCTGTATTCTAAGACTTGCCTGTCTAATCCTGTCTCACTGTGCTAGGTGTCAGGGGTCAGTTTAGTGGCAGTAAGCTAAAACCTGTGCACTGCAAGTGAGAATCAGGATTGTGGAGACTCTCCTTGTGTCTATCATTCCATCTCTGACCAAGGAGTTTACTGCCACACCCGTTGGTAACCCTTTAGGGTTTTGCTGTTGCCCTTAGCAACAGCATTTCGGGTTCTCTACGTATTAAAACACAACATCTTGCTTATTCCATCTGAGCAGTTCTAATACAAGGGAGATACCCAGTTCCTTAGCCTCTGGGCTTCTCTGTTCACTTTGTGTGTATTTTGTTACCCTATCACCTTCTGTGTACGTTATGTCATATTCCCCAGGTTGTCTGTGAGTCCATTTGTTTTGCATAACAGTTCAAACACCAGTACATTCCTGCAGACACTGGAGTGCATAACAGTTCTGACACCAGTACTTTCCTGCAGGCACTGGTGTGCATAACACAGGGTAAGGGGAGAGACACATGACATTTAGGTATGTTACAGACCCCACCGTCCTTTTGAACACTTGCAGTGCTCAGGGCAAGTGTAACTCATCCTTAACACTGAAGCGGTTACATATGCTTTTATTTAATATCTGGCTTTATCCTGCATGGTAACCCCTAAAAGCTATTGTAGATAAATACAAAATGTGAACTATGATGCACCCATATACATAATTATACATAAACACACTACTGATAAAATGTATATTTTTGTATGACTGATCTCAGAACAAAAGACAGTGACCCCTTTTTTTTTTTTTTAAACAATTCGAAAAAAATATGTAGGGGACAATAGAATAAAATCTAACATTGTCATTTGCTTGATGTATTCAAATGCATTTTACAGAATGGCATTCATTATCTGGTAAATGGTTTGTGCTTCTATGAACATTGCAGGTGAGCTGTTCCGGAAAACATCTGACGGCAGTGCTAGTATTTAGGTCTGTATCCAACAATCTCATCCCATCCCTTGCGACAGGTTTGAATTATCCATTCATGTTCATCATCATCTGGAACAACAAAAAAAGTTTACAAAAATAAAAGTTTACCCAATATGAAAGAGAACCTCTTTGATGGGGATGGATGGATAGATGGAAGGATGGATGGATAAATGAAGTGAGATGAGGATATCTGAAGAAAACTGGTCAACTGTCTATCAGCAGGGGTAAGTGACCGCTGGGCAACCAAGAAAGAGAAGTTGACATTCCATCACTATATACAGTATATGATGAATGTCAACATATCATACCACACCCATAAAATGATTTACAATTACAGCAGCGCTTCCCAAACTGAGTGTTGTAGAGGTCTTATACAGGTGCCACGGGCAAGTGGCAGGTCTACTGATTCCATATCAAATGATATGGGCTGGCGAGTTTGAATCCTGGACTACAAGCTACTTGCTGCTTTTAGCTGGAGAAAGACAGCACACGTCCATGTAGTACAAGGACCGCATATCTAAGTGCGGCAATGCGTCTCTGCTCCTTTCTGTAACATTAAATTGAATTGTAAATTCATTTTTTTGTACCTAACTATTTAATTAGTAGATCTGTTAGTTTTTTCTTTTGGCGTACGAGTGCTGTGAACGAAACTGCTGAGACACTAAGGGTGCCATGAAGCAAGAAATTTTGGGTACCACTGACATATAGGGGGTAATTCAGACCTGATCGCTAGGGTGCGTTTTTTGCATCCCTGTGATCAGATAGTCACCGCCTACAGAGGGAGGGGGAAATCGCTGTGTATGTGTGCGTTCGGATGTGTTGGAGAGACTGCACAAACTAATTTTGTGCAGTCTCTGCGCAGCCCAATTCTTACTCTTCCAGTGCGATGATCGGGGCTGGAGCTGACGTCAGAAACCCTACCTCCAAACACCTGGTACATCCTGCATTTTTCCAGACACTACTCAAAAACGGTCAGTTGCCACCCACAAACGCCCTCTTCCTGTCAATCTCCTTGCATTCGCCGGTGCGATGGGAATTTTCACACCATCCCATCGCTGCGGACCGTCGCACCTGCGCATTGCGGTGCATGCGCAGTTCAGGCTTGATCGCAAACGCACAGCAGCGATCAGATCTGAATCGGCCCCCTAGTACAAACAAAGCAGAACATTGTAGGATTCAAAACTTTCTAAACATGGCAGTCAATAGCTATGCATATACAGTCACCATAACCACATAATCAGTGCAGCAGACAGGTTAGAGACACAGCAAGAGGGGTACATAATGGCATAAATAAGGAAAGGAAGAGTACACGAGGGAAGAGGACCTGCTGACGAGAGCTTACACTCTATAGGGGAGCGGTACACAAGATATATGTGACACAGAGAGGTCAGACTTCCCATCCTTGTAACCTCTCTTATAGAGTAATGTCTGGGACTCATTGCTTTTTTTTGTTACACTAGACTGGAGTTAAAACATTTGACATTGTATGTAGACTTCCTTATACCACTTTTCCACAAAAATCCTGGGTCCGACCAGGGATATGGAACATGATCAGACCTGAGACAGACCCCTTTCACACTGCGGCTCCGACCCGAGTTATTCCCAGGTCGGCGCTGTTTACACTGCACACACATGACATCTCCAAGCACCAGGAAATCCAGATTCACATTCAAAACCGTCGACATGCCGCGAGGCGGGGGAAGGGGGGTTGTCCCGTCCGTGAGGGTGTCTGTCACAGCTGTTACCAGGGGTATAGGCAAGGAGAGATTACAGCTTCCCAGTATGAAGTGGGGATAGGGTAAAAACCGAAAGGGCAGCACTAAATGGGTAAACTGTAATCTCTCCCTCCCCAGTGACAGCTGTCACAGACACCATTCCATTTTTACCCAAACCCCATGCTATAAATGGGACCCGGGTTGGATGACCTGGATTACCCATTTACCCTGCCCCTAAACCCGGGTCCTTCCCGTGTTCAACCCTGGTCGCTATCCAGGATGGAGTCTTTTTTTTTTTTGGAAGCTATTTCCACTTAGCCATGTTCTGGGTTGTGATTAGCAGGACTGAAAAAGGGGTATAGATTACTAAAAGCACTGTGTCATTATTTTGTTGTTAACCATTTCATTTTCCTTAGGTCTCCCCAGTGATAAAAGTTGTTTTTGGAGATCGCTTTAATACTACAGATAAGCTTTTTTTTTTTTTTTAGATAGTTTTTATTAAGTTTCAGATAAACAAAAAACAAGAGTAATAGCACATTTCACATACAATGTCCAAAAAATAACAGAATTGAGTAAGTGACAGAAGTCTACATAATACAGCAACACTAGAGCAGAGTGCTCAATTCGCCAATTGTGTACTTCTAATCTTGGCAACAAACAAATAAAATACATAACAGAAGCAAAACAAAGAAAACATCAAATAGTGCAAGCAGAAAGATAAGAAAAAGTACATGATAACGACACATAAGGGGAAACGAAAAGACAAAAGTAAAAGTCTACAATATTTGTGTTCGTAGGAGCAGCATAACCAGGCATTGGTATAAGGAGGCAGAAGAGGAATAGCTGTTACAATAAGTCAGTATCAGACTGTGGGGAGTGTAATTGCAACAAATCTGTGGGATCATTAAGAAGTATGGTATGACCCTGCCGTTCCCGAAATTCCCTCCATTTCATCCAATTTCTTTGCACTGGGGGAGGCGATATAGAATACACACCTCCTGCTGTTTCAAACAAGAAATGCTTGTGGGTATTATTAATAATAGTTTGGATGGTGGGTATTGACTGCGATTTCCACAGTTGACCTATTGCCGCCTTAGTGGATATGAGGATATGACCAGCCACATATCTATCACTATTCAGTAGGGCATGTGTTGAATAGTGAAATAAGGCAAACATGGGATTCAGTGGCACCTCTATATCTAGCACTTCCCGCATAAGAGAGAACACTTCCGTCCACAGCGGCCCCAAGATCGGGCACTCCCAGAAAGTATGTAAAATATTGCCCACATGTCCACAATTTTTCCAGCAGAGTTGGGACATCGAGGGCCAAATGCTATGAAGCCGCTGCGGAGTGAAGTACGCCCTGTGACACAATTTATAAAACATTTTGGAATGTTGGAGACATTTAGAAATTTTGAAACACATTAAGGAGATAGTGTCCCACTCATCCTCTCGGAAAACAATGGAAAGATCCCGTTCCCATTTAAGCTGTGAAGGAGTCTTACCCGTTTTAGGTGGTCATTCCGTGCTGTTCGCTCGCTAGCTGCTTTTAGCAGCATTGCCAACGCTAGGCCGCCGCCCTCTGGGAGTGTATCTTAGCATAGCAGAATAGCAAACGAAAGATTAGCAGAATTGCTACTAAAAATTTTCAAGCAGTTTCTGAGTAGCTCCAGACCTACTCCTAGATTGCGATCACCTCAGTCCGTTTAGATCCTGGTTTGACGTCACAAACACACCCTGCGTTCGGCCAGCCACTCCCCCGTTTCTCCAGCCACTCCTGCGTTTTTCCCTGGCACGCCTGCGTTTTGTAGCACACTCCCGGAAAAACGCTCAGTTACCTCCCAGAAACGCCCCTTTCCTGTCAATCACTCACCAATCAGCAGTGTGACTGAAAAGCGCCGCACGAACTCCAGCAAATCTACTAAGTTTTGTGTTAAATAACTTAGCGCATGCGCACTGTATACCATGCGCATTTTCCACCTATTCGCTGCGTTGCGAAAAACGTCAACGAGCGAACAACTCGAAATGACCACCTTAGTCAGAAGAACACTATACTGATACCATTTAGAAATCCCACCTCTATGACCAGGGGAGGACAGTCTAGAGTATAAAGGAGCAGGGATGGGAATGGGACCTCTCAACGCTCCAGCACAAGAATACAGCCAATGGCGTATTTGTAAGTATTTAAAGAAGTCATGTTTTGGTATACCGAAATGGGATTGTAAACTAGAGAAGGGCACTAAACTTCCTTCCGAGCAGAGATCCTTCAGATTCACAATCCCTGCATCTATCCATGCTTCAAGCGCGAGATTAGGGATGATACTGGCGATAGTTCTAACAGTCAGGTCCGCTGCTGGCAGCGAGATAGTTGGGTCAGACGCTACCACTGAATGCCAAAGCTTTAAGGTACTTCTAATCGCCCTGCCATTTTGGAACACCGTGAATAGGCAGCAAGAAGAGATCCCTTATGTCAATCAATCCCAAAAAAGACCATTCAATAAGGACCCATGGTTTAGGGTTGTGCGTGGTGAACCAGTCCCGAGCCCGGCTGAGAAGACAGGCGGAGTGGTATGCCTCCAAACTAGGATAAGCTACACCACCAGCATTCTTTGGTAAAGTCAAAACCTGCCGAGCAATGCGAGGTTTAGACCCTTTCCAAATAAAGTGAGAAAAGATTTTGTTAGCTCGTACACTAAGAGGTTTGGGGAATCTACAAGGGATAGCCCTGAACAAGTAGAGGAGTTTTGGGAGCAGTATCATCTTGGTTGCAGAGATACGTCCTAGCCAAGAAATTTCGTGAAGGGACCATTCTTTAATAAATTTTTCAAATGCGCTTAATAAGGGTGTATAATTGCAATCATATAGATCTCTATCTAGCGAGAGGTGAATACCCAAATATTTAATAGATCTCACTTGCCAAGCATATCTGTATCTGTCCTTTAGCAAAGTCAATGTTTGTAGCGGAGTATGAAACGGTAGGGCTTCCGTTTTATAAGTATTTAATTTATAGTAAGATATACTAGAATATATATCCAGGATATTATGTAGGGCTGGAAGGGAGGTGTCAGGATGGGTCAAACAGAGCAAGATGTCATCAGCGAATAAACTGATCTTGTGATTCAATCCCCCTATCTCGGGACCTGTGACTGTTGCATCAGACCTAATAGTCTCTGCCAGGGGCTCGATAGCCAAAGTAAAAATGAGGGGTGACAAGGGGCAACCCTGTCTAGTGCTATTCGATATAGTAAACCCACCTGACAGATACCCATTAACAAACACCCTTGCAGAGGAAGTGGAGTACAAAGCAAAGATAGAGTCCAAAAACCTCCCAAAAAAATCCAAATTTACTGAGAACAGATCGCAGATATCCCCAATGGAGTCTGTCGAACGCCTTTTCTGCGTCCAATGAAAGAATCAAAAGGGGCGTTTTATGTACATTGCAATACTCCATGGCGTTATAAACTCTCCGAGTGTTGCCCGGGGCCTGCCTGCCTGGGACAAAGCCAACCTGATCTGCAGCTATGAGAGATGGTAATAGCGGGCAGAGGCGATTAGCTGCACAAAAAGCTTTATGTCTGTGTTTAACAGAGCTATAGGACGGTAATTTTGGACAGATGTAGGAGGTTTACCTAATTTAGGGATAGCAACTATTTGTGCTTCAAGCATTTCCTTTGGAAACCGCCCCACATCTGAAGCCTCATTAAAAACGGACAACAGTACTGGGGCCAAGTCAGCTTTGTATGTTTTATAGAAATTGTATGGGAAGCCATTAGGACCAGGCGCTTTATCTCTCGGGAGATCATCAATAGCTGCTTCTAGTTCCTTTAAGGTCCAAGGAGAACTAAGGGACAGGCAGGTTGCGGAGTCCAGCATCGGGAGGGAGATTTTATTCAGAAAAGACTGAATTTCAGCCTCCAAGTGCTGGGGAGTAGCTGGGTCCGACTGTAAACTGTACAGTTGGGAATAATACTCTGCAAAGGTGATTGCGATATCATAAGGGTCACATACTCTGGAGCCAGTGGAGGAACAGATATAATGAATTCTAGCTTTAGCTCGTCTACCTCGTAAATTCCGGGCCAAAAGTCGACCTGCTTTATTACCAAATATATAAAATCTCTGGTTCAGGCGCACAATATTACGTTGCACCTCCCGAAGAGAGAAAACATTCACCTTCTCCCTAGTAACAAGCAAAAGTTTAAAAACATTTCTATTTTGTGGATTAGCCTTATGCACCAATTCAAGTCTGGCAGCTCCACTTTCAGCCAACAAGCGTTCAGCATTTTGAGAGCGTTTGAGCCGTGAAGCTGCCTGAATTGCCGATCCCCGTACTACTGCTTTAAGAGAGCACCAGTTGTTAAAGATCGAGGTGTCCTCTGGCTTGTTAATATCTAGATACAACTGTATAGAACGTTGTATGACGAGAAATGCTTCTGGATGGCTAAGTAAGAAATTCCCCAGCCTCCGGGGGCCTGGAGATACCTTACGGGCACCCGGGTCCCATACTACCAATAATGGGGAGTGGTCAGACCAAGACATCGGCAGAATGGTTACTTTCCTAATAGTCGCTAACGACTTCTTATCAGTCAGCAAAAGGTCAATTCTAGAGTACGAGGAGTGTACATGGGAGTAAAAAGAATAGTCCCTAACCGTAGGATGTTTAGTCCTCCACACATTGTAGAAATCATACTCCTCGAGTAAGTGGCAAAAACCAGCGTTCTTATCAGGAGCAGTCCTAATCCTAGATGAGGTAGTTCTAATGGGTCTGGATCTGTCCATAGAGGGGTCTACAACCATGTTAAAATCCCCCAATATTATAATGGCCCCTTTAGCTTGATTCTGTATTAGGGAACATAATTTCCTGCAGAACGCAAGCTGCCCAGAGTTCGGCGCATAACATGAGACCAAGGTAACCGCAGTATTCTCGAGTCGACCTATTAATATAAGATACCGACCATCGGGGTCTACTATTTGGGATTCTAAGTTAAAAGGACAGTTTAGAGAGAATAGTATCGCAACACCAGCCTTTTTTGAGGGGCCATTAGCCATATAGCAGGTAGGGAATCGGCTATCGTTAAATTTTGGGGGATCTAGTTTCCCAAAGTGAGTTTCCTGAATAGCTACTACATTCGCCTTTAGTTTATAGAAGTAGGACAGTGCTAACTTACGCTTCTGTGAGGAATTCAATCCCTTAACATTCAGTGATAATAACTTAACTATAGCTGAGTAACTGGGGGGCGAGCTGACAGATTATACCAACAGGTACAGTGAAAAATACTACCGTATCCTGAACACTCTAACACATCAGAGCAATAAACATTGGGAAGACAAGACACAAAAGGGAAACAAACAGAGGGAGAAAAGGAAGAAACAACAGAAAAGAAAAGGAAAAAGCAGACCCCGTAAAGATACGGGGGTATATTTACTAAGATTCGTAATTGACGGGATTTAGAGGGAGATTAAACGAATAACATCGAATGTGTGAATTTGCAACTTTTTGGGGTTTTTAACGACTCATTTACTAAACTGTCGTATTCTGCATTTTCGTTTTTTCCGATGCCGATGTAATTCGTAATGCCAGGCAGTGTTTTACGGGAGTGATCAGTAAAACACTGCCGGGCTTAACACAATGAATCCCGATCGGATCTGTGAGATCCGTGCAGGGCTTCATTGTGTATATTAGGTGAAGAAAGAGTTAAAAATCAGAAATTTTTTTTGCGTGGGGTCCCCCCTCCTATGCATAACCAGCCTTGTGCTCTTTGAGCCGGTCCTGGCTGTAAAAATACGGGGGAAAAATTAACTGGGGTTTCCCTATATTTAAACAACCAGCACCGGGCTCTGCGCCTGGTCCTGGTGCAAAAAATACGGGGGGACAAAAAGCGTATTTTACAGGTACCCCTGGATTCTACTGGAGAAGAGGACCGAGTGCTTCGTGTCAACATAGGTAAGTATGTATGTATGTATGTAAGTGTGCATGTATGTTTAATAAAATTTTACTATCACGGTGTGTGTGTTATGTTTTTATTTGGGTGTTTTTTTTGTAGTAGAACTACAGGTACCAGCAGGCCCGTTCCCCCCCCACGCATGCTGGTACTTGTGGTTCTTCTCCATGTACCAGCTTGTGGGGGAGGCTTGCTGGGACTTGTAGTTCTGCTACAAAAAACAAAACTATTTTTTTACACAAAAGGCTATCAGCCTCCCATCCACTGCCCTTGGATGGGGGGGGGGGGGGGGGGGCAGCCTTGGGCTCAACCCCTGGTCCTTGGGTGGCTGGAGGGGGGATCACTTGATTTAAGGGGTCCCCAATCCTCCAGGGTACCCCGGCCAGGAGTGACTGGTTGGGGATTTAATGCCAGGGCCGCAGGGACCAATATAAAAGTGTCCCCCGGGTGTGGCTTTATCTCTCTGACTAGTGGAGCCCAGTGCTGGTGTTAAAAATACGGGGGACCCCTACATTTTTTGTCCCCCATATTTTTTGCACCAGGACCAGGCGCAGAGCCTGGTGCTGGTTGTTTTAATATAGGGGAACCTAAGTCTATTTTCCCCCCGTATTTTTACAACCAGGACCGGCTCAAAGAGCCCGAGGCTGGTTATGCATAGGAGGGGAAGACCCCCACGCAATTTTTTTTCCGGATTTTTAACTCTTTCACACCCCTTCCCACTGATAAACATGCACGGATCTCACTGATCCGTGCATGCCTATCAGAATATGGTTAAAAAAAGCAGGTCTGTTTGAAAACTGCTTTTTTTTACGATTTGTACTTTTTCCCGGCAGTGTTTGGCTATTGCCGGCAGTGATTGTGAATACGATTTTTTTGTAAATTACTGAGTTGTATAAAATAACAGGCGTGTTTGACCGATGGTGTATTCATTCGTATTTTTTTTTTTTGCCTTCAAAAAAAATACGAATGCCCTCATCACTGCCGAGATTTGTGTTTAGTAAATTCCCGAGATGACACTTTGAAGAAAAAATACCAACTCGGTCAAAATCGGGAGCTTAGTAAATATACCCCACAGAGTCATAGTAAGGCATCAAAACATCCAGTGCCTCACACTACAAAATAGAGAGGTTAGTGGCCAACCTCCCCGCAATCAAATAACCGAAAAATACAGAACTTGGTAACCATATGGTCACACGGCATAGAGAACAAATAAGGGCAAGGCAACATAAACATGCTATCTTGAGCAGAATACTGAGTTCTAGAGCTAACGAATTATCATAGTGCCTAAAACGAAGATATCAATATAAAACATATTGCGTATACCTAGCTCCTAAAATGTAATGTTAAACAATGCATAAATGATCAGAACAGGGAAAAAAAAAGAAAAATAAGAACTCAATGATGGTAATCAGCAAAGGCAATGTCCATAGCAACCCTCGTAGCAAGACATTATGAAAAGACAGCACCAGCCCCATGGAGGTCGTTCTTGGAAAAGAAATGCATCAAAGGCGAGGCCCTATTTCTCAACCGTCGACCAGTCCTGCTGGAGTCAGCGGTCAGGAGAGCTGGTCCCGTGATCTCCCCCTAAATTCCATTTATGAAGAAGTCTCATACCGTCCTCTACTGAAGACACGGCAATAGTAGAACCTTCTCTAGAAATTAGTAGGTGCGTGGGGAAGCCCCACCTATAAACGATGCCAGCTTTCCTAAGAGCCACGGTGACTGGTTGAAAAGAGCATCTTTTGGTAAGGGTATACTGCGATAGGTCCCCAAAGAGTTGAAGCGAGCCTAACGCCTCTGCTGTGTCAGAAGAAGGTCTAGCCACCTTGAGCAGGGACTCTTTAATGTGGAAGAAGTGGACTCTCATTATGACATCCCTCGACAACCCCTCGGGAGCACTGTGACCCTTGGAACCCTATGAATACGGTCTAATATCAAATTCGATGAGGTGACAGAAGGTAGGAGTTTCTTGAAAACCTCAATAGTATAGTCATGATGGCAACTATTAGAAACTGATTCGGGGACCCCCCTGAGCTTAAGGTTGTTTCTTCGCGAGCAATCTTCCATAGCCGCTACTTTATCCCGCAAGGCAGCTACTTCCCCCTCAAAGGTATCATGAGAGTCGATGAGGGTATTATGAGAGCCCACCACCTCACCCATTTTTGTTTCCAGCTGACCGGTTCTCTCGCCCAAATCCTCAAGAGAGCTCTGGCAGGATTGCAACATGGCCCGAAATTCTGATGCCACTTTGTCCTTAAACTGGTGTAACAGAAGCTTCATGTTGCCTACTGTTAAGGCTTCGTTATCCTCCAAATGTGGCGAGGAAGGGGAGTTATGAGTTGAGGATGCGGTCACCATAGGAGATGAAAACGTAGGCGAGGGGGTCGTTCCGGACGCAGGAACCCGTCTCCTGAGACTTGTTACGATAAGGAGAAGGCTTAAAAAAGGCGACTTGAGAAATCAGTTTGGAGGCTTTGTGCAGCTCTCGTTGCGGGGGAAGGCGCCCCTGCACCAGAACTCCACTGCAGAGAAGGTCCACTCAGCCGAGCACCCAGTCTGGGGGGAGACACACACTACAGTCCCCGGCTTCACAGTGAGGGGAAGGCCACAACCCGCAGGGACCCTTAAAAGAGCCCCCCAGCTCCGTAGCTGCAGCCCCTCAATCACATACGCTGGGGGTTGATATCTGGAGATAGTGGGGGTAGCGGGAGCCCCAAATAGTGTAGGTAATTTGCCAAAAGTGTAGGGCTAGCAGGAGCTCCCAAAAATCACGTCCTCTCAGCTTGCTGGCTAAGCCATGCCCTCCCACAGATAAGCTTTTAACTTTTATTCATTGATGCAAACTAACTGTAAATCTACAACTAGTTATATTGACAAATGAATTATATTTTGCAGTGTCCTCACATATCCCCCAACCAAAGTGAGATATCCCAAATGCCCCACTGCAGCTACACTCCCTTGAAAATGTGCTCACTTTACCAGCATTGTTACATAAGAGCAACAACCAAAAGATGATATTTCAGGTTAATTCACGACTGGCTAATTGTGCTCGTCACTGATGAGATTTCCTTACTCTGATAATGAATTACTCTATTAACCTTGCTGTCTGACTGCACAGGGTTAACTATTAATCACTTTTCTGCTAGTACAAAAGCTATAATGAAGAGCATACCTGCTTGGGAAGGACGTAGATGAACCTCTAATAAGCTGGAAAGTGTCCACGTGCCATTATACCAAAATAGTCAGTATGCAAAAAAATGTACATATCTGACAATAAGAGGGCCCCAAAACATGATTCCGGTACCCCACTTCGGGTCCTGATCCACCGGCTGTTTACTTCTATGTTATGCTCCCAGCTGTCCTCTGTGGGGTATATTCAATTGATGTCGGATCATTTCCGAAAGGATCCAACATTTGAGTATTCAATTAGCGGTCAAATCAGACAGGGGGGGTAATTCAGAGTTGATCACAGCAGCAAATTTGTTAGCAGTTGGGCAAAACCATGTGCACTTCAGGGGAGGCAGATATAACATGTGCAGAGAGAGAGAGTTCGATTTGGGTGGGGTGTGTTCAAACTGAAATCTAAATTGCAGTGTAATAATAAAGCAGCCAGTATTTACCCTGCACAGAAACAATATAACCCACCCAAATCTTACTCTCTCTGCACATGTTATATCTGCCCGCCCTGCAGTGCACATGGTTTTACCCAACTGCTAACAAATTTGTTGCTGCGATCAGCTCTGAATTAGGCCCAGGATTTGGTCGTTCCCAACACTGCCAATCCGACTTTTTTTAAAAGTCGGATTGACATTGTCAGAAACGGGGCTAAAACCTGTTGGATTTGGCCGCAATTCCGTCAAAACACATGGATCTGCAGCTATTACTTGTCGGAAAACGGCAGCCAAATTGAATAGGTTGGAACAGTTTCCGACCGAAAAAGTCGGACACTGCCATCTTTCTGACAAGACGGCAGTTATGACTACAATTGAATACACCCCTAATAAGCCTTTTCTTAGTATATATGATTCTCACTGTAAAACTTATTTGTAGAATCGATGTTATTTTCATAATTTAATATAGCAGCTGGATCAATAAAAGTTTACTCCAAGGACCATTTTTACATTTTGGATATAAGCAATTGACAGCTCAGTTTCTAAAACTGTATTCAAGCAATACATGACAATAAAAGCAATCGTACTGACATGCCATGGATGAATGGATAATCAAAAAATGTAATTCTAAACAAAATACAAGAATACTACTCTAAAGTATACAGCATCTATGCAGTAAAACATACATTCCAGATAAGATATTGTAACCCATATATATGCCAGTATTTAAACAGTTACTATTTGTATATATGGTTTCCAGAGCAAAAAAAAAAAAGGATTGCTTCATAATTACTGTAGTTCTGAGGCTATTTGAATCTGTGCAGCTGCAACCTCTTCAGCAGTAACCCACGAAACAAGACAAACTGGGCTTATTATACTGAACAAGCCTTAAAGCCCCTCCCTGATTGTTAGTAATTGGCAGCAATGAACTTAACAGCCACTTGACTATCCTTTTCACACTACCTGGCTGTGCAGCCAACAATTTGAATCACAAATGTATGCGCTTCTTACTGCAGCTGCCTCTGCACTCTGCTCTGCTGCCTCCGAGCCCAAAAACATCAGGACTATGCTTTAAAAGCAAGCAGCATCAATGTTTGAGATGCAATTATTCCCAAGTATCGATTAGCGTTAGCAAATGTAAGACTTATAATTGCTATCCTTCCAATAGCAACTATTTTCAATATGTTAATGTGATGACAGATATAGTTTTACAACGCTTTCCTTTCTAAACGGTCATATTTAAATATTTAACATAAAAGGGAATTTCTGACCTCAACAGCCACTACAGTTAATAATCAAGGCAAAATGCTGTAGTCTGTCTGTCTTCAAAGGCAACAGGCAAAATTAGCTGAGCAGTGCTCTTGCAGATCAGGGTTACATTTATTATGTTATAATGTGGCACCATTTATACAGCCATACAATGAGAACCGTTCCCCATCATCCTTTTTTTTCTACACCAATGAATAATTAATATTGAACATTTAATAAAATTAAATGAAACATTCATTTAGCACCATAACACATTAATAAAATGATATTGCTCACATCAGAGAATTATTGTTATTTGCCTCCTTAATCAATACTTAATGAAGTGTATTGTCCTCGCCTTCTGATTGGCCAGATACAGTTATTAACAGTTTTATATTATTATAGGGGCATCATCGACCACTGGTGTAAATGTATTTATATAGTTAAATAAGACAAAATCTATCTAAAAAAAAAGGGGGGAGGGGCGGGTTTAAAAGTATAACAGTTTATTTAAGCTCGTTACAAAAAATAATAATAATATAATAAAAAATTAAGACATATTAAAACAATGAGCAGAGTATAGGAATCAGTAGGTAGATCTTATCTTAGTGCAGGAGATCAGTGAGGGGAAACCCAACACGTTTCGTCCTTAGGACTTCATCAAGGGGTAGTATATATTCTGTAGCAGCACTTTAGAGAATTAGTCATTCATATCAGTCCCTGCTCCAATTGAGCTTGCAATATATGGGGGAGAGTTAGCAAATCTTGGAGAGAAATAAAGTACCAACCAATCAGCTTGTAACTGTCATTTTACAGGATGTGTTAAAAAAATGTCAGATGCTGCTTGGTTGCTACTTTATCTCTCTACAAGATTTGATAGATCTCACCCAATGTTCCCTAACACACAGACACACACTGACACACACTCTATGGTTATTTTTTTGTCAGATGTAAATCAACTTACCAGTATGTTTTTGGAGTGTGGTAAAACACAACAGCAGCTGGAGGAGACTGAAAGGGACACATACAACTATACACAGAAAAAGCCTTGGGGCCTGATTCGGCGATGTACATAAACCCGATGGTTTGCATACATCTCCAGTGGTAGGACACCTGGGCATGCATCTTCCCTGGCCCTAGCAGAATGAACAGCCCGGCCATCCTGCATAACCTGAGAGTTATGCAAATGGCATAAGTGCATGCAAGTGAGCTGACGCTGCAGCTTCGGACGCAGCAGTGAATCACACATGCATGCAGGAGGCGTCTATCTATTCAAGATGACTCCTGCTGTTTTTGCATATTTTGTACAGCAGCTGCATACAAAGACACAACTGCTGTACGAACTGCATCCACCTCGGAATCAGGACCTTGGTCAGGAACTGAACTCATGACCTCAGGGCTGTGAGACAGTAATGTTAACCACTAGGGCAAGCAATACAGTGGCAATATAGTGGTATGAAGGTAAAAACCACTGGCGATGTGGCAAAATTGACGCATGAGCCAATATCCTATTAGCTGTGCTATGTTACTGCAGCTAAAGGATTCCAAAGAGGCTATCCTATTAGCCCCGGAAGCCGGCACGTATAGGGAATTATGCTTCACGTGCCTCAGGAATACAAAGCAGAATCCCCGAAAACTAGCCCCCGGCAACCTTTTATCGGACCCGAACACATGGGTCCGCGATGTTTTCACGGATCCCATGTGTTAATCGGGTAATAGTGAGTGAGTTACCACATGGTAAAAAATGGACTGTAATAGGATAGCCCAATAGCGTTATCGGGCTAAAAAGCCTGTTATCACCGCGCGGTAACTCACCGCACATAATAGGATATCAGCTTTAGTAAATTTAGCTCGATTTATGTTAAACAGGCAAAACATGTGCAAATCTAGTAATGACTCCCACTTTTGCATGTTTGAAGTTGGCAATCTGGAAACAGCCCATGCTTCTCTAACTTTTGCAGTATGTTCCATTTGTTCTAAAAATAATAATTACTGCTTTTCACCATGTCAAAAATAGGAAGCTTACATTTTAGTCAGCAGCCAATTAATCTACTAGTATGCTTTTGGTTTGGCAGGAAACCGGAGCATTCTGCTGAAGGGCTTAATTCAGAGATGTATGTTAATGCACTCACAGCTGCGATCTCATTGGCGGAAATATGCTAGTGCTGTAGACACCTGGAAATGTATGTAAATCTAAGAAACTGTGTACAAATACGCAGCAACATTCGATGATCCTTTGATAAACGTCTCCCTAAATAACCATGTGGAGGTGCAACATGGCCATGGGAATTGAGGTGCTGGCGCTCTATGTTGTGCATACAGATTTGTAGTTGTGAGCCGGGAGATGCACCAAAACTGGCTGCAACACGCCTGCATATTTGCTACCACTCCCAAATGGTTCCTGACTGTTAATCACTTTGTGAATAAATCCTCACTGTGAACGACATCGCTAAGGTACCACGGCTCATGCATAGTGCAAACACGACACGTGCAGTCGGACGTTAATCACACAATATCACCATTGCATAAACTTCTGATTCAGGCCCTGAAATCCACACAAACATGGAGACATTAAACTCTACACAAACTGAGAACTGAAGTGTTATGAGGGTAATTGCAATGGGCGTAACTATGGTGGGTGCAGGGGTGACTAAGGATGCAGCCTCTTAGTTCGGCATGCCAGGAACATGGGGCTGAGGTGCCCTCATTTTCTGTAACTCTGCCTTCAAAACGCCAGCAGCATGTCAATCCTCTCCTGGCTTTGGGGCAATGTGAGCAACACTGCATCCCCAGCTCTGCACATGCGCAGTGCGGCTTCTGTGCATGTCAGATCTTAATACATTGGAGATGTGTGTAACATCAAATTAATGTACATCTCTGAATCAGGCCCTATACTTCCTCTTGTGTAGATGCCACTTCAGTATATTATGCAGTCTACAAATTCATCTCTATATGCAAATACTGCAAATGCCATTCTCAAAGTGCTTTTGAATATTTTATACTA
Organism: Pseudophryne corroboree; assembly: GCF_028390025.1. Classification (NCBI taxonomy): domain Eukaryota; kingdom Metazoa; phylum Chordata; class Amphibia; order Anura; family Myobatrachidae; genus Pseudophryne; species Pseudophryne corroboree. The sequence goes on from NC_086451.1 coordinate 132,948,958, forward strand.
AATTTTAAATATGAAAAACTGGTTTATGTATACGTACCTAGATGTAAATTTGTATGTGCTCCCAAGATTAAAGGAAGCAGCACGACTATACTTAGCATAATTATTAATTTATTACCAGTGATTTATATAATGTATATTCTGCAGCGTTTTACAGAGAATATTTGGCCATTCCCCTCAGTCCTTGCCCCACTGGAGCTTACAATCTGAGAGCCTAATTCAGCTCTGATCGCTGGGCTGCGTTTTTTGCTGCCCTGCGATCAGATAGTCGCTGCCTACAGGGGAAGTATATTTTAGCTGTGCAAGTGTGCGGTCGCATGTGTAGCTGAGCTGTTTGTGCAGTGTGTGCGCAGCCCAGGACTTACTCTTCCAGTGCGATTGAACCCTGCTAATGGGGGCTGGACCTGATGTCAGACACCCTCTCTCCTGAAAACGCTTGAGCCCTTCTGCGTTTTTCCAGACACTCCCTAAAAATGGTCATTGCCACCCACAAACGGCCTCTTCCTCTCAATCACCTTGCAAATGCCCGTGCAAATTGATCCTTCGCACCATCCCGTCGCTGACCACTGATACCCGTTGTAGCCGTCCAACGCACCTGCGCATTGCGGCTCAGATGCTTGTGCAGCTCTGGTCTGATCGCCCGCTGTGTGAAAACGCACAGCAGCGATCAGATCTGAATTACGCCCTATATTCCGCACACACATTTACGCTAGTATTAACTTTGTTTGGAGGCAATTAACCTACTAGTATAGTATATTTTTGGATTGTGGGAAACTGGAGTACCCAGAGGAAACCCACTCAAGTACAGGGAGAATATACAAACTCCACACATTTAAGTCTATGGTTGGAATCTAACCTATGACCTCAGTGCTGCGAGGAAGTAATTCTAAAAATTACACCATCCGTGCTGCCCATATAATAAGTTCATACTTACCGTCCGAAGGGATGATGCAGACGACAAGTGTGGCGAAAGATGTACCACAATATCATGGTCTTACATCCGCAACTTTGCAAATCTTGCAGAGGGGGTGACACAAAAATCACATGATTCACTAAGAATCATATCATCATGCCCTCTTCTTGCCCATGTCACCAGGATGTGGACTGCATGCGGGAGACTGGCCTGATCTTTTGGGAGTCTGCATGAACTCCCCAATATTTGGTGGTCTCCCAGACATTCCAAGAGGGGTGTAGTATGGCTGACCGGCGGTCTCCTGACCGCCGGTCAGCTTACCGACGCCGGGATCCCGGCGGGGAGAGGCGAGTGCAGCAAGCCCCTTGCGGGCTCGCTGCGCTCGCCACACTGCGGGCTCGGTGGCGACCTACGGTCGCCACGGGTTCTATTCCCACTCTATGGGTGTCGTGGACACCCACGAGTGGAAATAGTCTCTGTTGGTCGGCATGCCGACCATCGGGATAGTGGGGGTCGGGATGCTAGAGGAGGTCATGTGACCGTCGGTCTCCCGACCGTCGGTCACATGAATACCACCCTCCAGGAGAATATGCTAGTGTGCATATAGCTTTATTACAGCTAATAGCATTGGGAGTCTGCATGTCATACATAACCATTACACTGTATACAATAATTGCTGACAGCCCTGTTTGTGTCAACGTATCATTTGGCTCAGTCCACAAAATCCTTTAAAAGTTCATGTATATCAAGGGACTAAGATTTGGACACAGGTAGTAGGAAAGCAGAGTGTTGTTTTGTTTTCAAATTAAATTGTCTTCAGTATGATCTTTGACACCAACGACCATTTAAACTGCTCTGCAAAAACAAGCCACATCTGAACTCTGCTGTGATAGACATCCTAGAGCGACACTCCCAGACCCCTGTGCAACTCTTGCTAAACCTGTCTTGCTAAGACACTGCTACAGAGGACTTCCTGAATATTTCCTACCATCTGCTTTAGATGCTTTAGTGGGCTGGCCTGCAGCCTTGGAGTTTTCCTGCTCCTTCCTGCCCACCCTACTCAAGCCGTTCTGGATGGGTTCCCTGTCATTCCAGAGCCTTTCCTCATTTTCTTTTGCCGACAGCATTTTTTTTTTTTATTATTATTCTTTTACTCTTCCGTTACTTCGTGGCTTTGTGCCTTAATGTGTCTCTCTTGGGAATTTCTGCTTCATAGCTATTAGCTATTCCAAAGTACTTAAATATTGACAGCAATATCATATAGATACAGCTTGTATTACTGCAAGACACCTTCATCAATTTCTTTAAACTCAAGGAATAAAATTCAATAAGGATCTCTCCTGGTTTCAGTAAAATATTTCTACATTTAAAAAGAAATTGAAATGACCTCTCCATAAAGCTACCTATAATCTCTCCTATGTACTGTAATAGTCTGCGTGCTGCAGGAACTGGCATGATTATGGCGATTCAGCTTGTAGATCTAAGGCACCAATTTAAAAGGCAAGATCAGTTTAGTTTTGCCTTTTAAATTATTATTGCCGATTTGAGGGCCTAATTCAGACCTGATCGCAGCAGCAAAGTTTTTCTCTAATGGTCAAAACCATGTGCACTGCAGGCAGTGGCGCCGAGAGAGGAGGGGAAAGGGTACAAATTACCTGAGCCCAGGTCTGTTGGAGGGGCCCAGGGCTATGCCTCCCGTGATTAGGCCATGCCCCCTGAAAAGTACCTTGGCCCAGACAGGCTCTCTACTGCCCCAGCTGAGGGGCATGCCATGTTCCTGTGAGTGGGTGCTTCTCATATGCTAGACATGTCCCCAAAAAGGAGGGTGCAGGGGGGCCCAGAAAGTTGTTGTACCGGGGCCCAGAATTTCTCTTGGCAGCCCCGACTGTAGGTGGGGCAGATATAACATGTGCAGAGAGAGTTTGGGCCAGATTCAGATCTGATCGCTGGGCTGCGTTTTTTGCTGTCCTGTGATCAGATAGTCGCCGCCTACTGGGGGAGTATAAATTCGCTGTGCATGTGTAGCTGAGCTGCAAAAATCCACTTTGTGCAGTCGCCACCCACAAGTGGGTGCGATCGGATTTTTCCCACCATCCCGTCACTGACCGGCGATGCCCGTTGTTGTCGTTCAACGCGCGTGCACATTGAGGTGCATACGCATGTGCAGTTAGGATCTGATTGCTCGCTGTGCGGAAACACACAGCAGCAATCAGATCTGAATTACCCCCTTAGATTTGGGTGGGGTGTGTTAAACGGAAATCTAAATTGCAGTGTAAAAATAAAGCAGCCAGTATTACCCTGCACAGAAACAAAATAACCCACCCAAATCTAACTCTCTCTGCACATGTTACATCTGCCCCCCCTGCAGTGCACATGGGGGTAATTCTGAGTTGATCGCAGCTTCAAGTTTGTTAGCAATTGGGCAAAACCATGGCCCTCATTCCGAGTTGTTCGCTCGGTAAAAATCTTCGCATCGCAGCGATTTTCCGCTTAATGCGCATGCGCAATGTCCGCACTGCGACTGCGCCAAGTAAATTTGCTATGTAGTTAGGAATTTTACTCACGGCTTTTTCATCGTTCTGGCGATCGTAATGTGATTGACAGGAAATGGGTGTTACTGGCCGGAAACAGGCCGTTTTATGGGCGTGTGGGAAAAAACGCTACCGTTTCCGGAAAAAACGCAGGAGTGGCCGGAGAAACGGAGGAGTGTCTGGGCGAACGCTGGGTGTGTTTGTGACGTCAAACCAGGAACGCCAAGCACTGAACTGATCGCAGATGCCGAGTAAGTCTGGAGCTACTCAGAAACTGCTACGAGGTGTGTAATCGCAATATTGCGAATACATCGTTCGCAATTTTAAGATGCTAAGATTCACTCCCAGTAGGCGGCGGCTTAGCGTGTGCAATGCTGCTAAAATCCGCTTGCGAGCGAACAACTCGGAATGAGGGCCCATGTGCACTGCAGGAGGGGCAGATATAACATGTGCAGAGAGAGATAGATTTGGGTGTGGTGTGTTCAATCTGCAATCTAAATTGCAGTGTAAAAATAAAGCAGCCAGTATTTACCCTGCACAGAAACAAAATAACCCACCCAAATCTAACTCTCTCTGCAAATGTTATATCTGCCTCCCCTGCAGTGCACATGGTTTTGCCCAACTGCTAAAAAAATTCCTGCTGCGATCAACTTGGAATTACCCCCAAGGTTTTGTCCATTAGAGAAAAATGTTGCTGCTGCGGTCAAGTCTGGATTAGGCCCTAATTCTACAGGTTAAATGGATAGAATCGCACCAGTTCCTGCGACACACAGACATATTGGCTACAGAGGGTGATCCAGATTTGTACATAAATACAGTATATTTGCATACATCATTTTGTCCTGTGTTTATATTTACAAGTATCTGACATGTACTATCCCTTTCGCCTGGGGAGGCAGATGAGGGCATTTATCCACAGGTGTCAGACAGTACGTGCATGCAAGTTAAGTATTCCCGTAAGAGAGGCATCTTATTTTAGGTGACACATATCTCTGAACTATGGGGGTCATTCCGACCCGTTCGCACGCAGCGGTTTGTCGCTGCGATGCGAATGGATCTGGAATGCGCATGCGCGGTGGGCGCACTGCACACAAGCGTCGTTGCCCAGCGACAGGGGTCGCCGGGTTACGTCATGTCCTACGAAGAAAGCGGTCGCAGAGCCGACCGCAAGAAGATTGACAGAAAGAATGCGTTCCTGGGCGGATCCGGACTGTTGCCAGCCATTTTCGGGGAGTGGTAAGGAAAACGCAGGCGTGTCCAGGAGAACGGAGGGCGGATGTCTGACGTCAAAGCCGGCTCCAGCATCGCAGAGATCGTCGCACAGGGTATGTATGTCCAGGGCTAGTCATGTTTTTTAGCTTAGCAGGACTGCACAAGCAATTGCAGCCCTGCTAAGCTAAAATACACTCCCCCATAGGCGTGGACTAGTTGATCGCAGCGTCAGCAAAAAGTTGCTGGCTGCGATCAACTCTAAAATACCACCTATATACCATATTGAGAACAAATGATGCGCCTAAGCATGATGGCTGTGGTTTTTGAGCTGATGAAGATGATGATGACTGTGTTGCATTCACATGATGCATGTATCTTAAGATGCACGTAACTTAAAATAGATAAGGAAGCACTAACAGACACATATTTGTACATTCACAAATAGGACATATTTTACATTCAGCTCTAAATCAAACCATAGTGATATGAAACTAAAATGTATACAGATTTAATAATAAAAATTAAATCAACATGGCACAAAATGTATCTGGCACAGGTTGTTTATGTTCCAATTGCAGAATTAGCTTTTTGGGGTCAAATTTATTACCAGGCTCTCTTCGCTCTGTGTGTGTGATGACACACAGAAGTTTAACATATTTGATGCCCTTGCATATCCTACAGTACAGTGTAAAGAACAGCATTTAGGGGGAAAAGGAAAGGTAATTATCACACTACTATACCTCGCTTCATCCAAAATGTAAAAAACCCCACAAAAAACAACAACCCGGTTTTGTTGGAACTATGTAGGAAATGTGTGTGTATGGGGGTTATATTACAAGCTCTAGTTAGATTAATGGGAAGTCCTCTCCTGCAATAATTCTTACAGAAATCTTCTGGTTATCCCCCACCTCCCTCATGTGAACTACCAAGGATTGTAATTGATACACGTCCTATCAAATGTATCAGCAGGGAGCAAAATACCACTCTGGTCATTCACCCTCCCTTGACATCACAATTCGGAAACAAATTGTAATTAAATATGGTGGAAAAAGTACCCACCAGCAAGTCCCACACTGAAGATTCCTGCAAAAACACAGTAGGGAACATTTACGTAACTGAAGTAAAAATAGAATATGAAATATTGGACTAAAAAGTGACATTACTTCAAAATGCTAGTCACATTTATACAATGACGTTATAAAATAATCCTATCTTATTTAAAAACATGTTTTTATTGATTTACAGAACTTCATACAGTAGACCTTTTTCTACCTTTTTTCCCCGAAATATCCCATGTATTCCACTTACAGCCCTGCAAGTGTTGTATCCCAATGACACATTGCAGCAAAGGGAAAAAACTATTTCCCTGTCACACCTGCGCACCTTAGTAATTTTACTAAAGCGTCTAAAACAGAGAATTGGTGATGTTGAACATAGCAATCAATCAGAAGCCATCTATCATTTATCTATTGCCTTTTAGAAAATGATAGACAGCGCCTGATTGGTTGCTCCATTTCTGCTAGGAGCTGTGGGGTCCTAAACCTACCATGTAATAACAGCCTTAAGGGTAGATATGGCAATGCAAATATTTGTATCATTTCTATACATTCCAACGCTCGAGTAACGTCAGATTCAGTGACATAAGAAAAACATCAATTCATTTGCATTGAATACAATAAAGATATTGAAAATATTGACATTCAAAATATAGAAATAGTCAAACCATTTTCTACATTGCAGTGAAGCGGTCATATGCCTTCTGCTTAGTTAAACAGTGATTTTGTCATTGACAGGATATCTTATAAACAAATGTTATAACAACGAGTTCAAAGCATATGTGAGGACAAGGGATGGGTGGGTGTTCCCGCTATATTGTTAATCATTACAGGTTCCTGTGTTTTTGGAAACCATACTGCTTATCTCAGTTGATATAATATTTTCTGCATACCAAATGTTTTGGGATCCACGCCAACTAAAACTACCCAGGCAGAGTTATAACATGGGGGTGTCAGACAGGACAGCAGGATCATAAGCACAAGATAAAATCATTTCCATTTTCTGATTTTCAGTGTTAGGACAGATGACACATTGTACAAGTCCAGAATGTCCACACACACATTATTTAAAGGGCCATAAGTCTGATTGTAAAGAGATGAGAGGATGCTGAGGAGTTGTTGGTAGAGACGACAGGCGCCGTCAGATTAGATTGCGCTGGCGGGGTGATTGCAGTGGCAATGCCACAGATAATCACCCTGATTGCCCGCCGCTGCCCGCATACTGAGCCGGCCCTAGGCAGCGCTCCTGACTCCCTTGCAGCAACAGAGAGACGGGAGACAGACACTAGCGGGAGTGAGTCGGACTGGAGATAGCGGCTGTGCGGGTTAGCTGTGTGCTGTCAGATGGTGAGCCCTCAGTGCATTTGCGCAGTGGGCAAGGCACCATTGGCACACACCTAGATACGGCCCTGGCTCAGGGCCAACGGTTACTGGGGGGTATGGTTACACCGAATTCTGGATTATGGCCCTCATTCCGAGTTGTTCGCTCGCAAGCTGCTTTTAGCAGCATTGCACACGCTAAGCCGCCGCCTACTGGGAGTGAATCTTAGCTTATCAAAATTGCGAACGAAAGATTCTCAAAATTGCGAATAGAAATTTCTTAGCAGTTTCTGAGTAGCTCGGGACTTACTCTGCCACTGCGATCAGTTCAGTCAGTTTCGTTCCAGGTTTGACGTCACAAACACACCCAGCGTTCGCCCAGACACTCCCCCGTTTCTTCAGACACTCCCGCGTTTTTCCCAGAAAAGGCAGCGTTTTTTCACACACTCCCATAAAACGGCCAGTTTCCGCCCAGAAACACCCACTTCCTGTCAATCACACTCCGATCACCAGAACGAAGAATAAACCTCGTAATGCCGTGAGTAAAATACCAAACTTCTTAGCAAATTTACTTGGCGCAGTCGCAGTGCGAACATTGCGCATGCACAATTAGCGGAAAATCGCTGCGATGCGAAGAAAAATAACGAGCGAACAACTCGGAATGAGGGCCAATGTTCCTATGGTATGCACAGAGGGGTGCATGGTCATCAGGCTCAGGTACTGAAAATAAAAAGGTGGTAACCCTACTGCCTAGGCTTATGAGAGTTAATAGTCCCATGACTGTAGTGGTCAGCGTCCAAACAGTTGCTGAATGACAGGGTACCAGGTGTGAAAGAAAGTACCAGTCTCCCCTCACTGCCGCCAACACAAGTTGAAAGTACTGCGGAAAATGGAGTGGAGTTTAGTACCAATGGGAGTAGATCTTGTATGAGGTCTCTAGGATGGCAATACTAATAGAAGCATGACCCTTTTCAGAGGCTAATAGCAGCCCACTCCTCGCTGTCCAATGACACCTCTAAACCCCTTTCCCAAGCTGGTATGTGTGGATTATGTAGACAGAAGTTCAAGGCAAGTTGGAATGATAAAGGAGAGAAATGTCACCTTTGCCCCCCCAACTGAGTAAATGCAGTCTCTCTAAGGGGGGTAGGTGACCAAACTAAAGTTTTGACTATGTGATGAATGTAAGTAAAAGTCAAAACATTATTGATTAAATTGTTAAATGCACTGGGCTAATTATCCAGAAATAAAGTATGTGTTTTGAAGTGCATAAGACTGTAAGCACTATATAAGGCTAAAGATAATAATTATGTGCAATGCCATTAAGTGGCCACTTTAATCATGTGTTGTATGGCTAAGATGCACTGTGTGCTAACATAGGAGTCCAGAGAGAAAGTGCTCTCTTCTGCAGAATAAAAGATTGCCGGTGGGTTAATGTTTGCTTCCTATCACTGAGAATTTGTCTTGGCTTTGACAAGTTATATATAACACGCTCTTGAATCAGTCCTCAGAGATCGGTAAGTGCTGCCTGTGGTGCAATGACTGTTCACAGAGAATTTTTCCAGCTAAGATGAAAAGTGTCACGAGAGGGTCTAAATAAGGTTTTCTGCAGAAACCAGGTTCAATTGAATAATTGTGGCAAACTGGTCTGCAATTAAATTCAGTCTAATTTCTCCTCTCGTGTACTAGATAAAAGTAAAAATTTCAGGCATATGTTCCTACAATGTGGTACGCATATTTGTTTCAGCCAATTCAGTAACTTCAAAAGTTAAATGCATAAAAACTGCACTTCCCGCCATTAAAGAGAACCTGCCACATTCTAGGTAAAATAAATCCTTTGATAAAGATGCCTCTTGCACTCTGGGGCAGATTCAGAGATGGACTCAATAGCACAGACACAAGAAAGATGCCCACTGATCCTTTGCTGCATCCAAAAACACAGCATCAGCTCTTCTGCATGAACAATGGTCATCTGAGTAACCCTCGGTTACTCAGGGAGGCCGGGATATTCTCACCACGGCAAGGAAGCTGCAAAGGAAGACGCAGACACTGGCCTCAGCCCGCCTCAAAAATGGGTCCGGGAGGTCCCCATTTTTGAGAATGTTGCCCATCGCTACCCATGTCCTTGCCCTCAAACATTGTCAGCCAGGGCCGGATTAAGGCTTGTGAGGGCCCTGAGGCAACAAAATTGTGGTGGTCCCCACCAATACAAAATTAATGCCACCTGTCCGCACCTATAATCCGGCTCTGCCTGTGTCTCCATACAAGGCCCCTCAGGTGTCTGCCAGAAAGCACCTGTTACTCATTATAGAGCAGCAATAAGTATTACAGAAGGTCACGGGGGTCCCATCTGCCTTCATGCAGGGCCCCACATGGTGTCTGTCAGGAAGACCCTGTGCCCCATCATAGAGCAGCAATAAGTATTACAGAAGGTTACGGGGGTCCCGTCTGCCTTCATGCAGGGCCCCACATGGTGTCTGTCAGGAAGACCCTGTGCCCCATCATAGAGCAGCAATAAGTATTACAGAAGGTTACGGGGGTCCCGTCTGCCTTCATGCAGGGCCCATAGGGTGTCTGTCAGGAAGCCCCTGTGACCCATCATAGAGCAGCAATAAGTATTACAGAAGGTCACTGGGGTCCCGTCTGCCTTCATGCAGGGCCCTGCACAGTGTAAGAAGCATTGTAGTGCGGTGTAGAATGGATTACAACAGCACAGCATCTTTTGCTCCCTTCCTCCTCTTCTAGCAGACACTCAAGAGACATTGAGCAGAGGAGGACTATGGAGCACAGTCAAGCTTTCAGGTATGTGTATACTCTTACAATAAGAGTGCTGTGCCAGGGGCATGCAGACAGGATGCAGTGCTGCCGCTGTTAAATGCTGTCGGCAGCCAGGGGCTGGTGAGACTCACCATAAGACTGAGACTGGGAGAGGAGCAGTCACAGATGATGCCAGCAAATAGCTACTGAACATAATGAAACTCCTCCCCTGCACAGGAGACAGCGGGAAGACCACGGCAGCATCTGATCACTGCTGAGCCTGTGTTCTGCTGCTTCTGCTCCACAAGTCGGTGACTACTCTCCCCGCCGCCACTGGTGTCAGATGGGTCAACTAATCCATTAGATTAGCTGCCCTTGCAGTTGCCTGCACTTAGTGGCAAGTGCAGAGTGAGCAAGGTTAGGGCAATGTTTACAGCCGTGCTTTGAGAGAAATACTTCTCTCCACAGTGCTCCACCAGAGTTTTATTTATTTATTTATTATAACAATGACTACTTTATAACCAACCCCTTTTTATTTTGTCTTCCATATAAACTAACCACTTTACATTCACTTTCCCTGCTTATTTGGTCTCTTTCGATATTTAAAAAAATAAGGCAATACAAGCTCACATACAAATACATGGTCAAGTCACATTATTATGACCACCTCCTACATTTGACGTTGGCAGCGCGTAGCCCATGAAGTATGTCACGTGTCATGTGCTGGCTTAGTGGGTATTTAAAGTGTGCGATAGGCCGTCTGCTTTCGGCCCAAGGGCATTGCGATTAGCTGTGCACTATCAATGTTCAGGGTAAGGTTCTGTTGGATTGCAGGGTACGGATCTGTTGGAGAGAACAGTAAGGTTCTTTTGGGGTGCACAGTAAGGATATGTTGGGTCCCATGGTAAGGATATGTTAGGTTGCAAGGTGGTGATCTGGGGGGTCATCCAGTTGCGGTTGGTTTTCCTACTCCTGTTGCAATGATTTACCGCATGCAATTGCAATTATATGCTAATATTGACAGAAGCTAACCCATGCAAAAGGACTCACACTGTGATCGCATCTTTTCGTACGGCACCTCATGATTGCAGAAACATCTGTAACATTGTCACACATCAGGTCACCACGCAGAGCCCGAGTACCTCTGAAAACGCTAAGCCTGAGCCACTCTTCCAGGACGTCTGGACCTATCCAGTAACAAGTGTGGTCGCAGCTGCTAATATATGCACGGCCAGAAAAGGCTGTCCGAATGGCTATAACACGCCTTCGCATGGCCACTCCCCATTACCAACCCCCCAAACACTTACTTCATGTCACTCACTTTGCGACCAAAAACGAGATTTATGGAAAGAACTTACCGTTGTTAAATCTCTTTCTGCGAGGTACACTGGGCTCCACAAGGAATGACATTGGGGTGTAGAGTAGGATCTTGATCCGGGGAAACCAACAGGCTCAAAGCTTTGACCTTCTTCCCAGAATGCCTAGCGACGCCTCCTCTATAACCCCGCCTCCGTGCACAGGCACTCAGTTTTTGTTAACCAGTCCAATGCAGCAGCAGGCAAAAGAGACGACAACTGTTAGTAGCCACATACACCACATTCTCACGACAGGAGAAAGTGTCAGCGGCTAATGCCATACCAACCCAAAGAAGCTAGGTGCGTCGGGGTGGGCGCCTTGTGGAGCCCAGTGTACCTCACAGAAAGAGATTTAGCAACAGTAAGTTCTTACCATAAATCTCATTTTCTGCTGCGGGGTACACTGGGCTCCACAGGGAATGACATTGGGGATGTCCTAAAGCAGTTCCTTATGGGAGGGGACGCACTGTAGCGAACACAAGAACCCGGTGTCCAAAGGAAGCATCCTGGGAGGCGGAAGTATCGAAGGCATAGAACCTTATGAACATGTTCACTGAGGACCACGTAGCCGCCTTGCACAATTGCTCAAGGGTCGCACCTGGCTGGCCGCCCAAGAAGATCCAACAGACCGAGTAGAATGGGCCTTTATAGTAGCAGGAGTTGGACGACCAGCCTGTACATAAGCATGTGCAATCAGCATTCTAATCCATCTGGCCAGAGTCTGCTTGTGAGCAGGCCAGCCACGTTTGTGAAAACCAAACAGTACAAAAAGAGAATCAGACTTCCTGATAGGAGCTGTCCTCTTCACGTAGATACGGAGAGCCCGTACCACGTCCAAAGACCACTCTTTGGAAGACAATTCAGGAGAAGCAAAGGCCGGAACCATGATCTCCTGATTAAGGCGGAAAGAAGACACCACCTTAGGTAAATACCCGGGACGTGTTCTAAGAACCTCCCGGTCACGGTGAAAAATCAGATAAGGTGACCCACAGGACAAGGCACCCAAATCCGACACTCGTCTAGCAGAGGCAATAGCAAGCAGAAACAACACCTTAAGAGAAAGCCACTTAAGGACTGCTGATTCAAGGGGCTCAAAGGGAGACCCTTGCAGTGCCTCCAGAACCACCGACAAGTCCCAAGGAGCCACAGGAAGGACATAAGGAGGTTGAATCCGCAACACACCCTGAGTGAACATATGAACATCAGGTAAAGTCGTAATTTTTCTCTGGAACCAAACCGACAAGGCAGAAATATGAACCTTGATGAAGACAAGACGAAGGCCCAAGTCCAGGCCTTGTTGTAGAAAGGCCAAAAGTTTGGCCGTACTAAACTTTGAAGCGTCATAATTGTTAGAGGCGCAACAAGCAAAGTAAGAATTCCAGAGCCTATGATAAATCCGTGCAGAAGCCGGTTTTCGGGCCTTCAACATAGTTTGAATGACCGCCTCAGAAAATCCTTTGGCCCTCAAGATGGAAGCTTCAAGAGCCACGCTGTCAAAGCCAGCCGGGCTAAATCCTGATATACACAGTGGCCCTGAACGAGGAGATCTAGGCGCTGTGGAAGTAGAAGTGGACGCTCTATCGAGAGACCCTGAAGGTCTGAGAACCAATGCCGTCTGGCCCACGCAGGAGAGATCAGAAGTAGGAGTCCTCCTTCTTGCTTGAACTTCCTTATTACTCTGGGCAGGAGTGACACCGGAGGGAACACATACGGCAGCCGAAAGTTCCATGGAATTGCCAGCGCATCCATGAACACTGCTTGAGGATCCCTTGTCCTTGCTCCGAAGACCGGCACCTTGTGATTGTGTTGAGACGCCATCAGGTCCACATCTGGAAGGCCCCACTTGTCCACGAGGAGTCGAAACACTTCTGGATGGAGGCTCCGCTCTCCGGCATGTATGTCCTGATGACTGAGGAAGTCTGCTTCCCAGTTTAGGACCCCCGGAATGAACACTGCCGATATGGCTAGCAGATGACGCTCTGCCCACTGAAGAATTCTTGATACTTCCCTCATTGCCATGCGGCTTCGAGTGCCGCCTTGATGATTTATGTACGTTGTCTGACTGTACTTAAACAGGTTTGTTCTGTCTTAAATGCTGGGCCAGGTTCAGAGCAATGAACACCGCCCGCAGTTCCAGAATGTTTATCGGGAGGAGAAATTCCTCCCTGGTCCACCGACCCTGAAGGGAGTGTTACTACAACACCATGCCCCAACCTCTCAGACTGGCATCCGTCGTCAGAGGACCCAGTTGGAGATCCAGAAGGGACGACACGTGCTCAATCGTTGGTCCTGAAGCCACCAACTCAGTGACAGATGGAGCTCCGGAGACAAGGAGATCATTTGAGATCTGATCCAGTGAGGCAAGCCGTCCCATTTGGCAAGAATCAGCTTCTGCAGAGGGCGGGAATGGAATTGAGTGTACTCCACCATGTTGAAAGCCGACACCATTAGACCTATCACTTGCATCGCCGAGTGTATCGACACTAGTGGACGAGATAGGAAGCATTGAATCCTGTCCTAAAGTTTCAGGACCTTCACCTGAGACATGAACAACCGCTGGTTGTGAGTGTCCAACAATGCCCCCAGGTGAACCATGCTCTGAGCAGGGACTAGGGAAGACTTCTTCCAGTTGATGAGCCACCCGTGGGTTTGCAGAAACTGGGTAGTCAGATCCAGATGGCGTAAGGAGAATTTCTGAGGAATTCGCCAGGATCAACAAGTCGTCCAGATACGGCAGGATCCAGATCCCTCGACGGCGGAGTATAGCCGTCATTACCACCATGACCTTGGTGAAGACTCGCGGAGCCGTGGTCAAACCAAAAGGTAACGCCCGAAATTGGTAATGGAGGTTCCCAACCGCAAACCTCAGGTACTGCTGATGCGGCATTGCAATAGGTATGTGCAGGTAAGCATCCTGTATGTCCAGGGAGACCATATAGTCCCCAGGTTCCAAGGCCAGAACAATAGAGCGGAGAGAGTTTACGAAACTTGGAGAACCTCACAAATTTGTTCAAGGACTTGAGGTTGAGAATGGGCCAGGAAGACCCATTCGGTTTCGGGACTAGGATCAGCGGTGAATAGTACCCCTTGTCTCTCTGAGCCAGAGGCACCTGTACTACAACTCCTGTGTCTAGGAGGGACTGCACCACCGAATAAAGAGTTTTTGCCTTCACCTGATCTGAAGGGACGTCTGTCAGGCAAAATCGATAAGGGGGACGATTTTTTAAGGATATGGCTTAACCTCGAGTGACTACTTCCCATATCCAGGCATCGGAAGTGGTTTTCAACCATTTCTGGGTATACCCTAGAAGTCGGCCCCCCACCCTGGGATCCCCCAGAGGGAGGCCCGCCCAGTCATGCGGCAGGCTTGTCAGTTTTGGAAGCAGGCTGACGGGCGGCCCAGGCCCATTTGGGCTTATTGGGTTTGGAAGTGCGAGTCTGTTTCGGGTATGCCTGACCTTTTGCTTTCCCTGAAGGACGAAAGGAGCGAAAAGGAGTACTCTTGGCCTTCGGCACCGAAGGAGTAGTACTAGGTAGACATGCTGTTTTAGCAGAAGCTAAGTCAGCCAGTATCTTGTTGAGGTCTTCTCCAAAAAGAATGTCTCCCTTAAAAGGGAGTACCTCCAGGGTTTTCTTAGAGTCCATGTCCACAGACCAGGACCGTAACCAGAGAATCCGGTGAGCTAAAATGAACGTAGTAGAAGCCTTGGCCGCCAGAAATACCGGTATCAGAAACCGCCTCCTTAATGTAATGAGACGCTGTGACAATAAATGACAAGCATTGTCTAGCATGATCAGAAGCATTGGTAGGCAACTCCACCTCCAGCTCCGGAGCCCACGCTTCCACAACTTCTGCAGCCCATGTCGCTGCAATGGTGGGGCTATGCTCAGCACCGGTTAGGGTGTAAATTGCCTTTAAACAACCCTCCACCGGCTTATCCGTCGGCTCTCTCAGGGACGTGATGGTAGTTACAGGCAGAGTTGAGGATACCACCAGCCGGGTCACCTGCGAATCCACTGGCGGGGGTGTTTCCAGTTAGGACCCCTCCCTCCATACCTACTGCCCCAATCGACTAAAGAGGGGAGACCACATTCCCTGCCTACAACAAGCCGGGAGTAGCAGGGAATTTAATGCTGCTGCATTCCATCTATGAGGCTGGAAAACCCAATGTAACAAAATCCTTGATTCCTACTCCCTGCCACCACGACACAGTCCAGACCCTTCTAAAGTAAGTCACACAAGAGAGTAGTCCCACAAGGGAAGGCGCCACCCAGGCCCATGTGTGAAAATAAAATGTGAGGGGGAGTCTGCCGCTCCCAAACTGTATTATGCCACAGTATAGTAACACAATTTACAGCAAAACAGAATGCGTATTATTATAGTTAAAGGCAAATCCAAAGTAACGGATGTAACACTCAGATAAAATGTTTGTGATAAACATCTGGATTGCTTCAAATTTAAAATGCACATAAGGAAGAAAATGTTACCACAATTGTATCTACCAGTAGTGAATTAAAATATGAAGTGAGAAAAAATCACCATTGTTGTCTGCTGTAAATAAATACATTGTTTAAATGTAACGGATGTAACCGGGAAAGGAGATGGTAATTTCTGACATAACACATGTCTGATTTCTCTGAAACTAAAACAGATATTTATTCCATACTTTTTACAATAAAGCATAAACCACACAGATTGTTTTAGTACAATTTTCAGGAAAGTCATCATTCTTATTACCTTGACAATATTTAATGGAATGGATGTGTAACGGACATAACCCGAAAATCGTCACAGACGTAACCATCAAATCAGGAAATGAAAAAAGGCCCCTGGTACAGGGTCATTTATCTTTCCAATAATGTTTTCAGATGGGTACCGTATCTCATCAGCTTTGTTTTAACTCTTTCACTAACATAAAACCACATGAAACACTGATTATCAACATACAATTTCTGACAGTACATCTCCTCAACTTTTGTTATAAACTACAATAATCCAAGTTTTTTACCTTTGTTTTCAGAAAACAGCAATAGATAATCAGTGGTCACAATCAGTATCTGCCTGATGCCTGGTAGCCATTACTTAAATAAGACAAAATGGCAGCATGTCATGTGACACACTGTTACCAACCCATTTTTTAACTACTATAGACTATGGGGTATATTTACTAAGCTCCCGATTTTGACCGATTTTGATTTTTTTCATCTCGGGAATTTACTAAACTGAAATCTCGGCAGTGATGAGGGCATTCGTATTTTTTTTTAAGGAAAAACACGCCTGTTATTTTATACAACTCGGTAATTTACAAAAAATTTGTATTCACAATCACTGCCGGCAATTGCCAAACACTGCCGTACAAATCGTAAAAAAAAGCAGTTTTCAAATAGACCTGCTTTTTTTTACCGTATGCTGATAGGCATGCACGGATCAGTGAGATCCGTGCATGTTTATCAGTGGGAAGGGGTGTGAAAGAGTTAAAAATTAGGTACAGGTACCAGCGGGCCCGATTTCCCCCCGCATGCTGGTACTTGTGGTTCTCCAAGTACCAGCTTGCGGGGGAGGCTTGCTGGGACTTGTAGTTCTGCTACAAAAAACAATATTCTTTTTTTACACAAAGGGCTATCAGCCTCCCATCCACTGCCCACGGATGGGGGGGGGGACAGCCTCGGGCTTCACCCCTGGCCCTTGGGTGGCTGGAGGGGGAGTCCCCTTGATTTAAGGGGTCCTCATTCCTCCAGGGTACCCCGGCCAGGGGTGACTAGTTGGGGATTTAATGCCAGGGCCGCAGGGACCAATATAAAAATGTCCCCCGGCTGTGGCATTATATCTCTGACTAGTGGAGCCCGGTGCTGGTGTTAAAAATATGGGGGACCCCTACGTTTTTTGTCCCCCGTATTTTTTGCACCAGGACCAGGTGCAGAGCCCGGTGCTGGTTGTTTAAATATATGGGAACCCCAGTCATTTTTACCCCTGTATTTTTACAATCAGGACCGGCTCAAAAAGCCCGAGGCTGGTTATGCTTAGGAGGGGGGACCCCACGCAAATTTTTTGGGGGATTTTTAACTCTTTCTTCACTTCTCAGAATATACACAATGAAGCCCTGCACGGATCTCACAGATCCGGCCGGGATTCATTGTGTTAAGTCCGGCAGTGTTTTACTTATCACTCCCATAAAACACTGCCAGACATTACGAATGACATCGACATCGCAAAAAACGAAAATGCAGAATACGACAGCTTAGTAAATGAGTCGTAAAAAATACAAAAAGTTGCAAATTCACACTACCTATGTCATTCGTGTTTAATCTCCCCCCAAATCCCGACAATTACGAATCTTAGTAAATATACCCCAATGACTAATGCACTGGAAAATAAAAAAATTTAATATTCCAACTTTTTTTTTTATAGCAAACCTGTGACCACATTCCACATTGCTTTTTTATTTTTCTCAATATCGACCCAAATCGACTTTTAGTAAATATACACCCTTGTGTCTGTTCATCCTTTGTCTCAAGAAATTGTTTTTGAAAAAAAAAAAGCCAGCATAGAATGTAGTCACAGGTTCATATAACAATAACTATACAGGGGTGTATTTAATAGATGTCGGATCCTTTCAGACGGAAAGAATCTGACATCTCAGTATTCAATGAGCGGCCAAATCCAACATGATTTGACTGTTCACGACAATGCCAATCCGACTTTTATTAAAGTCGGATTGACACTGTCTGAACCGGGGCCAAAACCTGTCCGATTTGGCAGCGGAATCCGACAAAACACGTGGATCCGCGGCTAATCCGCCGATCCACGTGTTTTCCGACAAGTTGGAATTGCTGAATTGTCGGAAAGGATTGAATAGTTCGGAATAGTCTCCATCCTAAAAAGGTCGGAAACTGACGTCTTTCCAACAAGATGGCAGTTTCCCACCACAACTGAATACACCCTATAATAAGCATTCTGCTTTTGCTGTAAATTGTGTTACTGTACTGTGGCATTATACAGTTAAAATCGACTTTTAGTAAATATACCCCAAAGAGTTATACCACATAGTAAAGTATACATTCAGGAGCACAAATCAAAACAGCATATTATAATACAACAATTCAAAATGTCCAGCTGTTTGGTGCCAAAAAGAAGAAAAATGTAGCACAAGAAATGTACATACCTCAAAGTATAACAATAGAAACACCAAATAAGAATTTCAAAGAAAACAGACATATCAACTTGGGGCATAAATAAACAAATAAAAAAACTCTGAACCCTAGTGCAACAGGTCCAACTCCATCCTCCCCACAATGGAAGATTACCAATTCCTATAGAAGAAAAGGAAGACTATCCAGTATTATCTTGGTATGATGATATAATAAATAATTTAGGACATCTAGAATTCTAAACATGTCATTCCAAATTGCGATACAAAAAAACAATTTGTGCAGCCCCTACTTTTAACTCTTAATTCCACTTACACCAATACATGGCAGGACTCCTGGATGAAATATTTAGGTGTCAGAATCCTGTCTGATCTTCATACTGTCATAGATTCCAATTACTCTATTCTATTTAAACATTTTATTTATCTGACCAAATCATGGGCTAATTATGAGATACCATGGTTGGGTAGACTCTCTGCTGTAAAAATTGTTACTTCCCATATGGTTATATCTTTTTTGAGCCATTCCATACATATTACCTCGCCCTCTGCTAAATCAGTTCTATGTTGATTCTTCATCCTTTATATGTAAAGGAAAATGTGTTCGACTCTCCTGTGATGGCATGTTTCGGTCCAAAGCTAAGGAAGGGCTTGCTGCCCCAAAATTGGAGTTTTACCAACTAGCTAGCTTGTTGGCCCAACTTTCTGATTGATTTTCCCCTACCTCTCCCAAAGCCTGGGTGGTCATTGATCGTTCTCAGTCTGTCCCCTTCCCCCTGGAGGATCTCCTTTGGTTAGTTTCTGGACATAGGTCATTCTCTATATGCCTGGTACACTATGGTTAAAATCACCAGTAATACTGGGTTGCCTTCAGCCCAGTTATCATTGAAATCTGTAGCTAAAATGATTCCAGATCTCTCCCTCTTCATCCTGGATGGACCTGGAGCTAAGTGTCTTGACCTATTAGACAACACTGATGTCTGAGGCCAGATGCACACATGGTAAGGGGCGTTCCAAGACACACATGGGGAGGGGGATTATAGGGAGAGGGATTAGAGACATACACACGGGTAGGAGGTTCGGAGGCACACTAGGGGAAAGAAATCAGAGACACCACAGGGGAGGGGATTTGGAAACACCCCAGGGGAAGGGGTTCCGGGACACCCCAGGAGATGAGGTTCAGATACATATTTGAGAAGAGAGGTTAAAGACACATTTGAGAGGGGAATCAGAGGCACACTAGGGGAGGGTCAGAGAAACACATGAGGAGGGATAAGGGCAGTGGCACACATGGGAAAGTTCTGTGTGCCTCTATTACTGTGAAATAAATGAGGGGGGATAAACAAGGAGAGTTGTGGACACATGCGAGTAGAACTAACCAACTCAGCCGAGACAGGGAGAAGTAATCTCCAGAATCCTATGAGAGGAGAGCTTGTTTATCGCAAGTCTTAAAAATGTTTCTGCAGCTGTCACTGGACACTGAAGGGATCTGCAGCGCGCTGATAAATCCGCCAGTAAACTGCTTCTTAGTCACAGGCTGACATCAGCCTGTGACTAAGAAGCATCTTGCATGATGGATCATCGTGGCCAGTGATCCATGCCCACACACACTTCCACACAGTAACTGAGCCGGCTATAGCACCAAAAGGCACCCCCGTCCCCATAGTGATCTAGTGGAAGTCACCAGGAGTTGGTAGGCTGCTGGTGAGGGGCTACTTCAAGTATAAGATCTAACTATGGTCAACCCTGCATCGTGTGGTCAGCACTACCTTGTGTGGTCAGTGCTGCAGCCGCTTCCATAACTGATTGTTCAGAAGTCACTTCTATTACTCTGTAAGGCCATGTGAGGTGAGCTAGGTGCAGAGGTTGAGGCAGGCACAGGAAGTGATAATGCCTCATAGCATCTGCACCCCCTGCGCCAGCCGTGTGCGATATGGTTTAATTATATTTTGATGCGACCACATGCTACTTGATAATGACGGTTAGAGTTTTAAAGTATATTTTTAAATACATTTTTTTTTATATAAATGTGATCTAAGGTTGGGAGCTATTAGTGCCCAGAAAAGAGAATGTAAATAGCGTTGGGTCCCCCTGCAACTGTCACAAAAAGAACAGACTGAATTGGTCACACTATAACAGGCAAGTGTTAGGTAAAATGAATTCTATACTGCCTGTGGTGTGCACATAGGGGGTAATTCTGAGTTGATCGCAGCAGCAAGTTTGTTAGCAAATGGCCAAAACCATGTGCACTGGAGGGGAAAGGGGGGGGGGGGGGGGCAGATATAACATTTGCAGAGAGAGTTAGATTTGGGTGGGTTATGTCAAAGTCGAAAAATATTACAGAACACACAGCACGTATAAAATACACACACATGCCCACTGCGCGTGCACTTGTTCCGCCGTGCGTGCACATATCCGCAATTTGCGTATGGTCGCTCCCGCGTTCCTGCGCGTGGTATGGGTATTTACGGCGGAGTTTGTGAACGCATGGAGGGCTATCAAAACATTACATATTTAATCCAAATTGTGCACATTGTACACATAGTCCCCCTGCACCACATCAGCAAGTATCAACAGTTTAAATGATTCTAGAACAGAGGGATTCGCCTTTACATGATAGGAGGGGACAGACTAAGGTTATAAGGTGGTGTTTGGTACCCAGCTGTAGGGTATTTTAAGGGTAACATTCCGGTGTTGGTTTGAGGAAGATCGCATGTTCCTGCGTATAGTTATGTGCAGAAGCAGAATATAGGTATAAACTGTATTTACTGTATATTATGTATGCAGCGGGAATCCAGAGGAGACCACCCACAAGAGCAGTTGAGAAAGACATCGCCCACCTTTTCAAATCAACCTATGACCTCTCCTGTACTGTAAGGATGCATCCCTGTGTCCAATGGACAAAGGGATTACAGTATCCATTGTATTGCTTTTGGAAGTATTGTATAAAAAGCCTGTTGCTGCCTGGCCGGTCACAAGACTCTCAACACTATCTACCTGATTAGCGGAGGACTGGACCAGGAAGCGCATGCGAATATTCTCACGTATGTACATTGACTGTAGCCATTTACTTTGTTGTATTGTAGTGCATAATTTGTATTGTTAACCCCCTTTCAGATATATTACTCTGTGGTGTCGGAACCCAGTGATTAACTACAAATCGGTGTTGTGTCCTCTTTTCCCTGCTAGGGTTTAAAGTGTATTACATTTCCTAACTGTATAAGGTTTTAAAGTGTATTAATAAGAGTGTGTACGCGCTGCGTGTACTTTGTACCCCCAGCGCGGCATTTGTACGCAGAGTCTGTACACGGTATGGGACTCATTACGCAAATAGCGTAAAAGGTACATAGAGTGCATATTAAGTTTAGCGGCCATAGCGGCTCCATGGTAAAGGTGTGTTTAAAGGTGTAGCTTTATGGTTTAAGATAATATCGACATTATCAGTTATTTTGTTTCTGTGCAGGGTAAATACTGCCTGCTTTATTTTTACACTGCAATTTAGATTGCAGATTGAACACACCACACCCAAATCTAACTCTCTCTGCACATGTTATATCTTCCCCCCCTTTGCAGTGCAAATGGTTTTGCCCAATTGCTAACAAAATTGCTGCTGCGATCAACTCAGAATTAGGCCCATAGGGCCTAATTCTGAGCTGATCGCAGCAGCAAATTTGTTAACAGTTGGGCAAAACCATGGGGGTAATTCCAAGTTGATCGCAGCAGGAATTTTGTTAGCAGTTGGGCAAAACCATGTGCACTGCAGGGGAGGCAGATATAACATGTGCAGAAAGAGTTTGATTTGGGTGGGTTATTTTATTTCTGTTCAGGGTAAATACTGGCTGCCTTATTTTTACACTGCAAATTAGATTGCAGATTGAACACACCGCACCCAAATCTAACTCTCTCTGCACATGTTAAATCTGCCTCCCCTGCAGTGCACATGATTTTGCCCAATTGCTAACAAACTTGCTGCTGCGATCAGCTCAGAATTACCCAATAATACAGTCAGGTGCATAAATATTGGGACAGTGACACAATTCTCATATTTTGGGCCCTATACACCACCACAATGGATTTGAAATGAAACAAAAAGATGTGTTTTAACTGCAGACTTTCTGCTTTAATTTGAGGGTATTTACATCCAAATCAGGTGAACGGTGTACAACGGTTTCTATATGTGCCTCACACTTTTTAAGGGACCAAAAGTAATGGGACAATCGACTCAAAAGCTATTTCATGGACAGGAGTGGGCTATTCCCTCGTTATTTCATCATCAATTAAGCAGGTAAAAGGTCTGGAGTAGATTCCAGATGTGGCATTTGCATTTGGAATCTGTTGCTGTCGACTCTCAATATGAGATCCAAAGAGCTGCCACTATAGGTGAAGCAAGCCATCATTAGGCTAAAAAATCAAAACAAACCCATCAGAGAGATAGCAAAAGCATTAGGTGTGGCCAAATCAACTGTTTGGAACATTCTTAAAAAGAAAGAACGCACCGGAGAGCTCAGCAACACCAAAAGACCCGGAAGACCACGGAAAACAACTGTGGTGGATGACAGAAGAATTATTTCCCTGGTAAAAAAAACCCCTTCACAACAGTTGCCCATATCAAGAACACTCTCCAGGAGGTAGGTGTATATGGGTCAAAGTCAACAATCAAAAGAAGACTTCACAAGAGTGAATATAGAGATGTTCACCACAAGATGTAAACCATTGGTGAGCCACAAAAACAGGAAGACCAGATTAGAGTTTGCCAAACAACATCTAAAAAAAGCCTTTACAGTTCTGGAACAACATCCTATGGACAGATGAGACAAAGATCAACTTGTACCAGAGTGATGGGAAGAGAAGAGTATGGAGAAGGAAAGGAACTGCTCATGATCCAAAACATACCACCTTATCAGTGAAGCATGGTGGTGGTAGTGTCATGGCGTGGGCATGTATGACTGCCAATGGAACTGGTTCCCTTGTATTTATTGATAATGTGACTGCTGACAAAAGCAGCAGGATTAATTGTGAAGTGTTTCGGGCAATATTATCTGCTCATATTCAGTCAAATGCTTCAGTACTCATTTGACGGCGCTTCACAGTGCAGATGGACATGACCCGAAGCATACTGCGAAAGCAACCAAAGAGTTTTTTAAGGCAAATAAGTGGAATGTTATGCAATGGCCAAGTCAATCACCTGACCTGAATTCGATTGAGCATGCATTTCACTTGATGAAGACAAAACTGAAGGGGAAATGCCCCAAGAACAAGCAGGAACTGAAGACATTTGCAGTAGAGGCCTGGCAGAGCATCACCAGGGATGAAACCCAGCGTCTGGTGAGGTCTATGCGTTCCAGACTTCAGGCTGTAAATAACTGCAAAGGATTTGCAAGAAAGTATTAAAAAGTGAAAGTTGGATTTAGGATTGTTTAGTTTGTCCCATTACTTTTGGTCCCTTAAAAAGTGGGAGGCACATAAAGAAACCGTTGTAATTCCTACACCGTTCACCTGATTTGGATGTACATACCCTCAAAATAAAGCGGAAAGTCTGCAGTTAAAGTACATCTTGTTTGTTTAATTTCAAATCCATTGTGGTGGTGTATAGAGCCCAAAATATGAGAATTGTGTTGGTGTCCCAATATTTATGGACCTGACTGTATATACGGTATAGTAAGAACTTACCGTGGATAACGGTATTTCTCCTAAGTCCACAGGTTCCACAGGATAACAGTGGGATATGATGGAATGACAGCGGATTGGCACCAATCGATCAAAGCTTTCTGGTCTCCCAGGATGCAACGGGCCCGTCCATATATCCCCGCCCACTGGCTCAGGCAAATCAGTTGTATTCCAAAGCACAAGGTAGGAGCATCATGCAGAACCCTAATCAGGTGATAAGAACACACATGCACACCCTTCCGTACAAGAAGGAAGAGGTTAGTGAGTAGAAGAATCCTCAAATCAGGTGTGTCAGGGTGGGATCCCTGTGGAACCTGTGGACTTAGGAGAAAATAAGAATTTACTCACCGGTAATTCTATTTCTCGTAGTCCGTAGTGGATGCTGGGAACTCCGTAAGGACCATGGGGAATAGCGGCTCCGCAGGAGACTGGGCACAACTAAGAAAGATTTAGGACTACCTCGTGTGCACTGGCTCCTCCCTCTATGCCCCTCCTCCAGACCTCAGTTAGGAAACTGTGCCCGGAAGAGCTGACACAATAAGGAAAGGATTTTGAATCCCGGGTAAGACTCATACCAGCCACACCAATCACACCGTAGAACTCGTGATACTATACCCAGTTAACAGTATGAATAACAACTGAGCCTCTCAACAGATGGCTCCAAACAATAACCCTTTAGTTAGGCAATAACTATATACAAGTATTGCAGACAATCCGCACTGGGGATGGGCGCCCAGCATCCACTACGGACTACGAGAAATAGAATTACCGGTGAGTAAATTCTTCTTTTCTCTGACGTCCTAGTGGATGCTGGGAACTCCGTAAGGACCATGGGGATTATACCAAAGCCCCCAAACGGGCGGGAGAGTGCGGGTGACTCTGCAGCACCGAATGAGCAAACTCATGGTCCTCCTTAGCCAGGGTATCAAACTTGTAGAATTTAGCAAACGTGTTTGAACCTGACCAAGTAGCCGCTCGGCAAAGTTGTAAAGCCGAGACCCCTCGGGCAGCCGCCCAAGAAGAGCCCACTTTCCTCGTGGAATGGACTTTTACAGATTTAGGATGCGGCAGTCCAGTCGCAGAATGCGCAAGTTGAATCGTACTACACATCCAGCGAGCAATAGACTGCTTTGAAGCAGGAGCACCCAGCTTGTTGGGCGCATACAGGATAAATAGCGAGTCAGTTTTCCTGACTCCAGCCGTCCTGGAAACATAGATTTTCAGGGCCCTGACTACGTCCAGCAACTTGGAATCCTCCAAGTCCTTAGTAGCCGCAGGCACCACAATAGGTTGGTTCAAATGAAAAGCTGACACCACCTTAGGAAGAAATTGGGGACGAGTCCTCAATTCCGCCCTATCCATATGGAAAATCAGATAAGGACTTTTACATGACAAAGCCGCCAATTCTGACACACGCCTGGCCGAAGCCAAGGCCAACAGCATGACAACTTTCCACGTGAGATATTTTAGTTCCACGGTTTTAAGTGGCTCAAACCAATGTGACTTAAGGAAATCCAACACCACGTTGAGATCCCAAGGTGCCACTGGAGGCACAAAAGGGGGCTGAATATGCAGCACTCCTTTAACAAACGTCTGAACTTCAGGCAGTGAAGCCAGTTCTTTTTGGAAGAAAATCGACAGAGCCGAAATCTGGACCTTAATGGAACCTAATTTGAGGCCCATAGTCACCCCTGACTGTAGGAAGTGCAGAAATCGACCCAGCTGAAATTCCTCCGTTGGGGCCCTTCTGGCCTCACACCACGCAACATATTTTCGCCATATGCGGTGATAATGGTTTGCGGTCACCTCCTTCCTAGCTTTAATCAGTGTAGGGATGACTTCCTCCGGAATACCCTTTTCCTTCAGGATCCGGCGTTCAACCGCCATGCCGTCAAACACAGTCGCGGTAAGTCTTGGAACAGACAGGGTCCCTGCTGCAGCAGGTCCTGTCTGAGCGGCAGAGGCCATGGGTCCTCTGAGATCATTTCTTGAAGTTCTGGGTACCAAGCTCTTCTTGGCCAATCCGGAACCACAAATATAGTTCTTACTCTTCTCCTTCTTATTATTCTCAGTACCTTGGGTATGAGAGGCAGAGGAGGGAACACATAAACCGACTGGTACACCCACGGTGTCACTAGAGCGTCCACAGCTATCGCCTGAGGGTCCCTTGACCTGGCGCAATATCTTTTTAGCTTTTTGTTGAGGCGGGACGCCATCATGTCTACCTGTGGCCTTTCCCAACGGTGTACAACCATTTGGAAGACTTCTGGATGAAGTCCCCACTCTCCCGGGTGGAGGTCGTGTCTGCTGAGGAAGTCTGCTTCCCAGTTGTCCACTCCCGGAATGAACACTGCTGACAGTGCGAACACATAATTTTCCGCCCATCGGAGAATGCTTGTGGCTTCTGCCATCGCCATCCTGCTTCTTGTGCCGCCCTGACGGTTTACATGGGCGACCGCCGTGATGTTGTCTGACTGGATCAGCACCGGCTGGTGTTGAAGCAGGGGTCTTGCCTGACTTAGGGCATTGTAAATGGCCCTTAGTTCCAGAATATTTATGTGTAGGGAAGTCTCCTGACTTGTCCATAGTCCTTGGAAGTTTCTTCCCTGTGTGACTGCCCCCCAACCTCGAAGGCTGGCTTCCGCGGTCACCAGGACCCAGTCCTGTATGCCGAATCTGCGGCCCTCTAGAAGATGAGCACTCTGCAGCCACCACAACAGCGACACCCTGGTCCTTGGAGACAGGGTTATCAGCCGATGCATCTGAAGATGCGATCCGGACCACTTGTCCAACAGATCCCACTGAAAGATCCTTGCATGGAACCTTCCGAATGGAATCGCTTCGTAAGAAGCCACCATCTTTCCCAGGACTCGCGTGCAGTGGTGCACCGACACCTGTTTTGGTTTTAGGAGGTCTCTGACTAGAGATGAAAACTCCTTGGCCTTCTCCTCCGGGAGAAACACCTTTTTCTGTTCTGTGTCCAGAACCATCCCCAGGAACAGCAGACGCGTTGTAGGAACCAGCTGCGACTTTGGAATATTCAGGATCCAGCCGTGCTGTTGTAGCACTTCCCGAGCTAGTGCTACTCCGATCAACAACTGTTCCTGGACCTCGCCTTTATAAGGAGATCGTCCAAGTACGGGATAATTAAAACTCCCTTTTTCCGAAGGAGTATCATCATTTCGGCCATTACCTTGGTAAATACCCTCGGTGCCGTGGACAGACCAAACGGCAACGTCTGGAATTGGTAATGACAGTCCTGTACCACAAATCTGAGGTACTCCTGGTGAGGAGGGTAAATGGGGACATGCAGGTAAGCATCCTTGATGTCCAGTGATACCATGTAATCCCCCTCGTCCAGGCTTGCAATCACCGCCCTGAGCGATTCCATCTTGAACTTGAACCTTCTTATATAAGTGTTCAAGGATTTTAAATTTAAAATGGGTCTCACCGAACCGTCCGGTTTCGGTACCACAAACATTGTGGAATAGTAACCCCGTCCTTGTTGAAGGAGGGGTACCTTGATTATCACCTGCTGAGAATACAGCTTGTGAATCGCCTCCAGCACTGCCTCCCTGTCCGGGGGAGCTGTCGGCAAGGCAGATTTGAGGAAACGGCGAGGGGGAGACGTCTCGAATTCCAGCTTGTACCCCTGAGATACTACTTGTAGAATCCAGGGATCCACCCGTGAGCGAGCCCACTGGTCGCTGAAGTTCTTGAGACGGGCCCCCACCGTACCTGGCTCCGCCTGTGGAGCCCCAGCGTCATGCGGTGGACTTAGAGGAAGCGGGGGAGGACTTTTGTTCCTGGGAACTGGCTGTATGTTGCAGCTTTTTCCCTCTACCTCTGCCTCTGGGCAGAAAGGACGCGCCTCTAACCCGCTTGCCTTTCTGGGGCCAAAAGGACTGTACCTGATAATACGGTGCTTTCTTTGGCTGTGAGGGAACATGGGGTAAAAATGCTGACTTCCCAGCTGTCGCTGTGGAAACGAGGTCCGAGAGACCATCCCCAAACAACTCCTCACTCTTGTAAGGCAAAACTTCCATGTGTCTTTTAGAATCTGCATCTCCTGTCCACTGCCGAGTCCACAATCCTCTCCTGGCAGAAATGGACATTGCGTTTATTTTAGATGCCAGCTGGCAAATATCCCTCTGTGCATCTCTCATGTATAAGACAGCGTCTTTAATATGCTCTACGGTTAGCAATATAGTGTCCCTGTCTAGGGTATCAATGTTTTCCGACAGGGAATCTGACCACGCAGTTGCAGCACTGCACATCCATGCTGAAGCAATAGCCGGTCTCAGTATAATTCCTGAGTATGTATATACAGACTTCAGGATAGCCTCCTGCTTTCTATCCACAGGCTCCTTTAGGGCGGCCGTGTCCGGAGACGGTAGTGCCACCTTTTTTGACAGACGTGTGAGCGCTTTATCCACCCTAGGGGATGTCTCCCAACGTGACCTGTCCTCTGGCGGGAAAGGGTACGCCATTAGTAACTTTTTAGAAATTACCAGTTTCTTATCGGGGGAAGCCCACGCTTCTTCACACACTTCATTTAATTCATCAGATGGGGGAAAAACCACTGGTAGCTTTTTCTCCCCAAACATAATACCCTTTTTTGTGGTACCTGGGGTAATATCAGAAATGTGCAACACATTTTTCATTGCCGTAATCATATAACGAGTGGCTCTATTGGAATGTACACTAGTCTCATCGTCGTCGACACTGGAGTCAGTATCCGTGTCGACATCTGTGTCTGCCATCTGAGGTAGTGGGCGTTTTAGAGCCCCTGATGGCTTTTGAGACGCCTGGGCAGGCACGGGCAGAGAAGCCGGCTTTCCCACATCGGTTATGTCGTCAAACCTTTTATGTAAGGAGTTGACACTGTCGCGTAATTCCTTCCACATGTCCATCCATTCAGGTGTCGACCCCGCAGGGGGTGACATCACATTTATCGGCACCTGCTCCGCCTCCACATAAGCCTCCTCATCAAACATGTCGACACAGCCGTACCGACACACCGCACACACACAGGGAATGCTCTGACTGAGGACAGGACCCCACAAAGTCCTTTGGGGAGACAGAGAGAGAGAGTATGCCAGCACACACCAGAGCGCTATATAATGCAGGGATACACACTACACACAGTGATTTTTCCCCTATAGCTGCTATAATACACAGTTTGCGCCTAAATTTAGTGCCCCCCCTCTCTTTTTTACCCTATTGAGCCTGGAAACTGCAGGGGAGAGCCTTGGGAGCGTCCTTCCAGCGGAGCTGTGAGAGGAAATGGCGCCAGTGTGCTGAGGGAGATAGCCCCGCCCCCTTCACGGCGGACTTCTCCCGCTTTTTTCAGGATATTTGTGGCAGGGGATTTTACACATATATAGTCTTACTGACTATATTATGTGTTTATTTGCCAGCTAAGGTACTCTTATTGCAGCCCAGGGCGCCCCCCCCCCAGCGCCCTGCACCCATCAGTGACCGGAGTGTGTGGTGTGCATGGGGAGCAATGGCGCACAGCTGCAGTGCTGTGCGCTACCTTAATGAAGACCGGCGTCTTCAGCCGCCGATTTCCTGGACGTTCTTCTTGCTTCTGGCTCTGCAAGGGGGACGGCGGCGCGACTCCGGGACCGGACGACCGAGGCTGGGCCTGTGTTCGATCCCTCTGGAGCTAATGGTGTCCAGTAGCCTAAGAAGCCCAAGCTAGCTGCAAGCAGGTAGGTGCGCTTCTTCCCCACTCAGTCCCTCGTAGCAGTGAATCTGTTGCCAGCAGATCTCACTGAAAATAAAAAACCTAATTATACTTTCTTTTCTAAGAGCTCAGGAGAGCCCCTAGTGTGCATCCAGCTCGGCCGGCACAAAATTCTAACTGAGGTCTGGAGGAGGGGCATAGAGGGAGGAGCCAGTGCACACCAGGTTGTCCTAAATCTTTCTTAGTTGTGCCCAGTCTCCTGCAGAGCCGCTATTCCCCATGGTCCTTACGGAGTTCCCAGCATCCACTAGAACGTCAGAGAAATAATAATAATAATAATAATAATTTTTATTTATATAGTGCTCTTTCTCCAACAGGACTCAACGGTAAATTCTTACCATAACGTATATATTTCTCCCGCAGGGTCCACAGGTTATCCACAGGATAAAAATGGGATTTCCCAAAGCAATTTAGAAGTGGGGACGCTCCTGATTGAACAGGAGAACCTTACACCCAAATTCAGCGTCATGAGAGGCAAAAGTATCCAAGGCATAATGTCTAATGAATGTGTTAATGGAAGACCATGTGGCTGCCTTACATATCTGTTCTGCTGAAGCACCATTTTGTGCTGCCCATGAAGGACCTACTTTACGAGTAGAGTGAGCAGAGACATTAGCCGGAACAGGGAGATCAGCTTGAGATATGCTTCTGAAATCGTCATTTGAAGCCATCTTGCCAGCGTCTGTTTAGTAGCAGGTCATCCTCTCTTGTGAAATCCGTAGAGAATGAAGAGAGAATCTGTCTTTCTGATGGCACCGGTATGATCCACGTAGATCCTTAATGCAGGGACCACGTTCAGCGACGCATCTCCCACAGAAAGTCCTGATACCTGAAAAGCTGGGACTACAATTTCTTCATTAAGGTGGAATTTAGACACCACCTTAGGAAGATACCCAGACCTAGTTCTGAGAACTGCTTATCTGGATAAAAAAAATCAGAAATGGGGTACGACATGACAGCGCTCCTAAATCTGATACTCTTCTAGCTGATGCCATAGTCAATAGAAAGAGCACGGTTCAAATGGGGCAACTTGAAGGGCTTTCAGGACTAAACATAAGTCCCACAGTACTGTAGGCGGAACAAAAGGAGCTTGAATCCGCAGCATTCCCTGGAAAAAAATACGCATATCCTGTAAATTGGCAATTTTCTTTTGGAACCATACAGTCAATGCCGATACTTGCACTATCAAGGAAGCCACCTTCAAACCTTTATCCATTCCTACCTGAAGGAATGCTTAGACCCTGGAAACTCTGAAAGATTTCAGGTCCACACTTCTTTCACTGCACCAATGGGCATGCCATATTCGGTGATAAATACGAGCTGAGGAGGGTTACCTTGCTCTGAGCATTGTTTGAATTACGTGTTGTGAGAATCCTCTTGACTTCAGGACAGTAGTTTCAAGAGCCACACCATCAAAGACAGCTGATTCACATGTTCGTGATAACAAGAACCCTGCGTCAGTAGGTCTGGACATTGAGGGAGCAGAAATGGAGTATCCATCGACATTCTCTGCAGATCTGTGTACCAATGTCTTCTGGGCCAAGCCGGAGCTATTAGAATCACGGCACCCTTTGCTTGTTTTATTTTCCTCACCACCCTGGGTAATAGGGTGATCAGAGGAAACAGATACGCCAGATGAAAGTCCCATCTCACCGACAAGGCGTCCACAAAGATCGGTCTGGGATCCTTTGTTCTTGACCCGTATGCGGCACTTTGTTGTTCAGACGAGACGCCATGAGATCTATCTCTGGCAACCCCCATTCGTCTACTAGAGTCTGAAAGACCTCCGGGTGTAGAGCCCATTCGCTTGCCTAAATGGCGTGTCGACTGAGACAGTCCGCTTCCCAGTTTAGGACTCCCGGAATGAACACTGCGGATAAGGCTGGATGAAGGAGTTCTGCCCACTTTAGTATGTGACTTACCTCCTTCATTGCTTTTTGGCTGCGAGTTCCTCCCTGATGGTTGAGGTACGCTACTGCCTTCGCATTGTCCGAGCGGATCTGGACTGGGTTTCCTTGAAGAATGTCCTTTGACTGAATCAGTGCCATGTATATGTCCTGAAGTTCCAACAGAGTTATTGGCAGGTAACTTTCTTCTTTGGTCCATTGTCCCTGGAACCACAATTTTCCGGACATTGCTCCCCAGCCCTGAAGACTGGTATCTGTTGTCAGGATCTCCCGATCTGATATCCAAAAGGGTCTCCCATTGTCTAGATGGGATGTTTGTAGACACCAGGCTAATGACTTTCTTACTTTTGCCGAAAGTACCATAGTCTGCTTCTTTACTGTCTGATGTACTCCATTCCATTTGGCAAGAATCAGACGCTGCAGAAGTCTTGAGTGGAATTGTGCAGACCTGAATCCAGTCCAGCCCCCAAGTGAGTCATCCGTTGTGACGGAACTAGCGATGATTTTGCCCAATTTATGAGCCACCCGTGCCTCTGCAGACATGTTATTGTCTGTTGGAGATGACACAGGCGCAATTCCTGTGACTGTGCCAGGATCAAAAGGTTGTCGAGGTATGGAAAAATTCTTATCCTCTGTTTGCGGAGATAAGCTGCCATAACCACCATAATCTTGGTAAATACTCTGGGGGCTGTAGCTAACCCAGAGGGTAGGGCCTGGAACTGAAAATGCTGTTGGAGGCTAGCGAACCTGAGATAACACTGATGGGACAGTGCTATAGGAACATGTAGGTAAGCATCCTGAATATCCAGGGATACCATATAATCCCCTGGCTTCATGGCCAAAACTATGGAACGCAACGTCTCCATGTGAAACCGCGGTACGCAAGTGTATTTGTTTAGCATTTTCAGATTAAGAATGAGCTGAAATGACCCATTTGGCTTCTGAACCAAAAACAGATTGGAGTAAAAACGCTGTCCTCGTTGTGCCGGGGGTACTGGAATGACTACTCCTGACTGAAGCAATTTCTAAACTGCTTCTTGCAAAGCCCTGGCCTTCGTCTCTACCCGAGATGGGCTGGTGCAGAAGAAACTTTGAGGAGGATGCTTCTTGAAGGGAAAAACATAACCTAGAGATACCGCTTCCTGCACCCAGGCATCTATTGTAGACTGCTGCCAGATCTGTGCAAACTGAAGAAGTCGGCCCCCTACCCTGGGGTCCCCCAGGTGGAGGACCGCACCGTCAGGCTGATGGCTTGTTTTCTGGTTTGGAAGCCGGCCCTCTGGTAGCCCAATGCTTTTTTGACTTACCAAACTTATTGTATCGGGGATGTTTATGATCACTTTTTTCCTTTGCTTTTCCTTGAGACCGAAAGGGCCGGAAAACCGGACCCTTAGGTTTGGAGTTATATGTGGAAGGAAACTTGACCTTCTTGGAGTCTGCTTCTGACTCCAGAATATCTGTCAATTCTTTACCAAAAAGAATATTTCCAGAAAAAGGCAAAGATTCCAAAACCCAATAGTACCCATATCTAATGCTGCTTCTTCCAAGAATACTGAAGCCTGTTTAATATGAGCTATATGGGATTTTTGCTCTCTAGAAGCTAATAAAAAATCCCCTTCCAATGCATCAGCCCAGGCAGCCACTGGCTTTGCCATCCAGGCTGAAGCCATGGCTGGCCTTATGACTGCTCCAGACAGAGAAAATATGTTTTTTAGAAAACCATCCACTCTCCTATCCGTGACATCATTTAATGATGTTGACGGCAAAGGCAATATAGATTTTCGCACTAATCGAATCACATGCGTATCTTCTTCAGGAACCACCTCCCTTTTTAAACAATCCCCAGCTGGAAAAGGATAATTGGAATCCCATTTTTTGGGAAATCTATATTTTTTATTGGGTG
The DNA here is from genome assembly GCF_028390025.1 of Pseudophryne corroboree. Taxonomy (NCBI): domain Eukaryota; kingdom Metazoa; phylum Chordata; class Amphibia; order Anura; family Myobatrachidae; genus Pseudophryne; species Pseudophryne corroboree. The sequence continues at coordinate 132,982,472 of NC_086451.1, forward strand.
TAGCCCAAGCCTCTTCCATGATTTCCCACAGCTGATCTGACTCTGGAAACTCAGTCTTAACTGTTTTGGGACGTTTAAACACAGGTGCCTTGGTTTTTAACACAGGCTCTGCTGAATCTTTTAAGGATAGAATGGCTTTCATTGCTCTAAGTAACTCAGCTATATCCACTGAGCTGAGACCTTCTTCCTCCTCTTCGTATGCCGAAGTAAATTGAGCTTTCATCTTCCGATGAATCCTCATGTGTAGCCTGTGAAGGTGAAGATTTACTTACCATTGGTTTATCAGTTTGTTTCATTTGAGAAGCTACTGGGGGAAATTATATACCATAGGTAGGGAGCTGCATGTATGGGTTAATAGTGTACCCCATTCCTGGTACAGAAGCTGTAGGAATTATCCATTCAGCTATACTGGACAAGGTCTGTGCAAACATACAGTAGGTACAGAAGGATCCACCTTGGGCTGACGTTGTACAGAGATCTGCCTTGTATTCTGCTGAAAAGCAAAACAATTTGCACATAAACCATCCTGAACCAGATCCTGAGAGGATAATACAGTTATGCAAGAGAAACATGATATGAGTGTTGGTATTACTGTAAGTGTACCTTCGTCACCTTTGCCGCTCTTAGACATGATAAATAATCAGCACTTTAACAGTGTACTACACAATTTGTGACTGTATTCACTTTAAACCTTCTAAAAGTGATATACAATCTGACCCTACCCATGCACCAGCATTGAGGATCAGAAAAAACAACTGACAAACATATAGTAAAGTCAATTCAATACACTTTAGATAATAGAAACACTTCAGTGCGCAATTAACAGCAGCTAAGAGCCAGAAATTCTCTCCTATGAGGTATCCTTCACCCCTCACCAAAAGTGTATATAAAGAAATGAATTGGAGAGAAAACTTAGCCAGCGCTGTACTCGTTTTCCTTTCCTTTAGATTCCCCTTCAATTCTCACAGATTTGATCACATGTAAGATAATGAAAAAGATTGTATATAGTGAAGTACTGTTTGATACAAAACACATATACACAAATACACATTTAGAATGGGATCAGATATGACAAAATCCTCTAGGAGGCGTGTAAGATGGGTAATTACCACGATCAGTGGGGACTGTGCACAAACAGTCCCAACAGCGTTTGTGTCCCAAATATGGGTGCTCCGGATCAGCCCACACTTCACACAGATGATAACTGCTGGATCTAGGCAACGACACTCCACTTGTTCCGCGCCTCCACAGGAAAAAACCAACGCGTTTCCTCCCCTAACAGGGGACTTATTAAAGGTGCAGTCAAGATACTGATCCTTTCCCTCCAACCCTCTATTTAAATATCCGTGCCCCAATAGGATTGTTCCATCTCAGCCGGACATCATTATATTAATCAAGTCTCTCAGTCTTTTTGTTGCTCCTGGCTCTCCGTCTAGTGTCAGGAGTGACTTCCGTATACACTGGTGGCCATAGTAACCAAAGTCTCCCCGTTCTGGAATCCCTGTTCAGCCGTCCGGCAGTTACTTCCGCAAATACGGGTTACCATGGTAACCGGGACTTCCTAGCCCATGCGTCACGTCACTTCCGGTCTTAAATCGGGTGAATTAAGTCCAGTGTTTATCAGTAAAATCCTTATTGGATGGAATATTCTCAAACTCTCATGATAGTCCACTAAAACATTAAACCACTTTTTTAATTATATTTTCAAAACACAGAGTCGGCCGGAACGTCACTTCCGGTGACGTCATGAGCTCTGAATAAACTTCTCTCTTTAAAATGCAAAACAAGAAATTAATATATATTTTCTACATATGAGGATTTGACACCCTATAGATAATATTCAGTTACCTAAAATGCAAGAAAAATTAAAAATACTCAAATGCATAAATAATAAGAATTTACTTACCGATAATTCTATTTCTCGTAGTCCGTAGTGGATGCTGGGGACTCCGTAAGGACCATGGGGAATAGCGGCTCCGCAGGAGACAGGGCACAAAAGTAAAAGCTTTAGGATCAGGTGGTGTGCACTGGCTCCTCCCCCTATGACCCTCCTCCAAGCCTCAGTTAGGATACTGTGCCCGGACGAGCGTACACAATAAGGAAAGATTTTGAATCCCGGGTAAGACTCATACCAGCCACACCAATCACACTGTACAACCTGTGATCTGAACCCAGTTAACAGCATGATAACAGCGGAGCCTCTGAAAAGATGGCTCACAACAATAATAACCCGATTTTTGTAACAATAACTATGTACAAGTATTGCAGACAATCCGCACTTGGGATGGGCGCCCAGCATCCACTACGGACTACGAGAAATAGAATTATCGGTAAGTAAATTCTTATTTTCTCTGACGTCCTAAGTGGATGCTGGGGACTCCGTAAGGACCATGGGGATTATACCAAAGCTCCCAAACGGGCGGGAGAGTGCGGATGACTCTGCAGCACCGAATGAGAGAACTCCAGGTCCTCCTCAGCCAGGGTATCAAATTTGTAGAATTTTGCAAACGTGTTTGCCCCTGACCAAGTAGCAGCTCGGCAAAGTTGTAAAGCCGAGACCCCTCGGGCAGCCGCCAAAGATGAGCCCACCTTCCTTGTGGAATGGGCATTTACATATTTTGGCTGTGGCAGGCCTGCCACAGAATGTGCAAGCTGAATTGTACTACACATCCAACTAGCAATCGTCTGCTTAGAAGCAAGAGCACCCCGTTTGTTGGGTGCATACAGGATAACAGCAAGTCAGTTTTCCTGACTCCAGCCGTCCTGGAAACATACATTTTCAGGGCCCTGACAACATCTAGCAACTTGGAGTCCTCCAAGTCCCTAGTAGCCGCAGGTACCACAATAAGCTGGTTCAGGTGAAACGCTGACACCACCTTAGGGAGAAACTGGGGACGAGTCCGCAGCTCTGCCCTGTCCGAATGGACAATCAGATATGGGCTTTTGTGAGACAAAGCCGCCAATTCTGACACTCGCCTGGCCGAGGCCAGGGCCAACAGCATGGTCACTTTCCATGTGAGATATTTCAAATCCACAGATTTGAGCGGTTTAAACCAATGTGATTTGAGGAATCCCAGAACTACGTTGAGATCCCACAGTGCCACTGGAGGCACAAAAGGGGGTTGTATATGCAGTACTCCCGTGACAAACTTCTGGACTTCAGGAACTGAAGCCAATTCTTTCTGGAAGAAAATCGACAGGGCCGAAATTTGAACCTTAATGGACCCTAATTTGAGGCCCATAGACAGTCCTGTTTGCAGGAAATGCAGGAATCGACCGAGTTGAAATTCCTCCGTGGGGGCCTTCCTGGCCTCACACCATGCAACATATTTTCGCCAAATGTGGTGATAATATTGTGCGGTCACCTCCTTCCTGGCTCTGACCAGGGTAGGGATGACCTCTTCCGGAATGCCTTTTTCCCTTAGGATCCGGCGTTCAACCGCCATGCCGTCAAACGCAGCCGCGGTAAGTCTTGGAACAGACATGATCCTTGCTGAAGCAAGTCCCTTCTTAGTATCTCTTGAAGTTCCGGGTACCAAGTCCTTCTTGGCCAATCCGGAGCCACGAGTATAGTTCTTACTCCTCTCCGTCTTATAATTCTCAGTACCTTGGGTATGAGAGGCAGAGGAGGGAACACATACACCGACTGGTACACCCACGGTGTTACCAGAGCGTCCCAGCTATTGCCTGAGGGTCTCTTGACCTGGCGCAATACCTGTCCAGTTTTTTGTTCAGACGGGACGCCATCATGTCCACCTTTGGTCTTTCCCAACGGTTCACAATCATGTGGAAGACAGATGAAGTCCCCACTCTCCCGGGTGGAGGTCGTGCCTGCTGAGGAAGTCTGCTTCCCAGTTGTCCACTCCCGGAATGAACACCGCTGACAGTGTTATCACATGATTTTTCGCCCAGCGAAGAATCCTTGCTGCCATTGCCCTCCTGCTTCTTGTGCCGCCCTGTCTGTTTACGTGGGCGACTGCCGTGATGTTGTCCGACTGGATCAGCACCAGTTGACTTTGAAGCAGAGGTCTTCCTAGGCTCAGAGCATTGTAACTTGCCCTTAGCTCCAGTATATTTATGTGGAGAGAAGTCTCCAGACTTGACCACACTCCTTGGAAATTTCTTCCCTGTGTGACTGCTCCCCAGCCTCTCAGGCTGGCATCCGTGGTCACCAGGACCCAGTCCTGAATGCCGAATCTGCTGCCCTCTAGTAGATGAGCACTCTGCAGCCACCACAGAAGAGACACCCTTGTCCTTGGAGACAGGATTATCCGCTGATGCATCTGAAGATGCGATCCGGACCATTCGTCCAGCAGATCCCACTGAAAAATTCTTGCGTGAAATCTGCCGAATGGAATCGCTTCGTAAGAAGCCACCATTTTTCCCAGGACTCTTGTGCATTGATGCACTGACACTTGGCCTGGTTCTAGGAGGTTCCTAACTAGCTCGGATAACTCCCTGGCTTTCTCCTCCGGGAGAAACACCTTTTTCTGGACTGTGTCCAGAATCATCCCTAGGAACAGCAGACGTGTCGTCGGAATCAGCTGCGATTTTGGAATATTTAGAATCCATCCGTGCTGTCGTAGAACTACTTGAGATAGTGCTACTCCGACCTCCAACTGTTCTCTGGACCTTGCCCTTATCAGGAGATCGTCCAAGTAAGGGATAATTAAGACGCCTTTTCTTTGAAGAAGAATCATCATTTCGGCCATTACCTTGGTAAAGACCCGTGGTGCCGTGGACAATCCAAACGGCAGCGTCTGAAACTGATAGTGACAGTTCTGTACCACGAACCTGAGGTACCCTTGGTGAGAAGGGCAATTTGGGACATGGAGGTAAGCATCCTTGATGTCCATGGACACCATATAGTCCCCTTCTTCCTGGTTCGCTATCACTGCTCTGAGTGACTCCATCTTGATTTGAACCTTTGTATGTAAGTGTTCAAAGATTTCAGATTTAGAATAGATCTCACCGAGCCGTCTGGCTTCAGTACCACAAATAGTGTGGAATAATAGCCCTTTTCTTGTTGTAGGAGGGGTACTTTGATTATCACCTGCTGGGAATACAGCTTGTGAATTGTTTCCAATACTGCCTCCCTGTCGGAGGGAGACGTTGGTACAGCAGACTTCAGGAACCTGCGAGGGGGAGACGTCTCGAATTTCCAATCTGTACCCCTGGGATACTACTTGTAGGATCCAGGGGTCCACTTGCGAGTGAGCCCACTGCGCGCTGAAACTCTTGAGACGACCCCCCACCGCCTTTGAGTCCGCTTGTACGGCCCCAGCGTCATGCTGAGGACTTGGCAGAAGCGGTGGAGGGCTTCTGTTCCTGGGAAGGGGCTGCCTGCTGCAGTCTTCTTCCCTTTCCTCTACCCCTGGGCAGATATGACTGGCCTTTTGCCCGCTTGCCCTTATGGGGACGAAAGGACTGAGGCTGAAAGACGGTGTCTTTTTCTTTATACGGCAATACTTCCATGTGCCGTTTGGAATCTGCATCACCTGACCACTGTCGTGTCCATAAACATCTTCTGGCAGACATGGACATCGCATTTACTCTTGATGCCAGAGTGCAAATATCCCTCTGTGCATCTCTCATACATAGTAATGCATCCTTTAAATGCTCTATAGTCAATAAAATACTGTCCCTGTCAAGGGTATCAATATTTTCAGTCAGGGAATCCAACCAAGCCACCCCAGCGCTGCACATCCAGGCTGAGGCGATCGCTGGTCGCAGTATAACACCAGTATGTGTGTATATACTTTTTAGGATATTTTTCAGCCTCCTATTAGCTGGCTCCTTGAGGGCGGCCGTATCTGGAGACGGTAACGCCACTTGTTTTGATAAGCATGTGAGCGCCTTATCCACCCTAGGGGGTGTTTCCCAACGCGCCCTAACTTCTGGCGGAAAAGGGTATAACGCCAATAATTTTCTATCGGGGGAAACCCACGCATCATCACACACTTCATTTAATTTATCTGATTCAGGAAAAACTACAGGTAGTTTTTTCACACCCCACATAATACCCTTTTTTGTGGTACTTGTAGTATCAGAAATATGTAACACCTCCTTCATTGCCCTTAACATGTAACGTGTGGCCCTAATGGAAAATACGTTTGTTTCTTCACCGTCGACACTGGAGTCAGTGTCCGTGTCTGTGTCTGTGTCGACCGACTGAGGTAATGGGCGTTTTAAAGCCCCTGACGGTGTTTGAGACGCCTGGACAGGTACTAATTGGTTTGCCGGCCGTCTCATGTTGTCAACCGACCTTGCAGCGTGTTGACATTATCACGTAATTCCCTAAATAAGCCATCCATTCCGGTGTCGACTCCCGAGAGAGTGACATCACCATTACAGGCAATTGCTCCGCCTCCTCACCAACATCGTCCTCATACATGTCGACACACACGTACCGACACACAGCACACACACAGGGAATGCTCTGATAGAGGACAGGACCCCACTAGCCCAGTGGTTCCCAAACTGTGTGCCGTGGCACCCTGGGGTGCCGCGGGACACTTGCAGGGGTGCCTCAGGTTGGTTGTCAAGGACCAATTCAAACTATTTATTGTCAATTTAATAGGCAAAACCAGTGCTGGTGGCTGCCAATTATAAAATATGTGGACATACAGAAGCAAATCTTGTCCCTCACCACACAACTGACCCTAAGGATGACATATAAAAATAATTTACTTTATCTAATATTTTTTTCTAAATTTCTCAATAAGAAACTTGTGGCCTAGGGGTGCCGTGAAAAAAAAATATGACACTCCAGGGTGCCATGACTCACAAAAGTTTGGGAACCACTGCACTAGCCCTTTGGGGAGACAGAGGGAGAGTTTGCCAGCACACACCAAAACGCTATAATTTTACAGGGACAACCTTATATAAGTGTTTTCCCTTATAGCATCTTAATATGTAATAATATCGCCACAAAAATGCCCCCCCTCTCTGTTTTAACCCTGTTTCTGTAGTGCAGTGCAGGGGAGAGCCTGGGAGCCTTCCCACCAGCAGTTCTGTGAGGGAAAATGGCGCTGTGTGCTGAGGAGAATAGGCCCCGCCCCCTTTTCGGCGGGCTTCTTCTCCCGTTTTTCTGACAACCTGGCAGGGGTTAAATACATCCATATAGCCCCAAAGGCTATATGTGATGTATATTTAGCCAGCATAGGTACTTTCATTGCTGCCCAGGGCGCCCCCCCCCCAGCGCCCTGCACCCTCAGTGACCGTTGGTGTGAAGTGTGCTGAGAGCAATGGCGCACAGCTGCAGTGCTGTGCGCTACCTTAAGAAGACTGGGAAGTCTTCAGCCGCCGATTTCTGGACCTCTTCTCTCTTCAGCATCTGCAAGGGGGTCGGCGGCGCGGCTCCGGTGACCCATCCAGGCTGTACCTGTGATCGTCCCTCTGGAGCTAGTGTCCAGTAGCCTAAGAAGCCAATCCATCCTGCACGCAGGTGAGTTCACTTCTTCTCCCCTAAGTCCCTCGTTGCAGTGAGCCTGTTGCCAGCAGGACTCACTGAAAATAAAAAACCTAATAAAACTTTTACTCTAAGCAGCTCTTTAGGAGAGCCACCTAGATTGCACCCTTCTCGGCCGGGCACAAAAACCTAACTGAGGCTTGGAGGAGGGTCATAGGGGGAGGAGCCAGTGCACACCACCTGATCCTAAAGCTTTTACTTTTGTGCCCTGTCTCCTGCGGAGCCGCTATTCCCCATGGTCCTTACGGAGTCCCCAGCATCCACTTAGGACGTCAGAGAAATGAAATGAAACATTCAAATGCATAAGTAATAAAGATCGTTAAAGAATAAAGATCGTTAAAAAAGGACTCTTCTATCTTGTGGGTTACCCAGAGACCCCTTTATAAAAACCATTTGACTTCAAAGTCGGAGTTCAACCCCCTTGGCCTCAGTGTCCCCAGTTCGAAAATGGCCTTCATTTCCGCCTGTGCCAATTGGTTGGCTTTATCACAGCGTCTCCAATGACCTTTTATGTGTCGTATCCCACAGAACATTTTTATCGCTCCTACATTACTCTGATGATGTGTACTGAAATGTTCAGACAATGAGTGGGTTGTCAGCCCATTTCTAATGTTTCGTAGATGTTCGCCAAAACGAACTTTCAGAGGTCTTGATGTACGTCCGATATACCAAAGGCCCCAACTACAACTTATCGCATATACTACATTCGAGCTATTGCAGGTGATAAAATCATGTATTTTCCAATTATTTTCATTAATGGAAATTTCAGTAATCTTACTCGTCACTGCTTTAATGCCCCTACAGCCTATGCACAGGCCGCATCTAAATAAACCTTTGGACTTCACAGTGCCCATCGGTTTTTTGGGTGGTAATGCACTTTTAACTAGAGTGGATTTTAGATTGGGAGCCTTCCTGAATATACATTTAGGTTTACCCAGTAGTAAATCTCCAATGATTGGGTCTTTTCTTAAAACTCCCCAATGCCTGGTGAGGGTTTGTTCAATATTTTTACGTTGACCACTAAATGATGTAATGAACGCCCATTCAAATTTGCTATTTTCTTTTTTTCATATTTATGCATTTGAGTATTTTTAATTTTACTTGCATTTTAGGTAACTGAATATTATCTATAGGGTGTCAAATCCTTGTATGTAGAAAATATATATGAATTTCTTGTTTTGCATTTTAGAGAGAGAAGTTTATTCAGAGCTCATGACGTTACCGGAAGTGACGTTCCGGACGATTCTGTGTTTTGAAAATATAATTAAAAAAGTGGTTTAATGTTTTAGTGGACTATCATGAGAGTTTGAGAATATTCCATCCAATAAGGATTTTACTGATAAACACTGGACTTAATTCACCCGATTTAAGACCGGAAGTGACGTGACGCATGGGCTAGGAAGTCCCGGTTACCATGGTAACCCGTATTTGCGGAAGTAACTGCCGGACGGCTGAACAGGGATTCCAGAACGGGGAGACTTTGGTTACTATGGCCACCAGTGTATACGGAAGTCACTCCTGACACTAGACGGAGAGCCAGGAGCAACAAAAAGACTGAGAGACTTGATTAATATAATGATGTCCGGCTGAGATGGAACAATCCTATTGGGGCACGGATATTTAAGTAGAGGGTTGGAGGGAAAGGATCAGTATCTTGACTGCACCTTGAAAAAGTCCCCTGCTAGGTGAGGAAACGCGTTGGTTTTTTCCTGTGGAGGCGCTGTACAAGTGGAGTGTTGTTGCCTAGATCCAGCAGTTATCATCTGTGTGAAGTGTGGGCTGATCCGGAGCACCCATATTTGGGACACAAACGCTGTTGGGACTGTTTGTGCACAGTCCCCACTGATCGTGGTAATTACCCATCTTACACGCCTCCTTTAGGATTTTGTCATATCTGATCCCATTCTAAATGTGTATTTGTGTATATGTGTTTTGTATTAAACAGTACTTCACTATATACAATCTTTTTCATTATCTTACATGTGATCAAATCTGTGAGAATTGAAGGGGAATCTAAAGGAAAGGAAAACGAGTACAGCGCTGGCTAAGTGTTCTCTCCAATTCATTTCTTTATATATGTTATGCACACCAGTGCCCGCAGGAATGTACTGGTGTCTGAACGGTGAGGGATGCAAAACAAATGAACTCACAGACAGACTGGGGAATATGACATTACATACACAGAAGGTGATAGGGTAACAAAATGAACACAAAGTGAACAGAGAAGCCCAAAGGCTAAGAAACTGGGTGTCTCCCTAATATTAGGAATGCTCAGATGGAAAGAAGCAAGATGTAGTGATTTAATACGTAGAGAACCCGAAATGCTGTTGCTAAGAGCAACAGCAAAACCCTAAAGGGTTACCAACGGGTGTGGCAGTAAACTCCTTGGTCAGAGATGGAATAATAGACACAAGGAGAGTCTCCACAATCCTAGTCCTCACTTGCAGTGCACTGGTTCAGCTTACTGCCACTAAACTGACACCTGAACACCTTGCACAGTGAGAAAGGATTTTGGCAGGCAAGTCTGAGAATACAGCCGCAAACTTGCTAGGTTCACAGAGTAGCAAAAGAACCCCAGCAGGTTAAACGACTGACTCCAGTCTTACTGCTAGGTCTGGATTGGCAGAGTGTAATACTAAATCCCAAGGCCTATTTGCAGTAAGCAACAAACAAATACAAAGTTTACACAGTACTAGCTAGCTTTCAGGAACTGACTAACCAACAAAGATTCAGCAGCATCTGCCTAACCTGAGAAGAGGGTTTATATAGCAGGTGCTGTCCACGCCCCACTCAGACCTCACAGACTGTGAGCACAAAAACCAGCACCGGATCCCCTGCCGTGCACAGAGCCTGTAACCACCGCACAGCAAAAGACCCGAACCGGAGTATCAGCTACGCTCAGGTTACTCCGCTAGCACTTGTCTCCCGGTTGCCATGACGACGTGGCAGCACAGAGCAGGAGACCCTAACAGTACCCCCCCTCTGACGAGAGGTCAAAGAACCCCTACCACCGGGTTTATCGGGGAACTGCGAGAAGAAAGAGCGTAACAGTCTGGGGGCATGAAGATCACAACTGCGCACCCACGACCGCTCCTCCGGGCCATACCCCTTCCAGTGCACCAAAAATGACAGCCGACCCGAACCATCTTGGAGTCAAGAATCCTTTCAACAACAAACTCCCTCTGGCCACGTATCAGAAGAGGGGAAGGTCTTCCACTGGAAGAAGGATTACTAATCGCCCGTTTTAAAAGGGAATAATGAAATGTTTTATTGATACCCAAAGAACGGGGTAGATCTAACTGAAATGCCACCGGATTGATAACCCTAGTGATCTTATAAGGACCGATGAACCGGGGGCCTAACTTATGAGATGGCTGTCTCAACTTCAAGTTCTTGGTAGACAACCAGACGAAGTCCCCTAATTTGAAGCTGCAGGGTCTTTTCCGCTTATCAAAAACCCTTTTGGTCACTAATGACACAGACACAAGGGCTTTCTTCACTTTCCTCCAAATACCTCTAAGGACCGAAACCACAGAGGAACCACCAGGCGTGGAGTCCAGGGGGTCAAAAGAATTGGCCTTAGGATGATGCCCATACACACAAAGGAAGGGAGAGATCCCTGTAGCAGAATGAGCCGCGTTGTTATAGGCAAACTCCGCCATGGACAGATGAGCAACCCAGTCAGTCTGACACTTGGAGACATAACACCTGAGGAACTGCTCCAAGGACTGGTTCACCCTTTCAGTCTGCCCATTAGACTGCAGATGGTAGCCTGACGACAAGCTGACAGAAATCTGGAGATCGGAACAAAATGCCCTCCAGAATTTGGCCACAAACTGGGATCCGCGGTCAGAGACCATATCAAGTGGCAACCCGTGGAGGCGCACAACATGCAGCATAAATAATTCAGACAGGCGTCTGGTCGATGGCAGCCCAACCAATGGAACGAAGTGCGCCATCTTTGAAAACCTGTCAACGACAACCCAGATGGCTGTCATCCCCGAGGATTTGGGCAAGTCCACCACAAAATCCATTGAAATGTGGGTCCATGGCTTAGATGGAATAGAGAGTGGATGTAATGGGCCAACAGGAACCCCTCTAGGAGTCTTATTTCGGGCACAGATGTCACATGCCCGAACCCACTTATCCACATCCCTAGCCACCGAGGGCCACCACACCGCCCTAGATAGCAACTCCCGAGTTCTGGCAATACCCGGGTGACCTGCCGACTTCTTGGCATGGAATTCCAGAAACACTCGCTGTCTTAACCTAGGAGGCACAAACAAAAGACCTACCGGAAGGTCTGGAGGAGCCTGCTCCTGTGCTCTAAGGACTAATGACAAGAGGTCCTGGGTAATGCCCACTTTAATACATGATGGGGACACAATGGGCAATGGCTCCTCGGTGGTCTCCTGGATTGGAGCAAAACTCAGCGAGAGCGCATCAGCCTTGATGTTTTTTGACCCAGGGCGATATGTTATCAAAAAATTAAAGCGAGCAAAAAACAAAGCCCATCGTGCCTGCCTGGCATTGAGGCGCTTCGCTGACTCTAAATATGCCAAATTCTTATGGTCGGTGAGAATTGAGACCACAAACTTAGCCCCCTCAAGCCAGTGTCTCCACTCCTCGAGTGCATCCTTAATAGCCAACAATTCCTGGTTACCCACATCATAATTCATCTTGGCAGGCGAAAATTTACGGGAAAAGTAAGCACAGGGATGAAGGCGATTGTCAGACACTCCCATCTGAGAGAGCACTGCCCCAATACCCATCTCAGAGGCATCCACCTCCACCACAAAAGGACGCTCTGGATCTGGGTGTCGCAGCACCTTGGCTGAGACAAATGCCCTTTTGAGACGGGCAAAAGCCGCTTTGGCCTCACAAGACCAGTGAGCAACATCCGCCCCTTTCTTAGTGAGTGCCACCAAGGGCGCCACTATAGACGAAAATCCAGCGATAAATCGTCTATAAAAATTTGCAAAGCCCAGAAAACGCTGAAGCGCCTTCAAACTAGTGGGCTGCACCCAATCCAGGACTGCCTGTACCTTGGAACCCTCCATTTGGAAACCTTCTGGGGAGATAATATATCCTAGAAATGCGATTTGCTGAACTTCAAATTCACACTTCTCCAGCTTCGCCCCAAGCCGGTGGTCTCTGAGTTTCTGGAGGACTAAGCGTACATGCTTCCAATGTTCCTCCAGGGAATGGGAGAAGATTAGGATGTCATCTAAGTATACAACTAAGAATCTATCCAAATATTCCCTGAGCACATCGTTCATGAAGTCCTGGAAGACTGCCGGGGCATTACAGAGCCCAAAAGGCATCACCAAATATTCATAATGCCCTGAGTGGGTATTAAAGGCAGTCTTCCATTCATCCCCCTCTCTTATTCGGATTAGATTGTACGTAGGTCAATCTTAGAAAAAATGGTGGCAGTACGAAGCTGGTCAAACAAGACCGAAATGAGAGGCAGTGGGTATGAGTTTTTAATCGTGATACGGTTCAATTCCCTGAAGTCGATGCAGGGTCGCAACGAACCGTCCTTTTTACCCACGAAGAAGAACCCCGACCCAACTGGAGACTGTGAAGGTCTGATAAATCCCTTAGCCAAGTTCTCCTGAATGTACTCTGCCATAGCCTGAGTCTCAGGACGTGACAGGGAGTACAACCTGCTCTTGGGAAGCTTAGCATTCGGCAACAAATCAATGGCACAGTCATAGGGGCGATGGGGAGGCAGTACCTCTGCAACTCTTTTGGAGAACACGTCCGCAAAATCTGCATAACATCCTGGCAATCCTGGCAAACTTAGCTGCGAAAGCCTGACTGGAAGGCTCAAGCAACTCCTGAAACAATCAGTACCCCAACTAAGAATCTCCCCAGAGACCCAGTCAAATTGAGGATTGTGGGCCCTTAACCAGGGTAACCCCAACACCAATGGGGCAAAAGTACAGACAGTCACATAAAAGGACAATTTTTCAGAGTGTGTGGCTCCAATAGACAAAGAAATCTGGCTAGTGCAAGAGGTAATTTTACCCTGGGATAATGGTTCCCCGTTTAACCCACAAATCTCAATTTCCGATGCCAAGGGTACTAAGGGAACTGAGTGTTTCAGGGCGAATTGGCGGTCCATAAAAACCCCGTCGGCCCCACTGTCCACAAAGGCCTCAGTCTTGACAGTTTGACCGAGGATCTTCAAGGTCACCGGAATGATAAAAGTCTTCTTGGGAAATTCTGACTTCTGGCCTGACAGGATATTTCCCATCACCCTCAGGCCCTGAAGTTTTCCGGCTTTTCTGGGCATGATACTACCACATGACCTTTATTCCCACAGTACAAACATAACCCCTGCTGTCTCCTCCGCGTCTTCTCACGCGAGGAGAGGTGGGTAGCCCCAATCTGCATAGGCTCCTCGGAAAATTCCTCAGAGTCTGAGGTTCCCTTGGGAAAGAAGGAAACCTCGGTCTCCCTTTCAAGCCTGCGCTCTCTCAGCCGTCTATCCACCCGAATGGATAACTGCATGAGCTGATCCAAGCTATCAGGCAAGGGATATTGTACCAGTTGGTCTTTTAACTGGTTAGAAAGACCTCTTCGGTACTGGTGTCTCAGGGCTGGGTCATTCCACTGGGTATCATGGGCCAACCTCCGAAACTCCGTACAATAAACCTCAACTGGCCTTCGCCCTTGCTTAAGGATCGAAATCTGAGCCTCGGCTGAGGCCGTCTTGTCAGGGTCATCATACAACATGCCCAGTGCCGTAAAAAAAGCATCAACACTTTTAAGCGACGGATAGTCAGGCTGCAACCCATATGCCCAGACCTGTGGGTCTCCTTGTAGCAAGGAAATCACTATGCCCACCCGCTGAATCTCCGACCCAGAAGACTGAGGCCTAAGCTGGAAATATAGCTTGCAGCTCTCCTTGAAACAAAAGAACTGCGAGCGATCTCCAGAAAAACGATCCGGGAGATTTACTTTCGGCTCCTTAACCCCTGAAGGTACTGCTGCTGCGGGAGCTCCGCCAGCGGCCTGCGAGGTGTGCATTTTAATGGATAAATCATTTAATTGTCGAGTCAGGACCTGCACCTGATCGACCACCTGTTGCAAAGTATTATGAGGGGTATGCTCCATATTCCCACAAAATTTCAACAGGAGTATTAGGCTGCTGAATATGTTATGCACACCAGTGCCCGCAGGAATGTACTGGTGTCTGAACGGTGAGGGATGCAAAACAAATGAACTCACAGACAGACTGGGGAATATGACATTACATACACAGAAGGTGATAGGGTAACAAAATGAACACAAAGTGAACAGAGAAGCCCAAAGGCTAAGAAACTGGGTGTCTCCCTAATATTAGGAATGCTCAGATGGAAAGAAGCAAGATGTAGTGATTTAATACGTAGATAACCCGAAATGCTGTTGCTAAGGGCAACAGCAAAACCCTAAAGGGTTACCAACGGGTGTGGCAGTAAACTCCTTGGTCAGAGATGGAATAATAGACACAAGGAGAGTCTCCACAATCCTAGTCCTCACTTGCAGTGCACTGGTTCAGCTTACTGCCACTAAACTGACACCTGAACACCTTGCACAGTGAGAAAGGATTTTGGCAGGCAAGTCTGAGAATACAGCCGCAAACTTGCTAGGTTCACAGAGTAGCAAAAGAACCCCAGCAGGTTAAACGACTGACTCCAGTCTTACTGCTAGGTCTGGATTGGCAGAGTGTAATACCAAATCCCAAGGCCTATTTGCAGTAAGCAACAAACAAATACAAAGTTTACACAGTACTAGCTAGCTTTCAGGAACTGACTAACCAACAAAGATTCAGCAGCATCTGCCTAACCTGAGAAGAGGGTTTATATAGCAGGTGCTGTCCACGCCCCACTCAGACCTCACAGACTGTGAGCACAAAAACCAGCATCGGATCCCCTGCCGTGCACAGAGCCTGTAACCACTGCACAGCAAAAGACCCGAACCGGAGTATCAGCTACGCTCAGGTTACTCCGCTAGCACTTGTCTCCCGGTTGCCATGACGACGTGGCAGCACAGAGCAGGAGACCCTAACAATATAGTAAAGTCAGCAATCACACTAGCAGTCAGTCACGTTATATATTAGTCATATGAGCACATCATCAACTACAACCATATTTTTAAGTATGAAGGAGAACATATTACTGAATCATGTTTAAACAGATCTAACGTATTCAGACGCAATGCGAAAGAAACCACAGTAAATGTATACAGACTCATATGCAATAGGCACTTATCTAACTATTCGTACTCAAAGGTAGATAGAGATAATGTGCTGTATAGCCCGTACTCAGGGATACAGGGAGACTCACCTCACTTCCAGGATCAATCAATACATTAGCAAACGCTGAGTGGATCCAGACGCTACTAGTGTACACTGCCACTCCATGAATCTATAGTGAACACAGACGCACCAGTCACACAGACGCCTATACTGCGACCGAGTCCCCTCGTGGTAGCGTCTGGGACGGAAGCGAGGGAACAGTTCATGGCGGGAGACTCGGCGGAAACTGGTCATGAACCAGGGGGAGGGGTGACCAGGAGAGCGTCTGACTCCCCCTGCTGACATCAACCCTAGGGATTGCGGCCTCATGCTATTCCTGGTGCCTAAGATCCCTAAGGCCTAGCGCTGGTCACCCGCGGTGGAAGCCACGTCAGCTACCGTTTGGTAGTCTACTACCAATACAGTGCGGCTGTGTCCGTATTCCATCCACTAAGCGGAATTGAGGCCTTACCTTCTCCCCGTGCTCCGGCCACAGCCTGGTAACGTCTGCTGGACCTGCTAGTATATCTGACACAGACACCCACCGAAACAGCACTATACTCGTGGGTAAGCGTTGTCGTGACCCAGCGGAGAGTTGTTGGAGCGACTCTTTCTAAGCGTATAAGACGCTGTTTAGAAAGATCACTCAAAAACACTAGTAAGACTATAAAAATAATATAAGAAAGCTTAGGGCTGCTAAAAAAAACTGCAGCCCTCTGACCATGGTCCGGCTCCTGCCGCACCAAACAAAAAATGGATTTTTCTGAGCCAGTGGGCGGGGATATATGGACGGGCCCGTTGCATCCTGGGAGGCCAGAAAGCTTTGATCGATTGGTGCCAATCCACTGTCGCTCCATCATATCCCATTGTTATCCTGTGGAAAACCTGTGGACCCTGCCGGAGAAATGAGCAGTCCAACGGCACTTTGCCAGCAGCAGTAACCATAATTGAATTGCTTCCCAAATGTCACTTTGTGTAAATGAAAACATTTTTTCTAACAATAATAAATGTAAAAAATAATTCAGACTCTCTCATTCAAGGTCAATCATACGCTGTATGAACAAATAAAGACACGCAGTGCTATATGGACATATCGACCTACACCACACCTCCAATTAGAACAAAAATAGAAGGTGACAGCACTCCAGGGCAGGAGACCAGCAAAATTATATCTTGAGAGTAATCAACTCAATGTGAAACATAGTGGTCGAACATAATAGCTAACATTTAAATGTAAAGTCATATTACTTGGCAGTCTTGTGCCCAAACAAAAATAGGATTTTAATATCTACCGGTAAATCCTTTTCTCTTAGTCCGTAGAGGATGCTGGGGATGCTTCAAGAACCATGGGGTATAGACGGGATGAACTGGCTCCTCCCTCTATGCCCCTCCTCCAGCCTCCAGTTTAAGTAACTGTGCCCAGGGAGACGGACATTTCGAGGAAAGAATTTATTGATAAACCACGGTGAGCATTTTACCAGCTCACACCACCAGTATGCCGCAGAACGTGGCATTCAATAGAAAACCAGCCGACGGCATGACATAAAGCGTAACACAACCTGTGTGTGTAACACAACCAATACAGCATAACGCATGCCATGGCATGAATATCGTCAGCAACAGGCTGACTTAAACGCAACACACCATGGTGGTCATTCCGAGTTGTTCGCTCGCAAGCTGCTTTTAGCAGCTTTGCACACGCTAAGCCGCCGCCTACTGGGAGTGAATCTTAGCTTATCAAAATTGCGAACGAAAGATTCGCAATATTGCGAAAAGACTTCTCTGTGCAGTTTCTGAGTAGCTCGAGACTTACTCTGCCAGTGCGATCAGTTCAGTGCTTGTCGTTCCTGGTTTGACGTCACAAACACACCCAGCGTTCGCCCAGACACTCCTCCGTTTCTCCAGCCACTCCCGCGTTTTTCCCAGAAACGGTAGCGTTTTTTCACACACTCCCATAAAACGGCCAGTTTCCGCCCAGAAACACCCACTTCCTGTCAATCACATTACGATCACCAGAACGAAGAAAAAAAACTCGTAATGCCGTGAGTAAAATACCTAACTGCATAGCAAATTTACTTGGCGCAGTCGCACTGCGGACATTGCGCATGCGCATTAGCGACTAATCGCTCCGTTGCGAGAAAAAAATAACGAGCGAACAACTCGGAATGACCCCCCATGTGTGTAAACATACCCAATAACTGCAGATACAGTACGCACTGGGACGGGCGCCCATTATCCTCTACGGACTAAGAGAAAAGGATTTACCGGTAGGTATTAAAATCCTATTTTCTCATACGTCCTAGAGGATGCTGGGTGATGCTTCAAGAACCATGGGGTTTATACCAAAGCTCTAGAATGGGCGGGAGAGTGCGGATGACTCTGCAGCACCGATTGACCAAACAAGAGGTCCTCCACAGCCAGGGTATCAAACTTGTAAAACTTCGCAAACATGTTTGATCCCGACCAAGTAGCAGCTCGGCTTTGCCGAGACTCTTCGGGCAGCCGCCCAGGATGAGCCCACCTTTCTGGTAGAATGGGGCTTCACCGATTTCGGTAACGGCAATCAGGCCGTAGAATGAGTCTGCTGAATCGTATTACAGAACTAGCGTGCAATAGTCTGCTTGGGCCCCAATCTTGTTGGGAGTCCATATGACAAACAGAGCCTCTGTTTTCTCAAATTGAGCTGTTCTGGCGACTTATATTTTCAAAGATCTGACCACATCGAGAGACTTCGATTCCGCCAAGGCTTCAGTAGCCACTGGCACCACAATAGGCTGGTTTACGTGAAATGATGATACCACTTTTGGCAGAAATTGCTGACGAGTTCTCAACTCCGCTCCATCAGCATGGAAGATTAACTAGGGACTTTTGTGAGACAAAAGCCGCCAATTCAGATACCCGCCTTGCGGATGCCAAGGGCCAACAACATGACTACTTTCCAAGTAAGGAATTTTAACTCAACCGTGCGTATAGGTTCAAACCAATGAGATTGCAGGTACTGCAACACCACATTAAGATCCCATGGTGCCACTGGGAGCACAAAGGGAGGTTGGATGTGGAGTACGCCTTTCAAGAAGGTCTGAAATTCTGGAAGGGAGGCCAATTCTTTCTGAAAGAAAATTGATAAGGCCGAAATTTGTACTTTAATGGAGCCTAACTTTAGGCCCGTATCCACACCTGCTTACAAAAAATTGAGCAAACGCCCCAGTTGAAAGTCCTCCGTAGGAGCCTACTTGGATTCACACCAAGACACATATTTTCTCCAAATACGGTGGCAATGCTTTGCCGGTACTTCTTTTCTAGCCTGAAGAAGTGTGGAAATGACTTCACTGGGAATACCCTTTCGGGCTAGGATTTGGCGTTCAACCGCCATGCTGTCAAATGCAGCCGCGGTAAGTCTTGATACACGCACGGTCCTTGCTGTAACAGGTCCTCTCGGAGAGTAAGAGGCCAGGGATCTTCTATGATTAATTCTTGAAGATCTGGATACCAAGCCCTCCTTGGCCAGTCCGGAACAATGAGGATCGCCTGAACCTTAGTTCTTCTTATGAACTTTATCACCTTCGGAACGAGTGGAAGTGGAGGGAACCCATAGACCAGGCCTGGCCAACCTGTGGCTCTCCAGCTGTTGTAAAACTACAAGTCCCATCATGCTTTGCCACAGTTTTGCTATTAAGGACTGCTAAAACTGTGGCAGGGCATGCTGGGATGTGTAGTTTCACAACATTTGGAGAGCCACAGGTTGGCCAGGCCTGCCATAGACCGACTGAAACACCCACGGTGTCACCAGGGCGTCCACCGCTATCGCTCGAGGGTCCCTCAACCTGGAACAATATCTCTAAAGGTTTTTGCTGAGGCGAGACGCCAGCATGTTTATTTGAGGAATTCCCCAATGACTTGTCACTTCTGCAAAGACCTCTTGATGAAGACCCCACTTTCCCGGATGGAGATCGTGTCTGCTGAGGAACTCTGCTTCCCAGTTGTCTACACCCGGAATGAAGACCGCTGACAGAGCGCTTACATGTCTTTCTGCCAAGCTGAAAACTTTTGTGGCTTCTGCCATTGCCGCTCTGCACTTCATTCCGCCCTGGCGGTTTACGTACGCCACTGCTGTTAAGTTGTCCAGCTGAATTAAGACGACAGATCGCGAAGAAGGTGTTCCACTTGGCGAAGGCCGTTGTAAATAGCCCTTAATTCCAGAATGTTTATTGCAGACAAGCTTCCTGGCGTGATCATCTTCCCCGGAAACTCTTCCCCCTGAAAGACTGCTCTCCAGCCTCGGAGACTTGCATCCATGGACACCAGGATCCAATCCTGGATCCCGAACCTTCGTCCCTCTAGGAGGTGAGAACTGTGCTGCCACCACAGGAGAGAGATTCTAGTCCTGGAATATAGGATTATTTTCCGGTGCATGTGCAGGTGAGACCCGGACCACATATCCAACTGGTCCCGCTAAAACCACTCTTGGCATTTAACCTGCCCACTGAATGGCCTCGTAGGCCACAACCATCTTCTTCATCAACGGAACGTATTGATGGAATTGACACTGTTGCAGATCCGATCCGACTCTGGATCCTCAGAGCTCTGTCCACTGGAAGAAACAAACTCTCAACAGTTCTGTATCTAACATTATTCCCAACTCCGACAACCGCTTCGTTGGGATCAACAGTGATTCTGGCAAGTTCAGGAGGCAATCACTTTGTTGAAGAACTGTCAGGGAGAAACAACGTTTTGTACCACTTGTTTCTTTACCTCGCCGTACTCAGGAGTGCGTCCCAGTACAGAATAATAATGACTCTTACTACTGAAGGAAAACCATCATACCGCCATCACTCCGGTGAATTGGCAAGGACAATCCTGAATAGCAAACCCAGGTAAGCCTAAGGCGGAAGAAACCGTACTTAGACCCTCTTTTTCCTTGTACAGATTGGATATCCCTGCCCTGAGAGATTCCATCTTGTAGTTCAACTTCTTAAGTAGAAATTTTTGGGATTGTTCTGACCGAGTCGTCCGGCCTCAGAAGCACGAAAAAGCTTGAATAACAGCTTTTTCTTTTCTTTTTTTGTGTGTGACTGGGACAGCAGGACAATGACCTGATCCTGACCCAACTCCTGTATGGTGCCGCATACTACCTCCCCGTCCAGAGGAGAATCGGTAAGGTCTATTTGAAAATTCAGTGAGGGGAATCGTCTGGAAACTCCAGTATGTCCCCCTTGGGACTCTATTCTTAAACTCACTGGTCCATGTCCGTTCCAGGACTGACTGAAGAGTATTAGACGCGGTCCCACCGGTGTGGGCTCCCGCAAGATAGACCCAGCGACATGCTGTGGATGTGGATGATTTCTACTTCTGCGAACTTGAAAAGGCTGCTGACCTCTTACCTTTTCACCTTCCTCTACCTGCAAAGAAAGGGAAAACCGTATCCATTCGGTCGAAATGACTGCATCCTACAATAATGCGCCACCAACCGATGTGAGGTAACATAGGTTAAGAAGGTAGACTTACCAGTGGTATCTGCCGAGATCAACTTAACAAAGCTATCCCCAAACCAGGTTTCACCTTCATAGGGAAGATACTCTAGTACTTCTCAGAGTCAGCCTCAGCATTCCATTGGTGAATCCACAACGTCTTCCTAGTCGAGACTGCCATGTAAGTGGCCAGCGAACCCAAGAGTCCTATGTCCCTTGTAGTCGCACGGCAGTATGCTGCAATGATATAGACCTCACTCAATTTCAGGAGTACCCTGCATACAACTACTCCCCCATGCGCATGTAATGCTAGCATAATCAACGTACATGCGGACACATAATTATAGTATTACATATCTTCCTGCATACGATCCTTTGTGACAGAGCCCTGTGCAGAACAGGGGTGACTCTTACTTTATATTATCCATGAGAAGGAATAACTTTTACCTCAGCATTCATTATAAATATTTACATATACATAAATATACCTTCAAATGCACCTATACACACATATATCCATATATATATATCCAATACATATACATATATCCTTCTGTCAGGAACAGCAGGGTCCCTAGTGATGTTGATACGTTCCAATGTGTATAAACAGGTACTGAATGCCGATTTTGTGGATTTGATCAGGAAACATTATGGTCGACATAAGAAACACTATTCGAGTCGATCTCAGGGAGTAGTAACTGGGCAAAAATAAGATTTTACTTACCGGTAAATCTATTTCTCGTAGTCCGTAGTGGATGCTGGGGACTCCGTAAGGACCATGGGGATAGACGGGCTCCGCAGGAGACATGGGCACTTTAAGAAAGAATTTAGGTTCTGGTGTGCACTGGCTCCTCCCTCTATGCCCCTCCTCCAGACCTCAGTTAGAGAAACTGTGCCCAGAAGAGCTGACAGTACAAGGAAAGGATTTTGGTAATCCAGGGCAAGATTCATACCAGCCACACCAATCACACCGTATAACATGTGATAACAACCAGTTAACAGTATGACAAATAACAGAGCATCAGGTCCAACCCTGATCCAACCATAACTTAACCCTTATTGAAGCAATAACTATATACAAGTATCGCAGAAGAAGTCCGCAGTTGGGACGGGTGCCCAGCATCCTCTACGGACTACGAGAAATAGAGAAAATAAGATTTTACTTACCGGTAAATCTAAGGTCCTAGTGGATGCTGGGGACTCCGTAAGGACCATGGGGATTATACCAAAGCTCCCAAACGGGCGGGAGAGTGCGGATGACTCTGCAGCACCGATTGAGCAAACACAAGGTCCTCCTGAGCCAGGGTATCAAACTTGTAGAACTTTGCAAAAGTGTTTGAACCTGACCAAGTAGCCGCTCGGCAAAGCTGTAATGCCGAGACCCCTCGGGCAGCCGCCCAAGAAGAGCCCACCTTCCTAGTGGAATGGGCCTTAACTGATTTTGGCAGCGGCAATCCAGCCGCAGAATGAGCCTGCTGAATCGTGTTACAGATCCAGCGAGCAATAGTTTGCTTTGAAGCAGGAGCACCAAGCTTGTTGGAAGCATACAGGATAAACAAAGGCTCTGTTTTCCTGACCCTAGCTGTTCTGGCTACATAAACCTTCAAAGCCCTGACCACATCAAGTAACTCGGAATCCTCCAAGTCAGTAGTAGCCACAGGCACCACAATAGGTTGGTTTATATGAAAGGATGAAACCACTTTCGGCAGAAATTGTGGACGGGTCCGCAATTCTGCTCTATCCGCATGGAAAACCAGATTGGGGCTTTTATGTGACAAAGCCGCCAACTCTGACACACGCCTAGCCGAAGCCAAGGCTAATAGCATGACCACCTTCCACGTGAGATATTTCAACTCCACCGTTTTGAGTGGTTCAAACCAGTGGGGTTTCAGGAAACTCAACACCACGTTAAGATCCCAAGGTGCCACTGGAGGCACAAAAGGGGGCTGAATATGCAGCACTCCCTTTACAAACGTCTGAACTTCAGGTAGAGAAGCCAACTCTTTTTGAAAGAAAATGGATAGGGCCGAAATCTGGACCTTAATGGAACCCAATTTTAGGCCCAAATTCACTCCGGACTGCAGGAAGTGAAGAAAACGGCCCAGCTGTAATTCCTCCGTAGGGGCATTCCTGGCCTCACAACAAGCAACATATTTTCGCCATATACGGTGATAATGTTGAGCTGTCACGTCCTTCCTAGCCTTTATCAGCGTAGGAATGACCTAATCCGGAATGCCTTTCTCTGCTAGGATCCGGCGTTCAACCGCCATGCCGTCAAACGCAGCCGCGGTAAGTCTTGGAACAGACAGGGCCCCTGTTGCAACAAGTCCTGTCTTAGAGGAAGAGGCCACGGGTCCTCTGTGAGCATTTCTTGCAGATCTGGATACCAAGTCCTTCGTGGCCAATCTGGAACAATGAGTATTGTTCTCACTCCTCTTTTCCTTATTATCCTCAGCACCTTGGGTATGAGAGGAAGAGGAGGAAATACATAGACCGACTGGAACACCCACGGTGTCACCAGGGCGTCTACAGCTATCGCCTGAGGGTCTCTTGACCTGGCGCAATACCGCTGTAGCTTTTTGTTGAGGCGGGATGCCATCATGTCCACCTGTGGCAGTTCCCACCGACTTGTAATCTGTCCGAAGACTTCCTGATGAAGTCCCCACTCTCCCGGGTGGAGGTCGTGTCTGCTGAGGAAGTCTGCTTCCCAGTTGTCCACTCCCGGGATGAACACTGCTGACAGTGCGCTTACGTGATTCTCCGCCCAGCGAAGAATCTTGGTGGCTTCCGCCATCGCCACTCTGCTCCTTGTGCCGCCTTGGCGGTTTACATGAGCCACTGCGGTGATGTTGTCTGACTGAATCAGAACCGGTTGGTCGCGAAGCAGGGTCTCCGCCTGACGTAGGGCGTTGTATATGGCCCTTAGTTCCAGGATGCTGATGTGAAGGCAAGTCTCTTGACTTGACCACAGACCTTGGAAATTTCTTCCCTGTGTGACTGCACCCCAACCTCGGAGGCTTGCGTCCGTGGTCACCAGGACCCAGTCCTGAATGCCGAATCTGCGGCCCTCGAGAAGGTGAGCACTCTGTAGCCACCACAGGAGTGACACCCTGGCCCTGGGGGATAGGGTGATTAACCGATGCATCTGAAGATGTGATCCAGACCAATTGTCCAGTAAGTCCCATTGAAAAGTCCTCGCATGGAACCTGCCGAAGGGAATGGCCTCGTATGATGCCACCATCTTTCCCAGGACACGAGTGCAGTGATGCACTGACACCTGTTTTGGTTTTAATAGGTTCCTGACCAGTGTCATGAGTTCCTGAGCTTTCTCCATCAGGAGATAAACCCTTTTCTGGTCTGTGTCTAGAATCATGCCCAGGAAAGGCAGACGAGTCGTAGGAACCAACTGCGACTTTGGAATATTTAGAATCCAGCCGTGTTGCCGTAACACTTCCAGAGAAAGTGCTACGCTGATCAGCAACTGCTCTCTCGATCTCGCTTTTATGAGGAGATCGTCCAAGTATGGGATAATTGTGACTCCTTGCTTTCGCAGGAGTACCATCATTTCCGCCATTACCTTGGTAAATATTCTCGGTGCCGTGGAGAGACCAAACGGCAACGTCTGAAATTGGTAATGACAATCCTGTACCACAAATCTGAGGTACGCCTGATGAGGTGTATAAATGGGGACATGAAGGTATGTATCCTTTATGTCCAGAGACACCATAAAATCCCCCCCTTCCAGGCTTGCGATGACCGCTCTCAGCGATTCCATCTTGAACTTGAAACTTTTCAGGTATATGTTCAGGGATTTTAAATTCAATATGGGTCTGGCCGAACCGTCCGGTTTCGGGACTACAAACATGGCCGAATAATAACCCCTTCCTTGTTGAAGGAGGGGAACCTTGACCACCACCTGTTGAAGATACAATTTGTGAATTGCAGTTAACACTATTTCCCTCTCGTGGGGGGAAGCTGGCAGGGCCGATTTGAGGTATCGGTGAGGGGGCATCTCCTCGAATTCCAACTTGTATCCCTGAGACACAATCTCTATTGCCCAGGGATCCAACTGGGAGTGAACCCACCTGTGGCTGAAATTTCGAAGACGCGCCCCCACCGGGCCTAGCTCCGCTTGTGCAGCCCCAGCGTCATGCGGTGGATTTTGTAGAGGCTGGGGAGGACTTCTGTTCCTGGAAACTAGCTGTGTTGTGCAGCTTCTTTCCTCTGCCCCTGCCTCTGGCAAGAAAGGACGCACCTCGGACTTTCTTGTTTTTCTGTGATCGAAAAGGACTGCATTTGATAATACGGTGCTCTCTTAGGCTGTGAGGAAACATATGGCAAAAATTTTTACTTTCCAGCAGTAGCTGTGGAGACCAGGTCCGAGAGACCCTCCCCAAACAATTCCTCAGCCTTGTAAGGTAAAACCTCCATATGCCTTTTTGAGTCGGCATCACCTGTCCATTGCCGAGTCCACAGGACCCTTCTGGCAGAAATTGACATAGCATTTATTCTAGAACCCAGTAGACTAATGTCTCTTTGAGCATCTCTCATATATAGGACAGAGTCTTTAATATGCCCCAGGGTCAATAATATAGTATCCTTGTCTAAGGTATCAAGTTCCTCAGACAGGGTGTCCGTCCATGCTGCTACAGCACTACACACCCAGGCCGACGCGATCGCCGGCCTCAGTAAGGTACCTGAATGTGTATAAATGGACTTCAGAGTACCCTCCTGTTTTCTTTTTTTTTTTTTTTCAAAAAATGTTTTTATTTTCAATTTTCCATACAAATATTTTTCATTATAATGCCAACAAAGCAGTAAGTGGAATAATGAGTAAATAACCAATATATTAGAAAATAACTGTAGTACAAAATGTTCCATCCAATTTATAGAATCCATAAAATATTAAGACGATATATTATCAATCAGGAAGAAAGTAATCTTCCAAGAAGAGAGAATAAAGAGAGAAGAGAAAGGAAGAGAAGAGAAAGGTATGGAAGGGTAGGACAAGGAGAGAGAAAGGACATATGATGTAAAGAAAAAAGGAGAGGAGATAGGTCGCCTGTAGCCCCACACAAAAAAAAAAGGGGGGGGGGGGATATGTTAACTCAATCGAATGGGGGGTTCAGATAGAAACACTGTAGTTTCATACCATCAAGTTGTACGAAAGCAATTATGAATCTGAGTCTTTGTTGAAATGTTTAGAGTATCAATAAAGGATTCCCATATCTCAAAAAAATTCTCAATGCGTTGTTCTTTATGTAGTGAGGTCTCCATCCAATCCATTTTAAAAACGTGAAAAAGTTTATTTTTAAACATTTCTAAGGAAGGAGGAGATGAATGTACCCATTGTTGTAAGATAAATTTTTTCGCTACAGCTGATATAATTAACAATAGCTTACGACAACCTGGAGATATTCTAGAAGTGGTTGTCAGTATGCCAAAAATGGCCCATTCAGGGGATAAAGCTAGACAATTAACCAAATCTGAAATAGCAAATTGTTTTATTTGAAGCCAGAATTTTTTAATATGGGTACAGTCCCATAAACAGTGAAACAGAGTGGCCTCTGGTCGATTGCACTTTGAACATGCCGAACCGGGAGACAACCCCATCAACTGACAGCGAGAAGGTGATAGGTATCCCCTATAGAAAATTTTAAAGAACATTTCCTGGTACATAATAGTTGGGAGGGTACGATTGGAATATAAAAGTGCTTTTAGGATGGTTGCTTCACTAAGATCAGGAAAGTGTCTCTGCCATCTAGTAATGCCTGTGTCGTAGTGGCCTTCATAATACGGTGTTCTTAGTATTTTATAAAACATAGAGATAGCTCCTCTAGTGTTAGATGAAGATTGAAAGGCGATATCCAACTGGTTCACCCAGTCCACGGGAGAAAGATAAGAAGTCACTTTGGATACATAATGTTGTGCTTGCATAAAGGCAAAATTGTGAATTTGTAAAAAGGAAAATTTAGATTGAGCCTGAGAAAAAGTAAGAGTATGTTTTGTGGTTGCGTCAGTAAGCTGACGAATTGTAGTAAGCCCCTGTTGGGCCCATAGAGTAAAGGGAGCAGAAGCCAAACCGTGTTGAAAGTTCATATTGCCGAGCCAAGGAAGAAACAAAGAGTATGAAGCGTTAAGTCTCTATTTATTACGGATCGTATGCCAAACTGACCATGCTGACATTAAGAGAGGGTTGTCCAATATTTCTGTTGGGATGTCAGATTTATGAGAATGTAGAAAATAGATCAAATCTATATTGGTAAGGAAGGATTGTTCTACTAAATAATTGGAATAAAATTCAGAATGTGAAATCCAATCTTTAATATGTCTACATACAGCAGCATAGTTGTAGATTTCCATATTTGGAAAGTTAATACCTCCCTCAGATTTAGTTCTTTGTAATAATCGTAGACTGAGGCGAGGTTTTGTTTTTTTCCAAATAAATTGTCGGAAAGCCGCATCTATTCGTTTAAGATCTGTCTTGGTAAACACAAGTGGTAGAACCTGAATAGGATATAGTAGCTTTGGGAAGGTAATCATCTTTATTAGGTTTGCTCTTCCCAAGTAAGATAACCGTAAGTGCTGCCAGTCATCCAACTCTTTAAGGACTGTATCAATAGTACTTTTTATATTAATAGTATATAAATTATAGATATTTCTAGGGAGTCGAATCCCTAAGTAAGAGATATAAGTATCTGCCCATTTCAAATTACCGACCTGTAATGTACTTTTACGAAAGGAAGTGCTTAGGGCCATAATGGTAGATTTAGAGTGATTTATAGTGAACCCTGATATCGTACCAAAATCTTCTAATTTAGAGAGAAGGGGCATTAAACATTCGTGTGGGTTAGAAATAAAAAGAAGAAGGTCATCCGCAAAGGCAGCTACCTTAATTTCTGTATTGCCGTAGGACATTCCTCGGAAAAGGGGCCAGGATTGGAGAACTCTTAACAAAGGATCTAATGCCAGATTGAAAAGTAAGGGGGATAAAGGGCATCCTTGTCGAGTTCCCCTGAACAATTGAATAGGATCACCTAAAAGGCCATTAATTAACAATTTCGTCTTGGGGGAGCTATATAGATATTTAATTAAATTAATAAAGGAAGAATCAAACCCTCGTTGTTGAAGTATAGCGTATAAATGGGGCCATAAAACTTTGTCGAATGCTTTTTCGGCATCCAAACTTAACAAAATATTATTGGAACGGTCCTGAGTTGTTGAAGAATATAAAGCCGCTACCGCCAAACGAACGTTGCGAACCATGTTTCTGCCATGAGTGAAACCAGCTTGGTGAGATGTCAGGAGAGAAGGAAGGATGGTCTGCAAGCGAGTAGCCAGAATCTTGGAAAGAATTTTGTAATCCTGATTTAGGAGAGTAATGGGTCTATACGAGGTTACCAAATCAGGATTTTTATTGGGTTTCAATAATAGTATAGTATAAGTATCATTGAATGTAGGATATTTAAGATTTCCCTCTTGAATCTGTTTGTAAACATGAGTCAGGGAGGGAATTATATAATCTCTTAGCATTTTATAGTAGTTTCCATTAAATCCGTCAGGACCCGGTGATTTGTTAAGATGTAGGCCATCAATTGCAAACCCAATCTCCTCCTCGGTTATATCACTAGAGAGGACCTCTTTTTGTTGATCTGTTAGGTGTGGTAAATTGGCTTCTTTAAGAAAGGAGTCTGATAAGAGGGGGTCAACTGAAGATTCCTCGTAAAGAGAAGTAAAATATGAATGAAATATGTTGTTAATGTCAGCAGGTTTGGCAGCCATTACATTAAGATTTGGATCTAAAATTTTCATAATAAATTGTTTCTTCCGTTGTCGACTTGCCATGTAAGCTAAAACTTTCCCCGACTTGCCCCCCCAGCGGTAATAATAAGATTTTACTTACCGATAAATCTATTTCTCGTAGTCCGTAGTGGATGCTGGGGACTCCGTCAGGACCATGGGGATTAGCGGCTCCGCAGGAGACAGGGCACAAAACTAAAGCTTTAGGATCAGGTGGTGTGTACTGGCTCCTCCCCCTATGACCCTCCTCCAAGCCTCAGTTAGGATACTGTGCCCGGACGAGCGTACACAATAAGGAAGGATATTGAATCCCGGGTAAGACTCATACCAGCCACACCAATCACACCGTATAACTTGTGATCTAAACCCAGTTAACAGTATGACAAACGTAGGAGCCTCTGAACAGACGGCTCACAACAAATAACAACCCGATTTTTTTGTAACAATAACTATGTACAAGTATTGCAGACAATCCGCACTTGGGATGGGCGCCCAGCATCCACTACGGACTACGAGAAATAGATTTATCGGTAAGTAAAATCTTATTTTCTCTGACGTCCTAAGTGGATGCTGGGGACTCCGTCAGGACCATGGGGATTATACCAAAGCTCCCAAACGGGCGGGAGAGTGCGGATGACTCTGCAGCACCGAATGAGAGAACTCCAGGTCCTCTTTAGCCAGGGTATCAAATTTGTAGAATTTTACAAACGTGTTCTCCCCCGACCACGTAGCTGCTCGGCAGAGTTGTAATGCCGAGACCCCTCGGGCAGCCGCCCAGGATGAGCCCACCTTCCTTGTGGAATGGGCCTTGACAGATTTAGGCTGTGGCAGGCCTGCCACAGAATGTGCAAGTTGAATTGTGCTACAAATCCAACGAGCAATCGTCTGCTTAGAAGCAGGAGCACCCAGTTTGTTGGGTGCATACAGTATAAACAGCGAGTCAGATTTTCTGACTCCAGCCGTCATTGAAATGTATATTTTCAATGCCCTGACAACGTCCAGCAACTTGGAATCTTCCAAATCGCTAGTAGTCGCAGGCACCACAATAGGCTGGTTCAGGTGAAACGCTGACACCACCTTAGGCAGAAACTGAGGACGCGTCCGCAGTTCTGCCCTGTCCGAATGGAAAATCAGATATGGGCTCTTATACGATAAAGCCGCCAATTCTGATACTCTCCTGGCTGAAGCCAGGGCCAGTAGCATGGTTACTTTCCATGTAAGATATTTCAAATCCACCGATTTGAGTGGCTCAAACCAATGGGATTTGAGAAAATCCAAAACTACATTCAGGTCCCACGGAGCCACTGGGGGCACAACCGGGGGCTGTATATGTAGTACTCCTTTTACAAAAGTCTGGACTTCAGGAACTGAAGCCAATTCTTTCTGGAAGAAAATCGACAGGGCCGAAATTTGAACCTTAATGGACCCCAATTTGAGGCCCATAGACAATCCTGTTTGCAGGAAATGTAGGAATCGACCCAGTTGAAATTCCTCCGTGGGGGCCTTCCTGGCCTCACACCACGCAACATATTTTCTCCAAATGCGGTGATAATGTTGTGCAGTCACCTCCTTCCTGGCTTTAACCAGTGTAGGAATGACCTCTTCTGGAATGCCTTTTTCCTTTAGAATTCGGCGTTCAACCGCCATGCCGTCAAACGCAGCCGCGGTAAGTCTTGGAATAGACACGGTCCCTGCTGAATCAGGTCCCGTCTTAGAGGTAGAGGCCACGGATTTTCCGTGAGCATCTCCTGAAGTTCCGGGTACCAAGTTCTTCTTGGCCAATCCGGAGCCACGAGTATCGTTCTTACTCCCCTTTGCCGTATAATTCTCAGTACTTTGGGTATGAGAGGCAGAGGAGGAAACACATACACTGACTGGTACACCCACGGTGTTACCAGAGCGTCCACAGCTATTGCCTGAGGGTCTCTTGACCTGGCGCAATACCTGTCCAGTTTTTTGTTGAGGCGAGACGCCATCATATCCACCTTTGGTTTTTCCCAACGGTTCACAATCATGTGGAAAACTTCTGGATGAAGTCCCCACTCTCCCGGGTGTAGATCGTGTCTGCTGAGGAAGTCTGCTTCCCAGTTGTCTACTCCCGGAATGAACACTGCTGACAGTGCTATCACATGATCTTCCGCCCAGCGAAGGATCCTTGCAGCTTCTGCCATTGCTCTCCTGCTTCTTGTGCCGCCCTGTCTGTTTACGTGGGCGACTGCCGTGATGTTGTCCGACTGGATCAACACCGGCTGACCCTGAAGCAGGGGTTTTGCCAGGCTTAGAGCATTGTAAATTGCTCTTAGCTCCAGTATATTTATATGAAGAGACATCTCCAGGCTTGACCATACTCCCTGGAAGTTTCTTCCCTGTGTGACCGCTCCCCAGCCTCTCAGACTGGCATCCGTGGTCACCAGGACCCAGTCCTGTATGCCGAATCTGCGGCCCTCTAACAGATGAGCACTCTGCAACCACCACAGAAGAGACACCCTTGTCCGTGGCGATAAGGTTATCCGCTGATGCATCTGCAGATGCGATCCGGACCATTTGTCCAGCAGATCCCACTGAAAAGTTCGTGCGTGGAATCTGCCGAATGGAATTGCTTCGTAAGAAGCCACCATCTTTCCCAGGACTCTTGTGCATTGATGCACAGACACTTTTCCTGGTTTTAGGAGGTTCCTGACAAGTTCGGATAACTCCTTGGCTTTCTCCTCCGGAAGAAACACCTTTTTCTGAACCGTGTCCAGAATCATTCCCAGGAACAGCAGACGTGTTGTCGGGGTCAACTGAGATTTTGGAAAATTCAGAATCCACCCGTGTTGTTGCAGCACTACTTGGGTTAGTGCTACTCCGTCCTCCAGCTGTTCTCTGGACCTTGCCCTTATCAGGAGATCGTCCAAGTAAGGGATAATTAATACGCCTCTTCTTCGCAGAAGAATCATCATTTCGGCCATTACCTTGGTAAAGACCCGAGGTGCCGTGGACAATCCAAACGGCAGCGTCTGAAACTGATAATGACAGTTTTGCACCACGAACCTGAGGTACCCTTGATGTGAAGGGCAAATTGGGACATGCAGGTAAGCATCCTTTATGTCCAGGGACACCATAAAGTCCCCTTCTTCCAGATTCGCTATCACTGCTCTGAGTGATTCCATCTTGAACTTGAATTTTTGTATGTACAGGTTCAAAGATTTCAGATTTAGAATAGGTCTTACCGAGCCGTCCGGCTTCGGTACCACAAATAGCGTGGAGTAATACCCCTTTCCCTGTTGTAGGAGGGGTACCTGCTGAGAAAACAGCTTGTGAATGGCTTCCAATACCGTCGCCCTGTCTGAGGGAGACGTTGGCAAAGCAGACTTTAGGAACCGGCGAGGGGGAGACTTCTCGAATTCCAACCTGTAACCCTGAGATACTACCTGCAGGATCCAAGGGTCCACCTGTGAGCAAGCCCACTGTGCGCTGAAATTCCTGAGTCGACCCCCCACCGCTCCTGAGTCCGCTTGTACAGCCCCAGCGTCATGTTGAGGGCTTTGCAGAACCCTGGGAGGGCTTCTGTTCCTGGGCAGGGGCTGCTTGCTGCCCTCTCTTACCCCTTCCTCTGCCCCGGGGCAGATATGACTGTCCTTTTGCCCTCTTGTTCTTATAGGACCGAAAGGACTGCGGCTGAAAAGACGGTGTCTTTTTCTGTTGGGAGGGGGTCTGAGGTAAAAAGGTGGATTTTCCGGCAGTTGCCGTGGCCACCAGATCCGATAGACCTACGCCAAATAATTCTTCCCCTTTATACGGCAATACTTCCATATGTCGTTTGGAATCCGCATCACCTGACCACTGTCGCGTCCATAAACTTCTTCTGGCAGATATGGACATCGCACTTACTCTCGATGCCAGAGTGCAAATATACCTCTGAGCATCTCGCATATAAAGAAAAGCATCCTTTAATTGCTCTATAGTCAATAAAATACTGTCCCTATCCAGGGTATCAATATTTTCAGTCAGGGAATCCGACCAGACCACCCCAGCACTGCACATCCAGGCTGAGGCGATGGCTGGTCGCAGTATAACACCAGTATGTGTGTATATACTCTTTAGGGTAGTTTCCAGCCTCCTATCAGCTGGATCCTTGAGGGCGGCCATATCAGGAGACGGTAACGCCACTTGTTTTGATAAGCGTGTGAGCGCCTTATCCACCCTAGGGGGTGTTTCCCAGCGCGCCCTAACCTCTGGCGGGAAAGGGTATAATGCCAATAACTTTTTTGAAATTAGCACTTTTCTATCTGGGTTAACCCACGCTTCATCACATACATCATTCAATTCCTCTGATTCAGGAAAAACTACAGGTAGTTTTATCACCCCCACATAATACCCCTTTTTGTGGTACTTGCAGTATCAGAGTATGCAAAGCCTCCTTCATTGCCGTGATCATATAACGTGTGGCTCTACTTGAAAATACGTTTGTTTCTTCACCGTCGACACTAGATTCAGTGTCCGTGTCTGTGTCGACCGACTGAGGTAAAGGGCGTTTTACAGCCCCTGACGGTGTCTGAGACGCCTGGGCAGGTACCAACTGGTTTTCCGGCCGTCTCATGTCGTCAACTGATTTTTGTAATGTGCTGACATTATCACGTAATTCCATAAACAAAGCCATCCATTCCGGTGTCGACTCCCTGGGGGGTGACATCACCATTACCGGCAATTGCTCTGCCTCCACACCAACATCGTCCTCATACATGTCGACACGCACGTACCGACACACAGCAGACACACAGGGAATGCTCTTATCGAAGACAGGACCCCACTAGCCCTTTGGGGAGACAGAGGGAGAGTTTGCCAGCACACACCCAAGCGCTATAATATATATGGGAACAACCTTATATAAGTGTTGTATCCTTATAGCAGCTTAAATATATAAAATATCGCCATAAAAAGTGCCCCCCCTCTCTGTTTTACCCTGTTTCTGTAGTGCAGTGCAGGGGAGAGTCCTGGGAGCCTTCCTCACAGCGGAGCTGAGCAGGAAAATGGCGCTGTGTGCTGAGGAGAATAAGCCCCGCCCCCTATTCCGGCGGGCTTTTCTCCCGTAGTTTGTAATATCTGGCAGGGGTTAAATACATCCATATAGCCTCAAGGGCTATATGTGATGTATTTTTTAGCCATAAAAGGTATTTACATTGCTGCCCAGGGCGCCCCCAGCAGCGCCCTGCACCCTCCGTGACCGTTGGTGAGAAGTGTGTGACAAACAATGGCGCACAGCTGCAGTGCTGTGCGCTACCTTCATGAAGACTGAAGAGCCTTCTGCCGCCGGTTTCTGGACCTTCAATCTTCAGCATCTGCAAGGGGGGTCGGCGGCGCGGCTCCGGGACGAACCCCAGGGTGAGACCTGTGTTCCGACTCCCTCTGGAGCTAATGGTGTCCAGTAGCCTAAGAAGCCAATCCATCCTGCACGCAGGTGAGTTGAACTTCTCTCCCCTAAGTCCCTCGATGCAGTGAGCCTGTTGCCAGCAGGACTCACTGAAAATAATAAACCTAAAAACTTTTTCTAAGCAGCTCCTTAAGAGAGCCACCTAGATTGCACCCTGCTCGGACGGGCACAAAAACCTAACTGAGGCTTGGAGGAGGGTCATAGGGGGAGGAGCCAGTACACACCACCTGATCCTAAAGCTTTAGTTTTGTGCCCTGTCTCCTGCGGAGCCGCTAATCCCCATGGTCCTGACGGAGTCCCCAGCATCCACTTAGGACGTCAGAGAAAAGTATTTTTGGAGTAATCTAATTTGGTTTGAGCCTCTTTCATAAGGAAAGATTCCATTATTTGTTTTTGATGTAGATAGTTAGATTTATTATCCGCTGTGGAAAATCGTAAGTAATGGCTGTAGGTTTCTTTCAGTCTGTTTTTTAAAGAATGTAATGTCTTCCTGTGAGTCCTGTTGCGCTTAGCTATGTAAGAGATCACATGCCCTCTCATCACTGCCTTTGAGGCCTCCCAAAATAGAACAAGGTCATTCCAATGTTCTAAGTTATCGTCTACATATTCCCTCCATTTAGTTTTCAAATATAATTGAAAATCATCGTTCTGGGAAAGGAAGGAAGGGAAGCGCCAAAGGCGTGAGGAATGCCAGGGAGTAGACCTAGTTAAGTCGAAAAGTATAGGGGCATGATCCGATATAATGATAGGGTCTATTATGGTATTGCGGACTCGCTGGAATAACGTATCCGCTACCAAAATGTAATCTATTCTGGTAAAAATATCATGAACCTTAGAATGAAACGTGAAATCCTTGCAAGAAGGGTTATGTAGTCTCCATTGATCAACCACATCATGGTTGGAACAGAGAAAGTCAATCCCGTTCACACGGTTTGAAGAGGTAGGAGAGGTAGGGGCCGAGTGATCCAATAAAGGATTATGTAAACAATTAAAGTCCCCGCCAATTATCAGATTAGGGGTATCATGCTTCATAAGAAGATTTGACAGTTTTTTATAAAAGGCCAAACTAGGTGTGTTAGGAGCATAGATATTTAAAATAGTGAATTTCTCACCGTGGACTGTAAGATGCACCAACAAAAACCGTCCCTCTCTATCGGCCACCACATTATCAATGGTATATTGAAGATGTTTACTAAATAAAATTGCCACACCGCGTTTCTTTTTATCAAGGGAGGCTGAGACACATTCCTGGATCCATGTCGCTTTAAGGGTCGCATGGGGACCACGTAACCAGTGTGTCTCCTGCAATAAAATAATATCAGGGGCTAATCGTTTGAGATGAGACAATACCCTTCTTCGCTTGCATGCGGAATTCAATCCAGCTACGTTCCATGACAAAATTCGGATAGCATTCGATGTCAGTTGGGGGGCTAAAGTAGAAAATTCAGTATGGGTTGTCATCCAATTCCACACTTACCAATGGAGGTTGTAGGTAGGGTATCTTTGATTAGAGTGCCCGTCCCATCCCAGCGAGTGAGACCAGCGTTCCGAATATCAATTAGGAGTAATAACTGCAAGGTGAGAGTGGAAAGGGGCCACAGGCGATCCAGGAGAAAAGAAGAAAGAAGAAGAAGAGAAGAAAAAGAAGCAAAGAACAAAGAGTACCAAAAATGACACGCAAACAAATTGCAACACATCACAATAATAGTAAGTATGTAATTATTATGATAATTCCAACAGTCTATCTGTGGGAGGGTAACCCCTCCGTCACAAGAGAGGTAGGAAGCTACCATTTCTCTCCTTTTTCCCTTAGGAAATTAGGAGAAGTGTAAATATTTAAAACTGTAAATCATCAACTCATCCATTTGGAGGTGGATTTTTAGAGGAACCTTGCAACGGAATCTTTAGGTGATCTCTAGCTTGGTCAGGAGTGTCAAAATTAAGGGTTCTCCCATCAGTGAAGACCCGCAGTTTAGCTGGGTATAGAAGGGCAAATTTAACATTCTCAGTAAATAAATGTTTGCAAATTGGGGTGAATTCTTTCCTCCTCTGAGCCACAGAGGCCGAAAAGTCCTGAAATATCAGCACTTTAAAGTTCCGCACTTCAAGAGTGCGCCTTTTCCTGTATGCCATAAGTATGTTTTCTTTATCTCTAAAATTAAGAAATTTGGCGATCACAGGGCGAGGGCGTATTTGGGAT
The DNA here is from genome assembly GCF_028390025.1 of Pseudophryne corroboree. Classification (NCBI taxonomy): domain Eukaryota; kingdom Metazoa; phylum Chordata; class Amphibia; order Anura; family Myobatrachidae; genus Pseudophryne; species Pseudophryne corroboree. Next base: position 133,019,111 of record NC_086451.1, read on the forward strand.
GAGGGGGGACCTCTATCAGGGCCAATACGATGCGCTCTTTCAATAAGCACTGTTCCTGAGGTACTAGGAACGTTGAGGATTTGAATTATGTCAACACTTAATAAATCAAAAAGATCCGAACCGGATATTGATTCTGGGATGCCTATAAATCTAAGATTGTGCAGCCTATCTCTATTTTCAAGGTCATCAATCTTTGAGGTCAAGAAAGCTATTTGTTGAAAGTGGGAGTCATCAGAATTTTGCAGAGATACAATAGCATCTTCCGCCGTACTAACCCGTTGTTCCACCTCCACTAACCGTTTGGTATGTGATTCTAAATGGGACAGAACCGTATTTATAGTCGTTTGGATTGCATCCAGCTTTTTTTCCAGGGTTGGGTTTAAAGGCAATGAGCCTTCCACAGAAAGGGAAGGTATCACAGGGGAGGAAGAAAGATCTTGAGATGTGGAGGGGAGTGAGCGACTGGGCTGGGGTGTGTTTACCTTTTCCCTAATAGAGGGATTTTTAGTCTGAGATTTCCCGTTTCTGACCATGGTATCAGTTGGATATTTATCTACAAATTTATCCATACTATGGGACAATGACCAGTGTTTAGCTAGAGATTCTGTACCACCTATGGATAGGAGTCTCTGAGACAACTACATAGTTAGAGAAGAGGGGAGAAAAAAAAAAAAAAAAAAAGAGAAAAGAAAAAAAAAAAAGGGGGGGGGGGAGGAGGGGCCCCCAAAGGACAAAGATTGGGTTCAACCACTGGTTTGTAAAAAGTAAGTTAAGCTTATTGAGATGTAGGATTTGGTTAGGAGTCTCCTATCTTAGCTCTTACACTTTATATGTGAATCTTACATTAAATACAGGAGTATATAGGCAATAATAAAGTAACCCTGTGAAGGATGTTATGCAAAGCGTGAAATTTGATCAGGATTCACCTACTTTGGCTGTTGCGCTTTGTATATGATTTTTTCCATTAAATACAGAAATACATAGGTAACAGTAAAGGTATCCTATAGCATAAACCTATATTATAGGATTTGACTAGGATTCCTCTTTCTCGGTTATTACAGTCTGTATATGAATTTTATATTAAATGCAGAAGTATATAGGCAATAGTAAAAAGCAATAACAAACAGTATCAGCAATAACAAACAGTTATTGGGGCAAGCACCCTCAATAACCCCGCAGTCACAGCAAATAACAAGTTATTAAGTCAGAGTCAGGCTGTATATAAGGCTCTTGCCTGATTAGTGTATCTTGCGTTATAGGACACCGAAAAGTTTCTGTTTCTCCAAGGGGATACTGACCTTCCCCCAACAAGAAAGGGTAGAGCAGATAAAGTATCAGGAGAGGGGAAAGTGGCAAAGAAAGGAGGGAGAACACGAGGTGGGAGAGGAGGGTTATTAGTAGGGAGAATGACAAAATATGGTTACCTATAAGGGAAAGCAGCGTGTTTCACACAGAATCTCTCCAGCCCAAGCTGGTCCACAAGCCTTCAGGCACACTGTCCGAAAAAAAAAAAAAAAAAAAAAAAAGATTCCCTGTGGGTAACAGCATAAGTTTTTCAGAGAGAATGAAAGCAGGTAAGAAATCAGGTTCTGCAGCAACGTCCCCAATATCTGCGCTGGCAGCACCAATCTCCTATCCACCAAGGTCACAGCCGTTCAGGATGTTCAGCTCCCAGCGCCACAGTTCCTGAGGAATATACTCACAACTGTAGGAATAAGTCTTGGTCCCGGTATCTACACCGTCGTCCCTCTCCACCTGACGTATAGGGTAAATAGCTCCGACCCAGAACCAGGCTATGTAAAAGGTTCTTGCCTGACCAATGTAGCTCGATAGTGAAAGTGTAGGGCAGAGGCACAGTGTCAGGAGCGCCTGTCAGAGCAGTCGTGGGGCATAGTTAAGTTCCTCAGATAAGGGGGGTAGCGGTTCTGTCTCTCCAAAGGGAATCTATCCTCTCTCAGGGTAACTGACACAGTTAATATGGGAAGCTTACTGTTCACTTCGTCCAGAGAGCCCGTTCCGGGGTAGGCAGCCTCTTCACCACGACGTTCCCGTGCTGTGGTAGCCGCTCCACCAGTGCCGTCTTCAGCGGTCTCCGCGTCTCCAAGAGGGGGCTACAGCCTCCGCGTCGCGTCTCTTCCAGACCGCAGCAGCCGATCCGTGCAGCCGCGGACGCCTCCCGGCAGCCAGAGCCAGCAGCAGCCGATCCGTGCCGTCGCGGATGCCCCCCGGCAGTTAGAGCCAGCAGCAGCCGATCCGTGCCGTCGCGGATGCCCCCCGGCAGTTAGAGCCAGCAGCAGCCGATCCGTGCAGCCGCGGACGCCTCCCGGCAGTCAGAACCAGCAGGATCCCCCGCCGATCAGCTACTCCAGGCAGCACACACCGCAACCGATCGCAGGTGAGGATCCGCGCTACACCTCCAGGGGCCAGGGACCACACGCGGCGAGTCTTGTCGGCGCGATCGGGACCCAGCGTCCCGCACCTCGGTCCCGGCTATCCTGTGTCCACGATGAATAAGTTTCAGCAATCAGCGGGGGTTAATATGGGAATCAGCGGTATCGTGGAAAATTCAACCGAAGGGTCTAGGTATTAAGTCAGAGGTAATTCCGGCTGAGGCACACGCGGCGACCCACACCGCCGACAAGCTGGTAGGCCTCGACTTTGCAAGCCAGATTCCGGCGGTAGGTAGCTCCAATCTCCCTCGCTGATGGATAGTTAGGTAGAGCTCGTCCTTCCCTGCACGATCATATAGTTTGTGTCAGTAGATCAGCTCCTGTTTTCTATCCACAGCATCTTTGAGGGTAGCCGTATCCTGTGACGGCAGGGCTACCTTCTTGGATAAGCGTGTTAAAGCTTTGTCCACCCTAGGGGAGGATTCTCAGCGTAACCTGTCCGTTGGCGGGAAAGGATACACCATAAGAATCCTTTTGGAAATCTGCAGTTTTTTATCTGGAGATTCCCAAGCCTTTTCACATAACTCATTTAGCTCGTGTGAGGGGGGAAAGGTTACCTGTGGCTTCTTTTCCCCATACATATGTACCCTCCCGTCAGGGACTGGGGTTTCCTCTGTGATGTGCAACACATCCTCAATTGCTATAATCATATAACGGATGGATTTAGCCAATTTTGGCTGTAGTTTTGCATCATCGGAATCGACACTGGAGTCAGAATCCATGTCGGTATCCGTGTCAACAATTTGGGATAGTGGGCGCTTCTGAGACCCTGTCGGCCTCTGCGACATAGGATCAGGCATGGGTTAGGACCCTGACTGTCCTGAGGCTTCCGCTTTTTCTAACCTTTTATGTAAGGAATTAACATTATCATTTAAAACCTTCCACATATCCATCCAATCAGGTGTCGGCGCCGTCGGCGGAGACACCACATTCATTTGCTCCCGCAAACACAGGGAATGCCCTTTTTGAAGACAGTTCCCCCACAAGGCCCTTTGGAGAGACAGAGAGAGAGTATGGCAGCACACACCCCAGCGCTATATCCCAGGAATAACGCAGTAACTTAATGTTAACCCAGTAGCTGCTGTTTATATTGTGTTTTTGCGCCTAATTTATGTACCCCCCCTCTCTTTTTACCCTCTTCTACCGTGAATCTGCAGGGGAGAGCCTGGGGAGCTTCCTCTCAGCGGAGCTGTGGAGAAAAAATGGCGCTGGTGAGTGCTGAGGAAGAAGCCCCGCCCCCTCGACGGCGGGCTTCTGTCCCGCTTAAATATGCATTTTCTTGGCGGGGGCTCATACATATATACAGTGCCCAACTGTATATATGTTTACTTTTGGCAAAAAGAGGTTCCAAATGCTGCCCAGGGCGCCCCCCCCTGCACCCTTACAGTGACCGAAGTATGTGAGGTGTGTGGGAGCAATGGCGCACAGCTGCAGTGCTGTGCGTTACCTCAGTGAAGAACGGAGTCTTCTGGCGCCAATTTGAAGTCTTCTTGCTTCTCATACTCACCCGGCTTCTGTCTTCCGGCTCTGCGAGGGGGGTGGCGGCGCGGCTCTGGGATCGGACGGCGAGGGTGAGATCCTGCGTACGATCCCTCTGGAGCTAATGGTGTCCAGTAGCCTAAGAAGCAGGACCTAGCTTCAGAGAGTAGGACTGCTTCTCTCCCCTCTGTCCCACGATGCAGGGAGTCTGTTGCCAGCAGAGCTCCCTGAAAATGAAAAACCTAACAAAATACTTTCTCTCAGCGAACTCAGGAGAGCTCACTGAAAAGCACCCAGCTCGTCTGGGCACAGTATCAAACTGAGGTCTGGAGGAGGGGCATAGAGGAAGGCGCCAGTGCACACCAGAACCTAAATTCTTTCTTAAAGTGCCCATGTCTCCTGCGGAGCCCGTCTATCCCCATGGTCCTTACGGAGTCCCCAGCATCCACTAGGACGTTAGAGAAATAACATTTTTGCGATCCCGAGGGGTCTGAGAGAAATCAATTCTATGAATCGGACTCCCTCCATAAATATTATCACATCTGTGATCGTGCCACAGACCTACAGTATGCAACTTTACCATAGCTACATATACATATAGGTATAGCTCTTTCTGATATGCATCACATTAACATGTCAATTTTCACCCAGTCAGATATTGTTGGTGCCGACAGGGTTACCCCCCACGTCTATGTCTCCCATATAGTTTTCTTTTAGGAAAAGTATACCTCTACTGACATGTTGACATTGATTAACATGTACCAAGTACTATTAGGAGTCGACAGCGCCGACATAGTCATTCCCCTTGTGGCAGAGCACTCAGCCTCAGATATGCCGACACCCGTGTACCAAACACCCACCGACATTTCACTGGCTATAAGGGATAGACCCCAGTACATTCTGTCATGGAAATACATAAGGAGTTTATCAGCTCATATACACCGCGTTCATGATATAGTGCTTTTATTTTAACTAATATTGCACCAAACAACTGTGGCCCCCCTCGTTTTTCGCACTGATCTATACAGTAGTGTTTTGGAAGGACCAGTGTCTATGTAAGGATAAAATGGTGCTTGTTAGAGCTGTGAGGGCTAAGCCACGCCCCCTTAATGGGGCACTTCAGTCCCGCTTATTATATTTTTATACTGGCGGGGGGTCTGTAATTAGTGCCCAGGCACTTTTTACACTTCTGCCAGTCGCTATTTGAGGATCTATGCTGCCCAGGGCGCCCCCCCTGCGCCCTGCACCCTTCAGTGCCGTTCTGTATGTGGGAGCATGGCTGCGCGGTACCTCAAAAGCCGTCTTCTGCCGTCACTGAAGTCTTCCGATTCTTTTACTCACCCGGCTTCTTTCTTCTGGCTCTGCAAGGGGGGTGACGGCGCGGCTCCGGGAACGAGCAGCTAGGCTTACCAAGTGATCGGACCCTCTGGAGCTAATGGTGTCCAGTAGCCTAAGAAGCAGAGCCTTTGAACTCACAGGAGTAGGTCTGCTTCTCTCCCCTCAGTCCCACAATGCAGGGAGCCTGTTGCCAGCAGGTCTCTCTGAAAATAATAAACCTAACAAAAAGTCTTTTCAGAGAAACTCAGTAGAGCTCCCCTGTGTGTGACCAGTCTCACTGGGCACAGAATCTAAACTGGAGTCTGGAGGAGGGGCATAGAGGGAGGAGCCAGTTCACATCCATTCAAAGTCTTAAAGTTTTGCCCATGTCTCCTGCGGATCCCGTCTATACCCCATGGTTCTTGAAGCATCCCCAGCATCCTCTAGGACGTATGAGAAATATTACACACAAACAAAAATAAAAAATCTTTTTGGCTTAAACTGGTTTCAAATCACGCTCTCCAAGGAGTGTAAAACAATTCTATTCATTGAAACACAAACCTGTCAATGTAATTTGCATGTGCTTCTGTCAAATGATTAGCTGCAACTCGCATAACTTAGTTATGCGAGTTGAGCTCCTAAACTCCACATCAAAAATTAAATAACTTTGGTTGTGCAGGTAGTAGGAAAAAAGTACAAATCCTCACAGTAATCACTATATTTAGCAGCCTGTAAACCAAAATTACAAGGTACTGTATCTGAAAAAATACATGAAGCATAATTAAGCAAAACTTCCAGTCTAGTCTATTCAGTAGTGTGCGCGGGGTGAGGGACCCCATTCTCCTGACAGAGCGATTGTTTCTTTTCGGCGACAGTTTCTCTATGATTTTCTACTGATGTTGGGGGGGATGCAGGTTTTCCATGCATACAGATATGTCCTTATACTTCTATCCTCAATACGCCACACAGCGGGAGATGCATGGCGCTATTGAGCTGACAGGCCAGGCATCATTTTTTGCCAAAAATGCGTCTATGTCGCAAACTGAGTGCTCTATATGAAGCACAACAAAAAAAAAAGTCATGGCTACTGCACCGTAGAATCAGTCGCACACAGATATACAAGTGTTGCAAATCAGATTGCTGTTTGGCACGGCTGCAGAAAAGATGTATGAAGACACATCTGTAATGAGATATGTGCTGCTTCAGTTATATCCCCCTGTATTTAAAATGGACATTTCTAAACATACCAACCACAGTTCATGCATGCACAGTAACACTGCTGGGTTATGCCAAGCAGGAAAGAGATTCCACACAGGACAGAGCAATGCTTTAAACTGACCATTACAATTAGCTTCACATAGTTAGAATTACAAGGCTTTCTATGCAGGACTCAAACTCACATCCTCATGTATTGCAGTCAGACACCTAACATGTGGAGATATTTAAGGATGACCATAATATCCCTTTAATCTGGGACATCTATGATTTACACAGGTTCTGTGGCTGGCTAAACTCTAGCCTGAATTTAACCTGGTTTTAGCCAGCCACAGAACCTGTGTAAAGCATAGGTGTCCCAGATTAAAGGGATATTATGGTTACCCTATATTTGCTCCTGCATAGGAAGACTTGTAAAGTAATTCCAACTGTATGAAGTTAATTGTAATGGTCATTTTAAACCATTGCCCTGTTATGTGTGGAATAAACTCTCTTTACTGCTTGGTATGACCCAGCAGTGTTAGTGCATGCATGAAGATAAACGTGATAGCTCCTACATTCACCTTATAATGAATGTGTTTGTTAATTCATTCCTTCAAAAGTAGGCATAACATTATCTTTTCATCTATAATAAGGAAATGATGAATGGACCACTTAGTGGATGACTTTTCAATTGTTAGATAAGAAAACCCTAATACAATACATCTTAGATTATTGATTCGATCCTTAAATATCTTTCTTAACTATGGGGGTAATTCCAAGTTGATCGCAGCAAGAATTTTGTTAGCAGTTGGGCAAAACCATGTGCACTGCAGGGGAGGCAGATTTAACATGTGCAGAGAGAGTTAGATTTGGGTGTGGTATGTTCAATCTGCAATCTAATTTGCAGTGTAAAAATAAAGCAGCCAGTATTTACCCTGCACAGAAATAAAATAACCCACCCAAATCTAACTCTCTCTACACATGTTAAATCTGCCTCCCCTGCAGTGCACATGGTTTTGCCCAACTGCTAACAAAATTCCTGCTGCGATCAACTTGGAATTACCCCCTATATCTTGTAAAGCAGGACCTCTCGTTTAAACAAAATGTGTTAATTACCTCATCAGTACAGGTGTCATATGGTGATTAAATTGCTGGTGCTCATTTATGTTTATAAGATTGTTGTATTTTTTTTGTTGCTGACTTTTTTGACTTCTGGCAGTTTAGCAAAAAAATACCTAAGCTGGTTTACTTCACTGCCATTTGAACAATTAAATCAAATATCATTGCACAGTTTATACTATTCTTAGGACAAAATATTTCTAAGTTAAAAAAAAACAACTTTCAAGTTATAACAATAAGTGCATCAGCAGCAATAAGACGACTGTTTGCAAGTAATAAACGAAGATCAAAACAATTTCTACTACTATTTTGAGAACACTGAACTTGCCATTTTGGACAAAAACATCAGGTAAAAATGTATTAAATGGATCTTACTAGTAGAATACATAAAAAGCATGCTTGCCTAATCTTGAAAAAGCATTTAAGGAAGATCGTGAAAGCAACACATATAAGCGTGCTGTTAAAGTGGACGTGCACTGCTACATCTGAGAAGATGTGTTATAAAAATGACTTGCATCCAAAAGTAAATGAGCCCCCAAGCAGTTAGTAGAATCTACTTATTGCTAAAAAGGCTTGGATACTTTTGAGGGCTTGCTCATGTATTGTGTTTTACAAGTGGTTCTATATAAGTGGCTATGAGAAATCATATTTGAAAATACATATAGCCATAGGCGTCCTTTCAATTACTGTCGGAATTCACGACGTGTCGGAAAAATGGCAGTTTCCGACATTTTTAGGTCGAATCTGGATTCAACATATTCAAGTCCAGTGCCGTTTTCCGACAAGTCGGGAATTCCGTGGCTAATCCGCCAATCCACATATTTTGTCGGGCATTTCAGACAGGTTTTTGGCCCGTTTTCGACAATGCCAATCTGACTTAAAAAAAAAAAAAAGTTGTATCGGCATTGTCGAAAACGGGCAAAAACCTGTCGGAAATGCCCGCAAATTGAATACTGAAGTGTTGGATCCTCTCCGTCGGAGAGGATCCGACACTCAATGAATACATCCGATAAGCATCATTGCACCTTATAACCAATGCAGAGAAATGGCCCTGAAGATCCCATCTGAATGTATATAGAGTATCTTTGATTTCCTTTTTTTCCCAAGAATGTAACAGCTACATAATGTGGGTAAGGTGCAATAAGGGGGATTGAGGTACAATCATGAAGGTTGCGAGACACTTTAGGGAGTCAGGGAGATTACTACTATTTCAGGGAGTCTCCCTGACAATCAAGGAGAGGTGGCACGTATGCATAAAAAGACTTTTAGAAAGAGGCTATTGTCATTTTCTGATTTCCTCTAGGCACCTGGAAATACTTTTTTTGTGTCAACTAAATACACATAACTAAAATGAATCAGCTTGTGTCAACTAAATACACATAACTAAAATAAATCAGCTGTCCATCTCTATTTTAAATGCATATTTTGTATATGGTTAAAACACAATTGGATTATTCAAGCAAACAAGAACTGTCAAAATGGTGAAAAAATAAGAAACCTGTAAAATAAGATTTTAAACCTACCGGTAAATATTTTTCTCGTAGTCCGTAGAGGATGCTGGGACTCCGTAAGGGCCATGGGGATAGACGGGCTCCGCAGGAGACATGGGCACTTTAAGAAAGACTTTGACTCTGGGTGTGCACTGGCTCCTCCCTCTATGCCCCTCCTCCAGACCTCAGTTAAAGAAACTGTGCCCAGAGGAGACGGACAGTACGAGGAAAGGATTTTTGTAATTCAAGGGCAAGATTCATACCAGCCACACCAATCACACCGTCTAACTTGTGATATACTAACCAGTTAACAGTATGAAAAAACAACATAGCATCAGTCCAAGACCGATGAAAACTATAACATAACCCTTATGTAAGCAATAACTATCTACAAGTCTTGCAGAAGTAGTCCGCACTTGGGACGGGCGCCCAGCATCCTCTACGGACTACGAGAAAAAGATTTACCGGTAGGTTTAAAATCTTATTTTCTCTAACGTCCTAGAGGATGCTGGGACTCCGTAAGGACCATGGGGATTATACCAAAGCTCCCAAACGGGCGGGAGAGTGCGGATGACTCTGCAGCACCGATTGAGCAAACATGAGGTCCTCCTCAGCCAGGGTATCAAACTTATAAAACTTTGCAAAGGTGTTTGACCCCGACCAAGTAGCAGCTCGGAACAGCTGTAGTGCCGAGACCCCTCGGGCAGCCGCCCAAGACGAGCCCACCTTCCTAGTGGAATGGGCCTTAACCGATTTTGGCAACGGCAATCCTGCCGTAGAATGCGCTTGCTGGATCGTGTTACAGATCCAGCGAGCAATAGTCTGCTTTGAAGCAGGGCCGCCAACCTTGTTGGCTTCATACAGGACAAACAGTGCTTCTGTTTTTCTGATCCTAGCCGTTCTGGCCACGTAAATTTTCAAAGCCCTGACCACATCAAGGAACTCGGAATCCTCCAAGTCACGAGTAGCCACAGGCACGACAATAGGTTGGTTCATATGAAAGGATGAGATCACCTTAGGTAGAAATTGAGGACGGGTCTGCAACTCCGCTCTTTCCATATGGAAAACCAGATAGGGGCTTTTATGTGATAAAGCCGCCAATTCCGAAACTCGCCTAGCCGAAGCCAAGGCTAACAACATGACCACCTTCCAAGTGAGATATTTCAACTCCACTGTTTTAAGTGGTTCAAACCAATGTGACTTAAGGAAACTTAACACCACGTTAAGGTCCCAAGGCGCCACCGGAGGTACAAAAGGAGGTTGAATATGCAGTACTCCCTTCACAAAAGTCTGTACTTCAGGTAAAGAGGCCAATTCCCTCTGAAAGAAAATGGATAAGGTCGAAATCTGAACTTTAATGGAGCCTAATTTTAGGCCCAAATTCACTCCAGTTTGTAGGAAGTGAAGAAAACGGCCTAGATGGAATTCTTCCGTAGGAGCATTCCTGGCCTCCCACCAAGAAACATATTTTCGCCATATTCGGTGATAATGTTTAGACGTCACGTCCTTCCTAGCCTTTATTAGCGTAGGAATGACCTCATCCGGAATACCCTTTTCCGCTAGGATCCGGCGTTCAACCGCCATGCCGTCAAACGCAACCGCGGTAAGTCTTGGAACAGACAGGGACCTTGTTGTAACAGGTCCTGCCTTAGAGGAAGAGGCCACGGATCTTCTGTGAGCATTTCTTGCAGATCCGGATACCAGGTCCTTCGTGGCTAATCCGGAACAATGAGAATTGTTCTCACTCCTCTTTTCCTTATTATCCTCAACACCTTGGGTATGAGAGGAAGAGGAGGAACACATATACTGACTGGAACACCCACGGTGTCACTAGGGCGTCCACAGCTACCGCCTAAGGGTCTCTTGACCTGGCGCAATACCTTTGTAGCTTTTTGTTGAGACGGGATGCCATCATGTCTATTCGGGGCAGTCCCCACCGACTTGCAATCTGCGTGAAGACTTCCTGATGAAGTCCCCACTCTCCCGGATGTAGATCGTGTCTGCTGAGGAAGTCTGCTTCCCAGTTGTCCACTCCCGGAATGAACACTGCTGACAGAGCGCTTACATGATTCTCCGCCCAGCGAAGAATTCTGGTGGCTTCCGCCATCGCCACTCTGCTCCTTGTGTCGCCTTGGCGGTTTATATGAGCTACTGCGGTGATGTTGTCTGACTGGATCAGAACTGGTCGATTTCGAAGTAAGATCTCCTCTTGATGTAGGGCGTTGTATATGTCCCTTAGTTCCAGGATGTTGATGTGACGACAAGTCTCTTCACTTGACCAAAGGCCTTGGAAATTTCTTCCCTGTGTGACTGCTCCCCAACCTCGGAGGCTCGCGTCCGTGGTCACCAGCATCCAGTCCTGAATGCCGAACCTGCGTCCCTCTAAAAGGTGAGCACTTTTCAGCCACTACAGGAGAGATACTCTGGCCCTGGGGGACAGGGTGATCCGCTGATGCAGTTCCAGATGTGACCCGGACCATTTGTCCAATAGGTCCCATTGGAAGATCCTTGCATGGAATCTGCCGTATGGAATGGCTTCGTATGTTGCCACCATCTTTACCAGAACTTGAGTGCAATGATGTACTGACACTTGTTTTGGTTTCAACAGGTTCATGACTAGAGTCATGAGTTCCTGCGCTTTTTCCGTCGGAAGAAAAACCCTCTTCTGGTCTGTGTCCAGAATCATGCCCAAGAAGGGCAGACGAGTTGTTAGGATTCAGCTGTGACTTTGGAATATTGAGAATCCAGCCGTGTCGCTGTAACACATTCAGTGAAAGTGATACGCTGTTCAGCAACATCTCCCGTGATCTTTTATGAGGAGATCGTCCAAGTACGGGATAATTGTGACACCCTGCTTGCGCAGGAGCACCATCATTTCCGCCATTACCTTGGTGAAAATTCTCGGGGCCGTGGAAAGCCCAAACGGCAACGTCTGAAATTGGTAATGACAATCCTGTACCGCAAATCTCAGGTACGCCTGATGAGGAGGATATATGGGAACATGCAGGTATGCATCCTTTATGTCCAGAGATACCATAAAATCTCCCCCTTCTAGGCTGGCGATGACCGCTCTGAGCGATTCCATCTTGAACTTGAACCGTTTTAAGTAAAGGTTCAGAGATTTTAAATTCAAATTGGGTCTGACCGAACCGTCCGATTTCGGGACCACAAACAAAGTTGAGTAGTACCCCTGCCCTCTTTGAAGCAGGGGAACCTCTACCACCACTTGTTGAAGACACAATTTGTGAATCGCATGTAACACTATCTCCATTTCCAGGTTTTTTTTTGGTAGGGCCGATTTGAAAAACCGGCGAGGAGGCACCTCTTCGAATTCCAGCTTGTAACCCTGGGAAACAATTTCTATTACCCAGGGATCCACCTGTGAGTGGACCCAGATGTGGCTGAACAGTCGAAGACGTGCCCCCACTGGAGCAGACTCCCTCAGGGGAGCCCCAGCGTCATGCGGTGGATTTTGCAGAGGCCGGGGAGGACTTCTGTTCCTGGGAACTAGCTGTGTTGTGCAGCTTTTTCCCTCTGCCCTTACCTCTGGCAAGAAAAGACGATCCACGTACTCTCTTGCTTTTATTGGAACGAAAGGACTGCATCTGATAATGAGGCGCTTTCTTAGATTGTGAGGGAATATATGGCAAAAAATTTGATTTACCTGCCGTAGCCGTGGAGACGAGGTCTGAGAGGCCCTCTCCAAACAATTCCCCACCCTTGTAAGGCAACAACTCCATATGTCTCTTGGAGTCGGCATCACCTGTCCACTGTCGGGTCCATAAGACACGCCTAGCAGAAATAGACATAGCGTTTATCCTGGAACCCAGTAAACTAATGTCTCTTTGAGCATCCCTCATATATAAGACAGCATCTTTTATATGCCCTAGGGTCATTAAAATGGTATCCTTATCATGGGACTCAATTTCCGCTGATAAGGAATCTGTCCATGCTGCTACAGCACTACAAACCCAGGCCGACGCAATAGCCGGTCTGAGTAACGTACTAGAATGTGTGTAAATGGACTTCAAGGTAACCTCCTGCTTGCGGTCAGCGGGATTCTTGAGGGTAGCCGTATCTTGGGATGGAAGCGCTATCTTTTTTGATAAGCGCGTCAAAGCTTTGTCTACCCTAGGGGAGGATTCCCACCGTATCCTGTCCTGCGACGGGAAAGGATACGCTGTTAGAATCCTTTTGGGAATCTGCAGTTTTTTGTCTGGAGTTTCCCACGCTTTTTCGCATAATTCGTTCAGCTCATGTGAGAAGGGAAAGCTGACCTCAGGTTTCTTTTCCTTATACATGTGTACCCTCGTGTCAGGGACAGTGGGTTCCTCAGTGATATGCAAAACATCTTTTATTGCGATAATCATATATCGAATACATTTAGCCACCTTTGGCTGTAATTTTGCATCATCGTAGTCGACACTGGAGTCTGAATCCGTGTCGGTATCTGTGTCAACTATTTGGGATAGTGGGCGCTTCTGAGACCGCGAAGGTCCAGGAGACATTGGGACAGGCATGGGTTGACTCCCTGACTGTACCCCAGCTTCAGCTTTGTCTAGTCTTTTGTGCAATAAATTAACATTAGCACTTAAAACATTCCACATATCCATCCAGTCAGGTGTCGGCACTGCCGACGGAGACCTAACATTCATACACTCCCCCTCCTCCTTAGGTGAGCCTTCAACCTCAGACATGTCGACACACACGTACCGACACACCACACATACACAGGGAAGCTCTTCTGAAGACAGGTTTCCCACCAGGCCCTTTGGAGAGACAGAGAGAGAGTATGCCAGCACACACCCCAGCGCTATATGACCCAGGAAAAAACACAGTATGTTTACCCAGTAGCGCTGTTGTTGTATATATATATGCGCCAATTATGTGGCCCCCACCCCCCCTCTACTTTAAAAACCCTTCTTCCACCGTGTGTCAAGCAGGAGAGAGTCCGGGGAGCTTCCTCTCAGCGGTGCTGTGGAGAAAAAAATGGCGTTGGTGAGTGCTGAGGGAGAAGCCCCGCCCCCTCGGCGGCGGGCTTCTGTCCGGCTCAAATTTTCCAATAACATGGCGGGGTCTCTTTATATACATGTACAGTGCCCAGCTGTACATGTATATATGTGTATTTGCCATAAGAGAGGTTTATATTGCTGCCCAGGGCGCCCCCCCCCCCCCCGCGCCCTGCACTCTTACAGTGACCGTGGTGTGTGAGGTGAAGGGGAGCAATGGCGCACAGCTGCCGTGCTGTGCGTTACCTCAGTGAAGATCAAGGGTGGTCATTCCGAGTTGTTCGCTCGTTATTTTTTTTCTCGCAACGGAGCGATTAGTCGCTAATGCGCATGCGCAATGTCCGCAGTGCGACTGCGCCAAGTAAATTTGCTATGCAGTTAGGTTTTTTACTCACGGCATCACAAGGTTTTTTCTTCGTTCTGGTGATCGTAATGTGATTGACAGGAAGTGGGTGTTTCTGGGCGGAAACTGGCCGTTTTATGGGAGATTGTGAAAAAACGCTGCCGTTTCTGGGAAAAACGCGGGAGTGTCTGAAGAAACGGGGGAGTGTCTGGGCGAACGCTGGGTGTGTTTGTGACGTCAAGCCAGGAACGAAACTGACTGAACTGATCGCAGTTGCCGAGTAAGTGTGGAGCTACTCAGAAACTGCTAAGAAGTTTCTATTTGCAATTCTGCTAATCTTTCGTTCGCAATTTTGATAAGCTAAGATTCCCTCCCAGTAGGCGGCGGCTTAGCGTGTGCAATGCTGCTAAAAGCAGCTTGCGAGCGAACAACTCGGAATGAGGGCCAAGGTGTCTTCTGCCGCCTCAGATGGTCTTTTCCTCACATACTCACCCGGCTTCTTTCTTCCGGCTCTGCGAGGAGGACGGCAGCGCGGCTCTGGGACGGACGGCGAGGGTGAGACCTGCGTACCGATCCCTCTGGAGCTAATGGTGTCCAGTAGCCTAAGAAACAGAGCCCTGAAACTCAGAGAAGTGGGTCTGTTTCTCTCTCCTCAGTCCCTCGATGCAGGGAGTCTGTTGCCAGCAGGCTCCCTGAAAATAAAAAACCTAACAAAAATGCTTTCTTACAGGAAACACAGGAGAGCTCCTGAAATGCACCCAGTCTCCACTGGGCACATTATCAAACTGAGGTCTGGATGAGGGGCATAGAGGGAGGAGCCAGTGCACACCCAGAGTCAAAGTCTTTCTTAAAGTGTCCATGTCTCCTGCGGAGCCCGTCTATCCCCATGGTCCTTACGGAGTCCCAGCATCCTCTAGGACATTAGAGAAAATTAATTATGACAACTACAGTAATTGCTACAAATTAAGAGGAACCACCTTTACCTCTAAAGCTAAGAAAAAGCAAATAAAGAAAACAATAAGCACAACAGATTTAATAGCTGAATGCTAACCGGCATTTCTCAGAAATCGGTGCTGGTAGTCAGTCACAACACGAGAGACTGGGTCATAAAATCCATCGCCACAATCATAATGGCCTTCTGGGATTTGTCGAGGAGGATCCAGATTTGTGAGTTGGGAGCTACCTAAAACAAAAATGCTTATGCATTGATATCTGCTTGTATTCCCACATGTCCTTTATGCTCAATATCAAAGCTTTTAAAGAACAGGTTGTCTAGTCTGATCAATAAGCGCTTACACACAAGTGTTTCATCCAATGTCTGTGATCTGCTGTACTTCTAGCGGGTGATTTCATTCTCATGGAACCTCATGTGCTAATATTGTACTTTGTGCTATATCTGGCCAGGGAAATCTTGCTTGCTTCAGCTTGTACCCCCAACTGAGATATGAGCAAAAGCAAGCAATATTTCTGTACCATAATGGCATGCAATCTGTGATTTGGAACGTGGAGCTGACTTATGGGCCTCATAATGTGAATAGGTGAGAGTAAACAGGATATTACATTTAAACTTCATGCACCATTTTCGTATGACCATGACCTGTAAAGATAATTTCCTGCATCCATTTATTTATTTTATTAACAGTTTCTTACATAGCGCAGCAAATTCTGTTGCGCTTTCCATGTGTGATGACTATTCTTTCGGTGATGAGATTTATCAATTTCTGTTTTATAATCATAAAATAGATCAGATACAGGCTAAAAGAACAAACCTCAATTATCACATGTCATAATAGTTCTTATCTATGTTAATAATTGTCACCTGTAACAAGTGAGACAACAAATGAAATTACATCAGCAGACTGCATAACTTTCAAACTATTAAATGTGCATTTAAGATAATTTGTTTATACAACTGTAATAGCACCTGCAGGTTTCAAACCAGAACACATTTCCGTATAAAATCTTCTGTCATAACCATCACAGTAATGCCATTTCTCCTTTTCATACTGAAGTCCATCTGCAAAAGTGTATTTTCCCTGCAAAATTCAAAACAGGTATTAAGCAGAGCAAAATAAAAGATTTAATGGTATAATAAATCATTGTTTTGCAAAACAATATATGTTATAAATTAATGTAAATTTAGCATACCAATCTATCCATAAAGTTTTCTTTTCATAGTCTTATCTGAATGGCCATGCCATACCATACCTCTCAACTTTCTGATGTTCCAAGGAGGGACTCCTCGCGCGGTGCAGCAGAGTGGCGCCAAAAAGTGGCATGGCCTGTTGGAAGGGGGCGTTGCTTCACGTGGATGTCGAGATCGCGCGCCACGCCTCCAATTTTCATCACAGTGGGGGCATGGCCAGCGCTCTGTGAGCTACTGGCCATGCCCCCTCTGCCTCACTGAAACAGACGCTGTGCACATGTGCACAGCGTCTATTCGCCGCTGCTCTGCTCTGACCTGAGCAGAGCAGCGAGTGATAGGGAGCCTCCCAACTGCCCCCCCACCACCACCGCGGGACACTGCGGCCTGCGGGAGGGACAGCGGAACAGACCCCAAAAAACGGGACTGTACCGCGAAAATCAGGACAGTTGGGAGGTATGCCATACTGCTAAACTTTTCTTGTTATGCAGATTTGAAAAATCTGACAACAATAATAAAAACAGTACAACTTTTCATGTAAATGAACAAACATACATTCTTGATTCAAAGTATAAAAAAAGTTACACGGTGTTTTCATGTGAATATTAACAGCCAATCAGGAGCCTTTAAAACTGGGAACTGCCTCCAGTTTAATAACTTCAGAAATAGGATATCGGGAACACAGTGATAATATTTCTGCAAGTAAATAGGAGGTTCATTCTCACACTAATACTCATATATGCTCAGAAGATGGCTATTGTCATACAGCTGAGAGACGCAGAAAATGTAACATACAGGTTAAACTGAGAAAATTAGAATATTGTGCAAAAGTTCATTTATTTCAGTAATTCAACTTAAAAGGTGAAACGAATATATTATATAGACTCATTACATGCACAGTGAGATATTTCAAGCCTTTATTTGTTATAATTTTGATGATTGTGGCTTACAGCTTAAGATCACCCCAAATCCAAAATCTCAGAAAATTAGAATATTGTGAAAATGTTCAATATTGTAGGCTCAAAGTGTCACACCCTGATCAGCTAATTAATCCAAACCACCTGCAAAGGGTTCCTGAGTGTTTAAATGGTCTCTCAGTCTGGTTAGGTACAATTCACAGTCATGGGGAAGACTGCTGACCTGACAGTTGTGCAGAAAACCATCATTGACACCCTCTACAAGGAGGGAAAGCCTCAAAAGGAATTGGCAAAAGAAGTTGGATATTCTCAAAGTGCTGCATCAAAGCACATCAATAGAAAATTAAGTGGAAAGCAAAAGTGTGGAAGAAAAAAGTGCACAAGTAGCAGGGATGACCCCAGCCTGGAGAGGATTGTCAGGAAAAGGCCATTCAAAAGTGTGGGGGAACTTCATAAGGAGTGGACTGCGGCTGGAGTTAGTGCATCAAGAGCCACCACACGCAGACGGATCCTGGACATGGGCTTCAAATGTCGTATTCCTCTTTGTCAGGCCGCTCCTGAACAACAAACAATGTCAGAAGCATCTTACCTGGGCTAAAGAAAAAAAGAACTGGTCTGTTGCTCAGTGGTCCAAAGTCCTCTTTTCTGATGAGACCAAATTTTGCATCTTATTTAGAAACTAAGGTCCCATAGTACGGAGGAAGAATGGAGAGGCACACAATCCAAGATGCTAGAAGTCCAGTGTGAAGTTACTACAGTCTGTGTTGATTGGGGAGCCATGTCATCTGCTGGTGTTGGTCTACTGTGCTTTATTAAGTCCAGAGTCAACGCAGCCGTCTACCAGGACATTTTAGAGCACTTCACGTTTTCTTCAGCAGACAAGCTTTATGGAGATACTGACTTCATTTTCCAGCAGGACTTTGCACTTGCCCACACTGCCAAAAGTACCAAAACCTGGTTTAATGACCGTGGGGATTACTGTGCTGTATTGGCCAGCAAACTTGCCTGACCTGAACCACATAGATAATCTATGGGGCATTGCCAAGAGAAAGATGAGAGACATAAGACCGAACAATGCAGAAGAGCTGAAGGCCACTATTGAAGCATCCTGCTACTTTCTCCCTCTGTACACTGTATTAAGTCTCAAGCAGAGTAGCACCTCATTACCTAATTATGGTGTGCAAATTAGGGCCCCCTTCCCTTTGTAACTGATTCTATGTATTTATACATATTTCTGAAGGTAGGCGACACCTTCAGCCTAATTTAGCACCCTGCCCCACCCACCCCTCACTGATTTTAAATAGAAAGTCCAGCACTCTTGCCTGCATATGTGGAATGAGCACACTGAGGTAAGACTCCTACATTTTTTTTACTATGGCAGTCAATATTGGGGGGATTCTCTGGGGCGCGGGGTTCCCTGGACCTGCCGTGGCTGGGCACCCCCGGGGCACCGCAATTTAACATTTATTTCAATACACTATGGCACTTATAGTTTGTTTTATATATATGTAACACTTTCACACCAATTTCTTTCACTCTTCACATTACTCACACATGCAGCAGTAGCTGCTCCTACCCACTTAACTCTTTGTTTGTATCACTCTTGCGGTGCCCTGGGGTTGTCTGGCTGGGTGGCTTTGGGGTGTCCTGCCCCCCGGACCTGAACCCCTGTAGTTAGTGTTACCCAATGAGAGGCTACCTTGGCGCAGTGGGTAAGCTCATATCCCTGGCCAGGAATATGCTAAATGCCTCTGGTTATTACAGGTTGAGCTAGTGTGTGATAGTGCACCTGCTACTTTTTCCCTCTGTACACTGTATTAAGTCTCAAGCAGAGTAGCACCTCATTACCTAATTATGTTGTGCAAATTAGGGCCCCCTTCCCTTTGCCTCCTGTAAGGACGTCAGATGTTGTTGGAAGAAGATTGGAAGGGCCGAGACTTGTACTTTTAATGACCCTAACCTCAAACCTCCGTCTAACCCAGCTTGTAGAAAGTGCAACAATCTGGTAAGACAAAACTGTCTGGGGTTCCAACCCCTAGGCTGGCACCAATCCATGTATCTTTTCCAAATTCCATGATAGTGTGCTGCAGCAACTGGCTTTCATGCCGCTAACATTGTAGGGATAGCTGCACTGGGAATGCCCCTTTCCCTCAGTATCCTGGTCTCAAGAACCACACCGTCAAACGCAGGCGGTTCAGGTCTGGGTGTAGGAATGGTCCCTGTGACAACAGATCCTTCCTCTGCGGCAACCTCCAAGGCTCCTTTGCTAGGAGACCCTTCAGATCAGAGTACCAACTTCTGCGAGGCCAGTCCAGTGCTATCAGAATTACCCACGCTCTTTCCTGAGAGGAAATGGCGGAAAGATATAAACCAGTTCGTAAGGCCAGCGAATCGTTAGCGCGTCCACTGCTTCTGCTGCAGGATGCCTTGTTCTGGTCACATATCTTGGAAGTTGACAATTGTGTCGGGATGCCATTAGATCTACTTGTGGTAACCCCCACCATCTTACCACTGCATCGAAGACTTGGGGGTGTTGACTCCACTCTCCTGGGTGCATGTCTTGACGGCTGAGATAATCCACCTCCCAGTTGTCTATTCCTGGAATGAAGACTGCTGACAGAATTATTTCAAGTTTTTCTGCCCAAGACATAGTCTTTGTGGCTTCCCTTAAGGCCATCTGGCTCTTTGTTCCTTCCTGGCGGTTTATATAAGCCGCTGCTGTGACATTGTCCGATTGTACTCTCACGCGCTGAGCTCGTACTAAGCCCTCCGCTTGAAGAAGCGCATTGTAGATAGCTTGGAGCTCCAGCACATTTATTGGCAGACGAATCTCATTCTGGGACCATCTCCCCTGAAATTGATGGTTGTCCAGAACTGCACCCCAACCTCTGAGACTTGCATCCGTTGTCAAGATGATCCAATCCCAGATTCCAAAACGTTTTCCCGCTAATAGGTTTCTGTGTATCGAACACCAAATCAACAAAATTCTGGCCTGAGATGACAAGCGAATCTTCCTGTGAAGGAACAGGTGCATACCTGCCCCCTGTGAAATCAGGTTAATCTGGAACGTTCTTGAGTGAAGCCTGCCATACTGAATCGCTTCGAAGGATGCTACCATCTTCCCAAGAAGCCGTATGAAAAGTTGTAGAGACACCGTCTGATTTTGCAAGACCTGGTGAGCCATGTGTCTGATGCCATGAATCTTGGTCTTCCGGTAGGAAGACTTTTAGCTGTATCGTATCCAGAATAAGACCCAAGAATTGAAGTCTTTGGGTTGGTTGTAAGTTGGATTTTATTTAAATTGACAATCCAACTGTGCAGAGTCAGGACCTGATGAGTAATTTTTGCACCCCTGATCAAGATTTCCGGATACAGGGCCTTGATAAGAAGGTCATCCAGGTAAGGTATAATTGTTACCCCCATAGATCTTAATTTTACTACCATGCCTGCCATGACCTTTGTGAAGATCCTTGGAGCAGAGGACAGACCGAACGGTAGTGCTCTGAATTGGTAGTGGTTCATCTCCACAGCAAACCTCAGATATGCTTGATGTAGAGTTTAAATTGGAACATGGAGGTACGCATACTTTATGTCCATAGACACCATGGATTCCTGCTGTTCCAATCCTGCATTGACTGACTATCGATTCCATCTTGAACTGGTAAACTGTAAGGAATTGGTTTAATACCTTTAAGTTTAGAATGGGCCTGACCGAGCCATCTGCCTTGGGTATCACAAAAAGATTTTAATAAAAACTCGTCTCTTTCTGAGGTACCGGCACTGGTACTATCACTTCTGTTAGAAGCAACCTTTGGATAGCTGTTTCTAATGCTCTTGCCTTTTGAGGGCACTGAGGCAGACCCGTAGTAAAAATAGGAATTTAATACCTACCGGTAATTCCTTTTCTCGTAGTCCGTAGGGGATACTGGGATGGATTAGTACCATGGGGTATGGATCGGATCCATTAGAGCCTGGCACTACAAGAAATGTTCAGTGTGTGCTGGCTCCTCCCCTCTATGCCCCTCCACCAGACTCTAGGAAAACTGTGCCTAAGGAGACGGACATACAGTGGGGCAAAAAAGTATTTGGACAGCCACTGATTGTGCAAGTTGATCCACTTAAAAAGATGAGAGACGTCTGTAATTTCCATCATAGGTAAACTTCAAGTGTGAGAGACAGAATCTGAAAAAAAAAAAACCTAGGAAATCACATTGTATGATTTTTAAACAATTTATTAGTATATTCTTGCAGAAAATAAATATTTGGACAATCAAAAAGTTTAACTCAATACTTTGTAATATAACCTCGATTGGCAATTACACACATTGTAGCAGGTATTTTGGCCCACTCTTCCATGCAGATATTCTCTAGATCTGTCATGTTTTGGGGCTGTCGCCGGGCAACACGGACTTTCAACTCCCTCAACAGATTTTCTATTGGGTTGAAGTCTGGAGACTGGTTAAGCCACTCCAGGACCTTGAAATGCTTCTTACGGAGCCACTCCTTCGTTGCCCTGGCGGTGTGTTTGGGGTCATTGTCATGCTGGAAAACCCAGCCACGTTCCATCTTCAATGCTCTTACTGAGGGAAGGCGGTTTTTGCCCAAAATCTCACGATACATGGCCCCATTCATCCTTTCCTTAATACGGATCAGTCGTCCTGTCCCCTTTGCAGAAAAGCAGCCCCAAAGCATGATGTTTCCACCCCCATGCTTCACAGTGGGCATGGTGTTCTTGGGATGCCATTCATCATTCTTCTCCCTCCAAACACGGCAAGTGGAGTTTATACCAAAAAAGTTTGATTTTGCTCTCATTTGACCACATTACATTATAGCAATCCTCTTCTGGATCATCCAGATGGTCACTGGCAAACATTAGACGGGCCTGGACATGTGCTGGCTTAAGCAGGGGGACCTTTCTGGTGCTGCAGGATTTCAATCCATGACGACGTAGTGTGTTACTAATGGTAACCTTTGTGACTGTGGTCCCAACTCTCTTGAGATCATTGACCAGGTCCCCCTGTGTAGTTCTGGGCCGATTCCTCACTGTACTCAAGATCATTGATACCCCATGAGGTGAGATCTTGCATGGAGCCTCAGGTCAAGGGAGATTGTCAGTGATCTTGTGTTTCTTCCATTTTTTAATAATTGCGCCAACAGTTGATCTCTTCTCACCGAGATGCTTGCCTATTGTGGAGTAGCTCATCCCAGCCTTGTGCAGCTCTACAACTTTGTCCCTTGCATCCTTAGACAGCTCTCTGGTCTTGGCCATGGTGGAGAGGTAGCAGTCTGACTGTTTGAGGGTGTGGACAGGTGTCTTTTATACAGATAACCAGTTCAAACAGGTGCCATAATACAGGTAACGAGTGGAGGAAAGAAAAGCTTCTTAAAGAAGAAGTAACAGGTCTGTGAGAGCCAGAAATCTTGCTGCTTGGTAGGTGTCCAAATATTTATGTTCCACAAGAATATACAAGTAAATTGTTTAAAAATCATACAATGTGATTTCCTTTTTTTTCAGATTCTGTCTCTCACAGTTGAAGTGTACCTATGATGGAAATTACAGACCTCTCTCATCTTTTTAAGTGGTTCAACTTGCACAATCGGTGGCTGTCCAAATACTTTTTTGCCCCACTGTACTTTGAGAGAAGGAAAATAGATTACAACAGCGGTGAGGTAACAAACCAACACACAACAGTAACAAATGATAGCCATGCTAACCAGAATAAAGGAGAGCCACGCTAACAAAAATAAGAATTTACTTACCGATAATTCTATTTCTCGTAGTCCGTAGTGGATGCTGGGGACTCCGTCAGGACCATGGGGAATAGCGGCTCCGCAGGAGACAGGGCACAAAAATAAAGCTTTAGGATCAGGTGGTGTGTACTGGCTCCTCCCCCTATGACCCTCCTCCAAGCCTCAGTTAGGATACTGTGCCCGGACGAGCGTACACAATAAGGAAGGATATTGAACCCCGGGTAAGACTCATACCAGCCACACCGTATAACTTGTGATCTGAACCCAGTTAACAGTATGACAAACGGAGGAGCCTCTGAACAGACGGCTCACAACAAATAACAACCCGATTTTTTTGTAACAATAACTATGTACAAGTATTGCAGACAATCCGCACTTGGGATGGGCGCCCAGCATCCACTACGGACTACGAGAAATAGAATTATCGGTAAGTAAATTCTTATTTTCTCTAACGTCCTAAGTGGATGCTGGGGACTCCGTCAGGACCATGGGGATTATACCAAAGCTCCCAAACGGGCGGGAGAGTGCGGATGACTCTGCAGCACCGAATGAGAGAACTCAAGGTCCTCCTCAGCCAGGGTATCAAATTTGTAGAATTTTGCAAACGTATTTGTCCCTGACCAAGTAGCAGCTCGGCAGAGTTGTAATGCCGAGACTCCCCGGGCAGCCGCCCAGGATGAGCCCACTTTCCTTGTGGAATGGGCCTTGACAGATTTAGGTTGTGGCAAGCCTGCCACAGAAAGTGCAAGTTGAATTGTGCTACAAATCCAACGAGCAATCGTCTGCTTAGAAGCAGGAGCACCCATCTTGTTGGGTGCATACAATATAAGCAGTGAGTCAGACTTTCTGACTCCCGCCGTTCTTGAAATATATATTTTCAATGCCCGGACCACGTCCAACAACTTGGAATCCTCCAACTTGTTAGTAGCCGCAGGCACCACAATAGGCTGGTTCAGGTGAAACGCTGACACCACCTTAGGCAGAAAATGAGGACGCGTCCGCAGTTCTGCCCTGTCCGTATGGAAAATCAGATATGGGCTCTTATATGATAAAGCCGTCAATTCTGATACTCTCCTGGCTGAAGCCAGGGCCAGTAGCATGGTTACTTTCCATGTGAGATACTTCAGCTCCACCGATTTGAGCGGCTCAAACCAATGGGATTTGAGAAAATCCAAGACTACATTAAGATCCCACGGTGCCACTGGGGGCACAACCGGGGGCTGTATATGTAGTACTCCTTTTACAAAAGTCTGGACTTCAGGAACTGAAGCCAATTCTTTCTGGAAGAAAATCGACAGGGCCGAAATTTGAACCTTAATGGACCCCAATTTGAGGCCCATAGACAATCCTGTTTGCAGGAAATGTAGGAATCGACCCAGTTGAAATTCCTCCGTGGGGGCCTTCCTGGCCTCACACCACGCAACATATTTCCTCCAAATGCGGTGATAATGTTGTGCAGTCACCTCCTTCCTGGCCTTTACCAGTGTAGGAATGACCTCTTCCGGAATGCCTTTTTCCTTTAGAATTCGGCGTTCAACCGCCATGCCGTCAAACGCAGCCGCAGTAAGTCTTGGAATAGACACGGTCCCTGCTGAAGCAGGTCCCGTCTTAGAGGTAGAGGCCACGGATCCTCCGTGAGCATCTCTTGAAGTTCCGGGTA
This sequence comes from Pseudophryne corroboree, assembly GCF_028390025.1. NCBI lineage: Eukaryota > Metazoa > Chordata > Amphibia > Anura > Myobatrachidae > Pseudophryne > Pseudophryne corroboree. The sequence continues at coordinate 133,043,986 of NC_086451.1, forward strand.
CCAAGTTCTTCTTGGCCAATCCGCAGCCACTAGTATCGTTCTTACTCCCTTTTGCCGTATAATTCTCAGTACTTTTGGTATGAGAGGCAGAGGAGGGAACACATACTCTGACTGGAACACCCACGGTGTTACCAGAGCGTCCACAGCTATTGCCTGAGGATCTCTTGACCTGGCGCAATACCTGTCCAGTTTTTTGTTGAGGCGGGACGCCATCATATCCACCATTGGTTTTTCCCAACGGTTCACAATCATGTGGAAGACTTCTGGATGAAGTCCCCACTCTCCCGGGTGTAAATCGTGTCTGCTGAGGAAGTCTGCTTCCCAGTTGTCCACTCCCGGAATGAATACCGCTGACAGTGCCATCACATGATCTTCCGCCCAGCGAAGAATCCTTGCAGCTTCTGCCATTGCTGTCCTGCTTCTTGTGCCGCCCTGTCTGTTTACGTGGGCGACTGCCGTGATGTTGTCCGACTGGATCAACACCGGCTGACCCTGAAGCAGGGGTTTTGCCAGACTTAGAGCATTGTAAATCGCTCTTAGCTCCAGTATATTTATGTGAAGAGACATCTCCAGGCTTGACCATACTCCCTGGAAGTTTCTTCCTTGTGTGACCGCTCCCCAGCCTCTCAGACTGGCATCCGTGGTCACCAGGACCCAGTCCTGTATGCCGAATCTGCGGCCCTCTAACAGATGAGCACTCTGCAACCACCACAGAAGAGACACCCTTGTCCGTGGCGATAAGGTTATCCGCTGATGCATCTGCAGATGCGATCCGGACCATTTGTCCAGCAGATCCCACTGAAAAGTTTGTGCGTGGAATCTGCCGAATGGAATCGCTTCGTAAGAAGCCACCATCTTTCCCAGGACTCTTGTGCATTGATGCACAGACACTGTCCCTGGTTTTAGGAGGTTCCTGACAAGTTCGGATAACTCCCTGGCTTTCTCCTCCGGAAGAAACACCTTTTTCTGAACCGTGTCCAGAATCATTCCCAGGAATAGCAGACGTGTCGTCGGGGTCAACTGAGATTTTGGAAAATTCAGAATCCACCCGTGTTGTTGCAGCACTAGTTGGGTTAGTGCTACTCCGTCTTCCAGCTGTTCTCTGGATCTTGCCCTTATCAGGAGATCGTCCAAGTAAGGGATAATTAATACGCCTCTTCTTCGTAGAAGGATCATCATTTCGGCCATTACCTTGGTAAAGACCCGAGGTGCCGTGGACAATCCAAACGGCAGCGTCTGAAACTGATAATGACAGTTTTGCACCACGAACCTGAGGTACCCTTGATGTGAAGGGCAAATTGGGACATGCAGGTAAGCGTCCTTTATGTCCAGGGACACCATAAAGTCCCCTTCTTCCAGATTCGCTATCACTGCTCTGAGTGACTCCATCTTGAACTTGAATTTTTGTATGTACAGGTTCAAAGATTTGAGATTTAGAATAGGTCTTACCGAGCCGTCCGGCTTCGGTACCACAAATAGCGTGGAGTAATACCCCTTTCCTTGTTGTAGGAGGGGTACCTTGACTATCACCTGCTGAGCAAACAGCTTGTGAATGGCTTCCAATACCGTCGCCCTGTCTGAGGGAGACGTTGGCAAAGCAGACTTTAGGAACCGGCGAGGGGGAGACTTCTCGAATTCCAACCTGTAACCCTGAGATACTACCTGCAGAATCCAGGGGTCCACCTGTGAGCAAGCCCACTGTGCGCTGAAATTCTTGAGTCGACCCCCCACCGTTCCTGAGTCCGCTTGTAAGGCCCCAGCGTCATGCTGAGGGCTTTGCAGAACCCTGGGAGGGCTTCTGTTCCTGGGCAGGGGCTGCTTGCTGCCCTCTCTTACCCCTTCCTCTGCCCCGAGGCAGATATGACTGTCCTTTTGTCCGCTTGTTCTTATAGGAACGAAAGGACTGCGGCTGAAAAGACGGTGTCTTTTTCTGTTGGGAGGGGGTCTGAGGTAAAAAAGTGGATTTTCCGGCAGTTGCCGTAGCCACCAGATCCGATAGACCGACGCCAAATAATTCCTCCCCTTTATACGGCAATACTTCCATATGTCGTTTGGAATCCGCATCACCTGACCACTGTCGCGTCCATAAACTCCTTCTGGCAGATATGGACATCGCATTTACTCTCGATGCCAGAGTGCAAATATCTCTCTGCGCATCTCGCATATAAAAGGAAAGCATCCTTTAATTGCTCTATAGTCAATAAAATACTGTCCCTATCCAGGGTATCAATATTTTCAGTCAGGGAATCCAACCAGACGACCCCAGCACTGCACATCCAGGCTGAGGCGATGGCTGGTCGCAGTATAACACCAGTATGTGTGTATATACTTTTTAAGGTAGTTTCCAGCCTCCTATCTGCTGGATCCTTGAGGGCGGCCGTATCAGGAGACGGTAACGCCACTTGTTTTGATAAGCGTGTGAGCGCCTTATCCACCCTAGGGGGTGTTTCCCAGCGCGCCCTAACCTCTGGCGGGAAAGGGTATAATGCTAATAACTTTTTTGAAATTAGCATTTTTCTATCTGGGTTAACCCACGCTTCATCACATACATCATTTAATTCCTCTGATTCAGGAAAAACTACAGGTAGTTTTTTCACCCCCCACATAATACCCCTTTTTGTGGTACTTGTAGTATCAGAGATATGCAAAGCCTCCTTCATTGCCGTGATCATATAACGTGTGGCCCTACTTGAAAATACGTTTGTTTCATCACCGTCGACACTAGATTCAGTGTCTGTGTCTGGGTCTGTGTCGACCGACTGAGGTAAAGGGCGCTTTACAGCCCCTGACGGTGTCTGAGACGCCTGGGCAGGTACTAACTGGTTTGCCGGCCGTCTCATGTCGTCAACTGATTTTTGTAATGTGCTGACATTATCACGTAATTCCATAAACAAAGCCATCCATTCCGGTGTCGACTCCCTGGGGGGTGACATCACCATTATCGGCAATTGCTCTGCCTCCACGCCAAGATCGTCCTCATACATGTCGACACACACGTACCGACACACAGCAGACACACAGGGAATGCTCTTATCGAAGACAGGACCCCACTAGCCCTTTGGGGAGACAGAGGGAGAGTTTGCCAGCACACACCCAAGCGCTATAATATATATGGGAACAACCCTATATAAGTGTTGTTCCTTATAGCCGCTTAAATATATAAAAATATCGCCAAAATATGCCCCCCCTCTCTGTTTTACCCTGTTTCTGTAGTGCAGTGCAGGGGAGAGTCCTGGGAGCCTTCCTCACAGCGGAGCTGAGCAGGAAAATGGCGCTGTGTGCTGAGGAGAATAAGCCCCGCCCCCTATTCCGGCGGGCTTTTCTCCCGGAGTTTTAGACATTTGGCATGGGTTAAATACATACATATAGCCTCAATGGCTATATGTGATGTATTCTTTTGCCATAAAAGGTATTATATATTGCTGCCCAGGGCGCCCCCAGCAGCGCCCTGCACCCTCCGTGACCGTCTGGTGTGAAGTGTGTGACAACAATGGCGCACAGCTGCAGTGCTGTGCGCTACCTTCATGAAGACTGAAGAGCCTTCTGCCGCCTGTTTCCGGACCTTCAATCTTCAGCATCTGTAAGGGGGGTCGGCGGCGCGGCTCCGGGACGAACCCCAGGGTGAGACCTGTGTTCCGACTCCCTCTGGAGCTAATGGTGTCCAGTAGCCTAAGAATCCAATCCATCCTGCACGCAGGTGAGTTGAAATTCTCTCCCCTAAGTCCCTCGATGCAGTGAGCCTGTTGCCAGCAGGACTCACTGAAAATAAAAAACCTAAAAAACTTTTTCTAAGCAGCTCTTTAGGAGAGCCACCTAGATTGCACCCTGCTCGGACGGGCACAAAAACCTAACTGAGGCTTGGAGGAGGGTCATAGGGGGAGGAGCCAGTACACACCACCTGATCCTAAAGCTTTATTTTTGTGCCCTGTCTCCTGCGGAGCCGCTATTCCCCATGGTCCTGACGGAGTCCCCAGCATCCACTTAGGACGTTAGAGAAAACCAAAGGATCGCAACGCTAACCCGAACAGTAATAGGAACAGTAACAGCAGACCCAACCAAGAACTTACAACCAGGTAAGCAAGAAACACGATGCACTGAGGCGGGCGCCCAGTATCCCCTATGGACTACGAGAAAATAAATTACCGGTATTAAATTCCTATTTTCTCTAACGTCCTAGGGGGATACTAGGATGGATTAGTACCATGGGGCAAGTCCCAAAGCTCCCCGAACAGGTGGGAGAGTGCTGAGACCCCTGCAAAACCGCCTGACCAAACTAAAGGTCTTCGCTGGCCAAGGTATCGAACTTATAGAACTTGACGAAAGTGTTCAAAACGGCCCAAGTACTTGCTCGACACAGCTGTAAGGCTGAGACGCCACAGGCAGCCGCCCAGGAAGAACCCACTGACCTAGTGGAGTGGGTCTGAATAGAACTCGGTAGTGGCAATGCCGCAGAATAGGTCTGTTGAATGGTCAAACTGAGCAATTGAGCAATGGACTGCTTAGAAGCAGGACATCCAATTTTGCCAGTGTTGTAAAGGACAAAAAGCGAATGTGACGAGCTGTCCTCTTGACGTAAATCCTGAAAGCCCGAACAAAGTCCAAGGACTTCAGAGCAACCGATGTGTCAGACATTAACGGAACCACTATTGGTTGATTCATGTGAAAAGCCAATCCCACATTCGGCAAAAACTGTGGGCGACTCCTGAGCTCCGCCCTATCCTCGTGAAATATAAAAATGAGGGCTCTTACAGGAGAGGCCAAAACCAGTAACATGACAGTTTTCCAAGTAAGACATTTCAAGTCCACCCTGTGTAAAGGTTCAAACCAGTCCGATTGGAGAAAGGTCAGGACTACATTGAGATTCCACGGAGCTGTGGGAGAAACAAAGGGCGGTTGAATGCGTAGAATACCCTTTAAGAACATCTGTACCTCCGGAATTACTGCAAGGTGCCTCTGGAAGAATATGGAGAGAGCCGAAATCTGAAATCTGATGGAGCCCAATCGTAGGCCCATATCCACGCCTCCTTGCAGGAAGAGCAGAAAACGGCCAAGTTGAAAATCCATAGCAGAATATCTTCTACCCTCACACCACGAAACATATTTCTTCCAGATTCGGTGATAATGTTAGACGTGACCCCCTTCCGGGCTTAGACCCTAGTCGTGATAACCTTGGAGGGAAGCCCATTCCTGGCTAGGATCTCCCTTTCAACCTCCAAGCCATTAAATGTAGCTGCAGGGAGTCTGGATAGATGAACGGGCCTTGTTGAAGAAGATCCTTGAGGAGCGGCAGAGGCCAGGGCTCTTCTAGAGACATGGTTAGGAGGTCCGCATACCAGGCTCGGCGAGGCCAATCCGGGGCAATTAGAATTGCCTGAACGTTTTCCCTTTTGAGCCTTTTTAGAACTCTGGGAATGAGAGGAATTGGAGGAAACAGGTATATGAACTGCTAAGTCCACGGTGCCGTCAGAGCGTCCACTGCTGCGGCCTGCAGAATCCTAGTACTGGAACAGTAGCGACATAGCTTCTTGTTGAGACGAGATGCCATCAGGTCTATCTGTGGACAGCCCCACCGGTGAACTAGCTGTTGAAACACATGAGGGTGAAGGCCCCAATTCCCCGGATGGAGGTCGTGTCTGCTGAGGAAGTCTGCTTCCCAGTTGTCCACTCCTGGAATGAATATAGCTGAGATAGCCCTTCTGTTGGCTTCCGCCCAGAGGAGTATCCTTGACACCTCTCGCATTGTGGCCCTGCTTCTTGTTACTCCCTGTCGGTTTATGTATGCCACTTCTGTGGCGTTGTCCGACTGTACCTGTATGGCCTGATTTCGGAGAAGATAAGAAGCCTGCAGAAGAGCACTGTAAATTGGCATGAGTTCCAGAACATTTATTAGGAGTGAAGATTCCTGACTCGACCACTAACATGGAACTGAGCCCCTTGGATCACTGCCCCCAAACCTCGGAGACTGGCATCCGTCAGTAGAGTCCAATATTTGGTACTGAAACTCCTACTCTCCACCAGGTGAGAGACTTGTAGCCACCATAACAGGGATATCCGTGCTTTGGGAGACAGAGCTATACTCTGGTACATATGCAGATGAGACCCTGACCACTTGTCCAGCAGATCCAGATGGAACGGATGGCCATGAAATCTGCCGTACTTGATTGCCTCGTTGAAGGCCACCATCTTGCCCTGTAGATGGATGCAAAGGTGAACCGAGATCTTGCGGGGTCTGAGCACCGAGCGGACCATAGCCTGGATTGTCAAGCCCTTGTCCATGGGGAGGAATACCTTCTGAGATACCATGTTCAGTAGAATCCCCAGGAACTGAATTCTCTGTGATGGTAGTAAATGTACAAGGAGAAAAGTATGACTCTTGTTTGGGCGCACTCTTATTATAAGAGTGCGCCCAAACAAGAGTCATACTTTTCTCCTTGTACATTTACTACTGCTTTCCGTTTTATGACTCCGGGCGCACCGCCATACGGACAGATAGGAATTTCCAAATATTATTGTCCATTTCTGGCTCTCAAATAATTATGTGTGTATTTTGAATCCAGGTCTGTGCAGGATCCAAAACTTTCGTCTCTTCTCTGTGATGGTTCCAGGTAAGATTTCTGGAAATTTAGGATCCACTCATGTTCCGTAAGAAGACGAGTAGCCAAGTTGATGCTGTTCAGCAGACTCTCCCTGGACACCGCCTTTATCAGGAGATCGTCCAAGTAGGAGACTATGTTGAATCCCATCATGTGGAGTTGCAGCATCATCTCCGCCATGACTTTTGTGAATACCCTTGGAGCTGTGGAGAGACCAAAGGGTAAGGCCTGCAACTGGAAGTGGTGGTCCAGTATAGCGAATCTGAGATAAGCCCGATGAGGGGGCCATATCGGTATGTGCAGATATGCATCCTTGATATCCAGGGATACCAGGAAATATCTTCTTCTAGGCCAGAGACCACCACCCTTAGAGATTCCATCTTGAACGTGAACACCCGAAGATACGGGTTCAGACTTTTGAGGTTCAAGATCGGCCGTGCCAAACAGTCCGGTTTCGGTACCACGAATAGGCTTGAATAAAATCCCCTGTTGTGCAACAGAGGAGGTACCGTAATAATAACCTTTGTTTGTAGTAGCTATTGAATGCCATCCTGCAAGGTTACCCTTGCTACAAGTGAAGCTGTTAAGCTTTACTTGAAGAATCTGAGAGGAGGGGGTGCTTGAAATTCCAACCGGTAACCCTAGGATATGAGGTCCCTCACCCAAGGGTCCTGGCAGGATTCTGCCCACATGTGGGTGAAGTGTTGAAATTGAGCACCCACTTGAAAGTCCCCCTTCAGCTGGGGACAACCGTCATGTGGAGGTCTTAGTGGATGAGGATCCATAGGCCTGATCCAGAGATCAAGCAGCTGCTGGTTTACGGGGTTTACCTCTGTTTCCTCTAGCTGCATTTGAGGCACCCCTGGCTCTGCCTCTAAATCTGGCCACACGAAAGGACTACAGAGAGGGCCCAGGATAGGGACATCTAGCCGGAGGCACAGCAGACGGCAGATAGGTAGACTTACCTGCCGTTGCTTGAGAAATCCACTTGTTCAGCTCTTCCCCAAACAAGGCATCCCCTGTAAAAGGAAGATTTTCCACGGCCTTCTTGGAATCAGCTCCCGCTGTCCATTGTCGTAGCCACAGAGCTCTGCGAGCTGAGACCACCATCGCGGTGGCACAGGCATTAATGAAGCCTATTTCTTTGATCGCCTCACTCATGAAATTATCAGCATCCTGGATATGATGCAGTAGAGTCAGGATCTCATCCTGAGGTAGAGTGTTAAACCCCTCTATTATATTACCCGACCATTTGACCATGGCCCTAGTGATCCAACCAGAAGCAATGGTGGGCCTCTGTGCTACGCCCACCACGGTGTAAATTGATTTGAGTGTAGTCTCAATTTTTACGGTCAACTGGGTCTTTGAGTAAGATAGCACCAGGTACAGGCAGCACATTCTTACGTGACAGCCTAGACACTGAGGTATCCACACATGGAGGGTTCTCCCAGACCTTCCTATCCTCAGGTGGAAAAGGGAAAGAATTTAGTAACCGTTTAGGGGTTTGAAATTTCTTGTCAGGATTGACCCACGCCTCTTTAAAGAGTGAGTTTAGTTCCTTGGAGACAGGGAAGGTGGCAGAATATTTTGGCTTTACATTATAAAACAACTCTTCCTCAGGTTCTGTCTCCTTATCCGGTATGTTAAGGACTTCCCTAATAGAATAAATTAGGGCCTCCACACCCTAACACAGAGAACTGTCCCCTCCATGTCCACCTCACCTTCATCCAGATCTGGCATGTCAGTATCAGATTATTGAACACAAGTAGAGAAGAAGCAGGACTCTTTGTGGGTGCACTCTTGAGAAACATTACAATGCTAGGAATATGGTAGAAATTATAAAACATACTTTTAATAGATATCATAAAAAAATCCAGGGTATCCAAAATATGGGACAAACTAACATGTAAATCTAAAAAAGCTTTGGTATATAGATAACACCCTATTTATATATAAAGGGTGAGAAGCTCTAAAAATATATAGAGACCAAAGCCACAGCACCTATAAATTAGTCAACAAATTAGACCAAACTGATCAGTAACATGGACTCACATGAAAACATAATTTAAATGAACACAGTGAACTTGTGTTAGATGTAATAACTGAGACCAAATAGAATCATTATGCATCACTTTTTTCTGTACTAATTTCCATTGTTTTCTATTTGGTTTCAGTTATTACATCTGGCACAAGTTCACTGTGTTCATTTAAATTATGTTTTTCATGTGAGTCCATGTTACTGACCAGTTTGGTCTAATTTGTTGACTAATTTATAAGTGCAGTGGCTTTGGTCTCTATATATTTTTAGAGCTTCTTGCCCTTTATATATATATATATAAATAGGGTGTTATCGATATACCAAAGCTTTTTTAGATTTACATGTTAGTTTGTCCCATATTTTGGATACCCTAGATTTTTTAATGATATCTATTAAAAGTATGTTTTATAATTTTTACCATATTCCTTGCATTGTAATGTTTCTCAAGAGTGCACCCACAAAGAGTCCTGCTTCTTCTCTACTTGTGTTCAATGGTTCCACTGTTTGACTCAGGGTGCACCACCAAAGTGACATTATTTAGGTAATTACCTTGTATTGTCGATTATTTTTTGGTTATATACTATTTTTGTGTGTATATCATTACCTGGTGCGAAATCTACCCTGTCGAAAAAATGTCAGTATCAGAGTCAGATTGGAGTATATGTGGAAGTGTGCGTTTGTTAGAGACCAGCAGGGCGGGGGGGGCTAAAGGAGGCTGCATGTGGTCAGCAGCCTTGACTAAAAAAAATCATCGACAGATTTCTTTAGTATCTGCCTTCCTTGTCTGGCAGTAGCCAGCTCAGTATTAATATTAGTAGTCATTCTTTTAAATAATTCCAACCACTCTGGCTCTGAATACTACTAGGGAGAGAACACGGAGTCCAGAGGAGAGAGCCCCCTTGGTGAAGGGGAAAACTTTGTGTTGCATGAGGGACACACAGCCTTCTTGCCAGATATTCTAACAGTAGAATCACACACTGTATTTCAGAAAAACACAGGGCCTAATTCAGAGTTGATCGCAGCAGCAAATTTGCTAGCAGTTGGGCAAAACCATGTTCACCGCAGGGGGGGCAGACATAACTTATGCAGAGAGAGTAAGATTTGGGTGGGGTGTATTCAAACTAAAAATAAGAATTTACTTACCGATAATTCTATTTCTCGGAGTCCGTAGTGGATGCTGGGGTTCCTGAAAGGACCATGGGGAATAGCGGCTCCGCAGGAGACAGGGCACAAAAAAGTAAAGCTTTTACCAGATCAGGTGGTGTGCACTGGCTCCTCCCCCTATGACCCTCCTCCAGACTCCAGTTAGGTACTGTGCCCGGACGAGCGTACACAATAAGGGAGGCAATTTGAATCCCGGGTAAGACTCATACCAGCCACACCAATCACACCGTACAACTTGTGATCTAAACCCAGTTAACAGTATGATAACAGAAAGAGCCTCTTAAAGATGGCTCCTTAACAATATAACCCGAATTTGTTAACAATAACTATGTACAGTATTGCAGATAATCCGCACTTGGGATGGGCGCCCAGCATCCACTACGGACTCCGAGAAATAGAATTATCGGTAAGTAAATTCTTATTTTCTCTATCGTCCTAAGTGGATGCTGGGGTTCCTGAAAGGACCATGGGGATTATACCAAAGCTCCCAAACGGGCGGGAGAGTGCGGATGACTCTGCAGCACCGAATGAGAGAATTCCAAGTCCTCTTTTGCCAGGGTATCAAATTTGTAGAATTTTACAAACGTGTTTTCCCCCGACCACGTAGCTGCTCGGCAGAATTGTAATGCCGAGACCCCTCTATCACTGACCTGGTTTGGGAGTGTTGTGGACTCGGGGCTTCTTCCGATGACCGGGAAGAGGAACCGCCACTGGGTCGTAGTAGAGATGGCCGGATGTAGGTCTTCCTCATGCAGAACTAAGACGGCAGGCGGGAGGCCCAGAGGAATTCTTGTAGGTCTCCTGTAAGACAAGACTTGTAGAAATAATGAAGGCTGGGGTACTGAGATATTGGAGACACTGTGGTATTGAAGGCACTGAGGTACTGGGAGTACAGGGAGTGCTGGGAGACCCTTGGAGGCACGGAGGTGTTTGGAGGCACGGAGGTGCTTGGAGGCACGGAGGTGTTTGGAGACACCGAGGTGTTTGGAGGGACGAGGTGCTTGGAGGCACGAGGTGCTTGGAGACACGGAGGTAACTGGAGGCACGGAGGTGCTTTGAGGCGCGGAGGTGCTTGGAGGCACGGGGTGCTTGGAGGCACGAGGTGCTTGGAGGCACGGAGGTGCTTGGAGGCACGGAGGTAACTGGAGGCACGGAGGTAACTGGAGGCACGGAGGTAACTGGAGGCACGGAGGTGCTTGAGGCGCGGAGGTGCTTGGAGGCACGAGGTGCTTGGAGGCACGAGGTGCTTGGAGGCACGGAGGTGCTTGGAGGCACGGAGGTGCTTGGAGGCACGAGGTGCTTGGAGACACGGAGGTAACTGGAGGCACGGAGGTGCTTGTAGGCACAGGATGCTTGGAAGCACAGGTTGCTTGTAGGCACAGGATGCTTGGAAGCACAGGTTGCTTGTAGGCACAGGATGCTTGGAAGCACAGGATGCTTGCAGGGACAGGATGCTTGGAAGCACAGGATGCTTGCAGGGACGAGGGAGCTCTGGATCATAGCTTCCACAGGAGAAACGAAGATACTCAGGCATCGGATCTCTGCCTGGTATCTGATTTTAAATTCCCCGCCCTAGCCTGATTGGCGGAGCAGGCAGGTGACGTCAGACCTGCTCCGCCTCCTTGCCCTTGCTTGTGATGGCGGCGCCCTTGCTTCCGGGAAGCCGCCGGAGAGCAGCGCCGACCCGCCGCTGAAGCCGGAGACTGACAGGGGAAGAGAGGCGCCGGGCAGACCAGGCCACCCGCAGGGACAAGCGCGGTCGCCGCTGCCCGAGGTTCGTGACAGTACCCCCTCCTCCAGGAGTGGCCCCTGGACACTTCCCGGGCTTAGTCGGATGTCTGGAGTGGAAGATCCGAATCAGACGAGGAGCCGTTACTTCAGTAGCCCCAATCCAACTTCTCTCCTCAGGTCCATAACCCTTCCAGTCCACCAAGTACTGTAATTTTTTATGAAGATAACGAGAGTCCAGAATAGCTTTGATTTCAAACTCCGCTCCAGCTTCTGCCACTACGGACGTTGGCCTTGGGAGTGCTGAGTGGAATCGATTCAGTATGAGGGGACGGAGTAGAGAAACATGGAAGGCGTTAGGTATGCGAAGATGGGCAGGCAAACCCAGTTTACAGACCACAGGATTTAAGACTTGTAGCACAGGGTAAGGACCGATGAACCTTGGAGCGAATTTCATGGTGGGCACCTTCAACCGGAGATTCCGTGTGGACAGCCATACCCTGTCCCCAACTTTATATTGAGGTGCGGCTTGCCGTTTCTTATCTGCAAAGAACTTGTACCGAACAGAAACCTGCTTAAGATTAGCATGAACCTTTCTCCAAATTTGTCCAAAGTGTCGTAGAGTGGACGCTACAGCAGGAACCTCTATTATCGGAAGGCTTGGAAATTCCGGAACACGGGGATGGAACCCGTAGTTGACGAAAAATGGTGATTCCCCAGTGGAAGAATGAAACAAATGGTTATGGGCAAACTCCGCCCAAGGCAACAACTCCACCCAGTTGTCCTGTGAAGGAGAGAGATACAACCGAAGAAAAGTCTCTAGATCTTGATTGACTCGTTCCGTTTGTCCATTTGTTTGGGGATGATAAGCCGACGAAAACTTAAGTTTAATGTGTAGAGTTGAACAAAGGGCTTTCCAAAACCTGGCGGTGAACTGTACTCCACGGTCAGAAACAATCTCTTGTGGCAACCCATGCAAACGAAAATGTTCTCGGATAAACAATAGAGCCAGTTTCGGTGCTGTCGGAAGACCAGTCAAGGGCACAAAGTGTGCCATCTTCGAAAAACGGTCAACGATAACCCAAACGGTGTTGCAACCCTTGGAACAGGGCAAGTCAGTGATGAAGTCCATGGAAATGTGAGTCCAGGGTCTCACAGGGATAGGCAGAGGACGAAGTAACCCTGCAGGAGGCAGACGAGGAGATTTATGTTGTGTACATTGGGGACATGAATTAACGCAATCTTGTACATCCTTCCTCATGGTGTTCCACCAGTAAGACCTTTGCAGAAACTTGTACATCTTCTGAGCGCCGGGATGACCGGAAAACTTGGAGTTATGGACCCACCGTAGTATTCCTGGGCGGAATCTAGCTGGTACGGACATTCTTCCAGGAGGAGGAGCTGGAGTAGTTAAAGCAGCAGAGACAGAAACTGGATTCAGAATTAAACCCCGCTCCGGAGGTTCATCCTCGTCTGTGGGAACCTGTGAACGGGAAAGCGCATCTGCTTTAATATTGAGAGTCCCGGCACGGTACTTGATAATGAACGAGAATCGGGAAAAGAAAAGTGCCCATCTCGCCTGGCGAGGATTCAAACATTGTGCGGATTTGATGTACAGTAAATTCTTGTGATCCGTGTAGATGGTAAACACATGTTTAGCCCCTTCTAGAAGATATCTCCATTCTTCCAAGGCAGATTTGATTGCCAAGAGTTCCTGGTCTCCAATAGAGTAATTTCGTTCGGCTGGAGAGAATTTACGAGAGTGGAAGCCACACGGATGTAATTTCTTATCAGAGGAATGCTGGGAGAGGACAGCCCCCACCCCGACTGAAGATGCATCAACTTCTAAGAAGAAGGGTTCCTCGAAATTTGGTTGTTGGAGAACTGGAGCCGTCGTGAAAGCTAACTTTAAGCGAGAAAAAGCTACAATGGCTTCCGGAGGCCACAAACTAGGATTAGAACCCTTTCTCGTCAGGGCAGTAATGGGTGCAACAATGGTGGAGAAACCTTTAATGAATTTCCTGTAGTAGTTCGCAAAGCCCAGGAACCTTTGTATTGCTTTCAGGGAAAGAGGCTGAGTCCAATCACGAATGGCCGACAACTTTTCCGGATCCATGCGAAGCTCCGTCCCCGAGATGACATAACCGAGGAACGGAATAGATGTTACTTCAAAGGTACATTTGGAAAGCTTGGCGTAGAGATGATTCTCTTGTAAACGGTGTAGCACCTCTTTGACTTGAGTCCTGTGTTCGACAAGATTCTTGGAAAAAATCAGTATGTCGTCCAGATATACCACAACGCTCTGATACAGCATATCACGAAAGATTTCGTTGACGAATCCCTGGAAAACCGCGGGAGCATTACTAAGACCAAACGGCATCACCAAGTATTCGTAATGCCCATCTCGGGTATTAAAGGCAGTCTTCCATTCATCCCCCTCTCGGATGCGTATAAGATTATAAGCTCCTCTCAAGTCGAGTTTTGAAAAAATGCGGGCACCACGAACCCTATCAAATAACTCTGTGATTAGTGGCAAGGGGTATTTATTCTTAATAGTAATGTCGTTTAGGCCGCGGTAGTCGATGCATGGTCTCAACCCCCCGTCCTTTTTCTTCACGAAAAAGAAGCCTGCACCAGCAGGGGAGGAAGAGGGGCGAATGAATCCCTTGAGCATATTGGACTTAATATACTCCGACATGGCTTGAGTCTCGGGAAGAGACAGAGGATATGTGCGACCACGAGGTGGCGTCTTCCCTGGGACAAGGTCAATAGGGCAGTCCCAAGGCCTGTGAGGTGGTAACAGGTCAGCAGCTTGTTCCGAAAATACGTCCTTGTACCCTTGATATGCCTCCGGAATGTGCTCTTCATCCGTTTTGGAGGTAACACGGAGCGGACAAACAGGAGTAAGACAATTAGTGTGACAAAAGGAACTCCAGGACAGAATTTGTGACGACTTCCAATCGATGTGGGGGTTATGACTTTTCAGCCAAGGCATTCCAAGAACCAGATCATGGGGCATTTCTGGGATTACCAAGAGTTCCAAATCTTCCTGATGTAGAGCCCCGACCCGCAGCTTAACTGGCCCCGTGCGCCACATTATGAGACCTTTGGAAATTCTAGTCCCGTTGATAGCCGTCAGTGAAATTGGCCGCTCGATAGGCCGTAACTTTAAACCCAAACTTTGGGCACAGAAGGAAGAAACGAAGTTCCCTGCAGCTCCGGAATCCAATAGGGCTTCACAAGACCTGGAGACTGAATTGGAGACTAGAGTTACTGGAAGCAAGCAGTCCGAAGTTGGAGAAGCTTTTGTCGTAACTCCCAGCTTGACTCCTCCGGAACAAGCTAGGTCTGCCCGTTTCCCGGACGGACTTTACAAGATTTAAGAAAATGATCTGCGGCTCCACAGTAAAGGCAGAGTTTACCCTCACGACGACGCTGTCGTTCTTCCGGAGACAGTCGGGAGCGGTTAATTTGCATGGGCTCATCTGAGCTAGGTGAGGCCACCGGCCTAGGAGTAGGATTCCGGAACCTGGAACGATCCGAACGGTTACGTTCTCTTCCACGCTCCTGCATCCGAAGATCCACCTTGACGCAAAGGGAAATCAAATCTTCTAATGGATCCGGCAGATCTCTAGTAACCAGCTCGTCTTTCAGCCGGTCGGAAAGACCGTTCCAGAAGGCAGCTCTCAGGGCATCATTATTCCAGCGTAGTTCGGAAGCAATGGTCTGGAAATGAACCACGTACTGGCCCACGGAACGGGCGCCCTGCCGAACACGGAGCAAATCGGAAGAAGCAGTGGTCATTCTGCCGGGCTCGTCGAAAATCCTTCGAAAGGACGAGATGAAGTTGGTGTAGTTGGAAACCATGGGATCAGATCGTTCCCATAATGGAGACACCCAATCCAAAGCAGAACCTTCCAACAGAGAAATAATATATGCTACCTTGGACCGGTCTGTAGGAAAGTTGTGTGCAAGTAGCTCGAAATGTACCTCGCACTGGTTCAAGAAACCACGACAATTTTTGGGATTCCCATTATAGCGGGACGGAGTAGGCAACTGAAGGCGTGGAGTGACACCGGCCGATGGTTGAACATTGCTGGCAACGGCAACTGGTGCGACTGCTGGAACAGGAGCCGGAATTACTGAGGCCAGAGACGCCTGAATCTGATCCAGACGCCCGGACAACTGCTGGAGGTACTGCATCACCTGACCTTGTGCTGCTTCCTGACTTTGCACTCGAGAAGCCAGGTTCTGGATGGCACTAGAGTCCGTGTTCCGATCCCCCGAGTCCATGAGGCCTGAGTATACTATCACTGACCTGGTTTGGGAGTGTTGTGGACTCGGGGCTTCTTCCGATGACCGGGAAGAGGAACCGCCACTGGGTCGTAGTAGAGATGGCCGGATGTAGGTCTTCCTCATGCAGAACTAAGACGGCAGGCGGGAGGCCCAGAGGAATTCTTGTAGGTCTCCTGTAAGACAAGACTTGTAGAAATAATGAAGGCTGGGGTACTGAGATATTGGAGACACTGTGGTATTGAAGGCACTGAGGTACTGGGAGTACAGGGAGTGCTGGGAGACCCTTGGAGGCACGGAGGTGTTTGGAGGCACGGAGGTGCTTGGAGGCACGGAGGTGTTTGGAGACACCGAGGTGTTTGGAGGGACGAGGTGCTTGGAGGCACGAGGTGCTTGGAGACACGGAGGTAACTGGAGGCACGGAGGTGCTTTGAGGCGCGGAGGTGCTTGGAGGCACGGGGTGCTTGGAGGCACGAGGTGCTTGGAGGCACGGAGGTGCTTGGAGGCACGGAGGTAACTGGAGGCACGGAGGTAACTGGAGGCACGGAGGTAACTGGAGGCACGGAGGTGCTTGAGGCGCGGAGGTGCTTGGAGGCACGAGGTGCTTGGAGGCACGAGGTGCTTGGAGGCACGGAGGTGCTTGGAGGCACGGAGGTGCTTGGAGGCACGAGGTGCTTGGAGACACGGAGGTAACTGGAGGCACGGAGGTGCTTGTAGGCACAGGATGCTTGGAAGCACAGGTTGCTTGTAGGCACAGGATGCTTGGAAGCACAGGTTGCTTGTAGGCACAGGATGCTTGGAAGCACAGGATGCTTGCAGGGACAGGATGCTTGGAAGCACAGGATGCTTGCAGGGACGAGGGAGCTCTGGATCATAGCTTCCACAGGAGAAACGAAGATACTCAGGCATCGGATCTCTGCCTGGTATCTGATTTTAAATTCCCCGCCCTAGCCTGATTGGCGGAGCAGGCAGGTGACGTCAGACCTGCTCCGCCTCCTTGCCCTTGCTTGTGATGGCGGCGCCCTTGCTTCCGGGAAGCCGCCGGAGAGCAGCGCCGACCCGCCGCTGAAGCCGGAGACTGACAGGGGAAGAGAGGCGCCGGGCAGACCAGGCCACCCGCAGGGACAAGCGCGGTCGCCGCTGCCCGAGGTTCGTGACACCCTCGGGCAGCCGCCCAAGATGAGCCCACCTTCCTTGTGGAATGGGCCTTAACAGATTTAGGCTGTGGCAGGCCTGCCACAGAATGAGCAAGTTGAATTGTGTTACAAATCCAACGAGCAATCGTCTGCTTAGAAGCAGGGGCACCCAACTTGTTGGGTGCATATAGTATCAACAGCGAGTCAGATTTTCTGACTTCAGCCGTCCTTGAAATGTATATTTTTAAGGCTCTGACAACGTCCAACAACTTGGAGTCCTCCAAGTCGCCAGTGGCCGCAGGCACCACAATAGGTTGGTTCAGGTGAAACGCTGATACCACCTTAGGGAGAAAATGCGGACGAGTCCTCAGTTCTGCCCTATCCGAATGGAAGATTAGATAAGGGCTTTTACAAGATAAAGCCGCCAATTCAGATACTCTCCTGGCGGAAGCCAGGGCCAGTAACATAGTCACTTTCCATGTGAGATATTTAAAATCCACCTTTTTCAATGGTTCAAACCAATGGGATTTGAGGAAATCTAAAACTACATTTAGATCCCACGGTGCCACCGGAGGCACCACAGGAGGCTGTATATGCAGTACTCCTTTAACAAAAGTCTGTACCTCAGGAACTGAGGCCAATTCTTTTTGGAAGAATATTGACAGGGCCGAAATTTGAACCTTAATAGATCTCAATTTGAGACCCCTAGACAATCCTGATTGTAGGAAATGTAGGAAACGACCCAGTTGAAATTCCTCCGTCGGAACACTCCGATCCTCGCACCCCGCGACATATTTTCGCCAAATGCGGTGATAATGTTTCGCGGTGACTTCCTTCCTTGCCTTAATCAAGGTAGGAATGACTTCTTCTGGAATGCCTTTCCCTTTTAGGATCTGGCGTTCAACCGCCATGCCGTCAAACGCAGCCGCGGTAAGTCTTGAAAGAGACAGGGACCCTGTTGTAGCAGGTCCCTTCTCAGAAGTAGAGGGCACGGGTCGTCCGTGACCAACTCTTGAAGTTCCGGTTACCAAGTCCTTCTTGGCCAATCCGGAGCCACTAGTATTTCTTACTCCTCCTCACCGTATAATCTTCAATACCTTTGGTATGAGAGGCAGAGGAGGAAACACATATACTGATTTGTACACCCAAGGTGTTACCAGTGCGTCCACAGCTATTGCCTGTGGATCTCTTGACCTGGCGCAATACTTGTCCAGTTTCTTGTTGAGGCGAGACGCCATCATGTCTACCATTGGTCTTTCCCAACAGTTTATTAGCATGTGGAAGACTTCTGGATGAAGACCCCCCTCTCCCGGGTGTATATCGTGTCTGCTGAGGAAGTCTGCTTCCCAGTTGTCCACGCCCGGGAAGAACACTGCTGACAGTGCTATTACGTGATTCTCCGCCCAGCGAAGAATCTTGGCAGCTTCTGCCATTGCACTCCTGCTTCTTGTGCCGCCCTGTCTGTTTACATGGGCGACCGCCGTGATGTTGTCCGACTGAATCAACACCGGTTTTCCTTGCAGGAGTGGTTCCGCCTGGCTTAGAGCATTTTAGATTGCTCTTAGTACCAGAATGTTTATGTGAATAGACTTTTCCAGGTTCGTCCATACCCCCTGGAAGTTTCTTCCTTGTGTGACTGCTCCCCAACCTCTCAGGCTGGCGTCCGTGGTCACCAGGATCAAATCCTGTATGCCGAATCTGCGGCCCTCCAATAGATGAGCCTTTTGCAACCACCACAGAAGATATACCCTTGTCCTTGGCGACAGGGTTATTCGCAGGTGCATCTGAGGATGCGACCCTGACCATTTGTCCAACAGATCCCTTTGGAAAATTCTTGCATGGAATCTGCCGAATGGAATTGCTTCGTAAAAAGCCACCATTTTTCCCAGGACTCTTGTGCATTGATGTACAGACACCTTTCCTGGTTTTAGGAGGTTCCTGACAGGTCGGATAACTCCTTGGCTTTTTCCTCGGGAAGAAAAACCTTTTTCTGAACCGTGTCCAGAATCATCCCTAGGAACAGCAGACGTATCGTCGGAAAACAGCTGCGATTCTTGGAATATTTAGAATCCAGTCGTGCCGTCGAAGAACTACTTTAGATAGTGCTCTTCCGACCTCCAACTGTTCTCTGGAACTTGCCCTTTTTAGGTCGTGCAAGTAAGGGATAATTTAGATGCCTTTTTTCTTTGAAGAAACATCTTTTCGGCCATTACCTTGGTAAAAAGGCCCGGGGTGCCGTGGATAATTCAAACGGCATCGTCTGAAACTGATATTGACAGTTCTGTACCACGAACCAGAGGTACCCTTGATGAGAAGGACAAATTTTGGACATGGAGGTAATCCTTGATGTCCAGGGACACCATATAGTCCCCTTTTTTCCGGTTCGCTATCACTGCTCTGAGTGACTTTATCTCGATTTGAACCTTTTATGTAAGTGTTCAAAACATTTTAGATTTAGACTATGTGTCACCAAGCCGTCTGGCTTCAGTACCACAATATAGTGTGGAAAAATAATACCCTTTTCCTTGTCGTAGGAGGGGTACTTTGATTATCACCTGCTGGATATACAGCTTGTGAATTGTTTCCAATGCTGCCTCCCTGTCGGAGGGAGCCGTTGGTAAAGCAGACTTCAGGAAGCTGCGAGGAGAAGATGTCTCGACTCTCCAATCTTTACCCCTGGGATAATACTCGTACGATCTAGGGGTCAACTTGCGAGTGATCCCACTGCGCCCTGAGACTCTTGAGACTACCCCCCCACCTTGAGTCCGCTTGCACGGCCCCAGCGTCATGCTGAGGACTTGGCAGACGCGGTGGAGGGCTTCTTTTCCTGGGAAAGGGCTGCCTGCTGCAGTCTACTTCCCTTACCTCTATGTCTGGGCAGATATGACTGGCCTTTTGCCTGCATGCCCTCATGGGAAAGGAAAGATTGAGGCTGAAAAGACGGTGTCTTTTTTAGCTGAGATGTAACTTGGGGTAAAAAAGGTTGGATTTCCCAGCTGTTGCTGTGGTCCCCAGGTCCGATGGACCGACCCCCAAATAACTCCTTCCCTTTATACAGCAATACTTCCATCTGCCGTATGGGATCTGTATCACCTGACCACTGTCGTGTCCCTGACATCTTCTGGGAGATATGGACAACGCACTTATCTTGATGCCAGAGAGCAAATATCCCTCTGTGCATCTCACATACATATATATAGAATGCATCCTATTAAATGCTCTACATGAATAAAATATTTTCAGTCAGGGAATCCGACCAAGCCAACCCAGCACTGCATCTCCAGGCTGATGGCGATCGCTGGTCGCAGTATAACCACCGTATGTGTGTATATACTTTTTAGGATATTTTTCCAGCTTCCTATCAGCTGGCTCCTTGAGGGCGGCCGTATCTGGAGACGGTAACGCCACTTGATAAGCGTGTGAGCGCCTTATCACCCTAAGGGGTGTTTCCCAACGTACCCTAATTTCTGGCGGGAAAGGGTATAACGCCAATATTTGCTATCGGGGTAACCCTACGCATCATCACACACTTCATTTTATTTTATCTGATTCAGGAAAAACTACAGGTAGTTTTTTCACTCCCACATAATACCCTTTCTTGTGGTACTTGTAGTATCAGAAACACGTAACACCTCCTTCATTGCCCTTAACGTGTGGCCCTAATGAGAAATACGTTTGTTTATTCACCGTCGACACTGTATTCAGTGTCCGTGTCCGTGTCTGTGTCTGTGTCGACCGACTGAGGTAAATGGGCGTTTTTAAAACCCCTGACGGTGTTTCTGAGACGCCTGGACCGGTCCTAATAGATTGTCGGCCGTCTCATGTCGTCAACCGACCTTGCAGCGTGTTGACATTCTCACGTAATTCTCTAAATAAGCCATCCATTCCGGTGTCGACTCCCTAGAGAGTGACATCACCATTACAGGCAATTTCTCCGCCTCCTCACCAACATCGTCCTCATACATGTCGACACACACGTACCGACACACAGCACACACACCGGGAATGCTCTGACAGAGGACAGGACCCACTAGCCCTTTGGGGAGACAGAGGGAGAGTCTGCCAGCACACACCAAAAACGCTATAATTATATAGGGACAACCTTATATAAGTGTTTCTCCCTTATAGCATCTTTTATATATATACAATATCGCCAAAATCAGTGCCCCCCCTCTCTGTTTTAACCCTGTTTCTGTAGTGCAGTGCAGGGGAGAGCCTGGGAGCCTTCTCTCCAGCTTTTCTGTGAGAGAAAATGGCGCTGTGTGCTGAGGAGATAGGCCCCGCCCCTTTTTCGGCGGCCTCGTCTCCCGCTATTTTTGAAGTTAGGCAGGGGTTAAATATCTCCATATAGCCTCTGTGGGCTATATGTGAGGTATTTTTTGCCTCTAATAAGGTTTTTATTTGCCTCTCAGAGCGCCCCCCCCAGCGCTCTGCACCCTCAGTGACTGTTGTGTGAAGTGTGCTGAGAGGAAAATGGCGCACAGCTGCAGTGCTGTGCGCTACCTTTATGAAGACTCAGGAGTCTTCAGCCGCCGATTTTGGACCTCTTCTCTCTTCAGCGTCTGCAAGGGGGCCGGCGGCGCGGCTCCGGTGACCATCCAGGCTGTACCTGTGATCGTCCCTCTGGAGCTAGTGTCCAGTAGCCAAGCAGCAAATCCACTCTGCACGCAGGTGAGTTCACTACTTCTCCCCTAAGTCCCTCGTTGCAGTGATCCTGTTGCCAGCAGGACTCACTGTAAAGTAAAAAACCTAAGCTAAACTTTCTCTAAGCAGCTCTTTAGGAGAGCCACCTAGATTGCACCCTTCTCGTTCGGGCACAAAATCTAACTGGAGTCTGGAGGAGGGTCATAGGGGGAGGAGCCAGTGCACACCACCTGATCTGGTAAAAGCTTTACTTTTTTGTGCCCTGTCTCCTGCGGAGCCGCTATTCCCCATGGTCCTTTCAGGAACCCCAGCATCCACTTAGGACGATAGAGAAATCTAAATTGCAGTGTAAAAATAAAGCAGCCAGTGTTTACCCTCCACAGAAACAAAATAACCCACCCAAATCTAAAGGTGTGTACACACGGTGAGAAAAATCTGTAAGATTTTACTATATTGTCAAAATCTTATGAAAAGTATATCTTAAGGTATTAGGCAGCTTGAGATACAGATTCGATCCCGATGCGCACTCCCGTGGGGTCAGTATCGTAAGGCTAGATAGACTGTGCAGGTAAGTCAATCTTGACTATCTAGTGTACTATCTAGTACAAAGTATAGTCAAAATTGGCACTTAGTCAAAGTCGTACATAGACAATGGCCCTCATTCAGAGTTGATTGCACAGCTGCTAAAAGTAGCTAGCGAGCGAACACCTTGTCGTCGCCCACGGGAGGAGTGTATTTTCGCTTTGCAAGAGTGCGATCGCATGTGCAGCCGAGCGACGCAAACACATTTTGTGTAAAACAAGACCAGCCCTGTAGTTACTTATCCTGTGCGATGATTCTAGAGTTGGAGGTCCCGGAATTGACGTCAATTACCCGCCCTGCAAACGCCTGAACACGCCTGTGTTTGCCCACCACTCCCAGAAAACGGTCAGTTGACACCCATAAACGCCCTCTTCCTGTCAATCTCGTTGTGATCGGCTGTGTGAATGGATTCGTCGCTAGAAGCATTGCACAGCAACGATGAACTTTGTACCCGTACGACACGCGTGCGCATTGTGGTGCATACGCATTCGCAGTTTTGCCATATTTTTACCTGATTGCTGCAAAAATCGGCAGCGAGCGATCAACTCGGAATGACCCCCAAAATCTCAAGCAAAGATAGTCAAAATCTGTACGATCTGTGCTATCTGGGCTCTGGGGGAGTTCAAATGTTATATCTGCCACACCTACAGTGCACATGGGGCCTAATTCAGACCTGATCGCTCGCTAGGGGTTTTTTGCACTGTTGCAAGCAGATAGTTGCCACTCATAGGGGAGTGTATTTTTGCTTTGCAAGTGTGAGAACGCATGTGCAGCCGAGCAGTACACAAAAGTTTTGTGCAGTTTCTGAATTGCCCAGAACTTACTCAGCCGCTCTGATCACTTCAGCCTGTCTGGGACCGGAATTGACGTCAGACACCCGCCCAGCAAACGCTTGGACACGCCTGCGTTTTTTCAAACACTCCCAGAAAACAGTCAGTTGCCACCCACAAACGCCTTCTTCCAGTCAATCTCCTTGCGATCGGCTGTGCGAATGGATTCTTCGTACAATCCATTGCACAGCAACGATCTGCTTTGTGCCTGTGCGATGCGCCTGTGTATTGCGGTGCATACGCATGCGCAATTCTGACCTGATCGGAGCAAAAAATCCTAGCGTGCGATCAGGTCTGAATGAACCCCATGGTTTTGCCCAATTGCTAAGAAATTTGCTGCTGCGATCAACTCTGAATTACCCCCACAGTGCAGTGAAATAAACACACAACAGTGAAATAACACAGAGCCCCTGACAATCCCATATGTAGTGATATAGAGAGGGATGAGACCAGCATACAATGCCACACAGTCAAAGCAGTGCTCTGCTGGGCATAAACTAGAGCCCTAGATAAGGCAGCCGGTATTAGTGTTAACCTAAATGCTCCCCCCTTTCTATAAATCCCCCTGGTACCAGTACAAGGTGATTTAGCAGGGTCTGTGGATGAGCAGCGCGTTGCATGCAGCCAGGATGTCAGCAGCAGCTGGAAATGGCGCCTCTGAGCTGCTGGTCCCACTCTCCTGGAAGCCCCGCCCCCATAATGGTGCGCAGTCCTTCAACAAGATTATACTGGCTTTGTGTCTGATTTTGTGTAAAATGGAGTTAATACCCCTTATAACACCAATGCCAGTGTGGGTGTCCTCAGCGGGCACCGCAGCCCACAGCCAGGTGTCCATTGCGCCCTTATGCCGCCATTGTCACCGGGGACCCGCTAACCGGGACTCCGGTGTTAGTACTGACCGCACCGCATCTTCGCCATCTGTTAGGGGTGGCGGAATGCTGCTGGCTTGTGCGCACACCCTGGGGGCATGTGAAACAGCGCCTCAGGAGCTAACGTTCTGTCAGTGGGGATATGAACCATTAACCCTATAGGAGGTTGGTTCGGTTTCCCCCTAAGTTCCACGACGCAGGCAGACTGGTGCAAGCCAGTGCTGCTTGAAAATAACAAACCAAAATACATTTCTGATGAAAACTCTCTGGAGCTCCAGAGAATGCACCTGGCTCCTCTGGAACATTTTTCTAAACTGAGTCTGCAGGAGAGGCATAGAGGGTAGGAGCCAGCACACACTGAGCATTTCTTAAAGTGCCATGCTCCAATGGACCCGATCTATACCCCATGGTACTAATCCATCCCAGTATCCCCTAGGATGTTAGAGAAATATTGACTGTGAGGGCGTAAGAGAAATTCGATATTATAACCCTGGGAGACTGTATTGTTGACCCAGACATCTGGAGAGGTTTCAGCCCAGGCTTCCTGAAACCTTGTCAACCGGGCACCCACCTTGGGGGACCCAAGGTGAGCTGGAAGACTGTCATGCCACTGCTTTTTGATTGGGCTTAGAATCCTGTTTTCGGGTTGTTGACTGGGAACAGCCTCTGCCCCTGTTCCCACAAGATTGTAGTGGTGAGAGTCTGATTTTGAAAAGCCCAATAAGGAGACTATTGCAATAATTAATGAGATAATTAGTGCATGAATTAGAATTTTTGCAGTGTCTTGTGTAATATATGGTTGTATACTGTACATGTTTTTTAGATGATATGTAAAAGGATTTGGAGACAGACTGAATATGAGAAATAAAGGCCAGTTCAGAGTTAAGGATGACACCAAGGCAGCGAGCTTGTGGGGTGGGGTTGAGTTATCAACAGTGATAGAGGTATAAGGTAACTGCTAGTGACTGGTGGAAAAATTCTGTTTTTCATCCAAGAAGAAATGCCAGAAATACAGATGGTGACAAATCTGTTAAGGATAGGAGTCATGAGTTTCATGAAATCTGAAAGAGGTGATTAGTTTTCCAAGAGAAGTGGTATAGATTTAAAAAAGTAGAAGACCTAAGATTGGGTCTTGTGGTATTCCAACTGATAGAGGTAGCGAAGAGGAGGTGGATTCAGAGAAAGGAACACCGAAAGAGCAATTTGATATGTAGGACGAGAGCCATGATAGGGCAGTGTCCTGAAGACCTAGGGATTGTAGTTTTTGTATAAAAACAGTGTGGTCAACAGTGTCAAGCGCAGCACAGATTTCTAGAAGAATAAGGAGTGAGTAATAGCCTTTAGACTTAGTGGTGATCAGATTGTTCACTCTGTGGTGTTGGGAATGAAAGCCTTACTGACACGGGTACAATAAGTTGTATGGATGATGAAAGTAAGTGAGGCGGGTGTAGGTAGCTCTCTTAAGTAGCTTGGAGGGTCATAGAAGCTGAGAGAAGGGATGGTAATTTGAGACAGAATTTTGTTTTTTTTTCTGAAAAGGAGTAGTGCCTGCATGCTTGAAAAGTGATGGAAAGATACCAGCAGAGAGAGAGATTACAAATTTTAATTAAAGTTGGAATGAGCTCAGGAGACAGAGCTGTACTGATTTGTGAAGGTAAAGGATCAAGAAGAGAGGTAGCAGAGTAGGAAGATGATAAGAGTTTAGATAATTAATCTTCATTTGTGGGATCGAAAGAAGAGAAGGTGCCATAGGGTTTATGGAAGGAAGTCACTGATCGTAAATGGGTCATGCTGCTCCCAAGAAATTGGGGTATTCCAAAATGATAGCTCATTTTCCTTGGAAGAATTTTTGAAACAGATCCTAAAATGAAACAAAGGTCAAGCAATGACAGACTGGTAGCATGCCCTACTACCTTAAGCGCAACAAACTGTATATAGGACACGGACAGCAAAAAGTGAAGGGGTCTGATGGGCATTGAAGAGGAATGTGGGTTGGTCTGAAGGGCATGTGTTATAGCCTGGTGACATGTGGAGAGGACTGAGGGATACTGAAGGGGCTAGTAAGGTTAATTAATGAACATTCAAGGGGCAATTGGGTTGATGCATTTGGGGAGGTCTTGGGGGTAATTGAAAGAGTATGTGGGGGTTTAACTGGGTAA
The DNA here is from genome assembly GCF_028390025.1 of Pseudophryne corroboree. Taxonomy (NCBI): domain Eukaryota; kingdom Metazoa; phylum Chordata; class Amphibia; order Anura; family Myobatrachidae; genus Pseudophryne; species Pseudophryne corroboree. The sequence continues at coordinate 133,070,022 of NC_086451.1, forward strand.
GATTTAATTATTGCATATAATTAGTGTCTACAATTTAATTATGCTTCACATTAGTGCCCACAGTTCACAGTATGCCACACAGATGTAGCTATGCTTCACATCTAATAAATCTTAGAACACTATGGTAATTGCTTTACATGTAAAAAAAAACTTATAAGGGTACATCACAATAATCACAAGAGAATACTATATAATATATTCATCCTGTGCCGCAAACTCTTACCTCTATTGCTATGCCACAGTCCCACTGAGCATCATATTTACTTCCATTTGGAAAGTACAGTGTTCCCTGTCCATGAAACATTCCATCTTTCACCTCTCCCTCATAGCGGGTTTCTGTAGGGAGGACGTACTCTCCTTTACCTTCCAGTCTACAAGAGAGGAAGAGCTGCTTACATGGGTCATATAGTCTTACATGAACAGGCACACTGGGAATGGAGATAGTGCAGACTGGAGATTTAAACGGAAAAAAATGATATCTACTGGTTAATGGGTTATTGATAATAATACAATTGTAAATTCTGAATTTCAAGTTTTACGCATGAAACACTGAAGTGAACAGCCAATTGTACGGCACATATGGCTCATTACAGTGCATGTAACCAGCCCTGTTAGCCCCTGGCTTGCTCCTGCTCCTACCCCGGTTGCTCCCGACCCCTACCGTATCCAGGGCCGGCGCTACCATTAGGCAGCTTTAGGCAGCTGCCTATGGGCGCCGGCTCCTGAAGGGCGACACTGAGTGCAATAACAAAAAAAATAATTAAGGAACGGAGCTGCTGGAGCCCGAGCAGGAGGCCGCGGCCAGTGGCGGATTCTGAGCGGACTCAGGGGGGCGGGGGCGTAGCCTGGAAATACATTTTTTATTTACAATGCCGCCCAGCACCCGCTGGCAGCAGTCCACAGCACCGAGAGGCGCTGCTCAGGGTGCTACTGATGACTGCCTGTGAGCCGGCTCCAGGGCACACTGCTGGAGCCGGCTTAGATTACCATGCACTTCCGGGTGGCTGGCTGACCCCTCCCCAGGGACCAGCGTCCGCCTCTCGTTGCAAGCACTGCCAAGCAGCACTGAATCTGACCATGATTATCTGTCGTTGGTGTGGACGGCAATGATTCCACTCCGCATAGGATCTTCCACGGGGAGTGGACATTACAGAAGCCCCAGCACTGAACAGAGGAGCCTGGGGGAAGCTGGACTGGCGCTGCTGCTGCCGTTTCAGGTCAGTCACAGTCACCGTTTCTGCTTGCCTGATGTATACCTGCAGCAGGTCACTAGTACAGCCCCATTCCCTACAATATGCTGCACCCCTAATTACTCCCTATGTCCCATATACACCGCTGACTGCTCCCTATGTCCCTGACTGCTCCCTATGTCCCTGACACACCCCTGACTGCTCCCTATGTCCCTGACTGCTCCCTATGTCCCAGATACACCCCTGACTGCTCCCTATGTCCCAGATACACCCCTGACTGCTCCCTATGTCCCAGACTGCTCCCTATGTTACTGACACATCCCTGACTGCTCCCTATGCCCCCGACTGCTCCCTATGTCCCTGACTGCTCCCTATGTCCCCGATACACCCCTGACTGCTCCCTATGTCTCTGACTGCTCCCTATGTTACTGACACATCCCTGACTGCTCCCTATGCCCCTGACTGCTCCCTATCTCCCAGATACACCCCTGACTGCTCCCTATGCCCCTACCTGCTCCCTATGTCCCAGATACACCCCTGACTGCTCCCTATGTCCTCGACTGCTCCCTATGTCCCAGATACACCCCTGACTGCTCCCTATGTACCAGATACACCCCTGACTGCTCCCTATGTCCCAGACTGCTCCCTATGTTACTGACACATCCCTGACTGCTCCCTGTATCCTTGATTGCTCCCTATGCCCCTGACTGCTCCCTATATCCTTGATTGCTCCCTATGCCCCTGACTGCTCCCTATGTCCCCGACTGCTCCCTATGTCCCAGATACACCCCTGACTGCTCCCTATGTCTCTGACTGCTCCCTATGTTACTGACACATCCCTGACTGCTCCCTATATCCTTGATTGCTCCCTATGCCCCTGACTGCTCCCTGTGTCCCTGACACACCCCTGACTGCTCCCTATGCCCCTGACTGCTCCATATGTCCCAGATACACCCCTGACTGCTCCCTATGTCCCAGACTGCTCCCCATTAGCGGATTTACTGTTAGGCAACCCAAGCGGCGGCGGGTCCCTGGGGGCTCACTGACCGTATTGAATCATAGTGCATTGGAGGGTATTTCTATTTTTTGGAGGACCATGAGCTCCGCCGAAAAAGTCCCAGCGTTGGACTGTTTGAGTCCTGGCAAGCTGACAGTGATTAGACAGCTGCCGGGTGCCCATCTAGCGCACCTGAAGGTGGGCCCTTCATAGTGGCAGCATATCCCCCTCCTCAGAATCTGGCTATCAATTCCTGGCATGCTGCAGCTCTAGTATCCTGATCCCCCGTGACTCACTGTGATGTGGTATATAATCAGGGCAGGCGCTAACGCCACTTGAAGGGTGGTACTAAGTGCAAAAAAAAAAATGAAGGAAGTGACTTTTCTCTGTGATCGCCATGAGGGATGTGAGGCACCCGCTCCCGGCTCACCTGGTGTCGGATCTGAAGGGTTAGAGCCACATATTTGGCGCTGTTCCCACCTCCCCTCTCCTGCACTGCTCGCTTCTCCCCGCCTGCCCTACCTGATGACCATGTAGATTTACAAGATCTGCTGTCTCTGCCGGGACCACAAACCATGCAATAAGGCCATGGAGCTGCTGGACCCTGGACTAACCCTGGCCTATACCATAACTGAAACCGCTAAATTATCAAGAGGTGGCTATGGAACTTATAATAAGACGCCGTGTCCACATTTTTTCATCTGAGGGGCTCAGTATTTTGGTGGTGGTGGTAGGAGGGAGGGGAGGGGGGGAGGGTGACGCTGCTGATTTGCCTAGGGTGCTGGGAAACCTTGCACCGGCCCAAACCGTACCGTCCATTGCGCTGCTCCCCATGGTACTGACTGCCCGTGTACTCCATCACCTCCCTGTCGGCGTCACCAAGGCAACGCAACACCAAACGTCGCCATAGCCACTGTGGTCACATGACACCGGCAGCCCAATGAGACGCTAGGATACATACGAGTGTTGTAGAAAATCACCTCTGGGAAGGAGAAATAAGTAAACCAACGCGATGACGTCAGCGCGCATTGACGTGCCACACAGAAGACATATTGCGCCTGCGCAGTAGGCTGACCTTCCCGGGACAGGAGCAGCCATGCCGGGCACCGTGGAGTTACCCACGGCCGATGAGCTGTCAGTGCGGGAGGTATATTTATTTGTTTATTTCTTGCAGTATGTAGCGCGAGTGTGCGCGGAGGAATAACTGTAAATACCACGTGTGTGTGTGTGTGCACGTAGCAAGCGTGCCGCTACTGCCGCCTATCTGAGCCTGTGCCCTGCTTCTCGGTATGGTCATACTTTGTTACTGTACTGATATTGTACGGCTACCGGGTACTTATAATGGCTACAGAATGTAACAATGCTGGCACACTTTACCTCGTGCCATTCCCAAGCCTTTGACCCCCCCCCCCCCCCCCCCTCATGCACAGCTAATCAACAGTTAATATGAAGACATTTGTAACTACACCTCTATATGTATGGTGTGTATTCCCTCCATCCCTGTACAGTACATGGTGTTCCACAGAGCCCATCAGATCACGCTCAGTACTGTAGGTGGCCACACACAGTACGATGTTTACCGAGGGTCCATCTGAGGGTTGTCCCTACACACTGGGCAATCCGGTTCCTGAATACCTGCTGTGTCAGTCCCCCTGTATAACGCTGCTAGGGATAGTCCGCCACATCGCTGATCGTAGGAACATGCAGAAAGATCAGGCGAATCGATGGACAACACCACGGGAGCATGCAATTAAGAATATCATGCTCATACACAGAACAATATAGCTGTCGGGTGTGGTATGTTAGATAGACTAGACTTATGAGCTTTACACACTGGGTGATATGAGTGAAAGATACATGTATGAACAATCTCGTTCATATCTTTCAGTGCGGAGGCACAAGCAATGAACGATGCTCGGCTCGCGCTCGTTTATCGCTGGTGCCCCGTCGCTTGTGCATGCAGACCAATATGGACGATCTCGTCCATATTTGCCTGCACTGCTATGGTGACGGGGAGTGAAGAAACTTCACTCCCCCCGTCACTGCCCCTCTGCTGCCGGGTCGGCCGTATCCGCCGTCAGGCAGCTCGGCAGCGGATCGCGCAGTGTGTAGGGCCCATTAGGTCGACCACTATTGGTCGAGAGTAAGTAGGTGGACATGGTTTCTAGGTCGACAGGTACTAGTTTGACATGAAAAAAGGTCGACAGGAGTTTTAGAAAATATTTTGGTGTCATTTTCTTTGTAGAGAGACTGGGAACCCCAATTAGTGTCCCCTCGTGTGCTTCAGGCAAGGTGCCTCGCTCCGCTACCACTGCGCTCGGCACAGGTTACTGTTCCCAATTGTAGTCCAGATGGATCGTGAAATATGAAAAAGTTTAAAAAATTTAAAAAATGTGAAAAACTCATGTCGACCCAGTACATGTCGACCTACTTACTGTTGTGTCGACCTTAGTCTTGTTGACCTAGTGACCGGATCACATAGCTGTCTTATCGTTCCAATGCATTGGATAGTCGGCTATATCGTTCCGTGTGTGGGGACCAAACCAAAGGAGCTGATAACTGTGTTTGTGGCTTCCTATTGGTCTACGCGACAACACCCAGTTTGTGCCAGTTTCAGGGCTCTGATAAATGATATGGATAACCCACTGCAATTTTAATGATTTGTAGTTTTGGGAATTGCTGCTTTTTTATTTTTTTTGGTCTTTGATTTAACAGAAACTTCTCAATATGCTCCTTCACTTTCTTTTCTTGTCTCCCCACCCCCCCCCCCCCCCCCCCCCCCCCCCAAAAACAAACAAACAAAAAAAACAAAAAACAAACCTTTAGATCAATGTAAGTTCTGCTGTGCTGAAGGCTGCAGCCCATCACTACGGGTCCCGATGTGACAAACCTAATAAGGAATTTATGTTATGTCGCTGGGAAGAAAAGGACCCCAGAAAGTGTCTGTCCGAAGGCAAAAAGGTGAATGAATGTGCCCTGGAGTTTTTCAGGTACTGTCCTGGCAGAGTCATTTCTTAATTTCTGACAATGGTTTTGCTGCATGATTTTGGTTCTGGGAAGTGTTCTTAAGCTGTTACCAGTTCTTGTGTGTATGAGGTTGGAGATTAGCCTTGTATATCTAATTGCCTGCTGTGAGCTTTATAATTGCTACTGTTTAAAAATTATATTTTTTGTATAACGGGACAGGTGTTTGTTTATGGAACTGTTATAGTTTTGTTGTATTTATTAACATGTTAACAAAATTGTGCATTGTTTTGAAATGTACTTAGTGACAGTGAATAAATGACTAAAAATTAGCACATACGATTTTGAAAGTGGGTTGGGAGAATAGTGTTATTTTAAGTATGACTGTTCAGTTAATTTTTTTTTCTGTACTTCACAGGAGTATTAAAGCTCATTGCGCAGATCCTTTTACTAAATACTGGACATGTCTTGACTATAATAACCTACTAGACCTCCGTCACTGCCGTAAACAGCAACAGGAATTTGATAACTGTGTTCTTGACCAGCTTGGCTGGGTGAGACCAGACTTGGGAGAATTGTCCAAGGTGAGGCTTTCGTTTATGTTACTGTCTGGTAGATGTATAAATTTTTATTTTTGGTGCGTTATGGATGCTGGAGCATATCGCAGTTTTTAACCGGCGATATGCTCTCGCACTTCACCTGAATGTATATCCCCCTGGTGAGGTCTCTTACCGCTGCGCTATGTTGGCCCGCTGGTGAAGTGTGCTCCTGTGTCCTTGCGTCTGTCGGTGTGGGTCTGCGCATGCACACGAGACTTCCTTCCCACTGTCCTCCGCTCCTGTAGTAGTGCGCATGCGCGTCCTCTGTCCTGTGATGCCGTGGATGTGTGCCGAGGTGGCGGGTTACAATTAACTTTATTCAAAATATCACAAACAAACATGGCCGCCGGCAGAAAAAAAGACATTTGGGAGCCGCACCGCATGGAAAACAACAGCGAAGTCGAAGACTGCAGGCGCCGAAGTGGAGATCCGAAAAAGCCCTTCATACATTGGTAAGTCCTGCCGCCGCCAGCTAGAGGGTGGTGACGGCGAAAAGGGGAGGGGCCCATAGCGCAGCACGAAAAAAACAACCAAATCCTCATTCATACATCGGGAGGTGCGGTAACTGCAGCAAATAGCGTGCGCAGTTACCGTTTTTACCCAGAAAAACAGTCCATACATCTATCCCTGTGTCTCAATGAATACCTTCCCATGTGTTACCACGTATCTATGGACATAATGCCTGTTTGAGAATTGTACGCAAATGGTGCTGCAACTGCGATCCCATGCATGGATAAAGTGTGAAAACATGCAAATGCTAGTATAATCCTTTTCTGCATGTACGAGCATGAGATGGACTGTGTAAAACATGCAACGCACACTACTTATGAGTACTGTGCAGATCCATTGGCTGCTCCGTGCACTCCTCCACCATCTGCACAGTCCACAGACTGCTAGAGTAAGTCCTGTGGCATGCGGATTGGACTGTGTATATTCCATAAAATGTGGCCACTGGACCTTATTCAGGTTTGTTAGCAAACTAGAAAAGTTAGCAATTTTGAAAACTCATGTTGCACTGCAGGTGGGGCAGATGTAACATGTGCCAAGAGATTTAGATTTGGGTGGGGTGTGTTCAAACTGAAATCTGAATTGCAGTGTAGAAAATATGCAGTCCGTATTTACCATGCATAGAATCAGAGCCGGCCCTAACCAATATGATGCCCTAGGCAAGATTTTGGCTGGTGCCCCCTAGCACCGCCGCTAGTTCTGCAGGAGATAATGGCATGAGTCAGCTGGTAGCTCTGCTAATGTCGGGCGCCTTTTGTTTATAAAAATGCATCTTATTTGCATTACTATGTGGCTAGGATGCACATGCAGCTTCTGCTGATTAAAATGATATGCGGCATGCCTATATTCTGTGTGTGACTGTGGCTGTATCTGCATATGAAATGCTATATTACAGTGGTTTCCAGGACTACACTGCAACGTAGCATTTTGTATGCAGATACAGCCGCAGTCACACACAGAATATAGGCATGCCGCATATCATTTTAATCAGCAGAAGCTGCTGGTGCCCCTAAGCATACCAAATGCCCTAGGCAACTGCCTAGTTTGCCTATGCCTAAGGCCGGCTCTGCATAGAATCAATATAACCCATCTAAATCTCTCATGTTACATCTGACCCATCTGCAGTGCAACATGGTTCTGCCCAATTGCCAACTTTTTTGGTTTGCTAACTATGGGAGTAATTCAGAGTTGATCGCAGCAGCAAATTTGTTAGCAGTTGGCCAAAACCATGTGCACTGCAGGTGTGGCAGATAATAGGATTTTAAATATCTACCGGTAAATCCTTTTCTCGTGGTCCATAACTGATATTGGGCAGACTTAGTACGATGGGGGTATAGACGGTCCAAGGGAGTCGGTGCACTTTTAAAGTTCTTCAACTGGATGTGCTGGCTCCTCCGCCCTCTATGCCCCCTCCCACAGGCAGTTATAGGTAACAGTGCCTGAAGGAGAAAGGACATACATGAGAGAAGGAACATAACAATAAAGAGTGGTGAGATTTGCACACCACTAACATAAAACAACCAGTAACGGCTGGTAACCAAAAAGCAACAGCTGAACAGGTAACCATAGAAAAGACAACCTGCAAAAAAGTCAACGCACTGAGGCGAGCGCCCAATATAGCTTATGGATTACGAGAAAAGGATTTACCGGTAGGTTAATTAAAATCCTATTTTCTCTTACCTCCTAGTGGATACTGGGGTCTTGTACTTTAGTACCATGGGGTATAGATCGGCTCCACTGGAGCCTGGTACTTTAAAAAAACCTTTAGTGTGTATGTGTGTGCTGGCTCCTTCCCTCTATGCCCCTCCTACCAGACTCATTTTTGAAAAATGTGCCCGAGGAGCCGGGTGCATTTTTCTGGAGCTCCAGAGATTTTTCCTTTTTATTTTTATTTTAGTTTATTATTTTCAGGTAGCTCTGGTTGGCAACCAGGCTACCTGCTTCGTGGGACTTTGATTTGGGGGGGTTGACCGAACCAACCTTCTGAGGGTTAGTGGTTTGTAATCCCAGCTGACAGGACACTGCATTCTGAGTTACTGATCACACATCGTTAGTATGTGTGCCCACGCCAGCAGCTAGCCGCCACCTTCTAACATGCCGAAGTTACAAGGTGCGGTGAGTGTTACACTGGGGTCCCGGTTAGCGGGTCCCTGGTGCAGTTTTGGAGGCAAGTCATGCGGCGGTCACTTGCCTGGAGCTGCGGTGCCCGCTGCTGACAAACTAGCTCAGGGCTGTGCCCCGCAGTGCTCACTGTCTCAAGGCTTTGTGTGTACTGCACAATGCATATTCTACTACGTGGCCAGTATAAACTATGGTAGGGACTTCGCGCCATTACAAGGGGAGGGGCTTCTCGGAGTTGAACCAGCGGCGGGAAGGCGCCATTTCCTGCTGCTGCGGATCTTCAAAGCTGCATGCACGCTGCTCCTCCAGGACCCATGCTGCTACAGATTGTAAAACTGGTACCAGGGGGTCATAGAAAGGGGCGAGCACGCCAGCAGTAGCACCGCTGCACTAATATCAGGTCATACATCTGTTTCTACACACTATGTGCTGGTGTCTGCTCCTCAGTGTCACTCCTGGGGCTTTCTAGGGTCTGTGTGGTGGTGTTTGTCAGTGAATTGCGTTGTATTGCTATTGTGTAAGATGTCTGTAGACATGGTTATGTGTGTTGCTTGCAACTCTACCCCGTCCTCATGTGTGAGCAATGTTCCTTATCTCCACAGGGACCTAGCTCACAGGCACCTGACTGGCTAGATAGCTTTAAAAGCATGATTCAAAATGTGAATTTAGAATTCGCTGCAGCTAAAAGAGAGAGACAGGTGTTAAAACACTCTATTGATTGTGTGGTTAAAGCTGCAGATGCCAAGAAGGCTTCTCAGCCCCCTCTAGTGGTTTCACATAAACGCTCACTGCCACAGGTGCTCCAGCCTGATTCTGATCAGCCTGATGTGGATGAGGACAGTTCTCTGTCCTCTGGGGTGGAGGCTCTAATTTTTGCTGTAAGAGAGGTTCTTCACATACTGGATCAGGAGGCAGAACCAGAGGAGGACTTATACTTTAATGTTAGGAAAAGTTGCTGAAGCCTTGGGTCTGTGTCTAAGGAATTAAACTGCCTGGCCAGGGAGTAAATGTAGATATCCTTTCTGCGCTCATGAGCGCAGAAGGGATATCTCCATTTTCTTGTTCATTATGCCATGGTTGTTGAGTTACGTCCTGTAGACATCCCCCACCTCAGCTCTCAGAGGCGCAGCAGTTCTCTATCAACTTTTCCCTGGCCAGGGAGGCTTGGTTGAACCCTGATAAAAAATATAAAATTCCTCAGAGGTTTTTAAATACCTTTCACCTCCTAGCTGAGGACAGGAAGGTATGGGAACCCCCGTCCGTCAGTCTATACGTCGATATCCCGACTGTCTAAGAAATTTAGTATATCCCTGAAAGAGCCAGCTGACCGTAAAATTGAGACCACGCTAAAGGCAACTTATACGGAAGCTGGCTCAGCACAATGCCCCCACAATAGTGTGTGGGTGGATTTCCATGGTGGTAGTCAAGTGGTATGATATTGTTATTGACGGTTTAGGCTCTCTGCCCCGGGATGAGGTTATTACTCTGCTCCAAAATATACAGGATGCTGCAAATTTTATGAGCGAGGCTATTAGAGAGTTGTATAAGGTAAATGGCCACACCACTGCTATGGCTGTTTCGGCGCGCAGAGCTCTGTGGTTACGTCAATGGTCAGCAGACGCCGATTCAAAATAGGGTGTAAAAAAATCTTTCCTTTACAGGTGATGCCTTGTTCGGAGACTAATTAAATAAATGGATCTCCCAAGCAACGGCGGGTGAGTCTACCTATCTGCCATCGGTTGCGCCACCCGTTAGATGTTCTTACACCAGACCCTCCTTGCAGTCCTTGCAACTGGTGTCTCCCTGGACCAGACCACCGGTACCCCTGCCGCTGAGCCTTCCGCTTGATGGTTGGTCCCAGCAGCAGGGTGACTTTCAGGTGGGTGCTTGCCTTCAACATTTCGCCCACGTGTGTGTGGGTTGGTGAGGGACCTCGTTTCCCAAGGATACCGGCTGGAATTTCAAGACCTCCCTCCTCACAGATTTTTCAAGTCGGGCTAACCAGCTTTGCACACAGCAAAAGTTACCTTGCAAGAGGCTATTCAAAAACTTTTGCGGACAGGGGTGGTGGTTCCAGTACCTCCTCCGTTATGCAACAGGGGCTTTTACTCCAGTATTTTTGTCGTTCCCAGACCAGACTGTTCGGTGCGCCCCATCTTGAACCTGAAGTCTCTAAACCCGTATCTGCGGGTGTTCAAATTCAAGATGCAGTCCCTGCGGGCAGTGGTGTCCGGTCTGGAGGAGGGGGAATTCCTGGTATCTCTAGATGTCAAGGATGCTTACCGACACATTCCCATGTGGCCCCCTCATCAGGCTTACCTCATGGACTACCATTTCCACGTTCAGACCTTATCCTTTGGATTATCCACAGCGCCGAGGGTCTTCACCGAAGTCGTGGCGGAGATGATGCTGCAACTGTGCATGATGGGAGTAAACATAGTCCCCTACTTGGACGATCTCCTCATAAAGGCTGTGTCCAAGGAGCGTCAGCTGCACAGCATCGATCGGACGACTCGCCTGCTTACGGATCATGGATGGATCCTAAATTTTCAGAAATCTCACCTGGAACCGATCCAACATCTTCAGTACCTGGGAATGATTCTGAATACATTGTCTCAAAGGGTATTTCTCCTGATGGACAAGGCCTTGACTATCTAGTCTATGGTTCGCTAGGTGCTCAGTCCTCGCAAGGTATCCATACATCTTTGCATCCGATTACTGGGCAAGATCTTTCTGATCAGAGCCGTTCTTTTGACATAGATCTTCAAGACTCACGCCGCATCCAATGCCTCCGGAGGAGCAGCAGTGCTAGAACCTGACGGAACCACAATAGGTTGATTCAAGTGGAATGCAGAGACGACCTTGGGCAGGAACTGCTGCCTAGTCCTGAGCTCCGCTCTGTCCTCGTAGAAGACCAAGTAGGGACTTTTACATGATAAGGCCCCCAATTCTGAGACACGCCTAGCAGAAGCCAGGGCCAGTAACATCACCATCTTCCACGTGAGGTACTTGTCTTCTACCGTCAGCAATGGTTCAAACCAGGAGTACTAGAAACTCCAACACAACATTCAAATCCCAGGGTGCCGTGAGCGGCACAAAAAAAATTGTATGTGAAGTACCCCTTGCAAAAAGCTCTGAACTTCTGGCAACACTGCCAATTTCTTCTGGAAGAAGATAGAGCCGAAATCTGGACCTTAATGGAACCCAGACGTAAGCCCTTGTCCACACCAGCCTGTAGGAAACGGATGAAACGTCCCAAGTTGAACTCCGCAGGCGGGTACTTGCGGTCTTCGCACCAAGAGACCTATATTCTCTAGATATGATGATAGTGTTTTGACGTCACAGGTTTCCTGGCCTGAACCATGGTAGCAATGACCTTCTTGGAAAGGCCCTTGTGAGCTAGGATGTTCCGCTCAACCTCCATGCCGTCAAACAAAGTCGCTGTAAGTCCAGGTAGATGACTTGTCCTTGTTGAAGAAGATCTCTTTTTAGTGGTAGAGACCAAGGGTCTTCGACGGACATGTCCAGAAGATCCGCGTACCATGCTCTCAGGTCCTGTATCTCATCTGAATCGGAGAGTAAGGCAGGTAAACCACGCTTTTGTGGTACCGAGTTAGAGAGGGGGGGGCTGTGTAACATCTGACCTGGCAGCCAGGTCTGCAATAGCCTGCTGTAGTAGCTGAGTTTTTTTGAGCATTAGCAGTGAGTTGTGATGACATATCAGACCTCATAATTTTAATGGCACAGAGCCAGGAAGACTCTTGCACAAGCACGCCCATGACATAGCCTTGTTTCCTCCCAGCCTCCACCCAGATTTCCAAGGCCTTCGCAGTGGTCTTCTCATATCTGTGCAAATTAGTGCGCAACTGCATGCGCAGTTGCAAACGCAGGTCTTGCATGCTTGGTAATAATAAAAACATTGGCAATTTGTGAAAGCATTGGCATTGCATACAACTCTGAATCGGGGCCATAGCTTACATATTCTATCACATTCTTCAAGCGTCACTCCTGCCACTTAACGGGGCGTCTTTTAATGACTTTTCAGCTGTGCATATTTTTTTCCTGGTGGAGCTACTTATACCCCTGTCACATCGCCAATTCCTCATCCCACCCGGGATTGGAAACGGGTCCTTCCCTGGTGGGATCCGGCATTGGACGCTACTGCTGGCTTCCCCGACATGGCAGTATGCCAGGCGGGTTGCCATAGTGGTGGGGGGCGGAGCTGGCGCTGGGAGATGAGTTCATCTTCCCACCGCCTCTCCCTGTTGTAGTGAACGGGTCCTGGGTTGCATTGCCATTACACTGCTTTACTAAAATAGGACTTTAATTACCTACTGGTAAATCCTTTTCTCGTAGTCTCTAGAGGATACTGGGGTTCCATTTAGTACCATGGGCTATAGTTGGGTCCACTAGGAGCCATGGGCACTTTAAGAATTTGATGGTGTGGGCTGGCTCCTCCCTCTATGCCCCTCCTACCAGACTAAGTCTAGGAAACTGTGCCAGAGGCGACGGGCATACTTTGAGAGAAGAATATAAAGGATAGAGGTGAGATTCCGAACCAGCACACACAAACCAGAGGAAAGCTATATTAACCCAACTTTAAACAGGGACAGCAACAGCTGTACCAACAATAGTTAACCAAGTAACAGTGGAGGAAGAACGAAGCACTGGGCAGGCGCTCAGTATCCTCTACGAATTATGAGAAAAGGATTTACCGGTAGGTAATTAAAATCCTATTTTCTCATACGTCCTAGAGGATGCTGGGGTCACCATTAGAACCATGGGGTATAGACGGGATCCGCAGGAGACATGGGCACTTTAAGACTTTGAAAGGGTGTGACCTGGCTCCTCCCTCTATGCCCCTCCTCCAGACTCCAGTTTTAGAATTGTGCACAGTAAGACTGGACGCACTACAGGGAGCTCTACTGAGTTTCTCTGAAATTTCTTTTTTGTTAGGTTTTTTTATGTTCAGGGAGGCTGCTGGCAATAGTCTCCCTGCTTCGTGGGACTGAGGGGAGAGAAGTATGACCAACTTCTAGTGAGTTTAATGGCTCTGCTTCTGGCTACAGGACACCATTAGCTCCTGAGGGTTTGATCGCTGGGTACGCTCAGATGCTCGCTCCCACAGCCGGCCGTCACCCCCCTTACAGAGTCAGAAGACAGGTGAGTTGAAGAAGAAAGAAGACTTTAGTGACTGCATTTCCCTGAGGTACTGCACAGCGAGCGGATGCTGCGCGCCAAACTCCCGCTCACACACACACAGCACTACTGGGTGCAGGGCGCGGGGGGGGGGGCGCCCTGGGCAGCTAAAAGTCCTCAGCATAAACTGGCAAGAGAGGACATTAGTGCAAAGGCACTGTCCTAACCCCCGCCAGTATAATCAGTATTACAAAGAGCGGGACAGAAGCGCGCCATTACGGGGGCGGAGCTTCGTCCCCACAGCTCACTTGGCACCATTTCATCTCCGCTGGCTGTAGAGACGCTGGTCCTTCCTCACACTGCTGAACAAGTATCAGGGTGCAAAACGGGGGGGGGGGGGGGGCAGGTTATTTGGTGCAATAATATAATATAGAAAGCTCTACAGGTCTGGGGCATTTTGGTAATCGCTTCAGACCCATTGATTTGGCGCTGGGGTGTGAGCTGGCAAATTCCCTCTGTGTCTCTCTGACAGGCTTTTCTGTGGGTCTGTCCCCTATAAGCCCAGTGTGTCTGTGGGTGTTTCTTACACGTGTGTCTGCATGTCTGAGGCCGAGTGCTCTTCACAGGAGGAGGCTGTATTAGAGACACAAAAGGCGGTGGAGGTGACCATGTCTGATTGGGTAAATGTGTTGAATGCTAATGTAGCTCATATTAGTAAGAGATTAGACAAGTCTGAGTCTCGGACCCAGGCATGGAAGAAATCTGTGGAATATATGTTATTACAAGTTCAGGTCCCCTCGGGGTCACAGAAACGTACGTTTACTCAGTTGGCTGACATTGATACCGACACGGACACTGATTCCAGTGTCGATTATAGTGATTCCAGATTAGATCCGAAATTGACAAAGAGCATTCAGTACATGATTGTGGCTATTAAAGAGGTATTGCATATCACTGAGGACCCTGCTGTTCCAGATAAAAGGGTCTGTATGTATAAGGAGAAGAACCCTGAGATAACGTTTCCTCCCTCTCATGAACTGAACACGCTATTTGAAAAAGTCTGGGAAAGCCCTGACAAAGTTTCAGATTCCCAAAAGAATTACGGTAGCTTATCCGTTTCTCTCGGCAGATAGGGAAAAGTGGGAGTCACCCCCCACCGTGGACAAGGCCCTGTCACGTTTGTCTAAAAAGGTGGCTCTCCCGTCACCTGACACGGCGGCCCTTAAGGATCCTGCAGATCGTAAACAAGAAACTACGTTAAAGTCCATTTATGTGACCACAGGTACGCTACTCAGACCTGTCATTGTGTCTGCGTGGGTGAGTAGTGCTATCGAAAAGTGGGCAGACAACTTGTCTTCTGAAATAGATACCCTAGATAGGGTTAGCATCCTCTTGACGCTGGGTTATATCAAGGACGCTGCAGCATACCTTAAGGAAGCTGCGAGAGATATTGGGATCAAAGGCCAATGCCATGGCAGTCTCGGCTAGACGAGCGTTGTGGATTCACCAATGGAATGCTGATTCCAAGAAAAGTGTGGAATCTCTACCATATAAAGGTAAGGCCTTATTTGGTGACGGCCTTGATGATTTGGTATCTACAGCTACCGCGGGTAAGTCGTCCTTTTTGCCTTATGTTCCTCCACAACAAAAGAAAATGCATCACTATCGGATGCAGTCCTTTCGGCCCAATAAATACAGAAAGGGCCGAGGTTCTTCCTTCCTTGCTACTAGAGGAAGGGGAAGAGGTAAACGATCACCAGCCTTGTCAGGCTCCCAGGAGCAGAAGTCCTCCCAGGCTTTTGCTAATTCCACCGCATGACATTGGGGCTCCTATGCGGGAGTCTGCACCGGTGGGGGCGCGTCTCAAACTCTTCAGTCAGTTATGGGTTCGTTCGGACCTAGACCCATGGGTTTTACAAATAGTATCCCAAGGGTACAAGCTGGAGTTTCAAGACGTTCCCCCTCGCCGTTTTTTCAAATCAGCCTTACCAGCTTCTCTTCCGGACAGGGAGGTAGTTTGCGACGCAATACAAAAGTTGTGTCAAAATCAAGTTATCGTCAGGGTTCCCCAGTCACAACAAGGAAGGAGGTTTTTATTCGAGCCTGTTTGTGGTCCCTAAGCCGGACGGCTCGGTCAGATCAATCCTAAACCTGAAATCCCTAAATTTCTCTGACGTCCTAGTGGATGCTGGGGACTCCGTAAGGACCATGGGGAATAGCGGGCTCCGCAGGAGACTGGGCACTCTAAAGAAAGATTTAGTACTATCTGGTGTGCACTGGCTCCTCCCTCTATGCCCCTCCTCCAGACCTCAGTTAGAATCTGTGCCCGGCCAGAGCTGGGTGCTTTTAGTGAGCTCTCCTGAGCTTGCTAATAAGAAACTATTTTAGTTAGGTTTTTTATTTTCAGAGAGCTTCTGCTGGCAACAGACTCTCTGCTACGAGGGACTGAGGGGAGAGAAGCAAACCTACTAACTGCGGCTAGGTTGCGCTTCTTAGGCTACTGGACACCATTAGCTCCAGAGGGATCGAACACAGGACCTGACCTTGTCGTCCGTTCCCGGAGCCGCGCCGCCGTCCCCCTCGCAGAGCCAGAAGACAGAAGCCGGCAGAAGCGGAGAAGACATCTAAATCGGCGGCAGAAGACTCCTGTCTTCACATGAGGTAGCGCACAGCACTGCAGCTGTGCGCCATTGCGCCCACACTAACCCACACACTCCGGTCACTGTAGGGTGCAGGACGCAGGGGGGGGCGCCCTGGGCAGCAATTGTTACCTCCTGGCGAATGCTGCATATAAACAGTGGCACACTGTTATATGTATGAGCCCCCGCCATTTATTTTACAAGAAATCGCGGGACAGAAGCCCGCCACTGAGGGGGCGGGGCCTTCTTCCTCAGCACTCACCAGCGCCATTTTCCTTCCACAGCTCCGCTGAGAGGAAGCTCCCCAGGCTCTCCCCTGCAGAATCACGGTAGAAGGGTAAAAAAGAGAGGGGGGGCACATAAATTTAGGCGCATAAATCATAATACCGCAGCTACTGGGTAAACACTAAGTTACTGTGTAATCCCTGGGTTATATAGCGCTGGGGTGTGTGCTGGCAAACTCTGTCTCTCTCTCTGTCTCTGTCTGTCTCTCTCTGTCTCTCCAAAAGGCCTTGTGGGGGTCCTGTCCTCATTTAGAGCTTCCCCTGTGTGTGTGGTGTCGGTACGCGTGTGTCGACATGTTTGACGAAGAGGGCTATGTGGAGGCAGAGCAAGTGCAGTTGACTGACTTGTCGCCGACGACGGTGCTGACACCTGATTGGATGGATATGTGGAAGGTGTTAAATGATAATGTAAACTCCTTACATAAAAGGTTGGATAAAGCTGATACCTCGGGTCAGTCAGGGTCTCAACCCATGCCTGATCCTACAGCGCAGAGGCCCTCAGGGTCTCAAAAGCGCCCACTATCCAAAATGGTTGACACAGATGTCGACACGGATTCTGACTCCAGTGTCGACGACGATGATGCAAAATTGCAACCAAAAATGACAAAAGCTATACGTTACGTGATTATAGCGATGAAGGATATTTTACACATGTCAGGGACAGGGTTTACCTCTGATAAGAGGGTTTATATGTATGGGGAGAAAAAGCAAGCGGTGACTTTTCCCCCTTCACATGAGTTAAATGAGTTATGTGAAAGAGCGTGGGATTCCCCAGATAAGAAAGTCCTGGTTTCCAAAAGGTTACTTATGGCGTACCCTTTCCCGCCTGAGGACAGGGTGCGCTGGGAATCCTCCCCTAGGGTAGATAAAGCTCTGACACGCTTATCTAAGAGGGTGGCCCTGCCGTCGCAGGATACAGCCACCCTAAAGGATCCTGCAGATAGAAAGCAGGAAAGTATCCTGAAATCTGTTTATACACATTCAGGGACTCTACTGAGGCCGGCAATTGCGTCGGCATGGATGTGTAGTGCTGTAGCAGCGTGGACAGATAATCTGTCTGAGGAAATGGATACCTTAGACAGGGATACCATTATGCTGACCCTGGGGCATATAAAAGACACTGTCCTATATATGAGGGATGCCCAGAGGGACATTTGCCTACTGGTCTCTAGAATTAATGCAATGTCAATTTCTGCCAGGAGGGTCCTGTGGACTCGGCAGTGGACAGGTGATGCCGACTCCAAAAAACAAATGGAGGTGTTACCTTACAAGGGTGAGGAATTGTTTGGGGACGGTCTCTCGGACCTGGTTTCCACAGCTACTGCTGGGAAGTCAAACTTTTTGCCATATATTCCCTCACAACCGAAGAAAGCACCGTATTACCAAATGCAGTCCTTTCGCGCACAAAGAAGCAAGAAGGTCAGAGGTGCTTCCTTTCTTGCTAGAGGCAGGGGCAGAGGAAAAAAGCTGCACCTTACAGCTAGTTCCCAGGAACAGAAGTCCTCCCCGGCTTCCACTAAATCCACCGCATGACGCTGGGGCTCCACGGGTGGAGCCAGGAGCGGTGGGGGCGCGTCTCCGACATTTCAGCCACCAGTGGGTTCGCTCACAGGTGGATCCCTGGGCTATACAGATTGTGTCTCAGGGATACAAGCTGGAATTCGAGGTGATGCCCCCTCAACGTTACCTAAAATCGGCCCTGCCAGCTTCCCCCATAGAAAGGAAAGTAGTGGTAGCGGCAATTCACAAGCTATTTCTCCAGCAGGTGGTGGTAAAGGTTCCCCTTCTTCAACAGGGGAAGGGATACTATTCCACAATGTTTGTGGTACCGAACCGGTCAGACCTATATTAAATTTAAAGTCCCTGAACATTTATCTGAAAAGATTCAAGTTCAAAATGGAATCGCTCAGAGCGGTCATTGCAAGCCTGGAAGAGGGGGATTTTATGGTGTCTCTGGACATCAAGGATGCTTACTTGCATGTCCCCATTTATCCGCCTCATCAGGAGTACCTCAGATTTGTGGTACATGACTGTCATTACCAATTCCAGACGTTGCCGTTTGGTCTGTCCATGGCACCGAGAATAATTACCAAGGTAATGGCAGAAATGATGGTGATCCTGAGAAAGCAAGGAGTCAGTTATCCCATACTTGGACGATCTCCTCATAAAGGCGAGGTCGAGTGAGCAGTTGCAGATCAGCGTAGCGCACTCACAGGAAGTGTTGCAGCAGCATGGCTGGATTCTGAATATCCCAAAGTCGCAGCTGATTCCTACGACGCGTCTGCCCTTTCTGGGCATGATTCTGGACACAGACCAGAAGAAGGTGTTTCTCCCGACGGAGAAGGCTCAAGAGCTTGTGACTCTAGTCAGAGACCTCTTAAAACCGAAACAGGTGTCGGTGCATCACTGCACGCGAGTCCTGGGAAAGATGGTGGCATCGTACGAAGCCATTCCCTTCGGCAGGTTCCATGCGAGGATCTTTCAAAGGGATCTGTTGGACAAATGGTCCGGATCGCATCTTCAGATGCATCGGCTGATCACCCTGTCCCCCAGGGCCAGGGTGTCTCTTCTGTGGTGGCTACAGAGTGCTCACCTTCTCGAGGGCCGCAGATTCGGCATACAGGACTGGGTCCTGGTGACCACGGATGCGAGCCTCCGAGGGTGGGGGGCAGTCACTCAGGGAAGAAACTTCCAAGGGTTGTGGTCAAGTCAGGAAACTTGTCTGCACATAAATATCCTGGAACTAAGGGCCATATTCAACGCCCTGAGTCAAGCGGAGCCCCTGCTTCGCAACCAACCAGTGCTGATTCAGTCAGACAACATCACCGCGGTGGCTCATGTAAACCGCCAGGGCGGCACAAGAAGCAGAGTCGCGATGGCGGAAGTCACCAGGATTCTTCGGTGGGCGGAGAATCGCGTACAAGCACTGTCAGCAGTGTTCATATCGGGAGTGGACAACTGGGAAGCAGACTTCCTCAGCAGGCACGACCTCCACCCGGGAGAGTGGGGACTTCATCAAGAAGTCTTCATTCAGATTACAGATCGATGGGAACTGCCACAGGTAGACATGATGGCGTCCCGTCTCAACAAAAAGCTGCAACGGTATTGCGCCAGGTCAAGAGACCCTCAGGCGATAGCTGTGGACGCCCTGGTAACACTGTGGGTGTTCCAGTCGGTCTTTGTGTTCCCTCCTCTTCCTCTCATACCCAAGGTACTGAGAATCGTAAGAAGAGGAGTGAGAACAATACTCATTGTTTCGGATTGGCCAAGAAGACCTTGGTACCCGGAATTGCAAGAAATGCTCACAGAGGACCCATGGCCTCTGCCTCTCAGACAGGACCTGTTGCAACAGGGGCCCTGCCTGTTCCAAGACTTACCGCGGCTGCGTTTGACGGCATGGCGGTTGAACGCCGGATCCTAGCGGAAAAAGGCATTCCGGAGGTAGTTATTCCTACGCTGATAAAGGCTAGGAAGGACGTGACAGCAAAGCATTATCACCGCATATGGCGAAAATATGTTGCTTGGTGTGAGGCCAGGAAGGCCCCTACAGAGGAATTCCAACTGGGCAGATTTCTGCACTTTCTACAGTCTGGAGTGACTATGGGCTTGAAGTTGGGATCCATAAAGGTCCAGATTTCGGCCCTATCCATTTTCTTTCAAAAGGAACTGGCGTCTCTTCCTGAAGTTCAGACGTTTGTTAAGGGAGTGCTGCATATTCAGCCCCCTTTTGTGCCACCTGTGGCACCTTGGGATCTCAACGTGGTGTTGGGTTTCCTAAAATCCCACTGGTTTGAACCACTTAAGACCGTGGAGCTAAAGTATCCCACGTGGAAGGTGGTCATGCTATTGGCATTAGCTTCAGCTAGGCGTGTGTCAGAATTGGCGGCTTTGTCATGTAAAAGCCCCTATCTGGTTTTTCATATGGACAGGGCAGAATTGCGGACTCGTCCCCAATTTCTGCCAAAGGTGGTGTCATCTTTTCATTTGAACCAACCTATTGTAGTGCCTGCGGCTCCTCGTTACTTGGAGGATTCCAGGTTACTAGATGTAGTCAGGGCTTTGAAGATTTATGTAGCCTGAACGGCTGGAGTCCGGAAAACTGACTCGCTGTTTATCCTATATGCCCCCAACAAGTTGGGTGCTCCTGCTTCAAAGCAAACCGTTGCCCGCTGGATCTGTAACACGATTCAGCAGGCTCATTCTGCGGCTGGATTGCCGCATCCAAAATCAGAGAGAGCCCATTCCACAAGGAAGGTGGGCTCTTCTTGGGCGGCTGCCCGAGGGGTCTCGGCATTACAGCTTTGCCGAGCTGCTACTTGGTCGGGTTCAAACACATTTGCAAAATTCTACAAGTTTGATACCCTGGCTGAGGAGGACCTTGAGTTTGCCCATTCGGTGCTGCAGAGTCATCCGCACTCTCCCGCCCGTTTGGGAGCTTTGGTATAATCCCCATGGTCCTTACGGAGTCCCCAGCATCCACTAGGACGTCAGAGAAAATAAGATTTTACTTACCGGTAAATCTATTTCTCGTAGTCCGTAGTGGATGCTGGGCGCCCGTCCCAAGTGCGGACTTTCTGCAATACATGTACATAGTTATTGCTTAATAATGGGTTATGTTATGTTGGCATCCATTGTTGATGCCCTGTTGTTCATACTGTTGACTGGATAAGTGTATCACAAGTTATACGGTGTGATTGGTGTGGCTGGTATGAGTCTTACCCGAGATTCCAAAATCCTTTCCTTATAATGCCTGCTCTTCCAGGCACAGTTTCCTTAACTGAGGTCTGGAGGAGGGGCATAGAGGGAGGAGCCAGTGCACACCAGATAGTACTAAATCTTTCTTTAGAGTGCCCAGTCTCCTGCGGAGCCCGCTATTCCCCATGGTCCTTACGGAGTCCCCAGCATCCACTACGGACTACGAGAAATAGATTTACCGGTAAGTAAAATCTAATTTTCTACCTAAAGAAATTCAAATTCAAGATGGAGTCTCTCCGAGCAGTGATCTCCAGTCTGGAGGAAGGGGATTTTATGGTGTTGGTGGACATAAAGGATGCCTACTTACATGTTCCTATTTATCCTCCGCATCAGGCTTACCTGAGGTTTGCAATTCAGGATTGTCATTACCAATTTCAAACGTTGCCGTTTGGTCTGTCCACGGCTCCGAGGATTTTCACCAAAGTGATGGCGGAGATGATGGTTCTCCTTCGCAAGCAAGGAGTCACGATTATCCCATACTTGGATGATCTCTTGATAAAGGCGAGATCCAGGGACCAGTTGGTGCAAAAAGTTGCACTCTCCCTGACAGTTCTTCAGCAACATGGTTGGCTCCTAAACTTGCCAAAATCACAGTTGATTTCGACGACGCGGTTGTCGTTTTTGGGAATGATATTGGACACAGAACTACAGAGAGTCTTTCTTCCAGTGGAAAAGGCTCTGGAACTTCAGAATCTGGTCAAACAAATTCTGAAACCAGCATGTGTCCATCCATCAATGCATTCGGTTACTGGGGAAGATGGTTGCGGCCTACGAGGCCATTCAGTTTGGCAGGTTCCATGCCAGAGTGTTCCAGTGGGACCTGTTGGACAAGTGGTCCGGGTCCCACCTACACATGCACCGGAGGATAATCCTGTCCAAGACCAGGGTATCGCTCCTGTGGTGGCTGCACAGCTCTCACCTCCTAGAGGGGTGCAGGTTCGGGATACAGGACTGAATCCTAGTGACCACGGATGCAAGCCTCCGAGGCTGGGGGGCAGTCACAAGGGGAGAAAACTTCCAAGGAAGATGGTCTAGTCAGGAAACTTGTCTCCACATAAATGTTCTGGAGTTAAGGGCCATTTACAACGGTCTTCTGCAAGTGGAACATCTTCTTCGAGATCTGCCTTTACTGATCCAGTCGGACAATGCAACAGCAGTAGCATACATAAACCGTCAGGGCGGAACGAAAAGCAGAGCTGCAATGACAGAAGCCACAAGGATTTTCCGCTGGGCGGAAAAGCATACAAGCGCTCTGTCAGCGATCTTTATTCCAGGAGTGGGCAACTGGGAAGCATACTTCCTCAACAGACACTATCTCCATCCAGGAGAGTGGGGCCTCCACCAAGAAGTCTTCGCAGAGGTGACAAGTCGTTGGGGAGTTCCTCAAGTAGACATGATTGCATCTCGTCTCAACAAGAAGCTTCAGAGATATTGTTCCAGGTCAAGGGACCCTCAAGCAATTGCAGTGGATACACTGGTGACACCGTGGGTGTTTCAGTCGGTGTATGTATTCCCTCCACTTCCTCTCATTCCAAAGGTTCTAAAGATCATAAGAAGAACAAAGATCCGGGCGATCCTCATTGTCCCAGACTGGCCAAGGAGGGCTTGGTATCCAGATCTTCAGGAATTACTCATAGGAGATTCATGGCCTCTTCCTCTGCGTGAGGACCTGTTACAACAGGGGCCGTGCATGTATCGGGACTTACCGCGGCTACGTTTGGCGGTTGAGCGCGAAATCCTAGCCCGTAAGGGTTTTCCCAGTGAAGTCATTACCACACAGTCATTCAGGCCAGAAAAGGGGTAACATCTAAACATTACCACCGTAGAAAATGTTTCTTGGTGTGAATCCAAGGGGGCTCCTACGGAAGAGTTTCGGCTAGGACGGTTTGTCCATTTTCTACAAGCAGGTGTGGATGCGGGCCTAAAATTGGGCTCAATTAAGGTACAGATTTCGGCCTTATCGGTTTTCTTTCAGAAACAATTGGCCTCCCTTCCAGAAGTTCAGACTTTCGTGAAAGGCGTGTTACACATCCAACCTCCATTTGTGCCTCCAGTGGCACCATGGGATCTTAATGTGGTGTTGCAGTTCCTTCAATCACATTGGTTTGAACCTTTACGGAAGGTGGAGTTGAAATTCCTCACTTGGAAAGTGGTCATCCTGTTGGCCTTGGCATCTGCAAGGCGGGTGTCTGAGTTAGCGGCCTTGTCTCACAAGAGCCCCTATTTGATCTTCCATAAAGATAAAGCTGAATTGAGGACACGTCAACAATTTCTACCGAAGGTGGTTTCCTCTTTTCACATGAACCAACCTACTGACGCCTTCGCGGAGTCAAAATCTCTGGATGTGGTCAGAGCTTTGAAGATTTATGTCGCCAGAACGGCTCAGATTAGGAAAACAGAGGCTCTGTTTGCTCCCAACAGGGTTGGGTGTCCTGCTTCCAAGCAGACCATTGCACGCTGGATCTGTAACACGATTCAGCATGCTCATTCCACGGCTGGATTGCCGTTACCGGAATCGGTGAAGGCCCATTCTACTACAAAGGTGGGCTCATCCTGGGCGGCTGCCCCGGGGGGGTCTCGGCATTGCAACTTTGCCGAGCAGCTACTTGGTCGGGGTCAAACACATTTGCAAAGTTCTACAACTTTGACACCTTGGCCGATGAATACCTTAAGTTTGGTCAATCGGTGCTGCAGAGTCATCCGCACTCTCCCGCCCGTTCTAGAGCTTTGGTATAACCCCATGGTTCTAATGGTGACCCCAGCATCCTCTAGGACGTATAAGAAAATAGGATTTTAATACCTACTGGTAAATCCTTTTCTTAGTCCGTAGAGGATGCTGGGCGCCCGTCCCAGTGCGTACTGTATCTGCAGTTATTAGTTGTGGTTACACACATGTTGTGTTACGTTATTGTCAGCTGTTGCTGCATTTGTTCATGTTGTTGGCTTGTGTTCTGTTGAATGCCACGTTGTACAGCATACTTGAGGTGTGAGCTGGTATGAATCTCACCTTAGTTTAACAATAAATCCTTTCCTCGAAATGTCCGTCTCCCTGGGCACAGTTCCTATAACTGGAGTCTGGAGGAGGGGCATAGAGGGAGGAGCCAGTTCACACCCTTTCAAAGTCTTAAAGTGCCCATGTCTCCTGCGGATCC
This sequence comes from Pseudophryne corroboree, assembly GCF_028390025.1. Taxonomy (NCBI): domain Eukaryota; kingdom Metazoa; phylum Chordata; class Amphibia; order Anura; family Myobatrachidae; genus Pseudophryne; species Pseudophryne corroboree. The sequence goes on from NC_086451.1 coordinate 133,094,369, forward strand.
CGTCTATACCCCATGGTTCTAATGGTGACCCCAGCATCCTCTACGGACTAAGAGAAAAGGATTTACTGGTAGGTATTAAAATCCTATTTTCTCTTACGTCCTAGAGGATGCTGGGGACTCCGTAAGGACCATGGGGTATAGACGGGCTCCGCAGGAGACGTGCACTTTAAGACCTTTTAATGGGCGTGAGCTGGCTCCTCCCTCTATGCCCCTCCTCCAGACCTCAGTTGGATCCTGTGCCCAGAGGAGACTGGTTGCACACTAGGGGAGCTCTACTGAGTTTCTCTAGAAAAGACTTTTGTTAGGTTTTTTTATTTTCAGGAAGCACTGCTGGCAACAGTCTCCTCAGATCCCCCGAAGCAGGGAGCGAGAAGCAGACTCACTTTCCTGGACTGATGGGCTCTGCTTCTTAGGCTACTGGACACCATTAGCTCCAGAGGGTCGGAACACAGGTGTCGTCCTTGCTGTTCATCCCGGAGCCGCGCCGTCGTCCTCCTCACAGCGCCTGAAGATAGAAGCCGGGTAAGTATAGGAAACAAGCAGGCTTCGAAGGCGGCAGAAGACTTCAGATCTTCATGAGGTACCGCGCAGCAGTCGCGCTGCGCGCCATCGCTCCCACACACACACAAGGCACAGCAAGGGTGCAGGGGGGTCGCCCTGGGCAGCAATTAAGGCCTCATATTAGACTGGCACAGATATATAGGCAGTATATATAAAAACCCCGCCAGTATAAACAAATAGCAGGACCGAAGCCCGCCATTGAGGGGGCGGAGCTTGATCCCTCAGCACTAACCAGCACCATTTTCTCCACAGCTTGCTGCAGAGAAGCTACTCCTGGACTCTTCCCCTGCTGTACAAGTAACAGGGGGCAATAACGAGGGGTGGGGCACATTGATTTAGTGCTAAATTTGTTATAAAAAGCACTTACAGGTCTGGGATTTTGTTTCAGAACGAAGTGGCGCTGGGTGTGTGCTGGCATACTCTCTCTCTGTCTCTCCATAGGGCCTTATTGTGGGTCTGTCCCCATATCCATATATCCCAGTGTATGGGGGGGTCTCAGTACGTGTGTGTCGACATGTCTGAAGCGGAAGGCTCGTCTAGGGAGGAAGCAGAGCAGATGGTGGTAGTGTCTCCGTCGGCACAGCGGATTGGGTGGACATGTGGAATGTTTTGAATGCTAGGGTGGCTTTATTACATAAGAGATTGGACAGGGCAGAGTCCAAAGACCAAGCAGGGAGTCAATCCATGGCTCTTACAGTGTCGCATGACCCTTCAGGGTCCCATAAACGTCCCTTTACCCAGATAGCAGACACTGATACCGACATGGATTCCGACTCCAGTGTCGACTGATGATGCACGGTTACACCCAAGGGTGGCCAAGAGTATTCAATACATGATTATTGCAATAAAAGATGTATTACATATCACAGAGGACCCCTCTGTCCCTGACACAAGGGTATGCATGTTTAAGGAAAAGAAACCTGAGGTAACGTTTCTCCCATCTCATGAGCTGAACGCTTTATTTGAAAAAGCTTGGGAAACTCCAGACAAGAGACTGCAGGTTCCCAAGAGAATTATTATGGCGTATCCTTTCCCCTCAAATGACAGGTTACGGTGGGAATCCTCACCCACGGTGGACAAGGCCTTGACGCGCTTGTCCAAGAATGTGGCCCTACCGTCCCCGGACACGGCGACCCTAAAGGATCCTGCGGATCGCAGGCAAGAAACTACCTTAAAAGCAATTTATGCGACTACGGGAGGCCTGCTCAGACCGGCAGTAGCGTCGGCATGGGTGGGTAGCGCAATTGCAGCTTGGGCAGATAACTTGTCATCTGACATGGACACCCTAGATAAAGATAGTATTATATTGACCTTAGGTCACATCAAGGACGCAGCGTTATATATGAGGGAGGCTGCGAGAGATATTGGTCTGTTGGGTTCAAGAGCCAATGCCATGGCAATTTCTGCTAGAAGGTCCCTATGGACCCGTCAATGGACTGGTGATGCTGACTCAAAGAGACATATGGAGGCTTTACCTTACAAGGGTGAAGTTTTATTTGGGGAGAGCCTCGCAGACCTGGTTTCCACAGCTACCGCGGGTAAGTCTTCTTTTTTGCCTTACGTTCCCCCACAGCAAAAGAAAACACCTCAATATCAGATGCAGTCCTTTCGGTCTCATAAGTTCAGAAAGGGGCGTGGCTCATCCTTCCTCGCCAGAGGTAGAGGGAAAAGAACACCAGCTACAGCTAGTTCCCAGGAGCAAAAGTCCTCCCGGGCCTCTACCAAATCCACCGCATGACGCTGGGGTTCCGCTGCGGGAGTCCGCACTGGTAGGGGCACGTCTTCAACTCTTCAGCCAGGTCTGGGTTCAGTCAGACTTGAATCCTTGGGTGGTCAAAATTGTATCCCAAGGCTACAAACTGGAGTTCGAAGATGTGCCTCCTCACCGATTTTTCAAATCGGCCTTGCCAGCTTCTCCCCCAGAGAGAGCAATAGTTTCAGCTGCCATACAAAAGCTGTGTCAACAGCAAGTGATTATCAAGGTACCCCTATTGCAACAGGGGAAGGTGTTTTATTCAACCCTATTTGTGGTCCCGAAGCCGGATGGCTCAGTCAGACCAATTCTGAATCTAAAATCCCTAAACCTATATTTCAAGAGGTTCAAATTCAAGATGGAATCTCTCCGGGCAGTGATCTCCAGCCTGGAAGGGGGGGATTTTATGGTGTCCCCATATATCCTTCTCATCAGGCGTACCTGAGATTCGCTGTACAGGATTGTCATTACCAGTTTCAGACGTTGCCGTTTGGTCTTTCCACGGCCCCGAGAAGTTTCACCAAGGTAATGGCGGAAATGATGGTGCTCCTGCGCAAGCAGGGGGTCACAATTATCCAATACTTGGACGATCTCCTGATAAAAGCAAGATCACGGTAACATTTACTAAAAAGCGTGTCTCTCTCCCTGAGAGTACTACAAAAACACGGCTGGATTTTAAATCTGCCAAAGTCGCTGTTGGTTCCGACAACTTGGCTGTCGTTTTTGGGCATGATTCTGGACATGGAAAAACAGAGGGTTTTTCTCCCAATGGAAAAGGCCCAGGAACTCAAGAACATGGTCCAGGACCTGCTGAAACCAAAGAGAGTGTCAGTTCATCAATACACTCTAGTATTGGGAAAGATGGTGGCGGCCTACGAGGGTATTCCGTTTGGCAGGTTCCATGCAAGAACTTTTCAGTGGGACCTTCTGGACAAGTGGTCAGGGTCCCATCTCCAGATGCATCGGAGGATACGCCTGTCCTCCAGGGCCAGGGTCTTTCTCCTGTGGTGGCTCAGGAGTGCTCACCTTCTAGAGGGTCGCAGGTTCGGAATTCAAGATTGGGTTCTCGTGACCACGGACGCGAGCCTCCGAGGATGGGGAGCGGTCACCCAGGGAAAAAATGTTCAGGGAATATGGTCAAGCCAGGAGGCTTGTCTAGACATCAATGTGCTGGAATTAAGGGCCATATACAACTGCCTGAAGCAGGCGGAGAATCTTCTTTGCAACCTACCCGTTCTGATACAGTCAGACAACATCACAGCCGTGGCGCATGTAAACTGCCAGGGCGGGACAAGTAGCAGAGCAGCAATGGCGGAAGCCACCAGGATTCTTCGCTGGGCGGAAAATCATGTAAGCGCTCTATCAGCAGTTTACATTCCGGGAGTAGACAACTGGGAAGCAGACTTCCTCAGCAGGCACGATCTCCATCCAGGGGAGTGGGGACTTCATCAAGAAGTCTTTGCAGAGGTAACAAATTGTTGGGGACTCCCTCAAATAAACATGATGGCGTCACGCCTCAACAGGAAGCTTCGGATGTATTGTTCCAGGTCGAGGGACCCTCAGGCGGTGGCAGTGGACGCCCTATTGACACCGTGGCTTTTTCAGTCGGTCTATGTGTTCCCTCCACTTTTACTCATCTCAGAAATATTGAAAATCATAAGACGAACAAGAGTGCAGACAGTATTCATTGTCCCAGATTGGCCTCGATGGGCCTGGTATCCAGATCTTTGGGAAATGATCACAGATGATCCTTGGCTGCTTCCTCTCAGAGAGGACCTGTTACAACAGGGGCCGTGTGTGTTCCAAGACTTACCGCGGTTACGTTTGACGGCATGGCGGTTGAACGCCAGATCCTAGCTAGGAAGGGTATTCCGGGGGAAGTCATCCCTACTCTATTAAAAGCCAGGAAGGAGGTTACGGCGAAGCACTATCACCGTATATGGAGGAAATATGTGTCTTGGTGTGAAGCCAAGAATGCTCCTACGGAAGATTTTCAGCTGGGTCGTTTTCTCCATTTTCTACGAACACTTATCTATATTCTTTCAGAAGGAATTGGCTCCTCTCCCAGAAGTCCAGACTTTTGTAAAAGAAGTGCTGCACATCCAACCTCCTTTTGTGCCCCCAGTGGCACAGTGGGACCTTAACGTGGTGTTAGACAGTTCCTTAAATCGCACTGGTTTGAACCTCTTCTTCAAACAGTTGAATTGAAGTTTCTCACTTGGAAAGTGGTCATGTTGTTGGCCTTGGCGTCTGCAAGGCGGGTGTCCAAATGGGCGGCTTTGTCTCACAAGAGCCCCTATCTGATTTTCCATGTGAATCGAGCAGAGTTGAGGACTCGTCCTCAATTTCTGCCTAAGGTGGTTTCGTCTTTTCACCTGAACCAACCTATTGTGGTACCTGTGGCTACGGATGCCTTGGGGGATTCCAAGTCCCTTGATGTAGTCAGGGCCTTGAAAATTTATATAGCCAGAACGGCTTGGGTTAGGAAAACTGAGGCACTGTTTGTCCTGTATGCAGCCAACAAGGTTGGCGCTCCTGCTTCTAAGCAGACTATTGCACGCTGGATCTGTAACACGATTCAGCAGGCTCATTCTACGGCTGGATTGCCGTTACCAAAATCGGTAAAGGCCCATTCCGCTAGGAAGGTGGGCTCTTCTTGGGCGGCTGCCCGAGGCGTCTCGGCATTGCAACTTTGCCGAGCAGCTATGTGGTCAGGGTCAAACACTTTTGCAAAATTTTACAAGTTTGATACCCTGGCTGATGAGGACCTCATGTTTGCTCAATTGGTGCTGCAGAGTCATCCGCACTCTCCCGCCCGGTCTGGAGCTTTGGTATAAACCCCATGGTCCTTACGGAGTCCCCAGCATCCTCTAGGACGTAAGAGAAAATAAGATTTTAAACCTACCGGTAAATCTTTTTCTCCTAGTCCGTAGAGGATGCTGGGCGCCCGTCCCAGTGCGGACTAAATCTGCAAGGCTTGTATATAGTTGTTGCTTACATAAGGGTTATGTTACAGTTGAGATCAGTCTCTGGCTGATACTGTTGGTATATACTAAACCAGTTAACAGTATGAACAATGTTGTACGGTGTGTGTGGTGTGGGCTGGTATGTATCTCGCCCTTAGATTAACAAAATTCCTTTCCTCGTACTGTCCGTCTCCTCTGGGCACAGTTCTATAACTGAGGTCTGGAGGAGGGGCATAGAGGAAGGAGCCAGCTCACGCCCATTAAATGGTCTTAAAGTGCCCAGGTCTCCTGCGGAGCCCGTCTATACCCCATGGTCCTTACGGAGTCCCCAGCATCCTCTACGGACTAGGAGAAAAAGATTTACCGGTAGGTTTAAAATCTTATTTTTCTCTTACGTCCTAGTGGATACCTGGGTTCTATTTAGTACCATGGCGATGTACCAAAGCTCCCAAACTGTGTGGGAGAGTGCTGAGGTTCCTGCAGAACTGATTGACTAAACTGAAGGTCCTCAGAGACCAAACAATTGAACTTGTAGAACTTGGCAAACGTGTTCGAACCAGACCAAGTAGCCACTTGCAGAGCTGTACAGCCAAGACACCCCGGGCAGCCGCCCAGGAAGAACCCACCGACCTTTTGAAGTAGGCCTGTACAGATTTTGGAACTGACAAACCTGCCGTGGAATAAGCATGCTGGATAGTGAGCCTGATCCATCGTGCAATTGTCTGCTTTGAAGCAGGACTCCCAATTTTATTGGGATCATAGAGAACAAACAGCGAGTCGGATTTCCTGTGACGAGCTGTCCTCTTTACGTATACCTTCAAAGCCCTCACAACATCCAAAGACTTTGAAGTAGCAGAGGTGTCGGTGACAACCGGAACCACAATAGGTTGGTTGATGTGACACGCAGACACCACTTTAGGAAGAAATTGCTGACGAGTTCTGAGTTCAGCTCTGTCCTCATGGAAATTTAAATAGGGGCTTTTGTGAGAGACAAAGCCCCCAGCTCCAACACATCTTGCTGAAGCCAAGGCCAACAGTGTGACGGTCTTCCACGTAAGATATTTTTACATCCACCTCTTGTAACGGTTCAAACCATTCCGTTTGGAGAAACTGCAGCACCAAATTGAGATCCCAAAGTGCTGTGGGAGGCATAAAGGGAGGTTGGATGTGCAGAACACCTTTCAAGAACGTCTGGACCTCAGAGAGAGAGAAACAAATTGTTTTTTAAAGAAAATGGACAAGGACGAAATCTGGACCTTTATGGAGCCCAGACGTAGGCCCACATCTGCCTGCAGAAAAAGCAGGAAACGTCCCAGATGAAATTCCACCGCAAAATAATTTCTGCTCTCACACCAAGAGATGTATTTCTTCCAAATACGGTGGTAATGTTTAGAATTTACCCCCTTTCTGGCTTGGATCATAGTCAGGATAAGTTTAATAGGGATCCCTCTTCTGGCTAGAATCATCCGTTCAGCTTCCATGCCATCAAACGTAGCCGCGGTAATTCCTGATAGACGAACGGGCCCTGTTGCAGAAGATCCTCGTGAAGAGGTAGAGGCCACAAATCTTCAAGGAACATCTCCAGAAGGTCTGCGTACCAGGCCCTTCTTGGCCAGTCCGGAGCAATGAGTATTGCTTGAACCTTTTCCCTTTTTTTTTTTTTTTTTATATTCTTTTGAGTTTTCTTGGGATCAGAGGAAGTGGAAAAAACACGTACACCATCTGATAGACCCATGGAGTTGTCAGAACATCTACCGCCACTGCCAGTGGGTCTCTTGACCTGGAACAATACTGCTTGAGCTTCTTGTTAAGACGAGAGGCCATCATGTCAATTTGTGGCGATGGTGAAGGCCCCGCTCCCCCCGGGTGCAGGTCTTGTCTGCTGAGGAAGTCTGCTTCCCAGTTGTCTATTCACGGAATGAAGACCGCTGACAATGCCACAACATTTTTTTTGCCCAGAGAATTCTTGACACCTATGACATTGCTGCTCTGCTTTTCCGCCCTGTCGGTTTATGTACGTCATATTGTCTGACTGGACCTGAATGGCCCGATCTTAAAGATATGAGACCTGCAGAAGGGCGTTGTATATGGCTCTGAGTTCCAGAATGTTGATTGGAGGAATGACTTCCTGACTTGACCATCTTCCTTAAAACTGCACCCCCTGGGTGACTGCTCCCCAACCTCTGAGGCTTGTGTCGTGGTCAACAGAATCCAGTCCTGAATTCCAAAGCTCTTACCCTCGACGAGGTGAGAAATCTGTAGCCACCACAGAAGGGAGATCCTGGCTTTGGCGACAGACGGATCCTCTGTGGCATGTGAAGATGCGATCCGGACCATTTGTCCAACAGATCGAGCTGGAAGGGTCTTGCGTGAAACCTTCCGTATTGAAGAGCCTCGTAAGCGGCCACCATTTTCCCCAGAAGGCGAATGCATAGATGCACCGATATCCGGGTTGGCTTCAGGACATTCCGAACCATCGACTGGATTACCAATGCCTTTTCAAATGGAGTCGCAGAAAGTGTTCCTTCTATGTCCAGTATCATTCCCAGGAATGGAAGCCTCCGTGTTGGCTCTAGGTGAGATTTCGGAAGGCTCAGAATCCACCCGTGATCCTGTAAAAGTTTGGTTGAGCGACCAATGCTGTCCAGCAACCTCTCCCTGGATGTCGCCTTTATCAGAAGATCGTCCAGGTACGGAATTATATTCACTCCCTGTTTGCGGAGTATAAACATCATCTCTGCCATCACTTTGGTGAATACCCTCGGTGCCGTGGAGAGACCAAATGGCAGGGCCTGGAACGGGTAGTGACAGTCCTGCAGTGCAAACCGTAGATAAGCCTGATGAGGCGGCCAGATCGGAATGTGAAGGTATGCATCTTTGATATCCAGAGACACTAGGAATTCCACTTCCTCCAGACCTAAGATCACCGCTCTCAGAGACTCTATCTTGAATTTGAACACTCTTAAGAATGGGTTCAAGGACCGTCCGGTTTCAGTACTGCAAACAAGTTGGAATAGTACCCCTTGTTGTGCAGATGAGATGGAATTGGAACAATGACTTGAGTCTGTACCAGTTTTTGGACGACATGCTGTAAAGTTATGCTTGCCTCTTGTGAAACTGGTAAGCCTGATTTGAAGAATCTGTGAGGTGGGAGGTCTTGGAACGCCAGTCTGTAGCCCTTGTAAATAAGATCTATGACCCAGGGATCCTGGCACGAACTTGACCAGATGTGACTGAAGAATTTTAATCGGGCTCCCACCTGACAGCCCTCCAGGCATCGTGGCCCACCGTCATGCTGAAGGCTTTGAGGAAGCCAAGCCTGAGCTCTGTTCCTGAGCACCTGCAGTTGCTGGTTTGCGTGGTTTACCTCTTGTGCCTCTGGAGGCCGTAGAAGCACCTCTGGATTTGCCTTTAAACTTGGCCGTCTGTAAAGTTGAAGCTGAATAAGCTTTCCTGGTTGGGGGAGCTGCGGAAGGAAGATATGTAGACTTACCCGCAGTAGCTTTGGAGATCCATTTTAGTTAATCTCCAAACAAGGCCTCTCCTGTGAATGGTAGGCCTTCCACACCTTTCCCGAAGTTTGCATCATCAAGTCCACTGGCGTAGCCACAAGCCCCTGTGTGCTGACACTGCCATAGCGGTGGTCCGTGCATTAAGCAAACCAATCTCTTTTGTGATCCACACACATGCAGTAGTGGGTCTCTGGGCCACCCCAGCAGCTGTGTACAGTGATTTGTGTGTAGTCTCAATTTTACGATCAGCTGTATCTTGTAGGGAGGCTGCACCAGGGACAGGCAATACAATTTTTCGTGACAGCCTAGAAACTAATGCGTCCACTATTGGTGGATTTTCCCATATTTTCCTATCCTCCAGAGGAAAAGGAAAAGATGAGAACAACCTTTTAGGGATTTGAAATTTCTTATCAGGATTAACCCACGGTTCTTCAAACAGGGTATTCCATTCCTTTGACGTAGGAAAAGTGACTGAGGACTTCTTTTTTACATTAAAATAAGATTCCTCACACTTCTCTGACACCTTATCATGAATTTTCAGAGAAACATCTCTGATAGCCTCTATAAGAGCCTCTATTCCCTGTGACAGAGTAGCATCCCCCCCTCCAAATCCACCTCCTCCATGTCTGCCCTGTCAGCGTCCGAGTCAGACTGCAGGATATGGGCCAGGGATTGTTTTTGCGGACAAATGAGAGGGGAATGAGACGCTGGTTTGGGGACTGAGTCTCTGTTCATAAACTCATCCACAGTCTGTCTTAAGTATTGCGTCTTTTTCTCGTTGCGGGATAATTTCGTAGAAATATTGGAGATTATTCCCTTAATGGAATTAACCCACTCTGGTTCAGCCCCGCTATTCTGGGAAGGTGCACTGTCCTGAGTGCCCAGTAGTGAGCCCCCTGGTGAAGAGGAACACACCGCTGTCCAAGAAACACACTCTTTGCCTGACATAATGTATATGTGACAGCACACACACCCACAGGAAAAGGTTAAGCACAATTAACCCACAAAGAGCCCTTCAGGGAGACAGAGTTATTTGGAGCCATCCCCCATCGCGCCCTTATCGCTAATGCCAAGCTTAGCTGGGTCGCAGACTAAGTTCCCTGATAGGGGACTTGGGCCCTCATTCTGAGTTGATCGCACTAAGCAACTTTTTGCTGCTGGTGCGATCAACTAATCTCCACCTATGGGGGAGTGTATTTTAGCATAGCAGGGCTGCGAATGCTTGTGCAGCCCTGCTATGCTGAAAACGTTTCCTGCAAAACAAGACCAGGGTAAGAGTAACTTACCCTGTGCGACTGCTCCAGCGATGAAGGTTCCGGTCCTGATGTCAGACATCTGCCCTCCGTTCGCCAGGACACGCCTGCGTTTTTCTTACCACTCCCCGAAAACGGCTGGAAACGGTGAGTATCCGCCCCGAAACGCCTCCCGCCTGTCCATCTTCTTGCGATCGCCGCTGCGATCACATTTGTCTCTGGCGGCGTTGCCCGGCGACAAACGTCACCAGGCAACGACGCGTGTGCGCAATGCGTCTGCCGGGCATGCGCATTTCCGACCGCTGCGGTGCGAACGGGTCAGAATGACCCCCTTAGTACACTAATAATCGCTCCCGCTATGACCCCCACACCGGTACCGCTGAGGTAATCTGGAGTCTCTCCAGGGGAGCTGCACAATCCTGTCAGTCGGCGTCTGTGTCCACTGCAGATAGAAAAATGGCGCTGGTGAGCTGCTGGATCCGCTCCTAGTGAAGGCCCCCTCCCTTCGATGGCGCACAGTCTTCCCGCATTTTTTTTATACTGGCTGAGGTAATCTGGTGCTTAAAATAGAGAGAACCGTTTTAAGGCTGTTTTTGCCAGTATGGGTACTCTGTACAGATGCAGCTGTGTACTGTGTCTGGAGACTCAGTCCGCCCCGGTTAGAATCCGTGTGTCTTACTCACCACTCTTCATTGTTCTGGCTCTGTGAGGGGTGGCGGCGTGCAGTGGGAATGTACGCTCGCCGTGGTGGGGCTTGCGAATACAGTAGTTCCATCAGGAACTCAGTGTCCTGTCAGCAGGGAACGGGACCATTAACCCTTCAAGAGGTTGGGCCTCCCCCCATCCCCCCCCAAGTCCTACGAAGCAGGCAGGCTGGTGCCATCCAGCCCTGCCTGAAAATAACAAACATATATAAAATAAATGCAGAAAACTCTTCAGGAGCTTCCATAAGCGTGACCGGCTCCTCCGGGCACATTTTCTAAACTGAGTCTGGAAGGAGTGGTATAGAGGGAGGAGCTAGCCCACACTATCAAATTCTTAAAGTGCCCATGGCTCCTAGTGGACCCATCAATACTTCATGGTACTAAATGGAACCCCAGTAACCTCTAGGACGTAAGAGAAAACACTTTTTTTTTTTTTTTTTTAATAGACTTAGCGCTAAAAAAAAAAAAAAATCTTATTAAAACAAAACACCATTTGTTTCCTGAAATAAAGAATATATAACACTGGCTTCAGTAGATGTAGGAGTGAAAAGTTTATTTCTGACCCATGCAATATATTGTATATGCACAGGTAATCTAATCCATTGCCGGTAATTATTAAACGAAATAATGGTAATAGGGGAAATGGTCTCACTATGAATATGGTTATGTTGTAAAATTCAGTTGTAGACACTTTGTTTAGTCTTAGGCTTTCTGGCATGCATGGGGAGATTCATTTGTACAAGATGTCCGCAAAGCATCTGCCAGAATGGTGGGATGAAGGCTCTTTGTGGCTGGTCACATAGCTGATTTTCCCTTGCACAGGCTGAAAGTTAGTGGTTCCTAAACTCTGTCCACAAGGACCCCTAAAAGTTCATTTTCCAGGTCACCTAGCCGGTCACAGGTGTACTCATTACTCACTGACACATTTTAAAAGATCAACAGGTGGAGCTAATTATTTCACTTGTGATTCTGTGAGGAGACATGGAAAACGTGAACTGTTGGCAGTCTTGAGGACAGAGTTTGGGAACCATTGCTGTAAGTAAAACGGCATTGTTGGACTTCCTTAATTTATCCCGGTATGTCCAGCACCTACGATAATTGAATTTCCCTTGTATAATTGCAACATATAGGGGCAGATATATTAAGCCTGGAGAAGGCATAAAGAAGTGATAAAGCAGTGATAAGTGCAAGGTGATAAGGCACCAGCCAATGAGCTCATAACTGTCAATTTACATATTGGAGCTGATTGGTTGGTGCGTTATCACTTTGCACTTATCACTGCTTTATCGCTTCTTTATGCCTTCTTCAGGCTTAATACATCTGCCCCATTATGTGAACAAACGGGAGGATATTACCCAATTTGGAAGTCTGCATCTGGAACCTTACAGCAGGACTAGGCACCAACCAGAAACCACATACAGTAAGAATACCTATACAGGTTGAGTCTCCCTTATCCAAAATGCTTGGGACCAGAGGTATTTTGGATATGGGATTTTTCCGTATTTTGGAATAACTGCATACCATAATGAGATATCATGGTGATGGGACCTAAATCTAAGCACAGAATGCATTTATGTTTCATATACACCTTATAAACACAGCCTGAAGGTCATCGTAGCCAATATTTTTTTATTACTTTGTACATTAAACATAGTGTGTGTACATTCACACAATTCATTTATGTTTCATATACACCTTATACACCCAGCCTGAAGGTCATTTAATACAATATTTTTAATAACAGTGTATTAAACAAAGTTTGTGTACATTGAGTCATCAAAAAACAAATGTTTTACTATCTCCGTCTCACTCAAAAATGTCCGTATTTCGGAATATTCCGTATTTTGGAATATTTGGATATGGGATACTCAACCTGTATACAATAGGTACTGAATTTTACTGGGAGATGGTGGTAAATATCTGTAAAAGGTTGCCATAGAGACTGACCGCTATTTTCTACAATCCAGATCAGAAAGTTATTAAGGATATTACCCCACAAATCTATTTAATCAGTGGAACAAATCTATTTCCTTCAACAAAGGATTTTTTATCTGAATCAAAGACAGTGGAGTAAAACACATTGAGCGTATCTTCTGTCATTACATAAGTGTGTTTACTCCTTTGGACATTTTGTATGTTGTAGGTTTTGTCTGTCTTCAGTGTACCGGTATTAGGCCATTTATATTCATTCATACACTGAAGCTTATAGTATTCGAACTATAGAGATCATTTATTATAAGGATATATACAATATTTAGTAAAAAAAATTACAGATTTTTAATCGCATAAAATGTATAGTATTTATTTCCATTAAAGCAAGTTTGTTATGCGCTAAAACCCCTTGTCCTGTATACAGCAATTTCCTTTTAGTGGATTTGGATAATGCATCCACTGGTTTGAGCAGCAAGCTACATGTTTATACACCTAGTAAGAAGCGAATTTTCACCACCTTGTCTGGAAGATATAGGGGTATATGCAATTGCGGTCGAATTCCCGAAATTGTCGAATTTCGGGTCATTTTCGACCAAAAAAAAAAAATCGCCTATGCAATTCAGTGCTTTCCGACCAAAAAACGGACTTTCAAAATTCGACTTTTTGAAATTCGACTTTTTGCAAATTCGACTTTTCTGCAATGATACAAGTGCTGCAATTCGACCAAAGCATATTCAATTCAAGTTTGGAAATTCGACAGCAGTGCTTTTAGACAGCAAATTCGTCATTTTCAATCCGCCACACTTTGGAGGGTGAAAACAAATAAAAAAATTTTAAACATGTTTTTTTTTGTGTTTTTTTTGGGGGGAATAGCAGATCTATTTATATTAGAAGGGATTATGTACTTTTTTTTTTTTTGGAGGCACAAATATTATTTATATATTTTTTAAAATATTTTTTTATTTTTTATGCTGGAACGGTGAAATCCTAAAAAAAAATGGCGTGGGGTCCCCCCTCCAAAGCATAACCAGCCTCGGGCTCTTCGAGCTGGTCCTGGTTCTAAAAATGCGGGGAAAAAAATTGACAGGGGATCCCCCGTATTTTTAAAACCAGCACCGGGCTCTGCGCCTGGTGCTGGTGCCAAAAATACTGGGGACAAAAAGAGTAGGGGTCCCCCGTATTTTTAACACCAGCATCGGGCTCCACTAGCTGGACAGATAATGCCACAGCCGGGGGTCACTTTTATGCCGTGCCCTGCGGCCGTGGCATTAAATATCCAACTAGTCACCCCTGGCCGGGGTACCCTGGGGGAGTGGGGACCCCTTCAATCAAGGGGTCGTCCCCCCCAGCCACCCAAGGGCCAGGGGTGAAGCCCGAGGCTGTCCCCCCCCCCCATCCAATGGGCTGCGGATGGGGGGGCTGATAGCCTTTTGTGATAATAAAAAGATATTGTTTTTTCCAGTAGTACTACAAGTCCCAGCAAGCCTCCCCCGCAAGCTGGTACTTGGAGAACCACAAGTACCAGCATGCGGGAGAAAAACGGGCCCGCTGGTACCTGTAGTACTACTGGGAAAAAAATACCCAAATAAAAACAGGACACACACACCGTCGACAGTAAAACTTTATTTCATACGTCGACACACACATACTTACCTATGTTCACACGCCGACATCGGTCCTCTTCTCCATGTAGAATCCACGGATACCTGAAAAGAAAAGATCAATATACTCACCTCAGCCATGGTCCAGAGATAAATCCACGTACTTGGCAAAAAAACAAACCGAACACCCGCTCCATGCCGGACTGAAAGGGGTCCCATGCTGACACATGGGACACCTTTCCACGAATGAGACCTGTCAGTGACAGCTGTCACAGAAAGGTCTCTAAGCCAATCAGGAAGCGCAACTTCGTTGCGCTCACCTGATTGGCTGTGCGCTGTCTGTACTGTGACAGCACATCGCAAAGCCGCTCCATTACTTTCAATGGTGGGAACTTAGCGGCTAGCGGTAAGGTCACCCGCCGGTCAGCGGCTGACCGGCGGGTGACCCCACCGCTACCCGCAAAGTTCCCACCATTGAAAGTAATGGAGCGGCTTTGCGATGTGCTGTCACAGTACAGACAGCGCACAGCCAATCAGGTGAGCGCCACGGAAGTAGCGCTTCCTGATTGGCTGAAGGGACGTCAGTGACAGGAGTCACGTGATGTCCCGGCATTCGGGAGAAAGGGGTCTGATGTGAAAGCATTGGACCCCTTTCTAGTCCGGTATGGAGCGGGTTTTTGCGTTTTTTTTTTTTTTTAAACAAGTACGTGGATTTTACTCTCTGGACGTGGATTTGTCTCTGGACGCTGGAAGGTGAGTATAATTTTTTCACAGGTACCCTCGGATCGTCGGAGACCGTGGCAGTCGGCGTGTCAACATAGGTAAGTATGTGTGTGTCGGTAGTGTGTAATAAAGTTTTACTATCAAGGTGTGTGTGTCCTGTTTTTATTTGGGTATTTTTTTCCCAGTAGTACTACAGGTACCAGCGGACCCGTTTTTCTCCCGCATGCTGGTACTTGTGGTTCTCCAAGTACCAGCTTGCGGGGGAGGCTTGCTGGGACTTGTAGTACTGCTGGAAAAAACAATATCTTTTTATTATCGCAAAAGGCTATCAGCCCCCCCATCCGCAGCCCATTGGATGGGGGGGGGGACAGCCTCGGGCTTCACCCCTGGCCCTTGGGTGGCTGGGGGGGGGGGGACCCCTTGATTGAAGGGGTCCCCACTCCCCCAGGGTACCCCGGCCAGGGGTGACTAGTTGGATATTTAATGCCACGGCCGCAGGGCACGGCATAAAAGTGACCCCCGGCTGTGGCATTATCTGTCCAGCTAGTGGAGCCCGATGCTGGTGTTAAAAATACGGGGGACCCCTACTCTTTTTGTCCCCCGTATTTTTGGCACCAGCACCAGGCGCAGAGCCCGGTGCTGGTTTTAAAAATACGGGGGATCCCTGGCCAATTTTTCCCCTGCATTTTTAGAACCAGGACCAGCTCGATGAGCCCGAGGCTGGTTATGCTTTGGAGGGGGGACCCCACGCCATTTTTTTTTCCGTTTTTTTTACCGTTTTTTTAAAATCGCGGCAAAATCCGCCAAATCGGCCGATTTTCGCCCGCGACTCTGGCGAATCCGTTTTTCATTGAATATGGTGAATTCCGGAAGCCACCTTCCGGGATTCACCTGTCGAATTGAGTCGAATTAAAAAACGGCGAAAATTGCCGCGAATTCGACCGCAATTGCATATACCCCATAATGTGAACAAGTCTGTCACCACATGATTAATGTACGTTTGAGCGGCAGTAGGAGGTTAATAACAAATAGTTTGCATACAGTAAGCATATCTGTCATACTCGCCATTTCAGTGTGTGGACACTTCTGTATTTTGAAGATAATTGATATTTTAATACTTTTTTTAGTTTTCTATTCAAGTTTTTATAACTTTTCTTTGCAAGTTCAATAAACCTGCTTCTCTATTGATGGCTATTGTTTTATTAGTACAGTTCTTGCAGCTGGTTCATGACCAGAAATTGGCTCTCATTGGGCCTGATTCAGAGTTGGAGGGCAGGCTGCGTTAATGGTTGCCTGTCTGTGACTTTATGCAAATGCTGCTACAGAGTCTTTTCCTGGCATACATCCATGCTTCCAGTTGTGCACAGACTGGGGTGCCCACTTCCTGTATCTATAAGGGAATTCAATTAGCCGTGGTAATTTTACTGTCAGCTAATTGATCCCCCAGGATTATTTAATTAGTCCCCAAAGTCAGCCCCCAGGCTAAACTGAACAGACACGAAAAGAAATCCCAGATAAATAACACTGTTGCGGTGCCCGAAAACAGGCTAAGACATAGAATCCGTGATAAGTTCCTGGACCTATGTGTTATCACCCAAAAACAGATTAATTTAACAGGTGAGAAAAAGGGGCTCTAATTGCACAGCCCCAGACATTTAAAGCCTGAGTCTACCACCCTTTTTCACCACCTTTAATTAATGGGGCTAATTAAATTCCTCCCTATAAGCACTGAAATACCGCTTTGGTGCCATTTTAAGACACATCATCAAACCTTGCATCAGCCCTAGGACGGGTGCAGTTTCTCCGTCCCAAGTAAGGAGTTGAGTGTTTGTGTACGTCACTAACACGTCTGCGATACTCCATGTAGTATGCATAGTGCAATTTAGACTCGTGTTCAGTAGCAAAATAATCTCTACTATGTCCGACATCGGCAGTGCGACCATCATTGTGTAAGGACCATTCGGTGTGTGGTGCCATATGACCACTAAACATGTAGGACTCGTACTGTTGCTGAGTATCTGTGGAACGTATTGAGAGAGATCTCACTAATTAATGTTTAACTGGGTGGTGGCTAATTGTCAATAAGAAAACTATTATGTTCCCAAACTGTTTCTTTCTTTTTTTATTTAATAATTGTGTGCCTGTAAACTCTTGACTGTGTGTGAAACGTCTTGGCATTTCCACTTTCCAAGTCTTTTATTTAATATTGTTATTAGTAAATCTGTCTTTCATACTCTGGCTGACCCAGTGAGTTATGGTATCCTTTCAGATGGTCGACACATGAACAGGTCAACATGGCTTTTTTTTTTTTTTTTTAAACAAAATTAGATTTTTAACTTTTTCATACTTTACTGTTCCCAATCGCAGTCCACGTGGATGGTAACCTGTGCCGAGCGCAGCAAAGCAACTTGCCCGCAGCATGGCGTTCGAAGCGGTACACTAATTGGGGTTCTTGGCTTGGTCATGTTACGGAAAAAATGACACCAAAAACAGTCCAAAAATTCATGTCGACCATGTCAATGTCGACCATTAGTGGTTGACCTAACGAGTGTCGACCTTAACATAGTCGACCATTCATACCGGAACCGTGAGTTATTTAGTCATTAGTACTATTAGGTCTTTGCTGCTTGCAGTTTGCGTGTTCTTTTTATGTAGTGAGAAATAGAACTATTGTAATGATGGCGATAATCGAATATCCTTGCATGTTTGATTAAGGTATTTAATAAAAGCTGAAGGCACTTTTAAGTTGAGTTTTGCTGCAATGCTAGTGTACTTTAGCTCATGTTAGTGTAATATATTTTTTTTCTTTTTAAATTGAGAGTTAGATGATGGCACTACACTGGTAAACTACTCCCATCAAGTATAAGTTCTATCTGTAATCAAAGCTACATATCTCCTTGAGTTTTTTTATCACTTTTTTTTCTAATTACTATGTGTAACTGCAGATGCTTTTAATAGCATGTTCACAGTGGCCTGTGTTTGCTTTCAGTGGATCTGATTCTGAGTCAAAAACCGGATGCATTTAATTTTAGCAAACTGCACAAGTGCCGCCTCATGTGTGCACCTTTATATGGAGGCTGCAGCGCAGCTGGTTTCACTATCAGAAAATTAGGTGTCAACATTGTAAACACATGCAAGAAATGCATTTCATTGGAGTTCTGTGCTGTTATGAACCATGCCTATGCCATTGAGACGCCTGATCTGATGGATATTTTGTACCCAGCATGGAGTAAGAGTCATACCCCTTTCAGACCACACAAATAACCCGGTATCTACCCGGGTCGCTGGGTGGTCTGAAAGGGTCACTCCCGGGTTGCCTGACCCGGTAATTTAACCCAGGAATAAAGAAGGCTTATTCTGGGGTCAGGTGCAGTGTGAATGGGTTACCCGGGTCAATGCGACCCGGTACCCGTTCACAGTATAGGGAGAGGCGGCGCGGAGATTATCTCATCTCCCAGCACCGCACCTGCCTCCGATGCCGCCGCGGTCCCCGCCCTCAATGGCAACCCGACCTGTCATATTGCCGGGTCGGGAAGCCAGTTCAAAGGGTCCAATGCCGGGTTGCACCCGGGAAAGACCCGCTTCCAATTCTCGGATGCGACCCAGCATTTAGCGATCTGAAAGTGGTATAAGAGCGATGATGGTTGCAGATGAAAAAAAAACAATGGGTGGTGTGACTGTACGCATTAAGCCATAGAGATGCTCTGGTTACCGTGGCCATCCACAATTGCAGGTACTTTTGTGTGCGACTCTGAATCAGGCCCAGTATAGCATAGCATATCAATAGATTGGTTTATTTTGTATTTCAACTGAAATAACTGTTATGAATACAGTGCATCATGGATACATGCAGTAGGATGTTGCTTTACAAGTCTATATTTTGCAAAGTGGTCATGCTTCATTACTGCACAGATTCCACATTTGTTTAGTCTTTTATTTTCCTTTTATTTAATATTTTACTAGAAGAAAAGTGACCCTTTCAACAAGCAGGCTTAGTTCCCAGCATTAACACTGTCCATTATAACACTGGCCATTTTTGGGCACAATGCAAAGTAGGACTGTCCATCAATAAAGTAAATCTCTGTATATTGATTCACCTATGTGCTTCTGAATGTAATGGAATGTTAGTTATAAAATTATGCTTACCTACTGCCGCTATCCCCATGCCCGGCTAGGGCTCCACGAAAGACAGGGTGCAGTATTCTACTGGAAGCACGCTCTCTGCTTATCGATGTCCAGTCTGGCAGTCCCAGAGGGAGAAAACGCCTCCCAATGGGACTGCCTGTAGTGTCTGTGACTGACAGGTAGAACTTCCACTGAGCTGAGGTGGCGGATTTCACTGGGGGGAAGGGGGGGCTGGGCTGCAGATCCGCCACTGATCAGTCACTATTGCTTCTATTAATCTATTTAGCTGGCTAAACCTTGCACAGCCACCAAAAGTAGTGTGCACAATGTTTGTTTTGCATTCGATGGAACAGCTCACTTACTGTTTGTTATACTTTATTGGAAAATAAAAAATCCATTCCTTTCTTTCCATATTAGGTTACAAAAGTGAAAACTGACAGACCTCTCCCAGAAAATGTCTACCACTCAAGGCCAAGACCAGAGCCGAACCCCCCTATTGAAGGAGAATTAAAGCCATCCAAGTATGGTAGCAAGCTCTTCTTCTGGAACTGGTAGAGGGTTTGGTGGTTTATGTGCAATTCCTAATATCCTTTTCTGGTCTTATGTCCATAGATCAGTTTCGTTTTATCTATTTGGGAACAAAATAAAATGATGAAATCCCTTTTCTGTGACTGATTTGTTTTTATAGTTTTTCTGCTTAATTACTTATGATGACTGAAGTGTTTGGCTAAATCCGTTTTAGTTATGTCTTCTGGACAAAGTACACTGGTTGATTTTTATTTTTTTTATTTTTACATTGTATTATCTAATAAGGCATTTCATGCAGACAAAACTAGGAATATAGGGGGTCATTCCGACCCGATCGCTCTCTGCAGTTTGTCGCAGCGATCGGGTCGGAACTGCGCATGCCTGCACATGGCAGCTTTCGTTACCAAGACAGAGGCGGTCGCTAGGCGGGAGGGGGCTGAACGCCGCCGTTTAGGGGGATCGGTCCGGCCAACGCAGGTGTGGCCGGACCGTTGCGGGGGCGGGCCGCGGCGTCACGCAGCCGCTGCAGCCAGCGGGAGCGACGAGCAACTCCCGGCCAGCCGCAGGAGCTGCGCTGGCCGGAAGTTACTCCTCAAATACAAAGGCGATGCTTTTGTATTTGTGCGGGGGGGGCCGGCACTGACATGCGGGGCGGACTAGCCCTGTGCTGGGCGGCCCCCCGCATGTCTGAGTTTACGATCGTAGCTGTGCTAAATTTAGCACAGCTACGATCAACTCGGAATGACCCCCATTATACTTTTTCACACTTGTCCCAATAGTTACTTTCTTGCATCTAGTGAAGCCCTAGAAATGTGGTTGGGTAACATCCTGGCAGTCAGGATCCCGACTGTCATAATCCCGTAAAATTTTTCTAATAAAAGTTTTGTAGCCCATCCATAATCCTAATCTTCCCCTAGTGCCTAACCCTAATTCTCACTGTCTGCATCCGTCAGAATTCCGCTGCTGAGGTTCTGACCGGCGCGATCCTGACTACGTGCACTCATCCATTATCTTTTCCGTTAAAATCCAGCTCTCACAGTATCGCACTGTAGACTCTACAGCTGTTTAACATGTTATGCTATTTAAAAAAAAATAAATCCTAAAAAGATTACTTTTATATAATGCCATCTCAGAATGGCATTATATGAAGCAAATACTTAACTTACATGAAAACTGCGGGGTCAGAAGAAAATTTTCCTATCAGTCCCTGCAGGATTTTGAAACTCCTCCTATGGGTGTTGTATCCCCCCTGGTTTATATCGGCAGCATACATACCTGTTTATGTACTATCAAAATACTCCAGCATATATTTAAATGTACACGTTTGAATAAATATATATAAATATATTTCAAACGTGTACATTTTAATATTTTCATATTAAATAGGTATGCCCGTGTCTTGTCCCTTTAGCAGCGACACATGATGTAATGCAGCTGGGCCATTAGACTGCACATGCCCAGCTAGAAGTCGTAACATGCACAAAAAGAGGATTTTGGTACTTACCAGGTAAATCCTTTTGTTTGAATCCATAGGGGTCACTGGAGTACTCTTGAGATATGGATGGGGTGTTAGCAGGGATAGGCACATTTAAATATTTAAATTAGTAACCCTCCACCCCCTCCATACTCCCAAGGTACTTTCAGTGTTTTTTTGCTGAGCCGAACCAGAGCGAAAGAGAGGATGAACTATGGAAAATTACATATAACATTATAATATAACGTACAACTAGAAAGTTGACACGACAACAGATAACAATCACCATAACATTTAAACAAGCCGGTGATAGCGTTACCATAAGATATACTGAACTTTCCACAAGAAAGGTGAAACTGCTCTGGGCAGGTGTCCAGTGACACCTATGGATTCAAAGAATAGGATTTACCTGGTAAGTACCAAAATCCTATTTTCTCTGACGTCCTAGTGGATGCTGGGAACTCCGTAAGGACCATGGGGAATAGTGGGCTCCGAAGGAGACAGGGCACATCTAAGAAAGAATTAGGACTACCTGGTGTGCACTGGCTCCTCCCTCTATGCCCCTCCTCCAGACCTCAGTTAGAATTCTGTGCCCGGCCGAGCTGGTTGCACACTAGGGGCTCTCCTGAGCTCCTAGAAAAGAAAGTATATATTTTAGGTTTTTTATTTTCAGTGAGATCTGCTGGCAACAGACTCACTGCTACGAGGGACTTAGGGGAGAGAAGCGAACCTACCTGCTTGCAGCTAGCTTGGGCTTCTAGGCTACTGGACATCATTAGCTCCAGAGGGATCGAACACAGGCCCAGCCTCAGTCGCCCGGAGCCGCGCCGCCGCCCCCCTTGCAGAGCCAGAAGCAAGAAGAACGTCCAGGAAATCGGCGGCTGAAGACTCCAGTCTTCATTAAGGTAGCGCACAGCACTGCAGCTGTGCGCCATTGCTCCCACTGCACACCACACACTCCGGTCACTGATGGGTGCAGGGCGCTGGGGGGGCCCTGGGCTGCAATAAGAGTACCTTGTATTGGCATAAAACACATAATATAGTCAGTAAGACTATATATGTGTAAAATCCCCTGCCAAAAATATCCTTAAAAAAGCGGGAGAAGTCCGCCGAGAAGGGGGCGGGGCTATCTCCCTCAGCACACTGGCGCCATTTCCTCTCACAGCTCCGCTGGAGGGACGCTCCCCAGGCTCTCCCCTGCAGTTTCCAGGCTCAATAGGGTGAAAAAGAGAGGGGGGGCACAAAATATAGGCGCAAACTGTATATTTATAGCCGCTATAGGGGAAAAATCGCTGTGTGTAGTGTGAATCCCTGCATTGTATAGCGCTCTGGTGTGTGCTGGCATACTCTCTCTCTCTGTCTCCCCAAAGGACTTTGTGGGGTCCTGTCCTCAGTCAGAGCATTCCCTGTGTGTGTGCGTGTGTTGGTACGGCTGTGTCGACATGATTGATGAGGAAGATTATATGGAGGCGGAGCAGGTGCCGATAAGTGTGATGTCACCCCCTGCGGGGTCGACACCAGAGTGGGTGGATATGTGGAAGGTATTAACCGACAGTGTCAACTCCTTTACATAAAAAGGCTAGATGACGTACAGCAGTGGGACAGCCGGCTTCTCAGCTCGTGCCTGCCCAGGCGTCTCAAATGCCATCAGGGGCTCAAAAACGCCCGCTACCTCAGATAGCAGACACAGATGTCGACACGGAGTCTGACTCCAGTGTAGACGACGATGAGACAAATGTAAAATCCACAAGGGCCATCCGTTGTATGATTACGGCAATGAAAAATGTGTTGCACATTTCTGACATTAACCCAGGTACCACTAAAAAGGGTATTATAGTTGGGGAGAAAAAGCATCCAGTGGTTCTTCCCCCATCAGATGAATTGAATAAAGTGTGTGAAGTGGGGTTCCCCCGATGAGAAAATAGTAATTTCTAAAACGTTACTGATGGCGTACCCTGTCCCGCCAAAGGACAGGTTACGTTCGGAGACGTCCCCTAGGGTGGAGAAGGCGCTCACACGCTTGGCAAAAAAGGTGGCACTGCCGTCTCAGGATACGGCCGCCTTAAAGGAGCCTGCTGATAAAAAGCAGGAAGCTATCCTGAAGTCTGTATATACACACTCAGGTATTATACTGAGACCTGCAATTGCTTCAGTGTGTAGTGCTGCAGCAGCTTGGTCCGATACCCTGTCAGATAATTTGGATACTAGACAGGGGTACTATTTTGCTAACCATAGAGCATTTTAAAGACGTGGTCTTATATATGAGAGATGCACAGAGGGATATTTGCCGGCTGGCATCTAAAATTAATGCAATGTCCATTTCTGCCAGAAGAGTATTATGGACTCGGCAGTGGACAGGTGATGCTGATTCTAAAAGGCACATGGAGGTTTTGCCTTATAAGAGTGAGGAATTGTTTGGGGAGGGTCTCTCGGACCTAGTATCCACAGCAACAGCTGGGAAGTCGACATTTTTACCTCAGGTTTCCTCACAGCCGAAGAAAGCACCGTATCATCAGGTACAGTCCTTTCGGCCACGAAAAGGCAAGCGGGTCAGAGGCGCTTCCTTTCTGCCCAAAGGCAGGGGAAGAGGGAAAAAGCTGCACCAGACAGCCAGTTCCCTGGAACCAAAATCTTCCCCCGCTTCCTCTAAAGTCCACCGCATGACGCTGGGGCTCCACAGGCGGAGCCAGGTGCGGTGGGGGCGCGTCTCCGGAACTTCAGCGACTAGTGGGTTCGCTCACAGGTAGATCCCTGGGTTCTACAAGTGGTATCTCAGGGATACAAGCTGGAGTTAGAGGCCACTCCCCCTCGCCGTTACCTCAAATCTGCCTTGTTGGCTGCTCCCAAAGAAAGGGAGGTAGTACTGGACGCTATTCACAAGCTGTACTTCCAGCAGGTGATAATCAAGGTACCCCCCTCCCCCCCCCCCCTTCAACAGGGGCGGGGTTACTATTCCACAATGTTGTGGTACCGAAACCAGATGGTTCGGTGAGACCCATCCTAAATTTAAAATTCTTGAACACTTATATAAGGAAGTTCAAGTTCAAGATGGAATCGCCCAGGGCGGTTATACAAGCCTGGAAGAGGGTGTCCCCATGTACCCACCTCACCAGGAGTACCTCAGGTTTGTGGTACAGGACTGTCATTACCAATGCCAGACGTTGCCGTTTGGTCTGTCCACGGCACCGAGGGTATTTACCAAGGTAATGGCCAAAATGATGATACTACTTAGAAAGAAGGGAGTTATAATTATCCCGTACTTGGACGATCTCCTGAAAAGGCGAGGTCCAAGGAGCAGTTGCTAGTCAGCATAGCACTATCTCAGGAAGTGCTGCATCAGCACGGCTGGATCCTGAATATCCCAAAGTCGCAGCTGATTCCCGCGACGCGTTTGCTGTTCCTGGGTATGATTCTTCACACAGAACAGAAGAAGGTTTTTCTCCCGGAGGAGAAGGCCCAGGAATTATCATCTCTGGTCAGGGACCTCCTGCAACCAAAACAGGTGTCGGTGCATCACTGCACGCGAATCCTGCGAAAGATGGTAGCTCTTACGAAGCGTTTCCCTTTGGCAGGTTCCATGCGAGGATCTTCCAGTGGGATTTCTTGGACAAGTGGTCCGAATCGCATCTTCAGATGCATCGTTGGATCACCCTGTCACCAAGGGCCAGGGTGTCTCTGCTGTGGTGGCTGCAGAGTGCTCATCTTCGTGAAGGCCGCAGATTCGGCATACAGGACTGGGTCCTGGTGACCACGAATGCAAGCCTCCGAGGGTGGGGGGCAGTCACTCAGGGAAGAAAACGTCCAAGGACAAAAACTTCCTTGCATATAAATATTCTGGAACTAGGGGTCATTTACAATGCCCTGAGTAAACCAGAATCCCTGCTTCAAAAACAACCGGTGCTGATTCAGTCAGACAACATCACGGCTGTCGCCCATGTAAATCGACAAGGCGGCACAAGAAGCAGGATAGCAATGGCAGAAGCCACAAGGATTCTTCGATGGGCGGAGAATCACGTGATAGCACTGACAGCAGTGTTCATTCCGGGAGTGGAAAACTGGGAAGCAGACTTCCTCAGCAGACACAACCTCCACCCGGGAGAGTGGGGACTTCATCCAGAAGTCTTCAAGCTGATTGTATACTGGTGAGAACGACCACAGGTGGACATAAAGGCGTCCCGCCTCAATAAAAAGCTAAAAAGATATTGCGCCAGGTCAAGGGACCCTCAGGCGATAGCTGTGGACGCTCTAGTGACACCGTGGGTGTACCAGTCGGTTTATGTGTTCCCTCCTCTTCCTCTCATACCCAAGGTACTGAGGAGAATAAGAAGGAGAAGAGTAATACTTATAATCATTGTTCCGGATTGGCCAAGAAGAGCTTGGTACCCAGAACTTCAGGAAATGATCTCAGAGGTCCCATGGCCTCTGCCGCTCAGACAGGACCTGCTGCAGCAGGGGCCCTGTCTGTTCCAAGACTTACCGCGACTACGTTTGACGGCATGGCGGTTGAACACCGGATCCTGCAGGAAAAGGGCATTCCGGAGGAAGTCATCCCTACGCTGATTAAAGCTAGGAAGGATGTCACCGCAATACATTATCACCGCATATGGCGAAAATATGTTGCGTGGTGTGAGGCCAGGAAGGCCCCAACGGAGGATTTTCAGCTGGGTCGTTTTCTGCACTTCCTACAGTCAGGGGTGACTATGGGCCTCAAATTGGGTTCCATCAAGGTCCAAATTTCGGCTCTGTCGATTTTCTTCCAAAAAGAACTGGCTTCACGGCCTGATGTTCAGATTTTTGTTAAGGGAGTGCTGCATATTCAGCCCCCTTTTGTGCCTCCAGTGGCACCTTGGGATCTCAACGTGGTGTTGGATTTCCTAAAGTCGCATTGGTTTGAGCCACTTAAAACCGTGGAGCTAAAATGTCTCACGTGGAAAGTGGTCATGCTGTTGGCCTTGGCTTCGGCCAGGCGTGTGTCAGAATTGGCGGCTTTGTCTTCTAAAAGCCCTTATCTGATTTTCCATATGGATAGGGCGGAATTGAGGACTCGTCCCAATTTCTTCCTAAGGTGGTATCAGCGTTTCATTTGAACCACTCTATTGTGGTGCCTGCGGCTACTCGGGACTTGGAGGATTCCAAGTTGCTAGATGTAGTCAGGGCCCTGAAAATCTATGTTTCCAGGACGGCTAGAGTCAGGAAGACTGACTCGCTATTTATCCTGTATGCACCCAACAAGCTGGGTGCTCCTGCTTCACAGCAGACTATTGCTCGCTGGATCTGTAGCACGATTCAACTTGCACATTCTGCGGCTGGACTGCCGCATCCTAAATCTGTAAAAGCCCATTCCACGAGGAAAGTGGGCTCTTCTTGGGCGGCTGCCCGAGGGGTCTCGGCTTTACAACTTTTCCGAGCTGCTACTTGGTCGGGTTCAAACACATTTGCAAAATTCTACAAGTTTGATACCCTGGCTGAGGAGGACCTTGAGTTTGCTCATTCGGTGCTGCAGAGTCATCCGCACTCTCCCGCCCGTTTGGGAGCTTTGGTATAATCCCCATGTTCCTTACGGAGTTCCCAGCATCCACTAGGACGTCAGAGAAAATAAGAATTTACTCACCGGTAATTCTATTTCTCGTAGTCCGTAGTAGATGCTGGGCGCCCATCCCAAGTGCGGATTGTCTGCAATACCTGTATATAGTTATTGCTTAATTAAAGGGTTATTGTTTGGAGCCATCTGTTGAGAGGCTCAGTTGTTATTCATACTGTTAACTGGGTATAATATCACGAGTTGTACGGTGTGATTGGTGTGGCTGGTATGAGTCTTACCCGGGATTCCAAATCCTTTCCTTATTGTGTCAGCTCTTCCGGGCACAGTTTCCTAACTGAGGTCTGGAGGAGGGGCATAGAGGGAGGAGCCAGTGCACACCAGGTAGTCCTAATTCTTTCTTAGATGTGCCCAGTCTCCTACGGAGCCCGCTATTCCCCATGGTCCTTACGGAGTTCCCAGCATCCACTACGGACTACGAGAAATAGAATTACCGGTGAGTAAATTCTTATTTTCTTTTTCATCCACTAGGGGTCACTGGAGTACTCTTGGGACGTACCAAAGTTTCTCCCTTGGGCGGGAGAGCTGTTTGGCACCTGTAACACTAGACGGCCAAAGGGTCATTCCACATCAAATCAACACAGCCATTTTCATGACCATCACAGATTTCAATGAAATTTGCTGTGCTTGTTAGGTCTGACGAGAAACTAATTTACACCAAATTTCAACATCATAGGTTGGATATTTTTGGAGGTGGAGCCATTTAAAAATGAACAAAATATGCAATTTTACTGCCGCGGGGGTCTTTTCGTTTGCCTGTAGCTTGAGTTCTAATTAAGACAGAGCGATGAAATTAGTGTCATTTTGAAGCTTATGACTAGATCTTTTCACTTCAATTTTAATTTAGTAAGGTAGTACTAAAAAAAGTTTAATAACCATTGACCATGACCTTTGACCTCCATTTTTTAAAATAGGGATACACAGAATTGCGTTTTACTCGTCCCCCATAATAAAAGTCCAAATGGATTCTGTGTATCTACCCCACAAAATACCATCCTTTTTTTATGTTTTGTCCTACTTGTATAGTATACCGGTATTAGGTTATTATAATCTTTTATCTTATTATTAATACACATTTTTTTATATTTACATGTTTCCTCTTGATTTTGTATATATTAGAATACAGTTTTTCACTAAAATTTGCCACTTGTAAAGCTATATGGTAAGCGCAGTGTAACACACCCACATTTTCATTGTCTATATCGGAAGGGAATGTGGAGCCCCCTCCATTTGCTTGCACAGCTGCTGCCTAAATATAGCTGGTGATTAAGCGCAGCCCTCTCCTCTACCCATTCCAATAAAGGAATGTAGTTTCTGGGTTCCAGCAATTGTGCGGGATTGCTCAAATCGAGCTTCCAGGGACTTCTCTTCTGCCTTGTAGTCAGCCGAACTGGCGTACTTGAAAGACACAGCTGTAACATTCTCAACGGTTCAAACAATTGTCGAGGTGTCATTATTTGTTGATCGTACGGCCTTTGAAAATATTAGCTGCACGAGCCAGTCTCCACAGTGCCACCAACTCCATCACTTGCCCCTTTTTCTTACGTCCTAGAGGATGCTGGGGACTCCGTAAGGACCATGGGGTATAGACGGGCTCCGCAGGAGACATGGGCACTACAAAGAACTTTTAGTATGGGTGTGCACTGGCTCCTCCCTCTATGCCCCTCCTCCAGACCTCAGTTAGATCCTGTGCCCAGAGGAGATTGGGTGCACTACAGGGGAGCTCACCTGAGTTTCTCTGAAAAATAATTTTGTTAGGTATTTTATTTTCAGGGAGCACTGCTGGCAACAGGCTCCCTGCATCGTGGGACTGAGGAGAGAGAAGCAGACCTACTTAAGTGATAGGCTCTGCTTCTTAGGCTACTGGACACCATTAGCTCCAGAGGGAGTCGGAACGCAGGTCTCCCCCCGCCGTTCGTCCCAGAGCCGCGCTGCCGTCCTCCTCACAGAGCCGGAAGAAAGAAGCCGGGTGAGTATAAGAAGAAAAGAAGACTTCAAGGTGGCAGAAGACTTCAGATCTTCCCTGAGGTAAGCCGCTGCGCGCCATTTCTCCCACACACTACACACACTGGCAGGCACTGTTGGGTGCAGGGCGCGGGGGGGTGCCCTGGGCAGCAATATAAACCTCTAGGCTGGCATTTATATTGACATAGGCTGCGGAGGCAGTTAGTGGATAAATCCCCCGCCAGTTTTTATAAAATTGAGTGGGACCGAAGCCCGCCGCTGGAGGGGGCGGAGCTTGGTCCCTCAGCACTAACCAGCGCCATTTTCTCCACAGAGCACTGCAGAGACGCTGGCTCCCCGGACTCTCCCCTGTTGAACACTGTGACAGAGGGCAAAAAAAGAGGGGGGCACTTGTATGGCGCAGTGAGTGTATTACACGGTTATTATATATAAAAGCACTACAGTATATCTGGGAATTTGTTTCCAGTGTCAGTTGGCGCTGGGTGTGTGCTGTCTCTCCAAAGGGTCTTGTTGGGGAACTATCCCCTTATAGATATATCCCTGTGTGTGTGTGGGTGTCTGTACACGTGTGTCGGCATGTCTGAAGCGGAAGGCTCATGTAAAGAGGAGGTGGAGCAGATGATTGTGGTGTCTCCGTCTGCAACGCCGACTCATGATTGGTTGGACATGTGGAATGTTTTAAATGCAAATGTGACCTTATTACATAAGAGATTGGACAAAGCAGAGTCCAGGGAAAATGCAGGGAATCAATCCACGGATTCAACTTGGTCACCGGGCCCTTCTAGGTCTCAAAAACGTCCCATATCCCAAATAGCAGACACTGATACCGACACGGATTCTGACTCCAGTGTCGACTATGATGAGGTGAGGTTACACCCAAGGGTGGCCAAAAGTATTCATTATATGATTATTGCAATAAAAGATGTTTTGCATATCACTGAGGACCCCTCTGTCCCTGACACGAGGGTGCGCATGTATAAGGAAAAGAGACCTGAGGTTACCTTTCCCCCATCTCATGAGCTGAACGAGTTATTTGAAAAAGCTTGGGAAACTCCAGACAAAAAACTGCAGATTCCCAAGAGGACTCTTCTGGCGTACCCTTTCCCTGCACAGGACAGGGTACGGTGGGAATCTTCGCCCAGGGTGGACAAGGCTTTAACGTGTCTGTCCAAGAAGGTGGCGCTACCGTCTCCAGACACGGCAACCCTCAAGGATCCTGCTGATCGCAGACAGGAGACTACCTTAAAATCTATCTATACGCATACGGGTGCTTTACTCAGACCGGCAATTGTATCGGCATGGGTATGTAGCGCAGTAGCAGCTTGGACAGATACCTTGTCAGCTGACCTTGATAACCTAGACAGGGATACCATTTTATTGATCTTAGGTCACATTAAAGACGCAGTCTTATATATGAGAGACGTTGGGCTGCTAGGTTCAAGAGCCAACGCCATGGCGATTTCTGCTAGACTAGCCCTGTGCACCTGCCAATGGACGGGTGATACCGACTCAAAGAAGCATATGGAGGTTTTACATTACAAGGGTGAAGTTTTATTTGGGGATGGTCTCGCGGACCTGGTTTCCACAGCTACTGCGGGTAAATCTACTTTTTTGCCTTTTGTTCCCCCACAGCAAAAGAAAACTCCACAATATCAGATGCAGTCCTTTCGGTCGCATAAGTCCAGAAGAGGTCGGGGCTCCTCCTTCCTCGCCAGAAGTAAGGGTAGAGGAAAGAGAACGCCTGCTTCGGCTAGTTCCCAGGAGCAGAAGTCCTCCCCGGCTTCTGCTAAATCCACCGCATGACGCTGGGGCTCCACTGAGGGAGTCCGCACCGGTGGGGGCACGTCTTCGACTCTTCAGCCAGGTCTGGGTTCTTTCAGACGTGGATCCTTTGGCGATGGAAATTTTATCCCAAGGCTACAAACTGGAATTCGAAGAGGTGCCCCCTCGCCGATTTTTCAAGTCTGCCTTGCCAGCTTCTCCCCCGGAGAGGGAAGTAGTATTGGCTGCAATTCAAAAGCTGTGTCAACAGCAAGTGATTGTCAAGGTTCCCCTGGTCCAACAGGGGAAAGGGTACTATTCAACCCTGTTCGTGGTCCCGAAGCTGGATGGTTCGGTCAGACCCATTTTGAATCTAAAATCCCTAAACCTGTACTTGAAAAAGTTCAAATTCAAGATGGAACCGCTCCGGGCAGTGATCTCCAGCCTGGAAGGGGGGGGGGGGATTTTATGGTATCACTGGACGTGAAGGATGCCTACCTTCATGTCCCCATATATCCTCATCAGGAGTACCTAAGATTCGCTGTACAGGATTGTCATTACCAGTTTCAGACGTTACCATTTGGGCTGTCCACGGCACCGAGGAGTTTCACCAAGGTGATGGCGGAGATGATGGTGCTCCTGCGCAGGCGAGGAGTCACAATTATCCCGTACTTGGGCGATCTCCTGATAAAAGCGAGATCGAGAGATCAATTGCTAAAGAGCGTGTCGCTCTCCCTGAGAGTGCTACAACAGCACGGTTGGATTCTCAATCTGCCAAAGTCACAATTTGTTCCAACGACTCAACTATCATTCCTAGGCATGATTCTGGACACGGAACAGAAGAGGGTTTTTCTCCCAATGAAAAAGCCCAGGACCTCCAGAACATGGTCAGAGACCTGCTAAAACCAAAAAGAGTGTCTGTTCATCAATGCACTCAAGTTCTGGGGAAAATGGTAGCAACCTACGAGGCCATCCCCTTCGGCAGGTTTCATGCGAGGACGTTTCAGTGGGACTTTCTGGACAAGTGGTCAGGGTCTCATCTACAAATACATCAGAAGATAAGCCTGTCCCCCAGGGCCAGAGTGTATTTCCTGTGGTGGCTGCAGAGTGCTCACCTTCTAGAGGGTCGCAGGTTCGGCATTCAGGACTGGGTTCTGTTAACCACGGACGCGAGCCTCCGAGGCTGGGGAGCAGTCACACAAGGAAGAAATTTTCAGGGACTATGGTCAAGCCAGGAGGCTTGTCTACACATCAACGTGCTGGAATTGAGGGCCATATACAACGGCCTACGGCAAGCGGAGAATCTTCTTCGCGACCTACCAGAGCTGAGTCAATCAGACAACGTCACAGCCGTGGCTCATATAAGCCAAGGAGCAGAGTGGCAATGGCGGAAGCCACCAGGATTCTTCGCTGGGTGGAAAATCTCGTAAGCGTTCTGTCAGCGGTCTTCATACCGGGAGTGGACAACTGGGAAGCAGACTTCCTCAGCAGACACGATCTCCATCCAGGAGAGTGGGGTCTTCATCAAGAAGTCTTTGCAGAGATAACAAGTCGTTGGGGACTTCCTCAAATAGACATGATGGCGTCACGCCTCAACAAAAAGCTTCGGAGGTATTGTGCCAGGTCAAGGGACCCTCCAGGCAGTAGCGGTAGACGCCCTAGTGACACCATGGGTGTTTCAATCGGTCTATGTGTTCCCTCCTCTGCCTCTCATCTCAAAAATATTGAGAATCATAAGACGAAAATTAGTACAGACAATACTCGTTCCAGATTGGCCTCGAAGGGCCTGGTATTCAGATCTTCAGAAAATGATCACAGAAGATCCGTGGTCTCTTCCTCTCAGGGAGGACCTGTTGCAGCAGGGGCCCTGCGTATTCCAAGACTTACCGCGGCTACGTTTGACGGCATGGCGGTTGAACACCGAATCCTAGCTGGGAGAGGTATTCCGGAGGAAGTCATCCCTACTCTGATAAAGGCTAGGAAGGAGGTGATGGCGAAACATTATCACCGTATCTGGAGGAAGTATGTATCTTGGTGTGAAGCCAAGAATGCTCCTACGGAAGATTTCCATCTGGGCCGTTTTCACCACTTTCTACAGATAGGAGTGGATATGGGCCTGAAGTTAGGGCCGAAATCTGTACCTTAATGGAGCCTATCTATATTCTTTCAGAAGGAATTGGCTTCTCTCCCAGAAGTCCAGACTTTTGTGAAGGGAGTGCTGCACATCCAGCCTCCTTTTGTGCCCCCGGTGGCACCTTGGGACCTTAATGTGGTGTTAAAGTTCCTAAAATCTCACTGGTTTGAACCTCTTCAAAGGTGGAATTAAAATTTCTCACTTGGAAGGTGGTCATGTTATTGGCCTTGGCATCTGCAAGGCGGGTGTCCGAATTGGCGGCCTTGTCTCACAAGAGTCCCTATTTGATTTTCCATGTGGATAGAGCTGAGTTGAGGACTCGTCCTCAATTTTTGCCTAAGGTGGTTTCTTCATTTCATATGAACCAACCTATTCTGGTGCCTGTGGCTACGGGTGACTTGGAGGACTCCAAGTCCCTGGATGTAGTCAGGGCCTTAAAAATTTATGTAGCCAGGATGGCTAGGGTTAGGAAAACAGAGGCTCTGTTTGTCCTGTATGCAGCCAACAAGGTTGGCGCTCCTGCGTCTAAGCAGACTATTGCTCGCTGGATCTGTACCACGATTCAGCAGGCTCATTCTACGGCTGGATTGCCGTTGCCAGATTCGGTAAAGGCCCATTCCACTAGGAAGGTGCGCTCTTCTTGGGAGGCTGCCTGAGGCGTCCACGGCGTTACAGCTTTGCCGAGCAGCTACTTGGTCGGGTTCAAACACTTTTGCTAAATTCTACAAGTTTGAGCAAACGCGAGGTCCTCATCAGCCAGGGTATCGGTGCTGCAGAGTCATCCGCACTCTCCCGCCCGGTTTGGAGCTTTGGTATAAACCCCATGGTCCTTACGGAGTCCCCAGCATCCTCTAGGACGTAAGAGAAAATAAGATTTTAAACCTACCGGTAAATCTTTTTCTCCTAGTCCGTAGAGGATGCTGGGCGCCCGTCCCAGTGCGGACTAGTAATGAGCGGATTCGGTTTTACTCGGTTCTCAAAACCGAATCTTATTGGCTCACTGATGTCACGTGTTTTGGATAGCCAATAAGATTCGGTTTTGAGAACCGAGTAAAACCGAATCCGCTCATCACTAGTGCGGACTGAATCTGCAAGACTTGTATATAGTTGTTGCTTACATAAGGGTTATGTTACAGTTGGGATCGGTCTTTGACTGATACTGTTTTTTGTTCATACTGTTAACTGGTTGCGTATATTCCAGGTTATACGGTGTGGTTGGTGTGGGCTGGTATGAATCTTGCCCTTAGATTAACAAAATCCTTTCCCCATATTGTCCATCTCCTCTGGGCACAGTTTCTCTAACTGAGGTCTGCAGGAGGGGCATAGAGGGAGGAGCCAGTGCACACCCATACTAAAAGTTCTTTGTAGTGCCCATGTCTCCTGCGGAGCCCATCTATACCCCATGGTCCTTACGGAGTCCCCAGCATCCTCTACGGACTAGGAGAAAAAGATTTACCGGTAGGCTTAAAATCTTATTTTTCCATATGAGGTCGCTGAAAAGTGTCACTTGGCTGGAATTCCAAAGTCTTGCTCGTGACAGCAAAGATTAATGAAATTCTTTCGATTTTTATACTGAGAGGCAGCTCCATCTGAGAAATAAATGATCTTTGTAACGATAGGATACTTTTCCTTAAAAAAAATTATGAGTACCCCTGGAATAAATGAACTGCAACAGTATCATGGTGAAGATAGTCTGATATAATAACAAAGCTGACATGCTTTAGACGCCCTGCCTTATCTATGAAGTATGCTACACAAGGATGAAGAGTTGCTTGTGTGATATTCCAGTGGAAACCTTGCACTTTGTCTTGCAGTACAAACAAATAGTTCTCTGCAAAGTCACAGATTACCAAAAACTCCCCTGGTTGCAAACTCAATTTAAGGTCTGCTTGAAAAGACGACTGTTTGGCAATGAAGGAATGGCGCAGCAGTATTTGTAACTTGTCACAAAAAGTGTCCAGAAAATGAATGTGTAACTGTCTCAAGATTAGAATGGTCAACAGAGACCCATTGTTTGTAAGAAATATTATCCATCATCCATTAACTGCCTCAACTATTCCTTAAAATGTTTGAGGCGGTTGGCATCTTCACATTCATTACACTCATTAAGGTAGCATGCTGGCTGAGGAGGATTGCATATTATCATTGCTAAACAATCCTTATTCGATTTCAACCGACCTGGGGGTCGCCATGGGGGTGGTGTTGGGGTCCTTTTATCTTCTAGTTACTCCTACCAACTCATACCACCAGAACCATCCCTTATATTCTCTACATTTGAGGTCCACGCCATATGCCTCTTCCAACCAGTCCATCTTAGAGTAGCTGTCATTTACCGCCCCCCTGGCACTGCTTCCAAATTCATCGACAACTTTGCTTCCTGGCTTCCTCACTTCCTCTCTTCTGACATTCCCACCATTATCCTAAGCGATTTCAACATCCCTATTGACATCCCCACACAATCCCCTGCCTCTAAACTCCTTAACCTCACCTCTTCACTTGGTCTCTCCCAGTGGACCTCCTCACCCTCCCATGTGAATGGGAGCTCACTGGATCTGGTCTTCACTCACCGCTGTGATATTTCTGATTTTTCCAACTCCCCATTTCCCCTCTCTGACCACCACCTGCTCTCCTTTAACCTATCTCTCTCGACTTCCCCATATCTACCTCCTAAGGCTACCATCACTAAGCGTAACATTGAAGCTATTGACACCACATTCCTTTCCTCCCTGTTTGACTCACTTCTCTCTCCTATTCTCTCTCTCTCATGCCCTGAACAAGCCACTTCCACATACAATGCTTCCCTTACTTCTGCTCTTGACTCTGTTGCTCCACCAACCACTATTCACCCTTGCAAATTAACACCTCAACCCTGGCACACCAAATGCACCAGATATCTGCAAAAATGCTCACGTACTGCTGAGCGATACTGGAGGAAATCACGCTCTAAGGCAGACTTCCTCCATTTCAAACTTATGCTCTCATCCTTCAGTGCTGCCCTTTCTCTTGCTAAACAGTCATACTTCAAGAACCTCATCTCCTCCCAGTCTTCCAACCCCCGGCGCCTCTTTGCCACTCTCAACTCACTCCTCTGCCCACCTCCACCTCGTCTCCCTTCCTCACTCTCTGCTCTTGACTTTGCCACTTACTTTACATCCAAAATTGACTCCATACATCAGGACATCACATCACACCAGACCATCAGTA
Organism: Pseudophryne corroboree; assembly: GCF_028390025.1. Lineage (NCBI taxonomy): Eukaryota > Metazoa > Chordata > Amphibia > Anura > Myobatrachidae > Pseudophryne > Pseudophryne corroboree. The sequence continues at coordinate 133,130,164 of NC_086451.1, forward strand.
ACCAGCCTTCTCCCATCCCTTACCAACCCTCCCCATCCCTCGCACCAACTCTGACATCTTTCTCCCATGCATCTGGAGAGGAAGTCATGGCCCTCATTCGTTCCTGTCCCCTCACCACCTCCTCACTTGACCCTATCCCCTCCCGCCTCCTCTGCAACCTCTCTTCTTCTGCTTGTTCCCATCTTTCCCACCTTCTCAATCTCTCCCTCTCATCAGGCACTGTCCCCTCTGCCTTCAAGCACGCACTCATCTCTCCTATTCTTAAAAAACCTACCCTTGATCCAAACACTCTCTCCAACTACCGACCCATCTCTCTCCTCCCTTTTGCCTCCAAACTCCTTGAGCGTATTGTCTACAACCGCCTTACTTCCTTTCTTTCCTCACACTCACTGCTTGACCCATTCCAGTCTGGCTTCCGTCCTCTCCACTCCACTGAAACTGCCCTTAGAAAAGTATGCAATAACCTCCATGCTGCTAAATCTAAGGGACACTACTCTCTACTTATTCTACTTGATCTCTCTGCTGCTTTTGACACTGTGGACCATCCTCTCCTACTGCAAATCCTTCACTCCATTGGTCTGCGTGACACTGCCCTCTCTTGGTTGTCGTCCTACCTTTCTGACCGTTCATTCTCTGTCTCCTCTCATGACTCCGAAAAAACTTTTTTTATAAGGCGCTAATATCAAATGCTATAAAAAACCCTTTTGGATAAAATAACAATCGGCTGCAAAAAGTTAATGACCTGGGGTTAGCAGGTCAATCAAATTGCACTGGGCCACCCAAGTGCAATTAACCACAAAACTCCAATTGTTAGAAACTTTTGCGCTATATTATAAATTTATATGATATGGCTGACAAAAATAACAGACTCCTATTGAATTAAAAATATTTAATAATATATGAATAATCACAAATCATAAAACAAGACCGGTCTTAGTAGTTTAAACATCTAAGATGACAAGTATATATACTTTCCAATAAAAGGAGGTGGACTTAAGCATATTCTGTGCACAGAGGTGTAAAAACTAGCTTTATAGCTAAATGACTTGATTTACAAAGTAAAAAAAAATAGATCAAGTGTAGCTGCTGGTAGAACCCATATAATAGATGTTTCCAATAGACAGTCACTTTGTATCAAAGTTCCTTTGAATGTAATAATCCAACATAGGTCAGTAAAATGAAATGAGAGCCGTTTTCAACCGGAATCTTACGTGAGGTGTGAGCAAGTAGTATCAGCAGGAGTACATCCCGACGTCCACCACACTGGCTTCTAGCTGCGGGGAAAACGGCACCTGCTACAACCTGTCCTGCTCGGTCTGAATGCTCCACAGGTCTCCACCTCTACGTGCCGTTTGCGGGCACCAGTGAGCGGCTCCTCTCCACTCAAGAATAAACAACCAGCAGATGAATGCTGCGGCCGGTATGTACTACGGGTCTAACTCCAGCTGGGGTCCAACAGCTGCTAAATCTAAGGGACACTACTCTCTACTTATTCTACTTGATCTCTCTGCTGCTTTTGACACTGTGGACCATCCTCTCCTACTGCAAATCCTTCACTCCATTGGTCTGCGTGACACTGCCCTCTCTTGGTTGTCGTCCTACCTTTCTGACCGTTCATTCTCTGTCTCCTCTCATGACTCCACCTCCCCCTCACTTCCACTAACTGTAGGGGTACCCCAAGGTTCTGTCCTTGGTCCTCTTCTCTCTCTATACGTCCTCACTAGGTAAGTTCATTAGTTCTTTTGGTTTCCAATATCATCTCTATGCTGATGACACTCAAATCTATCTTTCCTCTCCAGACCTCTCCCCTACTCTCCTCACTCGTATCTCCAACTGTCTCTCTGCTATCTCTTCCTGGATGTCCCAGCGCTTTCTTAAACTTAACATGTCTAAGACCGAGCTGATCATCTTCCCTCCCTCCCGCATAACCTCACCTACTACAATCTCATTATCTATTGATGGCACTACTATCTCCTCTACCCCCCAAGTGCGCTGTCTTGGAGTAATCCTTGATTTCTCCCTCTCCTTCAAACCACACATTCAGCACCTCTCACAAACCTGCCGTTTTCATCTAAAAAATATTTCCAGGATCAGACCCTTTCTGACCCAGGATGCTACTAAGACTCTTATCCACTCACTGGTCATCTCCAGAGTGGACTACTGTAATCTCCTTCTGACTGGCATTCCCTACAAATACCTCTCTCCACTCCAATCTATCCTCAATGCTGCTGCCCGGCTCATTTTCCTCACCAAACGCACTACGTCCACCTCTCCTCTCTTACTAGACCTTCACTGGCTCCCCTTCCCTTTCAGAATCCATTTCAAGCTTCTCACACTTGCTTACAAAGCCCTCACCCACTCCTCTCCCATCTACATCTCTGATCTTATCTCGCTTTACACTCCCACCCGTCCTATTCGCTCTGCTAATGCTCGCCGACTCTCCTGCCTACGGATTACTTCCTCCCACTCCTACCTCCAAGATTTTTCACGTGCTGCACCACCCTACCTCTCCCCCTCAGACTCTCCACCTCTCTACAAAACTTCAAACGGGCTCTCAAGACCCACTTCTTCACCAAACCCAGCCAAATCTCATCCTAAACCTCTGTTCCACGCTCTCTATGTACCCCATCTGTCTCACCCCTGTCTGTCTACCCCTCCCCTTTGGAATGTAAGCTCTCACGAGCAGGGCCCTCTTCCCTCATGTGCTTACCCTTTTCTTACTTTAATAATCTTCAGCTGCACCAAATCCAGCAGTCTTCTGCCACCTGATACTTATTCCAGTGTCATCTGCTGATGTAGCTATGTTTATTTACCCTGTACTTGTCCTATATTGTCGTCAACTGTAAGTTGCTGTTTTCCTGTTTGATTATTTGTTTATGTACTCTGTAATTGGGCGCTGCGGAACCCTTGTGGCGCCATATAAATAAAGGATAATAATAATAATAATGGGATCTCTTCCTTTGATGTCAAATCAGAAATCTTTGCACCTAATATCATGAGTTTGACATTCTGGTGGGTGGTGCAGACACACACGGAATGTGTACCACTTCCTTCAGCTAAGGTGCAGTGTTTGGGGCGAAGTTCTGCAAACTTTAAGGAAGTTTCCGCTGCAACATCTAGAGCTTTCAAACAAGAAACGCCTCTTTTAAATTGCTTAAAACCAACCGTTTCTGAGCATGAACTCTGTTTCTTTTTTTTTTTAATTCTTTATTTATACGTGGTTAAGCATAGTAAGAAAACATTACATGGAAACATGGGACAGTTGGCCATCAGAACCAGCGTCCAGCATAAACCACAAATTTTCAAATAGACAACAAAGTTAGTCAATGAAGGAAGAACAGTAACATTCAAATGTAGAATTCGGGGGGGGGGGGGGGAGAAGAGGGAAAGGGGGACAGGGGGGGAGAGAACCACGGTATAATCTGTGCACAGTATATATCCTGGAAGTAGTAAGATCAGAAGAAAGAGGAAGAGGGGGGTCAAGAAGGAGACGAGAGAAGACAAGGAAAAGGGAAGGAGGAGGAGAAAGAGAGAGAGAGAAGAAAAGAGAAGAAGAAAGGCCTGAAGGAGGAGTAGTAGGCAGTGCCCATGGGTCTGCGGAGGAAGTTAGGAGCAAGAGGAGGGGGATGGCAATCTACGTTCAGCAGCGAGCCAGGGGGCCCAGACCTGCTCAAAAATGTGACCCCGGTCGTGGAGATAGTATGTAATCTTTTCCAATGAGGCAATGTGCCAAATTTTAGTTTTAAGGGACGGGAGGGAGGGTGGAGAGGGGCTCTTCCAGTTAAGAGCTATCAGTGACTTTGCCGCCGTTAGGATATGTGTGGCCAGCTTTTGGGAAAATTTATTGAGCAACGGGGGGGGGGGGGGGGTGGTAACATTGCGAAAAGATCCAAGGTTCTTTCAGCACAGGAGAGAATTGAGGAGGGAGTGGACTAGGTTCCAGAAGGAAGCAATGGACGGGCAGGTCCACCATATGTGGAGCATAGTGCCTCTAACCCCGCAGTTCCTCCAGCAAAAAGGGGAGGAAGACGGAAAGAGTTTGTTAAGTCGGTCAGGGGTGTAGTACCAACGGTAGTAAACTTTGTAGGCCGTTTCCTTAAAAGCAGTGGCAATAGAGCATTTAGCAATCCCCAGTCTCATGTCTTCCCAATCTTCACTTTCTGGTGGGGGCCCAAGGTCACGTTCCCATGCGAGCTCATGGGGCCGGGAGAGGGGAAAGGAGGAATCTAGTAAAATAGAGTAGAGTTGGGAGATTAGGCCTTTGTAGAGATGGGAGTTGATGCATAAGCTTTCAAAGGGGGTGAGGGCACGAAGTAAGGCGGTGGAGGGGAGAGAGCCTAGGAAGTGGCGTATTTGTAGGAATTGGAAGGGATTAAGTGGGTGTGAAGGGGTCTTTTGTTGGAGGTCAGGCAGGGACAGCCATTGGCCCCGATCGGCAAAATTGGTCGGGAATTTGAAGCCCAGCGTTATCCATAGACGGAACCTCACAGTTGAGAGTCCAGGAGGAAACATAGGGTTCTGCCAGATAGGGGTCAAGGGCGAGAGGATAGTGGTGAGACCATTCTTCAGGGAGAGGGAGTCCCAAGTTTTAAGGTTAAATTTAATAGTGGGGAGAAGTTTGGGGGTCAGGTCTGGGAGGCCAATGAAGGCTGCCTCAATATCCAGCCAAGATACAGATCCCGGAGGAGCATAAGAGGTGACAATATGGGATAAGTGAGAGGCGAGATAGTAAAGTTTGACGTCAGGAAGGCCTCTACCTCCCGCGGAGGTTGGCCTTTTCAGGGTATTGGCGGCGATGCGGGGGGTCTGTGATTCCAAATAAAACGCACAAGGGCTCGTTGGATAGTGCGAAGAAAGGAGGCCGGGACTGCCACTGGGAGGGTCTGGAAAAGATAAAGCCACTTGGGGACTATGGTCATTTTAACCGCTATGATCCTGCCCAGCCACGAAATAAAAAGACTGTTCCAGGAGGTCAGGTCAGCGAGTGTGTTGGTGAGGAGGGGTGGAAAGTTTTCCCGGAAGAGGGAATCATAACGAGAAGTCAGGTATATCCCCAGATATTTAATCTTTGTGGGCTGCCATTTAAAATTAAAGTTAGCGCGAAGGGACTTAGCCTCTCGATGAGGGATATGAAGCAGCATAGCCTCGGATTTGGAGTAGTTGATCTTGTAGCCTGATATAAGGCTATAAGAATGCAGGACTGAGAATAAGTTTGGGAGTGAGATAAGGGGTTGGGTCAGAGAAAGTAGAATGTCGTCAGCGAAGAGGGAGATTTTAGGGTCGGTGCAGCCTACTTGTATTCCGTGTATATCTGGGTGAGCTCTAATTTGAGAAGCGAGGGGCTCAATAATGAGGGCAAATATTAGCGGCGAGAGGGGGCAACCCTGACGTGTACCATTTGAGATGCTAAGTGATGCTAATTTGAAATGCTAATCAGCCCGATGGGACACCATTGATTAAAACTGTGGCAGAGGGGGCGGAGTATAGTGCCAGGACGCCAGTGAGAAAGCCACCGGACAAGCCATAGGCCTCCAGGGCGGCTCTCAGAATACTCCAGGAGATCCGGTCAAATGCTTTTTCAGCATCCAAGGAGAGCATGATAGTGGGGGATCTCCTGGAGTTCGAGATATGTATAAGATCAATAGCACGCCTGGTGTTATCTCTCGCCTGACGGCCCGGGATAAACCCCACCTGGTCGTAATGGACAAGGGAAGGGAGGTATGGGTTAAGGCGGTTGGCCAGGATCTTAGCAAAGATTTTCAAGTCCAAGTTCAAGAGTGATATAGGGCGGTAGCTAGCGAAGTTAAGGGCGTCCTTGCCTTCTTTGGGGATCACCACAATTCTAGCCTCCAACATCTCAGGGGGAAAGGGGTCACCATGGACAATCCTATTGAACAGGGACTGAAGGTGGAGGGAGAGAAGAGCAGAGAACTTTTTGTAGTAAAGAGCCGTGAACCCATCCGGGCCCGGGGATTTACCAACTTTTTGCATGAGTATAGTCTGAGCAATTTCTTCCACCGAGATCTCACTGTTAAGATGGTCCATGGCATCCTGTGGTAGTCTAGGCAAGTTAGAAGCAGAAAGAAAGTTGGAGGCTAGATCGGAGTGGGGCAGAGGGGAGGAACCAGGTGAGGGGGGTGGGAGGTTGTACAGGTCAGCGTAGTAGGATTGGAAGGCAGCTCTAATGGCAGCGGGGTCTTTGACAAGTTTATTGAGAGAGTTTCTGATAGAGACAATATTAGTTTTGGCTCTCGTGGAACGGAGTCGTGCCGCTAGGATCTTGTCCGCCTTGTCTCCCTTCTCATAAAAGGATTAGCGAAGCCACTTAAGACGTTTGGCCACCCGTGCAGTGAGAAGGAGATCAAGTTCCGCCTTAACAGTACGAAGTTCGGACAAGATAGCCTGGTCGGAGGACGCCTTATGCTGGGTCTCAAGTGAGTGGAGTTTAATAGAGAGTTTGTTAAACTGAGAGAGGGATTGTTTTTTAGCTTTTGATGCTAGGCTGATACCATGTCCACGAAGAACTGCCTTGTGTGCCAACCAGAGAGTGGACCTAGAGATATCGGGGGTATCATTCAAGGTAAAATAGTCGGAGATTGTGTCCCGAAGATGGGAACATATCTCAGGGTTGTGGAGGAGGGAGTCGTTAAGTCGCCATGTCATGGGGCGAGGGCGTGAGACCAGACCCGAGAGATCGCAGGTGATAGGGGCATGATCGGACCAGATCAGTGGATGAATATGGGCATTGTGGAGATTTAAGGCGAGATCGTGGCTGAGCAGGACCATATCAATGCGGGAGTAGGAATTATGAGGGGCAGAGTAGAAGGTATAGTCGCGGGCAGAGGAGTCTTTTATCCTCCAGGAGTCGTAGAGAAGCTGGGATCACGTGAGACGGAGGAGGGATCTGGAGCAGAGGGAGTCCGACGAAAAAGCAGTAGGGGGAGAGGGAGAGCGAGAGCGGTCTACCTGTGGGTTCAAAACGGAGTTAAAGTCCCCAGCAAGTATGAGGTCGCCTTGCCGGACTCGAGTAAGGAGGTTATCTAGCTTTGTAAAGAATCGTTCCTGTCGTTGGTTAGGGGCATAAACGTTGGCTAGAGTACAGAGGTTGTTATTAAGTTTCCCCACCAAGACGAGAAACCGGCAATCTTTGTTGGGATATGAGTCTAGAAGCTCAAAGGTGAGGTGGCGGGCAAATAAAATCGCAACCCCCGTTTCTTGGCCGAGTGGTCGCAGGCATGGAAGGAGCCAGGGTATGGTTTACATTGCAGGGTAGGATGGGAGTAATGCAGGAAGTGAGTCTCCTGTAGGAAGACCAGGTCACCTTTATGGAGTTTAAGGGAGGCAAAGAGCTTACCTCTCTTTTGGGGGCTATTCAAGCCCTTCACATTAAAAGATAGTACCCGGAGACCCATGGGCAAGCAACGATGAGGTAGGCAGATTAGGAAGAGCGGAGAGCACTGAAAGTAGAGGGAGGAGAGAGAAAGATAGAGAAGAAGGATATAAAGCGAGAGAGAGTGTGGTCAGAAGGGAGGGGGGAAGGAAAGGAAACCGGGAGGGGAGGGAGGGTGGTTGGTCATCCGGCAGTAGAGGCCAGGACCGGTAGTGCTGACAGGGGAAAGGGGTACTAGGTGTCGGGAGGGCATCTAGGTCAGCGAGAGGGCTCAAAGCCCTAAGGGGGCACGGCATGGGGTCCGGACTACGGATCACAAACCGCTTGGCAAAAGGTAGGAGGCAAACCTCCCCTGGAGGTACCTGAGGGAGAAAGCTGGAGAGAATACAGGAACAGAAGACAGATGGAGCGCCAGCTCCGGAAGGGAAGGGAGAGGGGGGGGGATAGATGGAAAACAAAAAATCAGGTTTCAGCATGTTAACATATCAGCAGCGTAACATTTTAACAGGGGGTAACAACAGAACAGTCGTGAGGTAACTAAGGGGCCGGGAGACCAGGATATGGGGAGCCTAAAGTGGAACAGCTCCCCGGGTAGGGGAGTGCGACCAGGAAGGGTCGACCCAATTATGTAGAGAAGACATTGAATTAGAGGGCTGAAAGTCCATCAGGGAACCGGAGGTGGAGCCTGGGAGGCCGCAGAGGCCGGGACCGTAAACCACTCAGATCGAGGGGGCTGAATCGGGTCCCGCTGTGTCCGTGGCGGCAGGCGTTGAGTATGGATATCCTGTTCGGCGGTGGGGATGCCCAGCTTGGAGAGCAGCGTTTGAGCCTCGGATAGATCCCTGGCCGTGAGGAGCTTCCCTTGGTGCCAAACCAGGATACGAAAAGGGAAACCCCAGCGGTATTTAACATTATGACAGGAGAGCAGGGAAGTAACGGGTTTGAAGTCTCTGCGTTTGGCCAGAGTGAGCGGAGATAAGTCTTGGAAAATCTGAAGAGGGGTATTCTGGAAAGTCACAGATCCCAGCCGTCGGGCCTCCCTCATGACAGCTTCCTTCGCAGTGAAGTAGTGCAGTCGGAGAATGACATCCCTGGGCTGGGAGGAGTCCTGAGAGCGAGGTCGCAGAGCTCGATGCGCTCGATCCAGGAGCAGATGTTCGTCAGGGGTGTCAGGTGACAGGTGTGCAAAGAGGCGCTTGAGGTAGAGGTCAAGGTGGGCCGCCTCGAGCTCCTCAGGGACACCCCGGATCCTCAGATTGTTTCTCCTCGCCCTATTGTCCTGGTCCTCATGCTCCTCCCGCAAGTGGGCAACATCTTGGCGGAGTTGATGGAAGTCGGTCTCGACCGTTTGCTGGAACGACACCACCTCCTCCACTCGTCGTTCAAGTTGATCGGTTCTGGAGCCGATGTCGGCAATATCGGATTTCAGGGAGTGGAGAGCCTGGACTGAGGTCTTAACATCCCGCATCTCCTTAAGGAGGGAGAGAAAGTCCTTGCGGGTGAGGGGCTTAAGATCGTCGTCCTCGGCTTCCGAGTCGTAGGGACCCTGGGGGGGTCCGGGAGCATCAGGCCTGCTCTTGGCCGGGGTGTTTTTTTTGGTAAGGAATGGTGTGAGGTCGGACCCCTGTGACTTTTTGCCACCTCTGGGCATCGTGAACATATGAAGAAGGGGGTGGACAGCAGGATGGGAAGTGGAGGTGGTGCTCCAGCAGTGAGGCTCAGGACCAGGGAAGGTAAGGCGAGGGCCTTAAGGAGGCATCATGGTGTGGTCAGCCGAGCACGGCAGATGAGATAGGTCCAGGGAGTCCCAGGAGAGCAGGGGGCCCACGTGGCCCCGGAGAGTAGTCAGACAGACAGAGGTCGCAGGAGGCGGAGCTCCGTGAAGGACCACCTCCGTTCAGGGACCGCGGAGATGAGCCCCTGGCACGGACCAGCCAGTGACCGGGGCAGCACCGGGGCCGGACAGCAGGGGGAAGGGAGGTCTGCGGTTAGTAGCGGGAATGGCCTTCAGGTGAGGTATAATGTGTGCTCCAGAGGGCTGTAGCAGGGGGGGTCACAGCCTGCAGGTAGTGAGGGAGATGGGCCTGGAGGCCTGCAAGATGGCCGCCACTGGTGTACCACACAGGGAGCTGCAAGGTGTAGCAGGGTTGTTCCGGAGCCTCCCAGGAGGGTCCCCGGCGTCTGGGGGTTCCAGGGGGTCCGGGGCAGCCAGCAGGTATGTGCGGAGGAGGGAGGGGTCCGTCAGGCGCCTGCGGGAGCCTTTCGTGAGTGTGACTCGGGCTCGGAGCTCCCGGGCGGGCCGCTGCCAAAATCGAGGTCCCGGCTTAAGATCGGGGAGCAGGCCGCGACCTCCGGGAACCGCCGGAAGCCTCCACAGCGCCCCAGGATCGGGTCTTAAGGCAGGGGCAGGGGCCGTAGGGAGCGGTACATACCCCAGGGATCCCGCCGTCTGCCGTCAATTTCGGGTCCCTCCGGCTGCAGGGCCAGCCCCCCGGCGACCTCCAGCGAGACGGCCGCCGCTCGTATTGTGGCCTCCAGGGATCGTCCTCCGGCCAGACAGCCCCCAGTCTCCAGGTGTGGGTAAGGGGGGTTAGAGGCGGGACGGGAGAGAGGCAGCGGCACTCGGCAATATCGCGGCTCCGGTCCGCCGCTTCGGCCCGGCGCCAAACTCGAGCCCCCGGCTTCAGGCTGGGGGGAGGCCGCAATCCGCAGGAGTGCTTAAAAGCACTCCCTGACTCCGCGGGTCCCCCACAGCAGCTGCGGACACATACAGGGAGTCAATGAACTCTGTTTCTGTAAAAATGGCAGATGGAAAAAGTCTTTTCGGGCATGATGTGACTTATATCATCAGATGCATACAAGTTTCTGACAACATTTGCAGTTTCTTCTGTCAGCACCTTCCCTGGTTTTGGATTAGGTGTGGGTGGAAAGTATACCTTTCTCTTTAACAAGCTTTTTAGCTACATGAACCATAAAATTGGATGCACCAAACTCTTCCTCCACATTTTTTTAATACTCCCAACTTTTTACAACAGGACTTGTGTACACCATTACAGAAAGAGAAACTCTGTCTGCAACTTCAAATCAAAACTCATGGAAAGCATGAACAAAACCTGGTCTATTATATTTATTTATTTATATATATATATATATATATATATAGATCTATATATATAGATCTATATATATATAGATCTATCTATCTCTCTATCTATATCTATCTATATATATATATACACTGCTCAAAAAAATAATGGGAACACTAAAATAACATATCCTAGATCTGAATGAATGAAATATTTTTATTAAATATTTTGTACTTTACATAGTTGAATGTGCTGACACCAAAATCACACAAAAATGATCAATGGAAATCAAATTTATTAACCCATGGAGGTCTGGATTTGGAGTCACACTCAAAATTAAAGTGGAAAAACACTACAGGCTGATCCAACTTTGATGTAATGTCCTTAAAACAAGTCAAAATGAGGCTCAGTAGTGTCTGTGGCAACCACATTGGTGGTTCAGGTCTGGGGAACGGGCGGGCCAGTCCATAGCATCAATGCCTTCATCTTGCAAAAACTGCTGACACACCTCCAGCCACATGAGGTCTAGCATTGTCTTGCATTAGGAGGAACCCAGGGCCAACCGCACCAGCATATGGTCTCACAAGGGGTCTGAGGATCTCATCTCGGTACCTAATGGCAGTCAGGCTACTTCTGGCGAGCACATGGAGGGCTGTGTGGCCCCCCAAAGAAATGCCACCCCACACTGTTACTAACCCACTGCCAAACCGGTCATACTGGAGGATGTTGCAGGAAGCAGAACGTTCTCCTTGGCGTCTCCAGACTCTGTCACTTTATAATACACTGTCTGCAAGTGAGAATTTTTGTATAATTTAGCTGCTTGCTTGTCAGTAAATTATTGTTATTGCATTATCCCATGGGAGTCCCAAAGTATAATTTGGTACATGTTTAAATGAAATATGGGAGAACTCGTATAAAAAAAAAATTATAAAAAAAATCCCTATTTTAAAAAATTGAGGTCAAAGGTCATGGTCAAAAGTTATTAATCTTTTTTAAGTACTACCTTACTAAATTAAAATTGAAGTGAAAAGATCCAATTAAGACAGATTAAATTTGTGTCATTTTTAAGCTTATAACTAGAACTCAAGTTACAGGCAAACAAAACGACCCACGCGGCAGTAAACTTGCATATTTCGGTCATTTTTAAATGGCTCCACCTCCAAAAATATCCAACCTATGATGTTGAAATGTGGTGTAGATTAGTCCCCCCCATCCTACTGGTACACCAAATTTCATAAAACTTGGAGAGGGTCAGTAAAATTTTTATGTTTTTTTGAGTTGATTTGATATGGAATGACCCCAAAGCTAGATGCTGATGCTGCAAACATATAAAAGCGCACAAACGTGTGTACTGATTACCATGTAGCCACATGCCGAAGTTGCTTCGTAGAAATACCAGATACGGTGGCTTGCATGACAAGGCACCCAGTTCTGAAACACGCCTTGCCGAAGCTAAGGCTAGGAGAAACCCTGTTTTCCAAGTTAGAAACTTAACATCCACGTGTTGTAAGGGTTCAAAAATTGAAGACTGGAAGAAAAAAAAAAATCAAAAACTAAATTCAAGTCCCATGAAGCTGTAGGTGGTAAAAACGGAGGTTGAACTCTAAGGACACCCTGCAGGAACATATGCACTGTTGGCAAATCCCATCCCCCCCCCCCCCCCCCCCGACTGTTAAAATAGCAAAAGACAGGATAACTTGAAAGATGTCGGAAACTTCTGATATTCACCCCAACAAATATAAGTTCGCCAAATGCTGCGATAATGAGCTGGTGTAACTGTTATACCAACCATGTTACGTGCTAGGAAGCCAGACACCAGAATGCCCTCTCGTCTTAAGAGAGCGTTTTCAACAACCACCCCGTCAAACGCAGCCACGCTAAATCGGGGTAAAGAAACTAACCATTTCAGAAGGTCTGGGTGTAGCGGACACTGGAGTTCCTAGAACCACGCTCTCCGAGGCCAGTGAGAAACCACTAGCATAACAGTAGTGGACTCTCTTTTAATCCGCTTTAGCAACCGAGGAAGCAGAGGCTGTATGGCCACGCTATTGTGAGAGCATTCACTACCACTGCCTTTGGATCTATCTCTTGTTCTGAACACATATTTGGGTGTCTGATGATTTTGGCAAGATGCCATTAAATGCACCTGTGGGTAACCCCATCGCTGGACTGGGACACTTCTGGATGTAAAGCCTATTTTCCTGGATGAAAATTCGGACGACTATTTGCTTTCCAGTTGTCCACTCCAGGAATGAACTGTTAAGTTAGTTTAACTTACAGGAAAAAGCAGTACCTTATTACACAGAAGTTCGGGCCGCTGAATGCAAACTGTAACCCCTGTAATGTGTACGCACTTTGCGTACACACACCGAACGGGCCGCTGAATATACACAGAAACCCCTGTACTGTGTATGCACTTTGCGTACACACGCCGACACGCTGTGAGCACAATGCAGCTACACGTGTGGCTGAAATACACTTTAAACCCTTAACAGAAATGGTATGCGACACCAGTAGTTGTATGTTATGTTGTGGTCCAACGCAGCAACAAATATTTACTAAAAGGGGTATACAAAGAAATAAAACATATGTATCCATTGGTTGTAGCTTCTTCTCTGTGATATTGTTGTGTTCGCCTGCACCACCTGGATCCTCAGTCAGTCTAGCAAGATGACCTTCAGAGAATAGACTGGGACTGGCCAGGAGGTCTTGCTTTTATACAATTGTCCAAAACACAGTACAAAGGAAACTGTAAGCTCTTCATCCATAGGTCAAGAGGCAGGTCATTTACAGTACATGAGGGGTCATAGGTTGGTTTGAATAGGTGGGCGATGCTTAGTCCAGGTGTACTTGCAGATGTCTTCCACTGGGTTGCCGACGAATATCACGAGTACAGTACGATATGAATATTGTATTCCTGCGCATATCTATGCGCAGGAGCATGCTATATTCTGCAAACTGCAACCGGAATGTAGCCCTTGAAATACTGTACATCTGGATACCAAACACTATGTCCTAACCTAATTCTGTCCCCTCACATCCTGTAAAGCTCGATATCTCTATTGTTCTATTTCCCAAGTAAATGTAACTTGCTGGTATGGTGTGTGTAGACTATGTGTAAATTCTGCACTATGTGGATAAAATATCAAATATGTCTGTGGCTTTTCTATGCGAATGCGTTTGCTACCGTAATTACTCATACCATGAGCTAATACGCAGGGCTTCGCGAGCCAATGTACGCAGCGTGCAGGTATGCGCACGCACGGCAGAACAAGTACATGCACGGAGGCCACTCTGTGTGGTGTTTGCACATGTTGGATGTGAGTATAATATTTTCGACTTCGACAGAACACGGACGATAATATCACTTGGTGATGCTCGGCCCAATTGAGAATTCAAGCAACTTCTGGCATGGCCATGCGACTTCATGTTCCTCTTGTTTGTTAGTGTATGCGACTGCCGTTGCGTTGTCCGACGGAACCTGAACAGGCTGAGGACTGGAGTATATGAACTGCCTTTTGCAGAGCGTTGTAAATTGCCCTGAGTTCTAGGACATTTATTGACAGTAATCTTTCTCGGTCTGACCATAGACTCTGAAGCTGTCAATGTAGAACTAATGTTCCCCCAACCTCTGAGACTTGCGTCTGTCGTCAGAAGTATCCAATACCAGACTCCGAACAGTCTCCCCACGGTGAGATTTTGTATATGGAGCCACTAGAGTAGTGATACTCTGGCCCATGGAGACAACCACACAATCTGATGAATTTGTAGATGAGAGCCTGACCATTGGGTTAGAAGATCTAGCTGAAAAGGACGTGAGTGAAACCTTCCGACCTGGAGTGCTTCGAAAGATGCCACCATCTTTCCTAACAGTCGAATGCACAAGAGCACTAAGACTGTCCGTGGTTTGAGCACTAACTGTACCAGATGCTTTCTGTACTGGCAGATAAATTTGTTGATCCACGCTATGCAGAATCATTTATAGAAATCGAATCCTTTGATATGGGATCAGGCTAGAAGTTGACATCTAACCGTGCTGAACTAGTACATTGTACATTAGTAAAGCATTCTGAAGGAGCAATTGTTGAGACGAAGCCTTGATGAGAAGGTCATCTAAGTTCTGAATTATTATCACTTCCAGATACCTGAGATAAGCAATCATTACAGAAACCAGTTTTGTGAATACGCAAGGCGCTGATGAGAATCCAAAAGGTAGTGCCTGAAATTGACAATGGTTTTGTTGTACTGCAAACCTGAAGTACACCTGTTGAGGTGGCCAAATTGGAATGTGTAAGTACGCATTCTTGAGATCCAGTGAAAACATGAATTTTTGTGGTTCTAAACCTGCAATCACTGACTGCAGGGACTCTTGAATCTGTAGTAAGTGACTTACTGATTGAGCCCATATAGGTTTAATATCGGTCTGACTGAGCCGTCCGGCTTAGCCCCTGACCTTGTCGGTGTACTAGTACCAGCATTAAAACTGCTGTCTACTAGAGACTGAATAACGGTCTGCAGAACTGCCGTCCTGTCCACTGACATAGGCAGACCTGTCTTGAAAAACCACCTTGGTGGTAGACCATAGATCTCTATTTTGGACCTCTGAACACTAAAGTGCAAATCCACTCAACTGTGGATGTCTGAAAACACACCAAGTGATTAGAAGACGTGCTTCCACAACTGAAGATCCGAGATGGGCTGGAAGCCCGTGATGCCACTGGTTTGTCAGCTGGCATTTTGTCTTGACAGTGGTTAGTGGTTTGTTGAAAACCAAGTTCTCGAACACGTCTACTCTGTATGGTTATTCCTTGAGCATGACCTCGAAAGGACTTAGGACTAAAGGATCTGAACGCTGGTCCTGCGTATTTCCGTTTCGGAACTGGTGCTGGCAACAGTAGGAAAACAGACTTTCTCTCCGTAGCCTTAGAAATACAGCTGTCCAATGAAGGACCAAATAACATATCGCCAGAATAAGACAATACCTCATGTCTCGTTTTGTATCAGCCTTGGCGAGTCAAGAACGTAACAAAAGTGACCATCGGGCCACAATTATTGAAGCTGAAAGCAGAGACCTAGCTTTTCTGACAGCCCTAGAAGCCGTACCTAAATACAAAAGTGATCAGTGAAATGTATAAGCTGCATGAGGAAAATACCCTGTTATAGGCCTAACCAGAGCTGTTTAGCCCATGCAATTAAAGCCTTGTTAACCCAACTCCAACTAAAGCAGGTCTAAGCAACACCCTTGCTGCTCTATACATGGACATTATTCCAGTCCCAGCTCCAACAACGCTTAGAGAACCCGTCTGAGCGAAAGCTGGAGGCCATGTTAGTTAACTACTTTGAAAGTTTAGAAACGAATGAATATACTGGTGGCAAATTTTTTAATCCAGTTGTCATAGCCTGTGGTCAAGGATAGTTAGACAAAAATTGCTTTGGTATAGAAAAATGGTTATCTGGATTTCACCACCTTCTGTCAACTGTGTATTAAGAGAATGTGAATAAGGAACATCCACAGTCTCACTTTGTCAAAATTTTAAGTTTTATTTGCTAAACGACAGAGGCTGTCTTAGTGAAATGTAAGACCTGGCAAACTGCCCTAATGATTTTAGATCTGGAAATAAATTGTCAGAATGCAACAGGGAGGACACCAATAAAGTTTGAGAGAAACGATGACTATTGCTAGGCATTGAACTATACATGGACTTTTCTAAACCCTGCAAAGTTCTAGAAATATCCTGAGCCTACTCTGGCTGCTCAGATGGTATTAACCTAGAATCAGATTTAGCCACCTCACGTTTTGTGCCGCTGGCAACTCTGACTTGAAATGGCTGATTTGATTTGCCATCATCCCTCAAGGAGGATCAGGGAGAAGACCGTATTTGAATACGTATTTTCAAGACACACTGTACAAGTGGAAGTTCCTTCACGTAACACACACTCACAGACATCGCAGACAAGCTGCCTTTGATTTTACAGTAGCTTTACTCTCATGCACACAGACAGTATTAGTGCAACGCAAGTCCTCAAGACTCAGCAGGAATTTCAGTAATGCACAACTCTAACAGATCTTTTTTTTTTTTTTTCTAACACCCCTGCCCCCTCCAGTGGCCGGTTGTTGTAGGACCAACACCAAATTCCTGTTAGAGTAAGCAGGAAGTGATTTTAAAATGGCATCACTAGTGTACTCATATGTAATATATAAAGCACATAATGTATTATGTTAAACACTGTTAATTACATACTTCCTTCCCCTATTGAGAGGAATCATTAGGGACCGCCATGAAATCTCCCACCGCTCTCGCAGGTGATGCAATAAGGCTCGGCAAGCAGTCTTAGGGGTCTATTCATGAAGCGGTGAAAAGAGTGGAGAAGTGAGCCAGTGGAGAAGTTGCACATGGCAACCAATAAGCTGCTCTGTATGATTTTGTAGTATGCAAATTATAGATGTTACTTCAATGCTGATTGGTTCTTCTCCACTAGCTCACTTCTCCACAGTTTTCACTGCTTCATGAATAGACCCCTTACTCTCCCCCTCCGTAGTGTGTGCGCGTGGGTGGCAGGCAGCGGCAGCAAGGGAAGCTGACCGCGGCCGTCAGGATCTCCCCCTGTATCTGGTTCTCCCTCTGTCAGTAAGAGCCGGGGAACCATGACTGCGGCCCGCGGCAGCAGCGGAAGCTGACCGCGGCTGTCAGCAGAATAGTGGTCTGGCACATGTAATTGAGTGCTGGAAAACGGTGACAGCGCCCAGCGGCGGCAGAAAGCTGTCCGCGGCTGGGCGCTGGGGAGCGCGTTTACAGTGAAACTAACTTCCCCTACACACTGCGGGGCGGCAGCATGAGCTGACCGCCCCGCTACCCCCAGCAACCAAACGGCCGTGACAGATACTGCAGCGCTGGGAAAAGTGAGTTAGGCGCTGTTACCTCCCACATCCACCAAGTGCACATATATAGATCTGTCCTACGCAGTGAAAATGGTACACACGGAGCGGCGGCAGCATGACCTGGCCGGCGCTCATTACCTTCTGCACCGCACTGCTGGGGTCTGGAGGCAACGACGGAGCTTCTCTTCAAGCTCTGTCCTGCTCCCTGCAGCCAAGGCTGAATCGGCAAACGCTGATGAGAGTCTATGGCGGGGCTTCCCTGCATAAGTACAGAGCAGCTATGTGCTACTGTAGCAGCATACACAGTCCCGGACCCAAGCTTCTTAGTAAGCTGGGAAGGGCTGTGAAGAAAAAAGTCGTAAAAAGAAAAGTGAAGGCACAAAAAACACTGGGGTATCTTGGTAGTATGGAGGGGGTGGAGGGTTACTAATTTAAATATTTAAATGTGCCTATCCTTGCTAACGCCCCATCCATATCCCAAGTGATGAAAAAGAAACAAAATACAAGAGTCCATCTATTTGGACTTCTGAAAACAGTGCTGCCGCAAACTTTGCAAGTACGATGTGTTAATGCAACTGCTGTCCCTACGAAACAATTCTGAATAGTTGTGAAACATATTGCAAAAACAGATTGTGTCGCTGTTGCCCGAAAATTAGAGACAGCATCAACACTCATAATAACTTCTAGGACTCTATCAAGTATGTCTCTTCTGCATAGTTGAGCAACCAAAATCTTGTTACTATACCATTACAAAAAAACAATCCCAAAGTTTATATTTCACTAAACAAATCTTCCTGAAAACCTATACACCACATCCCAAAATAGCTCTGGACACATTTTTCTTCTTTAGGTATGTTTGATTATTAACGTTTTCAATACAGTATAAAACTAAGCTCAGTATCCTGTTAGCCCCGATGCTGCTTCGGCTGATCAAAACGGCTGGATATTGAAATGTATGACCGATGGTCATTATCGTGGTACCCAATTAGAGGCCGTTTTGATCAACCGAAATTGGACCTGCAATTGCACAAAATCACATGGGATTGGGGATTATCGCTGCTTCCGGAGGCCCCTTATCGCGCATTATGTTTCTGGTGCCTCCGCATAATCCCCAATAAATGCTGGCATCAGCGCTAATATGATAGGCTACGGCGCTAAAAAAAAATTTTTTAAATCAGGAGAGCCATTCTTAATTAATATTCATGTCATGCATGCAGTGGGCAACAGTGAGAAAGAATCAGGTGTTTGTAAGGACTAACCTGAAATAAAAAAACCTGACTATAAAATTGAAGGACATGACTTGTAATCAGTAAGTACAGCATACACAAAGTGCCAGTGGATATAAAATGCAAGATTCTTTGATTCCAGTAATGTTCACAATTGTTTAAAAAAAAAATTTAAAATGTGATGATGGATAAGAATTTGATTAAGCGTCGTCTTGCATGTGTGATGGCTTCATATTTTTGCTTTTTAAAGGCCACATGCAGAAATATAATGAATTGACTGTATTACCAAATTGTGAGGCAACTTTTCTACAGAGCACTCCAAAAAATCTGATTTCTGCAACAAGGTACACTGTGTTCCACAGGGAATACATAGGAGTGTAGAGATGGATCTTGATCCAAGCACCGACAGGTTAAAGCTTTAGCTGTCCCTGGATGCATTGGACTCCTCTATAACTCCGCCTCCAGGCACTGTGAGCTCAGTTTCGAGTTGGTGCCTGCAGAGCAGGCTAGTCAACAGGAGGGCTGCGCTGGGCAGCCCTGAAAAAGCTTTCTAAGAAGACTTCAAGGGCTGCAGCACTGTTACATGTCAGAGTGACATTCAGTGCTGCGGCTCCATCACCTCCCAAGTGGCGTCGCATACTCCAACGGCTCAGTTCCCGGGTACTTGCGGCGGCTGCTACGGGGAGGAGGTAAGAAGGTCCCCCAGGTGGGACCCTCTACTAAATCGCGTTCCGTACGCAGTCTGGGGAGATGGACTGCGACGCTGGCGTGGACATTGTTGCGCACAGGGACCTCACTTTATCTGCCAGGGCATAGGAGTACCGGTTGGGTGTACTAACACCCAGTTTAATAAGACTCTGTAGGACCAGGCGGTGAGGACCAGCATAGGGGAGCCAGCGCTTGACCTGTAGCCCCTCCCCCGGCCCAGGGTGCCATCTCTGAGCAAATTTTCCTACCCTGGAGCTTCCTTCCACTCTCCCTCACTCCCTGACTGAGACACTGGGTGCCATCTTAGGTTTAGCTGCGGCTGGTCTCCAGGACTGCAGGGCAAGGTTTTCCTTGTAAAACCGCCTGTCCACAGCGCTGTGACTTTACAAACACTTAAGTATTCTACATGTCTTTATACAGACAGCGTTAGTTAAGAACAAGTGTACCTGTTACAGAATATATTGTACGAGTATTCTGATATATACCTCCGGTCTAGGACCGCGCTGTGGAAAATTACATAATAAACGTCATTGAAACGTCAGTAACTATCTGCCTGCAAGAGAGTTCTTATTGATTTAGACACCAGGATTGCCGCGTCTGCAGTATGTGTGTGTGTATGTGTATATATATATATATTTCTCTAACGTCCTAGAGGATGCTGGGGTCCACATTAGTACCATGGGGTATAGACGGGTCCACCAGGAGCCATTGGCACTTTTAGAGTTTAAGAGTGTGGGCTGGCTCCTCCCTCTATGCCCCCCCTACCAGACTCGGTTTAGAAATTGTGCCCGGAGGAGCCGGTCACAGCTAGGGGAGCTCTCCTGAGCTTTCCTGGAAAAAGTTTAGTTTAGAGTTTTTTATTTTACAGGGAGGCTGGTTGCAACAGCCTCCCTGCAGCGTGGGATTAAGGGGGGGAGCAGTGTCCGCCCTGCGGGGTCTGAGCCACTGACTCCGCTGACTGGACACTGAGCTCCAGAGGGGCTGATTGGTCTCCGCCGCAAGGGCACCACTCACCCCAGCAGCATGCCGCCGACCCCTTACAGAGCTGAAAGATGTTGTGAGTTAGTCACCGACCGCCCTAGCAAGCGGGGGGCCGGTGTGAAGATGGCGGCAACAGGGGTTGGAGCTCGGTATTAACAGCTCTCCCGGATGGTAACCAGAGGCACACTGTGTGGCGCTGTGAGGGGCGCCCTGGGCCAGCGCTTACCCCTCACAATTGGTCAGCAAGCCTGTCAGGCCCCAGGGATCCAGCCAGCACAACTCCTCAGACCAAAATTTAAACACAGTTGAGTGGGAAGACAGCGCCGGGAAGGGGGCAGAGCTTCTCCTCAGAGCGGACCTGCAGCGTTCCAGCGCCATTTTCCTCCATGCTGCAAGCAGAAGGAAGATCCTCATCCACTCCACAGCAGCTCCAGTTACTTTACCGGTACCAGGTGGTTGTAGAAGTGGCGGAGGCTGAATACTTGATGTGTGTCCTATTAAGGAGCACAAGTCAGCGCTGGTAAGAGGTGTCTCTTAGTAGAGAAAGCGCTGGTGTGGGTTGGCTCCAATCTCTGTCTTTCTCTTGCCATTCTTAGGGGGGGGGGGGGGACGCTGTCCTACCCCATCCTGTGTGTGTGTGGTGTGTTTGGTGGTCACTAGCAGCGATGTCCAGGGATACAGTGTCTTATGCTGCTGAGGATTTATCCTCCCAGGATGATCCCATGCTATGCAATCAGGATAGCACTGGTTTAGCACAGATTCCAACAAGAGAACCAGAGTGGTTTTCCTCTATCAGGACTTGGATTTCCCAGATTTCTGACAGGGTTACCAGTAATGAGTCGTCAACCCAGGTCTTACAGTCCTCTATGGCTGTGTGCCCCTTGTCAGGTACCTTGGGTCACCCCGCTATATATCCCCACAAATGTGCACTTGTGCAGATAACACAAGACGATTCTACAGATGGTGACGGGGATGTGTTGCGGGGGTCCGCATCTCTTGCAAGGGGGGGTGAAGCTGTTGATAGAGGCGATCAGGGATGTGTTAAATGTTAATGATACCACACCTGAGCAGGTTGAGGAGGCTTTCTTCACTTAAAACAAGAAAGCTTCGCTAACCTGTCCTGCGTCAATCAGGCCTGGGTGAACCCTGAAAAGAAGTTTCAGATCCCTAAACGGGTTCTGGTAGCTTTTCCTTTCCCTGGGGAGGACAGGAAAAAGTGTGAAAACCCGCCAATCGTTGACGCTTCTGTATCTAGACTCTCAAAGAAGGTGGTTTTGCCGGTACCGGGATTTACCGCTTTAAAGAAGCCGGCAGATAGGAAAATTGATAATACTCTGAAGTCAGCGTACACTGCTTCAGGGGCCATCTTACGTCCCACTATTTCTAGTGCATGGATTGCTAAGGCTATAGTGAAATGGTCGGCTGCCTTGATGGAGGATTTGGATACGATGGATAGGGATGACGTTGCATTGTATTTACGTAACATTGATGATTCTGCAGGTTTCATGGTGGAATCTATGAAAGACCTGGGTTCCATAGCTGCGGGAATTTCTTCCATGTCTATTTCAGCTCATCGGGGACTGTGGCTCCGCCAGTGGTCGGCCGACGCGGAATCCGGAAAGAGTGTGGAGTCGCTGCCCTATACAGGTCAAGCTCTCTTTGGGGAAGCCCTAGACGCGTGGATATCTACCGCTACTGCGGGTAAGTTTCCGTATCTTCCCTTAGCAGCTCCTGCTCCGAAGAGGTCCTTCTCCTCAGCTTTTGAAGCAGTCCTTTCGGCCCCTACAAGACCAGAAAGGCCAAGTCTTCCGGTTCCTTCTTCAGGGGAGGTAAGGTTAAGTCCAAGAAGCCTGCCGCTGCAGGTTCCCAAGAATAAAAGCCTGCTTCGGGTAACCCTAAGTCCTCCGCATGACGGTGGACGGGGGATGGCCCGGAGGTGGGGCCCATGGGGGCGAGACTCAGGCAGTTCAGTCATGTCTGGGTCTTCTCCGGCCTGGATCCCTGAGTGGTGGATATTGTCTCTCAGGGATACAGGCTGGAATTTCAAAGTCTCCCTACTCGTCAGTTTTTCGAGTCGGGCTTGCCAACTCTGTTGGAGGACAGCACAGTACTACAGGAGGCTGTTCATCGGCTGGTAGAGGCACAGGTCATTGTGCCAGTACCGCCGCACATGATGGCGAAGGGTTACTATTTGAACCTTTTTGTGGTACCGAAACCGGATGGTTTGGTCAGGCCCATCCTGTACCTGAAATCATTGAACCCCTTTCCAAAGGAGTTCCAAGTTCAAGATGGAGTCTCTCAGGGCGGTGATATCAGGTCTGGAAGAGGGGGAATTCCTGGTATCCTTGGATATCAAGGATGCGTACCTTCACGTTCCGATCTGGCGACCGCATCAGACTTATCTCCGCTTTGCATTGCTGGACTGTCATTTTCAGTTCCAAGCCCTGCCGATCCGCCTCTTGACAGCGCCGAGGGTGTTTACCAAGGTGATGGTGGAAATGATGATTCTGCCCCGCAAACGGGGGGTGAACATCATTCTTTACCTGGACGATCTCCTGATAAAGGCGTTGTCCAGGGAACACCTGCTGCAGTCCATTGCTTTCACAACACGCCTGCTTCAGAGTCACGGGTGGATTCTGAACTTTCCAAAGTCGCATTTGGAACCAACCCGGAGATTGTCTTTTCTGGGAATGATCCAGGATACGGAAGTACAGCGGGTTTTCCTTCCGCGGGACAAGGTGTTGGTGATCCAATCCATGGTCCAGGATGTCTTGAAGCCACCCCGAGTGTCGGTTCATCAATGCATTCGCCTTTTGGGAAAGATGGTGGCCTCTTACAAGGCTCTCCAGTATGGGAGGTTCCATGCTCGGACCTTCCAACTGGATCTACTGGACAAGTGGTTGGGTTCTCACCTCCACATGCACAAGAAAATTTGTCTGTCACCAAAGGCGAGGATTTCACTCCTCTGGTGACTCCAATTGCCTCGCCTCCTGGAAGGCCGCAGGTTCGGGATTCAGGACTGGGTCCTTCTAACTACAGATGCGAGCCTCAGGGGCTGGGGAGCAGTCACTCAAGGAGTGACCTTCCAAGGATGGTGGTTAAGCCTGGAAGCCGGCCTGCCCATCAACATTCTAGAACTAAGAGCCGTCTACAACGGTCTTCTTCAGGCGGCCCCTCTTCTAAGAAATCGGGCCATTCAGGTGCAGCCGGACAACGTAACAACAGTGCCTTACATAAACCGACAGGGGTGAACGAAGAGCAGAGCGGCAATGGCAGAGGTGACAAGAATACTCCTCTGGACAGAAAAACACGCATTAGCGCTGTCAGCCATCTTCATTCCGGGAGTAGACAACTGGGAAGCAGACTTCCTCAGCAGACACGATCTCCATCCAGGAGAGCAGGGCCTCCATCCGGAGGTGTTCAAGGAAATAACAGATCTTTGGGGTCTACCCCAGATAGATGTGATGGCCTCTCGTCTAAACAAGAAGCTTTGGCGCTATTGTTCCAGGTCGAGGGGCCCACAGGAAATGGCAGTGGACGCCCTGGTGTCTCCGTGGGTTATCCAGTCGGTGTACGTGTTTCCTCCCCTCCCTCTCATCCCAAAAATCCTAAAGCTCAAAAGGAGAACAAGGGTTCAAGCGATTCTCATTGCCCCAGACCAGCCAAGAATGGCTTGGTATGCGGACCTTCTGAATCTACTGCAAGAAGAGCCGAGGCCTCTTCCTCTTCGGGAGGACCTGTTGCAGCAGGGACCGTTCACCTATCAAGACTTACCGCGGCTACGTTTGAAAGCATGGAGGTTGAGCACCTGATTCTTGCTCGGAAGGGCATTCTGAAAGAAGTAATTCCTACCCTCATACAGGCTAGTAAAGGGGTAAAGTCAAAACATTACCATCGTATTTGGAAGAAATATGTTTCTTGGTGTGAGTCCAAGAAGTTTCCTGTGGTGGAATTTCATCTAGGACGTTTCCTACTTTTCCTGCAGGCAGGATTGGATATGGGGCTGAAGTTGGGATCTGTGAAGGTCCATATTTCAGCCCTGTCCATTTTCTTTCAGAAACAATTGGCTGCCCTCCCTAAGGGTCAGACCTTTCTGAAGGGAGTTCTGCATATCCATCCTCCCTTTGTGCCACCTACGGCACCCTGGGACCTTAACGTGGTGTTGCAGTTTCTCCGGTCGGATTGGTTTGAGCCTCTACAGGAGGTGGAGCTTAAGTTTCTTACGTGGAAAGCAGTCACTCTGTTGGCTTTAGCTTCGGCCAGGTGTGTCTCCGAGCTGGGGGCTTTGTCATGCAAAAGACCTTACTTGATCTTCCATGTGGATAGGGCTGAGCTCCGGACTCGTCCGCAGTTCCTTCCAAAGGTTGTTTCAGCATTTCATATCAACCAACCTATCGTGGTGCCAGTGGCTACTGACTCCTCAATTACTTCAAAGTCCTTGGATGTCGTGAGGGCTCTGAAGATTTATGTGAAGATAACATCTTGTCACAGGAAGTCGGACTCTCTATTTGTCCTGTACGATCCCCCAAAAATTGGGTGTCCTGCTACTAAGCAGTCTATTTCTCGCTGTATTAGGTTCACTATCCAGCACGCCTATTCTACGGTGGGACTACCGTGTCCTACTTCGGTTAAGGCCCAATCTACTCGTAAGGTGGGGTCTTCCTGGGCGGCTGCCCGGGGTGTCTCGGCAACGCAGCTTTGCCGAGCGGCAACTTGGTCGGGGTCGAACACGTTTGCGAGGTTCTACAAGTTCAATACTTTGGCCTCTGATGATCTGAAGTTCAGTCAATCAGTTCTGCAGGAGCCTCCGTGCTCTCCCTCCCGTTCTGGGAGCTTTGGTACATCCCCATGGTTCTAATGTGGACCCCAGCATCCCATAGGACGTTATAGAAAATAGGATTTTGGTACCTACCGGTAAATCCTTTTCTCGTAGTCTGTAGAGGATGCTGGGCGCCCGCTCGCCCAGCGCTTCGTTTTCCTGCACATGTTATTTGGTTCAGTACCACTCCGTTTAATTGCTTACTGCATAGTTACTGGGTAAGTAATGTTTCAGCCGTTTGCTGATTAGTTCAAGCTAGTTGTCTTGACGTGGCTGTATGTGTGAGCTGGTATGAATCTCACCACTATCTGTGTTAAATCCTTCTCTCTAAGTATGTCGTCTCCTCGGGCACAGTTTCTAGACTGAGTCTGGTAGGAGGGGCATAGAGGGAGGAGCCAGCCCACTCTCTTAAACTCTTAAAGTGCCAATGGCTCCTGGTGGACCCGTCTATGGGGGTAATTCCGAGTTGATCGCAGCATCAAATTTGTTAGCAGTTGGGCAAAACCATTTGCACTGCAGGTGTGGCAGATATAACATTTGCAGAGAGAGTTAGATTTGGGTGGGGTGTGTTCAAACTGAAATCTAAATTGCAGTGTAAAAATAAAGCAGCCAGTATTTACCCTGCACAGAAACAAAATAACCCACCCAAATCTAACTCTCTCTGCAAATGTTATATCTGCCCCCCCCGCAAGTGCACATGGTTTTACCCAACTGCTAACAAATTTGATGCTGCGACCAACTCGGAATTACCCCCTATACCCCATGGTACTAATGTGGACCCCAGCATCCTCTACGGACTACGAGAAAAGGATTTACCGGTAGGTACCAAAATCCTATTAGATAGATAGATAGATAGATAGATATACTATTGTATACTAGTGTAGTGCAGTTTTATTGTCATAACTAATAATTATCTGCATTGTCACTGTGACTGTGTGTGTCTGTATCTGCTGTATGGCTTTCACTTTCAGTGTTTCCCAGATATATCTACCACTATATTCTGTACCCTAGGTAACTTGGTGTGTCAGGATTAATTATATAGTGCGTCACAGTATTTACTGATTATACGTATTATACTGTGTACTCAGTCACCTACTACCGGATTTATTCGCAGGTGTTGTGTACTGAGGACTCAGTCACTTACTAAAGAATTTATTCGCAGGTAGTGTATTCTGGCTTTATCGTGCTCATATGCTCTATGGTTGCATTTACTGAAATGTCTAACAAAAAGGGCAGTAAATCTGGGGATGCTCCCGCATCATGCAGGGCAGGCACCAAGGATTTACTTGATGGGGAAGTTTTACATGATGGTTTGCGTAATATGTGGCATACCTCTCCCAGTCAGTCTGCAGCTCCTTCAACCAATCAAGAGCCACCCTGGGCTAAGTTCTCAACTCTGTTGGGTACTCTGGTGGACTGTCTTATGCCTACTATGGGATCACCTGCGCCACTACAGTCACAAATTGTCCCTATGGTTAATCCGCCTTGGCTGGATAAGTTGTCTAAACAATTGCAGCAATTAAACTAATCTTTGGTTAGACATAAATCTGCTATAGGTCACATTCGTGCTCCTGGGTCATCTAAGCGGGCTGCTACTTCCTCACAGTCCACACATCTCTCTGAAGTTTCTTCTGATGAGGATGGGGAACTAACTGTCCTGTAAGACACCGAATCAGATGCTTCTGACGAGGAATCTTCTTTACAGGTGGATGTGCCTGACTCGGTGGTTGCTATTAGATAGATCCTCCAAATATCTGATGATGATGAGGATTCCACTGCGGTGTCTAAGAAACCTGACAAGTTTAAACATCAGAAGGTAACTAAAATTATATAACCACATTCTGACCATTTAGTGGACATACGCCGAGAACCCTGGTCTGAGTCAGGGAAGAAATTCTCTCTATCTAAACTGGCCTTAGCTCGATATCCTCTCCCTGCAGAGTTATGTAACAAGTGGGAAAATCCACCGCAGGTGGATTCCCAAGTCACCCGTCTGGTGGTATCTTCTACTCTGCCTGTCACTACTGTCACCTCACTGAAGGAACTGATAGACAGACGTGTTGAGGGATGTCTGAAATCTATTTACTCCCTAACAGGTGCTGTACATAGACCCACTATTGCTGCCTCCTGGGCGGCAAAAGGTATTGAAGCATGGGTTCAGGCACTGGAGGAAGAGCTGCCCAATGAATTATCTGACAAGACCAGACAATATCTGTCTCACATTACCACTGCTGCCTATTATATTCAGGAAGCGTCCTCTGAGGAAGGGGTATTGGCGGCTAAGGCGTCGACTACGTTTGTTCTGGCCCGCTGTATTCTGTGGTTGAGGTCATGGAAGGTGGACCTGTACTCCAAAAAGACCTTGGAGGTACTCTCTTTTAAGGGAGACCTCTTTTTTGGGGAAGACCTAAATAAAATTGTGTCTGATTTAGCGGCTGCTAAAACTGCATTTCTCCCAAATCCTACTCCCTCTGCACAGAGGGCATAAGGTACCACTTTTCGTTCCTTTCGGCCTTAGGGGAAAGCAAAAGGTCGGGCATACCCGAGACAGCCTCGTGCTCCCAAAACAGTCCTAGGTGGCCCATCAGCCTGCTTCTAAACAAGACAAGCCTGCCGCATAATGGGGCGGGCCTCCCCATGGGGGATCCCAGGGTGGGAGGCCGACTTCTACAGTTCACCCAGGTCTGGTTAAAGACCACTTCAGATGCATGGGTGCTGGAAGTTGTTTCTCACGGGTCTGGCCTCCCTCAAGGTTCACATATCTGCCTTGTCGGTGTGGTTCCAGAAAAAAATTGCATCTATACCTGATGTACATGCATTCACTCAGGGTGTATTGCGGATTCAGCCTCCCTATGTCCCTCCTGTGGCTCCATGGGATTTGTCTGTTGTTTTGAATGCCCTGCAAGAGTCTCCATTTGAACCTCTTGAGTAAGTGGACCTTAAATGGCTTACGGCTAAAGTCCTGTTCTTACTGGCTATTGCCTCTGCCAGAAGGGTGTCAGACCTAGGCGCTTTGTCCTGTCGTCCACCCTTTCTGATATTTCATCGTGACCGAGCAGTTCTTAGAACTCGCCCTGGTTATTTACCCAAGGTGGTGTCCTCTTTACACCTTAATCAAGAGATTGTGGTTTCGGCCTTTATCTCCTTTGAATTGTCCTCCAAAGAACGGTGTTTGGATGTGGTACGGGCTTTCTGCATATATGTGGAGAGAACTGCCTCTATTAGCAGGTCAGATATCCTTTTTGTACTGTTTGGTTTCCACAAACGTGGCTGGCCTGCGAATAAGCAAACCTTGGCCAGATGGAATAGAATGGTGATTGCATAAGCTTATGCACAGGCTGGACTTCCTGTTCCTGCTGCTATTAAAGCCCATTCTACTCGGTCTGTTGGACTCTCTTGGGCGGCCCGGTGTGGCGCGTCCACTGAACACTTGTGCAAGGCGGCTACATGGTCCTCAGTGAACACGTTCATTAGGTTCTATGCCTTTGATACTTCCACCTCCCAGGATGCATCCTTTGGATGCTGGATACTCATATCCGCTAAGGCGCGTCCCATCCCTTGAGGAACTGCTTTAGGACATCCCCGGTGTATTCCCTGTAGAACACAGTGTACCCTGCTGCAGAAAAGGAGATTTATGGTAGATTTACCATTGTTAAATCTCTTTCTGTGAGGTACACTGGGTTCCACAGGGAGTCCATCCTGACGCACGTAGCTTCTATGGGCTTGTATGGCATTAGCCGCTGGTCCCTTCTCCTGTCGTGAGAACGTGGTTCTATGTGACTAACATCTGCCCTCTCTTTTACCTGCTCCTGCATTGGACTGGTTAACGAAACTGAGCTCACAGTGCCTGGAGTTGGGGTTATAGAGGAGGCCCCAATGCATCCCAGGGACGGATAAAGCTTTAACCTGTTGGTGCCTTGATCAAGATCCACACCCCAATGTATTCCCTGTGGAGCCCAGTGTACTTTATCTTATATAAAACCCTTTATAAGGTCTAAGAACACTGTACGCTATTTACGTATGGAGTACCGTAAGGGTACGCTCGTTGCGTAACGATCGCTTAGCCGTGGTCGAGACGCTCAAGCGTCACGTTCGCTCACGGCCGAGAGATCACAGGCAGGCACGCTATTGGCTGCCGACTAACGTAATGATTCGCTATAGCGTAGCGGACGCTCGGGACCACGAGGAGATCACCAGCGGCGCTGACGCTCACAATGTTAAACCTTTATATCTAAACCATAAACAATGTGATATGCTGTAAAACCTTAGTGTAGAGATAGGGTGTAGATGCAACACAGTGTAACCTTATTAACTTAAAAGCTGTTTGATCGTCACCGACGCTCTGAGAATACTTAACACTATAAGAAATACACAGATACCGTGCTTAGGGTCCAACGCCTAATATATATATTATGAATGTTATACTTGCAAAAGAATTAATACAATACAAGTCATACACTACAATATAACATAGACTACCTAACCAGATAACTACACAGAAAATACAATACAATACTATTACGTTTAAGAGAGTACGAGAGAAAGAGGAGAGAGAGAGAGAGAGAGAGAGAGAGATATGGCCCACAACAACAAGAAAGACAATATGATTGCGGAGAAAACTTACGCACAAAGGAAATGATCGCATGCGCCTCTGGACATCCAGCTCCCGATTTTCAGCAATGATAACCGTTGAAGAGTGAGAGCTGGATGTGATCGGCTTGTCTATTTATGCCCCACACACAATACAATTCAATGGTCCCTACAATCTCATTGTTCATTGGACACAGGAATTCCTCCTCGCATTATAACAAAAGGTCATAGGTTGATTCATACAGGTGGGCTGTGACGATTTCCAACTGCTCAGGTGGGTGGGAAACTAGGTTTCCCGCCGCATGGATAATTAAGTGCAAATAATAGTAAATGGACATAAACTTCTTATGTCCATAACTATTCGCACGAGCGATTAATCCGCTTCAAACCAACACCGGAATATTGCTAATTAAATACTCTTCCGATGGATACTAAACACCACTGTATTACTCCTGTCTGACCCTTCGTATCAAACAAAGGGGGATTTCTCTGTCCATGAACATTCTACATTAACCAAACTTTCAGAATCTATCAAAGGGACCATGATCTACAAAATACATTATATAGTGAAAATATGTAACGATTGAGTTGCACGCTACGAACACGCGAACTCTACCGTAAATGCACATACCGCGCGCCCGCGGGTGCCCGCAACAGCGAGTATGCGCACGCACGGGAGAGCGTGCGCATGCGCAGCGCAGACCTGTATGAGGTGCAAATATGGCAGTGTGCATCGTGATATTTTTCTGACTTTGACAGTCCACCCTTTGGCAGTCAACAATAACTGCCACTTCCTAAAACATTTCAAAACGAGAAAAATATATGTCAGGGGTTAATACATTTACATGGTTGGGTAGGGGAGGAGAGGAGAAGGTAGGAAAAGGGTATGACCTAGTGAGACAGCAGAAGCATGTGTGTATGAATCCGTGTTTGGGGGTCATATATCATCGTGCCGTACGTGTTTTAAATCAAGCTTCGAGGCATTGCGAAGTATACATTTGAATTCCTTCTTATCCCGTGGTACGGGTCTGTGGATGGGCTGTCAAACTTTACCGAGCTCTTTTCGGATTTTGGTTGTAACAAAATGGGGAGCACATTTTAGTTGATGATACATGAATGGGGGAATATGTGATTGCTGATATCTGTGCCTGTATTCCCTATCGACTATGTGTGTAATTACCTGAAGGTTGTAGAGATGAAGAAAAGACATAATTACGGTAAATGCAGTGGTATTCTATGTCAGGTAAATGAACATTTGTCGTTTGAAGTCTTGTTCGGTGTCTGTTGAATGCAGTCTTCTTTGTGCTTTTGCCAAAAGGCGTGTGGGCAAAAAGCTTTGTCAATGTCCATAGACTTACAAAAGTGTTGGGCTAGCGTAATTTTAAAATTTCTAGGGAAACTGGGGGTCTATGGCAAAGTTCATCAAATATCTGTGTATAAGGTTGTCAAAACTTCTTCTTTAATCCATCAGTTGTCTGTATACAGGATCATGAAGAAAATGGAAAAACAGATGAAAGAAACGGACCGTAGAAATCGCATTTTCATCACATCATTGTTTCTACATTTGGGTCATAAATCAAATCCATTGGAATTACAATTTCCTCACTCCTTAAACTCATCACCCTGGTACTTCGTTTGCACTTCGTTAAAGCCTGACTGCATCTAAATATCAAGCCAATCGTTATGATAACACCTAAGATACATAGGAGAAACTTCCCTACATCCATTATGACTCCTTGAGCCCATTCTCCTAAACCGGAGAACCAATTTCGCGGGTTCAACCATGACACCCAACCAGTCAGCTCATTACTCACAGCAGCAAGGGTGAGATTGTGTCTCCTGCGAAATTCCCACTTCAGTTGGAGAATATCGTCCATCTTTTGGTCTATGACCTCGACCGGGTCCTCGGTACTATTTGTAATATATGTGCAACATTTCACGCCGTACTGCGTTGCCAGTGTGACACAATATCCACCTATTACTGCTGTGAGATAATTGAGAATCATTCTATGCTGAACTAGTTCTGTTTTATAAGCTTGAAGTTCTCTTCCAGTATACCTAAACGTGTCATCATACATTTCTGTGATATTGTCTAACAAATTTGCGAGCGCAGATATGTATTTATAATTCAACACTCCTCTGGCGGTGCGAGTGAAATCTAACGCGATTAGAAACTGAATCCCGGTGGATTCATGGATCATGTCAGAGGCCGGATGCTCTGTTCTTTCTATCAGGTGCCGTTTAACTACGTGCTCGTAGTGGGTGTGAGTATAAGGAGCTTGGGCAACACGGTGTATATCTTTCATTTTGGCATGTGATACAGTCATTACTTTAGGCAGTACTTTTCCAATATAACACAATCCTTCAGAGTTTGGGGCAAGCCACTTATACGCCTTCCTCCCGCATATGAAATATGCATCATCGGGGAGAACATATGGGACGGAGTAGGACATAACCATATTACACATCTTCCATGTGAAATCTCCTAGCCCTAATTCTCCCATCTGTCTAGTACACGTATCAGCTTGTACGATATGTGCACAGTATCCTGGTGATACCTCTCCAATTCTCGTAATCCTATTTCCTAGGGTATACCTATATCGGAAAGATTTTCCTCTACTGGCTATGTGGCGTATAAGTTCTGTATCTGTCGGCATTCTATCTGCTCTATATGAAAAGGTCATGGTTTGGTTACTCCATGACACTTCCCAATTTCCCGGCTTTCGGGGATTGGAAATGTTAAAACATATGAGGGATCTATCCACATGATATTGGTGGAGCTTCAAACTAGGAGGACTGGAGATATTAAACCTCCTATCCACCGGCCTCCCACCACTTAGCTCAAGTACCTCCCCTATCGTTAAAGGAAATGGTACTAGTCCTGATTTGCTATGACCTTGAGGTACTTGAGAGCATACCCAACAATCTGTTTGATTTAGCACACTACCCACTAAGGAGTGATAGTCACTCAAGGGATGCCGGTCCATGTGGATATTAAAACTGATTGGCATTTCTTGATGCACCCATCCTCAACTACATTGTCACAGAGCCTACAGATACAGTTTTCTTCAGCTAACAATCCTTCACAATTCCTTCTATGGTCAATGCTATCGGATCGTTTTCTGATACTCGCCTTTGCTTGTTGATTATGTTGTTCTCGGAAAACTACGCCTCCATCTCTGTCATCAGAACCTATTCCAGAACCTCTCTCGACCTCCATGGTACTCTCGCCGGAACAGACTGCTCTGGTCAACATCATGGTCAACAGGAAAATCCGGATCACAGTCTCTTGGGGCAAGTCCATCTTATAGGAGGAAACGAAGAAGAATGAGAAGGGGGAAAAATAATTTGAGGGAGGGGGAATGGGAAGTGAAGAAAAACAATAAAAGGGAACAGGGAATCGACAACTGCTTTTGATCTTGTGATTCTCAATGCTCAGGTGCCGCCTCAGTCCTCCTGGAACAGACACTCCAGTGATACAACTTCCTCTACCGTCTGTTCCTTATCACGGGACCTCTCTGGATCAGCAACCTTCGTACAATGGGACGAATGAACCCAAGTCTCTCTCTCGGCAACCTTCAATGCTGTAGTGCTAGTCAATAAGACTTGGTATGGTCCTTCCCATCTGTCAATAAGGCAACCTGAGCGTAGAAAATTCCGTATCATTACATAATCCCCAGGTTCAATGTCATGACAATTACTATCTGGTAAATCAGGAATCACTAACTTCAAATTATCATTTTGATTCCTTAGCTGTTTACTCATGTTAATCAAGTACTTTACAGTCACTTCATTGTTACACTTCAAATCATCCTGAGGGTTAATCATAACATGCGGTTGTCGACCAAACAAGATTTCAAAGGGAGACAGATTAAGAGGGGACCTGGGAGTGGTTCTGATGCTGTATAGTACAATGGGTAAAGCTTCTGGCCATGTCAATCCTGTCTCTGCCATAACTTTGCTCAGTTTATTTTTAATAGTGCTGTTCACTCTTTCCACCTTCGCACTCGCCTGTGGATGGTATGGAGTGTGCAGCTTGCTATCAATTCCCATCAACTTACACATTCCTTGAAAGACATCACCTGTAAAATGGGTACCCCTATCACTTTCAATTATTCTAGGGATACCATATCTACATACAAATTCCTGCACAATTTTCTTAGCAGTAAACATAGCGGTATTTGTGGCCGCAGGAAATGCTTCGACCCAATTTGAGAACACATCTATACAAACAAGTACATATTTCAAATTTCGACAAGGGGGTAATTGAATGAAGTCAATCTGTATTACCTGGAAAGGGCCGCCTGCAGGTGGGATATGAGATGGTTCTGTTGGTATTGCCTTTCCGATGTTCTTTCTCAAACAGGTAAGGCATGACATTGCTCTCTTACCTGCATGAGATGAAAATCCTGGGGCGCACCAATATGCTCTTACCAACTTGCACATTCCCTCCTTGCCCAGATGAGTCAGCCCGTGAGCTGCCTCAGCTAAACATGGGAGATATGCTCTGGGGGCCACCGGTTTACCTTGTCCATCCGTCCAGAGTCCTGAGGACTCCTGGCCATATCCCTTTGCCTTCCAGACTGCCTTTTCCTGTGTGGAACACAAATTTTGCATCTCACACAACTTCTGTGTGTTGATGGTATTAAATACCATCAGTTGTGTGGTGTCTGTCTGTCTGGGGGTCCCAGCTGCTAACTTAGCTGCTTTGTCTGCTCGGCTGTTACCAAGTGATACTGGGACTTGGCTATATGTGTGTGCTTTACACTTGATAACAGCCACTCTGTCGGGTTCCTGTATCGCTGTTAGAAGCCTTTTGATGTGAGCTGCATGCGCTATCGGTGTACCAGCTGCCGTCATGAAATTTCTGAGGCGCCATAGGGCTCCGAAATCATGGACTACCCCGAATGCGTATCTAGAGTCGGTGTAGATATTGGCTGATTTGCCCTTAGCCAATTCACATGCTCTGGTTAGGGCGACCAGTTCAGCAACCTGGGCTGAGTGAGGTGGGCCTAGCGGTTCCGCTTCTATGGTGCCTTGGTCATCTACGACTGCGTATCCAGTACACAAGTCTCCCGAGTCTGACTGTCTGTGACAACTACCGTCCGTGTAGAAAGTTAGATCTACATCTTCCAGTGGATTGTCACTGATGTCAGGCCTTGCGGTAAAATTTTTGGGTCAAATATTCCATACAATCATGTGTGTCCTCCTTTGTGTTAAATTCTCCTTCCCCACCATTCTCATCCTCCACCCTTTGTGCCTGTCCAGGCACACCTGGGAGATATGTTGCAGGATTTAATGCACTGCATCTCCTTATGGTGATGTTTACGGGGGCCATTAGTGCCAATTCCCATCTTGTAAACCGCGCTGATGAGACGTGCCTGGTTTGGGCAGAATTTAGCAAGGCTGACACTGCATGTGGTGTATGAATTGTGAGGTTGTGACCTAGCACTACATCTTCGCTTTTCGTTACTAGCAATGCTATCGCAGCAACGCTTCGCAAGCATGTGGGGAGGGATCGCGCTACCGTGTCTAGCTGAGCGCTGTAGTATGCTACTGGCCTGCTGGCATCACCGTGCTTTTGGGTTAAGACGCCTGCCGCGCAACCAGCACTTTCTGTTCCGTACAGCTCAAAGGGTTTCCCATAGTCTGGCATACCTAATGCTGGTGCCTGCGTTAGGCACTGTTTAAGTCTCTCAAATGCCATCTCGGACTCGTCTGTATGCGAAATCCGATCAGGTTTGTTTGAGGAAACCATCTCCTGCAAAGATAACGCTAGAATGGAAAACCCTGGGATCCAGTTACGGCAATACCCACACATTCCTAAAAATGTTCTGATCTGTTGCTGGGTTTGTGGCAGAGTCATGTCTCTAATTGCTTGAATTCTATCAGCGGTCAGGTGTCTCAGTCCTTGTGTTAGACAGTGTCCCAAATATTTTACCTTAGTTTGGCATAATTGCAACTTGTCTTTGGAAACCTTGAGTCCTGTGTCTGAAAGATGAAACAGGAGCTGTTTCGTATCCTTCAGGGATGCTTCCAATGAATCAGAACACAGTAGTAGATCATCCACGTACTGTATTAATACTGATCCACTCTCTGGTTGGAAAGACTGTAAACAATCATGCAAAGCTTGGGAAAAGATACTTGGACTGTCTATGAAACCTTGTGGTAATCGAGTCCATGTGTATTGGACTCCTCTGTATGTGAATGCAAACAAATATTGACTGTCAGGGTGCAGAGGTACCGAAAAGAAAGCGGAGCAGAGGTCAATAACAGTGAAAAATTTCGCAGTGGGAGGGATTTGCATAAGGATGACAGCTGGATTTGGCACTACGGGGAACTGACTCTCAACTATTTTGTTAATCCCCCTTAGATCCTGCACTAGCCGGTAACCCCTCCCCCCACTCTTTTTCACAGGGAAGATGGGACTATTGGCAGTGCTGGACGTTCTTACCAGAATGCCCTGTTGTAGCAAGCGCTCTATTACGGGATACACTCCTAACTCCACCTCTGGCTTCAGAGGGTACTGTGGGATTTTTGGAGCTATCCTACCATCTTTTACTTGTACAACTACCGGAGCTACGTTTGCCATTAATCCAGTGTCCTGTCCATCTTTAGTCCAAAGTGACTCTGGTATCTGGGATGTCATTTCCTCTACTTGGGATGGAGTCCTATTTGTCATAATGGTATGTGACATTAATTTTGACGGGGAGTCTAACATGTCTCGCACTTCCTGAGCGTGATTCTCAGGTATGTCCAAGAATACACCTTCAGGAGTACAATAAATGACGCACCCCATTTTGCACAATAAGTCTCTTCCCAGGAGATTAGTCGGTGCCGATGCAGCCAGCAAAAAGGAATGCTTGGTATGTAACGGCCCTACTGTAATCTCGGCTGGTTTGCTAACAGGGTAGTGCTGGACTACTCCTGTTACTCCTATGGCTGGAATTGTCTTACCAGTGGTTCTCATGCCCACTGTCGAATTTATCACTGATTTGGCCGCCCCTGTATCTACAAGAAAGTTTAATGATTTACCAGCTACATTGATTGCAATTTCGGGTTCACTTCCAAGATTTGCAATCAATTTTACTGGCTGCAGATTACAGGTATGGCCACACCCCTATTGGGTATGGTGACCTCCCTGAATCCCGCTGGCAGCAACTACTTGTGAAGGGGTTAAATGGGAACTACCAGTGGCTTGCCAGTCTCTGTTCGGGGGATATCTTTTTGTTTCCCCTGTATGTGGCTCATAACTCCGTCTCTGCGGACCCTGCTCCCAATGTCGTGTGTCGTGTCGTTGTCTAGGGGGTTGATATGAGTTTTGTGAATTTTTCACTCTACAGTCTCGTGCCATGTGTCCCTGTCTATGACAAGAAAAACAAGTTACCACATTTGACTTACCCACAGGGTTTGGTGATTTATACAAAGGCTGCCTTGTGGTCAGGGCCTGTATACTTACGGCCATTAACTTATCACCTTGTGACTCCCTGTGTCGGGTGATATTCCGGTCGTGATCAATAGCAGCCTCTCTCAAAGTAGCCACCGACAGACCTCGCCAACATGGTTGCGTGGTCTGCACTCTTGTCTTTAATGTCTCTTTTAAACCATCCATTAGTACAGATACTGCTACTTCTCGATGGTTTATGTTTGTTTTAATGTCCTCTATACCTGTGTACTTTGCCATTTCTAGTAATGCCCTGTGAAAATATTCTGCAGCAGTTTCTGACTCTTTCTGTCTAATGGAGAAAATCTTGTTCCACTTAACTACCGCTGGGAAATACTCCTTTAACTGTAAACTTATTCTTTTTACGTTATCTTTGTTGTACACATCTGTAAGAGGTACATCCTGATCTAATCCACAGTCAGCCAAAAATTGAGCTGCGTCGACATTTGAGGGTAAACATGCCCTCAGCAATACCTGCCAGTCTTTGTTATTGGGCTCTAAAGTGTTCCCTAGGTCTCTGATGTATTTCTGGCTGGCAACTAAGTCTTTCCTAGGGTCAGGGAATTCAGACACTATGGTTCTTAATTCCATTCGGGAAAATGGGCTGTACATGGCAATGTTCCTAACAGGAGTGATTCCTGTCGTGTCAGTTTTCCCATTTGGCACTGCTATTACCCTAACAGGATTAAGTCTACTAACATCACTCTGTGTAGGTTCTACAGCCTGTGGTGAAATGGTTTCAGCGTAGTGTATGGTGCCGTACTTACCTGTAGATACGACCTCACCTATCCCTCCGCTAGGGGCTTTTGTTACTAATCTCGTGGGTGGAGCCGTGCCTACTGTTGTCTCTGCTATGGTGGCTGCTAGAGAGAGCGCCGATATTGTTGCCGATTCGTCCTCTTGATCACACTCCTGGGGAAAGTTCAAAACAGGGTACAACTTGCACGGGTTAATACTTGCATTGGTTAACTTATTAACATTTACACAGTTGCTAAGTGTTTGTTTGTTACACCCTGATGCGTCATTCTCCGCAACCAATTTCTCTCCTGATATGTATGGTGGTGGCGGGGCCGTCGCTATCAATTTCTTGATAGGATTAGATCCCGCCGCCAGAGCCAATCCTCTCTGTATTTCACCCTCCTGTTGCCATAACTGCAAATAATCATAATGTTGGATTCGTTTCTTTGTTGATTTAATGAGACATATCCTCCTCCTTAAATTTTGCAACACTTCTGGGCTAAAGCTACCTACTCTTGGGAATTTCTCCCCGTCATGCACTGTCATTCTCTCCCATTCATCACATAAAACCTCTGTATTTGAACCATATTTTTCACACATTACGTACCTTGCCGACCCGACTGGTCGGTTTACTGAATCAACCCGAACCGAGGTTGATCGCCCCCTTCCTGAACAATTGGCCCCCATAACTTGCAGACGTTGCTTTCACCACCTCTGACCTTCAATCAGGGTCTTCAGCGAACCCTTACAAAAACCAAAATGTTCACGATAGGCTGACGGTGGCGGTTTACCGAGTACCCCACTCACTCGCCCACGCCGACCAATACGACCCACACACTGCCCTAGTGCTGGCGTACTCGACCCAGGGCCCCTATGAACCTCTATTTACTGGAACATGCGAGGGATATCCGCAGAACACTTACTCTTTCCAGTAACTATTGGTTGTTGGACAATTCCTGAGTGACCAGCGAACTTCCCTTCAGAAAATAAAAAATTACACAAATCACATCAGAGTGTACAAATAGTTTTATGACCGGGATCGTACACAAATGGTACTGGTCAGATTAACTAATGTACACAATTACGTGCGGTACAATCGTTCAGCACATAAGCAACTAATCTTATGTGCTGAGCGACCAGTGGAATCGAAAATTTCGGCTGCGAATTCCTTCAGCCAGAGCTTTACTGGCCTATATGGGTTTTGCACCAACCCCCTGGGTTGTGCCCTTTTCTCTTATTTATGGCAGACTTCTTAGTCTGCTGTACCTGGACCTCCCGGTCTGTAGTATGACCTCCTGGTCTACTATACTCTACTGCTCAAATTTTATGTTTAACCAGAGATGCCTCCCTAGCCACCATGCACGTCACTTACATGTATGTACCTCTGCGAGAACTCGACTTCTTGTGGTTCAACCTGGAAAATTGTATAAACTTATATATACAAAACACTCACTCACCACATGTACACTTTTGTTTCTATTTCTATTTCTGCGCAGAAATTTTCTTTAGACCAGATGTGTTGTGAATTTGGAGAAGGATCTGTTAATCTAAATTTCGGACACTAAAATAGACTTGCGCTACTTACCACGTTGCCACCTTTCCGCCTGTTGCAATAACTCTATCGTGTGATTTGAGTTACGTGGGCGTACCCGGACGCTCCGTTGCGTAATTTACGCTGCGTGCGTCGGCCTTTGAGTTGCGTACGCGAGTCTCACCCTTTGTTAGAGACACGTGTACGCAAAGCAATGTCCACCGTAACACAACTAACACGTTTTATCAATTATAAAATGGCAAACAGGAGAGAGATATATGAAAATACACGAATGAAAAAGAAATGCAGATATGTGCGTGCGTACGCAAGACAGAAATAAACAGTTTTAAAAGACACTAGTGTGTTGTTCTTACCTCCGGTTCCGGATTCCTTCAGCACCCTTTACTAAGCGAAGCAGACGCTTATCCCGTCAGCACTGCGAAGAATATGATCTCCCGCCCTTTGCTGATGGATAATGTCTGCTGAAATTACCTAGCAGAGATATGTGAAGGACAGGACGAGCCGCCAATTGATAAAGCTAAATATTTATCTTATATAAAACCCTTTATAAGGTCTAAGAACACTGTACGCTATTTACGTATGGAGTACCGTAAGGGTACGCTCGTTGCGTAACGATCGCTTAGCCGTGGTCGAGACGCTCAAGCGTCACGTTCGCTCACGGCCGAGAGATCACAGGCAGGCACGCTATTGGCTGCCGACTAACGTAATGATTCGCTATAGCGTAGCGGACGCTCGGGACCACGAGGAGATCACCAGCGGCGCTGACGCTCACAATGTTAAACCTTTATATCTAAACCATAAACAATGTGATATGCTGTAAAACCTTAGTGTAGAGATAGGGTGTAGATGCAACACAGTGTAACCTTATTAACTTAAAAGCTGTTTGAGCGTCACCGACGCTCTGAGAATACTTAACACTATAAGAAATACACAGATACCGTGCTTAGGGTCCAACGCCTAATATATATATTATGAATGTTATACTTGCAAAAGAATTAATACAATACAAGTCATACACTACAATATAACATAGACTACCTAACCAGATAACTACACAGGAAATACAATACAATACTATTACGTTTAAGAGAGTACGAGAGAAAGAGGAGAGAGAGAGAGAGAGAGAGAGAGAGAGAGAGAGATGGCCCACAACAACAAGAAAGACAATATGATTGCGGAGAAAACTTACGCACAAAGGAAACGATCGCATGCGCCTCTGGACATCCAGCTCCCGATTTTCAGCAATGATAACCGTTGAAGAGTGAGAGCTGGATGTGATCGGCTTGTCTATTTATGCCCCACACACAATACAATTCAATGGTCCCTACAATCTCATTGTTCATTGGACACAGGAATTCCTCCTCGCATTATAACAAAAGGTCATAGGTTGATTCATACAGGTGGGCTGTGACGATTTCCAACTGCTCAGGTGGGTGGGAAACTAGGTTTCCCGCCGCATGGATAATTAAGTGCAAATAATAGTAAATGGACATAAACTTCTTATGTCCATAACTATTCGCACGAGCGATTAATCCGCTTCAAACCAACACCGGAATATTGCTAATTAAATACTCTTCCGATGGATACTAAACACCACTGTATTACTCCTGTCTGACCCTTCGTATCAAACTAAGGGGGATTTCTCTGTCCATGAACATTCTACATTAACAAAACTTTCAGAATCTATCAAAGGGACCATGATCTACAAAATACATTATATAGTGAAAATATGTAACGATTGAGTCGCACGCTACGAACACGCGAACTCTACCGTAAATGCACATACCGCGCGCCCGCGGGTGCCCGCAACAGCGAGTATGCGCACGCACGGGAGAGCGCGCGCATGCGCAGCGCAGACCTGTATGAGGTGCAAATATGGCAGTGTGCATCGTGATATTTTTCTGACTTTGACAAGATTTAACAAAGGTAAGTCTACCATAAATCTCCTTTTATAATCCTTTAGCATTGGAGAAAACCTAATCATGATCTTGTAGCAGAGTTATCCCTCCAGCACATCAGGGAGATTTTGGAGTTGAATAATTCCTGGCACCCGCACACATGCTAGTGGCTTGCACCTTATTATAGGTCCTGTAAACCCAAATTTGCCCTGTGACTGACAGTGCGGCATACATCGCTTGTACATTTCTATATAACAGATTGCATATAAAGACTTCAGTCATTGCAAGAAATTATTGGAACCCTCAAACCGGACTCTATCATCTACTGCTGTGGACCTGAGCTAGTAAACCAGCAGCAACAAAACCACCTGAGCTACTGAACTAGCAGCAGCAAAACCACCACATTATGTCTTACCTCCTGGACGGATCCCGACATTTGATCTATTTACATCTGGACTCCCCTGGCAGCAGAGCTCCTTCCTCCTTCCATGATTTTATATATATATATAATACACACACACACACACACACACACACACACACACACACACACACACACACACACACACACACACACACACACACACACACACACACACACACACACACACACACACACACACACACACACACACACACACACACACACACACACACACACACACACACACACACACACACACACACACGTGTCATATTCAGGGGGCTTGTTAAGTGGTACAAGTCACTCTCACCACTACCGTAGTGGTCTCCACATTGAAAACTAGTTGTACGATCAGACCTGATAGTAAAAATTAGAGATGTGCAGGTTTGAATTTACTTGGCTTTACTCAGATTTACCCGGATCTCAAAACAGCATATTATTGGCTCTCGGATGTCACGTGTTTTGGATAGCCAATAAGAGAAGAGCTAAGTGAGACCCAGGAACATTGTATCCTAATATTATGTAAAAAAGAGCCTCCTCAGAATCCTTCTGCAGCATTAGAATATTTTCTCATCGCTGCTGCGTCCAAAGATGGAGCAGTAATGAGAAAATAATCTATCTCTGAATCACGTTCTTTAGTGAAGCGCTTAAGATTTTTCAGTGCAATATGCAGTAGAGGATACAATCATACTGTATGTTGCTTAAGTCTAGCAGACTACAAATCACCTCTCAACCCTGACTGGTGTCAATCGCATTAGATCATCTTTCTGACAAGAATCAACCATAATAGATCTTGCAACAGAACAGTGGTGAGTATTTCTTATCTCTGTATCTTGTACAATCTTATTCCATAAACAACTGCTACTGTCATCAGACACCAAATGCTCGGAATGTGAAAGCTCTATTGTACTGAAAAACGTTGAAATTCAGACCTCTGAGATACATAACCAATAAAATCAATGCTCAGTAATTGGATTGTTTTGTAGAGTGCTGGCTAGATACTTTGGGCGGGATTCAATTCTTTTCACCCCTTTCCACACCCATTCTGTTTCTGCCCTCAGGGACGTTGTATCATTATTTCAGCCCACTTACCCCGGAGTAGCAAGGCACCCAACCCTTTACACAGCTAAACCTGATTACTATGGGCGCAATATGCGCAATAACAGAGATAATTTTAGAAAGTAAATTGGGCGTGATATATCATTTGAATCTCACCCTTTATGTCATCAATTCCAAACATGTTCCCCCATCAAAACTTCAATACGTTATAGTGTTCACTCTAGAGTGAACGGCAAGCAGGTGGCAGGTGGGGGGGCTTGACCACATCTTTGTCACTCATGGGGGTGTGATCCCATCTTCCTCACTCTTGGGGGTGTGCCCAGCACTTATGTGAGCTGCCCCCAAGCCTTCCCCTCACTGAATAGATGCCATGCGCATGGCATTTATTTACTGGCAGTGATTGTGAACCACAATTTTTGTCCCAGGCACTACAGCTCACGAGTGGGGATGGCACAGGTCAGGCTGTTCCAGCGGGGAGCCGCCAAAGGGGCAGGGTGCATTTTTGTCCATTTAAAATTGGGCAAGGTATGCACCCGCTGAAACTGCCTAGTGGGAAGACTACATCAAAAGACGATGCAATGTCATTACACGACCTGATAGCCAGTTAATTATGAGAAACGGCTGACCAGTGACTTACGTGATTGGCAGAAATATCTTACACAACTCTCAATTAACAGTAGTGGGCCTGATTGAACGTAAACCTACATGTGCAGAAGGGGTCTTGCACCCTCGCATGCTGTGCCCCCAAGCCACAGCCTGATTCACAGACTGCCTGGCATTTAGGAGTGGGGTGGGAGGAGCCAGCCAGCTTTCCCAAAAAGGAGGGCGTGACCCCTGTTTTCTGGGAGTGGTGAGGCCA
The DNA here is from genome assembly GCF_028390025.1 of Pseudophryne corroboree. Taxonomy (NCBI): domain Eukaryota; kingdom Metazoa; phylum Chordata; class Amphibia; order Anura; family Myobatrachidae; genus Pseudophryne; species Pseudophryne corroboree. Next base: position 133,173,818 of record NC_086451.1, read on the forward strand.
GGGTCTGCTCCTTCTGATGCAGATTTCCTGGCCTCTGCAATGTGAACACGAGCATGCAGGAGGCATTTACTTACTGAAGGGTGTTATTGTTTATATAGTGCTGAAAAGAGGCTGTCTCATTACAGGTGACAGAGTAAAAAATAATACAATGCATTTAACAAACTATGGGGGTCATTCCGAGTTGTTCGCTCGGTAAATTTCTTCGCATCGCAGCGATTTTCCGCTTAGTGCGCATGCGCAATGTCCGCACTGCGACTGCGCCAAGTAAATTTGCTATGCAGTTAGGAATTTTACTCACGGTTTTTTCTTCGTTCTGTTGTTCGTAATGTGATTGACAGGAAGTGGGTGTTTCTGGGCGGAAACTGGCCGTTTTATGGGTGTGTGTGAAAAAACGCTACCGTTTCTGGGAAAAACGCGGGAGTGGCTGGAGAAATGGAGGAGTGTCTGGGCGAACGCTGGGTGTGTTTGTGACGTCAAACCAGGAACGACAAGCACTGAACTGATCGCAGATGCCGAGTAAGTCTCGAGTTACTCAGAAACTGCACAGAGATGTCTTTTCGCAATATTGCGAATCTTTCGTTCGCAATTTTAAGAAGCTAAGATTCACTCACAGTAGGCGGCGGCTTAGCGTGTGCAAAGCTGCTAAAAGCAGCTTGCGAGCGAACAACTCGGAATGACCCCCTATGAGATGAGACACAGATCTGATAGCTGGGCTGTGTATTTTGCTGCCCTACGATCAGATAGTCGCCGCCTACAGGGGGAGGGGAAAAGCGCTATGCAAGTGTGCGTTCACTTCTGTAGCAGAGCTGCACAAACATCAGTTAGTGCCGTCTCTGCGTAGCCCAGGACTTACTCAGTCGCTGCAATGGAATAATGCTGATTGTGGGTGTCTGACATCAGCTCCAGCCCCAAACTGTTAGACACCCACAAACGGCCACTTCCTGTTAATCACCTTGTGCTCGCCCTGTTGCTGTTGTGCGACGCACCGGCGCATTGTGGCTAGACACGTGCAGTTCTGATCGTATTGCACGCTGTGCAAAAACGCACAACAGCGATCAGATCTGAATTATCCTCACGGTGTGATCTCTATACAACTGAACTGCCCGGGAAAGCAGATAGTTCAGAGCTGCTGATTAAGGGGGTTATTCAGTATGGATCGTTATTGTCGAAAATGGCAAATAAGTGATTTTCTGCAAACTGCGCATGCGCTGCGACTGCACAGCGTGATTGACAGCAGTGGTTGTGAAGAGGGGCTGGCATTCCGGGGGAATGGTCCACCCGAGGTAGGCTTGTCCAGACTGTTTTCGGGGGGCGGCTGCGTTACATCACACGCAGCTGGTCCGATGAAGAAATGGTGGCGGACTGCCTGCATACACAGCCTAGCTGCGTATGCAGGGTATCGTCATTAATTCTGGACTCAGCGATACGATCAAATAGCTGGCTGCCAATTAGCATGCTGGGTGGCCTTGCCCTGCACAGGGTGGCCCCGCCCATCGATGGGTGGTCCCCAGCATGCTATAGAAATGGTTGCAGATTCTGCAGCTGGACATGAATAGGGAAAGGGGATTGCCGGTCAGTGATGGGTTTGTGCGAAGGAGATTGACAGGAAGAGGGCGTTTGTTGGTCTCAACTGACTGTTTTCAGGGAGTGTTTGGAAAAATGCAGGCGTGTCCAAGCGTTTGAAGGGAGGGTGTCTGACGTCAAATCTGGTCCCGACAGGCTGATGTGATCTCAGCGGCTGAGTAAGTCCTGGGCTGTGCAGAGACTACACAAAGTCAGTTTGTGCAGCTCTGCTACATATGCGATCGCACACTTGCACAGCAAAAATACACTCCCACTGTTGGCGACGACTATCTGATTGCAGGGCTGCAAAAATCGCTGCCCAGCGATCAGATCTGAATTACCCCCACGGATAGTGCAGTGTGGAGGGTCTTTCCATGAGAGCTAACAGGTGCTTCCACAAATGTTTAATATGCTTGTTTATTCTTTTTCTTTACTTGCCGCCCCCCTACTTTCAGTCTCTACCAATTTCTTCTGTTTCCCATCTTCTTTACCTACTTTACAACATTAGTGGTGCCCGTTCACAATCACTCTTTCCTTTATCCATACTGGATATATTTAGTGGAGAAACCAAAGCTAAGGACTAAACCTCATCAAAAAAACAATCATAAGATCATTAAATTCAAGGATGGTTGACGTAGTTTTTTTTAATAAATCTAGTTCAAAACTAGACCCAGCTCCACCATTATGTAACTCCCAGGTGTAAAGAATGGAGATTGTGGCAAAGACAGGATGTGGAAATGCACATCCCAGCATGCATTGCCTGTTAGTGCATGCTAAAACTGTGACATGACATGCTGATATATGTGGTTCCACAGCAGCTCTGGTACCTCCCTGCTTTATGAAAAAAAAACCCTGATCATTATAAGGCCCTTCATTTATAATCTTCACTTTATGTAGTTAATAGCCTTGCTCAGCTGGCCTTGTTGGAGGAATCTGGGTACCTCCCTTCGCATCACTTCACCTTTTTTCCACTTTCCACTGAAAGGCTGTAACATGGTTCATTAAAGAGAAGAGAAAATCCCTATGGGTACCTGTTAAGTGAGGTTCATAGATGGGTCCAGTAAATTCCCACTAGGAAGTTCTCTAAAGACATTTGTGTATCTGTAATAGGTGCAAGGTGTGCACCTATATAATTATACTTATCCCTCCTAAGTCTCCCTGCAGACAGAAATCACCAGAATCATGGTGTGGCGACTATTTTCCCAGTGATTTGCGCATGCGGAATAGAGATCTACTGGAACATCGGCTATGCTGCAGGGAAACCTGATATGTCTGTGAACAACGCTGTTCACACCCGCGTTAGCCATATATCACTTGTCGTTCGAACAAACAAGAAAAATGTGTATCCAGCCTTTTGGTTATGTTCTCATCATTGTATGCATACTTTGTATCACAGCTCTGTTGATTTGCAGTTTGCATTTGACTTCCAACTCAGTCTGATTCATATACATTTTTTAAAACTATACCTGAAACCTTAATTTCATAGTTATTGCAGAATAGGTGGTATATAGGTGGTATTCTATATTTTCTGAAATCCAAATTATTTTAAAAAGTATATACAGGTTGAGTATCCCATATCCAAATATTCCGAAATACGGAATTTTTGGAGTGAGACTGAGATAGTGAAAATTTTGTGCATTAAATAAAGTTTGTGTTCACTGAGCCATCAGAAAATAAAGTTATTAAAATTATAGTATTAAATTACCTTCTGGCTGTGTGTATAAGGTGTATATGAAACATAAATGCATTCTGTGCTTAGTCTTGGGTCCCATCGTCATGATATCTCATGGTATGCAATTATTCCAAATTACGCAAAAATCCGATATCCAAAATACTTCTGGTTCCGAGCATTTTGGATATGGAATACTCAACCTGTATTTAAACTGGATATTTCTCAGACAGTCACAAAATTTAATTTGGCAAATAAAAACTGTTGTCCTGTTTATTAAAAACCCCATACTAGCATGCCCCTGAACAAAGAACATCTAAATCTATGCATTTGTCCACCTGGGTTCAGTATGTTTGACCACTGGACTGGATGCCGGCAATCACAATACCAATGCCAGCATCCCAATGTTTCTAATCTCGACAGGGGCAAGGTAAGTATGTTACCCCTTATTCCCTAATCCTCCCTTCCCCCTGTCTAACCCCTTAGTGCCTAACCCTAAACTCCGCCCGGTGGTGCCCAAAGCTAGCCTTCTGCCCTCCCCACAGCCTGTCCTATACACCTCCAGGTGGTGCCTAGACCTAACCTCCCCCCTCCCCCTCCCTCCCGGCTCTAACCCGCCTATTATCTGTAGGGATTCCGGCGTCGGTCTCCTGACACTTGGGATTCTGGCGCTGACATTCTAGCGGTTGTCAGGATTCCGGCATCTGTATTCCGGCTGTCTTAACAGCATCCCATCCACCCACATGTTTCATGTCTGTCATTTGGGGCTCTACTTGAAGGGCATTATACACAACTGTGCCTATATAATTTTAATTTGAACTCAAATTGTACCATCGATTTAGCGTGGTAAAATGATATTCAAAACATACAGTTTTGTACTCTTCTATGTGAATTTTTGAAACCATATTTCTTAGTTTATTTTACTCTGCATTTTATTTTTAGTTTTAGAAGATATTTTACTACTATCAACAACAAGGCAGTCCAAGACCCACATGGAAGCAGAAGACTCAAGAGCAGTTACGATTAACTATTCTTTTCCTTTAACCACTTAGTTCCCTCTTAATTAGCTTCGGTAATCAAGATTGATTGGAAATGAAATTGTAGATTGTAAAAACACAATAAAAACCAGGACGTCTCAAGCAGAGAATTAATGAGAATAACACTAACACATATCCTAAGGACAGAGAATCATTGTCAGGCAGTCTGGGAGCTGCGATTAGAGAAGGATTGGTCTGAGTTGGTGTTCCTTGTACCTTTAGACCAACCTCATGCATCAATAAACCCGCTGACAGCGGGAACAGTTAAACATCTGGTTTACAAAGAGTAAGTGCTTTCAGATGCTCTTTGTACAAACTCCCAAGCTATATATGCACGGGAAATATGCTGTCATCATCTTAAACATGATGTCATTTTAATTTGCATGATAAATTCAGTAGGTATTTAATCTTTAAGTAGATATGTTTAAACAATGTAAAATGTTAAAGAGGGCCACTGAGCGGGTTACAAGTATTATGTTACATTACAACATTACATTGTGCCCAAATACTGGACATTTTGGTAGCCCACAAGACAGCTGCATAGCTGTAAAAATAAAGTGCAAATTATGTTTTTTAATAGCATGTATGCATGATATTTATATTTTATATATATATATATATTTTATATATATATATATATATATATATATATATATATATATTGCGCTATTGCATTCATCTATACATGTAAACTCAACTGTACATGTCAAGATGGCGACAGCTGGGCAGGTGCAGACTGCGGCTATTTTGATGAGGTGAATTTGGTAGCTTGGCATTTTATTACACACTCTGTTTTATGTTCATTTATGTTAGAATGTTTACTGAATAATCTAAACCAAAGTGCATATATTTATGCTAAAGTGTTAAGTGTTGCAAGAATGACACCACAAAATACATACAGGTATGTAACCCACTAGGGACAGACAACAGGTCAGTAGCTCTCAGATTATGCCCCGGGTGTGGTGTTGGGGCTCGTGGCAGCCGCACATGAGGCTAAACAGAGGAAATTGGGGTCATCACCTGCTGAACGCTCCATGCAGGAAGCACGTTTGGACACAGGAAAGAAATACAATAGATTGTTAGAAGTTTAAAGAAAAACGAGAGGCGGTTCATTGTTCATACAGATACATGTAATAAAGGCCTGGCAGGTCTGGGGAACAGATTAGCTGAAGAGAAATACATTATACATTCCTGGGAAGTCTGTATTTATTAGATGTGTATAACACAGTGAGGACAGTTAACATTATACACACACTTGCATGAATTATTCTTTTGCATCCTGACATTCTACTATCTCTGCAACTAAGGTGGTGATTCAGACTTGATCGCTGGGCTACTAACGTTGCTGTCCTGCGTTCAGATAGTCGCCGCCCAAGTGGAGTGTAAATTTGCACGTGCAAGTGTGCGATCGCATGTGTACGCCGAGCTTCAAAAATCCAGTGTGTGCAGTCTGTGCGCAGCCCAGGATTTACTCCTACAATGGGATGAGAACAGGCTGATCTGGGGCGGAGCTAACGTCAGACACCGTTGTTGAAAACGCTTGGGAACGCCTGCGTTTCTCCAGACACTCCCAGTAAACGGACAGGAAGAGGCCATTTGTGGGTGGTAACTGTCATTCACCTTGCGAACGCCCGTGCAATCGGAATTTTCACACCATCCTGTCACTGGTCGGCGATGCCTGTTGTTATTTGGCAATGCGTGTGCGCATTACGCTGCATGCTCAGTCTATCGCTGATCGCCCCTGATATTGTAATTTCTCTTACGTCCTAGCGGATGCTGGGATCCACATTAGTACCATGGGGTATAGACGGGTCCACCAGGAGCCATTGGCACTTTAAGAGTTTGAGAGTGTGGTCTGGCTCCTCCCTCTATGCCCGTCCTACCAGACTCAGTTTAGAAAATGTGCCCGGAGGAGCTGGTTACAGCTAGGGGAGCTCCGTAGGAGTTTCTCTGGTTTTATTATTTTATTAGAGTATAGGCACAGAGAAGCTGCTGGCAACAGCCTATCTGCTTCATGGGACTAAGGGGGGGAGTAGTGTCCGCCCTGTGGGGTCTGAGCCACTATTTCCGCTGACAGGACACTGAGCTCCTGAGGGAAATGATCGTTCGCCGCCACAGGTGATTGCTCACCCCCGCAGCATGCCGCCACTCCCTTGCAGAGCCAGAAGATTCGAGTGGGTCACCGACTCCCCTAGCAAGCAGGGAGCCGTGTGAAGATGGCGGCAACAGGGTGGGAGCGCAGTACTGACTGCGCTCCGGAGGCTCAGCGGTACTTAGTGCTGTGGCGCCAGGAGCCAGCGCCGTACCCTACACTGGTATTGAAGTTTGTCAGGGGCAAAATCCTCAGGCCAGTATAAACGAACAGTGGAGCGGAAAGCAGCGCCATGAAAGGGGGCGGAGCTTCTCCTCAGAGCGGACCCAGCAACATTCAGCGCCATTTTTCCTGCAGATCACTGCGGAGACGCTGACAGGGAGAGCTGTCCCTCCAAATCAACTTCAGCTATCCTGTACGGTACCAGGGGGTGTAGAGGAGGTGGGGAGGCTGTGTAAATGCTGTGTAGCCTATTAAGGTGCACAGTAAGTGCAGGGTAGTGGCTTCCCTCTATCTAAAAAAGTGCTGTGTGTGGGTTGGCTCCAATCTCTGTGGCTCTCTTGGCATTCTTAGAGGTAAACTGTATCTGTCCATTCCGTGTGTGTGTGTGTGTGTGTGTGTGTGTGGTGTTTGCTGTCTCCAAAAGCCATGTCTAGGGACTCTGTGTCATATACTGCAGAGGATAATTCCTCTAAGGATGATCCCATTCCATGTAATCAGGATTGTACTGTTTTATCACAGATCCCTGCAAGGGAGCCTGAGTGGTTAGCCTCTCTTAAGGGTATGATTTCTCAGATTTCTACTAAGGTAGCACAGACTGAGACTGCAACTCAGGTTTTCAGAATTCTATGGCGGTTTGGTCCGGTTCTGTTCCTTCTGGGGCCACTAGTGTCCACCCTCAAAAACATGCTCTTGCCCAGATTATACAAGATGACACAGATACCAATTCTGACACGGCAGATGGTGATAGGGATGTGCTGCGGGGGGCGACATCTCTTGCAAAAGGAGTGCAGTTGATGATTGAGGCCATTAGAGATGTGTTGAATATTGCTGACACAACACCTGAGCAGGTTGAGAAGGCTTACTTCACGGATAATAAGAAAGCCTCGCTAACCTTGCCAGTGTCTAAAGAATTAAACGCTATATTTGAAAAATCCTGGGAAAACCCGGAGAAAAAATTCCAGATCCCAAGAAAGGTTCTTTTTGTATAATCTGTTTTTATTTAAGACAGTATAACAGTATAAAGATTGCTTCACATTTTAACAGAAGAAGAAGAAAAACATCAGGACACAAATGAAGGTCTAGTACAACATAGCCTTAAAGAGTAGGGTAGCGTTTCGTCTCCTTCGCTGGGGGTTAGCGAAGGCGCTAGCATCAGTAGGTGTTTCTGTGACAATCATCTGATGTCCTTTCGCCATCTATCTATACTATAATGTATTTGCAATCTTAGATGGCGTTATAGAGAAGCTATAGAAAGGAGAGAGAGAAGAAATGAGAGGAATAATAGAGATAAAACATGGTGTGACCAAACCTGGGGGGGGGGGGGTATTGAATGGGGGAGGAGGTGTAGTACAGTCTATCCATCGATAGGTTGTGCGTTGAAATCATTTGACGGCATAAACATAGTCCTTATAGTCTTTGGAGGACGTATACTCTATCCAGGGCATCCACATGATCATGAATTCCGAGAGTTTGTCTCTGGAAACCAGGAGGATGTTTTCCATATTCATATAGTGGTTAATTCTGTTAAACCATAGTTTCCTAGTGGGTGGGAGTTGAGATCTCCATAGTGTGGGGATGACTGCTCTCGCTGCATTAGACAGGTGTCGGAGTAGTGATGTGTTATGCTGAGCTAGTGAGGTTGAGGAGTGAGAAAGTAGCCAGAAGGCAGGGTCTGTGGGGACAGGGGTGTGGATTATGTCTTGAGAGGTGTGTATAACATCTTCCCAGAATGGTTTTAGTAGGGGACAATCCCACCAGATATGTAGTAGGGAACCTGTGGCGTAGAGACATCTCCAGCATCTATCCGTCACTCCAGGGTACATAAAGTGGAGGAGAGAGGGATGCCTGTACCATCTCATTAAGAGCTTTATATTGGGTTTCCCTAACTTGTATGCAGACTGAGCTTTTGTGGGATTTGAGAAATATCATCTGCCAGTCTTTATCTGTCAGGGAGATCCCGAGGTCTCTCTCCCAGGCCGGCTTAAAGGACATGGGCTTCTGGGCGTTTGGGGTCTGTAGTAGTCTATATAGTGAGGAGATAGTGTGCCGAGGGGGGCAGGTGGCGACGCACATCCTCTCGAACTGTGTCAACTCTCGTGAGGCCCGGAGGTGCCTGCGCTCAGAGTGCAAAAAGTGTCTAAGCTGTAGGTACTTCCAAAAATCACGCTGCGGGACCTCCCATTTTGACCGTATTTCTGAAAATTGTTTAATTCCTGAGGAGGTCGCCACCTGGCCCACTCTAAAGAGGCCTTCGAGGGCCCAATCACGAAAGTGGGATGGTGTTAAACCGGGCTGGAAGTTGGGGTTAGCTAGAAAAGAAGTCAGAGGGCCAAAATCGGAAGAGAGGAAGGGCCAGCGACGCGCCTTTTTCCAAAAGGATAGGGTCGCTGTAATTGTTGGGTGGGGTGTAGGGGGTTTGGGCAAGGAGGGGACCCAGGGAAAGATCTCTGGGAATTGCTGTATGTATAGTCCCTCTATAGCCACCCATTGTTTTGTTTCTCGACTCCTTGTCCAATCTAGAACCCTATTGAGCATTATTGCCCAGTAGTAGCCTCTAATGTCCGGTAATTGGAAACCACCACATCGGGTAGAGCGGATCATAGTGGATCGGCTTATTCTTGGCCGTCTCCGAGACCAGATGAATTGTTGTATTAACAGATGGATGGATCTGAACCAGGAGTCTGGGATCTGTATGGGGAGGGTCTGCAGTTTGTAGAGCAGTTTGGGGAGAGTATTCATCTTTACAACATTCACCCTCCCCAGCCAAGAGAGTGGTTTAAGGTACCATCTACTATAGTCAGCCCTGAGTGACCGAAGGAGGGGGATAAAGTTTAAAGTATATAAGTGGGATAGGTCATTTGGCAGCTGTATTCCTAAGTAGGACAGGTGAGAGGCATTCCAATTAAAGGGGAAGGTTCGTTTAAGTTTAGCTACGGTGTCGGGGGGGGAGGAGATGTTCAAGGCGCATGATTTGGACATATTGATTTTAAAGTTGGAAAGTGAACCGAAGTGGGATAGTTCTCGCATAAAATGGGGGAGGGAGGAGATCGGGTGCGTTATTGTGGCTAGTAGGTCATCCGCAAACAGGGAGAGTTTGTGCTCCGTATCACCAATCGTCAAGCCCGTGATGCCGTCATTGGCCCTGATAGCTCTAGCGAAAGCTTCGATACAGAGGACAAAGAGTAGAGGAGATAGTGGGCATCCTTGTCGCGTCCCGTTGCCTATAGGGAAGGAATCGGATAGAAATCCGTTCACTCGAACCCGAGCTGTGGGGGATCTATAAAGGCCCATTATCCTATCAAGCATCTGAGGACCCAATCCAATATGCTCCAGCACGGACCTCATAAAGCCCCAACCGACCCTATCAAAAGCTTTTTCCGCATCAGTGGAAAGCAACACTGTGGGTGGGCCACCCCGGGACGCGATATGAATCAGGCTCAGTACCTTAGTGGTATTATCCTTAGCCTCGCGGCCCGGGACAAACCCCACCTGGTCGCTGTGGACTAGGGAAGGCAGGAATGCGTTCAATCTATTTGCCATTAATTTTGCGAAAAGCTTGACATCGACGTTTAGGAGAGATATGGGTCTATAGCTGGAGCACACCGAGGGGTCCTTGCCAGGCTTGGGCAAAACGGAGATATGCGCCTCTAAGGATTGGCTCGAAAAATGGGTGTTTGCGGATATTGAGTTAAAAGCCTGGAGAAGGTAAGGGGATATGAGGTCTTTGAATTGTTTATAATAGTTGAGAGTGAAGCCATCTGGTCCTGGGCTCCTACCAGACGGAGTCATAGTCAGGGCAGTCTCCAGTCCTTGTTGGGTAAAGGGTAGTTCCAATGCTTCCCTGTCTAGAGGCGATAGGACGGGGTAGGACACTTTTTCTAGGTACGCCTTCGCCTGTAAAAAATCGTATGGGGGGGCAGTATCATCCTGTCGATTTTCTAGGTTATATAAAAGGGAGTAGTACTGTTTGAAGCTTGCCGCAATTTCTGGGTTTTTGAATCGGAGGGTATTCCCGAGGTCTTTTACATTGTTGATATACAAGGAGGAGCGTTGAGCTTTGAGGGCCTGGGCCAGAAGGCGTCCAGGTTTATTACCCCACTGGTAATATTTAGAGTTACATTTTCGGACTGAGAGTTGGATACTATCAGTAAGGGTTTTCTTTAGTTGGGCCCGTGTATCTAGTAGAGCTAAGTAATCGGTCTCCGACAGGGTCGATTTATGCTGAGATTCGAGATGGTGTAGTTGGTTTAGTAATTTAGTGATTAGTGCTGACTTCTGTTTCTTTACAAATGTCCCCAGCTGTATGAGTTTACCTCGTATAGTGCATTTATGTGCTTCCCATAGGGTAATCTTTGAGACGTCCTCGGTGTCATTTATGGAGAAGAACTCAGTCAGAGCTTTCTCCAATTTACCTCTGCAATACTGGTCTTGTAGCAATGACTTGTTGAGACGCCAGGTCCATTGACCTGGGTTAGTCTGTGGGGTCGAGAGTATCATGTGTACAGGAGCATGATCGGACCAGGTTATCGGGCCAATGGAGGAGTCTATTAGTAAAGGGAGATGCCTGTGACTCAAAAATAAATAATCGAGGCGGGAATATGCATTGTGTGGGGGGGAGTAGAAGGAATAGTCTCTGGTTGAGGGGTGGAGAACCCGCCAGGAATCAACCAATTGGAGGTCGTGGAACAATCGTCTAACCTGTCGGTATTGACGTTGAGAGGCCCGGGGTGTGTTAGAAGATGAATCTAATGTTGGATCTATTATCCAGTTCAGGTCACCTCCAAGAACGATTATTCCTGAGAGGAGTGGTTCTATTTGGGTGAGTGCAGTGCGGAAGAATGGGACTTGGTCTTTGTTTGGGGCGTAAAGTGCAATAAATGTGTATGGGCAGGTGCATATTTTACAACGCACCATCAGAAGACGGCCCGGGACTAATTTATGGACTGATATGTCTGTCAGCTGGAGGGTTTTGAAGAACACTATCGCTACGCCTTTCGATTTAGAGTCTGGGTTGTTATTGTAAAAAGCCTGAGTGTAGCGGTGGTTGGTCAGGGGAGGGTTCTTAGCTGAGATTTTAAAATGCGTCTCCTGGACCATTGCAACATCCACTCTGTCAGCCCAAAGGGACCTCAATAGGGATGATCTTTTCTCCGGTACATTGAGACCCTTCGCGTTAATCGAAGCGACTTTAATTTTGCCGGTGGACATCATAGGAGATATGTGTTGTGGTGAAATGTGTTGAGTCCAGAATGGTCATTGAAAGGGGAGAAAGAGGGGCAGGGAGGAAAAGGAGAGGGACAGAGCATGAAGAGAGAAAGAGAAGAAAAAAAAAACTATAGTAACATTCAAAAAAGGTTAAAAAAAACCTGCATTGGGGTAACCGATCCATCTAAGGATCAGGTATCCAAGAGGCCAAACAGCCAGAGGCGGGTATGGGGCGGATAAGGGAGCCACCGCCAAAGGCATAATGATATTGAGAAAAGCATTGTGTTAAGCAATATACATATATGAGCTGAACTGAGTGTAAGCAATAAGCTGTAAACCTTAAACCTCGTCAACAAGGGGGAATCTATGGATAGTGAAAGATGTAAGAAATCTCGTAGTAGTAGAACAAGAAATGGTAATAACGTTCTACGGCCCAAAACGTTTGGGTGAGGTGAGGCCGGAACCTCTGTAACAGCGGAAGTTCGTTTGGTGGTTCTTCAGTAGTATGAAGTGCTATCACACTATAATCTATGAACAGTGTCACATTGTAACCTGTAGAAATGTCTAGAGTGAAACTTGGACAATCAAAGGGTTCTAGATGATCAGTCAGGTATCAGGTGGGGCCTTGCTGTGGGGAGAGCTGTTAGTGCCTCTCCCTCCACCTTTCCGCACCACCTGCCAAGGTGGTCCTGTGTTCAGGGGCTGGAAAGATGGTATCTATGGAATAGGGAAGTCCCAATCGCGTAGGTCGGGTTTTGGTATACCAAGACCCATGCAGAACTCTGAGAGATCCGAGTAGGAGTTGAGGGTGTGGGTTTTTCCAGATGAGGAGACCTGTAGGCTGAAGGGGAAGCCCCACCGGTATTTTAACTGACGTTTACGGAATTCTTCCGTCAGGGGCTTGAGGGCTTTTCGTTGTTGTAGTGTGTGCCAGGACAAATCTTGGTAAATTTGTATCACGGAACCATTGAAGTCTATTCCATCAAGTTGGCGGACTTTGCGCATGATGTCTTCTTTTTGGGAGAAATAATGTAGCCTACATATGACATCACGTGGTCTATCTGCGGAGAGGCCTCTTGGTTTCAAGGCGCGGTGAGCCCTATCGAAGGTGATGGTATCATTGGGGTCGTTGCCCAGGATCTCGTTGAAGATCTTCGTGAGGGCATCAATCAAGCCTGTTGGCGGTACTTCTTCTGGTAGGCCTCGCACGCGGATATTGTTTCGTCTCCCTCTGTTGTCCAAATCTGCCAGCCGCAGTTGTAGAGATCGGATCTCCGATGATTGAGTTTCGATGGCGGTCGTCAACGATTTTAGAATTGAATCAGAGGAAGTTTGATGCCCTGGTGTCTCCGTGGGTGTTCAAGTCGGTGTACGTGTTTCCTCCACTTCCACTCATTCCAAGAGTTCTAAAACTTATAAGGTCATTGCTACGGACTGGCCAAGAAGGGCTTGGTACGCGGATCTTCTGAGTCTTCTTCTGGGTCCTCTTTGGGAGGTCCTACTGCAACAGGAACAGGGGCCGTTCGCTTATCAAGACTTACCATGGCTTATGTTTGATGGCATGGAGGTTAAACGCCAGATATTAGCTCGGAAAGGCATTCCGAACAAGGTTATTCCTACCCTGATACAGGCTAGGAAAGGAGTAACGTCTAAACATTACCATCGCATTTGGAAAAAGTATGTCTCTTGGTGTAAATCTAAGAAATTTCCTACGGTGGCGTTTCAACTGGGATGGTTTCTCCTCTTCCTGCAAGCAGGTGTGGATATGGGCCTGAGATTGTGATCCGTAAAGGTCCATATTTCGCCCCTATCCATTTTTTTTCCAGAAACAGCTAGCTTCCCTTTCTGAGGTTCAGACTTTCTTGAAAGGGGTCATGCACATTCAGCCTTCCTTCGTGCCATCTACGGCACCCTGGGATCTTAACGTGGTGTTGCAGTTCCTCTAATCGGATTGGTTCGAGCCTCTACAGGAGGTTGAGGTCAAGTTTCCCACATGGAAGGCTGTCACTTTGTTGGCCTTAGCTTCTGCTAGACGTGTGTCGGAGTTGGGGGCTTTGTCGTGTAAGAGCCCCTACTTGATCTTCCATGAAAATAGAGCTGAGCTCAGGATGCGTCAGCAGTTTCTTCCAAAGGTTGTGTCGGCTTTTCATATCAACCAACCTACTGGTTCCTCAATTACATCTAAGTCCTTGGATGTTGTAAGGGCTTTAAAAATCCATGTGGAGAGTACTGCTCGTCACAGAAAATCGGACTCTCTGTTTGTCCTGTATGATCCCAAGAAACTTGGGGGTCCTGCTTCTAAGCAGAACCTGGATCAGGTTCTTTATCCAGCATGTGTATTCTATGGTAGGTTTGCTGTGTCCAAAATCTGTTAAGGCCCACTCTACTCGTAAGGTGGGTTCTTCCTGGGCGGCTGCCCTGGGTGTCTCGGCTTTACAACTTTGCCGAGCGGCTACTTGGTCAGGGTCGAACATGTTTGCTAAGTTCTACTAGTTCAAAACTTTGGCCTCTGAGGACCTAAAGTTTGGTCAATCAGTTCTGCAGGAGCCTCCACGCTCTTCCTCCCATTCTGGGAGCTTTGGTACATCCCCATGGTACTAATGTGGACCCCAGCATCCTCTAGGACGTAAGAGAAAATAGGATTTTAATTACCTACCGGTAAATCCTTTTCTCGTAGTCTGTAGAGGATACTGGGCGCCCGCCCAGCTCTTCGTTATCCTGCAGTGTTTACTTGATTCAGTACGACTTTGTTTTTAGTTTTGTACTGCGTTGTTACTTGGTTAAGTAATGTTTTTCAGCTGTTGCTGAGTTTCAAGCTAGTTAGCTTGGTTTGCCTTGTTGTGTGAGCTGGTGTGAATCTCGCCACTATCTGTGTAATCCTTCTCTCGAAGATGTCCGTCTCCTCGGGCACAGTTTCTAGACTGAGTCTGGTAAGAGGGGCATAGAGGGAGGAGCCTGCCCACACTCTCAAACTCTTAAAGTGCCAATGGCTCCTGGTGGACCCGTCTATACCCCATGGTACTAATGTGGACCCCAGCATCCTCTACGGACTACGAGAAAAGGATTTACCGGTAGGTAATTAAAATCCTATTATCACTGCTATCCACTAACTGCTAATCACTAAATGCGCGCGCACACACACACACGCACGCACGCACGCACGCACGCACACGCACGCACGCACGCACACACACACACACACACACACTAACTTACCGCAACTAGATAGATATCCAGCCTGAGACCATTTCACCAAATGGCACTTTTTATTTGACATTACAAAATATAAAGGATTACTTATCTGAACCATCTTGTGACATTGTGGTGTAGAACATCAGCAGCTCCAGTGTATGCAGCACCTTTATCAAGGAATCAGAGCACCTGCAAGTCAAACAAAATCTGATTAGTGGTCATCAATGATCGGTGATACAACAGGAAATCGGTAAAGTCCTCATGTTAAAAACCCCCAATTGATATATTTAAACCTAACAAATATTCCTGATTCTCCAACCCGAGCATATGTACCTTTTTGATGTCTTGTAAATGTTAATTCACTGATTAATTTAACAATCTTATTGCTACTCAATTTTCTACCCATTTCTAACTGGGTAATATTAGACACGATCTGGGACACTGTGTCCTGTGCTGTCCTCATGCAACTCAGATTACTGTACCCATGACTCTTACACATGGGTACATTAACTGCAATGGCATATCAGAGTGGCAGTGCTTTCCGTGCCAGCCGCTGGTTTTAGTAAGTAGAGGATGCTAGGGCAGCGTCATAAGCTGCAGGGTGCCTACAGTAGCGTTACTGCCTGAAGGGTGCTGTTTCAGGCACCCTGCAATCCACATTCCTGCGCCGTGGGGCAGTAAACAGGCATATTAATGGCGCATAACACCTTGTTTTATTCACATTGATTGCAATACTTTGTACACCTATTTCTAATCTTTATTTTACAAATTTTGCTGATTTGTTGAAAAATAATTATTTTAATCATTGTAATAAAGGTTAAGTTTTACTATTCTTTGTGCAGCATCCTAAGACAATTGCTTTTCCTTTTTTACTTATAGTTGTATCCCATAATTGTCAGTGATAGCACCCCCTCTGGTCTTTGTAATGTTCACCTGCATTTTCTCTTTTTTTCTGTTTGGCACCACAAGTCTCAGCATGGTAGCATCTCTAATTATATTTAGAATTAGGATGTGCAGTCCAGCCCCCCCCCCCCCCCCCCGCATTATAATTCTAAACTTAATAAGTCATCATACAGAGACCATTTTAGTGTTTTTGGCTCTGTGTAATATACAGTACATACAGTAGATCATGACACAGATAAATCCAGTGTTGTTGGTATTTATTTCTTATTCCTCCTCATAATGGCATGCTCTAAGCCAGTCTTGCAGAAGCATTGGCAGCGCGAGCCTGAAAAATCAAAGAACGCCTTTTCAAATTTATCAACTGCAGATTTATTCGTGTATCTTGCTTTCCATGCCATCCTGTGTTGGATTGAGACACCAGTAAGTCCTAGCTCATCTTTGCTACTAGCCGCGGCAATTAAGAGTCATTTCCCACGACTAGCATGCCCACGGCCGGGCGCAAGTACTGCGCATGCTCCTGAGATCCGTAGGATCGCATGGGCATGGACGCTCCCATAAATGGGTCACACGTGGGCGTGGCAAGTCACAATTGTGATGTGGCTGCACACCTGACCCGTTTGCAGCAAAGATGAACAAGGACACATTTGTATGACAGTGGAAACCATTGGAACACAATGAATGCTTTGTCATGTTTATGGAACCATCTTGAGATGACATATGGTTTGTGACATGATGCATTATTTTCCTAGAAGTGGCCATTTGAAGATGGGTAGACTATTGCCATATTCATGGACAGGGTCAGTAACAATACTGTACCTTCTAAATGATGATTGATATGAAGGGGCCTTTCATTTGTGAGTGTGTGGGGCATTTTATCCATCGGCTTATTTATACTTACCTAAAACATACCGGTATATGGGAACTCTAAAAACTCTGCACAAAAACTGAAATTTGGATTAAGAAAAGTTCTATTACAAATGTACACAAAGCTAAGTATTTGTTTGTAAGTTTTATTTACAGCTGCGAGAATCACTGATCAGTATCCACTACATTACTGAGATCATCTGGGACCTGTGGTACCAAATTTTACAGACTCTAAACTTACCTAATTTATTAATGGAGTATATTAGGAGATTCTATAATTGTCTTAGCATGTACTCACTGTGACAGTCAGAGTGGCCTCAAGTCACTGAAGTATAACTCCTGACTTACATCTGAGCAGGCATTGTTCAGTTTCTCAATGTCGATACTGCCAGTCCAATCATTGTCTATGTGCAAACTTCCGGTCTGAAGACATAATTTACAAGTCAACTGCATGTGTTTGACATTGAGATGGACTTTTTTCTTACGTCCTAGAGGATGCTGGGGTCCACAGTAATACCATGGGGTATAGACGGGTCCACTAGGAGCCCTTGCCAATTTAAGAGTTTGAGAGTGTGGGCTGGCTCCTCCCTCTATGCCCCTCCTACCAGACCCAGTTTAGAAAATGTGCCCTGAGGAGCCGGTCACAGCTAGGGGAGCTCTACAGAGCTTATTTAGTAAAAAGTTTATTTTAGAGTTTATTATTTTACAGGGAGGCTGCTGGCAACAGCCTCCCTGCTTCGAGGGACTAATGGTGGGAGTAGTGTCCACTAGGGATGTGCACCTGAAATTTTTCGGGTTTTGTGTTTTGGTTTGGGGTTCGGTTCCGTGGCCGTGTTTTGGGTTCGAACGCGTTTTGGCAAAACCTCACCGAATTTTTTTTGTCGGATTCGGGTGTGTTTTGGATTCGGGTTTTTTTTTCAAAAAACCCTAATAAACAGCTTAAATCATAGAATTTGGGGGTCATTTTGATCCCATAGTATTATTAACCTCAATAACCATAATTTCCACTCATTTTCAGTCTATTCTGAACACCTCACACCTCACAATATTATTTTTAGTCCTAAAATTTGCACCGAGGTCGCTGGATGGCTAAGCTAAGCGACCCAAGTGGCCGACACAAACACCTGGCCCATCTAGGAGTGGCACTGCAGTGTCACGCAGGATGGCCCTTCCAAAAAATACTCCCCAAACAGCACATGACGCAAAGAAGAAAAAAAAGAGGCGCAATGAGGTAGCTGTGTGAGTAAGCTAAGCGACCCTAGTGGCCGACACAAACACCTGGCCCATCTAGGAGTGGCACTGCAGTGTCACGCAGGATGGCCCTTCCAAAAAATACTCCCCAAACAGCACATGACGCAAAGAAGAAAAAAAAGGCGCAATGAGGTAGCTGTGTGAGTAAGCTAAGCGACCCTAGTGGCCGACACAAACACCTGGCCCATCTAGGAGTGGCACTGCAGTGTCACGCAGGATGGCCCTTCCAAAAAATACTCCCCAAACAGCACATGACGCAAAGAAGAAAAAAAAGAGGCGCAATGAGGTAGCTGTGTGAGTAAGCTAAGCGACCCTAGTGGCCGACACAAACACCTGGCCCATCTAGGAGTGGCACTGCAGTGTCACGCAGGATGGCCCTTCCAAAAAATACTCCCCAAACAGCACATGACGCAAAGAAGAAAAAAAGAAAAAAGAGGTGCAAGATGGAATTGTCCTTGGGCCCTCCCACCCACCCTTATGTTGTATAAACAGGACATGCACACTTTAACCAACCCATCATTTCAGCGACAGGGTCTGCCACACGACTGTGACTGAAATGACTGGTTGGTTTGGGCCCCCACCAAAAAAGAAGCAATCAATCTCTCCTTGCACAAACTGGCTCTACAGAGGCAAGATGTCCACCTCATCATCATCGTCCGATTCATCACCCCTTTCACTGTGTACATCCCCCTCCTCACAGATTATTAATTCGTCCCCACTGGAATCCACCATCTCAGATCCCCGTGTACTTTCTGGAGGCAATTGCTGCTGGTGAATGTCTCCATGGAGTAATTGATTATAATTCATTTTAATGAACATCATCTTCTCCACATTTTCTTGAAGTAACCTCGTACGCCGATTGCTGACAAGGTGAGCGGCGGCACTAAACACTCTTTCGGAGTACACACTGTAGGGAGGGCAACTTAGGTAGAATAAAGCCAGTTTGTGCAAGGGCCTCCAAATTGCCTCTTTTCCCTGCCAGTATACGTACGGACTGTCTGACGTACCTACTTGGATGCGGTCACTCATATAATCCTCCACCATTCTTTCAATGGTGAGAGAATCATATGCAGTGACAGTAGACGACATGTCAGTAATCGTTGGCAGGTCCTTCAGTCCGGACCAGATGTCAGCATCAGCAGTCGCTCCAGACTGCCCTGCATCACCGCCAGCGGGTGGGCTCGGAATTCGTAGCCTTTTCCTCGCACCCCCAGTTGCGGGAGAATGTGAAGGAGGAGATGTTGACAGGTCGCGTTCCGCTTGACTTGACAATTTTCTCACCAGCAGTTCTTTGAACCCCTGCAGACTTGTGTCTGCCGGAAAGAGAGATCCAACGTAGGTTTTAAATCTAGGATCGAGCACGGTGGCCAAAATGTAGTGCTCTGATTTCAACAGATTGACCACACATGAATCCTGGTTAAGCGAATGAAGGGCTTCCACAAGTCCCACATGCCTAGCGGAATCGCTCTGTTTTAGCTCCTCCTTCAATGCCTCCAGCTTCTTCTGCAAAAGCCTGATGAGGGGAATGACCTGACTCAGGCTGGCAGTGTCTGAACTGACTTCACGTGTGGCAAGTTCAAAGGGCAGCAGAACCTTGCACAACGTTGAAATCATTCTCCACTGCGCTTGAGACAGGTGCATTCCACCTCCTTTGCCTATATCGTGGCCAGATGTATAGGCTTGAATGGCCTTTTGCTGCTCCTCCATCCTCTGAAGCATATAGAGGGTTGAATTCCACCTCGTTACCACCTCTTGCTTCAGATGATGGCAGGGCAGGTTCAGGTTTTTTTGGTGGTGCTCCAGTCTTCTGTACGCGGTGCCTGCACGCCGAAAGTGGCCCGCAATTCTTCTGGCCACCGACAGCATCTCTTGCACGCCCCTGTCGTTTTTTAAATAATTCTGCACCACCAAATTCAAGGTATGTGCAAAACATGGGACGTGCTGGAATTTTCCCAGATGTAATGCACGCACAATATTGCTGGCGTTGTCCGATGCCACAAATCCCCAGGAGAGTCCAATTGGGGTAAGCCATTCTGCGATGATCTTCCTCAGTTGCCGTAAGAGGTTTTCAGCTGTGTGCGTATTCTGGAAAGCGGTGATACAAAGCGTAGCCTGCCTAGGAAAGAGTTGGCGTTTGCGAGATGCTGCTACTGGTGCCGCCGCTGCTGTTCTTGCAGCGGGAGGCAATACATCTACCCAGTGGGCTGTCACAGTCATGTAGTCCTGAGTCTGCCCTGCTCCACTTGTCCACATGTCCGTGGTTAAGTGGACATTGGGTACAACTGCATTTTTTAGGACACTGTGGAGTCTTTTTCTGACGTCCGTGTACATTCTCAGTATCGCCTGCCTAGAGAAGTGGAACCTAGATGGTATTTGGTAACGGGGGCACACTACCTCAAGAAATTGTCTAGTTCCCTGTGAATTAACGGCGGATACCGGACGCACGTCTAACACCAACATAGTTGTCAAGGCCTCAGTTATCCGCTTTGCAACAGGATGACTGCTGTGATATTTCATCTTCCTCGCAAAGGACTGTTGCAGAGGCGTCACTCACCTCTGTGACACCCGATGCGGCAGCGAGGATAAAGGGGCGGGGCTTCACGGGAATGGGCGGGGCTTAAATAGAGGGACGGGGCTTCGCGGGCGGAACCCGTTTTTAAACCATTGCAGGCACGCAAAGGGGCGGGGCTTTGTGGAGGGGCGGGGCTTCGCGTCCCGACACCCGTTTTTTTTTCTCACTGGGGGGTGTGGGAGGTGAGGGCTGACTCTCGGGAGGTGCTGTCCCTGCAGTGCTGGCTCCTACAAAGTGACAGGAGCCGAGTGCTGCACATAATATAACAGTGCAGCACTCGGCTTCTGTCACTCTGCAGGAGCCGGCATTTTGGTGTCACCCCTCGGCGGGTGACACCCGGGAGCGGGCCGCACCCCCCGCACCCCCCTTGTGACGCCACTGGACTGTTGGACAGTCAATTGCTTACTGGAAGTAGTACAAGTGGTCTTCCGACTTCCCCTCTGGGATGACGATCGACTCCCAGCAGCAACAACAGCAGCGCCAGCAGCAGTAGGCGTTACACTCAAGGATGCATCGGAGGAATCCCAGGCAGGAGAGGACTCATCAGACTTGCCAGTGACATGGCCTGCAGGACTATTGGCTTTCCTGGGTAAGGAGGAAATTGACACTGAGGGAGTTGGTGGTGTGGTTTGCGCGAGCTTGGTTACAAGAGGAAGGGATTTACTGGTCAGTGGACTGCTTCCACTGTCGCCCAAAGTTTTTGAACTTGTCACTGACTTATTATGAATGCGCTGCAGGTGACGTATAAGGGAGGATGTTCCGAGGTGGTTAACGTCCTTACCCCTACTTATTACAGCTTGACAAAGGCAACACACGGCTTGACACCTGTTGTCCGCATTTCTGTTGAAATACTTCCACACTGAAGAGCTGATTTTTTTGGTATTTTCACCAGGCATGTCAATGGCCATATTCCTCCCACGGACAACAGGTGTCTCCCCGGGTGCCTGACTTAAACAAACCACCTCACCATCAGAATCCTCCTTGTCAATTTCCTCCCCAGTGCCAGCAACACCCATATCCTCATCCTGGTGTACTTCAACACTGACATCTTCAATTTCACTATCAGGAACTGGACTGCGGGTGCTGCTTTCAACACTTGCAGGGGGCGTGCAAATGGTGGAAGGCGCAAGCTCTTCCCGTCCAGTGTTGGGAAGGTCAGGCATCGCAACCGACACAATTGGACTCTCCTTTGGGATTTGTGATTTCGAAGAACGCACAGTTCTTTGCTGTGCTTTTGCCGCAAGTCTTTTCTTTTTTCTAGCGAGAGGATGAGTGCTTCCATCCTCATGTGAAGCTGAACCACTAGCCATGAACATAGGCCAGGGCCTCAGCCGTTTCTTGCCACTCCGTGTCGTAAATGGCATATTGGCAAGTTTACGCTTCTCCTCAGACGCTTTTAATTTTGATTTTTGGGTCATTTTTTTTACTGATCTTTTGTGTTTTGGATTTTACATGCTCTGTACTATGACATTGGGCATCGGCCTTGGCAGACGACGTTGATGGCATTTCATCGTCTCGGCCATGACTAGTGGCAGCAGCTTCAGCACGAGGTGGAAGTGGATCTTGATCTTTCCCTATTTTTTTAACCTCCACATTTTTGTTCTCCATATTTTGCGCACAACAAAAAGCCACCACAGGTATACAATGTAGATGGATGGATAGGATAGCATAGTATTACTTATACTTATGGACGACGAGTGACGACACAGAGGTAGGTACAGCCGTGGCCTACCGTACTGCTGCTTAGTGCTTATATATAAATATAATATACTGTATAACGGACCTGGTGGACAGTGTCAGCAGACTGCTAAACTAGTATGAAGAAAGAAAAAAAAACCACCACAGGTATACAATGTAGATGGATGGATAGTATAGTATTACTTATACTTATGGACGACGAGTGATGACACAGAGGTAGGTACAGCCGTGGCCTACCGTACTGCTGCTTAGTGCTTATATATAAATATAATATACTGTATAACGGACCTGGTGGACAGTGTCAGCAGACTGCTAAACTAGTATGAAGAAAGAAAAAAAAACCACCACAGGTATACAATGTAGATGGATGGATAGTATAGTATTACTTATACTTATGGACGACGAGTGACGACACAGAGGTAGGTACAGCCGTGGCCTACTGTACTGCTGCTTAGTGCTTATATATAAATATAATATACTGTATAACGGACCTGGTGGACAGTGTCAGCAGACTGCTAAACTAGTATGAAGAAAGAAAAAAAACCACCACAGGTATACAATGTAGATGGATGGATAGTATAGTATTACTTATACTTATGGACGACGAGTGACGACACAGAGGTAGGTACAGCCGTGGCCTACCGTACTGCTGCTTAGTGCTTATATATAAATATAATATACTGTATAACGGACCTGGTGGACAGTGTCAGCAGACTGCTAAACTAGTATGAAGAAAGAAAAAAAAACCACCACAGGTATACAATGTAGATGGATGGATAGTATAGTATTACTTATACTTATGGACGACGAGTGACGAGTCGACACAGAGGTAGGTACAGCCGTGGCCTACCGTACTGCTGCTTAGTGCTTATATATAAATATAATATACTGTATAACGGACCTGGTGGACAGTGTCAGCAGCAGACTGCTAAACTAGTATGAAGAAAGAAAAAAAAACACCACAGGTATACAATGTAGATGGATGGATAGTATTACTTATACTTATGGACGACGAGTGACGAGTCGACACAGAGGTAGGTACAGCCGTGGCCTACCGTACTGCTGCTTAGTGCTTAATTATATATATAATATACTGTATAACGGACCTGGTGGACACTGTCAGCAGACTGCTAAACAAACTAGCATGAAGAAAGAAAAAAAAAAACACCACAGTGTTTTTCAGGCAGACAAACGTATACTGGACTGGTGGTCACTGTCAGCAAAACTGTGCACTGTACTCCTGCTATAACTGCTCCCCAGTCCCCACAATTAGGCAGTGTGAGCAGTGCACTCAGCACAGATATATCATGCAGCAGTGCAGCACACTGAGTGAGCACAGATATGGTGGAGCGTTTTTTTTCAGGCGGAGAAACAACGGATTAAACTCAAAACCCTGCACTATACTCCCTAACAGCTGCTCCCCGTCCCCAATCCTCCCCACAATTATAACTAACTAAGTTCTAATATAATAATACAACGGACTCGGTCGGAGAGGACGCCAGCCACGTCCTCTCCCTATCAATCTCAATGCACGTGTGAAAATGGCGGCGACGCGCGGCTCCTTATATAGAATCCGAGTCTCGCGAGAATCCGACAGCGGGATGATGACGTTCGGGCGCGCTCGGGTTAACCGAGCAAGGCGGGAGGATCCGAGTCGCTCGGACCCGTGTAAAAAAAAGGTGAAGTTCGGGCGGGTTCGGATTCCGAGGAACCGAACCCGCTCATCACTAGTGTCCACCCTGCGGGGTCTGAGCCACTATCTCCGCTGACAGGACACTGAGCTCCTGAGGGGATTGAACGTTCCCCGCCACAGGGGATCGCTCACCCCGGCAGCATGCCGCCACCCCCTTACAGAGCCAGAAGATTAGAAGAGGCGAGAAACAAGGGTAGAGCGCAGCTCTGAGCGGCTGCACTCCGGGAAGGCTCAGCGGCACACAGTGTTTGCGCTTTGAGGGGCATCCTGAGACAGCGCCTTAATACCCTACACTGGTCACAGACGCTAACCGTAGACTGAATCCCCAGGCTAGCATCACAATCCTCCTTACTCAGACGCTCAACAGGGGACAGAATCCCCCGCCTTGCGACGGAGTCCTCAGGCCAGCATAAAGAATTTGTGCGGGAAGACGTGCCATCATCAAGGGGCGGAGCTTCTCCTCAGAGCGGACCCAGCAGCGTTCAGTTAAATTTTTCTGGCTGCAGTTCCTATACACAGACGCTAACAGAGCTGTCCCTCCAAGCAACTCCAGCTATCCTGTGCGGAAACCAGGGAGTTGTAGAAGAGGGGGAGGCGGTGAATTAGATCTGTGTAACTATTACAGTACACAGTGGGCGCTGATAAGGGGTGTCCTTTATATATAACAGTGCTGTGTTTGGGTTGGCTCTGATCTCTGGGTCTCTCTTGCCATTCTCAGGGGGGAAACTCTGTCTATCCTACCCTGTGTGTGTGTGGAGTGTTTGGGGTCTCTAGTTAGCTATGTCCAGGGACTCTGTGTCATATGCAGCTGAGGACATGTCATCTCAGGGTGATCTCATTCCATGTAATCAGGATTGCACTGTTGTAGCGCAGATACCAGCAAGGGAGCCGGAGTGGTTATCCTCTATCAAAACTATGATTTCTCAGATTTCTGCTTGGGTTGCTCAGAATTAATCTGCAACTCAGGTTTTACAGATCTCTATGGCAGTTTGGTCCGGTTCTGTTACCTCAGGACCCCCCTCTGTGGGTTCCCACAAACGTGCTCTTGCCCAGATCATGCAAGACGACACGGATACCGACTCTGACATGGCAGACGGTGATGGGGACGTGCTCAGGAGGCCGCATCTCTTGCAAAAGGGTTCAGCAGGTTGAGGAAGCTTACTTCACTGACAATAAGAAAGCCTCGCTAATCTTCCCTGCGTCCAAAGAATTAAATGCTATTTTTGAAAAAGCATGGGAAAATCCAGAGAAAAAATTCCAGATCCCTAGGAAGGTTCTGGTTGCTTTCCCTTTCCCTGAGGAGGATATAAAGAAATGGGAAAACCCACCCATAGTGGACGCGTCTGTATCCAGACTCTCAAAAAAGGTGGTTTTACCTGTCCCAGGATCTAC
The DNA here is from genome assembly GCF_028390025.1 of Pseudophryne corroboree. Classification (NCBI taxonomy): domain Eukaryota; kingdom Metazoa; phylum Chordata; class Amphibia; order Anura; family Myobatrachidae; genus Pseudophryne; species Pseudophryne corroboree. Next base: position 133,199,171 of record NC_086451.1, read on the forward strand.
CGCCTTGAAGGAGCCGGCTGATCGCAAAATTGATACTATGCTCAAATCCATATACACGGCTTCAGGGGCGATACTCCATCCTACTATTGCCTGTGCATGGATTTCCAAAGCTATAGTAAAGTGGTCAGGCACGTTACTTGAGGATTTGGATATGTTAGATAAGAGTGACATTGAATTGTTTCTCCGTAACATTCAGGATTCTGCAGGTTTTATGGTGGAATCCATGAAAGACCTGGGTTCAATGGCTGCAGGAATTTCTTCCATGTCCGTCTCAGCTCGTCGAGGACTGTAGCTGTGCCAGTGGTCTGCCAACGCGGAATCCAGGAGAGGTGTGGAGACCCTACCCTACACAGGTCAGGCTCTCTTTGGGGAAGCATTGGATGCGTGGATCTCCATGGCTACAGCGGGTAAGTCCTCTTTTCTTCCCTCAGCAGCTCCTGCTACGAAGAAACCTTTTTCTTCACCTGCATCTCAGTCCTTTCAGGTTTCTAAACCAAGAAAGACCTAACAGGCCAACATCTTCTTTAGAGGGGGCCCACCAAAATCCCAGGAACAGAATCCTGCTTCAGGTGCACCAAAGTCCTCCACATGACGGTGGACAGCGCAGCCTGGAGGTAGGGCTGGTGGGGGCGAGACTCAGACATTTCAGTCACGTCTGGGTGTCGTCCGGCCTGGACCCCTGGGTACTAGATATTGTGTCCCAGGTGTACCGGCTGGAATTTCAAGATCCCCCTCCTCATCGGTTCTTCACATCGGGCTTACCAGCTTTACTGGCAGACAGGGCTACTCTACAGGGAGCCATCCAGAAGTTGGTGGAGGCACAAGTCGTTGTACCAGTCCCACCTGAAATGCAAAACACGGGTTACTATTCAAACCTTTTCGTAGTACCGAAACCGGATGGTTCGGTCAGGCCCATTTTGAACTTGAACTCCCTCAGAAAGGGGCTTAGTGATTTTAAGTTCAAAATGGAGTCTCTAAGGGTGGTGATACTAGGTCTGGAAGAGGGGGAATTCCTAGTATCCCTGGATATTAAGGATGCGTACCTCCACATTCCGATTTGGCTGCCGCATCAAGCTTATCTCTGATTCGCTCTGTTGGACTGTAATTTTCAGTTCCAGGCCTTACCATTCGCCCACTCCACAGCACCAAGGGTATTCACCAAGGTGATGGTGGAAATGATGGCAGGCAGGGGGTGAACATAATTCTGTATCTAGTCGATCTGCTGATAAAGGCATCATCCAAGGAGAAGCTGTTACGGTCAATAGCTCTCACGACCCAGCCTCTCAGGGAACATGGTTGGATCCTGAATATCCCCAAATCACATTTGGAACCAACCAGGAAGTTGTTCTTTCTGGGAATAATCCTCGACACGGAAGTGCAGAGGGTATTTCTTCCGAAGGAACAAGCATTGGTGATACAAACGATGGTCCGGGATGTCTTGAAGCCAGCCTGGGTGTCAGTTCATCAGTGCATTCGCCTTCTGGGAAAGATGGTGGTCTCTTACGAGGCTCTGCAGTACGGGAGGTTTCATGCTCGGTCCGTCCAACTGGATATCCTGGACAAGTGGTCGGGATCCCATCTACACGTGCACCAGAGAATACATCTGTCGCCAAAGGCCAGGCTTTCACTCCTATGGTGGCTGCAATTAACCTCACCTTCTGGAGGGCCGCAGGTCCGGGATTCAGGACTGGATCCTTCTAACCACAGATGCAAGTCTCCGGGGCTGGGGCGCAGTCACTCAAGGAGAAACCTTCCAAGGAAGGTGGTCAAGTCTGGAACTAAGAGCCGTCTACAACGGTCTTCTCCAAGTGGCCCCTCTTCTGAGAAATCGGGCCATTCAAGTGCAGTCGGACCATGTAACGACAGTGGCTTACATAACCGGCAGGGCGGAACGAAGAGCAGAGCTGCAATGTCCGAGGTAACAAGGATCATCCTCTGGGCAGAAAACATGCGTTGGAGCTGTCAGCAATCTTCATTCTGAGAGTAGACAACTGAGAAGCGGACTTCCTCAGCAGACACGATCTCCATCCAGGGGAATGGGGCCTCCATCCAGAGGTGTTCAAGGAGGTAACAGATCTTTGGGACATACCCCAGATCGACATGATGGCCTCTCGTCTCAACAAGAAGCTTCAGCGGTATTGTTCCAGGTCAAGGGACACGCAAGCAGTGGCGGTGGACGCCCTGGTGACTCCGAGGGTGTTCCAGTCGGTGTACGTTTTTCCTCCACTCCCACTTATTCCAAGAGTTTTCAAACTTATAAAGAGAACAAGAGTTCAGGCAATCCTCATCACTACGGACTGGCCGAGAAGGGCTTGGTACGCAGATCTTCTGGATCTACTGCTTGAAGAGCTGATGCCTCTGCCTTTTCGGGAGGACCTGCTGCAGCAGGGGCCGTTCGCTTATCAAGACTTACCGTGGCTACGTTTGACGGCATGGAGGTTAAACGCCAGACACTAGATTGGAAGGGCATTCCGAACAAGGTTATTCCTACCCTGATACAGGCTAGGAAAGGAGTAGCGTCAAAACATTACCATCGTATTTGGAAAAAATATGTATCTTGGTGTGAGTCTAAGAAGTTTCCGGCCGTGGGGTTCCAACTGGGACGTTTTCTCCTCTTCCTGCAAGCAGGTGTGGATATGGGCCTGAGGTTAGGATCCATAAAGGTCCAAATTTCGTCCCTGTCCATTTTCTTCCAGAAACAGTTGGCTGCCGTCCCTGAGGTTAAGACTTTTTTGAAGGGAGTTCTGCACATCCAGCCTCCCTTTGTACCTCCTACAGCGCCTTGGGATCTTAACGTGGTGTTGCAGTTCCTCCAGTCAGACTGGTTTGAACCTCTACAGGAGGTTGAAGTCAAGTTTCTCATGTGGAAGGCTGTCACTTTGTTGGCTTTAGCTTCTGCTAGACGTGTGTCGGAGGCTTTGTCATGTAAAAGCCCATACTTGATCTTCCATGAAGATAGAGCTGAGCTTCGGACACTTCAGCAGTTTCTTCCAAAAGTTGTGTCGGCATTTCATATCAACCAACCTATTGTGGTGCCAGTTGCGACTGACTCCTTAATTTCCACAAGGTCCTTAGAAGTGGTAAGTGCTCTAAAGATCTCTGTGACGAGCAGTCCTCCTCACATAAAGTCGGACTCTCTGTTTGTCCTGTATGATCCCAAGAAAATTGGGTGTCCTGCTTCTAAGCAGACGATCTCTCGCTGGATCAGGTTCATTATCCAGCATGCATATTCTACGGCAGGCTTGCCGTGTCCTACGTCTGTTAAGGCCCACTCTACTCGTAAGGTGGGTTCTTCCTGGACGGCTGCCCGGGGTGTCTCGGCATTACAACTCTGCTGAGCGGCTACTTGGTCGGGTTCGAACACGTTTGCAAAGTTCTATAAGTTCGATACTTTGGCCTCTGAGGAACTAAAGTTTGGTCAATTGGTTCTGCAGGAGCCTCTGCGCTCTCCCTCCTATTCTGGGAGCTTTGGTACATCCCCATGGTACTAATGTGGACCCCAGCATCCTCTAGGATGTAAGAGAAAATAGGATTTTAATTACCTACTGGTAAATTCTTTTCTCGTAGTCCGTAGAGGATGCTGGGCACCCACACAGCACTTCGTTATCCTGCAGTGGTTAATTAGTTCAGTACTGCTTAATTCTTAGTAAGTACTCCTGTTCAGCCATTGCTGATGTTTCAAGCTAGTTAGCTTGGGTTGCCTTGTGTGTGAGCTGGTGTGAATCTCGCCACTAACTGTGTAATCCTTCTCTCGAAGATGTCCGTTTCCTCAGGCACAGTTTCTAGACTGGGTCTGGTAGGAGGGGCATAGAGGAAGGAGCCAGCCCACACTCTCAAGCTCTTAAAGTGCCAATGGCTCCTAGTGGACCCGTCTATACCCCATGGTACTAATGTGGACCCCAGCATCCTCTACGGACTACGAGAAAAGGATTTACCGGTAGGTAATTAAAATCCTATTATTTTATACTGTATGTTGAGATGCATAGAATACACTGAATTAGTGTAATTTAACGCATATAAGAAATGCAAACAGTATGGTTTCATTGAATAGAAAAGGTTTTATTTCTGGCTTTAAAATGCTACTGTAAAATGTATTTTAGAGCTATTGGGTTCAAGACCTATGAATTTAGTAAATAAAAATATTGGGAAGGGTGTTAACAAAGAATGGTCAAAATGAAATTATTTTTTTTAAAAACGTCTGACAGCAATCATCTGAAAATTACCAGATCAATGTTTGGAAACTTCAGCACAATTGTGTAAGACCCCTAGAGCCAGTGAGAGGGTATTCTAACATCTGTTCACTTAGTGTTTGATGTACACCCCGGTAATTAGGATGCCGACAGGACTTAAACATCTAGCGGTAGGGGCTTAAACAATTGGCTGGAGTAGTAACTGCAGGCAGACACAGCATGGCAAGGAAACAGTTAACAGGAGAATGAAGGTAGAATCCTAGATGTGTTCAGGATTCAGGATCAAGGTGTAGCAAGGATCTTTCAGTGTAGTAATATGCAGACTGTGGATATGAAGTTTACCATAAGAGTAACGTGAATCCTGGAGTGCACAATACTTAAGCACAGGTGAAATGTACTGTAGTTGAGGGAATTCACAGATCTGCATCACTGCTTAGAATTCAAAACAAAGACTTAACACAATGGCTTCTGCAGTCCACAGTAATTATTCACTGTAATGGAAATATACTCAGTACTTTAATACATTACGCTGTTGCTCTAATAAAACAAGAAACCACAGTTGAAGTCCAAGGCTGAATAATATGTAGAGTTTACAAAGAAATTCAATGGGGTCAATTCAATTTGCCGACAGTTGAATAGCGCCGGAAATTAGCTACCAGCACTATTCAATACAGCACCATATGACAATTGTCGGAAATTCCTCTCGCACCCCCAGGGGGTGAGAGCAGAAATCCGACAAAAGAGCTGGCGCGGCTGGCATGAGGCTGATTCTGTCGGGAATCAGCATCGTGCCGGGCAGTTAAGTCGGAGAATGCCCGTTCTCCGACAAATCAACCTGTTAAGTCCGGGAGAACAGGCATTCATCAACTTAACATGAGCAGAATTGAATAGCGATGGGAACTAATCCCCGGTGCTATTCAACTGTCGGCAAATTGATAGACCCCAATATGAGATAACAGTGGTAATTAGTCAGGGAACCCAGCAAAGCACAGGTGAGATCCACAGAATTAGTTAATGCGCTGAGCACCCAGCAAATATTTGAAGCAGCAAGGACAAGGTATTATTATTATTATTATTATTATCCTTTATATGGGGCCACAAGGAATCCCCAGCACCCAATTACAGAGCACATAAACAAATAATGAAAACAGGAAAATTGTGACTTACAGTTGAAGACAATATAGAACAAGTACAGGTTAAATAAACATAGCTACATCAGCAGATGACACTGACATAAGTATCAGAGTGGCAGAAAACTGCAGGATTTGGAGCCATCAGAGCTGGTTTAAGTAAGAGAAGGATAACACATGAGGGTTGAGGGCCCTGCTCATGAGTGCATACATTCTAATGGGGAGGAGCAGAAAGAGAGAGGTGACAGATGGGGTTGACAGTGAGCGTGGAACAGAGGGGTAGGATGAGATTAGGATGGGTGTGGTGAAGAAGTGAGTCTTGAGAGCCCGTTTGAAGAGGCGGAGAGTCTGAGGGGGGGGGGGGGGTTAGAGAATTCCAGAGAAGAGGAGCAGCATGTGAGCAATCTTAAAGGAGTAAGAGGAAGTAATCAGTATGCTGGAGAGGCAGCATGCATTGTAGACAATATGCTAAAGGAGTTTGGAGGCAAAAGGCAGAAGAGAGATGGGTTGGTAGTTGGGGAGGGAGCTTGGATCAAGGGTATGTTTTTCTTGAAGGCAGAGGAAACAGTGCCTGATGAGAGGGAGAGATTGAGAAGGTGGACAAGATGGGAACAGGAAGGAGAGAGGTAGCAGAGAAGGCAGGAGGGGATAGGGTCAAGTGGGGAGGTGGTGGGAGGGGGGACAGATGAGGGCCATGACTTCCTCACCAGATACATGGGAGAAAGATGTCAGATTTGGTGAGAGGCATGAAGAGGGCTGGTAAGGGATAGGAGGTGGCTGATTGCCACATATTTCACATCCAAGATTGACTCCATATGTCAGAACATCACATCCCACCAGACCATCAGCAAAGTCAAGAGCAGACAGTGAGGAGGGGAGATGAGGTGGGGTGGGCAGAGGAGGGAGTTGACAGTGGCAAAGAGGCACCGGGGGTTGGAAGACTGGGAGGATATGACATTTTTGAAGTATGACTTTAGCGAGGGAAAGGGCAGCACTGAAGGACTGAAGCATAAATTTGAAATTAAGGAAGTCTGCCTTGAGCGTGATTTCCTCCCCTGTCACTCGGCAGTATGTAAGCATCGTTTAAGACATCTAGTGCATTTAGTGTGCTAGGGTTGAGGTATTAATCTGCAAGGGTGGATAGCGGTCGGTGGAGCAACAGAGTCAAGAGCAGAAGTAAGGAATGCATTGTATAGGCAAGTGGCTTTTTTCAAGGCATGAGAGAGAGATAATAGGACAGAGAAGTGAGTTGAACAGGGGGGATTGGGATGAGGTATCAATAGCCTCAATGTTACACTTAGTGATGATAGCTATAGGAGGTAGAGATGGGGAAGCAGAGAGAGAGAACTTAAAAGAGAGCAGGTGGTGGTCAGAGAGGGGATAGGGGGAATTGGAGAAATCAGAAATATCACAACAGTGAGTGAAATCCAGATCCAGTGAGCTTCCATTTGCATGGGAGGGCGAGGAGGTCCACCGTGAGAGACCAAGTGAAGAGGTGAGAGTTAAGGAGTTTAGAGGCAAAAGATTTTGTGGGGATATTGATAGGGATGTTGAAATCACCTATGATGGAGGGAATGTTGGAAGAGAGGAAGCAAAGTTGTTTGAGTTGCTGTCATTTATCATCCCCCTTACATTTCCTACAAATTAAAAGACTAGCAGGTTGGAGGAGGCATATAGCATGGCCCTTAAATGTAGATAATCTAAGGGATGATTCTGGAGGTATTAGTTGGTCAGTGTAGCTGGAGGTTAAAAGGATCCCAACACCACCAAGGTGACCCCCGGGTCATGGTGTGTGTGAGAACGTGAGGCCCCCAGCAGAGAGCAGAAGGAGAAGTAGTGTATGGGGGTAGTCCAGGTCTCAGTAATGGCTAGGAGATGCAGGGAATTGGAAATGAAAAGGTCATGAGTGGGAACCAGTTTGTTTCAAACAGATCTGGCATTCCAGAGGGCACAGGATAGGGGGTAGGAGTTTGTGGGAGAGATGTGAATGAGATTATCAGAGTTAGTAGCGTTGAGGTGAGATTTAGTTTGGAAGGAAGGGATATAGAGGGTGTAGTGAAGGTGCTGGGTCCTGGGCTAGGAAGGAGTGGCGCATGTAGGGAGTGCAGTATGATACTGGTGGAGGAGAGGTGAGGTGACAGGGAAAGGAGGGAGAGAGCAGGGGTGGGATAGAGTGCTCATGATGGGGCAAAAGTGAAAGAATATGAGAAATACAGTCAGGATCATGACACCTCTACTGTTACCCCACTGTCAGTGACTCACCTCAGCATATCCTTTAAACTGCATTTGCTTCAGCTTAGCATCAAGACTGTAAATCTATGTTGCTTACTCTTGATTAGCCACCTGAGTAGGAATTCCTCTGAGTAATCAGAAGTGTGCAGCATTTGATTCTTCACTGTGTTCAGCTCTCTGGAGATTTGGCCCAAAAGTCAACATCCTCTGTTAATTTTTAGAATTTCAGGCTTCAGTGTTTTTCCGGTCTGCTAGGCCTCACTCCACATCAGAACCTAACCTGGAGTACTGATGTCACAGGGTCTGATCACCTGACCATGAGCTATCCAATCCTGTGCCAGCCTGACTCCCTGAATCATCTGACTATTCATCAATCACCAAGAACCAAGAGGTAGAAGTAGAGAGACCTTTGTTTCAGAAGCTGCCAGTTCCTTGAGTCACACAGCTCAGTGTGAGCTTAGTAGCTGAGCTCCCTAAGAGGTAAAACTAATTACCTTAGTTCTTGTAAACCTCTGCTCTTTTTTTACCCAGTCCGGTTCACAGTGCATTACCAATCATACCGGTACCCAGCCCAGTTCACAGTGCGTTACCAGTTATACCGGTACCCAGCCCTGTTCACAGTGCATTACTAGTTATACTGGTACCCAGCCTGGTTCACAGTGCGTTACCAGTTATATCGGTACCCAGCCCGGTTCACAGTGCATGCCCAGTTAAACTGGTGCCCAGCCCGGTTCACGGAGCGCTACCAGTCATATTCGGTAACCAGCCTGGCCTAGTCATATCCGGTAATAGCCCGGTTCAGCCATATCCGGTAACCAGCCCGATTCTCAGTCTCACCGGTAACCAGCCCGGTCCATAGTGCTCTGGTAACCAGCCCGGTTCAGGCACGCCTGTAACCAGCCCGGTTCAGGCACGCCTGTAACCAGCCCGATTCTCAGTCTCACCAGTAACCAGCCCAGTCCACAATGCTCCAGTAACCACGGTTCAGGCACATCAGTAACCAGACCGGTTCCAGTCTCACCGGTAACCAGTCCGGTTCAACATCTTCAGCTCTCCCCCCAGATCTGCGTAACTCCAGATAACCTATTTCATAGTAATCTTAGGATACACAAACACCTAGTCCTGTGACAGTCCAGTCCAGCAGTGTATTCAGGCATACCCCGTTCATCATTGATCCAGTTCATTCTCACCATCCTGCTATCAACACTCAGGCCCTGGTGATCCAGTGGTCAGGAAACGACTCCCTCTGCCGATGCCTGGGTTTGACTCCTGGTCAGGGATTGCTCCTTACTTCTTCATCTCATTGATTCCTAAAAACCAGCCAAATATACACATAGTCCTCCAGTTACCTGCACGGACTTAACATATACGCCGGGTTCACAAAACTACAGTTATGACAAGAGGAGGGGAAGGGAAGCAGAGGAAAGAGGATGAGATGAAGGAGAAAGAGGTGGTACCAGAGGGCAAAATAAAGGATTAGGTAGACAAGAAGTGTTGTGGGGTGCTGTCAACCTGGACATACAGATGGATCCATGTTTATCTTGGCCTTTAATAGGATTAATTGAGCCAGGTCAGTCAGACTTAATCCACTGCTGTAATAACTTAATTGTCAGGAATCGACTCACCACAGTGACATCTGTCCGTCGGTGCGGACTCCGTCCGGGGTCCCTACGTTCTGCTGTCATCCGCACCTCTGCCGCCAGACGTCATCCTGGGCCTAGGAACGCTCCTGTGACAGCGGGTGTGTGAGCACGCCGCGTTCCCGCCGGGCCGCGGCATGGGCGCCGCCATGACAGTCTCCATCGGTCAGAGTACGGCGGCCAATCCGGTGCTTGGCCGCACCTCCTTTTCCCACTCCAACCAATGCCTGCACACCAGGGGGTATATCAGGAGCTGCAGGGTGAGCCTGTGGTTATCCTGAACTTTGTGTCACTCCTGCGACCCATGTGTCTGGATCTGGTACCTGTTCCTCCGTGTTCCTGGTTACCTACCTATACCTCCGTGTTCCTGGTTACCTACCTGTGACTTTGTGCTCCTGGTTATCCTCTACAGCTCCGTGGAACTACAAGCCTCAGCAACACCTGCTTCTGTTTACAGGCTTCACACAAATCACCAACCCAGTGTGCTTCAGCCTAGCAGTAGAGACTCACTCCAGGTGCATTCCATCTCCTCACCTGTGATGCAGCTTGCTTGCTGCTTGTGCCTCATCACCTGCACTGTGAACGTTGTCAGTCTCCTGCCTCTGCTACCAGGTTTGCTGTATGTTACCATCTTTGCTGGCTCCATGTTTTAAACTGCTCTGGTTCCCATACCAGATTATCATCAGTTACCGTTCATCAGTTATTATTCATCAGTTGTCATTCATCAATTATCATTCATCCATTATCATATTTCTGTTGCCATAGACTTTCAGCTTTCACGCTGCACTATTGACATTGCATTCCTTATTGTTTATTTCTGCTGCCTTTGTGAACTTTCTGTTTAATAAACATCATTGCGCCCATGCGCAGAAACTTAATCCAGCCTCCTCGCTTTCTCCCTCCTACCTCCACTGACCCACTAGCGCCCCCTCCGGGGACACAGACAAAACCAAGTCTGACAGTAAGTTCAGGATCGATGGACTCGGACGGTGGTCGGAGTGTGGGGTCAGAGGCCTTACAAAATCTGGTCTCCCGCTTGGATGGTCAAGAGGCTGTGCAGCAGCAGATGTTTCAGTTCCTGCAAGGGATGTCCTCCCGGATTGATACACTACAGCAAACCCTGCCTAGTGTACTTGCTACTTCAGTTCCAGTTACTCCAGCGCCTGCAAGTGTTGTGAGTTCTTCTATGCCGGCTGCATCAGCTCCAGTGTCACGCTTGCACCTGCCCGTGCCTAGCAAGTATGATGGCAGCCCAAAGTTATGTCGCAGGTTTCTTAACCAATGTGAAATCCAGTTCGAGTTATTATCACACAATTTCCCCACGCCAAGATCCAAGGTTGCCTACATCATCTCACTGCTCTCTGGTTCTGCCTTGAGTTGGGTGTCTCCTCTGTGGGAACGTGCTGATCCTCTGATGAACAACTACGCTGAATTCGTGTCATCCTTCAAACGAATCTTTGACGAGCCGGGTCGTGCAACGTCAGCCTCTGCAGATCTTATTCAACTTCGTCAAGGTACCCGTAGTATGGGACAGTATGTCATCCAGTTCCAGACGTTAGCCGCAGAGATTCAGTGGAACAATCAAGCCCTGGTAGCAGCCTTCTGGCATGGACTTTCAGATCGGATCAAGGATGAACTGGCAACCCGCGATCTCCCTGAGCAATTGTCTGATTTAATTTCCCTGTGCATCAAGTTGGACTCTCGAATTCGCGAATGCAACAGTGAACGTGCTCGTAGTGAGCCACGCAGGTCAAGAATGGTACCTTCTGTACAATTTCAGCCTCCACCTTCTGATGAGCCTATGCAAATAAATAGGTCCCGCCTAACTCCCGAGGAGCGGTCGAGAAGACTTCGTGAGAGACTGTGTCTTTATTGTGCGGCTGCAGGTCACCAGATTAATTCTTGTACAGTGCGTTCGGGAAACGCCAGATCCTGACTTGTAAAGGAGGAGTCAAGTTGGGATTTTCTAGACAAGCTCCTTCAAATCAAGACCTTATCCTTCCCGTGACTTTAGAAACTTCGGTTGGTCTTCAATCTGCATCTGCGTTAGTGGACTGTGGAGCCGCAGGAAACTTCATCACTCAAGCTGCGGTAGATAAGTTTTGTTTGCCTGTCTGTGAACTCTCATACCCAGTCTACATTACCGCTGTAGATGGTAGCCGAATCTCCAAGGGGAATATCTCTCACCAAACCGTACCAGTGGTTCTGGGAGTTGGGTTCCTACACTCAGAATTAATAAAGTTCTTAGTTATTCCTCAGGCAACCCAAGAGGTCGTTTTGGGTATGCCCTGGCTCCAACTACATAATCCACAGATTGATTGGTCTACGTTACAACTTACTTCCTGGGGTTCACATTGCCGCCAGTCCTGTTTAGCCCAAGTTTGTCCTATCAAGTCTACTGAAGTTAAAACCCAGTCAAGTCTTCCTGCGGCTTACCAAGATTTCTCTGACGTCTTCAGTGAAAAAGCCGCTGACGTTCTGCCGCCCCATAGAGAGTGGGATTGCCCCATTGACCTCATTCCCGGCAAGAAACCACCTAGGGGGCGTACCTATCCGTTGTCCGTTCCTGAAACTGAAGCGATGAGCAACTACATCAGGGAGAACTTACAGAAAGGATTTATCCGTCCCTCATCTTCACCCGCTGGTGCGGGCTTCTTCTTTGTTAAGAAAAAGGATGGAGGATTACGTCCATGCATCGACTACCGGGGTCTCAATGACATTACCATCAAAAATAGCTATCCATTACCACTCATCACCCGCATCTTCACTAAGTTAGATCTCCGCGGTGCCTACAACCTCATCAGAATCCGGAGTGGTGACGAATGGAAGACAGCTTTTAACACTCGAGATGATCATTACGAGTACCTGGTAATGCCATTCGGGTTAAGTAATGCCCCAGCAGTGTTCCAGCACTTTGTGAACGAAATCTTCCGTGACGTTCTGTACAAATATCTTGTAGTTTATCTGGATGATATCCTCATCTTCTCCCAAGACCTCTCCTCTCATCGTCTACAAGTCCGTGAAGTCCTCCGACGTCTTCGTGAGAACCGGCTCTACGGTAAACTATCCAAGTGCACCTTTGAAGTTTCCTCTATACCCTTTCTGGGGTATATAATTTCCGGATCGGATCTCCAGATGGACCCGACAAAGTTGGAAGCCATTGCCAATTGGTCCATTCCAAATTCTCTCAAGTCTATTCAGCGATTCCTGGGATTCGCCAATTACTATAGGAAGTTTATCCGAAGATTCTCAACTCTCATCGCTCCTATTACCAACTTAACTCGGAAAGGGGCAGATCATTCCAACTGGTCAGAAGAAGCTTTAGCGGCATTCCAAAAGATCAAGCTGGCCTTTATGTCTGCTCCAGTTCTGTCTCAACCAGATGTAAACAAGCCGTTCGAGTTAGAGGTGGATGCCTCTACAGTAGGAGTTGGAGCTGTTCTCTCCCAGAAGGGAACTGATGGGAAGATTCACCCTTGTGGATTCTATTCTCGTAAATTCCTCCCTGCAGAAGCTAACTATTCCATTGGAGATCAAGAACTACTAGCGATCAAGCTGGCCCTTGAGGAATGGAGGTATCTCCTGGAAGGGGCCAAATATCCGTTCAACATCTATACGGATCATAAGAATCTGCTTTATTTAAAGGCAGCCCAGTGCCTTAATCCTCGCCAGTCCCGGTGGGCTATGTTTTTCTCTCGTTTTAACTTTAAGCTTCATTTCCGCCCAGGTTCTCAGAATATTAAAGCTGACGCCTTATCCCGATCTATGGAGTCCGAAGAGGAAACGTCTGACTCAGTTCCGCATTCCATCCTGAGTCCAGTGGTATTTGCCGCATCTCAAGTTTCTCCTGCTCCTCCTCCTGGTAAGACTTTTGTTTCCCCAGAACTCCGTTCCAAGTTGTTGTCTTGGGCTCATCAGTCCAAGTTCACTGGACATCCTGGTGTCCTGAAAACCTTCAAGTTCCTCTCTGAGACGTACTGGTGGCCGAAGATGAAAGCTGACATCAAAGATTTCGTGGCATCCTGTCCTAAGTGTGCGCAGCACAAGACTCCTCGTCAGTCTCCAGCAGGTCCGTTACAACCATTATCTGTTCCCAGTCGCCCCTGGTCACATCTGTCCATGGATTTTATCTCCGACCTGCCCCCTTCTCAAGGATATAATACCATCTGGGTTGTGGTGGATAGATTTACCAAAATGGCCCATTTCGTTCCTCTCCAGGGTCTCCCTTCTGCCCCAAAACTCGCCCAAATCTTCCTACGGGAGATTTTCCGTCTACATGGACTACCCTCGGAAATAATATCCGACCGAGGTGTTCAGTTTGTAGCGAGGTTTTGGAGAGCCCTCTGTTCTGCCATGCAAGTTAAACTGAAGTTCTCGTCAGCTTACCACCCTCAGACGAATGGGCAGACAGAGAGGGTAAACCAGGAATTGGAAACCTTTTTAAGACTTTATGTTTCATCTTCTCAAGATGACTGGTTGGATCTGCTCCCGTGGGCCGAATTTGCCCACAACTTCCGCTACCACACCGCTACTGAGACAACTCCGTTCTTTGCTGTATATGGACAACATCCTCGTGTTCCAGATTTCCAAGAACTCCCTCACATTGATGTTCCTGCTGCCACTGCTGTCCTGAGTCAGTTTTCTTCAACCTGGAGGAAGATTCATGCTTCCCTCAAGAAGGCCTCCAGCCGGTATAAATTCTTTGCTGACCGCAAAAGACGTGCAGTTCCTAGCCTGAAACCTGGTGACAAGGTTTGGCTTTCTACTCGGAACCTCCGTCTTAGAGTCCCGTCGATGAAATTCGCACCACGTTTCATCGGTCCCTTTTCTATTGACAGAGTCATCAGTCCTGTGGCCTACAAGCTTAAGTTACCACCTTCTCTACGAATACCTAATGCCTTTCATGTCTCTCTCCTCAGACCATTAGTCCTGAATCGCTTCCAAAGAGCTCTTCCAGTCGGCCCCAAAGTTCGAACTCAGCGGGGCGTGGAGTTCGAGATAGAGAAGATTCTGGATTCCCGTTGCCGGTACGGTCGTCTACAATATCTTATCGACTGGTCCGGTTATGGTCCGGAGGAGAGAAGTTGGGTGAATTCGTCAGATGTCCATGCTCCAAGGTTGGTCCGTGTCTTCCACAGCACTCATCCTTCCAAGCCACGTGGGTGTTCAGTGCCCACCCATAAAGGAGGGGGTACTGTCAGGAATCGACTCACCACAGTGACATCTGTCCGTCGGTGCGGACTCCGTCCGGGGTCCCTACGTTCTGCTGTCATCCGCACCTCTGCCGCCAGACGTCATCCTGGGCCTAGGAACGCTCCTGTGACAGCGGGTGTGTGAGCACGCCGCGTTCCCGCCGGGCCGCGGCATGGGCACCGCCATGACAGTCTCCATCGGTCAGAGTACGGCGGCCAATCCGGTGCTTGGCCGCACCTCCTTTTCCCACTCCAACCAATGCCTGCACACCAGGGGGTATATCAGGAGCTGCAGGGGGAGCCTGTGGTTATCCTGAACTTTGTGTCACTCCTGCGACCCATGTGTCTGGATCTGGTACCTGTTCCTCCGTGTTCCTGGTTACCTACCTATACCTCCGTGTTCCTGGTTACCTACCTGTGACTTTGTGCTCCTGGTTATCCTCTACAGCTCCGTGGAACTACAAGCCTCAGCAACACCTGCTTCTGTTTACAGGCTTCACACAAATCACCAACCCAGTGTGCTTCAGCATAGCAGTAGAGACTCACTCCAGGTGCATTCCATCTCCTCACCTGTGATGCAGCTTGCTTGCTGCTTGTGCCTCATCACCTGCACTGTGAACGTTGTCAGTCTCCTGCCTCTGCTACCAGGTTTGCTGTATGTTACCATCTTTGCTGGCTCCATGTTTTAAACTGCTCTGGTTCCCATACCAGATTATCATCAGTTACCGTTCATCAGTTATTATTCATCAGTTGTCATTCATCAATTATCATTCATCCATTATCATATTTCTGTTGCCATAGACTTTCAGCTTTCACGCTGCACTATTGACATTGCATTCCTTATTGTTTATTTCTGCTGCCTTTGTGAACTTTCTGTTTAATAAACATCATTGCGCCCATGCGCAGAAACTTAATCCAGCCTCCTCACTTTCTCCCTCCTACCTCCACTGACCCACTAGCGCCCCCTCCGGGGACACAGACAAAACCAAGTCTGACATTAATCCCCTGATGTATTGTTCTCTGTATTGTATTGCAGCTGAGAACAATAGATAAAAGGCTTATGTTAATAAACCATGGTATGCCTAGGCGCAGCAAAGAAGTCAAGATAAATGTGGACCCATCTGTAGTGTGGATGAGATAACTAGGGGTAGTACATTGAAAATAGGAGTGGTGGCAGAATGAGAGAACGGTGTAATAGATCTGGCACTTAGCTGGGAGAATCCTTAGGAACTAGGTTAAATAAGGCAGGAACGATTTCTGGTACATGGGCTGGGTGACAAGGCTTCCAACTGGAAACAGGACCTAGACACAGGAACAGCAAGGCTGTGCAGTGATGGCTGCCTTTTATCAGGAGCAGTGACCATTTGCAAAGAGCCAGGCAGACCAGTTCCATTACTGACAACATAGATTGCAGCTGTAAACTGTACATACACAAGCAGCATCCTGACTGCTAAGCAACAACCAGGAACAGCTGGGACCACAATCCTTAGTGAACAGCTGGGACCCGCTACCAAGATGAGCCACGGTTGTAGCTTATAACGATCAAAGGACTAAATATGTTGTAATAGAACAACCTGTATGTATAACTAAATTGATAAATGGATGTTGCCAACACTGCCAGATTAAGAGTTCTGGGGGCCTGAAGCACTTAATAAAGAGAGGGTGCCCCCCCCCCCCCCCACTCCCCTTGTCAGCATTGCCCCCATCCAGTGGAGGCACAGTGCGTATTGGGGTTATAACTCTTGTGGCACTACTCAGGGGAATGTCTGTATATGTCCAACGGAGAGGATAGGAAGATGTGACCGCATGCCTCACATGTGCAAAAGGCACACGTCAGAGGTCGCAACTCTGTGGAGAGCTACTGGGTCCTAGTGCCAGATGGCTGCTGTGTGGTAACAGCCTCTAACACAGCACAGTGCAGCAGTGCACTCTGGATGGGGGACCTCCATCTTAATCCGGCTCTGGTTTGCAAATGCTACTCCAGCAATGTAGCAAGATCATATTACACACATCATGGGGTGTGGCCTGCAAAGGAAACTTCACAATTATTTTCTGACTTCTATTGAGCTATAAAACTGTATAACTTGTACAACATTAATGGAATTAAACATATGAAAATATTTTGCTAATGTTTAGTTTCTCTTTATTATATTTCGTATTATCTTAGACCACATCTCCATAATATTAAAGTCCTCATAATTTTAATTAACTAGGTTGACATACTGTAGGGGCAGATTCAATTAGCCATAAGTTTTGTGCTGGGACCTCACATGATAATAATCTTCAGACATCACAGTATGTCCTATTAAATAAGGCCGGTAAAACAAGCTCAATTCAATGACAATGGTATCTTATGCATATCTCTATGGGACTGTGCATAGGGGGAGCTCCATATAGAACAAAGACAAACTGATTTAGCGCAACCAAAGCATCAAATACAATTTATTGGTAAACCCAAAGATTTTTTTCCCAAAAATTGGAAGATTTTCTTTTTAACTTTGAAGTACTATGAAAACATTTGCAATTTCTATTCTGTTGAAAAAATAATAGTTGTTTTCCTGTAAATCACTTTTTCTAAAATTTACTTTTAAAATTATATAATGTAAATCAGTAGTTTTCGTCACATGTCAGGCTTCCTAGGAAATATCAGTCCAAATTGAATAGTCTTGTTATTAGTAAATAGTAATAACCTTAAATTCTGTAGATTTCAATAGTGATTTCATATTATGACTTTTGCTTCCTCCATTAATACATTTGGATTCCCATTTTTTCAATTTGATTTGCAAAAACTGTTTCTAAAGTGCAATTACCCTTACGTTTCCCCATCTGAATTTTGGGCATATTATGAATCCATGCTTTGTATTGACCACATGTGTATAGAAAATAATTACTGTTATCAACCAGTTTATAATAACTTGTATTTATACTAACTGTGATATCCCAAATATTTGTTGTGCAAAAATCTAAATTATGCATAATATTTAAAATTATTAATGACTATATGTGAAACAAAACATTGCACTTAATCACTGCTATGGAATATAAGGGGAGGCTCCCAAAAATTGCTTTGATACCCAACTCTTTGATACCCCCTAGTTGGATTATTATTAAAAATTGAATTAACAAAATTGATTATTGTCCTTCATTTATTTGAGTGATTCATTCATATAGTTTCCCCTCTTCAAAACTTCTGTTCCCCTGCCTTGTCTGCTAATTTATTATCTCAAAGCTGTTTCAATGCTATTCTTTCTGATCTGGGCAAATAAGCTTTTCTTTAACCACAGGAATGTTCATGATAACATAGTTTATAAAAGTCAATCAGATGTTCTTGAAATAGATATGTATTACTGAACCTATAAGGGAAAATTTCAGATTTTAAAAGAAAGTGGGAGCTAACTACTCTATTAGGGTTCCTTCACTGATGATTAATATCAAATACTATCCCCAGTTATCTCTCCCATACACACACGCACATATTTTATTAGACACCTTATCATCTACATTCTAAAACAATTGGATTGTGAACAGATTATTTGTATTTAAGAATTTAAGTCAAAATAATACTTCCTGCAGTGTCTGAATTAAAAGGTTTAGTTCTTAAAAAATGTCAAAAAAAATTGAAAATCCATTCAGTGCAAAACGTAAACCTTCAAAAACAGGGGCGTTTAAGAGAGGAGGGGCGTGCAGCCTCCATAATGCCAGAGTCTACTGCACATGCGCAGGTCTCCGGGAACATGGTGCCCGCTCCTTGTTCCCGGGGACATCTCCGGTGCGCAAGCGCAACTCACTCAGAAATGACTGCAGCGCCCATTTTCAAAGTGATTTGTGTCGCTGGACTCTGGAGGGGTAAGTATACTATATGGGTGTGATGTAGGCCCACGGACCTAGGAGCTTATGAGCACCGCACACACTGCACCCATTATAGAAACGGTTATGTTCAGAAAGTAATTGGATTGGAGGAGTACTTGTTAAATATGTCTTCAAGTTCTAGGTCATTCATAGTTTGATTTTTATTCCTAAACCCTCATCTCTTTCCTAGGGATCTTTCATCCTTTTTGGGGTTAGAGAAGATAATTGCTGTAATGGATTCTGATTGATTGATTGATACCCCCCTCTACCTAAATAATTCTGACTCCTTTAATTAACCTAGGCTTTTTATGTTTTAAGGTGTCGCTCAAACTCTCTATTAGTTTGCTCTATAGTAGTTCTTATATGTAACTTGGTACTCTCTTTTATGCCTAGCATCTTTGTTCAGTACCCTCTCTCTAATCATGTTGTTAATTGGTTTCCTATGAATGTCTCTCTTTAGAATTTCTATAGGATTTATTTTGATATCTTGAATAAAAGGGATTTTTTATGTATGTTTGAAATTATACTTGTTCACAAATATACTCTATTCAAAATGAATCAATTAATTTTCACATTGACTTACTTTCTTATTGATGAAAGAAAACTTGAACGCTAATGATTCTTTATATTTAAATAAATTAAATGTCACCTATTCACTCTCTACAACAGTTTTATTCATTAGAAAGATCCTAAGGGAGTCAACATTTATTGAAAGATTTTTATGGATTCTTAAACCCCTTGGGGGGTATATTTACTAAGTGTACCCCCAAAGTATATGGGGGTATATTTGTTTTCTGTAGATATTTAATAATGAAAAATCGATCTGGATCAATCTTGTGTTTACAGGGCTAAAACACACATTTACTAACAGATGATTTTGATTATCATTTTTCAGTGTTAGTCAGTTTGAAATCATTAAAAATCACCACCTTTGGGAGAACAGCAAATACGGTGAAATGGCCACTGGAAGTGTTGGTGGAAAAGCTGATGCCATACTTGTCTGGGGAAGCACAGCGGTTTATATGGACCTCGATGAGAATGAGGTGTCAGTATATTCGACTTACTGGCTCGTTTCGGAATTACTGGGCCAGGCCAAGCTCAGTGTTTCCATTAGTGGTGTTTCTCCAAAGAAACTCTGGTCAGAACTTAGTTGGCAGCTTTGATCAAAATACTGTGGAAGTAGTTGAAATTGGAGGAAAACTTGCCTCATTAGATGGTGACGTTGCTGACAATTGATCCCTGTGTCTGGACTTTAGACCAGGGTCTGCACAAGTGGGTGATGCACGCATACTCCCAAACCCTTGAAGAACTCACCACACTGGTAGAGAGATTTTGGGGCATTGCAGAAAATAGCCAAGCCTCTTGGCTTTGTGCCAAAACCTATGCCAAGACAAAAACTGAGGTTATCCAGGAACCAACCATTCCTATTAGTGAAAAACCCTGTGGAAAAAGAGGTGAACCCAAGGCTGGTAAAGCTAACATGCTTTGAATTTGGGAAGCCCATAAACATCTGGATGGATTGCCTGACACTGAAGGAATGGAATGCTCCCTAGCCCAGGAGGTAGGGCCAATGTAGCTAAGCTACTGTACCATGAGTGTACCTTAGAATGGCAGTGTGTTATTTTGAGTAACCATCCTCATTAACCAGAACATGGTCCTGGCCTTGGTGAATATACTTTGGTTTCGGGTTCCCTGATCACGTTGGAACCGGCACCTTGGTTACCCAAAGTGAAGGTATTCATGGGACATCTGAGGAATCCTCCTTCCAGTCACCCTCAGGGGCCAGGCTGTTTGGACCGTGGCAGTGATAGCTCTTAAACTGCAGTAGCCACTTATCAGTAACTGGATGATAGGTTGACAGTCAATATGTGAACACCAAATGGTCGACTCATGAAAAGGTTGACATGAGTTTCTTTGAAGAAAGAAAATTCATTTTCAGGACTTTTTCATACTTTACTATCCACGTGGACTACAATTGGGAATAGTAACTTTGCATGGTGAACGAAGCGAGCCATGCAAGTTAATGCAGTGCACTAATTGGAGTCCACATGCTGAAAGGAACATTTTGACACCTAAAAACATTAAAAACTCACGTCGACCTTTTCACGTGTCGACCATTTCCATGTCAACCTCTCGACCCTGTGGACCTTTTCACCATGTCAACCTTGTGAATGTCGACCATGTAGTGTTGCCCTAGACATTGTCGGCCTACTGATTGTCGACCCATTGATCCATAACCCCACTTCTCTTTTTCGATTGTTCCAGAAGGAGATCTTACAGCAAGTCCGACCAGACATACAGTACCGGCAACTGATTCACTGGCCAGGTGTCACACATCGCAGGCGGCGGCGGCCGCGCTTGTCCCTGCGGGTAACTTGGACTGCCCGGCCCCTCTCTCCTCCCGGCGGTCTCCGGGTCCCGGCGGCGGGTCGGTGCGTTCCTCCGGCGGCTTCCCGGAGCGAGGGCGCCGCCATCGTGAGTGTGGTCAGGGAGGCGGAGCAGGACTGACGTCACCTGCCTGCTCCGCCGGTCAGGCAGGGGCGGGGAGTTCGGGGCCGGACGCCGGGCAGAGATCCGGTGCCTGAGTGTCATCGATTCTGCCTCAGAAGCTGTGATTTCCAGAGCTCCCACGTTCCTGCGGTCTCCGTGTCTGCATCTCCGTGCCTCCAAGCATCTCTGTGCCTCCAAGCACTTCCGTGCCTCCAAGCATCTCCGTGCCTCCAAGTTTTCCGTGCCTCCAAGCATCTCCGTGCCTCCAAGCATCTCCGTGCCTCCAAGCATCTCCGTGCCTCCAAGCATTTCCGTGCCTCCAAGCATCTCCGTGCCTCCAAGCATCTCCATGCCTCCAAGCACTTCCATGCCTCCAAGCATCTCCGTGCCTCCAAGCACTTCCGTGCCTTCAAGCATCTCCGTGCCTCCAAGCACTTCTGTGCCTCCAAGCATCTCAGTGCCTCCAAGCACTTCCGTGCCTCCAAGCATCTCAGTGCCTCCAGCACCTCAGTGCCTCCAGTACCTCAGTGCCTCCAGTACCACAGGGCCTCAGCACTCAGCATCACTGTGCCTCCGGCACCTCAGTGCCTCCAATACCTCAGTGCTTCCAGCACCACAGTGCCTCAGCACTCAGCATCACTGTGCCTCCGGCACCTCCGTGCCTCAATACCTGTGCCTCCAGCACCTCAGTGCCTCAGCACTCAGCATCTCTGTGCCACCGACACCTCCGTGCCTCAATACCGGTGTCTCCAGCACCTCAGTATCTCCAGTACCTCTGTGCCTCAGCATTCAGTATCTTTTACAAGTCTTGTCTTTCAGGAAACCTTCAAGTATTCTTCCGTGCTTCCTGCCTGCCGTTTTAATCCTGCATGAGGAAGACCTACATCCGGCATCTCTACTGCGACCCAGTAGCGGTTCCTCTTCCCAGTCATCGGAAGAAGCCCCGAGTCCACAACATTCCCAAATCAGGTCAGTGATACCAGGTCTTGAGCTTTAACCACTTACCTGGCACTACCATATGTGATTCAACTGCAGCCAGAAGTGAGTTACCTGGCCAGGTTGTATCACATATGGCCGGCAAGCCCTTCTGTTATAAACGTCCTCCTGCTGATGCAGCCCATGAAAGTGATGTTGTGGTCCGTTAGCGCCGACATCACTTCCGACATCACGCCCCAGAATGCCTTGTAAACGGCATTCCAGGGTGCCTTTGACAGAACTAAATGTGCGGGGAGAGAAACATAATTCACCTCACCAGCACATCTATACTGATGTCTACATGTGCAGAGATCAGCTACAGCAGGAGGACTGATGATCAGCCCCCCTGCCCCACGCTCCACTGCACTATCTGCAAAAAGGTGAGGGTCATGGCTATAACATGGGGCGGGGCTATAAATGTGAAGGTGTCATGTGGACTAGGGGGGTTATGCTAGCCTATATAAAAAATAATATATATAATCCACACTCAAAATTAAGAATAATACATTAAAAAAACATTGACACATGGGTAGGGGGGTACTTAACTTGGGTCCATTGATACTGGAGGTGAGGGTGTGGGTTATGCTAGGGGATCTGTTGCTGTCAGGGAATGTGGGGGTTGACAATTCAGTGGATCATATTTGTGATGGGGGTGGGAAGTAAAATTAAAATGGGGCCTATGGACACATGGTTGGAGGATGGGGTGCAAAACGCATCCTAGGTATATTGTATTAAATAAAAAATATAAATATATCTTTAAAAATACTTTTTAGACTTACTTAGATTTAAAAAAGTCAATTTGTGCGGGGTACAGTGTGCCCAAGGGAGGGCAAGATCTAAACCTTAGGACTGCGGAATTGCCATTGCAGGAAACTGCTTCAGTGATCGTAAGCAAGGCAACATGGAAAATGCACCATTGAAGAACACAGACTGACCATTTGTGGTCACAGATGCTGAGATTATTTCCATTACAGGACTTAGTTTGAGGCAAAGTTAATGATGCTACCCTGGAACAAGCCTTTAAGATGGTGACGGAGGTAAATGGGGTGACCAGAGTAGCCTTACTTTGTGATTAAAAATGATTCCTGTACAGTGACCACTCTATACAGGCAAAGGGTTGTGGAACAGCTAGTAGTGCCCCAAGTACATGTCCCGCTGGTTCTATTAGCACATACCCATGTCGGGTGGGGGGCACCTTGGTGAAGACATAACCCGGGAGAGAGTCCTGCTTAGGTTTTATTGGCCTAGGGTACACATAGCTGTGAAAAAGCATTGCAAGGCTTGCCCTGTTTGCCAGAGAGGCTGTCCTAAACCCTTATACCAGTCCCCTTCTGTCTTACTACCAATACAGGTGCCCTTTGAATTAATTGGCATTAATTTGGTTGAGCCCCTAGAAAAGTCGGCTCAAGGCCGCCTGTATGTACTGGTTTTGCTAGACTCAGAGCCGCAACTAGGGGGGGGGGGGCTAGGGGGGCACTCGACCTGGGTGCGGAAAAGGAGAGGGCGCCGGCGCGAGGCAGTAAGCAGGAGCTTCAACTAGCAGTGCAGGACGGCGCAGGGTTGAGAGGCGCCGTCCCGCTCCGCTGCGCCAGGATGCTTACGTAGAGATGCTTCCCGCAAACACAGGCGCCGCTTCACACACATAATGTGCCAGCGCTGTGTGTGTGTGACAGTGCGCTTCAGAAATGGAGAGGAGGGGGCCCTGACTGATATAGAAGATCAGCACTAGAAGTGTGTAAAGTTAGGGAGTGGCGGGCAGCTGTATATGTACAATATGTGTGTGTGCAGACAGTGTACTTTAACCTAGTGTGCATAGGCGTGCGCAGCACATTTTATTAGGGGGTGCACCGTCGGAGTGGTGTGTCTAGCACCGCCTTTTGGGTATGTCTAGCACCATCTATTGACGGTCAATACAATATATATATCCACCCTTGTACCAATCCTAATAAAGCAGGTACATTGTCAGATGTTGTGGTGTGCACCAAACAAACACCCCTGATGGCACTCACTGCAATTACACTGCTCCTCCTCAGCCTGGTCTGGCTGCCCCTCTCTTTCCCCTGCAAGCTGCAGCAGCTTACTTACAAGTCAGCCACTCACTGACACTGACAGTCACAGACTAGTACTGCCGCTGCTGGAAAAACGAGTGACGTGTCAATGGTGCTGCCGACCGCCTGCCAGTAATTAATTTGTCTTCCTAAAATGAACGCTGGCTGCATGCTGATCTTCATCAGTGGCTGGCGTTGGCATAGCATAGAAGGAGAGAGGTGGGCGTGTGGCGGGTGTCACAGGTGGGTGTGCGAGCAGCATGACGTCATCACGTCGCATCACGCCGTTTTAGTACATGGAAGTGGAGCCAGGAGTTTGAAAGCCGGTGGCAGTGGCACCCTTGATTAACCCAGGCGTCCGGTCAGTAATGCAGTCCTGACAGGGTGCAGCGCAGAGGGGACAGTAATCAGCCTGCTCGGCGATCGCTGCATCAGGCATGTGAGATCGGGGTGCCAGACATTAGGGGGTGCCTGTGCGCACCAGGCACCCCCCCTGCGCACACCTATGCTAGTGTGTGAGAGTAGTGCAGTGTAACCCTGAGTGTGTGTGTGTTGGAGCAGTGTTGTCAACATACACACACAGGGTTACACTGCACTGCTTCAACATTGTTGAAGCAGTGCAGTATAACCCTATTTGAATGTGTGTTGGAGCAGTGAAATGTAACCGTGTTTGTGTGTGTGTGCGCATGTGCTGGAGCAGTTCAGTGTAACCCTATGTGTATATGTGTTGGAGCAGTGCAGTGTAACCCTGTGTGTGTGTGCATGTGTTGGAGCAGTGCAGTGTAACCCTGTATGTGTATGTTGAAGCAGTTCAGTGTAACCCTGTGTGTATGTGTGTTGGAGCAGTGCAGTGTAACCCTGTGTGTGTGCATGTGTTGGAGCAGTGCAGTGTAACCCTGTGTGTGTATGTTGAAGCAGTGCAGTGTAACCCTGTGTGTATGTGTGTTGGAGCAGTGAAGTGTAACCCTGTTTGTGTGTGCGTATGCTGAAGCAGTGCAGTGTAACCCTGTGTGTGTATGTGTTGGAGCAGTGCAGTGTAACCCTGTGTGTGTGTTCGTGCATGTATGTGGGCTGGAGCAGTTTAGTGTAACGCAGTGTGTGTCTGCTGGAGCAGTGCAGTGTAACCCTGTGTTTGTACTGGAGCAGTGCAGTGTAACCGCGTATGTGTGCATGTGTGCTGGAGTAGTGCAGTGTAATCCTGTGTGTGTACTGGAACAGTCCAGTGTACGTGTGTGTGTGTGTGTGTGTGTGTGTGTGTGTGTGTGTATTGGAGCAGTCCAGTGTAACACGGTGCATGTGTGTGTACTGGAGCATTGCAGTGTAACCTACTGTGTGTGTCTGTTGGAGCAGTGCAGAGTAACTCTGTGTGTGGGTGTACTGGAGCAGTGCAGTGTAACCCAGTGTGTGTGTACTGAAGCAGTGCAGCGTAACCCGGTGTTGTGTGTGTATGCTGAAGTACCTGGGGTGGGTACTTCATTTGTATGTATAGGAGGGGTGTATTTAATCACAGTATATTGGGGTATGTGTATATACAGGGGCACGTATATGTTTATTCTGGTAGGATGTGTATTTTCAGGGGCTGTGTAGATATGTACCGTACTGTGTATTATTGATGGTGTGTACATGTATGGGAGGATGTATTTCTGTATATTGGGAGACGGGGGAGGGGGCGCCAAATAACTGCCTTGCCACGGGTGACAGAAACCCTAGTTTCGGCCCTGCTAGACTACGCAACACGCTATGCAGAAGCAATACCCTTTTGAAATATACAGTCTAGCACGATAGCTAGGGTACTAGTCTATGTGTATGCCTGGTTGGGAATCCCTAAGGAAATTCTTAACGATCAGGGTACGCCTTTCATATAAAGGCTAATGAGGGATATGTGTCAACTGCTAGGGGTGAAGTGAAAAAGTCATTGATTACCATGGAACCTATCTTGTCATAGAGCAAAAGCTACAGGTAGAAAGGATGGTACAGTGGAACAAGAACAGGTTCTCTTCCCTGCTAGGGTGCACACCTTTGATTGAACATGATATTGTCACGCCTCCCAGGGTAGCAGTGAAACAAAAGCACTACGGGATCCCTGAGGCTAGGTGAAGTGCAGTTAGAAGGGAGGTGGAGAGCATGGTCAAACAGGGTAATTGAATAATCTAGTAGTGAGTGGTCTAGCCCAATTGTCCTGTTACAAAACCCAATGGCAGCTTACAGTTCTGCAATGGCTTTAGAAAGTTAAACAGCATGTCCCAGATTGATGCCTATACAATGCCATGGGTGGACGAACTGGTGGAAAGTTTTGCCAGCAAATATTTAATCACCCTTGATCTCACAAAAGGCTACTGGCCGATTCCTATTACGCCCATAGCCAAAGAAAAGGGCTTTTGGCTAAACCTGAAGGCCTTTTCCAGTACAAAGTCCTACCGTTTGGTTTGCATGGAGCGCCGGCCACTTTCCAAAGGGTAATGAACAAGGTACTGGAACCCCATACTGCCACCTATCTAGATGACATAGTTATACACTCACAAGACTGGGAATCACATCTTCCTAAAGTGGAGACAGTACTGGCCTCATTGAGATTCACAGGTTTCATGGGTAACCCTGAGAAATGTGCAGTGGCTCTAAGAGAAGCTAAGTATATGTGTTACGTAGTTGGACATGGTCAGGTGAAACCTCAAATAGGAAAACTTGAAGCAGTTCAAAATTGGTTGAGGCCTAACACCAAGTCGCAGTTGGGAACCTTCTTGGACTTGGTAGGTTATTAGAGGCCACTTATCAGTCACTTTGTGACTAGAGCAACTCTATTAAACACTGTCCCAATAGGCTGGAGTGAACCAGTATTGCTGAAACAGCATGGGCAGATCTTTGTCTGGCCCTCTGTACCTCTCCAGTTCTACATGCACCCGATTTTGCCTGCATATTTTTCTTGCAGACAGATGTGTCTGATGTTGGCTTAGGTGCAGTACTGTCCCAGGAAAGTGAGGGGGTAGAACACCCTGTATTTTATTTCAGCAGGAAGTTGTTGCCAAAGGAACAAAAATCTGCTATAGTAGAGAAGGAGTGCCTGACCATAGAGGCACTTTGGTATTATTTCCTGGGGAGAGAGTTTTCCTTAATTATCAGCATGGTCCATTACTGTGGATGCAGAGAAAGCAAGAGATGAACACCAAGATCACCAGGTGGTTCTTGGCGCTACAACCTTTTCGGTTTACAGTGGACCATAGGTCTGGGGTCCTACACAAAAATGCAAATGCCAGGTCCTGGAAGTTTTCAAAAGAGGTCCGTGTCACCTGACTTGTTGATGCTAGGCAGAGGGATATGTGGCAAAAGGGGCAGTGTGCTATAAAGGAACCAGGAGTGTTCAGCTGTTGAGCTCAGGAACTCATTTATTTGGAGGATAACTAATGTGTGTTTTACCTGCTTGTTAATTGTACAGTCTTTCTCCCCTCCCACCTGGCACAGCTGAAGGCATGTGAGTAATCGAAACAGAGCAGCTGTGAGGAGCTCCTTTTTAAAGGCAAGGAGGGAGTGTCATTTGCCTGTCAGTCTGGGAGGGGGAGGAGTTGTCTAGGGTATATAAGGTCTGTCTGTATGACCGATGCCGGAATAGCTGTCTGGTGGCTAGAGGGGAGGTCTCAGTTAGTTAGTGATAGGGCTGTGAACATCTTAATATGAAATCATTACTGGCATGCGGCCATCCTAAAAAATAAAACCGAGATGAAGGAGTCCAGAGTCAGCGTGTGCTTCCACGTCTTCATCGCAACTATAAATTTGGTTTCACCCTTAGTAAAAATGCTGTTCTTTCCCATGTGACATACACAGAATGGTTCATAGTCAAATTGTACATCTTAAACTGAAAGGTAACACTGAAAAGTGACTGATTTAGATACTGTAGATTCTGAGTCTGCATACTTTGCAGTGTACACTTTGAAAAGATGAGCTAAGCTGTCAGTACTGCACACATATTGTGTAACAATATTAAACTGTTTTTCTATATATTTTACTTTTAATACAGCTTTGATTGATGTAAATCCTCAATCCATTCAGAGCAGGTAATGAAGTCATCTGACATTGTGGTACCTCTGTTATCAATCACACACTCAGTGATCTGCGTTTTGTCTCCCATAGGAGCATCTTTTCAAGGGGAGACATCAGGATCTCATCTAGTTGAGCAAAGATCAGCATTTTTTTCCAATAACCCTGAATTACATTAGATCCCATGGGGCTGTTTCAAAGAAAATTCACAATTCAAAAAAGCACATTTCAATAGTTGTCTTTAAGTTGCTAAAATGGGATATTCGGAGTCAATATCTGAGCGGCCCATTCTCATTAGGTACATTAATAGGATACAGGTCTTAACTATTTCATATACACAATCACTAAAACAAACAACTAAGTCAACAAGCAGTAAAAGTAGTACTATACCATTCATAATGACCACACAGGGCCGGCAACAGAAATCTTGGGGCCCGGTACAGTGATATCTCTGGGGCCTCCTCAGATTATATTAAAAATATATATATGTTAAAGTGCAACAGAATTTGCTACACTATATAAGAAGCTGTTTATATATATATATATATATATATATATACACATATAAAAAATATGTATATCTCTCCTTCCTCCCCCACATACACCACAGTCTGTGTCTCCCACTCTCTTTTCTCCTACACACCCCACAGTCTCTCTCCCCAATGACTTCATGCTGCATTCCCAGCTCCCCCACCCTATCCCAAAGCCCTGTATCTCCTCACCAATCCACTCTTACCCCGGGGAGAGACTCGCCTGTGCTTCAATCCCCAGTATCCAGACCTGAACACCGCACAGCAGGTACCATGCGCCCCTCACACCCCATCAGAAGAGGTCTACACCGGCACAGGGCATGGGAATCCTGGCCAACGGAGCTGCCGCCCTGTTCCATAACTATCTGCAACAGAGCTGGACATGGAAGAGCAGGTGCACACTTGTGCCGCACAGTCACTGTGTGTGAGAGGCTCCTGTCACTCTGAGGCTGTGTCCACACCCTATTTGGACAAGACGGCTCATAGCCCTGCCAGGCACTAAATGGAGTATCCTTGGGGCCCCTTTAATCTTGGGGCCTGGTACAGGTGTCCCCTTTGACCCCCCTGTCACTGGCCCTGTGACCACATAATGTACAGACATAAAGCAACAATGTTCAATGCTTAGCATAATATTTATATGTTCTTTATTGTTTGGTTTTCAGAAGAAATTGTTGATTTCACTGGTTCAGTTGGTTAATACTCTATGTAGTTGGAATGAGCATTCCTGGAGAATAATTATGAATTTAGAACTTTTTACTTTTTAATACTACTGAAGCTGGTCACTGCCTTTTTATTATCAGTATAAGGAAAGGTTTTATCTTGTAGATTTCTAGTAGCTAGGAGTACAAAATGGGATGTAGTAATAATGTTGATATTCAGAATGTTGACGTGAAATGTTGACGAACTGTAATACTGCACATACTGTAGGGGAGGGTTAGGTTTAGGCTACAGGTGAGGCGGATAGGGTTAGGCACTAGATTTTATGAATAGGAATACTTAAGCACAAGTTACTGTACTTAATTAGTGCATCCGTTATTTTTGTTTAATCACCTGTTATGGATATCACTAAAACCTGGACCGTGTGCCTCGAGGAATGACGTTGAGAACACTGTTCTACAGTGTAAATAGCCTGTTGGATTTCAGTATACAATTCAACATAACATTCTAGTAATAAAATGTATGATAGAATTAGCAATTGTTTATTTTCACGTTAAACTCCTTTGTACAAAATTAAAAACTTTGATATGATTTTAGTGGTGTAAAAATACAGTGGATCTCAAAATGGGTTCTCAGGACCTCAAACACTTCACATTTTCCAGGTCACATGGCAGGTGCGCAGGTGTAATCATTACCTATTGACACATTTGAAAAGATGCACATGTACAGCTAATTTTTTAACTTGTGATTATGTGAGGAGACATGGAAAACATGCACCATTTGGGAGCCTGACTACTGAGTTTAATAATATATATAACAATGCAATCAAAAGGGCGGGGAGTCGCACAGCAAGACACTGAGGTTGGGCCCACTTTTACCCCTACATGTGTGTTTAGTGTGTATGTAGCCCCAAACCTGCAGGGAATCTCCACCATGCTTTACTGTTGCCGCAGACACTCATTATTGTACCGCTCTCCAGCCCTTCAGCGACCAAACTGCCTTCTTTTACAGTCAAATATTTAAAATTTTAACTCATCAGTCCTGAGCTCCTGCTGACATTTTTCAACATCCCAGTTCCTATGTTTTCGTGCATAATTGAGTTGCTTGGCCTTGTTTCCACATCGAAGGTATGACTTTTTAGCCACACTTCTTCCATGAAGACCACTTCTGGACAGACTTCTCCGAACAGTAGATGGGTGTACCTGAGTCCAACTGGTTTCTGGCTCTTCTGAGCTGATTGCACTGCTGGACATCATCCGATTTCAAAGGGAAGTAAGCATGATGTGTCTTTCATCTGATGCACTAAGTTTCCTTGGCCAACCACTGCGTCTATGTCTCAATGTAGCCCATTTCTTTGTGCTTCAATGCTGAGAAATACAGGCAGGTACTACTTATCCATCATGCAATACCATCAGGGAGGCATCTGATTGTCTCCAAATTTATTCAGCAGCAGGACAACATTGGCCAATGTCATTAATAACTATCTTCAATGTAAAGAAAGCCAAAGAGCCCTGGAAGTGATGATATGGCCCCCACAGAGCCCTGATCTCAACATCATCGAGTCTGTCTGTAATCACATGAAGAGATGGAGGACTTGAGCAAGCGTGCATCCACAGAAGATCTGTGGTTAGTTCTTCAAGATGTTTGGAAGAATCTCCCTGCGGGTTCCTTCAAAAACTGTGTGCAAGTGCATTTAGAAAGATTGAAACTGTTTTGAAGGCAAAGCGTGGTCACACCAAATTTGATTTAATTTACAGTAGATTTCTCTGCAGTTCATTTTCTTTGCATTTTGTTAATTGATCAAAATAAACTATTATCACATCTATTTATGAAAGCATTCTTACTATCTTACTATGTAACATATATATATATATATATATATATATACACACAATGCTAAGACCTTACTCTGCACTAACTAAAGCTCTAACCTCGGGAAATACCCTCTGTTAGACTGTTAGACAAGATATAAAACATACAAGAAAATAGATGGAGTTTCCAAGGGAGCTAAAATTGGTGTGATGGGATCTTATAATTCTCTATTATGCATATAGTGTCCCAAAATTTGACAAAAATATTGTATATATTCATTATTTATTCATACATTCCACAACGTAGTAGTAAAAACATTGATTCACAGTTTTACAGTTTACTGTGTCATCAGATTTGTACAATACATTCACAATAAAAATATAGAACAGTAAAAAACATTTAAAATGTTTTGTATGTGGAAATATAATATAATTATTGATCCAGTTTTTGAAGTCTATTCGACGACCATTTGATAACTTCAGATCTGTAGATAACAAACCAACGCGTTTCATCCAATGGACTTCATCAGGAGTCTATAATCAGGAACGTCATCTGGTAAACTTAGTAAGGTATATATTGATGCAACTACAAATATCTATCCCATGAATAAAGGATCAATAAAGCACTTCTTTGATACTGTATATAATAGATAATTGTTGTTGGCAACAAATTTGTTGTATGTAAATTGTGCTTGTCTGCAATAGAAATCACTCCTGAGTAACAATCTGCCCAGCAGTGATTTCTATTGCATATCTATTATATTATATCGGAATTACCATAAATAGCTTTATCTGAGAATGGGCAGTATACAAGACCAGAAGAAAAAAAGTATTCCCTGTTGTGGGCACACGCAGACTATTATATTCTCATAAAGTCAAATATTCTTGTGATAGATGACCAATAATTCTAAAATTTAACTTTTATTATTTGTGTGAAAAATAATAAAGCATAAAATGCTTAGCCACTGTGATTTATTGTTTCTTCACTGTCTCTAATGTTCTTGTACAATGTTTCAATATTTGTTGCAATATTGGTTGCTAAATGCCTTCTACCGATACATTTATATCCTTAGAATTAATAACTCCTCTGTGTGATTTTAATGCCAGGTCTAATGTACCACCAATATTCTTATTTAATTCCGTGCTTACAGTGTGCGCATCACTGACTCCTAAAGCACTGTTTATTAATTTTAAACAGTATGGTGGACCTTATAACTTCGTTCTCTAAGGTGCCGTGTGATGTTATAAGGTCCACCACACTGTTTAAAATTAATAAAGAGTGTGATGCCCTTTGTCTCTTTTTTTCCCTATTTTTGTAGTATATTTTTAACTGTAACTTTTTGTTTCAATCATAGGTGACCTTCAGCAGTCGCAAAAGATACCACATTGTTTACCCTATCGCTGCATTTATAGATTCAATGTAATAGTAGGTGGTATTAGTAGTAATAGTAATATGTAATACTGTAGTAGGTGGCAAGTTAACATCAATTAGATCCAGTTTTAGCTTTTCCTGCCTACTTGCTATTAAGGGGTATAATGAGGATATTCTGTGCAATTATGACTGCAGTAAGACTGATTATGGAGTGATTATGGGGCCAGGAATTGAAAGTGCGGTCCTACATCCCAAGATTGGATATATGAGGCTGCCATTAATACCTGTGACCCAGCAATGGTAGAAGCCCTGAGAGAGAGTATAAACAAAGGGATGTGGGCTTTACAGAATAAAGTTTACTCTAATAGGCAAAGGTTAAAGTGAGCCGGAACGGCAGTTCCATTTGGAAACAGAACCTCCACGACGTCAGCTGCTGCCGCAGGCGCCCGCTGAGATTTTGTTACCAGCGGGCCCCCGGCTCCCTCTTCGCAGCGGCAGCCTGAGTTCACTCCTGAGCTCTAGCTTCCGGCTTTTTCAGTGTGAAGCATGCACTGTGGGAGAGACGTCATGACGTCTCTCCTATAGTTCCGAGGAGCAGGCGGCAAGGAAGGATAGCAGCTGTCAGACACAGGAGTGGGGCTTAAGGTATTGTGTTTTTTTTTTTTTTTTGTGTGTAAGCGGCACTACTAGAGGGGGCAAAACTAAAGAGGGCATATCTACTGGGGGCATATCTACAAGGGGCATATCTAAAGGGTCCATATCTACAGGGGGCATAACTAAAGGGGGCATATCTACTGGGGGCATAACTAAAGGGGGCATATCTACAGGGGCCATATCTACAGGGGGCAAAACTAAAGGGGGCCTATCTACTGGGGGCATAACTAAAATAGCTGAAGGGGGCATATATACAGGGAGCATATCTACAAGAAGCATAACTGAAGGGGACATATCTACAGGTGGCAAAACTAAAGGGGGTAGATCTACAAGGGGCATAACTAAAGGGGGAATATCTACTGGGGTCATATCTGCAAGGGGCATAACCAAAGGGGGAATATCTACTGGGGTCATATCTACAAGGGTCATAACTAAAGGGGGAATATCTACTGGGGGCATAACTACAGGGGACAAAACTAAAGGGGGCATATCTACAAGGGGCATAACTAAAGGGGGAATATCTACAGGGGGTATATCTACAGGGGGCAAAACTAAAGGGGACATAACTAAATGAGGCATATCTACAAGGGCCATATCTACAGAGGGCAAAACTAAAAGGGGCTTATCTACTGGGGGTATAACTAAAAGGGGGAATATCTACAGGGGAATAGCTGAAGGGGCAAATCTACAGGGAGCATTACTACAAAAAGCATAACTGAAGGGGACATATCTACAGGGGGCAAAACTAAAGGGGGCATATCTACAAGGGGCATAACTAAAGGGGGAATATCTACAGGGGGTATATCTACAGGGGGCAAAACTAAAGGGGGCATGTCTACTGGGGGCCTAAAGGTGGAATATCTACAGGGGGCATAACTAAAGGGGGCATAACTACAGAGGGCATATCTACTGGGGGCACTGCTAATGAGGGCATTGCATAGGGGGCAATTCATAAGGGGCACTACTTCTTGGGACATAAGGGGCACTACTACTGGGGTACTGCATAAGGGGCACCAATACTATGCGCTCTACATAAGGGGCACTACCACTACAGTGGGCATTGCATAAGGGGCACTACTACATTATGTGTATTTGGGCTGCTACTACTGTGGGCTTTCTGTATAAGGGGAACTAATATGTGTCATAACATGAATAAGGGACACTACTATGTGGTAAAAAGTAAAAGAAGCTGTACAGTAGAAAACACATCCAGGTGTGAAATCTCTCAAGAACCCATCTGTATCTTATCTTGGATCATTTGATTGTCCACAATGAGTTAGAGTGTAGTAAAGGACAGGACAGTGAGTTCTGACATTTGATAAGAACTCATTACTGGATAGTAAATAGACCCAAAGATAATTTGCTGATAGAAATTTAGCTTAATGGTTTGTTTGCAGCAAGAGTTGGTTAGTACATTTGACATCTAGCTCCAGATTGAACTAAATTTTGACCACTGCCTACCAGGTTGGACTTTTGCCCATTAGCCTCCAGATTAAGCTCAAATTTGACTGCAAACTTGAAAACTGACCTATTTATTAGTAAACTACAGTAGTTGTGTTATGCACACCAGTGCCTGCAGGAAAGTACTGGTGTCAGAACTGTTATGCACTCCAGTGCCTGCAGGAATGTACTGGTGTTTGAACTGTTATGCAAAACAAATGGACTCACAGACAGACTGGGGAATATGACATAACGTACACAGAAGGTGATAGGGTAACAAAATACACACAAAGTGAACAGAGAAGCCCAGAGGCTAAGGAACTGGGTATCTCCCTTGTATTAGAACTGCTCAGATGGGAAAAGCAAGATGTTGTGTTTTAATACGTAGAGAACCCGAAATGCTGTTGCTAAGGGCAACAGCAAAACCCTAAAGGGTTACCAACGGGTGTGGCAGTAAACTCCTTGGTCAGAGATGGAATGATAGACACAAGGAGAGTCTCCACAATCCTAATTCTCACTTGCAGTGCACAGGTTCAGTTTACTGCCACTAAACTGACCCCTGACACCTAGCACAGTGAGACAGGATTAGACAGGCAAGTCTTAGAATACAGCCGCAAACTTGCTAAGTTCACAGAGTAGTAACAGAACCCCAGCAAGCTAAACGACTGACTCCAGTCTTACTGCTAGGTCTGGATTGGCAGAGTGTAATACCAAATCCCCAGGCCTATTTGCAGTAAGCAACAAACAAATACAAAGCTACACAGTACTGGTTAACTTTCAGGAACTGACTAACCAACAAAGATTCAGCAGCATCTGCTTACCCTGAGAAGAGGCCTTATAAAGCAGGTGCTGTCCACGCCCCACTCAGACCTCACAGACTGTGAGCACAAAAACCAGCACCGGATCCCCTGCCGTGCACAGAGCCTATAACCACTACACAGCAAAAGACCCGAACCGGAGTATCAGCTGCGCTCAGGTTACTCCGCTAGCACTTGTCTCCCGGTTGCCATGACGACGTGGCAGCACAGGGCAGGAGACCCTAACAGTACCCCCCCCTCTGACGAGGGGTCAAAGAACCCCTACCACCGGGTTTATCGGGGAACTGCGAGAAGATAGAGCGTATCAGTCTGGGGGCATGAAGATCACAACTGCGCACCCACGACCGCTCCTCCGGGCCATACCCCCTCCAGTGCACCAAAAATGACAGCCGACCCCGAACCACCTTGGAGTCAAGAATCCTTTCAACAACAAACTCCCTCTGGCCACGTATCAGAAGAGGGGAAGGTCTTCCACTGGAAGAAGGATTACTAATCGCCCGTTTTAAAAGGGAACAATGAAATGTTTTATTGATACCCAAAGAACGGGGCAGATCTAACTGAAATGCCACCGGATTGATAACCCTGGTGATCTTATAAGGGCCGATGAACCGGGGGCCTAACTTATGAGATGGCTGTCTCAACTTCAAATTCTTGGTAGACAACCAGACGAAGTCTCCTAATTTGAAGCTGCAGGGTCTTTTCCGCTTATCAAAAACCCTTTTGGTCACTAATGACACAGACACAAGGGCTTTCTTCACTTTCCGCCAAATACCTCTAAGGACCGAAACCACAGAGGAACCACCAGGCGTGGAGTCCAGGGGGTCAAAAGAATTGGCCTTAGGATGATGCCCATACACACAAAGGAAGGGAGAGATCCCTGTAGCAGAGTGAGCCGCGTTGTTATAGGCAAACTCCGCCATGGACAGATGAGCAACCCAGTCAGTCTGACACTTGGAGACATAACACCTGAGGAACTGCTCCAAGGACTGGTTCACCCTTTCAGTCTGCCCATTAGACTGCGGATGGTAGCCTGACGACAAGCTGACAGAAATCTGGAGATCGGAACAAAATGCCCTCCAGAATTTGGCCACAAACTGGGATCCGCGGTCAGAGACCACATCAAGTGGCAACCCGTGGAGACGCACAACATGCAGCATAAATAATTCAGACAGGCGTCTGGCCGATGGCAGCCCAACCAGTGGAACGAAGTGCGCCATCTTTGAAAACCTGTCAACGACAACCCAGATGGCTGTCATCCCCGAGGATTTGGGCAAGTCCACCACAAAATCCATTGAAATGTGGGTCCATGGCTTAGATGGGATAGAGAGTGGATGTAATGGGCCAACAGGAACCCCTCTAGGAGTCTTATTTCGGGCACAGATGTCACATGCCCGAACCCACTGATCCACATCCTTAGCCACCGAGGGCCACCACACCGTCCTAGATAGCAACTCCCGAGTTCTGGCAATACCCGGGTGACCTGTCGACTTCTTGGCATGGAATTTCAGGAACACTCGCTGTCTTAACCTAGGAGGCACAAACAAAAGACCTACCGGAAGGTCTGGAGGAGCCTGCTCCTGTGCTCTAAGGACTAATGATAAGAGGTCCTGGGTAATGCCCACTTTAATACATGATGGGGAAACAATGGGCAACGGCTCCTCGGTGGTCTCCTGGATTGGAGCAAAACTCCGCGAGAGCGCATCAGCCTTGATGTTTTTTGACCCAGGGCGATATGTTATCAAAAAATTAAAGCGAGCAAAAAACAAAGCCCATCGTGCCTGCCTGGCATTGAGACGCTTTGCTGACTCTAAATATGCCAGATTCTTATGGTCAGTGAGAATTGAGACCACAAACTTAGCCCCCTCAAGCCAGTGTCTCCACTCCTCGAGTGCATCCTTAATAGCCAACAATTCCCGGTTACCCACGTCATAATTCATCTCGGCAGGCGAAAATTTACGGGAAAAGTAAGCACAGGGATGAAGGCGATTATCAGACACTCCCATCTGAGAAAGCACTGCCCCAATACCCATCTCAGAGGCATCCACCTCCACCACAAAAGGACGCTCTGGATCTGGGTGTCGCAGCACCTTGGCTGAAACAAATGCCCTTTTGAGACGGGCAAAAGCCGCTTTAGCCTCACAAGACCAGTGAGCAACATCTGCCCCTTTCTTAGTGAGTGCCACCAAGGGCGCCACTATAGACGAAAATCCAGCGATAAATCGTCTATAAAAATTCGCAAAGCCCAGGAAACGCTGAAGCGCCTTCAAACTAGTGGGCTGCACCCAATCCAGGACTGCCTGTACCTTGGAACCCTCCATTTGGAAACCTTTTGGGGAGATAATATATCCTAGAAATGCGATTTGCTGAACTTCAAATTCGCACTTCTCCAGCTTCGCCCCAAGCCGGTGGTCTCTGAGTTTCTGGAGGACTAAGCGTACATGCTTCCGATGTTCCTCCAGGTAGTGGGAGAAGATTAGGATGTCATCTAAGTATACAACTAAGAATCTATCCAAATATTCCCTGAGCACATCATTCATGAAATCCTGGAAGACTGCCGGGGCATTACAGAGCCCAAAAGGCATCACCAAATATTCATAATGCCCTGAGTGGGTATTAAAGGCAGTCTTCCATTCATCCCCCTCTCTTATTCGGATTAGATTGTACGCACCGCGTAGGTCAATCTTAGAAAAAATGGTGGCAGTACGAAGCTGGTCAAACAAGACCGAAATGAGAGGCAGTGGGTATAAGTTTTTAATCGTGATACGGTTCAATTCCCTGAAGTCGATGCAGGGTCGCAACGAACCGTCCTTTTTACCCACGAAGAAGAACCCCGACCCAACTGGAGACTGTGAAGGTCTGATAAATCCCTTAGCCAAGTTCTCCTGAATGTACTCTGCCATAGCCTGAGTCTCAGGACGTGACAGGGAGTACAACCTGCTCTTGGGAAGCTTAGCATTTGGCAACAAATCAATGGCACAGTCATAGGGGCGATGGGGAGGTAGTACCTCTGCAACTTTTTTGGAGAACACGTCCGCAAAATCTGCATAACACCCTGGCAATCCTGGCAAACTTAGCTGCGAGAGCCTGACTGGAAGGCTCAAGCAACTCCTGAAACAATCAGTACCCCAACTAAGAATCTCCCCAGAGACCCAGTCAAATTGAGGATTGTGGGCCCTTAACCAGGGTAACCCCAACACCAATGGGGCAAAAGTACAGACAGTCACATAAAAGGACAATTTTTCAGAGTGTGTGGCTCCAATAAACAAAGAAATCTGGCTAGTGCAAGAGGTAATTTTACCTTGGGATAATGGTTCCCCGTTTAACCCACAAATCTCAATTTCCGATGCCAAGGGTACTAAGGGAACAGAGTGTTTCAGGGCGAATTGGCGGTCCATAAAAACCCCGTCGGCCCCACTGTCCACAAAGGCCTCAGTCTTGACAGTTTGACCGAGGATCTTCAAGGTCACCGGAATGATAAAAGTCTTCTTGGGAAATTCTGACTTCTGGCCTGACAGGATATTTCCCATCACCCTCAGGCCCTGAAGTTTTCCGGCTTTTCTGGGCATGATACTACCACATGACCTTTATTCCCACAGTACAAACACAACCCCTGCTGTCTCCTCCGCGTCTTCTCACGCGAGGAGAGGCGGGTAGCCCCAATCTGCATAGGCTCCTCGGAAAATTCCTCAGAGTCTGAGGTTCCCTTGGGAAGGAAGGAAATCTCAGTCTCCCTTTCAAGCCTACGCTCTCTCAGCCGTCTATCCACCCGGATGGATAACTGCATGAGCTGATCCAAGCTATCAGGCAAGGGATATTGTACCAGTTGGTCCTTTATCTGGTTAGAAAGACCTCTTCAGTACTGGTGGCCAACCTCCGAAACTCCGTACAGTAAACCTCAACTGGCCTTCGCCCTTGCTTAAGGATCGAAATCTGAGCCTCGGCTGAGGCCGTCTTGTCAGGGTCATCATACAACATGCCCAGTGTCGTAAAAAAAGCATCAACACTTTTAAGCGACGGACAGTCAGGCTGCAACCCATATGCCCAGACCTGTGGGTCTCCTTGTAGCAAGGAAATCACTATGCCCACCCGCTGAATCTCCGACCCAGAAGACTGAGGCCTAAGCCGGAAGTATAGCTTGCAGCTCTCCTTGAAACAAAAGAACTGCGAGCGATCTCCAGAAAAACGATCCGGGAGATTTACTTTCGGCTCCTTAACCCCTGCAGGTGCTGCTGCTGCGGGAGCTCCGCCAGCAGCCTGGGAGGTGTGCATTTTAATGGACAAATCATTAAATTGTCGAGTCAGGACCTGCACCTGATCGACCACCTGTTGCAACGTATTTTGAGGGGTATGCTCCATATTCCCACAAAATTTCAACAGGAGTATTAGGCTGCTGAATATGTTATGCACACCAGTGCCTGCAGGAAAGTACTGGTGTCAGAACTGTTATGCACTCCAGTGCCTGCAGGAATGTACTGGTGTTTGAACTGTTATGCAAAACAAATGGACTCACAGACAGACTGGGGAATATGACATAACGTACACAGAAGGTGATAGGGTAACAAAATACACACAAAGTGAACAGAGAAGCCCAGAGGCTAAGGAACTGGGTATCTCCCTTGTATTAGAACTGCTCAGATGGGAAAAGCAAGATGTTGTGTTTTAATACGTAGAGAACCCGAAATGCTGTTGCTAAGTGCAACAGCAAAACCCTAAAGGGTTACCAACGGGTGTGGCAGTAAACTCCTTGGTCAGAGATGGAATGATAGACACAAGGAGAGTCTCCACAATCCTAATTCTCACTTGCAGTGCACAGGTTCAGCTTACTGCCACTAAACTGACCCCTGACACCTAGCACAGTGAGACAGGATTAGACAGGCAAGTCTTAGAATACAGCCGCAAACTTGCTAAGTTCACAGAGTAGTAACAGAACCCCAGCAAGCTAAACGACTGACTCCAGTCTTACTGCTAGGTCTGGATTGGCAGAGTGTAATACCAAATCCCCAGGCCTATTTGCAGTAAGCAACAAACAAATACAAAGCTACACAGTACTGGTTAACTTTCAGGAACTGACTAACCAACAAAGATTCAGCAGCATCTGCTTACCCTGAGAAGAGGCCTTATAAAGCAGGTGCTGTCCACGCCCCACTCAGACCTCACAGACTGTGAGCACAAAAACCAGCACCGGATCCCCTGCCGTGCACAGAGCCTATAACCACTGCACAGCAAAAGACCCGAACCGGAGTATCAGCTGCGCTCAGGTTACTCCGCTAGCACTTGTCTCCCGGTTGCCATGACGACGTGGCAGCACAGGGCAGGAGACCCTAACAAGTTAGATTTACCATTTACCAAAATGGGCTAAGCTTTGGCCACTAGCTACTTAACTAGGCTCAGCTTCACCATGCTAATCAAGAGATAGGCTCCGTGAGCCTAATTCAGGTTCAGTCGCAATAGCCCGAAAATTGCAAATGGGCGATTTTCAGACTATTATGCATGAACTGCATGTGTGGACTTTCACAGTGTGATTGCATCCTGGAAGGATACGATCGCAATGTGATTGACAGCGGCGGGTGGTAGTGGGCGGCGATGCAGACTTAGGGGGGAGTAATGCAAACAATGCAGGTATGTCCGGACTGTTTTAGGAGCGGCTGTGTGACATAACACGTGGCCGCCTGCAGGGGGTCAACCTCTAATGGCTGATTCCGTGATGTGATCGCAATTTAATTGCAATTGCATCACTGAGCGGCAATTAGCATGCTGGGCGGCCTTGCCCTGTGCTGGGC
This sequence comes from Pseudophryne corroboree, assembly GCF_028390025.1. NCBI lineage: Eukaryota > Metazoa > Chordata > Amphibia > Anura > Myobatrachidae > Pseudophryne > Pseudophryne corroboree. The sequence continues at coordinate 133,240,008 of NC_086451.1, forward strand.
AGCCCCCAGCATGTGATCGCAAGCAGTAGCAGTTTGCAGGGGCATTTTAAGAGAGGAGGGGACCCGCATGCAGCCTCCATCGTGGGCCCCTCCTCTCTGGCAGCAAGAAGACTCTGGCATAATGGCAGGATCTACTGCACATGGCCTTGTTCCCAGGGACATCTCCAGAACGCATGCGCAAATCACTCGGACATGGCCGAAGCGGCCATTTTTCAAGTGATTTGTGTCCTCACTGCAGTGGTGCCTCCACGGGACTCCGGATGGGTAAGTATAATATATGGGTACAGGCAGGCTTGGACTGGCCCACAGGGGTACAGGGGAAACCACAGGTAGGCCCCACTGCCTGGGGGCCCACCCCCTGCTCTAAGGATCAGGTTCTAGACTGTGCACTTGATTTATACATTATACATATGTTACCTTATATTGAACTATGGTGCATTTTCTACAGTGCATTGCTGTTATTAATCTGGTACATTATCATGCATGCAGCAGCTGAATTTACTGTGTATATTTATGAAGGGGCCCAGACATTGCACTCTCTAATGGTTAGTCAAACCAATGAGGTGGCAGGCCACACCCCCTCAGCAGACTGGCCACAACCCTAAACATGGGCCCCTACCACTGCATTACCCCAGTGGGCCCTACATGCCCCAGTCCGACACTGGGTACAGGGTGTGCAGTGTGGGCCCCCTTGGACCCAGGTGCCGTGTGCACTGCACACACTGCACCCATTATAGAAAAACCTATGGCAGTTTTGCTATTTTGCCAAAACTGCTAATGCCAGGCCTTATGGAACTCAACTTACATAACTCCACAAGGGGTTTGTAATTTTAATGTGACAAAAATTAACAGCTTTAATTATGCTATGCCCCTTTGTGTTCCTCTGTAGCTTGCGTTGAGCGAACGATAGCGCCCATAACGGAATATAGGATCAAAATTTGGATTGCACCTCCAGTGAGTAGAATGTAATAAACTACAAAAATGGTCCTGTCATTTTTTACCGTATCTGCTACGGGTGCTCCTCTGGTAACGCCAAGAACCATGGATTAATATTTAATTATAGTAAGACATCTCAAATTTACATCTCTATAGATTTACCAACTTTTCAACACTTATTTATATTTACAACCATGAAACTCAGAAAATCAGAAACTCCTGTGCGAAGAACTGGTAGAACGGGTGTGGGACCAGCATACCGGCGCCGGGAGCCCGACCGCTGGCTTACCGACAGTGTGGCGAGCGCAAATGAGCCCCTTGCGGGCTCGCTGAGCTCGCCACGTGCGCCACGCTATTTTATTCTCCCTCCAGGGGGGTCGTGGTCCCCCACGAGGGAGAATATGTGTCGGTATGCCGGCTATCGGGATTCCGGCGCCGGTATGCTGATCGTATGCTGGTCGCCGGGAGCCCGACCGCCGGCATACTGAAGACCACCCGGTAGAACAGCTAGTGGTATATATTACGCAAAATACAATAACATATGCTCCTGCCAATGAGCAATCGGCTGATTGTGTTTTATGCAAATTGCAGAAACAGACATTTAGGGGCCCATTTATCATTAATCAGTTTTTCAATATGTAATTAGAATGGCAGGATATATCATCGGGCATCTGCAAGGAAAGGAGCCCATTCTTATATTGTGCTCAGTGAACTGCCAATACTCCGGGGCATGTGTGGCCCCACTGACCGCATGTGTACAGGGGTTGGGTATGGGTGACCAGCGTTTGGGATCCTGACGGGAACCTGAGGTTTAGAATGCCAGCGGGGGCAAGCGGACTCTATGGGTGGACACCCACGAGTAGAAATAGTCCCTGGTAGTGGCATGTCGACTGTCAGGCTTTGAAGTGCTCGGGATCCTGGCATTGGTTATGTGACCGCATCCTGTTCACAGTTGCAATTTCTGTGGAGAATTCCAGGGGATCCGTATAGAACTACATTTGCGGTGTGGAGCCCATAGGCTACAGTGGGCTTATGCCATCTTCTGATGGTGGTAGTTGCGGGTGCCAATCTCCAGAATGATTTGCTTTCTGGAAATTTGTAAATTTACAGCATCTCATCCCCATAAAAACCTATGGGTGATGCAGCTGCTGGCATGAAAGGAGGGATTGCAGTAGTATCAGAGATATCTGCTGCTGTCCCTCCTACATACATTCAGGGGATACTTAATATTTGTGCTTAATCACTGAAAACAGGGATTAAGGCCCCCATTTATCAAGCCTTGGAGAGTGATAAATAGCACTGTGATAAAGTACCAGCCAATCAGGTCCTAACTGCCATGTCACAGGCTGTGTTTGAAAAATGACAGTTAGGAGCTGGCTGGCTGGTACTTTATCACTGTGCTATTTCTCACTATCCAAGGATTGATAAATCTGGGCCTAAGCCACCAATATGCAATGATAAATGGATGCCATAATAATGAATTCGGAATGTTATTTTACAGTCTTAGTAATATGACCCTAAATTGCGATGTAAAGATTTCATACTCTTAGTAAAACAAGAGACTAGATTCTAAAATGACAAGGAAACTCAACACTTTATATCAAATAACTGATAAAATCATAGGACTCCTGCAAGATATCTATTGGTTAATATAGGGATCTGATTGACAAACTAATGAAGATTTGGCAATGTTATATTTCCTTTACCCCTGCATTCACAATGAATATTACAGCTTCTTGAAGATCAAAGTAAGACCATCTTAAAGCCTTTATTACCAGAATGCAACACTGCTCGGCCTTTCCTTGCACTGACTCACATTATCACACATGGCCAATGTCACTCTCACTAACTGTGAGATGAAGCAGCTACTCCAGGTCTGACTTTAATTTATGGCATAATTGAAACCTGTAACAATGTAGAGATATATTAAATGTTACATTTGGGGCAAAAGAACCTTCAGTGGAAGTTTAATACATAAGACAATTTCCTAAAGTTCCAGACAACATAAGGCAGCTTCTCAATAACAAATTATTTCAAAGGAAATGTTCATCTTTTGAATTATTCCAGATACATGGAAATAGATGGAAACTAATGATGTCAATGTCTTGTATTGGGGCCCCTGAAATGTGGAATGCATGTGCTAGAATGGACCATCCACTTCATTTTTTCAATAAATAAAAAAGTATTGACTGAGGTGGATATAAACATAATATGTTGTGGCTATGTTTATGTTTTTCTAATTGTTTAGCTTTTAGCACATTTAGGGCCTGATTCAGGGATGTACTCAATGCCAATATTTAAGCAGTTGAGTAATTATCGGTAAACTGTGCATGCATCTAAGTAGCAATTCACATGCATCAAGGTACCTTACCGATGTGGCTCGCAATGAGGATTTATTTGCAAAGTTAGTGATAATCAGGAAGCATTTGGGGAGTGGCGGCCAAACACACAGGCGTGTCTGCAATTTCGTATGCAATAAAAATGGCTCCAGTCAGGGCCAGATTAACAATGTTGCTACAGCTCCAGGCCTCCAGATAAAAATAGGCCCATCATCATGACAGCATGATGATGATCAACCACCAGTTGGCCACGCAGTGGGCCATAAATCATAGTTTTAAAATGGTATTTTTAATTCCCTCACAAAATTTTATTTTATGCATCTAATGAGACATTGTGGCTGATAATGTAGGGGATGTACATACTGACATGGCTCTGGCCACGACCACACATACTGGTCACACCTCCTCTGCTTCTCAGAGTAGGCCCGATTATCATTTTTAGCCACAGGCACATGTTGCTTTTAATCCGGCGCAGGCTCCAGCATCTCAGTACATGCAGCCATTCTGCTCAGATGATCGATTATCAAAGTATCTGTGACCGACACGGCAGATGCTGCGATTTGCAAAGCTGCCTGTGGGTAACAAGCGGTGTTACATATACTTTCATAGAAATACTAAATGGACTATTAAAATTTGACAGTAGCTTTTATACTATTTTTAGTATAGCACAATCTTGTCCTGTAACACCAGTTTTGAAACCACCATATATTTTTTTTTACATATATTAATTCATTTTACCTTCACCTGGATACTGTGATATTCTTCACATATTTTGTAGAATCAATGCGTGTTTGTGTTTTACTTTGTGACTTTCATTTGAACCTTACAGACATTTTATTAAGTAGCACAGGTGTCCCCAGTGAAGGTCTTGCCACTGGTAGTTGAAGGGTCCTCCTCCTTTTCAAAAGCAGTAAAATGAATTTGCATACCTTGCCTTTAATGATGAAAAATGCTTGTCCATGTTATTCTTCCCTAACACTAACTGATGTGAAGATCTGCCTGTATATTCCATGAGGAACAGAAGACAGCTCTCAAAAGTTTTCCAATTCTACCAAAGCCAAGATCCTTGCATATTCAGTGGTAGGTAAGACGAAAAACTATAATTTTCAAGTTAAGAGAAAAAAGCTTCTCTCATCGGCTGGCATAGTCTGTTATGTAGATGGAGACATGCCGCTAGCATCTAATATGATGCATGAAGTAAGCCAGCACACATAATTAGCCATGGTGCAGCTATATACTGCATTAATAATATCAAATACAAGGTCAGAAAACAGGTAGCCCCGGAAGGAGAGTGGGACCTGTCTCTCCAAACAACAGTGAACACTCTCTCAGAGAATCAGTAGCGTGTGGGGCATTTTTGCCCTGTTCACCATGGCAGAGGGGGGCAGCGCCAGTCCTACCCGGGTGCAGTGTATATGGTGCCCACGGGCCCCTGAGTCCAGGGAGGTCCACACCGCACACACTGCACCCAGTTGTGTAATACATACCCTCTAAAGTCCCGCAGCAGCAGTGTTGGCGGCAGCAGTTCTGCAGAAACCACTGAGAAAGTGTCACAGTGGCCCAATTCCTGGAGTTTCGTGCATGCGCACTAGACTCTGGGTACTAGGGTCATTAGAAGACCCTAGTGCTGTACCAGAGTCTATCTGGGTAAGAATAATTTTATTTACTTTTTTGCCGAGAGGGGAGGACCAAACTAACCTTAAATGACCAAGGCTGTTGATATGAGGTCACATTGTTATCAAAACTACTGACCATGTACTGACCTGGAGAACTTCACTGATATTCTGGAGAATTAGGGGTCTATTTATGAAGCAGTGAAAACATTGGAGAAATAGACCAGTAGAGAAGTTGCCCATGACAACCAATCAGCATCTCCCGTACAAAGCTAATTGGTTGCCATGGACAACTTCTCCACTGGTCCTTTTCTTCACTCTTTTCACTGCTTCATAGATAGTGATAGAGCCCTTACTGCTGTTCCCTGGTCACTACAAACTGCTCACTGTCAGTGACTCACCAGGCCATTTTTCCCCTAGGCACATTCCCACCAATGAGATATGCGTATAGTTAATACAGTTAGTGGCAGCTCAGTGACAAAAAAGAAGGATGTTGACATTTTCTCTGTGGTGCACTTCACCTCACATAACATATATTTCTAGAGGCTTACGGGCTGTGATTGAAATGCTGGCAATTGGGATGCCGGCAAATAAGAATACAGACAACAACATCCCGATGATCAGAAACCCATGAAGGGAAGTTAAGAATACTTACCTTTCCCCATGGGCCTACTAGCCCTCCCTTCTAGCAGCCTAAACCTAACTCTCCTACCCCTGCATCCTAACCTTAACCCTCCCCGGTGGTGCCTAAACCTAACCCCCCCTTCCCGCAACTTAAGCCTAATCCTCCTTCCCCCATAACCTAACCCTCTCCAGGAGGTGCCTAAACCTAACCCCTCTTCCACGCAGCCTAACCCTAAAACCCCCCCCCCCCCCCCCGCGCAGCATGAACCTAATCTTGTCGTATCACGGCTTACCTCTCCGGCGAACCAGCGGATGCTCGTTTGGGATCCCGGTGGTCAGGTTTCCAGCACTGGGCTGGTGACCCTATTCGGGATGCCAGTGTCGACATTTCGAGTTGTGTTGGGATTCTGGCATCGGTATTCTGACTGCCGGGATCCCATCTGCTGGGATTCTGACCAGATCCCAGGCTTACAGGTGCCAGTAGTATGGTTGCAATAACTCTTACAGTAATCAACAAGGAAGATGGTATTCTGTCACCATAATGATGGTTCTTTATCTTACATATTACCTAAATAGTAAACCACAACATGAGCTTTTAATTCAAGTAACATTTTCACTTCTCTAATTAGCTCATCAATGGGATGGGATAAGTAGGACTGTTTTATTTTTCCTTTACCAAGATATCAAGGCTGACCACCGCATACTGGAGTGACCAGTCCTAGAGAACAATGTGCCATTGTTCTTATGATAGAATATGAATACAACTTGTGGACTCCATATGTGAATATAAAGAAAACCACTAGTGAGAGGTGTCTGGTCAATCATGGAAGAACATGACTAAAATGCCAAAGATCATAGATATTTCAAGTGTAAAGGGGCATGCTGTTTTTCTCTGTAATAGCACTGAGGGTGGTATAAAACCAGTGAAGCAACTATACTAATGGTTATTAATAAATATTGATAATGATTAACTTATTTATAAACCAGAAGCTAGACTTACTTTCTCACTTCAAGTTCCTCATAGTGATATAATTAATTTATAATGAAAATTGCACACAGATATACAGTAGTTTATTATTATTATTATTATTATTATTATTATTATCAAGGACAGAGCAAACAGAAAAAACAAAAACATATTTCAGTAAAATAAACACAACATTATATGGTGAAATATACAAACAGAAAACCGTGGTTTCCCACTGAGTGAACTTGGAGTTAACATTAAAGATACATTAAACATACATATGAATAAAAGACATACCAGTGGAGTTTGTAGAGAACCAAGGAAAAGTAGGTATGGTTGGCATGGAAAAAAAATCAAATAAAAAGTAGATTCCCAAACAAACTAATTAGCTGTGGGCAAAGTAATAGAGGCATCGTCCAATAGCTGTCTGGTTTCATACTATTGTGTTGAATGAAAGCATTGATGTAATTTCTGTTTAACATCATCGAAGAAAGAATCTATAAATCCTTCTCAAATCTGAAATTATTTTTCTGTGCTCTCCTCTTTATGAAGGGTAGCCTCCAGCTGTCCATACGGAAGGCATAAAATAATTTAGCTTCAAACAAAGACATATATGGAGGGACACCATGTATCCACATGTGTAAGACACATTTGCGGGCAACTGGTGATGTAATTAGCAGTAACTTTTTACTATTCTGTAACAATCTAGTCAAGGAATGGACATACCCAACACACCCACTCCACAGTTAAAGATAAGTCATTAAGGAATTATAGTAGGTCATGCTGAAACCACAAACCTGTCTCCAAAAATGAGTTATTAGAGGGCAATACCACATGTCATGTAAGAACATGGCATCACACTTTAGATATGCCCCTGATTCAGAGAGAGACCCATTAAAAACCTTTGGTGTGGGGAAATATATTCATTATGGAATATAGCAGAGGTTATCAAACGCAGTCCTCAAGGCACTCCAATGGTCCAGGTTTTAGGTTTATATATGCTTGGCCACAGGTGACTTAATTAGCACCCCAGTCAATTTGATTTAACCATCTGTGTAGAGCCATGGATATACCTAAAACCTGGACCATTGGGTTACCTTGAGGACTGTATTTCAGAACCTCTGGTACAGGTATATAGTATAAAACATTTCCCTATACATCGTGGAGGACATTGTATGAAAAGAACAGGCAAATGCTTTAAGAAGGTACTTCAACGTGAGAAGGGAAAAGGTTTGTAACCAGGAGGCCAATCCTCCTTTGTTCTTTACTAGGTTCATGGGTGTGTGTGTAAGAGTTTATAGTGAATTGGGTTTTCTACTCATGAGAGGCCTAGAGAACATCACATACAAATTGTAGAGCAATCTTGTGAGGAGAAATGTTGATTGACTGAACTAGAGTAATGCTGGGCTTGGTAAAGCGTTAAGGCGTGAGAGCGCGGTATGGTATATTTATCTACTACAGCTTGAATACGAAGGGGGGACCCAGCATCAGCGTTCGAACATTAGTGATACCTTTGGAATGACAGGAGGTGAAGGGAAATATAGCTTGACCATTCTGAAATTCGGGGTTAGCCATTGATCACAGATATAGGGCCAAATATAATGCCGCCCGAGTTTGGTGGCTGTGCGGGATGCCGGTCGAACTCAAACGTTTTTGTTAAAGGGGAAATCACTTACAAGTAATGATTTTGCCTTGTAAGTGATTGCCCCTTTAAAAAAAAGTCCAACTTCGGACGGCACCCCACACAGCCACCGTCGGTGGCGGCATTACCTTCGGACCATAGTTTTAGTTTAAGTAGAGATGTGCGGAGGGCAGTTTTCGTGTTTTGTGTTTTGGTTTTGGTTCTAATTCCCCGCTCATGTTTTGGTTTTGGCTTGGTTTTGCCAAAACCACCCTTTCTTGTTTTGGTTTTGGTTTTGGATCTGGATGGTATTATTAACCTCAGTAACATTCATTTCCACTCATTTCCAGTCTATTCTGAACACCTCAGACCTCACAATATTGTTTTTAGGCCAAAAGGTTGCATCAAGGTGGCTGGACGACTAAGCTAAGCGACACAAGTGTGTGGCACAAACACCTGGTCCATCTAGGAGTGGCACTGCAGTGGCAGACAGGATGGCACTTAAAAAAACTAGTCCCCAAACAGCACATGATGCAAAAAAGAAAAAGAGGTGCAAGATGGACCAGATGTCAGCACTCGCTCCTGACTGTCCTGCATCACTGACAGTGGGTGGGCTAGGAAATCTTATCCTTTTCCTCGCAGCCCCAGTTGCGGGAGAAAGTGAAGAAGGAGCTGTTGACAGGTCACGTTCTGCTTTAGTTGACAATTTTCTCACCAACAGGTCTTTGAACCTCTGCAGACTTGTGTCTGCCGGAAAGAGAGATACAATGTAGACTTTAAACCTAGTATTGAGCACGGTGGCCAAAATGTAGTGCTCTGATTTCAACAGACTGACCACCCTTGAATCCTGGCAAAGCGACTGAAGGGCTCCATCCACAAGTCCCACATACTTTGCGGAATCGCTCTATCTTAGCCCCTCCTTCAATTTCTCCAGCTGCTTCTGCAAAAGCCTGATGAGCGGAATGACCTGACTCAAGCTGGTAGTGTCTGAACTGATTTCACATGTGGCAAGTTCGAAGGGTTGGAGAACCTTGCACAAGACGGAAATCATTCTCCACTGAGCTTGAGTCAGGTGCATTCCTCCTCCTTTGTCTATATCGTAGGTGGATGTATAGGCGTGAATGGCCTTAGTCTGCTCTGTTCCACTTGTCCACATGTCCGTGGTTAAGTGGACATTGGGTACAACTGCATTTTGTAGGACACTAAGGACACTTTTTCTGATGTCTCTGTACATTCTCGGTATCGCCTGCCTAGTGAAGTGGAACCTAGATGGGATTTGATACCGCGGACACAGAGAATTGTTTGAGGTACTAAGTCCCACTGAACTAATGGCGGATACCGGACGCATGTCTTACACCAACATAGCTGTCAAAGCCTCAGTTATCCGCTTTGCAAAAGGATGACTGCTGTCATATTTCATCTTCCTCACAAAGGACTGTTGGACAGTCAATTGATTAGTTGAAGTAGTACTAGTGGTTTTCTGACTTCCCCTCTGGGATGACAATAGACTCCAAGCAGCAACAACAGCAGTGGCGGCAGCAACAGTAGGTGTACCACTCAAGGAACCTCCAGAGGAATCCCGGTTAGGAGAGGACTCCTCAGTCTTGCCAGTGACATGGCCTGCAGGACTACTGACATTCCTGACCGAGGAGGAAGTTGACGTTGAGGGAGTTGGTGGTGTGGCTTGCAGAAGTTTGGGTACAAGAGGAAGAAGGGATTTAGGTGTCAGTGGACTGCTTATGCTCTTACCCAAATTTTCACAACTTGACACTGACTTCTGATGAATGCGCTACAGATGACGTATAAGGGAGGATGTTCCTAGGTGGTTAACGTCCTTACCTCTACTTATTACAGATTGACAGAGGCAACACACGGCTTGACACCTGTTGTCCGGATTTGTGGAGAAATAATTCCACACCGAAGAGGTGGCTTTTTTGGTACTTTGCCCAGGCATCACAATGGGCTTATTCATCCCACGGACAACAGGTGTCGCCCCCGATACCTGATTTAAACAAACCACATCACCATCAGAATCCTCTTCGTCAACTTCCTCCTCAGTGCCAGCAACACCCATATCCTCATCCTGGTGTACTTCAACAGTGACATCTTCAATTTGAATATCAGAAACTGGACTGTGGGTGCTACTTCCAGCACTTACAGAGGGCGTGCAAATGGTTGAAGGAGCTACCTCTTCCCGTCCAATATTGGGAAGGTCAGGCATCGCAACCACCGACACACTTGGACTCTCCTTGGGGATTTGTGATACCATCTTAGAACGCACAGTTCTTTGCTGTGCTTTTTCCAGCTTAACTTTTATCATTTTTCTAGTGGGAGGATGAGGGCTTCCTTCGTCATGTGAAGCTGAACCACTAGTCATGAACATAGGCCAGGGCCTTAGCCGTTCCGTGCCACTCCGTGTCGTAAATGGCATATTGTCAAGTTTACATTTCTCCTCAGACCATTTAAATTTCTTTTTTGGGGTCTTTTTACTGAACTTTGGCTTTTGGATTTTACATGGCCTCTACTATCACATTGGGCATCGGCCTTGGCAGACGACGTTGATGGGATTTCATTGTCTATGCCATGACTAGTGGCGTCAGCTTCAGCACTAGGAGGAAGTTGTTCTTGATCCTTCCCTATTTTATCCTCCAAATTTTTGTTCTCCATCATTTTTCTGGAGTTATGTAGCAATATGCGGTACAGGAGAGCGTACCTCTACACCACACAGGGCAAACCCTGTTAAATTTATTTGGATTAAATATTAATAACTCCTTTATTTGGAGTAAATAATATACAGCACAGGACAGCACCACTGAATTTATATGGCCGCACCACTGGACTGGTCTTATACGGAATTATATGGACTTGTATGGACTTACACGGCAGGATCACTGGACTTATACGCCAGTACCACTGGAATTATACAGCAGGATCACTGGAATTATACAGAAGGATCACTGGATTTATACTGCAGGGTCACTGGAATTATATGGCAGGATCACTGGAATTATACGGCAGGATCACTGGATTTATACGGCAGTACTGCTGGACATATACAGCAGTACCACTGGACATAAACGGCAGTATCAATGGACATATATGGCAGTACCACTGGAATTATACGGCAGGATCACTGGAACTGTACGGTAGGATCACTGGAATTATACGGCAGGATCACTGGACTTGTACAGCAGGATTACTGGATTTATACAGCAGGATTACTGGATTTATACGCCAGTACCACTGGAATTATACGGCAGTATCACTGGAATTATACGCCAGTACCACTAGAATTATACGGCAGGATCACTGGAATTATGCGGCAGGATCACTGGAATTATTGGCAGTATCACTGGACTTATACGCCAGTACCACAGGAATTATATGGCAGGATCACTGGAATTATTCGGCAGGATCACTGAAATTATACAGCAGGATCACTGGATTTATGAAGCAGCAACACTGGATTTATACGGCCGTACTGCTGGACATAAACGGCAGTATCAATGGATATATACGGCAGGATCACTGGACTTATACGGCAGGATCACCAGAATTACATGGCAGGATCACTGTAATTATACGGCAGGATCACTGAATTTATATGCCAGTACCACTGGAATTATACAGCAGGATCACTGGAATTATACGGCAGGATCAATGGATTTATACGGCAGTACCGGTGGACATATACAGCAGTACCGCTGGACATATATGGCAGTATCAATGGACATATACCGCAGTATCACTGGACACATACGGCAATATCAATGGACATATACGGCAGTACCACTGTAATTATACTGCAGGATTACTGGATTTATACGCCAGTACCACTGGAATTATACGGCAGGATCACTGGACATATACGGCAGTACCACTGGACATATACGGCAGTAACGCTGGACATATACGGCAGGATCACTGGACTTATACTGCAGGATCACCAGAATGATATGGAAGGATCACTGTAATTATACGGCAGGATCACTGGATTTATACAGCAGGATTCCTGGATTTATACGCCAGTACCACTGTAATTATACGGCAGTATCACTGGAATTATACGCCAGTACCACTAGAATTATACGGCAGGATCACTGGTATTATACGGCAGGATCACTGGAATTATTGGTAGTATCACTGGACTTATACGCCAGTACCACAGGAATTATATGGCAGGATCAATGGAATTATTCGGCAGGATCACTGAAATTATACAGCAGGATCACTGGATTTATGAAGCAGGAACACTGGATTTATACGGCAGTACCGCTGGACATAAATGGCATTATCAATGGACATATACGGCAGGATCACTGGACTTATACGGCAGGATCACCAGAATTATATGGCAGGATCACTGTAATTATACGGCAGGATCACTGAATTTATATGCCAGTACCACTGGATTTATACGGCAGGATCACTGGACTTGTACAGCAGGATTACTGGATTTATACAGCAGGATTACTGGATTTATACGCAAGTACCACTGTAATTATACGGCAGTATCACTGGAATTATACGCCAGTACCACTAGAATTATACGGCAGGATCACTGGAATTATACGGCAGGATCACTGGAATTATTGGCAGTATCACTGGATTTATACGCCAGTACCACAGGAATTATATGGCAGGATCACCAGAATTATATGGCAGGATCACTGAAATTATACGGCAGGATCACTGAATTTATATGCCATTACCACTGGAATTATACGGCAGGATCACTGGAATTATACGGCAGGATCAATGGATTTATACGGCAGTACCGGTGGACATATACGGCAGTACAGCTTGACATATATGGCAGTATCAATGGACATATACGGCAGTATCACTGGACATATACGGCAGTATCAATGGACATATACGGCAGTACCACTATAATTATACTGCAGGATCACTGGATTTATACGCCAGTACCACTGGAATTATACGGCAGGATCACTGGACATATACGGCAGTACCACTGGACATATACGGCAGTAACGCTGGACATATACGGCAGTATCAATGGACATATACGGCAGGATCACTGGACTTTTACTGCAGGATCACCAGCATTATATGGCAGGATCACTGTAATTATACGGCAGGATCACTGGATTTATACAGCCGGATTCCTGGATTTATACGCCAGTACCACTGTAATTATATGGCAGTATCACTGGAATTATACGCCAGTACCACTAGAATTATACGGCAGGATCACTGGTATTATACGGCAGGATCACTGGAATTATACAGCAGGATCACTGGAATTATACGGCAGTATCACTGGATTTATACGCCAGTACCACAGGAATTATACGGCAGGATCACTGGAATTATTCAGCAGGATCACTGGAATTATACAGCAGGATCACTAGATTTATAAAGCAGTATCACTGGATTTACATGACAGTACAGCTGGACAAATACGGCAGTATCAATGGACATATACGGCAGTACCGATGGACATATACGTCAGTATCAATGGACATATATACGGCTGGATCACTGGATTTATACAGCAGGATCACTGGAATTATATGGCAGGATCACTGTAATTATTCGGCAGGATCACTGGATTTATATGCCAGTACCACTGGAATTATACGGCAGGATCACTGGAATTATACGGCAGGATCAATGGATTTATACAGCAGTACCGGTGGACATATACGGCAGTACCGCTGGACATACACGGCAGTATCAATGGACATATACCGCAGTATCAATGGACATATACGGCAGTACCACTGATATTATACCGCAGGATCACTGGATTTATACGCCAGTACCACTGGAATTATACGGCAGGATCACTGGACATATACGGCAGTACCACTGGACATATACGGCAGTAACGCTGGACATATACGGCAGTATCAATGGACATATACGGCAGTATCATTGGACATATACGGCAGTATCACTGGACTGTATTTATACGCCAGTTCCACACCACACTCAAATCTAGCTCACTCAGCACATGTTATATCTGCCCCCCCCCCCCCTGCAGTGCACATGGGGGGTCATTCCGACCCGTTCGCATGCTGATGTTTTTCGCAGCGGTGTGAACGGATCGGTTCTGAGCATGCACGGCGAACGCAGGCATGTCGAGGCGTTTGGAGGGCGGATGTCTGACGTCAATTCCGGGACCTGCAATGCTGTATTGATCGCACAGGGTAAGTAATGCTTACCTTGGTCTTGTTCTGCACAAAACATAGCAGGGCTGCACAAGCGATCGCCGCCTTGCAGCGTGCGATCAAGTCGGAATGACCCCCATGATTTTGCCCAACTGCTAACAAATTTGCTGCTGCAATCAGATCTGAATTAGGCCCTAAGTCTAAAGGATATACTTGATTGCACCTATTTTATTTTGATTTATATGCACCTATTTTGATATATAGATAGAAAGGTGTCAGAACACATATAGCAACTTTTTTTGCGTATGGGGCTACGTAGCTGCAGACCAGTCAGAGCGGGTAATTCAGACCTGTTCGCTGGCCAGCGATCTTTGCAGCCCTGTGATCGGATATTCGCTGCCAGGGCTTAAAGTGGTCCTGGAGAGGTGGTGGAACTCATTTACGCTGTGTCTGTCCAACAGACACAGCATGTGTGAGTACCAGGAGGGGTGGGCTGTAAATGGAGGAGGACCATGGAGCCACCAGTAGCTGAGGAAGGAGGAGGTGGCTGCAGCTCATCAGCAGCACTAGTGCCACCTTTATCATCTATTGAGGTAGGTGATGGGGCATGTTTTTCTGTTGGAATTACTGTGCAGGGCAATGGAGGTGGTGGAACTAGTTCCCCCTACCATTGCAGGTGGTGGAACTCAGTTCCACCTTGTTCCCCCCCACTTTAAGCCCTGGTCGCTGCCTACAGAGGGAGTGTATTTTTGCTGTTCAAGTGTGCGATCGCATGTGTAGCAGAGCTGCACAAACTGATTTTGTGCAGTCTCTGCGCAGCCCAGGACTTACTCAGCCACTGCGATCACTTCAGCCTGTCTGGGACTGAATTTGACGTCAGACACTCTCCCTTCCAATGCTTGGACACGCTTGCGTTTTTCCAGACACTCCCTGAAAACGGTCAGTTGCCACCCACAAATGCCCTCTTCCTGTCAATCTCCTTGCGAACACCCGTGCGATCGGATCCTTCGCACAAACCCATCGCTGACTGGCGATCCCCGTTGCTGCTGTCCGCAACGCCTGCGCATTGCGGTGCATACACATGCGCAGTTACATAATTACATAGTTACATAGTTTATGAGGTTGAAAAAGACAATTTGTCCATCAAGTTCAACCTATTTGTGTTCTCCTACTCTATTATTTTCAGGACTAGTTTTATCTTTTGATAAAGTAGGCCATTGTGTTGTATTTCCTCATTTTATTATAATTATAGTATGTGTTCTATCCACCATAACCCTGCATATCCTTATGCATTAGGAATTTATCTAGCCCTTTCTTAAAAGTATTGACCGAGTCTGCCATTACTACTCTCTCAGGCAGGAAATTCCAAACTCGTATTGCCCTTACTGTGAAAAAACCTTTTCTCCTCTGTGTGCGGAATCTCCTATCTTCTAACCTAAGTGGGTGTCCATGTGTCTTCTGTGCTGATCTTACCAAAAACAGATCCCCCGCAAGTTCTGTGTTTTGTCCCCTTAAATATTTATCATGTCCCCTCTTAATCTCCTCTTTTCCAGTGTAAACATGTCAAGCCTTGCAAGTCTTACCTGGTATTCCAGCAGCTCCATCCCCTTAATTAGTTTGGTTGCCCGCCTCTGAACCTTTTCCAGTTCCAGGATATCCTTTTTGTAGTAAGGTGCCCAAAATTGTGCGCAGTATTCCAGATGGGGCCTCACTAGGGCTTTATATAGTGGGAGTATAACACTCTCATCCCTTGCAACAATACCACTCTTTATGCATGCTAGTACCTTCTTTGCCTTTTTTGTGATATTCTACATTGGGTGCTGCTGCTAAGTTTGTGATCTATGTGAACACCTAAATCTTTTTCCAGTACGGAGTCCCCTAAAATCACCCCATTTAGTATGTAGGTGTTATTTTTGTTCTTGCTACCAAGGTGCATTACCTTGCACTTGTCTGTATTGAAACTCATTCTCCATTTTGTTGCCCATTCCAGTTTAAATAAATCGTTCTGGAGAGACTCAGCATCTCTGTCCGAATTTATAACCTTACATACTGTAGTTTGGTATCGTCTGCAAAAATTGACACCATGCTGTCTAAACCTTCTGCTAGATTGTTAATGAAAATGTTGAACAACAGTGGTCCAAGTACAGACACTTGTGGCACACCACTTAGTACTTCAGTCCAATTTAAAAAATTTCCATTTACCACAACGCGCTGCTCTTTATTATCTAAGCAGTTACTAACCCAAGTGCATATTGTGCTCCCTAGCCCCAGTTCATGTAGCTTATAGATAAGTCTCATGTGTGGCACTCTGTCGAAAGCTTTAGCAAAGTTTAAAAAGATTACATCCACCACCTTACCCTAATCAAGGTTCACACTAATTGTTTCATAAAAGCCTAGTAAGTTTGTTTGACATGATCTATCCTTCACAAATCCATGTTGGCTCCTAATAATAATCTTTTTGGCTTCAAGGAGCTTCTGTACACTATCCCTTGGAATGCTTTCTAGCACTTTCCCCACTATAGATGTAAGACTAACTGGTCTATTATTGCCTGATTCAGCTTTACTTCCCTTTTTGAAGATTGGCACTACTTCCGCTATACACTAGTCTTTGGAAACCATGCCTGATGTAAGTGAATCATTGAAGATTAAAAATAGAAGTATTGCTAATTCAGAGTGTAGCTCCATGGACCAGGTGACTTATTAATCTTAATTTTTTTCATTCGGTCACAGACTTCCTCCTCACTTAAATAAGCACTTAGCAGTGGAACATTATCCTTATTGAGGTTGGGTGTTAGTTCATGCATCTGGTCCTCTATTGTAAATACCGATGAGAAAAACATGTTTAATTTATCCGCTATGTCGTTATCGTTTTTTTTAAGCCTCCCATTTTTCCTTTAAAGGGCCTATGTTCTCCTTCTTTAATCTTTTGCTGTTGATATATTTAAACATTTTTTTTTGGGGGGGGGGGTTGATTTACTTTCCTTTACTACTAGCTTTTCAGTTTCTACTTTAGCCGCTCTTATTTCTTTTTTGCATATTTTGTTGCAAACCTTGTAGTAATGGAATGACTCCGCCTTCCCGTCTGATTTGTATTTTTTGAATGCTAACCTTTTTTTGCCCATTAGTACCTAAATATTTTTGTTAAGCCACATTAGTTTGGAGTTTTTAGTCCTTTGTTTGCTGCCCATGGGAATACATTTACGAGTAATCTCATCAATCAGCGATTTTAATGCCTTCCATTTTGTGTTTTTTCCTTGAAACAAAATTTCCCATTCAGTGTCCCTTAAAGCTTCCCTCATCATGTCAAAAATGGCTTTGCTGAAATTCAGAGTCCTAGTTGAATCTATATAGGACTGCTTATGAAAATTGATATTGAATGTGACCATATTGTGGTCTCTGTTTCCTATGGGCCCCCCTACTGTAATGTTTGATATCAAATCCCCATTGGTTGTCAATAACAGGTCTAAGATTGCATTGTACCTAGTTGGTTCCTCAATTAGTTGTGTAATTTGTAAAAGGGGATGTTGTCTGCCGTAACATGTAAAAGGTGGACGCTGTATGCCATAATGTGTAAAAAGGGGATGCTGTCTGCCGTAATGTGTAAGAAGGGGACTCTGCTGTAATGTGTAAAAAGGGGGTGCTGTCTGCCGCAATGTGTAAAAAAGGGGATGCTGTCTGCCGTAATGTGTAAAAAAGGGGACTCTGCTGTAATGTGTAAAAAAAGGGGATGCTGTCTGCCGTAATGTGTAAAAAAGGGGACGCTGTTTGCTGTAATGTGTAAAAAAGAGGATGCTGTCTGCTGTAATGTGTAAAAAAGGGACACTGTCTGCCATAATGTGTAAAATAGGGGACGCTGTCTGCCGTAATGTGTAAAAAAGGGGACGCTGTCTGCCGTAATGTGTAAAAAAGGGGATGCTGTCTGCCGTGATGTGTAAGGGACACTGTCTGCCATAATGTGTAAAAAAGGGGACGCTGTTTGCCGTAATGTGTAAAAAAGGGCATGCTATTTGCCGTAATGTGTAAAAAAGGGGACGCTGTTTGCCGTAATGTGTAAAAAATGGGATGCTGTCTGCTGTAATGTGTAAAACAGGGGACGCTGTCTGCCGTAATGTGTAAAAAGGGGACGCTGTCTGCCGTAATGTGTAAAAAAGGGGACGCTGTCTGCCATAATGTGTAAAAAGGGGATGCTGTCTGCTGTAATGTGTAAAAAAGGGGATGCTGTCTGCCGTAATGTGTAATAAGGGGACTCTGTCTGCCGTAATGTGTGAAAAGGGGACTCTGTCTGCAGTAATGTGTAAAAAAGGGGACTCTGACTGCCGTAATGTGTAAAAAAGGGATGCTGTTTGCCGTAATGTGTACAAAGGGGATGTTGTCTGCTGTAATGTGTAAAAAGGGGACTCTGTCTGCCGTAATGTGTAAGAAGGAGACTCTGTCTGCCGTAATGTGTAAAAAGGGGACGCTGTCTGCCGCAATGTGTAAAGAAGAGGACGCTGTCTGCCGTAATGTGTAAAAAAGGGTACTCTGTTTGCTGTAATGTGTAAAAAAGGGGATGCTGTCTGCCGTAATGTGTAAAAAAGGGACACTGTCTGCCGTAGTGTGTAAAAAAGGGGACGCTGTTTGCCATAATGTGTAAAAAAGGGGATGCTGTCTGCCGTAATGTGTAAAAAGGGGATGCTGTCTGCCGTAATGTGTAAGAAGGGGACGCTGTCTGCCGCAATGTGTAAAAAAGGGACGCTGTCTGCCGTAATGTGTAAAAAAGGGGACGCTGTTTGCCGTAATGTGAAGTATGTCTCTTCTTTGAAAACTGACACTATATACAAGAGGTACTTTAAATCACACTTCATCATATATTTCTATATATACTTTCCCACTACATCTGACACTATATGTGAGAGGTGATTGGTTGACTTAATCCAAGTGTGAAGTGTGTCTCTATTTTGAATTTTGATACTATAAGTAGGAGACACCTTAAACCCCTACTCCACCATACACATATTTCTAAGTATATACACTTTCTCACTATTTTACGTGTCAGAAAAATTCCCTATATGAGACGGTGACACCCGACACTATATGTGAGAGGGGATTGGTTGACCTAATCCATGTGTGAAGTGTGTCTCTATTTTGAATTTTGATACTATATGCAAGAGACACCCCCAACCACACTTCACCATATATATCTCCATATATATTTTCCCACCACTTTATATTTCCAGGGGGGAAGAGAAATTCCCTATGTATATAAATGAATATCTAGCAGATTAGTCCTATCCGTATATTAAACATTTTTTGGATAGATAGGACTTAGATGTCTTCACAATATCATTTCTGGGCAATGAGCCAAGGTCTCTGACAAGAGCACAAAAGTGATACTTTGTTATAAACCTATGACTATAAGGAACACAATTGTATTCAATTGTATCCAATTCTCTCTTCAAGGTACACAATAGAATCCCCACAGAAGTACATTTATACTACACGTTATTAACATCTATATCATCTCCTGCAGCAGACACACAATATAAGGGTTTGCACAGAGACATAAATTGTAGAGGACAGGTACGAAAGAGACGCTCAGAGGTTTTAATATTTGTTTATTAGTTATATATATATTTTTTTTTTCTTTTTTCCTTAACTCACAGTGTTGTTATGTCATTACACCAATGTTACATGTTTTTTAATATTTCGCAACAGTCAGACTTTACAGACATGGAACAAAACATGTCTTCACATTCATAACAATTTTTAAGATATAAAATAAAGGTTACATTTTACTCAAATAATTTATTAGCTTGTGCACCGGAAACAGATCCTTTCTCTCTTTTTTCCTCTATTTTCCAATATAGGTGCTGTAGTGTGTAAGAAGGGGACCCTGTCTGCCGTAATGTGTAAAAAGGGGACTCTGTCTGCCGTAATGTGTAAGAAGGGGACGATGTCTGCCGCAATGTGTAAAAAAGGGGACGCGGTCTGCCGTAATATGTAAAAAAGGGGACTCTGTTTGCTGTAATGTGTAAAAAAGGGGATGCTGTCTGCCGTAATGTGTAAAAAAGGGACACTGTCTGCCGTAGTGTGTAAAAAAGGGGGCGCTATTTGCCATAATGTGTAAAAAAGGGGATGCTGTCTGCCGTAATGTGTAAAAAGGGGATGCTGTCTGCCGTAATGTGTAAGAAGGGGACGCTGTCTGCCGCAATGTGTAAAAAAGGGACACTGTTTGCCGTAATGTGTAAAAAAGGGGACGCTGTTTGCCGTAATGTGTAAAAAAGGGAATGCTGTCTGCTGTAATGTGTAAAACAGGGTACACTGTCTGCCGTAATGTGTAAAAAGGGGATGCTGTCTGCCGTAATGTGTAAAAAAGGGGACGCTGTCTGCCATAATGTGTAAAAAGGGGACGCTGTCTGCTGTAATGTGTAAAAAGTGGATGCTGTCTGCCGTAATGTGTAAAAAGGGGACTCTGTCTGCCGTAATGTGTAAAAAAGGGGACTCTGACTGCCGTAATGTGTAAAAAAGGGGATGCTGTTTGCCGTAATGTGTAAAAAGGGGATGTTGTCTGCTGTAATATGTAAAAAGGGGACTCTGTCTGCCGTAATGTGTAAGAAGGGGACTCTGTCTGCCGTAATGTATAAAAAGGGGACTCTGTCTGCCGTAATGTGTAAAAAAGGGACACTGTCTGCCGTAGTGTGTAAAAAAGGGGGCGCTATTTGCCATAATGTGTAAAAAAGGGGATGCTGTCTGCCGTAATGTGTAAAAAGGGGATGTGGTCTGCCATAATGTGTAAAAAAGGGGACTCTGACTGCCGCAATGTGTAAAAAAGGGACGCTGTCTGCCGTAATATGTAAAAAAGGGGATGCTGTTTGCCGTAATGTGTAAAAAAGGGGATGCTGTCTGCTGTAATGTGTAAAACAGGGTACGCTGTCTGCCGTAATGTATAAAAAAGGGGACGCTGTCTGCCATAATGTGTAAAAAGGGGACGCTGTCTGCCGTAATGTGTAAAAAAGGGGATGCTGTCTGCTGTAATGTGTAAAAAGGGGACTCTGTCTGCCGTAATGTGTAAAAAAGGGGACTCTGACTGCCGAAATGTGTAAAAAAGGGGATGCTGTTTGCCGTAATGTGTAAAAAAGGGGATGCTGTCTGCCGTAATGTGTAAAAAGGGGATGCTGTCTGCCGTAATGTGTAAAAAAGGGGACTCTGTCTGCCGTAATGTGTAAAAAAGGGGACTCCGTTTGCTGTAATGTGTAAAAAAGGGGATGCTGTTTGCCGTAATGTGTAAAAAAGGGGACTCTGTTTGCTGCAATGTGTAAAAAAGGGGATGCTGTCTGCCGTAATGTGTAAAAAGGGGATGCTGTCTGCCGTAATGTGTAAAAAAGGGGACTCTGACTGCCGTAATGTGTAAAAAAGGGGACTCTGTTTGCTGTAATGTGTAAAAAAGGGGATGCTGTCTGCCGCAATGTGTAAAAAAGGGACGCTGTCTGCCGTAATGTGTAAAAAAGGGGATGCTGTCTGCCGTAATGTGTAAGGGACACTGTCTGCCATAATGTGTAAAAAAGGGGACGCTGTTTTCCGTAATGTGTAAAAAAGGGGACGCTGTTTGCCGTAATGTGTAAAAAAGGGGATGCTGTCTGCCGTAATGTGTAAAAAGGGGATGCTGTCTGCCGTAATGTGTAAAAAAAGGGGACTCTGTTTGCTGTAATGTGTAAAAAAGGGGATGCTGTTTGCCGTAATGTGTAAAAAAGGGGATGCTGTTTGCCATAATGTGTAAAAAAGGGGATGCTGTCTGCCGTAATGTGTAAAAAGGGGATGCTGTCTGCCGTAATGTGTAACAAGGGGACGTTGTCTGCCGCAATGTGTAAAAAAGGGACGCTGTCTGCCGTAATGTGTAAAAAAGGGGATGCTGTCTGCCGTAATGTGTAAGGGACACTGTCTGCCATAATGTGTAAAAAAGGGGACGCTGTTTGCCGTAATGTGAAAAAAAGGGGACGCTGTTTGCCGTAATGTGTAAAAAAGGGGACGCTGTTTGCCGTAATGTGTAAAAAAGGGGATGCTGTCTGCTGTAATGTGTAAAACAGGGGACGCTGTCTGCCGTAATGTGTAAAAAGGGGACGCTGTCTGCCGTAATGTGTAAAAAAGGGGACGCTGTCTGCCATAATGTGTAAAAAGGGGACGCTGTCTGCTGTAATGTGTAAAAAAGGGGATGCTGTCTGCCATAATGTGTAAAAAGGGGATGCTGTCTGCCGTAATGTGTAAGAAGGGGACGCTGTCTGCCGCAATGTGTAAAAAAGGGACACTGTTTGCCGTAATGTGTAAAAAAGGGGACGCTGTTTGCCGTAATGTGTAAAAAAGGGAATGCTGTCTGCTGTAATGTGTAAAACAGGGTACACTGTCTGCCGTAATGTGTAAAAAGGGGATGCTGTCTGCCGTAATGTGTAAAAAAGGGGACGCTGTCTGCCATAATGTGTAAAAAGGGGACGCTGTCTGCCGTAATGTGTAAAAAGGGGACTCTGTCTGCCGTAATGTGTAAAAAAGGGGACTCTGACTGCCTTAATGTGTAAAAAAGGGGATGCTGTTTGCCGTAATGTGTAAAAAGGGGATGTTGTCTGCTGTAATATGTAAAAAGGGGACTCTGTCTGCCGTAATGTGTAAGAAGGGGACTCTGTCTGCCGTAATGTATAAAAAGGGGACTCTGTCTGCCGTAATGTGTAAGAAGGGGACTCTGTCTGCCGTAATGTGTAAAAAGGGGACGCTGTCTGCCGCAATGTGTAAAAAAGGGGACGCTGTCTGCCGTAATGTGTAAAAAAGGGGACTCTGTTTGCTGTAATGTGTAAAAAAGGGGATGCTGTCTGCCGTAATGTGTAAAAAGGGGATGTGGTCTGCCATAATGTGTAAAAAAGGGGACTCTGACTGCCGCAATGTGTAAAAAAGGGACGCTGTCTGCCGTAATATGTAAAAAAGGGGATGCTGTTTGCCGTAATGTGTAAAAAAGGGGATGCTGTCTGCTGTAATGTGTAAAACAGGGGACGCTGTCTGCCATAATGTGTAAAAAGGGGACGCTGTCTGCCGTAATGTGTAAAAAAGGGGATGCTGTCTGCTGTAATGTGTAAAAAGGGGACTCTGTCTGCCGTAATGTGTAAAAAAGGGGACTCTGACTGCCGTAATGTGTAAAAAAGGGGATGCTGTTTGCCGTAATGTGTAAAAAAGGGGATGCTGTCTGCCGTAATGTGTAAAAAGGGGATGCTGTCTGCCGTAATGTGTAAAAAAGGGGACTCCGTTTGCTGTAATGTGTAAAAAAGGGGATGCTGTTTGCCGTAATGTGTAAAAAAGGGGACTCTGTTTGCTGCAATGTGTAAAAAAGGGGATGCTGTCTGCCGTAATGTGTAAAAAGGGGATGCTGTCTGCCGTAATGTGTAAAAAAGGGGACTCTGACTGCCGTAATGTGTAAAAAAGGGGACTCTGTTTGCTGTAATGTGTAAAAAAGGGGATGCTGTCTGCCGCAATGTGTAAAAAAGGGACGCTGTCTGCCGTAATGTGTAAAAAAGGGGATGCTGCCTGCCGTAATGTGTAAGGGACACTGTCTGCCATAATGTGTAAAAAAGGGGACGCTGTTTTCCGTAATGTGTAAAAAAGGGGACGCTGTTTGCCGTAATGTGTAAAAAAGGGGATGCTGTTTGCCGTAATGTGTAAAAAAGGGGATGCTGTTTGCCATAATGTGTAAAAAGGGGATGCTGTCTGCCGTAATGTGTAAAAAAAGGGGACTCTGTTTGCTGTAATGTGTAAAAAAGGGGATGCTGTTTGCCGTAATGTGTAAAAAAGGGGATGCTGTTTGCCATAATGTGTAAAAAAGGGGATGCTGTCTGCCGTAATGTGTAAAAAGGGGATGCTGTCTGCCGTAATGTGTAACAAGGGGACGTTGTCTGCCGCAATGTGTAAAAAAGGGACGCTGTCTGCCGTAATGTGTAAAAAAGGGGATGCTGTCTGCCGTAATGTGTAAGGGACACTGTCTGCCATAATGTGTAAAAAAGGGGACGCTGTTTGCCGTAATGTGTAAAAAAGGGGACGCTGTTTGCCGTAATGTGTAAAAAAGGGGACGCTGTTTGCCGTAATGTGTAAAAAAGGGGATGCTGTCTGCTGTAATGTGTAAAACAGGGGACGCTGTCTGCCGTAATGTGTAAAAAGGGGACGCTGTCTGCCGTAATGTGTAAAAAAGGGGACGCTGTCTGCCATAATGTGTAAAAAGGGGACGCTGTCTGCTGTAATGTGTAAAAAAGGGGATGCTGTCTGCCATAATGTGTAAAAAAGGGGATGCTGTCTGCCGTAATGTGTAAGAAGGGGACGCTGTCTACCGCAATGTGTAAAAAAGGGACACTGTTTGCCGTAATGTGTAAAAAAGGGGACGCTGTTTGCCGTAATGTGTAAAAAAGGGAATGCTGTCTGCTGTAATGTGTAAAACAGGGTACACTGTCTGCCGTAATGTGTAAAAAGGGGATGCTGTCTGCCGTAATGTGTAAAAAAGGGGATGCTGTCTGCCATAATGTGTAAAAAGGGGACGCTGTCTGCCGTAATGTGTAAAAAGGGGACTCTGTCTGCCGTAATGTGTAAAAAAGGGGACTCTGACTGCCTTAATGTGTAAAAAAGGGGATGCTGTTTGCCGTAATGTGTAAAAAGGGGATGTTGTCTGCTGTAATATGTAAAAAGGGGACTCTGTCTGCCGTAATGTGTAAGAAGGGGACTCTGTCTGCCGTAATGTATAAAAAGGGGACTCTGTCTGCCGTAATGTGTAAGAAGGGGACTCTGTCTGCCGTAATGTGTAAAAAGGGGACGCTGTCTGCCGCAATGTGTAAAAAAGGGGACGCTGTCTGCCGTAATGTGTAAAAAAGGGGACTCTGTTTGCTGTAATGTGTAAAAAAGGGGATGCTGTCTGCCGTAATGTGTAAAAAGGGGATGTGGTCTGCCATAATGTGTAAAAAAGGGGACTCTGACTGCCGCAATGTGTAAAAAAGGGACGCTGTCTGCCGTAATATGTAAAAAAGGGGATGCTGTTTGCCGTAATGTGTAAAAAATGGGATGCTGTCTGCTGTAATGTGTAAAACAGGGTACGCTGTCTGCCGTAATGTATAAAAAAGGGGACGCTGTCTGCCATAATGTGTAAAAAGGGGACGCTGTCTGCCGTAATGTGTAAAAAAGGGGATGCTGTCTGCTGTAATGTGTAAAAAGGGGACTCTGTCTGCCGTAATGTGTAAAAAAGGGGACTCTGACTGCCGTAATGTGTAAAAAAGGGGATGCTGTTTGCCGTAATGTGTAAAAAAGGGAATGCTGTCTGCCGTAATGTGTAAAAAGGGGATGCTGTCTGCCGTAATGTGTAAAAAAGGGGACTCTGTCTGCCGTAATGTGTAAAAAAGGGGACTCCGTTTGCTGTAATGTGTAAAAAAGGGGATGCTGTTTGCCGTAATGTGTAAAAAAGGGGACTCTGTTTGCTGCAATGTGTAAAAAAGGGGATGCTGTCTGCCGTAATGTGTAAAAAAGGGGACTCTGACTGCCGTAATGTGTAAAAAAGGGGACTCTGTTTGCTGTAATGTGTAAAAAAGGGGATGCTGTCTGCCGCAATGTGTAAAAAAGGGACGCTGTCTGCCGTAATGTGTAAAAAAGGGGATGCTGTCTGCCGTAATGTGTAAGGGACACTGTCTGCCATAATGTGTAAAAAAGGGGACGCTGTTTTCCGTAATGTGTAAAAAAGGGGACGCTGTTTGCCGTAGTGTGTAAAAAAGGGGAAGCTGTTTGCCGTAATGTGTAAAAAAGGGGATGCTGTTTGCCATAATCTGTAAAAAAGGGGATGCTGTCTGCCGTAATGTGTAAAAAGGGGATGCTGTCTGCCGTAATGTGTAACAAGGGGACGTTGTCTGCCGCAATGTGTAAAAAAGGGACGCTGTCTGCCGTAATGTGTAAAAAAGTGGATGCTGTCTGCCGTAATGTGTAAGGGACACTGTCTGCCATAATGTGTAAAAAAGGGGATGCTGTTTGCCGTAATGTGTAAAAAAGGGGACGCTGTTTGCCGTAATGTGTAAAAAAGGGGACGCTGTTTGCCGTAATGTGTAAAAAAGGGGATGCTGTCTGCTGTAATGTGTAAAACAGGGGACGCTGTCTGCCATAATGTGTAAAAAGGGGACGCTGTCTGCCGTAATGTGTAAAAAAGGGGATGCTGTCTGCTGTAATGTGTAAAAAGGGGACTCTGTCTGCCGTAATGTGTAAAAAAGGGGACTCTGACTGCCGTAATGTGTAAAAAAGGGGATGCTGTTTGCCGTAATGTGTAAAAAAGGGGATGCTGTCTGCCGTAATGTGTAAAAAGGGGATGCTGTCTGCCGTAATGTGTAAAAAAGGGGACTCCGTTTGCTGTAATGTGTAAAAAAGGGGATGCTGTTTGCCGTAATGTGTAAAAAAGGGGACTCTGTTTGCTGCAATGTGTAAAAAAGGGGATGCTGTCTGCCGTAATGTGTAAAAAGGGGATGCTGTCTGCCGTAATGTGTAAAAAAGGGGACTCTGACTGCCGTAATGTGTAAAAAAGGGGACTCTGTTTGCTGTAATGTGTAAAAAAGGGGATGCTGTCTGCCGCAATGTGTAAAAAAGGGACGCTGTCTGCCGTAATGTGTAAAAAAGGGGATGCTGCCTGCCGTAATGTGTAAGGGACACTGTCTGCCATAATGTGTAAAAAAGGGGACGCTGTTTTCCGTAATGTGTAAAAAAGGGGACGCTGTTTGCCGTAATGTGTAAAAAAGGGGATGCTGTTTGCCGTAATGTGTAAAAAAGGGGATGCTGTTTGCCATAATGTGTAAAAAGGGGATGCTGTCTGCCGTAATGTGTAAAAAAAGGGGACTCTGTTTGCTGTAATGTGTAAAAAAGGGGATGCTGTTTGCCGTAATGTGTAAAAAAGGGGATGCTGTTTGCCATAATGTGTAAAAAAGGGGATGCTGTCTGCCGTAATGTGTAAAAAGGGGATGCTGTCTGCCGTAATGTGTAACAAGGGGACGTTGTCTGCCGCAATGTGTAAAAAAGGGACGCTGTCTGCCGTAATGTGTAAAAAAGGGGATGCTGTCTGCCGTAATGTGTAAGGGACACTGTCTGCCATAATGTGTAAAAAAGGGGACGCTGTTTGCCGTAATGTGTAAAAAAGGGGACGCTGTTTGCCGTAATGTGTAAAAAAGGGGACGCTGTTTGCCGTAATGTGTAAAAAAGGGGATGCTGTCTGCTGTAATGTGTAAAACAGGGGACGCTGTCTGCCGTAATGTGTAAAAAGGGGACGCTGTCTGCCGTAATGTGTAAAAAAGGGGACGCTGTCTGCCATAATGTGTAAAAAGGGGACGCTGTCTGCTGTAATGTGTAAAAAAGGGGATGCTGTCTGCCATAATGTGTAAAAAAGGGGATGCTGTCTGCCGTAATGTGTAAGAAGGGGACGCTGTCTACCGCAATGTGTAAAAAAGGGACACTGTTTGCCGTAATGTGTAAAAAAGGGGACGCTGTTTGCCGTAATGTGTAAAAAAGGGAATGCTGTCTGCTGTAATGTGTAAAACAGGGTACACTGTCTGCCGTAATGTGTAAAAAGGGGATGCTGTCTGCCGTAATGTGTAAAAAAGGGGATGCTGTCTGCCATAATGTGTAAAAAGGGGACGCTGTCTGCCGTAATGTGTAAAAAGGGGACTCTGTCTGCCGTAATGTGTAAAAAAGGGGACTCTGACTGCCTTAATGTGTAAAAAGGGGATGTTGTCTGCTGTAATATGTAAAAAGGGGACTCTGTCTGCCGTAATGTGTAAGAAGGGGACTCTGTCTGCCGTAATGTATAAAAAGGGGACTCTGTCTGCCGTAATGTGTAAGAAGGGGACTCTGTCTGCCGTAATGTGTAAAAAGGGGACGCTGTCTGCCGCAATGTGTAAAAAAGGGGACGCTGTCTGCCGTAATGTGTAAAAAAGGGGACTCTGTTTGCTGTAATGTGTAAAAAAGGGGATGCTGTCTGCCGTAATGTGTAAAAAGGGGATGTGGTCTGCCATAATGTGTAAAAAAGGGGACTCTGACTGCCGCAATGTGTAAAAAAGGGACGCTGTCTGCCGTAATATGTAAAAAAGGGGATGCTGTTTGCCGTAATGTGTAAAAAATGGGATGCTGTCTGCTGTAATGTGTAAAACAGGGTACGCTGTCTGCCGTAATGTATAAAAAAGGGGACGCTGTCTGCCATAATGTGTAAAAAGGGGACGCTGTCTGCCGTAATGTGTAAAAAAGGGGATGCTGTCTGCTGTAATGTGTAAAAAGGGGACTCTGTCTGCCGTAATGTGTAAAAAAGGGGACTCTGACTGCCGTAATGTGTAAAAAAGGGGATGCTGTTTGCCGTAATGTGTAAAAAAGGGAATGCTGTCTGCCGTAATGTGTAAAAAGGGGATGCTGTCTGCCGTAATGTGTAAAAAAGGGGACTCTGTCTGCCGTAATGTGTAAAAAAGGGGACTCCGTTTGCTGTAATGTGTAAAAAAGGGGATGCTGTTTGCCGTAATGTGTAAAAAAGGGGACTCTGTTTGCTGCAATGTGTAAAAAAGGGGATGCTGTCTGCCGTAATGTGTAAAAAAGGGGACTCTGACTGCCGTAATGTGTAAAAAAGGGGACTCTGTTTGCTGTAATGTGTAAAAAAGGGGATGCTGTCTGCCGCAATGTGTAAAAAAGGGACGCTGTCTGCCGTAATGTGTAAAAAAGGGGATGCTGTCTGCCGTAATGTGTAAGGGACACTGTCTGCCATAATGTGTAAAAAAGGGGACGCTGTTTTCCGTAATGTGTAAAAAAGGGGACGCTGTTTGCCGTAGTGTGTAAAAAAGGGGAAGCTGTTTGCCGTAATGTGTAAAAAAGGGGATGCTGTCTGCCGTAATGTGTAAAAAAGGGGATGCTGTCTGCCGTAATGTGTAAAAAGGGGATGCTGTCTGCCGTAATGTGTAACAAGGGGACGTTGTCTGCCGCAATGTGTAAAAAAGGGACGCTGTCTGCCGTAATGTGTAAAAAAGGGGATGCTGTCTGCCGTAATGTGTAAGGGACACTGTCTGCCATAATGTGTAAAAAAGGGGATGCTGTTTGCCGTAATGTGTAAAAAAGGGGACGCTGTTTGCCGTAATGTGTAAAAAAGGGGACGCTGTTTGCCGTAATGTGTAAAAAAGGGGATGCTGTCTGCTGTAATGTGTAAAACAGGGGACGCTGTCTGCCGTAATGTGTAAAAAGGGGACGCTGTCTGCCGTAATGTGTAAAAAAGGGGACACTGTCTGCCATAATGTGTAAAAAGGGGACGCTGTCTGCCGTAATGTGTAAAAAAGGGGATGCTGTTTGCCGTAATGTGTAAAAAGGGGATGTTGTCTGCTGTAATGTGTAAAAAGGGGACGCTGTCTACCGCAATGTGTAAAAAATGGGACGCTGTCTGCCGTAATGTGTAAAAAAGGGTACTCTGTTTGCTGTAATGTGTAAAAAAGGGGATGCTGTCTGCCGTAATGTGTAAAAAGGGGATGCTGTCTGCCGTAATGTGTAAAAAGGGGACTCTGACTTCCGTAATGTGTAAAAAAGGGATGCTGTTTGCCGTAATGTGTAAAAAAGGGGACGCTGTTTGCCATAATGTGTTTAAAAAAGGGGATGCTGTCTGCCGTAATGTGTAAAAAGGGGATGCTGTCTGCCGTAATGTGTAAGAAGGGGACGCTGTCTGCCGCAATGTGTAAAAAAGGGACGCTGTCTGCCGTAATGTGTAAAAAAGAGGTCTCTGTTTGCTGTAATTTGTTAAAAAAGGGGATGCTGTCTGCCGTAATGTGTAAAAAGGGGATGCTGTCTGTCGTAATGTGTAAGAAGGGGACTCGGTCTGCCGCAATGTGTAAAAAGGGGACGCTGTCTGCCGCAATGTGTAAAAAAGGGACGCGGTCTGCCGTAATGTGTAAAAAAGGGGATGCTGTCTGCCGTAATGTGTAAAAAGGGGATGCTGTCTGCCGTAATGTTTAAGAAGGGGACCCTGTCTGCCGTAATGTGTAAGAAGGGGACTCTGTCTGCCGTAATGTGTAAAAAGGGGACGCTGTCTGCCGTAATGTGTAAAAAGGGGACGCTGTCTGCCATAATGTGTAAAAAAGGGGACGCTGTCTGCCGTAATGTGTAAAAAAGGGGACGCTGTCTGCCGTAATGTGTAAAAAAGAGGATGCTGTCTGCCGTAATGTGTAAAAATGGGACACTGTCTGCTGTAATGTGTAAAAAAGGGGACGCTGTTTGCCGTAATGTGTAAAAAAGGGGATGCTGTCTGCTGTAATGTGTTAAAAAGGGACACTGTCTGCCGCAATGTTTAAAAAAGGGGACTCTGACTGCCGTAATGTGTAAAAAAGGGGACGCTGTTTGCTGTAATGTGTAAAAAGGGGATGCTGTCTGCTGTAATGTGTAAGAAGGGGACTCTGTTTGCTGTAATGTGTAAGAAGGGGACTCTGTCTGCCATAATGTGTAAAAAGGGGACGCTGTCTGCCACAATGTGTAAAAAAAGGGACGCTGTGTGCCGTAATGTGTAAAAAAGGGGATGCTGTCTGCCGTAATGTGTAAAAAAGGGACACTGTCGGCCGTAGTGTGTAAAAAAGGGACACTGTCTGCCATAGTGTGTAAAAAGGGGACGTTGTTTGCCGTAATGTGTAAAAAAGGGGATGCTGTCTGCCATAATGTGTAAAAAGGGGATGCTGTCTGCCGTAATGTATAAGAAGGGGACTCTGTCTGCCGTAATGTGTAAAAAGGGGATGCTGTCTGCCGCAATGTGTAAAAAAGGGGAAGCTATCTGCCGTAATGTGTAAAAAAGGGGACTCTGTTTGCTGTAATGTGTAAAAAAGGGGATGCTGTCTGCCATAATGTGTAAAAAAGGGACGCTGTCTGCCGTAATGTGTAAAAAAGGGGATGCTGTCTGCCATAATGTGTAAAAAAGGGACGCTGTCTGCCGTAATGTGTAAAAAAGGGGACACTGCTTGCCATAATGTGTAAAAAAGGGGATGCTGTCTGCCGTAATGTGTAAAAAGGGGATGCTATCTGCCGTAATGTGTAAGAAGGGGACTCTGCCGTAATGTGTAAAAAGGGGACGCTGTCTACCGTAATGTGTAAAAAAGGGACACTGTCTGCCGTAATGTGTAAAAAAGGGGACGCTGTTTGCCGTAATGTGTAAAAAAGGGGATACTGTCTGCCGTAATGTGTAAAAAAGGGACACTGTCTGCCATAATGTGTAAAAAAGGGAACTCTGACTGCCGTAATGTGTAAAAAAGGGGACGCTGTTTGCTGTAATGTGTAAAAAGGGGATGCTGTCTGCTGTAATGTGTAAAAAGGGGACTCTGCTGTAATGTGTAAGAAGGGGAGTCTGTCTGCCGTAATGTATAAAAAGGGGACTCTGTCTGCCGTAATGTGTAAGAAGGGGACTCTGTCTGCCGTAATGTGTAAAAAGGGGACGCTGTCTGCCGCAATGTGTAAAAAAGGGGACGCTGTCTGCCGTAATGTGTAAAAAAGGGGACTCTGTTTGCTGTAATGTGTAAAAAAGGGGATGCTGTCTGCCGTAATGTGTAAAAAGGGGATGTGGTCTGCCATAATGTGTAAAAAAGGGGACTCTGACTGCCGCAATGTGTAAAAAAGGGACGCTGTCTGCCGTAATATGTAAAAAAGGGGATGCTGTTTGCCGTAATGTGTAAAAAATGGGATGCTGTCTGCTGTAATGTGTAAAACAGGGTACGCTGTCTGCCGTAATGTATAAAAAAGGGGACGCTGTCTGCCATAATGTGTAAAAAGGGGACGCTGTCTGCCGTAATGTGTAAAAAAGGGGATGCTGTCTGCTGTAATGTGTAAAAAGGGGACTCTGTCTGCCGTAATGTGTAAAAAAGGGGACTCTGACTGCCGTAATGTGTAAAAAAGGGGATGCTGTTTGCCGTAATGTGTAAAAAAGGGAATGCTGTCTGCCGTAATGTGTAAAAAGGGGATGCTGTCTGCCGTAATGTGTAAAAAAGGGGACTCTGTCTGCCGTAATGTGTAAAAAAGGGGACTCCGTTTGCTGTAATGTGTAAAAAAGGGGATGCTGTTTGCCGTAATGTGTAAAAAAGGGGACTCTGTTTGCTGCAATGTGTAAAAAAGGGGATGCTGTCTGCCGTAATGTGTAAAAAAGGGGACTCTGACTGCCGTAATGTGTAAAAAAGGGGACTCTGTTTGCTGTAATGTGTAAAAAAGGGGATGCTGTCTGCCGCAATGTGTAAAAAAGGGACGCTGTCTGCCGTAATGTGTAAAAAAGGGGATGCTGTCTGCCGTAATGTGTAAGGGACACTGTCTGCCATAATGTGTAAAAAAGGGGACGCTGTTTTCCGTAATGTGTAAAAAAGGGGACGCTGTTTGCCGTAGTGTGTAAAAAAGGGGAAGCTGTTTGCCGTAATGTGTAAAAAAGGGGATGCTGTTTGCCATAATCTGTAAAAAAGGGGATGCTGTCTGCCGTAATGTGTAAAAAGGGGATGCTGTCTGCCGTAATGTGTAACAAGGGGACGTTGTCTGCCGCAATGTGTAAAAAAGGGACGCTGTCTGCCGTAATGTGTAAAAAAGGGGATGCTGTCTGCCGTAATGTGTAAGGGACACTGTCTGCCATAATGTGTAAAAAAGGGGATGCTGTTTGCCGTAATGTGTAAAAAAGGGGACGCTGTTTGCCGTAATGTGTAAAAAAGGGGACGCTGTTTGCCGTAATGTGTAAAAAAGGGGATGCTGTCTGCTGTAATGTGTAAAACAGGGGACGCTGTCTGCCGTAATGTGTAAAAAGGGGACGCTGTCTGCCGTAATGTGTAAAAAAGGGGACACTGTCTGCCATAATGTGTAAAAAGGGGACGCTGTCTGCCGTAATGTGTAAAAAAGGGGATGCTGTTTGCCGTAATGTGTAAAAAGGGGATGTTGTCTGCTGTAATGTGTAAAAAGGGGACGCTGTCTACCGCAATGTGTAAAAAATGGGACGCTGTCTGCCGTAATGTATAAAAAGGGTACTCTGTTTGCTGTAATGTGTAAAAAAGGGGATGCTGTCTGCCGTAATGTGTAAAAAGGGGATGCTG
Organism: Pseudophryne corroboree; assembly: GCF_028390025.1. Classification (NCBI taxonomy): domain Eukaryota; kingdom Metazoa; phylum Chordata; class Amphibia; order Anura; family Myobatrachidae; genus Pseudophryne; species Pseudophryne corroboree. The sequence continues at coordinate 133,273,321 of NC_086451.1, forward strand.
TCTGCCGTAATGTGTAAAAAGGGGACTCTGACTTCCGTAATGTGTAAAAAAGGGATGCTGTTTGCCGTAATGTGTAAAAAAGGGGACGCTGTTTGCCATAATGTGTTTAAAAAAGGGGATGCTGTCTGCCGTAATGTGTAAAAAGGGGATGCTGTCTGCCGTAATGTGTAAGAAGGGGACGCTGTCTGCCGCAATGTGTAAAAAAGGGACGCTGTCTGCCGTAATGTGTAAAAAAGAGGTCTCTGTTTGCTGTAATTTGTTAAAAAAGGGGATGCTGTCTGCCGTAATGTGTAAAAAGGGGATGCTGTCTGTCGTAATGTGTAAGAAGGGGACTCGGTCTGCCGCAATGTGTAAAAAGGGGACGCTGTCTGCCGCAATGTGTAAAAAAGGGACGCGGTCTGCCGTAATGTGTAAAAAAGGGGATGCTGTCTGCCGTAATGTGTAAAAAGGGGATGCTGTCTGCCGTAATGTTTAAGAAGGGGACCCTGTCTGCCGTAATGTGTAAGAAGGGGACTCTGTCTGCCGTAATGTGTAAAAAGGGGACGCTGTCTGCCGTAATGTGTAAAAAGGGGACGCTGTCTGCCATAATGTGTAAAAAAGGGGACGCTGTCTGCCGTAATGTGTAAAAAAGGGGACGCTGTCTGCCGTAATGTGTAAAAAAGAGGATGCTGTCTGCCGTAATGTGTAAAAATGGGACACTGTCTGCTGTAATGTGTAAAAAAGGGGACGCTGTTTGCCGTAATGTGTAAAAAAGGGGATGCTGTCTGCTGTAATGTGTTAAAAAGGGACACTGTCTGCCGCAATGTTTAAAAAAGGGGACTCTGACTGCCGTAATGTGTAAAAAAGGGGACGCTGTTTGCTGTAATGTGTAAAAAGGGGATGCTGTCTGCTGTAATGTGTAAGAAGGGGACTCTGTTTGCTGTAATGTGTAAGAAGGGGACTCTGTCTGCCATAATGTGTAAAAAGGGGACGCTGTCTGCCACAATGTGTAAAAAAAGGGACGCTGTGTGCCGTAATGTGTAAAAAAGGGGATGCTGTCTGCCGTAATGTGTAAAAAAGGGACACTGTCGGCCGTAGTGTGTAAAAAAGGGACACTGTCTGCCATAGTGTGTAAAAAGGGGACGTTGTTTGCCGTAATGTGTAAAAAAGGGGATGCTGTCTGCCATAATGTGTAAAAAGGGGATGCTGTCTGCCGTAATGTATAAGAAGGGGACTCTGTCTGCCGTAATGTGTAAAAAGGGGATGCTGTCTGCCGCAATGTGTAAAAAAGGGGAAGCTATCTGCCGTAATGTGTAAAAAAGGGGACTCTGTTTGCTGTAATGTGTAAAAAAGGGGATGCTGTCTGCCATAATGTGTAAAAAAGGGACGCTGTCTGCCGTAATGTGTAAAAAAGGGGATGCTGTCTGCCATAATGTGTAAAAAAGGGACGCTGTCTGCCGTAATGTGTAAAAAAGGGGACACTGCTTGCCATAATGTGTAAAAAAGGGGATGCTGTCTGCCGTAATGTGTAAAAAGGGGATGCTATCTGCCGTAATGTGTAAGAAGGGGACTCTGCCGTAATGTGTAAAAAGGGGACGCTGTCTACCGTAATGTGTAAAAAAGGGACACTGTCTGCCGTAATGTGTAAAAAAGGGGACGCTGTTTGCCGTAATGTGTAAAAAAGGGGATACTGTCTGCCGTAATGTGTAAAAAAGGGACACTGTCTGCCATAATGTGTAAAAAAGGGAACTCTGACTGCCGTAATGTGTAAAAAAGGGGACGCTGTTTGCTGTAATGTGTAAAAAGGGGATGCTGTCTGCTGTAATGTGTAAAAAGGGGACTCTGCTGTAATGTGTAAGAAGGGGAGTCTGTCTGCCGTAATGTGTAAAAAGGGGATGCTGTCTGCCACAATGTGTAGAAAAGGGGACTCTGTTTGCTGTAATGTGTAAAAAGGTGATGCTGGGGGTAATTCCAAGTTGATCGCTTTAGGAACTTAGTTAGCAATTGGGCAAAACCATGTGCACTGCAGGGGAGGCAGATTTTACATGTGCAGAGATAGTTAGATTTGGGTGGGTTATTTTATTTCTGTGCAGGGTAAATACTGGCTGCTTTATTTTTACACTGCTTATTAGATTGCAGATTGAACACACCCCACCCAAATCTTACTCTCTCTACACATGTTATATCTGACCCCCCTGCAGTGCACATGGTTTTGCCCAATTGCTAACTAAATTCCTGCTGTGATCAACTTGGAATTACACCCGCTGTCTTTCGTAATGTGTAAAAAAGGGACACTGTCTGCCGTAGTGTGTAAAAAAGGGGATGCTGTTGGCCATAATGTGTAAAAAAGGGGATGCTGTCTGCCATAATGTGTAAAAAGGGGATGCTGTCTGCCGTAATGTGTAAGAAGGGGACTCTGTCTGCCGTAATGTATAAGAAGGGGACTCTGCCGCAATGTGTAAAAAGGGGACGCTGTCTGCCGCAATGTGTAAAAAAGGGGACGCTGTCTGCCGTAATGTGTAAAAAAGGGGACTCTGCTGTAATGTGTAAAAAAGGGGATGCTGTCTGCCATAATGTGTAAAAAAGGGACGCTGTCTGCCGTAATGTGTAAAAAAGGGGACACTGTTTGCCATAATGTGTAAAAAGGGGATGCTGTCTGCCGTAATATGTAAGAAGGGGACTCTGCCGTAATGTGTAAAAAGGGGACTCTGTCTGCCGTAATGTGTAAAAAAGAAGACGCTGTCTGCCATAATGTGTAAAAAGGGGACGCTGTCTGCTGTAATGTGTAAAAAAGGGGACGCTGTCTGCCGTAATGTGTAAAAAGGGACGCTGTCTGCCGCAATGTGTAAAAAAGGGGAAGCTGTCTGCCATAACGTGTAAAAAAGGGGACTCTGTTTGCTGAAATGTGTAAAAAAGGGGATGCTGTCTGCCGTAATGTGTAAAAAAGGGACACTGTCTGCCATAATGTGTAAAAAAGGGACACTGCCGTAATGTGTAAAAAAGGGGATGCTGTTTGTCGTAATGTGTAAAAAAGGGGATGCTGTCTGCTGTAATGTGTAAAAAAGGGACACTGTCTGCCGTAATGTGTAAAAAGGGGACGCTGTCTGCCGCAATGTGTAAAAAAGGGGAAGCTATCTGCCGTAATGTTTAAAAAAGGGGACTCTGTCTGCCATAATGTGTAAAAAAGGGGACGCTGTCTGCCGTAATGTGTAAAAAGGAGACGCTGTCTGCTGCAATGTGTAAAAAGGGGATGCTGTCTGCCGTAATGTGTAAGAAGTGGACTCTGTCTGCCGTAATGTGTAAGAAGGGGACGCTGTCTGCCGTAATGTGTAAGCAAGGGGCTCTACCTGGTGTAGCGGAGTTGCTGTGCAGCGTAATTTGAATAATGGAGACTACTGTGCACTGCCGCCGGTTTACGTTAAGCGAGTGAGGCACCAATGCCGTTTCTTGCACACAGCGCTAAAATGTCTAGTTACGGCACTGGCAAATGCACACAGAAAGGTGTAGATAGGTGTTGCATTAACTGTGGTCTGAATTGATTTTAGGAAATTAACCACTTTCCTGGCATTAACATTTTGATGCAATGGCAGCCAGAAATGTACTAAATGACCAGGTCGCATTACATATTTTGAGTTGTCATGCTGTGTCCCCGGTCTTTAATTGAGGAAATCCATTCTGTACAAGTGCACAACAGACTTCCTCCTGCTACTGCAGTCCCCTTGGAGTGACGTTGTGGTCTGTTACTGCCAAAATCACTCCCAAAATTGCACCCCAGAATGCTTTGCGAGCGGCATTCCTGGCCACATGCGCAGGAACTAAAAGTGATAGGAGGGTAACATACAGTAGTTCCCTTTCCCAGCACAACTACAGTACGCTGATCTCTGCATGTGCTGAGATCAGCTGCAGCAAGGGGAATGGATTAAAATAAAATATTTAAATATATTATTATAAATGCGGTTGAAACTTTATTAAATAAATGAAGATTTCTGAGCATTTTTTTTTAATTGCCAGTTAAGTTGTTAAATTGAGGTGCTCTTTGAGCTGTAATGGAAAGTAAGTTATGGAATGTTTCTGTGATTTCCCAGCAGCGGGCGCTCTTTGCTCTTTCTCCGGAATGGTTTTGACTGTAAGGGCAAATGTGGACTATTAGGGGAGTGGAAAGCCATGGATCAGAATTTAAATCTGGGCCCAGGGACCATAAGATATACAACTAATCATACACTGTATATCTATATTTTAAATTAATTTGTGTCCAAGACATGAATCTGTGTATGTATTTGGTTGGAAGATAAGCAATAATGCCTCTTTTTATAGGAGTGCCTATGAAATGTTGGGAGCTATTGGGGTTTTGTTCCCTTATTTCTCTGTCTCTTTATGCACATTAATCCACTATTTTAATCACTTGCCTCAGCTAACCTGCTTCTGGAAACTCAAGTAGTTTTACACATTTTTCCTATTGTTTAATTCTACATATATCACTTCACGATACAGTATATTGGCAACAAAAGAGGAAATTGTGGAAGTCCTTTTATGTAGGTCAAAAGTTCGTAGAACGTAATTCCAAGAGAGATGGCAGACACTAGTGCAGTACTTCTGAGGAATAGTAATGTTATATACACTTTCTCATATTCTATCCATCTGACCATTTCTCAACTATGTTATATTTTCGACATATTTTTTATATTATTATTATTATTATTATTATTAATAATAATAATAATAATAATAATAATAATAATAATATGTTATTTATATAGAGCAGGCATATTTAGACAAAGAGGTAAGCGTACCCTGCTCACAAGCTTACATTCTATAGGGAAATAGGCATTGATAAACAAGGATAGGTGCTACGAACTGTACTGTGTTGCATATTGGAACAGACAAATTGCAGATGTTCTTGGTGGGCTGTATGATCCAGTCACACAGAAATGTTGGCCTGGGGTCAGTAGTATGTGAAAGTGAAAAAAAGATAAATTATGTAATAATAAGTTATGTGTGGACTGTATACAGGGGATGTAATTGGGTAGGATAGCTCATGGAGGTTATTTGTGTGGTTGTTTTATAAACTTGTCTGAAGAAATAAATTTTCAGAGATTGTATGAAGATTTGGACACTAGAGGAAAGTCTTATCGTGCATAGGAGGGCATTCCACAGAGTGGGGTATATTTACTAAGGTCCCGATTTTGACCGAGATTACGTTTTTTCTCCAAAGTGTCATCTCGGGAATTTACTAAACTCAAATCACGGCAGTGATGAGATAATTCGTATTTATTTGGAAGTTCTTGTAAAAAAATACGAATGAATACACCTTCGGCCAAACGCGGCTGTTTAGGTATGAATCACGGTCATTTACTAACCTTTCGTATTTGTAATGTGTACCGTGAAAATGCATTTGCGGTCGTGAAAAAATACAATTCGTAAAAAAGTCCTAAAAAAAAGTAGACCTGCTTTTGATATTCAATTATCCATTCGTCACACCTGAATGTTTGGCCCTATAAAAGAGTCCCAGGCACATTTTGAATATCTCTCACTCTGAAATGGCTACTGCTGTGTGTGCTAATGATTTTCTGGTTGCTGGGGGATACCTGAGACTGCTCCATGAGTCTTCAAGAAATCTGGGCCAGGTAAGTGAACATGGTCAGCAGGTTGTACAGGTGCCGCGGAGGCTCCGCCGGCCTCGTTTTTTTAGGGGGCGTTTAAACTTAAACGCATTGTCTGATGATAGGGTCATACAGATGTTTCGGCTAAATAGAAGCAACATTTTCCGTCTGTATGACCTTGTCAAACTGGACCTAGACCCTGAGACAGCACGCTCTCGCTCTGTCTCAGGCCTGCACAAACTCCTGGCTGTGTTGCACTTTATGGCTACTGGGAGCTTCCAGGCTGTGACAGGCGACGTCATTGGTATCTCCCAGCCCACCTTTTCCAAATATTTGAATCAGGTGAGTTGAAATATACATAAACGTCTATGTCTAAGTGTTGCTTCTGTTAGGTCTTAGAACACAATATTGTATTGATTACAGATCATGACACTCACCTTATATTTATTAATGTCCACTCAGGTTTTGGATGTCTTGGAACCCCATATAGATGCCTCTATCTGCTTCCCTACCCAGGAGTCACAGTGGCATGCAGTCAGGGTAGCTTTCTATGAGCTTGCTGGCATGCCCAATGTGCTGGGTGCCATAGATTGCACACACGTTGAGCTGAGACCACCTAGGGGCAGGCAATATGTCTTTACCAATCGGCATTCTAGACAATCAACTAATGTCCAGGTGGTTTGTGATGCAAATCTAAAAATTATGAGTGTGATTGCAGGTTACCCTGGCGGCTGCCATGACTCCTTCATCCTCAGTCAGTCATCCCTCTTTGATAAATTTGAGGACGGACAAATGCCTGATGGCTGGCTGCTGGGTATGTTCCAAGTGTGTTGTGTGTATGTGTGGTAACTTAAAACTCCTGTTTTTTTAAGGTGTTTTTTCATAATACACATGTACTAATGTTGGCTATATCTGTATTTCAGGTGATGGTGGTTATGGCTGCTACTCTTGGCTACTTACTCCATTGTCCCAACCTGATTCTCCTGCTGAACACAATTACAATCATGCACATAAGTCTACGCGGAATGTGATAGAAAGATGTTTTGGGGTGCTTAAATCTAGGTTTCGGTGTTTGGATAAATCTGCTGGGCTTTTGTTGTATAGTCCCTCAAAGGTTACTAGGATTGTGTTCTGCTGCTGTTTTCTTCATAATCTGTGTTTGACCCAACATCTGCCACATGTTGATGAAGAAAACAGTCAGCAGGTAGGTGAGTTAGAAACATCTGGTGACAGTGTGAGTACAGATGTAGGGAGGCAGGTAAGGCAAGAAGTTATTCTGCGTTATTTTACCGGTAAGTATTGTTTAGTTTCAAATAGCCTTGACTAACCACTTTTATTAAATTATGTGTGTATGTTTTTCTTGTTATTTTTTTTTTTTATTTAATACTGGTCTGTACATTTATACTGTAATTTGACAAATTAACAGTGTCACTCATTACCCCATTAAACCATACACATTGCGTCTTTTAAAATGATTAGCACGGACACAGGCATTTTTGGGTAAACCATACCAAAATTTTTATTTTGGAACAAACATTTGATGCATCCTTCCTTTTTTTTTTTTTTTTGGTGCTGGGTGCAGAGGATTGACCAGGTTTGGTGGCCCGTGTTCTGCTGGAGCGTCTAACAGGGGAAGTAACTGGGGTCTGGCTTGGTGTAGTAGTTCCGAAGCTTGAGCTGACTTGTTGGGATGCCAACACATTAATGCTTTGGCTGAGGTTGTGTATGCTTGCATTAAGTTGGTTATTTGGGGCAGTGTTGCTGGCAATAATTCTTGATAAATTTTCGTGGACCACTTGGTTGTGTTGTATTATTTGGATTAAGGCTTGTTGCTGCCGCTGTTGTTCATCGATGATTCTTGTTAAATTGGCAAGCATTTGACTGTTGTCTGCCCTCATTTGTTCCATAGAATTTGCTATTCTGCCTACCTGAACTATCAGTCTGCCTGAGTTCCGACTGAGGCGAGGAAGATGATGGGGCAGACTGGCAAGGTGTTGGGTGTGGGTGTTCAGGCAGGCATAGTTTTGTGCCTGTTGTGTGGCCCAACTGTTCCAAAAGTCAGGGGACATTTGTTGCTGGGGTGTTGTTGGCATCAATTGGGGGCTAACGGATGTTTGTGGTGTTTGTGTTATGTCCTGCTGCGGGGGTGGCTGGGTAGGATCGAATGGGCTGCAGGAGTAGTGTGTAGGTAGGCTGCTGGTCACTTTCCTGCTGTGCGTCCTCGACCATGATGGGTGGTTCTGTATGGGGTTGATAACAGCCACTATTTAGTTATTATTATATTTATTTGCTTGAACAAAACATGGCTTACTTCATAATACTCATGTTGAAAATGTTTCAGAGTTTGTGTGCTTAAATTACCTAGGAAGCTTACCTTTTGTAACACATATGTGCCTTCTAATTTAAAAAAATCAATTGTATAAATAATTTGTTAGTTCTCGGACTCTAAGCCATAATTAATTTGCAAACACGAAGATCTTTCGCCATTTTACATTAATGCATTTCCAGATTGTGTATGCCCCTTCCTTTTGTGAAACACACACAATGCATTAAATGTGGTTTGTTACACACTCATAAATTGATAAAGCCAGTCAGTGTTGTGTGTGTGTAACTTTTAAAACTATCAAATAATACTTTTTTAAACCAAAAAAAACAGGTAAATGTCTTAAGGTGGACTATGTTTCTAAATGGAGATGGTGGCCATGGCAAACATTTGGATTCCAGATTACATTTATGTTTTTTTTTAAATAAAAAAGATGTTAAAAAAAATGGTTGCTATGGCCAACATCACATCTGAAAATGAAAACTAAAAAATGTCAAAAATAACATGTGCTTGTTGTTTGAGATTATCGGCTGGAATAAGAAATTAAACATATATTATTTTTTAGACACTACACAAACAGTGGTGCAGATGAATTAACATGGAGAAGACCTAACGATTTGCATTGCCAATGATATGTGCAAGGTGATAAAGGCACAAGCCAAACAGGGACGAACAGAATTTTAAATGTTTTATTTTTCACTTTTTCAGCATAGAACACCTTGCACATATCAGTGGTTTTTCTAATCATTAAGCCTTATCCAGGTTAAAACATAGACCACACTGTTTGTAATTTTTGTGACAATTATCTTTTATGTTTACTCACCAGACAGCTGAGGTGATTGTGGCTCATCACTTTGTGGACTTGCCAAAATTGCCTGTGGTGCCAGGGGCAACACTGCGGAGATGCGCCGCCGGGGTGGTGATGATGGAGCAGCAGACTCAGCCTCAAGATGATGTCTCTTGGTTGGCCTCCGAGGCACACTCACCGAGCCCTGTGATGGTCGCCTTAGTGGAGGGCGGCTTGCAGAAGAAGAACCTATGTGATAAGAGAAACATTTATATTTTGATCTTCAATGTGTTTGCAGAATATGTGATTACAGTGAATTCTTACCTGCATTCCCGCCATCTGCATCACTTGGCAGTGTTGGCTGTGGCCTGGCTGTGGTGCTTCTCTGGCGTACTGTTGAAAAATGTGAAAAAACATTATGAACATACTTTGAATACTCATTGTTTTCTGAATTTCCTTATTGTGATGTAAACATATGGAACATAATGATAAGTAAACAATTTTATGTAGATTTTTTTCTGGATGACTTCATTGGGTGTGTATCCTTTAAATAAGAATCAATTACACTAATTAATCCATACACAAAGCCAAATAATGCACAATATTGTAATGGTTTCTTTATAAAAAAAACATAGCTTGACTCAACAACAATATTGCACGCTAAGCTTACAAATTTTTACCAACAAATACAACACTAGCCTTAAATATCTGCAGAAAAATGTTTTGTCCAAAAAAATATGCCTATAAAAAAAATAAAAAAAAAGGACAACACACAACAACACACAATAAACAGAAATGCAAATCAAGCATTTATTTTGTGAATATAATAAAAAAAAAAAACAGTTATGGACAAGCTGGGCCTCTGAATATGTAGTAAAACTACACATACCAGCACGCACTGCAACAGATGTAGCATTCACTATTAACAAAAATGAGGCAATGCATGATGGGACTTGTAGTTTGCCAACACCTGTAGAGCCACAGGTTGCCCAGGCCTGCACGACATCACCAACACAAGGTAACAATTAACAAAGTGACAATCAGAATTAGCAGGTTTAAATTGCAAACAACAAATGCCAATACACAGATGTTAACACTTTTAAATTTTAAACAAATACTCACCATCCTGCCTTGGCCGGTCAGAATCCCGGACATGAAGCGCACCAACCACTTCGGGTGGAATAAGGGAACGCACAGGCTCCTCCCAATCCCGATAAGAAGCACGGAAGGGGGGTCCACCCCCGGTTTGGCGGGCTGATTTGGCCTCCTTGGCCATCTTTGCCTTCACACGGCGCTTTATATCATAAAAGCGCTTGCGACATGTGTCCTCAGTCCGCCTCACCACACCCTCACTATTCACTGCGGCAATGACTTTACCCCACAGTACAGACTTCCTACGTGTGGACACCTTGGCAGCATCATGGCCAAACAACTGCCGATGATGCCTCATCAGCTCTTGCACCAAAGCCATGTTTTCAGCATAGCTGAATTTCACATTGCGCCCAGTCTTTGTAGTGGTGCGTGGCTGCGGAGCCACAACACCATCACTATCACTGGAGAACGCAGCAACAGGGACCCCCTCCTCCTCACTAACCTCCTCCCTCTCACTAACCTCCTCCACCTCACTCACCTCCTCCACCTCACTCACCTCCTCCCTTTCACTAACCTCCTCCACCTCACTCACCTCCTCCCTCTCACTAACCTCCTCCACCTCACTCACCTCCTCCCTCTCACTCACCTCCTCCAACACACTGACCTCTGACTAGGACATAATCCCGACAAACTACAAATAACACAGAGAAAAAAACCCAGAAAACACACTCCTCCACTACCACCACCACCACACACCACACACCCAACACACACACACACACACACACACACACACACACACACACACACACACACACACACACACACACACTTACAATAGACTTGAAAAAAAAACAAGGACAAAAAAGTAGACAAACTTTGAAAAAACTACACAACAAGTATGACAAGACTACTTACACACACAGTACAGCACTCAACAATCGCAAAAAACCACAACAAATCCACCAACAACTCCAGAAAACTCACCAACTCCTAACACACCTTCCTCTCTCCTCTCCAGTAGCTAAACCCACGAGGTGCGGACGGTTTGGGAAGTTTTTATAGTAATGTGCACAGACACTCCTCCATCACGAATCAAACCAATCACGGACGCGAGTGACAAAAACGAAACTAAAGAAAAAAATGCGGCCGTAAACGGATAAACACTGCCGTGACTAAAATGTGACGCAGCCGTAAAAAAAACACATAACACGGCTGCAAAACCACTAAATCGGCCGCATTCTACCAAACAAAACTACGAATGACATCGACATGGCAAAACACGAAGAAGAAAAATACGACAGCTTAGTAAATTAGTCGTAATAAATTCAAAAAGTTGCAAAATCACACTTTCGATGTCATTCGTGTTAGATCTTTAACCTCAGCTGGAAAATTACGATTTTTAGTAAATATACCCCAGTGTGTACAGCCCAAAAAAAGTTCTATAACTGTGAATGGGAGCAGGTAGTGAATGTGGATTAGAAAGAAAGATTTTGTGCTGATTGGCAAATACAGGTTGAGAAAAGCAAAGAGATATATGATGATGTAATTTGGTAGTGTAATTTGGTTAACGGCCTTATGTGTAAGTAAAAGTATTTTAGATTGAATATGGTAGAATACAAGTAACCAACGGAGGGACTGACAGAGTGGAGCAGTAGACATTGAAACTGGATCATAGTGGTGAAATTCTGTTTTGTGGAAAACCAGTAAGGAGACTATTGCAATAATCAATGCAGATTTGGAAAAAAAATTGAATGTGGGGAACAAAGGATAATCCTCTTCCAATAATCCTTTGTTCCCCACATTAAATCTGTTTCCAAATCTGCATTGATTATTGCAATAGTCAAGGATGACACCTAGGCAGGTGTAGAGTTCATTGTCGAGTTAATTTGTTCCTAACATTTGTTATACAATTGATTGATAATAAATTACGTTTGGCACAATCAGTTTTTCACACGTATATTCGGTTTATGATTATTTAAAGCTCATAACTTGGGATTTATTCATCTTTAAAGTCCAACAATTTTGTCACCGAAGTCCAACAATTTTATATAAAACATTCCTGAACAGTGGTGGCTCCAGAGGTTGGATTGCAGCCAGTGTCGGACTAGGGCATGAAGGGCCCACCGGGGAAATTCAGTGGTATGGGACTATTATTAGAGGCTTGGCTAACCATTAGTGCATGGTCTGGGCCCCTTGATAAATAATATACATAGTAAATACTGCTAGTGCATGTATGATATTGTACCAGATTAATAACAGCAATGCACTGTAGAAAATACACCATAGTCCTGTGCAGTATAATGTAACATATTCATAATGTATAATTGAGAGGGTGGGGCGCCAGGCAGTGGGGCCCACCGGTGGTTTCCCCTGTACTCCTATGGGCCAGTGCTAGTCTGGTTACAGCACAGTCCAAAATTCAAATAGGGGAGACACACCAACTGCCACCAACTGCCATTTCAAACTGATCACTGGCAGTTGGTGTGTCTCCCCATTTGAATTTTGGACTGTGCTGCAGCCCCACCTCTGGAGCTGCCACTGGTGCTGAATAAGACAGAACTAAATGTATACAAAAACACAAATGTGCATAGTGGTTAGCATTGGGGGTCATTCCGAGTTGTTCGCTCTGTAAATTTCTTCGCATCGCAGCGTTTTTCCGCTTAGTGCGCATGCGCAATGTTCGCACTGCGACTGCGCCAAGTAAATTTGCTATGCAGTTAGGAATTTTACTCACGGCTTTTTCATCGTTCTGGTGATCGTAATGTGATTGACAGGAAGTGGGTGTTTCTGGGCGGAAACTGACCGTTTTATGGGAGTGTGTGAAAAAACGCTACAGTTTCTGGGAAAAACGCGGGAGTGGCCGGAGAAACGGAGGAGTGTCTGGGCGAACGCTGGGTGTGTTTGTGACGTCAAACCAGGAACGACAAGCACTGAACTGATCGCAGATGCCGAGTAAGTCTCGAGTTACTCAGAAACTGCACAGAGATGTCTTATCGCAATATTGCGAATCTTTCGTTCGCAATTTTAAGATGCTAAGATTCACTCCCAGTAGGCGGCGGCTTAGCATGTGCAAAGCAGCTAAAAGCAGCTTGCGAGCGAACAACTCGGAATGAGGGCCATTGTGCGTAGTCCTGGCGTCATGGGCCTTAAAAAAATCAGGGAGCTATTGTGAGAATTTGTATCTATTCCCTGTGTTTGTATGCTTAACATTAATGCATGTGTGAGTTTGTGTAGTGGGGGATTTAGATTAGATTGGTAATTAGTTCCTGTCTCTTGAAAAGTAATGAGCTGGTTCTTTCCTTAGTAATTTCCAGTATCTCTTTAGGATTCTTCTGACCTGTTGATGTTGAAATGTGTATTGCGTGATAAATGCCCATTTGAACCTTTTGTCCTAACTTTTTGGGCTAGTTCTCTGTTTATGTTAAAGTAGGTCTTTCCTATTCATATCTGGAACCCTTTTAAGTGATTTTAAAATGTTATGTATTATGTTGGACTTATACAAATAGGAGTAATAAAACCAATTCACATAGGGGGTATGGATAGAGGGGGGCATGTAAGTTGTTAAATAAAACTAGAGATGTGCGGCAGGTACTTTTCCTGATTTGTGTTTTGGTTTTGGTTCTAATTCCCCGCTCATGTTTTGGTTTTGGGTTGGTTTTGCCAAAACCACCCTTTCATGTTTTGGTTGTGGATCTGTATGATTTTTTTTTAAAAACATAAAAACAGCAAAAATCACATAATTTGGAGGTAATTTTGCTCCTACAGTATTATTAACTGTCAGACAGGATGAAATATTGAAAAATAGGCCCCAAACAGTACGTGATGCAAAGAAGAAAATGAGGTGCACCGAGGTTGCTGTATGACTAAGCTAAGCGACACAAGTGTGCGGCACAAACACCTGGCCCATCTAGGAGTGGCACTGCAGTGTCAGACAGGATAGCAGATTTAAAAAATAGGCCCCAAACAGCACATGATGCAAAGAAGAAAAAGAAGTGCACCGAGGTTGCTGTATGACTAAGCTAAGTGACACAACCACCTTGCCCATCTAGTAGTCGCATGCAGTGGCTGAATGTCGAAAGTGGCCCGCAATTTTTCAGTCCACTGACAGCATCTCCTGCACGCCCCTGTCATTTTTAAAAAATTCTGCAATTGGTGGACTTATACAGCAGTGCCCCTGGACTAATACAGCAATACCCCTGGTCTTATACGGCAGTGTCAGACAGGATAGCACTTTAAAAATCCATGCCCCAAACAGCACATCATGCAAAGATGAAAAAGAGGTGCAATGAGGTAGCTGTATGACTAAGCTAAGCGACACAATTGGCCCATCTAGGAGTGGCACTGCAGTGTCAGACAGGAGGGCACTTAAAAAAAATAGTACCCAAACAGCACATCATGACAAGAAGTAAAAGAGGGCAATGAGGTAGCTGTATGACTAAGCTAAGCGACACAATTGGCCCATCTAGGAGTGGCACTGCAGTGTCAGACAGGAGGGCACTTAAAAAAAAATAGTACCCAAACAGCACATCATGCCAAGAAGTAAAAGAGGGCAATGAGGTAGCTGTATGACTAAGCTAAGCGACACAAGTGTGCGGCACAAACACCTGGCCCATCTAGGGTTGGCACTGCAGTCCCACTGCACTAATGGCGTATACCAGATGCACGTCTAACACCAACATAGTTGTTATGGCCTCAGTAATCCACTTTGCAACAGGGTATATATATGTTCAGCAGTATACTGGACTGGACTTATACGGCAGGATCACTGGATTTATATGGCTGGATAACTAGATTTACCCGGCAGGATCACTGGCCTTATACGGCAGGATCACTGGAATTATACGGCAGTACTGCTGGACATATACGGCAGTATCACTGGATATATACCACAGTATCAATGAACATATACGGCAGTATCACTGGACATATACGGCAGTATCACTGAACTGTACTTATACGCCAGTACCACTGTAATTATACAGCAGGATCACTGTTATTCTACGGCAGGATCACTGTTATTCTACGGCAGGATCACTGGAATTATACGGCAGGATTACTGGAATTAAATGGCAGGATCACTGGAATTATATGGTAGGATCATTGGACTTATACGGCAGGATCACTGGCGTTATACGGCAGTACCGATGGACATATACGGCAGTATCAATGGACATATACGGCAGTATCACTGGACATATACAGCAGTATCAATGGACATATACAGCAGTATCAATGGACATATGCATCAGTATCACTGGACATATACGACAGTATCACTGGACTGTACTTATACGGCAGGATCACTGGAATTATACTGCAGGATCCCTGTAATTGCACGCCAGAATCACAGGAATTATACGCCAGTATCACATGTTAAAGGCGAATTACAATAATAATTATAATAATAATTGAGAGTTCTCTGTTGTGATGATATTCAGCATATAGAATTTATTAGCAAAGAGGGAACCACGCCTATTATTCTGCGCAGAGGAGCGTGGACCAAGGCAGAATTCATCAAAGAGTCTGCGTCTTTAGAACACTGACTTTACATTATTTATACCATAATATTATACAATTATTCATAGCTTATTTACAAACAAGGCATACATATAGATTAAATCATGGAGATAAATTGGTTGATGAACAAAAAGGGGAAATGCCAAATATGGTCAGATTAGCTAATTAAAGAGAGTGGGTTTTATCCATTAGATGGCAGACTTGTCCATGAATCTTGAATCTCCTATACATAACAATTAGGTTCTCTAATAGGCTTCGTTGTCATAAAGGTCATTCTTGTTCATAATAACGTGTTGTTGTCCAAAGTGAAGGTCCATCAGATATTCCATAATATGTCCTTCCTGTTCTGCCACAAAGTCTCATACAATATCATTGAGCACTCGTTATCTACACAAAGGCCTTGCTACTAGCCACGTAAGCACCTAATCAAATGATGCTCAAGGGTTGAGGGAAAGTATTACTCTGCGCATATTAACTCTATACTAAAAGAAGACACTGTTTAAGGGAACATTAGAATATCAAGAATCAGCACAATTAATAAGACAATACAGGATATTTGATTTAACGTCAACATTTGTTTAATCTCTAAACTATCATATAATAAATCAAATATTCATCATGTCTAAATTATTTGTCTGGTGATGAGTGGAGTAGTGTGAGATAGAAAAAGGAAAACCTGGCACTAGTCCACTGAGTATCGATGCAAAAAGTCTCAACCCTCCCGAAAACTTGGATAGATAAGAGAAATGGAAGAGGTAGCGACAGAATATGTTCTGTTTCTTTAACCTGGCTATAGGTTGAGGTTCTTCTTGCTATGTGTGTGTGTGTGTGTGTGTGTGTGAAGCAAAAGCATGTAAGCACCTATTAAGAGTATATTTCTGATAGTGTGTTCATGTGTGGGCTACCACAGTGTAGGTAACCGGGGTCAGCACCATAAGATTAGTTTTCTGCTTTCTTTGGGGTGTTAGTGTTTTGACACACTGTCAACCAATGGCCGGCAGACATCTGATGCTTACATAGATTAAGAAAATTATAAGAATTATCATCATGACATAATGTAACATTTGATACATTAGCCACTTAGAAATACTAGCACCCATCCATACAAAAAGATCCCAATCAGCCAATTTGTTCATGTGTTCCTGTAAATCTTGTAGTAATTTAACCTTCTGTTCAATGGGATTGTATCACTTGAGATATTAAAACAACACATTCCTTTAAATTGTTCACAACTGCTATCTTCTTTGAGCTGTAACTAATTGATGGCTACTCGATTTTGAATCATACCTTCTCTAATGTCTCTCAATTCTTCATTAATGAGTCCTATAGCAGTTCTTGTAGCCTTTATATTTTTAGCTAGTCCATAAAAGTTACACTTCCTAGGTCTATCACAAGTCTATATAGCAAGCCAAAAGGCATATCAGTAAGGGTATTTTTTTATAGTAAATTAATTGTAAATCATAGTATTTTAGCTCTATAGCTACGAGATATAAATAGATACTTTTGGTAAGCGTGTCTCAATTGATAAGCAGAAGAAGAAATATATCACTTAAGTACATATTCATCAGTATCTTATCAAAATATCATTTTGTACATTTTCCTAGCGTTACTCATTATATTTTCATATACCATGGTCAGTGTGGGGAACATACTATATGTTAGGGAGAAATGTCCTCAGTCACATAGAACCCACAGGTGAGGTGAATTGTTACCTTACTTGCCACAGTACCAGGAACCTGATTCAGCTCCCCCTCCTGCCCCCTCCCCCCTTGTTCGACCAAGTATGAAATATATACAGTATATAATATCTGCCATCCAATCTACTATGGGCAGGTCTATTCTTAAACATTATACACCTTATAGGGATTTGTGATTCTTCCACTTTACCATCCATACCAAACAAGGCATGGAACTATTTACTGTCCTTTAAACAGTGCCTCCTAATATAGGGTGAGATCAGCCCCCCTCGTTGGTGCATTTAGCTTCTCCAGGTGGGTTTCTCTCAGCAACATTTCTGCAAATGGAGGTAGTCTTTGACATGGTCCTTCCCCAATGATCTATAAGGAGACCTGAAAGGAGAATTACAGACCATTCATAAACTCACCAGGCTTCATATCACGCCAGCTGCTGCTTGCCAGTGAGGAGACTGTGCACTGGTGTGTCTTTCTGAACTCCTTCTTTTTTTTTTTTTCCAGGCATGGATATAATTAGTGGTTCTGTTATTTAATTCAGCATGATATCTTACTGGGCATGTGCCAATGAAAATCTAATATGGAAACAGATTCTTGGGAACAGGGTTAGCAAGACTATGCCACCTCCACACTGTGTTCCCTGTGACTTTTGACAACATAATTAATATCATGGTGGTATTCTCTGAGGCCAAAGACCTATAGGGCAGTGTAATTGTGGATTTGACTCTTATGATGAAACATATATATATATATATATTTTTTTTTAATAGTTTTGATCTATTCAGTGTGGCCAACCAGTGCTTTTGGCTGCCCGCTAAACACTTTACAACATACTAAGACATTTTTCCTATAGGGTGGCTAGAGTTATTCTGTATTGCCTGGGAAAGATCCTTGTGAAGAGCTGGGTATTCTCTCATTAGACAGGGAAGGCATGACTGCATCCTATTACATTCATAGGAAAGGAAAGCAAAGCTGTTGTCACCATACTCCCCTTACCAATGTGAGTAAGCCTATGGGCTTTCTCCATCAGGCCAGGTATGGTAATAGTGATTTCAGTGCAGTGGTCTTACCTTTAATCTCACCAGATGTCATTATTTTCTGGTACACATCCATTTTCCCTTCCACAAGGATATTTCCTGTTATAAACAAGACTGGTACAATTGTATTAAATTCTCATAGGTTTAACATTCCTCTATTATACAATATTTTCTTCTGTCTTTGGAACAGGATACTTTCTATAGGTTAAAAAACGAGAGCTAAATTATGATAATTTAGCGCTCGTTTTTTAACCTATAATCATCATTCTTATCTGAGCTGCTTTTACATAAGCGCAGATAAAATTTTTTATTGATTTTAGGATACTTTCTATATTTCTCATAGTGGTTCATTGTCAAGTAACATGGAATCAACGTCTTTATTGTCTTTTGTGACTGTACAATTTTCCTTGGGCATTGAAATATCATCATTCCATGTAGGATGACTAGGTGTTATCTCATTATCTTAAATACTACAATAGTCTCTCTCTTTTGTCTTTCTTAAAACAGACTTTCTTTTAGTCTTCAAACTTTCATGCGACCTTCATATTGCTTCTCAACTTTTTTTTTCCAATCACCTCTCTCTTTATGATCCATCTATTATCCTACATACTTTTTCTTTCTTCACTTGCCCTGCCTACTTTTCTAAAAAATAAAACACCCTGGAATGGGATCAGTACTAAATGCAGCTATTGATAGTAACGATATCTTTGCCTATAACAAATATATTATACTCACAAAACAAAAATTGTTTGTTATATGGGAAAATAACCCTTGGATCATAAAATAAAGGCCATAAACATTTAAAAAAACATAATATTTAGAGAAAAAACCCCCAGCAATATGAGGACCTTGTGGTAGGAAAAATATGTAAATTATGTTGGTAGATATAGTGTCAAATACAAGGAAAGGGAGAAAAAATTAACAATATTATATATGTGACTTCTATGTGGAATTACAACATATGCAGTGTAATGTGTGCACGAAAATCTAGACACTGGCTCCATCACTTAGTAAGTATCCGATATCCTTGCATCCCCGACCTGTATATTTACAAAGTACATAGAATAACAGATTATAATTGATAATATTACTATCACAATAAACTTGATATATCAATTATCTATTTTGCTGATTTTGCAATATTCTAGATTTTCATACTAGTACTTTGCCCATACGGAACCAACTTTTGTGACTTTCCTGTGGGATTTACAACATAAACGGGCTGTAGCTGTGGTTCTGTATGATTACGGTACTTTGCCTGTCAGTTTCTTTCTTTTTGCTATTACAATCTAGACGACGTATTGTCATGCATAACTTGGTATGAGAACATTCACATTTCCAGAAACCTTGCTTATAGGGAGTAACCCTTAACCTTTCCTTATCACAGCTTCTAGTACTACGTGCTGTGAACAGTACCCCAAACTTATTAGTTTTGGATTTTTCAGACCAAGGAACATTACAATTTTGACAATCTCTCTTGGTACATATCCATCCTGTTTCTTTTGTATAAATCAGCGAACAATTTGGACCCACTGTTCTTGTGGATGACATAATAAAATTATTATGGATGTTGGGTACAACTAAACCTTTAAGTATTCTCAACACTTAAGTATATCAAACTTAGGTAATATCAACACTTAGGTACTTTTTTTTAAGTATTAATATCCAGGCTCTAAAGGATCGTGGGATATCCAGCTGTGAGCTCGATTTCCTGAAACAGAAAGGAAACTCAACCACTCTTTGCCGATATCGCTCGGTTTTGGGATAAAGTGACACCCCATCAATATATAAACACTTTCCACTGAGTCTGTGGTGTTTAGCCACACCCCTGGTTCAGCACAAAATGAAATAGCTCTTAAGATAAAAGGGCCCTGCCCCTTCTTTTCTATTGTAACCCCTCCCTACTCGCAACTCCCTTGGGGAATTGAGGTTACTAATAAATAAGTCTAAGGTGTGCCTCCACCCAAGCTGTTTTGAGGTGGGCTAGCTTGGGAAAGCCCGTAGTATGAATTTATAATAATTGTTATACAGTAAGGGTTATACAGCATATACTTTCACTGTAACATTACCTATATTCATCTGTATTGTCTTCCAGACCCGGTCCAGTGAGTTTCTCCGAAATTCCGATAGACAGGTAAGTTCAGGAAATAGGACTAACACACCACCAACCACTTTTCTAAGTAGTACTTATATTTTGTTTTCTTTTCTTTTCACAGTTATACTTTATCACTGAACATTTTAATAATATTATACTCTATGTGTATACATTAGTTTATGCATGCACTACAAAAAAACATTTGAAACCGGTTATCAATTAAAAACAGGCGCGCGCTATAGCAACACTGGTTGTCTGACCTTTCCCTACTACCGAGTGGTTCGTTGGTGCACACGTTGGGACCCTGGAGAATATGATAAGTAGTATCTGGTTCCTTAGTGATGACGTTTATAATTATATATCCATAGTTTTGTCTATAGTTATCGTAAGGGGTGAAGTTTTCATAGATCTCCTATTGTATCCATCGGTGAAATGGCCCCTGCCGGGTAATAAATATCAACTATGACTTCGATGATCTTGGCATATGCCAGTATATCTCCCAACCTGTAATGCTGATCCGCTCGGTGAGGGATGGTTGTTTATGTATCTACTATACGATACCCTCTAAATAATGCCATGCATATAGATACAGTTGCTTGAGTTCACACTGCAGTTCTCATATAAGGTTGAGCTAAGCAGTATTTGGCTATAGTTTTCTATGACCCCTATCGGGGTGGATAGTTTATTGCTCTATTAACTGAGGCTCACTTTCCGTTCCTACCTCCTGCGCTGTTGCTCCTCAGAGGCAATAACATCTAACAGACTGTGAGTCGTAGTCTCCCTACAGGGTTCACTCATATGGTGACTTGTGATATAATATCAGTCATGAGGGATTGCCAGGGGTACTTTGTATATAGGATGTACCAATGATAATGTACATATGCCTCTGTGCATTGAAGCAGGGCCCCTATGGTGCAGGGCAATCTCCCCCCAGAAGCTATACGTCTATCTCCCTGCTGCTGAGCGAATTTGCTGGCTGACACTGAAAATGACGAGGGGTGGGTATCTCTATTGTGTCCTCCCCCTACTGGGCGGCCTTCCAGCAGTAATTCACACCTCCTTGCATGGAGATCAGTGGAAGGGAGACCTCCGTCAGACCACTTCTCCACCTGGGCGGCTCTGAAGGATATTGCTCCGTTAGGGAGTCCTTCTCTCTCAGCTGCTACTTCCCCGACTCCGGATCTCCCGATGCCGTGGTTGCCGCAGCTGGATAGCAGTATGCGGGTATTCGGGTTCCGTCGCTCCGGGTCATGCCGTTTACTCAGGTACTCCCGCTCCGGTCTCTGCATCACCAGCCTCTCTCTTTCCTCTCGCGCAGCAGCCCATTACCCTTCTGGTCCCTTCTCTCGCCCCCCACAGCGCGGCTCGAGCTGCCTCACTCCGCCTCGCTCTCCCTGCATCCGTTACCCCAACACAACTCCAGCGGCGCGAGGGCTTCCAGAATAGTCTCTGACGTTCCCTCATGCCCACACTTCACCACATTAAATACACTTATATATTTTAGTATTATACAATTTATAAACATCAATACATCATCTATAGTCTAACAATAAACATAGCATCCATTACAGTCACTAATACAGCATTACATTCTCCCCCTGGGGATTGGCACTTCTGAAAGGAGTGACCATCACCATGCTTAATAACGATACTGGTCCATCTATTAATTACCCACACTATAACCAAAATACGGCCATGACATTATCAAATGAGGGTGTATTACCAAGGGAACTTCCGTGGGGGGTGCCCAACTGCTCATAAGTTAAAATTCTTGGGGGCTTCTGAACTCTTTGTGGTCGAGGTGAACTAGGTAGTCCTTCAGGCACTTCCTCTAATCTTCCTTGGGAGACATCTAACAACTCAGAGTCTTCCCTTACTCCCCAACTTCCCCCGTTCACTTCCCCCGTAAGGGTGGAATCGATCACTTCAGGTTCTTGATGAGTCTGCTCCGAAGCACACTCCTCCCGTAAACATTCTTGGTCTTGATAATAACATCCTGAAGCATATTCATCCATATTGTCACACTCCTCCCGTAAACATTCTTGGTCTTGATAATAACATCCTGAAGCATATTCATCCATATTGTCACTATTCTCTGTGGCCAATATACCTCCATCACCCGGAGCAATGCTCATCCCTTTGGAACCACCTCGATCACTCTGAGGACTGTCACTTCCAAGATCCTCCCCCCACCGTATATCTTGACCAATGGGGAGCAAATGCTGCCGATGATATGTTACTACTGATCCTTGCCCATCTGCCCGTGCCAATTGATAAGCCAGAATATTAGGCAATTTCCGCACTACCACATAGGGCTCACTTCTCCATCTATTACTCAATTTTTTTTTCTTGGGCACTCCTAAAGATTGTATTAGTACCCGGTCCCCTGGCTGCAAACACTGTTCCGTTAAGCCACGGTCGAAGTGATTCTTGTTCTTTTCTCCCATTTGCTACGATGCGGCTTGTGCTATTTGATAAGCATCTTTCAGCTGTTGTCGTAGTTGTTTAATATACTGTGAGTGTGAGGACCCAACAGAATGAGTAACCTGTGTCCCTAAGCAGACATCAACGGGTAGCCTAGCTTCACGGCCAAACATAAGGCAATACGGTGTAAATCCTGTAGTCTCATTTCTGGTGCAATTATATGCGTGCACTAAGGTAGATACATATCTTTTCCACTGATATTTCCTCTTGGTTCCGAGCGTACCAAGCATATTTAACAGTGTCCTGTTAAATCGCTCAGGTTGGGGATCACCTTGAGGATGGTAGGGTGTGGTCCGGGATTTTTGAATTCCACAGCATTTACACAACTCTCTAATTAACCGGCTCTCGAACTCTCTTCCTTGATCGGAGTGAATCCTTGCGGGTAGGCCATAATGGACAAAAAACTTTTCCCATAATGTGTGGGCAATTGTCCCGGCTCTCTGATTGGATGTTATATAAGCTTGAGCATACCGTGTAAAGTGATCCGTTACCAGCAAGAGGTGGCTATCTTGTCCTTCATGGCCTTCCACAGTTAAAAAGTCTATGCAGACTAAATCCATCGGCCCCGAGCTGCTGATGTTCACTAAAGGAGCAGCCCTGTGGGTAGGTAGTGTTTTGCGCAGGATACAATTACCGCACGTCCGACAAAATTGCTCAATTTCTTTGTTCATAAAAGGCCAGAAAAAACGGTCAGCCATTAATCCCTGAGTCTTATCGTATCCCAAATGGCCATGCTGATCATGTAAGGCAGTCAGTACCATCTGTTTATACCGAGTAGGCAAAATCAACTGCAAGTTAATTCTTCCGTCATTCTTCCTAACAGTCCTATATAACACTTCCTTCAATATCCTCAACTTGGGACGTTGTCTCCATAATATTTTTGAGGCTGGTGACATTTGCGACCACACCACTGGAAGATTGGGATTCTCTACCAGTCTCAACACAGCAAATATATCTTGATCTTCTCTTTGTGATCTAACCATCTGCTCCTGGGTTATCATATCTAAACCCTCCAATTCCATACGACTTAACCAACAGTAGGAGGGGGGAATGGCCGCAGCAGACGCTCCAGTGAACAATATTGCAGCTGGTTCGTGATGTCGGTTAACACTTATATGTTGGCATAACCCCTTAACCGCGGCAGCAGGCACTTCGATCCACTCATCTTCCTTTACATAGCCATCTTCATGAGATAAACGGGATAGAGCATCAGCATCGTGATAGTTAGCCCCTGGACGATATTTGATAGTAAAGTCATAGTTAGTCAGGGCAGCCAGCCACCGATGGCCAGTACAGTCCAATTTCGCAGATGACTGTATATACGTCAACGGGTTGTTATCCGTTTGTACTGTAAATTGTACTCCATATAAGTAATCGTGGAATTTTTCACTCACAGCCCATTTAAGAGCCAAAAACTCCAACTTATGTACAGGGTAGTTTCGTTCACTTGTTGACAATCCTCTACTAATATACGCAATGGGGCGTAACTGTTTCCCATGTAGCTGATACAACACCCCCCCTAGGCCCTCAAAGGAAGCATCTATATGGACCTCGTAAGGTAAGTCTGGTTGTACATATGCCAATACAGGGGATTTGGTGAGACTATCTTTTAGCTGGATAAACGCTTCCTCACAGGATGCTGTCCATCTTTCTCCAAATGGCTCTCGAGGCTTATAATACAGGTGTTCCCGATCCGACCTTGTAGGGCGTGATCGTCGATTAACAGGAGGATACCCTCGAGTCAATTCAGTCAATGGTTTGGCAACTACCGCATGCTGTGGCACGAATTTACGATAATAACCACAGAATCCTAGAAAGGATCTTAGATCTTTCAGATTTTCCGGTCGTGGCCAGTTCTTAACAGTCACCACTTTTTCCGGATCCGTGGATATGCCTTGCCTGCTCACTATATGCCCTAAATATTTGACGGAGGACCGACAGAGCTTACATTTTTCAATGGACAATTTCAACCCACGTGCCTGAAGTCGATCGAGTACTTTAAGTAACCTCTCATTGTGCTCTTCTAGATCTTTTCCGAAAACTATGATGTCATCGAGATACACCAATACCTCCCGGTAGAATATGTCCCCGACAGTCTTTTCCATGGTTCATTGAAAAGTAGCGGGGGCTCCTTTTATGCCTTGGGGCATCTTTAGAAACTCAAAGAATCCTATCGGGCAAATGAATGCGGTCTTGGCTCTGTCATTCCGGCTCATTGGAATCTGATAGTAGCCGCATCGGAGATCAAGCACAGAGAACCATTTACTCCCGTGTAAGCAATCTAGGGCTTCGTCCACTTTTGGAACCGTATACTGATCCGGCTGTTATGAGCCACGGCTGTGGCTCATTCCTGTTTTGCATTTTTGGTTATGTATTTTATGTTATACTTCTGTTTCTGTTCCCCGTGGGTGTCATGGGGTGTTCGGAGCCCACCCTTAAAGAGAGGGTACTGTTATGAACCACAGGTAGTGGTTCATTCCTATTTTATGTTTATAAGTAGTCTTGCAGGCCAGGATTTCCCGTTGCTCTGGTTTTAGAAGATTCTTGTTTGCTGCCAGTGGTGAGTCTGTGTGATTGCAGCTTGTTCCCATGTGTTCAGCCTCACCTGTCTGTTGATTGCACCTCTCAGTTGTGCAGCAGGGCAGCTGCACGACATAATTAATTAAGACTCTCTGTTATATGCTGGCTCAGTGCAATTCACAGACGCTGGTGATATTTCCAGATTTCCAGGTTTCCTGGGTTCCAGAGTTCTTGAGTTCTGAGCTAGTCCCTGCCAGTTCCTGAGCTCCTGTCTAGCAGTGTCTGTCTAGCTGCTTTGAGTGTCGGTTCCTGTGTCGATTCCAGTGTCTGATCCTGTGTCCTGCCGTGAAGCGTTCCTGTCCAGGAGTCCTGTGGCTTTGTCTGTGCCTGGTCGAATATCTGGCTTCTTGGTGTCCACCGGTCTGTCGTTTGGGATTCTGCCTGTCCTCCAGTTCTGAGAGTCTGTGTCGGCTACATTGGAGGTTCCTGTCCGTTTGCCAGCATTTGTACCGGTTCCGTGAGTAGCGGCTTTGCCGCGTCCGTCGGCTCAGGGCGCAGTATTCTTTGGTTATAATTTGTTTCTGGTGTTTTGCAGAGGGTTCTGCTTGTGCTGTCACCGTCGGTACACAACGGTATTGTGTCGGCGAGTGGACAGCATTTCCTTTGTTGTTCTTTTCCTTTGGCGGCGTGCCGCACATATATTTAGGTTTAGGGTTGTTAGTAGCCCCTAGCCTTCTGTTTATTTTAGCTAGAGGTCCCCTTGTTATTATCCTGTCTCGGTTCACGCCTTGTCTCAATCTAAGACCTGGGGGCATCGGAGTTGGGCAGACCTAATCCGCCCTTCAAACGCGGCTGCCGTGGGCCCAAGAAACCATAGTCACTCAGGCGTGAACGGACCACACGGGTGAAACAACGGAGGTAGGGTGCTAGGGGCTATTTCCACACCACACCTTGTTTCAGCGTCACGTTCTGGTGCTCAGGACTCACTATGCAACATCTCCCTTGTTCTGAGCACCAGGAACCTAACACCGGCACAGTGCGACTATTTAATTTGCGATAATCTATGCATAGCCGGATCTCTCCACTCTTCTTGCGAGCGACCACTATAGGGGATGCGTAAGGACTTTCCGAGTCGGCTATTACATGGTTCTCCAATAAATTACGTAGGTGCTCCCTTACATCATCAAAGTCAGCTGGAGCTAACCTTCTTGACCTCTCCCGGAAAGGGGTGTTATCCATCAATGTAATGTGATGTTCTACTCCAGTAGCGGTACCCAGATCCCAGTCACTCTTAGAGAAGACGGATTCCCTTAACTGTATCTGTTCCATCAGGAGTTGTTTACTTGCCGAATCAATATCACTGCCCTTAAAGCATACTTCTAAGTCAATATCCTTGGAGGAAACATCCAAGAAGTTCCTAGTCCCATCGTTGACTACACGACAACTTTCAATTCTGTGGCATCGGTAATTGTCTTCGTGATTTTGTTCTACTCCACCAAATTGATAGCCCCTCTCTTGCTTCCCACACCATCGACTTAGGTTTCGGAACAGGTTAGTATTAGTTCCTATTATTGCTGATAACTGCCCATTATCACCCGGAGAGTCAGGACAGACCAAGGCTATCAACGGTACTGATTCATTAGGGGTGATCAGCCCGGGTTCAAAGGAAATTTGGGTAATGATATACCCTAGATAGGGGTACTTTTGTTCACTAAATCCCCAAACAGTGAGGCCACTAAGGGGGTGAATGGGTACGTCAGCCAAGTGTTCCCTGTACCAGGATTCAAAGACGATAGACACTTGAGACCCGCTGTCCATTAATATTGTACAATCTTGGCCGTTTATCATAGCCTTGATGAGCGGGGTAGGACCCATAAGACTTTCTGGGATATTGTCTACCCACTGTGCACTCCCCATTGCTCGAACGTTTATAATCGGGGTGCCTGTGAGGGGGTCACAGCACTCCCACTGAAGTTTTCCAGATGGTGGTCTGGTTGTGGAGGGGAGTGATTTGTATTTCCTCCCCGGCCTGCTCCCGTGCCGGGACATTCAAAGGACCTATGGCCTGGCTGCCCACAGCTATAGCATATAATGGGGTTCCGACTCCTACTTCCCTGGGTCATTCCCCTTCCTCTCATGACAGGCCATCCTGTATTGGACTGGGAGCTGGATTGTAGAGCAATCAGCTGATCGATCTTTTAATTTTGTTCCTCAATCAGCTTCAACAGCCTCTCGTCCATAGTAGGGAGGGATGGAGTAGGTAATACCACCTTCACTCGTTTGATATTCTTTTCTCTGGTATCTATCTGGATTTCTTCTAATTTAACCTCTTTGACCAATTCAGTGAGAGTAGGCGGAGGTCCACGGGCCATAGTGCATCGTAATCGCTGGGCCACGGGATGGTTAGTCATGGCTCCTTTTAACACCTGTCTCATACGGCGCTCGTTTACTGCCCCCTTTTCAATGCCTCCTTTGTCGACAATCTGGTAGATTAGTCGATCCACCCTATAAATATAGTGGGTCAACGTCTCCCCCGGCTCCTGATACGGCCGATTTAGTCGAGCTAACAAATCTCCCACATCCTCGAGTGTTCCATACGAGAAGTCCAGAGCTTCGATGAAATCCTTTAAAGTGGCTGTTGCTTTACTCCTCCTAGTAGCCTGTATTACCCTCATAGCAGGTCACCGTAAACTCTCTACTATTCTCTGTTTTTTTATATGCTCTGGGCAGTGCCAATCTTCCGAATGCTGAATGGCAGCCTCTCGCCAAGTGTCATAAGTCTCCTCTCCAGCAGGTACTGGGGTAATTCCCGAGAATATTCTTAGTCTACGGTATCCTCCCTCAATGCCAATGCTCCAGTTGGCTGACCATCTTGTCTACTACCGCTTCTACTCCAGTTCCCGAGACATCCTCCTTATTCACTGAAGACTCTTGGGTGTCAGCCGTAGGCAGGGAATCCCCTATAAGCAGAGGCCTGGTACCTGAATCACCTCCTGAGATGGCCTCGGCTGCTACCATCTCCTCCCCTTCGGGCCATAGCACTTGTACTTTCCCTCCAATGAAGGGGATTAAAGTCTTATCCAAGGGGTTTCTATTACTAATCAATATAGCATAGGTATCACCTGACTGTCCTTTCCACCGATCCACCACACAGGGCTGACTGATGCCATAAAAGTTTCCCACCACCCGTACCGCCAAGTCATCATTAACCGAGTTAAGCGGTCCGATAAGAGCAAAACTGCATAGAGGCTCCACTCCCTTCTCCCTACACCATCTGTAGATATCCGTCACAGTGACCTCCTCCATGGCCCAACTTGTTACCAGGACTCCTGAGTGGGTATTATCTTCTGTCGAAATCTCAGCAGTGCCTCCAAATGTAACCCCTCCCTATTCGCAACTCCCTTGGGGAATTGAGGTTACTAATAAATAAGTCTAAGGTGTGCCTCCACCCAAGCTGTTTTGAGGTGGGCTAGCTTGGGAAAGCCCGTAGTATGAATTTATAATAATTGTTATACAGTAAGGGTTATACAGCATATACTTTCACTGTAACATTACCTATATTCATCTGTATTGTCTTCCAGACCCGGTCCAGTGAGTTTCTCCTAAATTCCGATAGACAGGTAAGTTCAGGAAATAGGACTAACACACCACCTATATTTTGTTTTATTTTATTTTCACAGTTATACTTTATCACTGAACATTTTAATAATATTATACTCTATGTGTATACATTAGTTTATGCATGCACTACAAAAAAACATTTGAAACCGGTTATCAATGAAAAACACCCGGGACCCGAATAGTACCTTTAGCAGTGAGGCGCGCGCTATGGCAACACTGGTTGTCTGACCTTTCCCTACTACCGAGTGGTTCGTTGGTGCACACGTTGGGGCCCTGGAGAATATGATAAGTAGTATCTGGTTCCTTAGTGATGACGCTTATAATTATATATCCATAGTTTTGTCTACAGTTATCTTAAGGGGTGAAGTTCTCATAGATCTCCTATTGTATCCATCGGTGAAATGGCCCCTGCCGGGTAATAAATATCAACTATCACTTCGATGATCTTGGCATATCCCAGTATATCTCCCAACCTGTAATGCTGATCCGCTCGGTGAGGGATGGTTGTTTATGTATCTACTATACGATACCCTCTAAATAATGCCATGCATATAGATGCAGTTGCTTGAGTTCACATTGCAGTTCTCTTATAAGGTTGAGCTAAGCAGTATTTGGCTATAGTTTTCTATGACCCCTATCGGGGTGGATAGTTTATTGCTCTATTAACTGAGGCTCACTTTCCGTTCCTACCTCCTGCGCTGTTGCTCCTCAGAGGCAATAACATCTAACAGACTGTGAGTCGTAGTCTCCCTACATGGTTCACTCATATGGTGACTTGTGATATAATATCAGTCATGAGGGATTGCCAGGGGTACTTTGTATATAGGATGTACCAATGATAATGTACATATGCCTCTGTGCATTGAAGCAGGGCCCCTATGGTGCAGGGCAATCTCCCCCCAGAAGCTATACGTCTATCTCCCTGCTGCTGGGCGAATTTGCTGGCTGACACTGAAAATGACGAGGGGTGGGTATCTCTATTGTGTCCTCCCCCTACTGGGCGGCCTTCCAGCGGTTACTCACACTCCTTGCATGGAGATCAGTGGAAGGGAGACCTCCGTCAGACCACTTCTCCACCTGGGCGGCTCTGAAGGATATTGCTCCGTTGGGGAGTCCTTCTCTCTCAGCTGCTACTTCCCCGACTCCGGATCCCCCGATGCCGTGGTTGCCGCAGCTGGATAGCAGTATGCGGGTATTCGGGTTCCGTCGCTCCGGGTCCTGCCGTTTACTCAGGTACTCCCGCTCCGGTCTCTGCGTCACCAGCCTCTCTCTTTCCTCTCGCGCGGCAGCCCATTACCCTTCTGGTCCCTTCTCTCGCCCCCCACAGCGCGGCTCGAGCTGCCTCACTCCGCCTCGCTCTCCCTGCATCCGTTACCCCGACACAACTCCAGCGGCGTGAGGGTTTCCAGAATAGTCTCTGATGTTCCCTCGTGCCCACACTTCACCACATTAAATACACTTATATATTTTAGTATTATACAATTTATAAACATCAATACATCATCTATAGTCTAACAATAAACATAGCATCCATTACAGTCACTAATACAGCGTTACACTATAAATGCTACACACAAACACTCCGAGCATACGTCTTCTGTCGACATGTGTATACACTTCTAACTTCTCATTCATACGTGAGACAGCAGCTAAAACACAATTCACACAAAACCATTCCCTTTTAGGCCGTTTCTTAAGACTATTTGGACAAATAGGCTTTAACCCCCAAGTTATTGTTTGGATTGGTGAAGGTAACACGGTTGCACTTGCTCATGGATCTTCAAGCCTACTTCAGCCAAATCTTCGCTCTTAGCAGCCGCCGTTCCTTGGAGAATTAAATAAATGTCTTCATTGTCCAAACTATATGTGCTGACAATAGAGAAATATGTACTGGCACCGGCTGTTAGTGTTAGGCGCCGGGGTCCGCTTGTCTGCGCGTACCCGGCACCTAGCAACTAGAGACGCCATGTGCGTACAGCCGCCGGCTCCCTAGCAACGCTAGACGCCGGGAGCGCTGAGCCGCACGGACCCTAGCAACGGGGACGCCACTGGCGGACCGCGTTCCCCGTTGCTAGGCTTTAGGAAATTAAGATATTCACCTGCTCTCTGGCCGTGCAGCAAGGCAGCTGCATGGCATTTATTCTAATCAGCCTTTAGCAGCTGATTGGAGGACTCCTTGTTAAATACACTCCCAGGGCTTCTCACAGACGCCGGTAATAGCTTCCTGCATGCTGCCTTTGTTTGCTGAGAGTCTGTTTCCAGTCCTGCTGTATCCGGTCATTCCAGTCCTCAGAAGTCCGGTATTCGGGAGTTCTCATCTCATCCCAAGAGGTCGTTTGGTTCCCCGGAGTCCTGACTGATCACCATTTTATATCCAGTGGTGTTCGTGAGTTGCGGCTCTGCCGTGTGTTGCGGCTCAGCCGCTTTACCTTTTATATTTTGTGTTTGGAGCATTTGCGGAGGGTTCCGCTTCCACAAGTCCTCTCTGGTACTCGGCGGTGCCGGGTAGGAGAATTGGACAAGTGGATATTTTGGTTGTCCTTTTCCCTGGCGGTTTCTCCGCACATATTATAGTTTTGAGTTTGCTTAGCCCCTGGCCTGGTTGTTTAGTTAGAGGGCCTCTTGTTATCACCCTGTCTCGGGTTTCCCTTTGTCTCTCATTAAGACCGGGGGGCATCGAAGTTGGGCAGACATAATCCGCCCTTCAAACGCGGCTGCCAAGGGCTCAAGAAACCATAGTCTCGCAGGGGATTTCTGACAACACGGGTGAGACAACAGAGTTAGGGCGCAAGGGGCTATTTTCCTGTCCTGCTCCCTTCCCCAGCATTCCGTTCCAGTGCTCCGGTCCTTGCCATAAGATCTCCTCTGACCAGAGTGCTGGAATCATAACATTATTACCGGCCATACCAAAACTTAAAATTAAACGGGGTTTAATTTTTTCTCATTCAGTTTTGTGAGAGTTTATCGGCCTCATGAATCCAACAAGTTTAGGGCCAAATCCTGGTCAGCTCTTAGTCAGTCAGATTCAAGAACTTACTCAGATGGTTCAGGATCTTTCTCTTCGGGTGAAGTCGCAGGAAGATCTTTTGCGAGCTTCCCCAAGGGTAGTCCCTGAACCAAAGATGCATTTGCCTGACCGTTTTTCTGGTGATAGAAAAGAGTTTTTTAATTTTAAAGAATCCTGTAAACTTTATTTTCGTTTAAGACCGACTTCCTCGGGTACTGAATCTCAGCGGGTCGGGATTATTATTTCTTTGCTCCAGGGGGATCCTCAGACCTGGGCATTTGGTTTAAGAGCAGAGGATCAGGCATTGTTGTCAGTTGACGCTTTTTTTGAGTCTTTAGGGCTCTTGTATGATGACCCTGATAGAGAGGCGTCCGCTGAAAGTCAGTTGCGCGCTCTCAGACAGGGTAGAAATCCTGCGGAGGTTTATTGTACAGAGTTTCGCCGTTGGTCGAACGACTGTGGCTGGAATGACCCAGCCCTGCGCAGTCAGTTTCGCCTCGGCTTATCAGAGTCTATAAAAGACAGTCTCCTTCAGTACCCCGCTCCTGAGACTCTCGATAAACTCATGGAGCTTTCTATTAAGATTGATCGTCGTCTCAGAGAGCGGAGGGCTGAAAAAGGAGCACCTGTAAGGTCAAGTCCGTGTGTATATTCCATTCCTGAAGACGTAGAGGAGCCCATGCAGATGGGTCTCTCCCGGCTGTCTCCTGAAGAAAGAGCCAGAAGGCAAAATTCTGGTCTTTGTCTGTACTGTGGGGGTAAGGGACATTTTGCTCATAATTGTCCGAACAAGTCGGGAAACGCTTTGACCAGGTGAATTGTGAGGGGGTTCACCTAGGTCTGCAGCTTATCTCCTCGAATAACTCCCTTTTAGTCCCAGTTAAAGTTTCCTTTGGCAGCCTCAGTTCTTCGGTGTCGGCTTTTGTTGACAGTGGAGCTGAAGGAAACTTTATGGATTTAACTTGGGCTAAGGCCTTAGGCATTCCTCAGTTACCTTTGGGTAGGTGTGTCACCATGCATGGCTTAGATGGGAGTCCGCTGTCTAATGGGATTATTTCTCTCCATACACCCCCTGTACTACTTACAGTAGGAGCTCTACATTCCGAGAAAATCGAGTTCTTTCTTACACATTGCCCAGCAGTTCCAGTTGTTCTGGGTCACCCTTGGCTGGCCTTTCATAATCCCACCATTGATTGGCGGTCGGGGGAGATTTCACAATGGGGTACTTTTTGTGATAAGGAATGTATCACGTTTCCAGTCAGAGTAGCAGCTATCATTCCAGAACTCATTCCGGTGGAATACCAGGAGTTTGCTGATGTTTTCTCCAAAGGCAATGCGGACATTCTGCCTCCCCATCGGCCTTATGATTGTGCTATTGAGTTAATTCCTGGTGCCGCATTGCCAAAGGGAAGATTATATGCATTATCCGGGCCAGAAACTGCGGCTATGAATGATTATGTAAAGGAGAGCCTTGAGAAAGGATTTATTAGACCATCAAAATCTCCTTTAAGTGCAGGCTTCTTCTTTGTGGAGAAAAAGGATGGCTCGCTTAGACCTTGCATTGATTTTAGAGCCCTGAATAAGATCTCAGTTAAAAACACCTATCCTTTGCCGTTGATTTCTGTACTCTTTGATCAGTTACGTTCTGCTGTGATTTTTTCTAAAATTGACCTTAGAGGAGCATACAACCTCATCCGAATTAAATCTGGAGATGAGTGGAAA
Source organism: Pseudophryne corroboree (assembly GCF_028390025.1). Classification (NCBI taxonomy): domain Eukaryota; kingdom Metazoa; phylum Chordata; class Amphibia; order Anura; family Myobatrachidae; genus Pseudophryne; species Pseudophryne corroboree. Next base: position 133,306,799 of record NC_086451.1, read on the forward strand.
ACGGCCTTCAGTACTCAGTCGGGTCACTACGAATACCTGGTGATGCCGTTCGGCCTGTCCAATGCTCCGGCAGTTTTTCAAGACCTCATTAACGATGTGCTCCGTGACTTCCTAGGGAAATTCGTGGTCGTTTACTTAGACGACATCCTGATTTTTTCTGAATCAATGGAACAACATGTTACCCAGGTGCGTCTGGTTCTTCAAAAGTTACGTGAGAATCATTTATATGCCAAGCTGGAGAAGTGTGAGTTTCATGTCACGGAAGTATCTTTTTAGGGTACATAATTTCCCCTCAGGGATTTTCCATGGAACCAAAGAAACTCCAGGCCATCCTTAGTTGGGCGCAACCCACCAATTTAAAAGCAATTCAGCGCTTTTTAGGGTTTGCGAATTATTATAGGAGGTTCATTCATTCTTTTTCTGACCTGGTTGCTCCCATTGTAGCTCTGACAAAGAAAGGAGCGGATCCTACCAACTGGTCGCGTGAAGCTGAGTTGTCCTTCCGGGCCTTGAAACAAGCCTTTGTCTCGGCTCCAGTCCTCAGACATCCTAATCCGGAATTGCCCTTTGTGGTGGAGGTTGATGCCTCGGAGGTTGGAGTGGGGGCTATCCTTTCTCAAAAGGATCCGGAGTCTCTGGAGTTACATCCTTGTGCCTTTATGTCCAGGAAATTCTCCTCCGCTGAATCCAACTATGACGTTGGTAATCGGGAGTTACTGGCGGTAAAGTGGGCTTTTGAGGAGTGGAGGCATTGGCTGGAGGGAGCAAAACATACTATTTCGGTATTGACTGACCATAAGAACCTGCAATACATTGAATCGGCTAAGCGGCTTAATGCCCGGCAGGCACGTTGGGCATTATTTTTTACGCGTTTCAAATTTATAATCACTTTCAGGCCTGGTTCCAAGAATACTAAGGCTGATGCCCTGTCACGTAGCTTTCTTCCGGTTCACAATAACAATCCTGTTACCCCCATACTTCCATCTTCGGTCATCTGAGCGGGCCTCACACAAGATTTATTTACCCAGTTAAAACAGCTTCAACACCAAGCTCCTAGAATTACTCCTGCTGGTTGTCTTTACGTCCCTGAGTTTTTGAGAGCTACTGTTTTAACGGAATTCCATGATAACAAAGTTTCAGGGCATCCAGGAGTCTCTAAGACATTGGAGTTAGTCTCTCGCTCAGTATGGTGGCCTGGTCTTTCTAAAGACGTCAAGGAATTTGTTTATTCATGTCAGGTTTGTGCACAGCATAAGGTTCCCCGTTCCTTGCCCATCGGGCAACTTATGCCCTTAAATGTTCCTCTCAGGCCGTGGTCTCATATTTCCATGGATTTTGTGGTTGACCTTCCCCTTTCAGCCGGATTCCGAGTCATATGGGTGGTAGTGGACCGTTTTAGTAAAATGGCTCATTTTATTGCTCTTCCCCGATTGCCTTCTGCCCAAGGGTTGGCAGTTTTGTTTCTCCGCCATGTATTCAGGCTTCATGGGTTGCCTACTGATGTTGTTTCTGATCGGGGTCCACAATTCATCGCACAATTCTGGAAATGTTTTTGTGCCTCATTGAAGATGAAATTGTCGTTAACATCCGGTTACCACCCACAATCCAACGGGCAAACCGAACGAGTTAACCAATCATTGAAACAATATTTGCGCTTGTATTCAGCCAAACTCCAGAATGATTGGTCCGAGTTTCTTCCGTTGGCTGAATTTGCTTACAATAATTCTTGTCATTCCTCCACTAAAGAGTCTCCATTCTTTTCAGTTTTTGGTTTTCACCCCAGAGCTAATTCTTTTTTTCATCATTCCTCAGTCTCCTCGCTAACCTTAACCTCCCATCTCAGAGCCATTTGGAAAAAGGTGCACCTTGCTCTCAGAAAAGCGGCCTTTCGAGAGAAGAAATTTTCTGACAGGCTCCGACGTCCTTGCACTTTTAAGGTGGGAGATAGGGTGTGGTTGTCGACTCGCAACATCAGGCTTCGACAATCCTCGGCTAGACTGGGACCCAAATTTATTGGGCCATTTCTTATTATTAAAAGAGTCAACCCAGTTGCCTTTCGGTTACGTTTACCAAGATCTCTCAGGATTGGAAATACGTTTCATTGTTCCCTGTTGAAACAATACGTTTCTTCCAGTAGATTTCCTCGGAAGATCTCTCAGGGTAGATCTCCAGTGGATGTACAGGGACAACAGGAGTTCTTGGTAGAGAAGGTTCTCGATTCCAAATTGTCCCGGGGTCGGCTGTATTTTCTAGTTCACTGGAAAGGCTATGGTCCGGAGGAAAGGTCTTGGGTCCTGGATAAGGATCTTCATGCCCCGAGGCTCAAGAGGGCATTTTGTCGGGAATTTCCTCAGAAACCTGGCTTTAGGGGTTCCTTGACCCCTCCTCAAGGGGGGGTACTGTTAGGCGCCGGGGTCCGCTTGTCTGCGCGGCCCGGCGCCTAGCAACTAGAGACGCCGTGCGCGTACAGCCGCCGGCTCCCTAGCAATGCTAGACGCCGGGCGCGCTGAGCCGCACGGACCCTAGCAATGGGGACGCCACTGGCGGACCGCGTTCCCCGTTGCTAGGCTTTAGGAAATTAAGATATTCACCTGCTCTCTGGCCGTGCAGCAAGGCAGCTGCACGGCATTTATTCTAATCAGCCTTTAGCAGCTGATTGGAGGACTCCTTGTTAAATACACTCCCAGGGCTTCTCACAGACGCCGGTAATAGCTTCCTGCATGCTGCCTTTGTTTGCTGAGAGTCTGTTTCCAGTCCTGCTGTATCCGGTCATTCCAGTCCTCAGAAGTCCGGTATTCGGGAGTTGTCATCTCATCCCAAGAGGTCGTTTGGTTCCCTGGAGTCCTGACTGATCACCATTTTATATCCAGTGGTGTTCGTGAGTTGCGGCTCTGCCGTGTGTTGCGGCTCAGCTGCTTTACCTTTTATATTTTGTGTTTGGAGCATTTGCGGAGGGTTCCGCTTCCACAAGTCCTCTCTGGTACTCGGCGGTGCCGGGTAGGAGAATTGGACAAGTGGATATTTTGGTTGTCCTTTTCCCTGGCGGTTTCTCCGCACATATTATAGTTTTGAGTTTGCTTAGCCCCTGGCCTGGTTGTTTAGTTAGAGGGCCTCTTGTTATCACCCTGTCTCGGGTTTCCCTTTGTCTCTCATTAAGACCGGGGGGCATCGAAGTTGGGCAGACATAATCCGCCCTTCAAACGCGGCTGCCAAGGGCTCAAGAAACCATAGTCTCGCAGGGGATTTCTGACAACACGGGTGAGACAACAGAGTTAGGGCGCCAGGGGCTATTTTCCTGTCCTGCTCCCTTCCCCAGCATTCCGTTCCAGTGCTCCGGTCCTTGCCATAAGATCTCCTCTGACCAGAGTGCTGGAATCATAACAGTTAGACCAAGTAAGGGACAATACTTATTAAGATAAAAAATCACAAGCTTTTAATAAACATCATAAAAACAATTATGGGTAAATCAGATGTGGTCAGAATAACGTTATCTGTTCCTGGGTCAGAAACAAAAGGATGTTAAACGGTGTTGATTAGGACCAATTGGATCCCACTCATGATATATATTATTTATGCTCCTGAGGAAGCTGGCAGCCATTAGACCAGCAAAACGCGTTGAGTTAAGGCCACTGACCAACAGCTTTGGACCCACCTGACATCTCCGGTAACAATTGGACTCTTTGCCCCTATTGGACACTACAAGCCCATTGCAACCTGGAAACTATTCCTCTGCTGCTATTTGGAATCTCACCTGCTAAATTGAGATCCTGGGGACAACATCCATAAGGACTGGGTAACTATCATCTTTTCAAGTGAACCAAAAGTAATGAGGAGGGAGTCCTAACCGGAGACTGTGCATATATAATATATATCATGAGTGGGATCCAATTGGTCCTAATCAACACCGTTTAACATCCTTTTGTTTCTGACCCAGGAACAGATAACGTTATTCTGACCACATCTGATTTACCCATAATTGTTTTTATGATGTTTATTAAAAGCTTGTGATTTTTTATCTTAATAAGTATCGTCCCTTACTTGGTCTAACAGCCGGCGCCAGTACATATTTCTCTATTGTTGTTTTACTTTATCCAGGGGCTGACCCCCCCTTTTACTGGCTGCCGCTGACAGCGCACTCATATCCCTTCTTTTTGCTATATGTGCTGACAGACTGTGGAAATAAATCATAATGTTAATATCATGCTTAAAATTCATAATAACAGGAAACAAACTGCTTTTGATCACGTTTAAAAACAAACAAAACTCCATACACATATATCCATATACATACATACACATACATACCCATACATACCCATACATACCCATACAAGTGCTTGTAGGAAAAATAATCTTAAAAAGAGTAAAATTTAGTACTGTACTGTAAAATGCTGCACAAACATGACAAAACATTTAACTTGCATATAAAGTTATGAGAAATATGTTTCTGAAATAAGTTTTTTTTAAGTATATGTTCAAAGAGTCAAATAACTCCCAGTCAATGTCGGAAGGGAAGATGTCTGTAAGTAATATGGTCTTTTTTTTTTCTCTACATACAGTATCTCAGGAGCTTCACTAGGTCATCCGTGACTTACAGCGTGAGAAAAAAAACAAAACTAATCTTAGAGATACCTCTCCGTTGCTGCGTAACTGCATTACAGAAACTTCTAGTATCTCAGATAATAACAAAGTACAGTAGTAATGAGTACTATACTACTGTTTCCAACCACCTGACAGCTGAGAACTCTTTCCTAAATCAAAACTAAAATACACATTGCTTGTATGTAAAATGACTTATGGGAATATATAAATCTACATAAGTATGATTGATCACACATTAATATAATTTGCAGTAGCATGTTCTATTTAGTTAAACTTACTGTTTTTTTTAAATTATTTTTAAGATCTTATAAGGCATTCAGGAATGAAGTGACAGTTATTTCCCTCATGCAACTTTTATTTACTGTCATATTATCCATATTTTGCAGTCATAAACATTTTACATCCATATGTATGTACATATTACAGTAGAGGTACTTAGTTTCTATTTCTCTCAATTCTTTGTTTATAATATAAATACATAAAGTGCCATGCTAGACAGAGAATAGAAAGTAACTGCAGTACTTAAAAGTATAATAATTTGTTATTTAATATTTATATTATGCATGACTATAAATCACAAGAACTCACCAACCAGTCGAGTTCACTATAGCTAGCTTTCCAGCAACCACAGGAGACTTTTTCAGATGCAGAGCAGATTAAAGGTAGACAGAATATTTAAATAAAAGGTATATTTAACTCTGTGTGCAGCCGGCTGATGTCCCCTCTTTCTGTTACGTCTGGAAAAGCAGCGTTTTCTGTACCGTGGGTGGTTGTAGCTAATCGGAGATGAGCCCCCATATGTTAAAGCCAAATAATAATAATAATAATAATAATAATAATAATAATAATAATTGAGAGTTCTCTGTTGTGATGTTATTCAGCATATAGAATTTATTATCAAAGAGGGAATCACGCCCAATATTCTGTGCAGAGAAGCGTGGACCAAGACAGAATTCATCAATGAGCCTGTGTCTATAGAACACTGACTTTACATTATTTATACCATAAAATTATACAATTATTCATAGCTTATTTACAAACAAGGCGTCCATTTAGATTAAATCATGGAGATACATTGGTTGATGAACAAACTGGGGAAATGCCAAATATGGTCAGATTAGCTAATTAAAGAGAGTGGTTTTAGCCATAAGATGGCAGACTTGTCCATGAATCTTGAATCTCCTATACATAACAATTATATTCTCTAATAGGCTTCGTTGTCATAAAGGTCATTCTTGTTCATAATAACGTGTTGTTGTCCAAAGTGAAGGTACATCAGATATTCCATAGTATGTCCTTCTTGTTCTGCCACAAAGTCTCATACAATATCAATTGAGCACTCGTTATCTACACAAAGGCTTTGCTACTAGCCACGTAAACACCTAATCAAATGATGCTCAAGAGTTGAGGGAGAATATTACTCTGCGCATATTAACTCTATACTAAAAGAAGACACTGTTTAAGGGAACATTAGAATATCAAGAATCATAGGAATGTAACAAAATATGCAAAAAGGAAATAAGAGCGGCTAAAGTAGAAATTGAAAAACTAGTAGCAAAGGAAAGCAAAGCGAATCCCAAAAAATTATTTAAATACATTAATAGCAAGAGATTAAAGAAGGAGAGTATAGGCCCTTTAAAAGACAAGTTGGGAGTCTTAAGCAAAAATGATAATGACATAGCGGACACACTAAATGAGTTTTTTTCAACAGTATTTACTAGAGAGGACCCAATTCAGGGACTAACATATAATCTCAATAATGAGAATATCCCACTGATAGGTACTTATTTAAGCGAGGAAGTAGTCTGTGACCGATTAAAACATTTAAAGATTAATAAGTCACCAGGTCCTGATGGTATTCACCCAAGGGTTCTAATGGAGCTTCATTCTGAACTTGCAAAACTGCTATTTTTGATCTTTAAGGATTCAGTAATATCAAGTATGGTTCCCAAAGACTGGCGTATAGCGGAAGTAGTGCCTATATTCAAAAAGGGAAGTAAAGCTGAACCAGGTAATTATAGACCAGTTAGTCTTACATCTATAGTGGGGAAAGTATTGGAAGGTATTCTAAGAGATAGTATTCAGAAGTTCCTTGAAGTCAATAAGGTCATTAAAAGGAATCAACATGTGTTTATGAAGGACAGATCCTGTCAAACCAACTTACTTGGCTTTTATGAAACAGTAAGCGCAAACCTAGATCAGGGTAAAGAGGTGGATGTAATCTTTTTAGATTTTGCCAAAGCGTTCGCTACTGTACCACACATGAGACTTATCTACAAGCTACAAGAATCAGGGCTAGGAAGCACTATATGCACTTGGGTCAAAAACTGGTTAGATAATAGGGAGCAGCGCGTTGTGGTTAATGGATCTTTTTCAACTTGGACTGAAGTGTTAAGTGGTGTGCCGCAAGGCTTAGTATTAGGACCGCTATTGTTCAATATTTTCATTAACGACCTAACAGAAGGTCTAGAGAGCATGGTGTCAATTTTTGCAGATGATACTTCAGTCAAAATTTTATATAAAATAATCGTGCATAGGAGACCACAAATAGGTTGAACTCGATGGACAATTGTCTTTTTTCCACCTTAGATACTATGTTACTATGTGACTATGTATGTATAGCACAATTAATGAGACAATACATTAACTTCAACACACAGGAATTATACGGCAATATCACTGGAATTATACACCAGTATCACAGGAATTATACGTCAAGATCATTGGAATTATACGCTAGTATCACAGGAATTATACGGCAATATCACTGGAATTATACGGCAGTATCACGGAAATTATACGCCAGTATCACTGGAATTATACGGCAATATCACTGGAATTATACGCCAGTATCACGGGAATTAAACACCAGTATCACGGGAATTATATGGCAGTAAAACTGGATATATGGCAGCAGAGGACACCACCACTGTGAATGGTCACTGGACTGATGCTGCACAAGACACTATCCCTGGTCTGATGCAGGACAACACAGCACAACTGAAAGGGACTTATACAGCTACACCGAATATATGGCAGCAGAGGACACCACCACTGTGACTGGTCACTGGGCTGATGCTGCACAAGACACTACCTCTGGTCTGATGCAAGACAACACAGCATAACTGCAAGGGATTTATACAGCAGCACTGGGGACAAATAGCAGCAGAGGACACCACCACTGTGACTGGCTGGACTGATACAGCATAAGATACTACACTGGACTGAGCAGCACAAAACAGCACTGGAATCACCACCCCACTTTCCCCCCCACACAGACACTGAGTTCGTAGACATATCCTCTCACTACACTCTCCGAGACTGGAGTGAAAATTGCGTCGATGCGCAGGTCCTTATATGGAATCCAAACCCCGCGAGAATCTGACAGCGGGATGATGACATTTTTCTTCGTTCTGGTTTCCGAGTCAGGCAGGGAAACTTGAGCCTGACTCGGATCCGGGCTCGTGACGTGAAGTCCGGTAGGGTTCGGTTCTCTGAGAACCAAACCCGCTCATCTCTAAATAAAACTAGATCCATTGAATTGAAAAAATATTAAGTTTCACGCCAGAGGCATATTAATAGAGAAGGGGGCCTTTGTGCATACTCCTCTCTATCAGGCAGGGCAGCCGCGGTGTACAAATCACTGGGAAATCAATGGTGTGGTGGTCATTTTCCCAGAGTTTTGCGTATGCACAGTAGACTCTTAGCGCTAGAATATACTAGTGATGAGTTTACTGCGCATTTGCAAAAGTCCAGGAAAATGTCCTCCACACCATTTTCCCAATGATTTGTACACCGCTGCTGCCACCGACGTGGGACTCCGGATAGGTACGTATTGAAAAGAGGTGTGCAGGGTGTGTGATGAGGTCCCCCCTAGACCCAGGGGCACATGTGCACTGCAGACACTACACCTATTATAGATAGCATTTTATTGTCAGCATACAGGGTTTTCTTGCTTGCAGCAATCAATTCTACTTACAGAATTGGAAGTAATCTATGTTACTTGTAAAAAACATTTGCTGCTTGGAATAGGGGACGTGCGCTTAGATTTTTGTTAGATGGTTGCAGGACTGGAATAATGTTTGCAGGAGCCCAAGTGCAACGAAAGTTTGCGGGACCCTACTAAAAAAAAAATCAAAATGATAAACTGTTATTGGTAGAGATGAGCGGGTTCAGTTCTCAGAGAACCGAACCCTACCGGACTCAAACGACCTGAGCCTGGATCCGAGTCAGGCTCGGGTTTTCCCGTCTGACTCGGAAACCAGAACAAGGTAAAACGTCATGATCCCGCTGTCGGATTCTCGCGGGTTTTGGATTCCATATAATGAGCCGCGCGTCACCGCCATTTTCACTCCGGCATTGGAGAGTGTAGAGAGAGGACGTGTCTCCGTCCTCTCAGTGTTCTCAGTGTCCGTGTCTTGTGCTGCATCTGTCCAGTCACAGTGGTTGTTTCCTCTGCTGCCATATGTCCAGTGCTGCTGTATGTTGTGCTGCATCAGTTCAGTGGTGCTGTGTAGCAGGGACGTGCGGTGAGCTAAATGGCTCAGGAGGCACTGGCTAACCCCAGAGCCAGATTTATATGCAATATATAAGCCACATCAGTCCAGTCACAGTGGTGGTGTACTCTGCTGCCATATGTACAGTGCTGCTGTATAAATCCAGTCCATTGCAGTGGTGCTGTGTTGTCCTGCATCAGTCCAGTGGTGGTGTCCCTGTGCTGCCGTATATGTCCAGTGGTACTGCCGTATATGTCCAGTGATCCTGCCTTATAATTCCAGTGATCCTGCCGAATAATTCCAGTGATCCTGCCATATAAATCCAGTGATCCTGCTGTATATGTCCATTGATACTGCCGTATATATCCAGATGTACTGCCGTATAAATCCAGTGATCCTGCCGTATAATTCCAGTGGTACTGGTGTATAAGTCCAGTGATCCTGCTGTATAATTACAGTGGTACTGACGTATAAGTCCAGTCCAGTGATACTGCCGTATATGTCCAGTGATCCTGCCATATAATTCCAGTGATCCTGCCGTATAAATCCAGTGATCCTGCCGTATAATTCCAGCGATCCTGCCGAATAATTCCAGTGATCCTGCCGTATAATTCCAGTGGCACTGGCGTATAAATTCAGTAATCCTGCCATATAAATACAGTGGTACTGGCGTATAAGTCCAGTCCAGTGATACTGCCATATATGTCCCTTGATACTGCCGTATATGTCCAGTGTTACTGCCGTATAAATCCAGTGATCCTGCCGTATAAATCCAGTGATCCTGCCGTATAATTCCAGTGATCCTGCCGTACAATTCCAGTGGTACTGGCGTATAAATCCAGTGATCCTGCCGTACAATTACAGTGGTACTACGTATAAATCCAGTGATACTGCCGTATATGTCCAGTGATACTGCCGTATATGTCCATTGATACTGCCGTATATGTCCAGCGGTATTGCCGTATAAATCCAGTGATCCTGCCGTATAATTCTAGTAATCCTGCCGTATAATTCCAGTGATCCTGCCGTATAATTCCAGTGGTACTGGCGTATAAATCCAGTAATCCTGCGGTATAATTACAGTGGTACTGACGTATAAGTCCAGTCCAGTGATACTGCCATATATGTCCAGTGATACTGCCGTATATGTCCATTTACACTGCCGTATATGTCCATTGATACTGCCGTATATGTCCAGCGGAACTGCCGTATAAATCCAATAATCCTGCCGTATAAATCCAGTGATCATGCTGTATAACTCCAGTGATCCTGCCGTATAACTCCAGTGATTCTGCCATATTATTCCAGTGGTACTGGTGTATAATTCCATATAAATCCATATAATTCCGTATAAGTCCAGTCCAGTGGTGCTGCCATATAAGTTCAGTGGTGCTGTCCTGTGTTGTATATTATTTACTCCAAATAAAGGGGTTATTAATATTTAATCCAAATAATTTTCACAGGGTTTGCCCTGTGTGGTGTAGAGGTACGCTCTCCTGTACCGCATATTGTTATATAACTCCAGAAAAATAATGGAGAACAAAAATTTGGAGGATAGAATAGGAAAAGATCAAGAACCACTTCCTTTTAGTGTTGAAGCTGCTGCCACTAGTCATGACATAGATGATGAAATCTTATCAACGTCGTCTGCCAAGGCCGATGCCCAATGTGATAGTAGAGGGCATGTAAAATCCAAAAACCCAAAATTCAGTAAAAAGACCCCAAAAAAGAAATTTAAATGGTCTGAGGAGAAACGTAAATTTGCTAATATTCCATTTACGACACGGAGTGGCAAGGAACGGCTAAGGCCCTGGCCTATGTTCATGACCAGTGGTTCAGCTTCACATGACGATGGAAGCCCTCATCCTCCCACTAGAAAAATTATAAAGAGTTAAGCTAGAAAAAGCACAGCAAAGAACTGTGCGTTCTAAGATGGTATTACAAATCCCCAAGGAGAGTCCAAGTGTGTTGGCGGTTGCGATGCCTGACCTTCCCAACACTGGATGGGAAGAGGTGGCTCCTTCCACCATTTGCACGCCCTCTGCAAGTGCTGGAAGTAGCACCCACAGTCCAATTTCTGATATTCAAATTGAAGATGTCACTGTTGAAGAACACCAGGATGAGGATATGGGTGTTGCTGGCGCTGAGGAGGAAGTTGATGAAGAGGATTCTGATGGTGATGTGGTTTGTTTAAATCAGGTATCGGGGGAGACACCTGTTGTCCGTGGGATGAATAACCCCAATATAATGCCTGGGCAAAATACCAAAAAAGCCACCTCTTCGGTGTGGAATTATTTCTCCATAAATCCGGCCAAGAGGTGTCAAGCTGTGTGTTGCCTCTGTCAATCTGTAATAAGTAGGGGTAAGGACGTTAACCACCTAGGAACATCCTCACTTATATACGTCACCTGCAGCGCAGTCATCAGAAGTCAGTGTCAAGTTGTGAAACTTTGGGTAAGAGTGTAAACAGTCCACTGACACTTAAATCCCTTCTTCCTCTTGTACCCAAGCTACTGCAAGCCACACCACCAACTCCCTCAATGTCAACTTCCTCCTCAGTCAGGAATGTCAGTAGTCCTGCAGGCCATGTCACTGGCAAGACTGAGGAGTCGTCTCCTAACCTGGATTCCTCTGGAGGATCCTTGAGTGGTACACCTCCTGTTGCTGCCGCTGCTGTTGTTGCTGCTGGGAGTCGATTGTCATCCCAGAGGGGAAGTCGGAAGACAACTTGTACTACTTCAACTAATCAATTGACTGTCCAACAGTCCTTTGTGAGGAAGATGAAATATGACAGCAGTCATCCTTTTGCAAAGCGGATAACTGAGGCCTTGACAGCTATGTTGGTGTTAGACATGAGTCCGGTATCCGCCATTAGTTCAGTGGGGCTTAGAGAATAGTTTGAGATACTGTATCCATGGTATCAAATCCCATCTAGGTTCCACCTCACTAGGCAGGCGATACCGAGAAAGTACAGAGAAGTCAGAAAAAGTGTCCTCAGTGTACTACAAAATGCAGTTGTACCCACTGTCCACTTAACCATGGACATGTGGACAAGTGGAACAGGAGCATACTAAGGACTATATGACTGTGACAGCCCACTGGGTAGATGTATGGCCTCCTGCAGCATTAACAGCAGCAGCACAAGTAGTAGCATCTCGCAAACGCCAACTCCTTCCTATGCAGGCTATGCTAAGTATCACCACTTTCCGTAAGAGGCACACCGCTGACAACCTCTTACAGAAACTGAGGAACATCATCGCACAATGGTTTACCCCAATTAGACTCTCCTGGGGATTTGTGATATTGGACAACGCCACCAATATTGTGCGTGCATTACATCTGGGCAAATTCCAGCACGTCCCATGTTTTGCACATACAATTAATTTGGTGGTGCAGAATTTTTTTTAAAATGACAGGGGTAATGCACCTGACTCAAGCGCAGTGGAGAATTATTTCCGTCTTGTGCAAGGTTCTCCAACCCTTCGAACTTGCCACACGTGAAGTCAGTTCAGACACTGCCAGCTTGAGTCAGGTCATTCCCCTTATCAGGCATCAGGCTTTTGCAGAAGCAGCTGGAGAAATTGAAGAAGGAGCTAAGATGCAGCAATTCCGCAAAGTATGTGGGACTTGTGGATGGAGCCCTTCATTCGCTTTGCTAGGATTCAAGGGTGGTCAATCTGTTGAAATCAGAGCACTACATTTTGGCCACTGTCCTCGATCCTAGGTTTAAAGCTTATGTTGTATCTCTCTTTCCGGCAGACACAAGTCTGCAGAGGTTCAAAGACCTGCTGGTGAGAAAATTGTCAACTCAAGCGGAATGTGACCCGTCAACAGCTCCTCCTTCACTTTCTCCCGCAACTGGGGCTGCGGGGAAAAGGATAAGATTTCCTAGCCCACCCACTGGCAGTGATGCAGGATAGTCAGGAGCGAGTGCTGACATCTGGTCCGGACTGAAGGACCTGCCAACGATTACTGACATGTCTACTGTCACTGCATAAGATTCTGTCACCATTGAAAGAATGGTGGATGATTATATAAGTGACAGCATCCAAGTAGGCATGTCAGACAGTCCGTACGTATACTGGCAGGAAAAAGAGGCAATTTGGATGCCCTTGCACAAATTGGCTTTATTTTACCTAAGTTGCCCTACCTCCAGTGTGTACTCCGAAAGAGTGTTTAGTGCAGCCGGTAACCTTGTCAGCAATCGGCGTAGGAGGTTACTTCCACAAAATGTGGAGAAGATGATGTTCATCAAAATGAATTATAAATTTCTCCGGGAAGACCTTAACCAGCAATTCCCTCCAGAAAGTACACAGGGACCTATGATGGTGGATTCCAGTGGTGACGAATTAATGCTCTGTGAGGAGGAGGATGTACACAGTGAAAGGGGTGAGGAATCGGAGGATGAGGATGAGGATGAAGTCGACATCTTGCCTCTGTAGAGCCAGTTTGTGCAAGGAGAGATTGATTGCTTCTTTTTTGGTGGGGGCCCAAACAAACCAGTCATTTCAGCCACAGTCATGTGGCAGACCCTGTCGCTGAAATGGTTTGTTAAAGTGTGCATGTCCTGTTTATACAACATACGGGTGGGTGGGAGGGCCCAAGGACAATTCCATCTTGCACCTCTTTTTCTTCTTTGCATCATGTGCTGTTTGGGGACTAGTTTTTTTAAGTGCCATCCTGTCTCACTGCAATACCCCTCCTAGATAGGCCAGGTGTTTGTGCTGCACACTTGTGTCGCTCAGCTTAGTCATAAAGCTACCTCATTGTACCTCTTTTTCTCTTCTTTGCATGATTTGATTTTTGGGGCCTAATTTTTTAAATCTGCCATCCTGTCTGCCACTGCAGTGCCACTCCTGGTGTTTGTGCTAAACACTTGTGTCGCTTAGCTTAGTCATCCAGTCACCTCTGTGCAACCTTTTGGCCTAAAAACAGTATTGTGAGGTGTGAGATATTCAGAATAGACTGGAAATGAGTGGAAATAAATGTTATTGAAGTTAATAATACCGTAGGAGCAAAATAACCCCAAATTATGTGATTTTAGCTGTTTTTATGTTTTTTCCCAAAAATTATCCAGATACAAAACCAAAATCAAAACACATAAGGGTGGTTTTGGCAAAACCAAGCCAAAACCGAAAAACGAGTGGGGAATTAGAACCAAAACACTGACAAAACACGAAAAAGTGCCCGCCGCACATCTCTAGTTGGTATTACAGAGTATAATGTGTAAATCCAATAACAAGAAGTGAATACTTGTGCTGCACAAAGAGAAGGTTGCTAATTTAAGTAGTAGAAAAAAGTGTCACCCACACTCCAAGAATTCGATTTTTGTAGAAATGATCCACCACACAACAAGCGCACACAAATACCTAGTCTACAGCGTTTTTCAGTCTCATATACTGTAGTGTTCCTCATTGAGGTTATTATGACGATGTTTGTTCAATACCTCAGGAAAGATCTAAATAAACAAACAGACATAGTGCAATATTGTTTAGCATAAGTTCTGCAGTTTGAAATTTGATAGATAAGACTCGTACCACAATTTCTGGTCTACCACAAGACTAGACTACATAGACCAATGGAGTAGAGATGAGCGCCTGAAATTTTTCGGGTTTTGTGTTTTGGTTTTGGGTTCGGTTCCGCGGCCGTGTTTTGGGTTCGAACGCGTTTTGGCAAAACCTCACCGAATTTTTTTTGTCGGATTCGGGTGTGTTTTGGATTCGGGTGTTTTTTTTCAAAAAACCCTAAAAAACAGCTTAAATCATAGAATTTGGGGGTCATTTTGATCCCAAAGTATTATTAACCTCAAAAACCATAATTTACACTCATTTTCAGTCTATTCTGAATACCTCACACCTCACAATATTATTTTTAGTCCTAAAATTTGCACCGAGGTCGCTGTGTGAGTAAGATAAGCGACCCTAGTGGCCGACACAAACACCGGGCCCATCTAGGAGTGGCACTGCAGTGTCACGCAGGATGTCCCTTCCAAAAAACCCTCCCCAAACAGCACATGACGCAAAGAAAAAAAGAGGCGCAATGAGGTAGCTGTGTGAGTAAGATTAGCGACCCTAGTGGCCGACACAAACACCGGGCCCATCTAGGAGTGGCACTGCAGTGTCACGCAGGATGGCCCTTCCAAAAAACCCTCCCCAAACAGCACATGACGCAAAGAAAAAAAGAGGCGCAATGAGGTAGCTGACTGTGTGAGTAAGATTAGCGACCCTAGTGGCCGACACAAACACCGGGCCCATCTAGGAGTGGCACTGCAGTGTCACGCAGGATGTCCCTTCCAAAAAACCCTCCCCAATCAGCACATGATGCAAAGAAAAAGAAAAGAAAAAAGAGGTGCAAGATGGAATTGTCCTTGGGCCCTCCCACCCACCCTTATGTTGTATAAACAAAACAGGACATGCACACTTTAACCAACCCATCATTTCAGTGACAGGGTCTGCCACACGACTGTGACTGATATGACGGGTTGGTTTGGACCCCCCCCAAAAAAGAAGCAATTAATCTCTCCTTGCACAAACTGGCTCTACAGAGGCAAGATGTCCACCTCATCTTCACCCTCCGATATATCACCGTGTACATCCCCCTCCTCACAGATTATCAATTCGTCCCCACTGGAATCCACCATCTCAGCTCCCTGTGTACTTTGTGGAGGCAATTGCTGCTGGTCAATGTCTCCGCGGAGGAATTGATTATAATTCATTTTAATGAACATCATCTTCTCCACATTTTCTGGATGTAACCTCGTACGCCGATTGCTGACAAGGTGAGCGGCGGCACTAAACACTCTTTCGGAGTACACACTTGTGGGAGGGCAACTTAGGTAGAATAAAGCCAGTTTGTGCAAGGGCCTCCAAATTGCCTCTTTTTCCTGCCAGTATAAGTACGGACTGTGTGACGTGCCTACTTGGATGCGGTCACTCATATAATCCTCCACCATTCTATCAATGTTGAGAGAATCATATGCAGTGACAGTAGACGACATGTCCGTAATCGTTGTAAGGTCCTTCAGTCCGGACCAGATGTCAGCATCAGCAGTCGCTCCAGACTGCCCTGCATCACCGCCAGCGGGTGGGCTCGGAATTCTGAGCCTTTTCCTCGCACCCCCAGTTGCGGGAGAATGTGAAGGAGGAGATGTTGACAGGTCGCGTTCCGCTTGACTTGACAATTTTGTCACCAGCAGGTCTTTCAACCCCAGCAGACTTGTGTCTGCCGGAAAGAGAGATCCAAGGTAGGCTTTAAATCTAGGATCGAGCACGGTGGCCAAAATGTAGTGCTCTGATTTCAACAGATTGACCACCCGTGAATCCTTGTTAAGCGAATTAAGGGCTGCATCCACAAGTCCCACATGCCTAGCGGAATCGCTCCCTTTTAGCTCCTTCTTCAATGCCTCCAGCTTCTTCTGCAAAAGCCTGATGAGGGGAATGACCTGACTCAGGCTGGCAGTGTCTGAACTGACTTCACGTGTGGCAAGTTCAAAGGGCATCAGAACCTTGCACAACGTTGAAATCATTCTCCACTGCACTTGAGACAGGTGCATTCCACCTCCTATATCGTGCTCAATTGTATAGGCTTGAATGGCCTTTTGCTGCTCCTCCAACCTCTGAAGCATATAGAGGGTTGAATTCCACCTCGTTACCACTTCTTGCTTCAGATGATGGCAGGGCAGGTTCAGTAGTTTTTGGTGGTGCTCCAGTCTTCTGTACGTGGTGCCTGTATGCCGAAAGTGTCCCGCAATTCTTCTGGCCACCGACAGCATCTCTTGCACGCCCCTGTCATTTTTTTAAAAATTCTGCACCACCAAATTCAAGGTATGTGCAAAACATGGGACGTGCTGGAATTTGCCCATATTTAATGCACACACAATATTGCTGGCGTTGTCCGATGCCACAAATCCACAGGAGAGTCCAATTGGGGTAAGCCATTCCGCGATGATCTTCCTCAGTTGCCGTAAGAGGTTTTCAGCTGTGTGCGTATTCTGGAAAGCGGTGATACAAAGCGTAGCCTGCCTAGGAAAGAGTTGGCGTTTGCGAGATGCTGCTACTGGTGCCGCCGCTGCTGTTCTTGCGGCGGGAGTCCATACATCTACCCAGTGGGCTGTCACAGTCATATAGTCCTGACCCTGCCCTGCTCCACTTGTCCACATGTCCGTGGTTAAGTGGACATTGGGTACAACTGCATTTTTTAGGACACTGGTGAGTCTTTTTCTGACGTCCGTGTACATTCTCGGTATCGCCTGCCTAGAGAAGTGGAACCTAGATGGTATTTGGTAACGGGGGCACACTGCCTCAATAAATTGTCTAGTTCCCTGTGAACTAACGGCGGATACCGGACGCACGTCTAACACCAACATAGTTGTCAAGGCCTCAGTTATCCGCTTTGCAGTAGGATGACTGCTGTGATATTTCATCTTCCTCGCAAAGGACTGTTGAACAGTCAATTGCTTACTGGAAGTAGTACAAGTGGGCTTACGACTTCCCCTCTGGGATGACCATCGACTCCCAGCGGCAACAACAGCAGCGCCAGCAGCAGTAGGCGTTACACGCAAGGATGCATCGGAGGAATCCCAGGCAGGAGAGGACTCGTCAGAATTGCCAGTGACATGGCCTGCAGGACTATTGGCATTCCTGGGGAAGGAGGAAATTGACACTGAGGGAGTTGGTGGGGTGGTTTGCGTGAGCTTGGTTACAAGAGGAAGGGATTTACTGGTCAGTGGACTGCTTCCGCTGTCACCCAAAGTTTTTGAACTTGTCACTGACTTATTATGAATGCGCTGCAGGTGACGTATAAGGGAGGATGTTCCGAGGTGGTTAACGTCCTTACCCCTACTTATTACAGCTTGACAAAGGGAACACACGGCTTGACACCTGTTGTCCGCATTTCTGGTGAAATACCTCCACACCGAAGAGCTGATTTTTTTGGTATTTTCACCTGGCATGTCAACGGCCATATTCCTCCCACGGACAACAGGTGTCTCCCCGGGTGCCTGACTTAAACAAACCACCTCACCATCAGAATCCTCCTGGTCAATTTCCTCCCCAGCGCCAGCAACACCCATATCCTCCTCATCCTGGTGTACTTCAACACTGACATCTTCAATCTGACTATCAGGAACTGGACTGCGGGTGCTCCTTCCAGCACTTGCAGGGGGCGTGCAAATGGTGGAAGGCGCATGCTCTTCACGTCCAGTGTTGGGAAGGTCAGGCATCGCAACCGACACAATTGGACTCTCCTTGTGGATTTGGGATTTCGAAGAATGCACAGTTCTTTGCTGTGCTGCTTTTGCCAGCTTGAGTCTTTTCATTTTTCTAGCGAGAGGCTGAGTGCTTCCATCCTCATGTGAAGCTGAACCACTAGCCATGAACATAGGCCAGGGCCTCAGCCGTTCCTTGCCACTCCGTGTGGTAAATGGCATATTGGCAAGTTTACGCTTCTCCTCCGACAATTTTATTTTAGGTTTTGGAGTCCTTTTTTTTCTGATATTTGGTGTTTTGGATTTGACATGCTCTGTACTATGACATTGGGCATCGGCCTTGGCAGACGACGTTGCTGGCATTTCATCGTCTCGGCCATGACTAGTGGCAGCAGCTTCAGCACGAGGTGGAAGTGGATCTTGATCTTTCCCTAATTTTGGAACCTCAACATTTTTGTTCTCCATATTTTAATAGGCACAACTAAAAGGCACCTCAGGTAAACAATGGAGATGGATACTAGTATACAATTATGGACTGCCTGCCGAGTGCAGACACAGAGGTAGCCACAGCCGTGAACTACCGTACTGTACTGTGTCTGCAGCTAATATAGACTGGTTGATAAAGAGAAGATGTCTATGTAACTATGTATGTATAAAGAAGAATGAAAAAAAACCACGGTTAGGTGGTATACAATTATGGACGGACTGCCTGCCGAGTGCAGACACAGAGGTAGCCACAGCCGTGAACTACCGTACTGTACTGTGTCTGCAGCTAATATAGACTGGTTGATAAAGAGAAGATGTCTATGTAACTATGTATGTATAAAGAAGAATGAAAAAAATCCACGGTTAGGTGGTATTACAATTATGGACGGACTGCCTGCCGAGTGCAGAGACACAGAGGTAGCCACAGCCGTGAACTACCGTACTGTGTCTGCTGCGACTGGATGATAAATGATATAAAAAATATATATATATCACTACTGCAGCCGGACAGGTATATATTATATATTATATAATGACGGACCTGCTGGACACTGTCTGTCAGCAGAATGAGTTTTATTTTTATAGAATAAAAAAAAAAAAAACACACAAGTGAAGTCACACGACGAGTGTTTAACTTTTTCAGGCAATCACAATATAAGTATACTACTAACTATACTGGTGGTCAGTGTGGTCAGGTCACTGGTCAGTCACACTGGCAGTGGCACTCCTGCAGCAAAAGTGTGCACTGTTTAATTTTAATATAATATGTACTCCTGGCTCCTGCTATAACCTATAACTGGCACTGCAGTAGTGCTCCCCAGTCTCCCCCACAATTATAAGCTGTGTGAGCTGAGCAGTCAGACAGATATATAATATATATAGATGATGCAGCACACTGGCCTGAGCCTGAGCAGTGCACACAGATATGGTATGTGACTGACTGAGTCACTGTGTGTATCGCTTTTTTCAGGCAGAGAACGGATATATTAAATAAACTGCACTGTGTGTCTGGTGGTCACTCACTATATAATATATTATGTACTCCTGGCTCCTGCTATAACCTATAACTGGCACTGCAGTAGTGCTCCCCAGTCTCCCCCACAATTATAAGCTGTGTGAGCTGAGCAGTCAGACAGATATATATAATATTATATATAGATAATAGATGATGCAGCACACTGGCCTGAGCCTGAGCAGTGCACACAGATATGGTATGTGACTGACTGAGTCACTGTGTGTATCGCTTTTTTCAGGCAGAGAACGGATATATTAAATAAACTGCACTGTGTGTTTGGTGGTCACTCACTATATAATATATTATGTACTCCTGGCTCCTGCTATAACCTATAACTGGCACTGCAGTAGTGCTCCCCAGTCTCCCCCACAATTATAAGCTGTGTGAGCTGAGCAGTCAGACAGATATATATAATATTATTATATATAGATAATAGATGATGCAGCACACTGGCCTGAGCCTGAGCAGTGCACACAGATATGGTATGTGACTGAGTCACTGTGTGCTGTGTATCGCTTTTTTCAGGCAGAGAACGGATTATAAAGTAAACTGCACTGTCCTCACTAGTAAACTCTCTCCACTCAGTCTCTACACTTCTACAGTAACAGTACTCCTCCTAGTCAGCTCCAGTAAATCTCTCTCAGTCTCTTATAATCTAAATGGAGAGGACGCCAGCCACGTCCTCTCCCTATCAATCTCAATGCACGTGTGAAAATGGCGGCGACGCGCGGCTCCTTATATAGAATCCAAGTCTCGCGATAGAATCCGAGCCTCGCGAGAATCCGACAGCGTCATGATGACGTTCGGGCGCGCTCGGGTTAACCGAGCAAGGTGGGAAGATCCGAGTCGCTCGGACCCGTGAAAAAAAACATGAAGTTCTGGCGGGTTCGGATTCAGAGAAACCGAACCCGCTCATCTCTACAATGGAGGTAGATTAAGACCACTTTCAAAAAGCCTGGTGACCACTTCTTAGAATTCCTTGGTCCACAGTGACTCCAAGGTACATGCAATCTTAAAGAGAAAGCTCTCTGTAGTGTAAAACAATATACAATATTTATTGTCACACAACACAGAAAACGGCACAATGGACTCCTACCAAAAAGGTAGGTCCATTCAATTTTTATACACACCCTTGGACAATACGGCATTAGATTTCCGGTGTGTTGGCTCTCTTCCGGAAGTCACCTGCCTCCTCATCCCAGCGGGACGCCATGTCATGAAAGGAAGCAGTGTCTCCATCCCTCACATGTGGAAACTTGCATTGCATCCGGAAGAGATGCTGCAGCCGGAAGTGACATATCGCCGGAAGCTGCATGTCCATTTGTAAACAACATAGGTCCACCCGTCATATAGTGCTGTACTTGTGTTCCTTCCAGCGGTATCAGTGGCAAACGCAGGATTTGCATGGGGGGGTTTCCAGAACTGGGTGGAGCCAATCACGGGGGTGGGGACTGAGGTGACCGAGTATATGCTGGGTCCGTAAAACTAGTGTGTCTGTGTGTGTGTGTGTGTGTGTGTGTGTGTGTATATATATATAATATATATATATATATATACATACATATCTACACATATATAGGGTTCACTATGGTATGCCGGCGGACAGGCTCCCGGCGACCAGCATACCGGCGCCGGGAGCCCGACCGCTGGCTTACCGACAGTGTGGCGAGCGCAAATGAGCCCCTTGCGGCCTCGCTGCACTCGCCACGCTACGGGCACGGGGGCGTGCTATGCGCGCCACGCTATGCGCGCCACGCTATTTTATTTTCCCTCCAGGGGGATCGTGGACCCCCACGAGGGAGAACAATTGTCGGTATGCCGGCTGTCGGGATCCCGGCGCCTGTATACTGTGCGCCGGGATCCCGTCAGTCGGCATACTGAAGACCACCCCATATATATACTGTGTGTATATATATATATATATATATATATACACACACACACATACATATACACATATACATAGCATATTAAACATGCATATATATATATATATATATATATACATACACACATACAGTACACGTATATATACACATGTATATATATCATGTGTGTGTGTGTGTGTTTATATGTATGTATATACATGTGTATATATGTATGCACATGGATATATATGTACTATAATTAAAATAAAGTAAACTTTTATTGCACTTACAAGTGCCACCAGGAAGATAGCAGGCTGCAGAGGATGCTAGACAGCCATTAATAATACTCATGCAGCTGAAACAAAAAAATATATATATATATTTTTTTTAGTGGAGGGGGGTTTCTGGGTGCTCGGACCCCCCCCCCCCTGGGTGCGCCACTGGGTATCCCTTAGATTTGGGATGCCATCAATCCAAAACATTGGTCTCCATTTATGTACGCCTGGTGGCCATTTTTGGTGTGTTCATTTCAATAAGTGGATATTGTAGCAGATATTTTGTTGGGGACCCCATATAATGCCTTTAATGTAAATAAATACATAGTAAATACATAATAAAAAACAATACATTAAAAATTTAAACCAATCAAAGATAAAGTGCTTCTCAGAAGGGACATCGTCTACAAGAACTTCACTCCACTGAGATTGTCCTGGTGAAAGTCACCAATGACCTGCTTTCGGCCAAACTCAGGGGCCACTTCTCTCTGCTTATCCTTCTGGACCTCTCTGCTGCCTTTGACACTGTGGATCATCCTCTCCTCCTCTGCGCACTTCAAAACATTGGCCTCTCTAGCACTGTCCTTGACTGGTTTACCTCACTAACCACTCCTTCTCTGTGTCTGCCTCCGGCACCATCTCACACCCTTCCATCCTTCCTGTTCGAGTCCCACAGAATTCTGTCCTCAGCCTCCTTCTGTTCTCCCTATACACCTCTTTCCTAGGTGCGCTCATTAACTCCTTTGGCCTTCAATACCACCTTTATGCTGATGACACACAACTCTACCTCTCCTCTCCTGATCTGTCCCTCTCTGTCCTCTCTCGGGTTTCCATCTGCTTCTCCGCCATCTCCTCCTGGATGGATGAGTGTTCTCTGAAGTTCAACATGGACAAAACTGAACTCATTATCTTTTCCCCAGCCAGAGTGACACCCCCTACCAATATCTCTATCACTGTTGACAACACTATCATCTCCCCTGTTCCCCAACTCCACTTCTTCGGCGTTGCTCTTGACTCCTCCCTCTCATTTGCACCCCACATCCAAGCTCTGGCACAATCCTGTCAGTTCCAGCTACACAACATTGCTCGCATCAGGCCATTTCTCTGCCAGAGTGCAACTAAACTTATCATCTACTCACTGGTCATCTCATGGCTCGACTACTGCAACGTTCTCCTAACTGGACTCACTTGCTCCAATCTTGCTCCCCTCCAATCTTTCCTCAACTATGCAGCTAGGATTATCATCCTCTCCCGCTGCTCCACATCTACCATTCCCCTTCGACAAAATCTGCACTGGCTCCCATTCCCCTACAGAATCCTCTTCAAACTCCTCACCCTCACATACAAGGCCATCTCTAATTCCACTGCTCCCTACATCTCCAACCTCCTCTCCCTTCATACTCCCTCCCGCCCCTTACGGTCAGCAAATGACTGGCACCTCTCCTCTACCCTAGTCACTGCTTCCCATGCTCGAGTTCAAGATTTTGCCTGTGCTGCACCCCTTTGGTGGAACACACTCCCCCGCTCCATTAGACTCTCCCCGACCTCGCAAAGCTTCAAACGGGCACTGAAAACCCACCTGTTCATCAAAGTGTACCCTTCTGATGCATAACCTAGTCCTGAGGCTGCTCCTCCATCCCCCTTCCTCATGCCGTGACCATCTCTGCTTTGCTTACATCCTGCCATCAGGCTACCTCCCGCTTGCTTGCCCCTCATGTCATCTGTCTGTCGCCCCTTTCTACTAGATTGATAGCTACTCAGAGCAAGGCCTTCTTTCCTCTTGTTGTCAAAACCCTCGGCTCGACACATTTCACTCACTGCCCTCTCCTACTCAGCAACCATCTTTACCCGCTTTTTCTCCTGCTGGTAAAGGCTCATCTTTATCTGTGGCCACCAGCTCCTAGTAGTACGCTGATCACTCACTCGCTACTTACATCTAAGCTGTATTATGGGGGTAATTCTGAGCTGATCGCAGCAGGAACTTTGTTAGCAGTTGGGCAAAACCATGTGCACTGCAGGGGAGGCAGATATAACATGTGCAGAGAGAGATAGATTTGGGTGTGGTGAGTTCAATCTGCAATCTAAATTGCAGTGTAAAAATAAAGCAGCCAGTATTTACCCTGCACAGAAACAAAATAACCCAACCAAATCTAACTCTCTCTGCAAATGTTATATCTGCCCCCCCTGCAGTGCACATGGGCCCTCATTGCGAGTTGTTCGCTCTGTAATTTTCTTCGCATCACAGCGATTTTCCGCTAATTGCGCATGCGCAATGTTCGCACTACGACTGTGCCAAGTAAATTTGCTAAGAAGTTTGGTATTTTACTCACGGCATTACGAGGTTTTTTCTTCGTTCTGGTGATCGGAGTGTGATTGACAGGAAGTGGGTGTTTCTGGGCGGAAACTGGCCATTTTATGGGAGTGTGTGAAAAAACGCTGCTGTTTCTGGGAAAAACGCGGGAGTGACTGAAGAAACGGGGGAGTGTCTGGGCGAACGCTGGGTGTGTTTGTGACGTCAAACCAGGAACGACAAGCACTGAACTGATTGCACTGGAAGAGTAAGTCTCGAGCTACTCAGAAACTGCACAGAGAAATATTTTCGCAATATTGCGAATCTTTCGTTCGCAATTCTGCTAAGCTAAGATACACTCCCAGAGGGCGGCGGCTTAGCGTGTGTAATGCTGCGAAAAGCGGCTAGCGAGCGAACAACTCGGAATGAGGGCCATGGTTTTGCCCAACTGCTAAAAAATTTCCTGCTGCGATCAACTTGGAATTAACCCCCATGTTTTAATAATTGTGGTGCTCTTTGTTACCTGTACTCTATTTTTTTATTTATTTACTGTAATAAGTTTTGTCTCCCTGTGCTGTCCTTTGTACGGCACTGTGAATCACCTGTGGCGCCTTATAAATATAATGTAATAATAATAATAATAATAAAAGATCCATTTTAATTTGAAATCCTTGTTTATAAGGGGTGAGAGTTTTATCATTAAAAATAATTTTCATTTAATTTTTAGAAAATATTTTGTTGACAGCTTTGCATCTAATGTTGCCCATTATTCTTTTTAGACCGTAAACATTCCTTATGTACTTAATGTCACAATTATGTTTTTTAAAATGCATCGATAGACCATGTGTATCTACGCCCTTTTTGATATTGCGCAGATGCTCACTGATTCGTTTTTTTAGTAGCCTACTGGTGCGGCCTATATAAAACAGGCCGCAAGGACATTCGATGACATATATAACATTAATGGAACTGCATGTGATGAATTCCTTGATATAGCAGTGCTTTTATAATCACTATTTCTTTTTTATTCCCAAAAGTGTTTGTCACATTTTTGCACCCCATACAGCATCCACACTTAAAAAACTCTTTTGATACAATTGTGGTTAATTTAGGTGGTGCTGAACAAAAGCTTCTGACCAGTTCTGATTTCAAATTAGGGGCTTTACGAAAGATACAGACTGGAGATTTTGGAAGATCCATACCAATCCTTAGTCATTTCCAGTATCTCTTAAGGATTCTTTTGACCTGTTGATGTTGAAATGCAGTGGCAAACGCAGGATTTGCATGGGGGGGTTTCCAGAACTGGGTGGAGCCAATCACGGGGGTGGGGACTGAGGTGACCCAGTATATGCTGGGTCCGTAAAACTAGTGTGTCTGTGTGTATGTATATATATATATATATATTATCTACACACATATATATATATATACCGTATATACACCTATATATATATATACACACACATATACATAGCATATTAAACATGCATACACACATATATATATATATATACACACACACACGCACACACACACACACACACACACACACACACACACACACACACACACACACACACACACCATGTATATATCCACATGTATATATATCATGTGTGTGTGTGTGTGTGTGTGTGTGTGTGTGTGTGTTTATATGTATGTATATACATGTGTGTGTATATATATATATATATATGCATGCACATGGATATATACTGTATGTACTATCATTAAAATAAAGTAAACTTTTATTAAGCACTTACAAGTGCCACCAGGAAGACAGCAGGCTGCAGAGGACGCTAGACAGCCATTAATAATACTCATGCAGCAAAAAATAAATAAATAAATAAATAAATATATATATATATATATATATATATATATATATAAAATTATTTTTTTGGGTGGAGGGGAGTTTCTGGGTGCTCGGAACCCCCCCCCCCTCCCCCCTGGGTGCGCCACTGAAATGTATATTGCTTGATAAATGCCCATTTGAACCTTTCATCCTCTCTTTTTGGGCTAGTTCTGTTTATGTTGAAGTAGGTCTTTCCTATTCATATCTAGAACCCTATTAAGTGATTTTGAACTGTATTATGTTGGAGTTATACAAATAGGAGTAATAAAACCAATTCACATAAGGGGTACGGATAGGGGAGCATGTAAGTTGTTAAAAAGAAACTAGATCCTTTGAATTGCAAGAATATTGAGCTTCACGCCAGAGGCGTATTAAGAGAGAAGGGGACCTGTGTGCATACTCCTCTCTATCAGGCAGGACAGCAGTGGTGTACAAATCACTGGAAAAATGGTGTGATGGTCATTTTCCCGGAGGTTTGCACATGTGCAGTAGAATCTACTAGTGCTGAGTTTACTGCGCATTTGCAAAACTCCAGGAAAATGTCCACCACACCATGTTCCCAATGATTTGTACACCGCTGCTGCCAGCGATGTTGGACTCTGGATAGGTACGTATTGAAAAGAGGTGTGCAGGGTGTGTGATGAAGGCCTCCTAGACACAGGGGCACATGTGCACTGCACACACTACACCCATTACAGATAAGCCATTGATTCACACTCTGCTAGCATTCTATTGTCAGCATACAGGGTTTTCTTGCTTGCAGTACATAATTCTACTTACAGAATTGGAGGTAATTTATGTTATTTGTAAAAAACGTTTGCTGCTCAATACAAAAATCTGGATTTGCTGTGGCCTGGAATAGCGGAAGTGCGCCTAGATTTTTGTTAGAGGGTTGCAGGACCGGAATAATGTTTGCAGGGGACAAGGGCAACTAAAGTTTGCGGGACCCTACTAAATCTAAAAAAACAAAATTCAAAATTATAAACTGTTATTGTTATTAAAAATATAATGCGTAAATACAATAACAAGAAGTGAATAACCGAGGTGCATAAAGAGAAGGCTGCTAATTGAGGTAGTGGAAAAAAGTGTCACCCACATTCCAAGAATTCAATTTTTGTAGAAATGATCCACCACACAACAAACGCACACAAACACCTAGTCTACAGAGCTTTTCAATCTCATTTAGTGATCTACATCGAGGTTATTATAACAATGTTTGTTCAATACCTTAGGAAAAATCAAAATAAACATACAGACATAATGCAATATTGTTTAGCATAAGTTCTGCAGTTTGAAATTTGATAGATAAGACTCTTAGAATTAAGTGGTCCACAGTGACTCCGAGGTACATGCAATCTTAAAGAGAAAGCTCTCCATAGTGTAAAACCATATACAATATTTATTGTCACACAACACAGAAAACGGCAAGATGGACTCCTACCAAAAAGGTAGGTCTGTTCAACACAGACTTAAGCGCATACAACAAATAGAAGAATCCAAAATGCAGGTAAAATGGATCCCTACTAGATGGAATGGTCTACTTTAAAAGGTAGACATGAACACACAAACACAGAAGAACCTCAGGCGTCCCTGGAATCGTCCTCCTGGTCCCAGGGTAGATGTCCAAGTCACTGTAGCCTTTTCCCCACAAACTTGTTTCGATACCTGTTGTATCTTTCTCAAGATGTAGGGGAAATGGAACCTGATGGGGAATTTATACCCCCTTCTCTTACATTTAAAAAAATCCCTATTTCTAGACATGGAACATCTAAGATAATGGATTCCAATTGATAAGCACCATAAAGTCCCCTTCCGTAAGTCCATTCACAATTTTTGTGACACCCGCCTCCTCATGCCAACGGGACCGCCATGTCATGACCGGAGCAGTGTCTCCATCCCTCACATGTAGAGACTTGCATTGCGTCTGGAGAGATGTCGCAGTCAGAAGTGACATATCGCTTGAAGCTGCATGTCCATTTGTAAACAACATAGGTCCGCTTGTCATATAGTGCTGTACTTGTGTTCCTTCCAGCAGTTTCCCTTATATTTGGGATGACATCAGTCCAAAATATTGGTCTCCATTTATGTATTCCCAGCGGCAATTTTTGGTGTATTCATTTTCATTTCCTTTTTAGCCAATTTTTTGTTGACATCTTTGCATCTAATGTCGTCCATTATTATTTTTAGACCCTAAAAATGCCTTATGTACTTAATGTCACAAGTATGTTTTTTCTTTAAAATGCATCGATAGAGCATGTGTATCTACGCCCTTTTTTATATTGTGCAGATGCTCACTGATTCATATCTTCAGTTTCCTACTGGTGCGGCCTATATAAAACAATGAGGGGTAATTAAGGGCTATTCATTTTTGTGAAGCTACAATTGGAAGGGGAATTATAACGATAGCGACATTATATGCACCTACTGGCCCCAATAATGTCTTTTTTACTGAAGTTTATGTTCAATTACAAGACTGGGCGGCAGGACAAATAGTTTTAGGTGGGGATTTTAATACCACTTTGAACCATGCTTTAAATAAATCTAATGCCACCACCCGTACTACTCAACCTGCTGCATTGGCTTTATTGATAGATTCTCTCCATTTCTCAGACTCTCGAAGGAATCAACATCCGGTGGATAGAGATTATACCTTCTATTCCCACCCCCATCACACTTCTTCTAGAATCGATTTTGGGCTAATTCCCACCTCTCTGCTATTTAGGGTACATTGTTCTAAAATTGAGAGTATTGCTGTCTCGGACCACGCCCCAACTTGGTTCACTCTGACACTTCCCTCCCTCAAATTGCATTATTTTAATTGGAGAGTCCCCTCATATTTAGTAGACTCCCCTGACTTTAAATTGTCCCTGAAACAGCACTCCCTTAATTATGTGGATGACAACATTCAACATGTTGAGGATGTGAATCTGTTTTGGGCCGCCTCCAAGCCAGTGCTTCGAGGTCATATAATTGCATACGTCATGGCCAAACGTAAGTCCATTAACATGAGATTACAAGAGTTTAGTTTAGCGGTGTCAGATTCTTACTATGCCATGTTACAAGATAACACCCCAGAGAAGCATCAGTTATATACTGAAACCAAATCTATGTATGATACTTTATGCACAGAGAAAGCACAATATTGTTTAGACCACCAAAAAAATCACTACTTTAGATGGGGTAATAAAGCTGGCAAGTTGCTGGCCTCTGTAGTCCGTAGCCAAAGACCAATGGTGCAAATACTGAAAATCACTTCAGACACAGGACTATTGACAACTGCTTCCGACATTGCCAGTTCGTTTTTAGACTATTACAAGCATTGTCCTCCGCCCCCCTGACAATCCCTCTCTAGGAATGTCTCCAACGTTGATTGATGCTGAAAGCAGCGCTTTAGTGGATCCCGTTTCAGAGCAGAAACTTAAATCAGCCATTGGCCGGCTAGCTAGAGGTAAAGCTCCGGGTCCTGATGGCTTGGGAGCCTAATATTATAAATTATTGTCCCAACACCTCTCTCTACACCTTCTAAATTTGTTTAATTCCATATTGTCAGGAATAAAAACCCCGCCTGACTTAAATCAAGCTAGGATTATAGTCCTTCCAAAACTGAGTAAAGATCCCACTTTTGTCACGTCTTATCGACCTATATCCCTTTTGAATAAAGATCTTAAATTACTGTTGACTATTATAGCGCAACGTCTACAGATTATGTTTCCAAAATTGCTCCATCCCTCTCAAACTGGCTTTGTAAAGGGCCATATGTCAGTACATAATATAGGACAGGTGGTGGCCGCATTAACCCAATCCCTGTCTGACCCTCATGGTAAATCACTTCAAGTTAGTTGTGACATGGACAAGGCTTTTGACAGGGTATCCTGGGCACATTTGCTTCGTGTAATGCACCTTCAAAACTTTGGAGTTGGCTTTATTACTTTGTATTCTTCTCCCAAAGCCTTCCTGACCGTCAATAGTCTAAACACTTCGAGCTTTCCCTTATATCATGACACTAGACAGGGCTGCCCACTACCACCATTATTATTTCATTTGGCGATAGACCCTCTAATTAGATTATTTCATTTACACAACCTTTGGCATGGTACTGAGATTGGTCCACATGTACTGAAGGTTTCCGCATATGCTGATATTCTTTTACTATACTTCACAAATACTCAAGAGGCATTTCCAGGATTCTTGCAAATACTGCTTGACTTCAAAAATGTCTCTGTTTTTTTAATTAACAAACTGAAAACCAAAGCATTAGCATTGCACACAGGAGCTAAGGAGAACTGGACGGAGGGCTTTCCATTTTTATGGGTTTATAAATCCCTCACATACTGTATTTGGGTCTAAACATAACGGTGAAGCCAGCTGACCTGTATTTGGCTAATATACCTAATCTGATAGCCCGCACGCTGTCAGACTTTCACTCTTGGTGATATTTACCACTGCCATACATAGGTAGATGCCATTTAATAAAGATGATTTCCTTCCCACGGTTGTTATACACCATACAAATGCTTCACATCTTGTTGAAGGATCCTGGCTTAAAAATTTTGAATACGGCTTTAAGCACGTTCATCTGGGCTGGGAAAAAGCATAGGATATCGATGTTCAAACTACAGTATGTCAATCCGCCTGATTAGGAGGCATTTATTTGCTCTGCATATGATCCTACGCCCTGGCTGTAAATTATCGCTATGCCGTAGATTGGATACATAACACCAGCAATTATGCAAATACTGTCTTGGAACAGACCTTCTGTCCAGATATACCCCTAACTAGTTTGTTACACACGAGACCATCTAACTATCCACATAGTATAACTAGCAAGTTGTTACTCACAACTACATGTTCTGCCTGGCGACTATCTCGCTCTTGCTTGGGGCTCTCATCTCACAACTCTGTTATTCAACCAATTCATCATACTACCATTACTCATACCTCATTGACACAGGGTTTCTTGTTATCTATGCCTTGGATTAGGGGGAACCTCTGTTTGTGCATATGTTAGAGGGTGGCAGTTTGAAGGTACTGCCTTATCACTGATTATAAGAAAAGTGTCTATTTTCTTATTTATGTTCTATCAACTCCGCAGTTACGCCTCCAGTGTCCTTTCTAAGTAATCTGATACAGACACCTTGAATGGGTTAGATATTATGGATAGAAATACTGAGGAGACATGCACTACCTCCCAATTATATATGCATATTAAACGCCAGCTTTGTTTGGAATGTCTGCATACAAGTATGAAAACATGGACCATTGATTCACCAAATATTTCACTTGCAACAATCCTTTCAGCATTTACATGACTTAATAAAACCTTGGTATCCGCCTCTTACATGGAAATTCAATATAAGTTATTACATCGGGCATATTACACTCCTAAACGGCGCCTACTAATGGGTACTTCCGCAGACTCAAAGTGCTTTAAATGTGTAGCGTCTGATGCTGACTTGTACCACTGTATGTGGAGCTGCCATATAGTTCAGAGTTTTGGAAGGTGATAAGTCGTCATATAAAAGACATGTATGATATCACGATTATCCTTACCCCAGAGTGGGCTTTATAAGACATATACACATCTCCCATTCAAACTAGGCCTCCCTTAGGACAAAGATTCTTACTAGCCAAACTAGCTGCTGCAGTGCGGAAGACTCTCTTGTCACAATGGATATCACCTGATCCTTTACAATTGTCACTATTTTTACTAGGGATGTGCACTTGAAATTTTTCGGGTTTTGTGTTTTGGTTTTGGGTTCGGTTCCGCGGCCGTGTTTTGGGTTCGACCGCGTTTTGGCAAAACCTCACCGAATTTTTTTTGTCGGATTCGGGTGTGTTTTGGATTCGGGTGTTTTTTTTAAAAAACACTAAAAAACAGCTTAAATCATAGAATTTGGGGGTCATTTTGATCCCAAAGTATTATTAACCTCAAAAACCATAATTTCCACTCATTTTCAGTCTATTCTGAATACCTCACACCTCACAATATTATTTTTAGTCCTAAAATTTGCACCTAGGTCGCTGGATGACTAAGCTAAGCGACCCTAGTGGCCGACACAAACACCGTGCCCATCTAGGAGTGGCACTGCAGTGTCACGCAGGATGGCCCTTCCAAAAAACCCTCCCCAAACAGCACATGACGCAAAGAAAAAAAGAGGCGCAATGAGGTAGCTGTGTGAGTAAGATAAGCGACCCTAGTGGCCGATACAAACACCGGGCCCATCTAGGAGTGGCACTGCAGTGTCACGCAGGATGGCCCTTCCAAAAAACCCTCCCCAAACAGCACATGACGCAAAGAAAAAAAGAGGCGCAATGAGGTAGCTGTGTGAGTAAGATAAGCGACCCTAGTGGCCGACACAAACACCGGGCCCATCTAGGAGTGGCACTGCAGTGTCACGCAGGATGGCCCTTCCAAAAAACCCTCCCCAAACAGCACATGACGCAAAGAAAAAAAGAGGCGCAATGAGGTAGCTGTGTGAGTAAGATAAGCGACCCTAGTGGCCGACACAAACACCGTGCCCATCTAGGAGTGGCACTGCAGTGTCACGCAGGATGGCCCTTCCAAAAAACCCTCCCCAAACAGCACATGACGCAAAGAAAAAAAGAGGCGCAATGAGGTAGCTGTGTGAGTAAGATAAGCGACCCTAGTGGCCGACACAAACACCGGGCCCATCTAGGAGTGGCACTGCAGTGTCACGCAGGATGGCCCTTCCAAAAAACCCTCCCCAAACAGCACATGACGCAAAGAAAAAAAGAGGCGCAATGAGGTAGCTGTGTGAGTAAGATAAGCGACCCTAGTGGCCGACACAAACACCGTGCCCATCTAGGAGTGGCACTGCAGTGTCACGCAGGATGGCCCTTCCAAAAAACCCTCCCCAAACAGCACATGACGCAAAGAAAAAAAGAGGCGCAATGAGGTAGCTGTGTGAGTAAGATAAGCGACCCTAGTGGCCGACACAAACACCGGGCCCATCTAGGAGTGGCACTGCAGTGTCACGCAGGATGGCCCTTCCAAAAAACCCTCCCCAAACAGCACATGACGCAAAGAAAAAAAGAGGCGCAATGAGGTAGCTGTGTGAGTAAGATAAGCGACCCTAGTGGCCGACACAAACACCGGGCCCATCTAGGAGTGGCACTGCAGTGTCACGCAGGATGGCCCTTCCAAAAAACCCTCCCCAAACAGCACATGACGCAAAGAAAAAAAGAGGCGCAATGAGGTAGCTGTATGAGTAAGATAAGCGACCCTAGTGGCCGACACAAACACCGTGCCCATCTAGGAGTGGCACTGCAGTGTCACGCAGGATGGCCCTTCCAAAAAACCCTCCCCAAACAGCACATGACGCAAAGAAAAAAAGAGGCGCAATGAGGTAGCTGTGTGAGTAAGATAAGCGACCCTAGTGGCCGACACAAACACCGGGCCCATCTAGGAGTGGCACTGCAGTGTCACGCAGGATGGCCCTTCCAAAAAACCCTCCCCAAACAGCACATGACGCAAAGAAAAAAAGAGGCGCAATGAGGTAGCTGTGTGAGTAAGATAAGCGACCCTAGTGGCCGACACAAACACCGTGCCCATCTAGGAGTGGCACTGCAGTGTCACGCAGGATGGCCCTTCCAAAAAACCCTCCCCAAACAGCACATGACGCAAAGAAAAAAAGAGGCGCAATCAGGTAGCTGTGTGAGTAAGATAAGCGACCCTAGTGGCCGACACAAACACCGTGCCCATCTAGGAGTGGCACTGCAGTGTCACGCAGGATGGCCCTTCCAAAAAACCCTCCCCAAACAGCACATGACGCAAAGAAAAAAAGAGGCGCAATGAGGTAGCTGTGTGAGTAAGATAAGCGACCCTAGTGGCCGACACAAACATCGGGCCCATCTAGGAGTGGCACTGCAGTGTCACGCAGGATGGCCCTTCCAAAAAACCCTCCCCAAACAGCACATGACGCAAAGAAAAAAAGAGGCGCAATGAGGTAGCTGTGTGAGTAAGATAAGCGACCCTAGTGGCCGACACAAACACCGTGCCCATCTAGGAGTGTCACTGCAGTGTCACGCAGGATGGCCCTTCCAAAAAACCCTCCCCAAACAGCACATGACGCAAAGAAAAAAAGAGGCGCAATGAGGTAGCTGTGTGAGTAAGATAAGCGACCCTAGTGGCCGACACAAACACCGGGCCCATCTAGGAGTGGCACTGCAGTGTCACGCAGGATGGCCCTTCCAAAAAACCCTCCCCAAACAGCACATGACGCAAAGAAAAAAAGAGGCGCAATGAGGTAGCTGTGTGAGTAAGATAAGCGACCCTAGTGGCCGACACAAACACCGGGCCCATCTAGGAGTGGCACTGCAGTGTCACGCAGGATGGCCCTTCCAAAAAACCCTCCCCAAACAGCACATGACGCAAAGAAAAAAAGAGGCGCAATGAGGTAGCTGTGTGAGTAAGATAAGCGACCCTAGTGGCCGACACAAACACCGTGCCCATCTAGGAGTGGCACTGCAGTGTCACGCAGGATGGCCCTACCAAAAAACCCTCCCCAAACAGCACATGACGCAAAGAAAAAAAGAGGCGCAATGAGGTAGCTGTGTGAGTAAGATAAGCGACCCTAGTGGCCGACACAAACACCGGGCCCATCTAGGAGTGGCACTGCAGTGTCATGCAGGATGGCCCTTCCAAAAAACATTCCACAAACAGCACATGACGCAAAGAAAAATTAAAGAAAAAAGAGGTGCAAGATGGAATTGTCCTTGGGGCCTCCCACCCACCCTTATGTTGTATAAACAGGACATGCACACTTTAACCAACCCATCATTTCAGTGACAGGGTCTGCCACACGACTGTGACTGAAATGACGGGTTGGTTTGGACCCCCACCAAAAAAGAAGCAATTAATCTCTCCTTGTACAAACTGGCTCTACAGAGGCAAGATGTCCACCTCATCATCATCCTCCGATATATCACCGTGTACATCCCCCTCCTCACAGATTATCAATTCGTCCCCACTGGAATCCACCATCTCAGCTCCCTGTGTACTTTGTGGAGGCAATTGCTGCTGTTCAATGTCTCCACGGAGGAATTGATTATAATTCATTTTAATGAACATCATCTTCTCCACATTTTCTGGATGTAACCTCGTACGCCGATTGCTGACAAGGTGAGCGGCGGCACTAAACACTCTTTCGGAGTACACACTTGTGGGAGGGCAACTTAGGTAGAATAAAGCCAGTTTGTGCAAGGGCCTCCAAATTGCCTCTTTTTCCTGCCAGTATAAGTACGGACTGTGTGACGTGCCTACTTGGATGCGGTCACTCATATAATCCTCCACCATTCTTTCAATGGTGAGAGAATCATATGCAGTGACAGTAGACGACATGTCCGTAATCGTTGTCAGGTCCTTCAGTCCGGACCAGATGTCAGCATCAGCAGTCGCTCCAGACTGCCCTGCATCACCGCCAGCGGGTGGGCTCGGAATTCTGAGCCTTTTCCTCGCACCCCCAGTTGCGGGAGAATGTGAAGGAGGAGATGTTGACAGGTCGCGTTCCGCTTGACTTGACAATTTTGTCACCAGCAGGTCTTTGAACCCCAGCAGACTTGTGTCTGCCGGAAAGAGAGATCCAAGGTAGGCTTTAAATCTAGGATCGAGCACGGTGGCCAAAATGTAGTGCTCTGATTTCAACAGATTGACCACCCGTGAATCCTTGTTAAGCGAATTAAGGGCTCCATCCACAAGTCCCACATGCCTAGCGGAATCGCTCCGTGTTAGCTCCTCCTTCAATGTCTCCAGCTTCTTCTGCAAAAGCCTGATGAGGGGAATGACCTGACTCAGGCTGGCAGTGTCTGAACTGACTTCACGTGTGGCAAGTTCAAAGGGCATCAGAACCTTGCACAACGTTGAAATCATTCTCCACTGCGCTTGAGACAGGTGCATTCCACCTCCTATATCGTGCTCAATTGTATAGGCTTGAATGGCCTTTTGCTGCTCCTCCAACCTCTGAAGCATATAGAGGGTTGAATTCCACCTCGTTACCACTTCTTGCTACAGATGATGGCAGGGCAGGTTCAGTAGTTTTTGGTGGTGCTCCAGTCTTCTGTACGTGGTGCCTGTACGCCGAAAGTGTCCCGCAATTCTTCTGGCCACCGACAGCATCTCTTGCACGCCCCTGTCGTTTTTTTAAAAATTCTGCACCACCAAATTCAAGGTATGTGCAAAACATGGGACGTGCTGGAATTTGCCCATATTTAATGCACACACAATATTG
The DNA here is from genome assembly GCF_028390025.1 of Pseudophryne corroboree. NCBI lineage: Eukaryota > Metazoa > Chordata > Amphibia > Anura > Myobatrachidae > Pseudophryne > Pseudophryne corroboree. The sequence continues at coordinate 133,343,138 of NC_086451.1, forward strand.
CTGGCGTTGTCCGATGCCACAAATCCACAGGAGAGTCCAATTGGGGTAAGCCATTCCGCGATGATCTTCCTCAGTTGCCGTAAGAGGTTTTCAGCTGTGTGCGTATTCTGGAAAGCGGTGATACAAAGCGTAGCCTGCCTAGGAAAGAGTTGGCGTTTGCGAGATGCTGCTACTGGTGCCGCCGCTGCTGTTCTTGCGGCGGGAGTCCATACATCTACCCAGTGGGCTGTCACAGTCATATAGTCCTGACCCTGCCCTGCTCCACTTGTCCACATGTCCGTGGTTAAGTGGACATTGGGTACAACTGCATTTTTTAGGAGACTGGTGAGTCTTTTTCTGACGTCCGTGTACATTCTCGGTATCGCCTGCCTAGAGAAGTGGAACCTAGATGGTATTTGGTAACGGGGGCACACTGCCTCAATAAATTGTCTAGTTCCCTGTGAACTAACGGCGGATACCGGACGCACGTCTAACACCAACATAGTTGTCAAGGCCTCAGTTATCCGCTTTGCAGCAGGATGACTGCTGTGATATTTCATCTTCCTCGCAAAGGACTGTTGGACAGTCAATTGCTTACTGGAAGTAGTACAAGTGGGCTTACGACTTCCCCTCTGGGATGACGATCGACTCCCAGCAGCAACAACAGCAGCGCCAGCAGCAGTAGGCATTACACTCAAGGATGCATCGGAGGAATCCCAGGCAGGAGAGGACTCGTCAGAATTGCCAGTGACATGGCCTGCAGGACTTTTGGCATTCCTGGGTAAGGAGGAAATTGACACTGAGGGAGTTGGTGGGGTGGTTTGCGTGAGCTTGGTTACAAGAGGAAGGGATTTACTGGTCAGTGGACTGCTTCCGCTGTCACCCAAAGTTTTTGAACTTGTCACTGACTTATTATGAATGCGCTGCAGGTGACGTATAAGGGAGGATGTTCCGAGGTGGTTAACGTCCTTACCCCTACTTATTACAGCTTGACAAAGGCAACACACGGCTTGACAAATGTTGTCCGCATTTCTGGTGAAATACTTCCACACCGAAGAGCTGATTTTTTTTGTATTTTGACCAGGCATGTCAATGGCCCTATTCCTCCCACGGACAACAGGTGTCTCCCCGGGTGCCTGACTTAAACAAACCACCTCACCATCAGAATCCTCCTGGTCAATTTCCTCCCCAGCGCCAGCAACACCCATATCCTCCTCATCCTGGTGTACTTCAACACTGACATCTTCAATCTGACTATCAGGAACTGGACTGCGGGTGCTCCTTCCAGCACTTGCAGGGGGCGTGCAAATGGTGGAAGGCGCATGCTCTTCACGTCCAGTGTTGGGAAGGTCAGGCATCGCAACCGACACAATTGGACTCTCCTTGTGGATTTGGGATTTCGAAGAACGCACAGTTCTTTGCGGTGCTTTTGCCAGCTTGAGTCTTTTCAGTTTTCTAGCGAGAGGCTGAGTGCTTCCATCCTCATGTGAAGCTGAACCACTAGCCATGAACATAGGCCAGGGCCTCAGCCGTTCCTTACCACTCCGTGTGGTAAATGGCATATTGGCAAGTTTACGCTTCTCCTCCGACAATTTTATTTTAGGTTTTGGAGTCCTTTTTTTACTGATATTTGGTGTTTTGGATTTGACATGCTCTGTACTATGACATTGGGCATCGGCCTTGGCAGACGACGTTGCTGGCATTTCATCGTCTCGGCCATGACTAGTGGCAGCAGCTTCAGCACGAGGTGGAAGTGGATCTTGATCTTTCCCTAATTTTGGAACCTCAACATTTTTGTTCTCCATATTTTAATAGGCACAACTAAAAGGCACCTCAGGTAAACAATGGAGATGGATGGATACTAGTATACAATTATGGATGGACTGCCGAGTGCCGACACAGAGGTAGCTACAGCCGTGGACTAACGTACTGTGTCTGCTGCTAATATAGACTGGATGATTGATAATGAGATGAAATCAATATATATATGTATGTATATATAATATCACTAGTACTGCAGCCGGACAGGTAGATAATATATTTATTAGGTAATGATGACTGATGACGGACCTGCTGGACTCTGTCAGCTCAGCAGCACCGCAGACTGCTACAGTAAGCTACTATACTCTATAGTAGTATGTACAAAGAAGAAAGAAAAAAAAAACCACGGGTAGGTGGTATACAATTATGGATGGACTGCCGAGTGCCGACACAGAGGTAGCTACAGCCGTGGACTACCGTACTGTGTCTGCTGCTAATATAGACTGGATGATAATGAGATGAAATCAATATATATATATGTATGTATATATAATATCACTAGTACTGCAGCCGGACAGGTAGATAATATATTTATTAGGTAATGATGACTGATGACGGACCTGCTGGACACTGTCAGCTCAGCAGCACCGCAGACTGCTACAGTAAGCTACTATACTATAGTAGTATGTACAAAGAAGAAAAAAAAAAAAAAAACCACGGGTAGGTGGTATACAATTATGGATGGACTGCCGAGTGCCGACACAGAGGTAGCTACAGCCATGGACTAACATACTGTGTCTGCTGCTAATATAGACTGGACGATTGATAATGAGATGAAATCAATATATATATGTATGTATATATAATATCACTAGTACTGCAGCCGGACAGGTAGATAATATATTTATTAGGTAATGATGACTGATGACGGACCTGCTGGACACTGTCAGCTCAGCAGCACCGCAGACTGCTACAGTAAGCTACTATACTCTATAGTAGTATGTACAAAGAAGAAAGAAAAAAAAAACCCACGGGTAGGTGGTATACAATTATGGATGGACTGCCGAGTGCCGACACAGAGGTAGCTACAGCCGTGGACTACCGTACTGTGTCTGCTGCTAATATAGACTGGATGATAATGAGATGAAGTCAATATATATATATGTATGTATATATAATATCACTAGTACTGCAGCCGGACAGGTAGATAATATATTTATTAGGTAATGATGACTGATGACGGACCTGCTGGACACTGTCAGCTCAGCAGCACCGCAGACTGCTACAGTAAGCTACTATACTATAGTAGTATGTACAAAGAAGAAAGAAAAAAAAAACCACGGGTAGGTGGTATACAATTATGGATGGACTGCCGAGTGCCGACACAGAGGTAGCTACAGCCGTGGACTAACGTACTGTGTCTGCTGCTAATATAGACTGGATGATTGATAATGAGATGAAATCAATATATATATATGTATGTATATATAATATCACTAGTACTGCAGCCGGACAGGTAGATAATATATTTATTAGGTAATGATGACTGATGACGGACCTGCTGGACACTGTCAGCTCAGCAGCACCGCAGACTGCTACAGTAAGCTACTATACTATAGTAGTATGTACAAAGAAGAAAGAAAAAAAAAAAACACGGGTAGGTGGTATACAATTATGGATGGACTGCCGAGTGCCGACACAGAGGTAGCTACAGCCGTGGACTAACGTACTGTGTCTGCTGCTAATATAGACTGGATGATTGATAATGAGATGAAATCAATATATATATGTATGTATATATAATATCACTAGTACTGCAGCCGGACAGGTAGATAATATATTTATTAGGTAATGATGACTGATGACGGACCTGCTGGACACTGTCAGCTCAGCAGCACCGCAGACTGCTACAGTAAGCTACTATACTCTATAGTAGTATGTACAAAGAAGAAAAAAAAAAAAAAAACACGGGTAGGTGGTATACAATTATGGATGGACTGCCGAGTGCCGACACAGAGGTAGCTACAGCCGTGGACTAACGTACTGTGTCTGCTGCTAATATAGAGTCTAGACTGGATGATAAATTATTGATAATGAGATGAAATCAATATAATATCACTAATACTGCAGCCGGACAGGTACTATATATATTTATTATGTAATGACTGATGACGGACCTGCTGGACACTGTCAGGTCAGCACAGCACCGCAGACTGCTACAGTAAGCTACTATAGTAGTATGTATAAAGAAGAATGAAAAAAAAAAAAAACACGGGTAGGTGGTATACAATATTATATATATATATATATTATATACAATTATATATATATATATTAAACTGGTGGTGATTGATTATTAAACTGGTGGTCACTTCAGGTCACGTTGCAACTTGCAACTAGTACTCCGAGGCCTAAGCAGACAATCACAAAATATATTATTATACTGGTGGTCAGTGTGGTCACAACAATGGCAGTGTGGCACTGACTCTGGCAGCAAAAGTGTGCACTGTGACTGTACGTTATATGTACTCCTGAGTCCTGCTCTCAGACTCTAACTGCTCCCCACTGTCAGTGTCTCCCCCACAAGTCAGATAATACACTTACAGTCACACTATCTATTATCTAATCTAGTATAAATAAATATCACTTCAGCAAGTAGTATAGTAGTATACAGTATAGTAGTACTCCTCCTAATAATGCTCCCCAAAATACTGTGTCTCTCTCTTCTCTAAACGGAGAGGACGCCAGCCACGTCCTCTCCCTATGACTCTCAATGCACGTGTGAAAATGGCGGCGACGCGCGGCTCCTTATATAGAATCCGAGTCTCGCGATAGAATCCGAGCCTCGCGAGAATCCGACAGCGTGATGATGACGTTCGGGCGCGCTCGGGTTAGCCGAGCAAGGCGGGAAGATCGGAGCCTGCTCGGACCCGTGTAAAAAACCTGAAGTTCGGGCGGGTTCGGATTCAGAGGAACCGAACCCGCTCATCTCTAATTTTTACCCCAGGTGTCGAATTTATTTTGCATGGATTGACTTGAGATGTCCCTTAACAAAGAAAAAATGCTGACAATTTTTTTAAATATCTGGCTGCCTTATGTTAAATCCTTGTTGCCGCCCCTCAGGGATTCTTTACAAACAGCTGTATCTTTAACACATTGGTATAATTTAGTTGTACTCGAGACTGGCAGTCAGGTGTGTATCTAGGGGTCTGAGTGCCCCTGGCAAAGTAAGGAACTGGCACCCCCCACCTCCCCCACACAGGGACACAGAGGAGGGAAGTTACAGGTAGGCTGAGGTCAGGGACACTGAGGGAGAATTACAGGGAGGGTGCGGGTACAGTGGCAAATGTAGGATTTCTAGAGGGGGGTTTCCAAATGACGTACACAATCTCCCACTCTGCGGAACGTTGGAGCAATTGTGGGAGACTGGGGGAGTGGTAGAAGAACCTAATAAAGACCCTGGACATTAATGTATACTGTATGGAATACAGTATTAATAATTAACACTATAGATGGCCTATATTATAGTCTGTATCACACATTTAAATTATATAAATAAGTAGTCATGAAAAAGGTTAAACATACCATAATAAATAAATAAATAAATAAATAAATACACAAACATAATAGAACCAGTCCTGCACTTTTTAAGCACACATTCTCCCAACTCATGGTAAGGCTCCTGTCTTTTCTTCCTGGTAGCTACTCTCTTGTCCAGTGTACTGATTGAGGATTCACACAGCAAACTTGGTAGAAGAAGATGCTACCACTGGGCATGTGCAGCAGCTCTGCTCTGTCCCTTAAACTGCATTATGTGGTGGTAGCTCTAGTTATCGTATTATATACCATTGCTATTGTTTTCATAATTTGAGCCACTTGCCAAGAGGAGGGGGGTTTCTGGGCAACCGGAACCCCCCCCCCCCTGTGTTTGCCTATGTGGTAGGGACAATGAGGTGGAGGGCTTACAGGGATGCTGAGGTCAGGGACACTGAGGGACAATTACAGGGAGAGTGTGGGCAGGGACACTGAGGGGGAATTACAAGAGTGTGCAGGCAGGGACACTGAGGGGGAATTACGGGGAGGGTACGGGCAGGGACACTGTGGTTGAATTACAGGAGGGTGTGGGCAGGGACACTGAGGGGGGAGTCACAGGGAGGCTGAGGTCAGGGACACTGAGGGGGAATTATAGGGAGGGTTCGGGTAGTGAAATTGAGAGGGATGGGCTACAGGGAGGCTGAGGTCAAGGACACTGAGGGGCAATTACAGGGAGGGTGTGGGAAGGGACACCGAGAGGGAATTACAGGAGTGTGCAGGCAGGGACACTGAGGGGGAGTCACAGGGAGGCTGAGGTTAGGAACACTAAGGGAGAATTACAGGGAGGGGTGCAGGCAGGGACACTGAGGAGGAATTACGATGAGGGTGCGGGCAGGGACACTGAGATGGAATTACGGGGAGCATGCAGGCAGGGAGACTGAGTGAATTACGGGGAGTGTGCGGGTAGGGACACTGAGAGGGAATTACGGGGGAGGGTGCAGGCAGGGATACTGACGGGGAATTATGGGAATTATGGGAAGAGTGTGGACAGGGACACTGAGAGGGAATTACAGGAGTGTATGCAGAGCCGGCCATAGGCATAGGCAAACTAGGCAATTGCCTAGGGCATTTGATATGCCTAGGGGCATCAGCAGCTTCTGCTGATTAAAATGATATGCGGCATGCCTATATTCTGTGTGTAGCATTTCATATGCAGATACAGCCACAGTCTCACACAGTATATAGGCATGCTGCATATCATTTTAATCAGCAGAAGCTGCTTGTGCATCCTAGCCACATAGCAATGCAAATAAGATGCATTTTCATTAAAAAAAGGTGTGCCCGACGTTAGCATTGAGGCAAGATTTATGAGGACACATCTGTATCCAAGCAGAGGCAGAGGTCACAGTGTTAGTGGCAGTGTGAGTGCTGTGTGCATGTGAGTGGGTTGGTTGTGCAGTAGTGTTCGGAATATGTGTAAGGAGCATTATGTGTGTCATGTAAAAATGCATTAATAATGTGCAACATATGTGTAAGGGGCACTATGTGTGTAATTATGTGTATAAGGGCATTAATAATGTGCGGCATATGTGTAACAGGGTACTACTGTATGTGTGTCATTATGTGTATAGGGGCACTAATAATGTGCAGCAAATGTGTAGGGGGCACTATGTGTGTCATTATGTGTATAAGGGCATTAATAATGTGTGGCATATGTGTAAGGGACATTATGTGTAAAAGGGCATTAATAAAGGTTGTCATAATGTGTATGGCGTATTATGTTTATAAGGACATTAATAAGGTGCCTCATATGTGTAAGGGGCAGTACTGTGTGGAATTAGGTGTATAAATGCATTACTAATGTATGTATAAGGTGCTCTACTATGTGGCGTTGCATATAGAAAGGGCACTACTGTGTCGTCTAATGTGAATAAAGAGCAATAGATTGTGGTGTAATGTGAATAAGGAGCAATTCTATTGTGTGGCCATGCCAGAAGCCTGCAAAAACACACCCCTTTTTGGGCTGTGCGCCAAATGTGCGAACTGTTCCTATTTATAATATAGGGGGTACAAACACCAAAATAAGGACTGCTATAGGTGAGGGGTGATGGTGCTGGGAAAGAGGTGCAAGGTCAGAGGCGGAACCAGCGGTGGTGCTAGGGGGCACCAGCCAAAATCTTGCCTAGGGCATCATATTGGTTAGGGCCGGCTCTGAGTGTATGGGCAGGGTCACTGAGGCAGCAGTTACAGGGATGGTGCGGGCAGTGACACTGAGGGGGAATTACAAGGAGGGTGCGGACAGGGACACAGAGGGAATATATGCACACGTACATACAGCTAAAAAAAAACCTCTCTAGGTGTGGTGGCACTACATGTCCCAGCAAATGCAGTTGACAAGGTGTGCTGGGACATGTAGTCTCAACACAATTAGACAGGCAGTCACTGGTCTAGATACCTCTCCATACAGAGCTCTTTGTAATCTGTCATCCAGACTGCCAGGATAGACCATACCGTGCAGCTACAGTACCGCAGAAAATGTACAGGTATGCTCATGCTGCACTGCTGACTGGTGCTGATTGTAGTGGTGTGGTGGTGGTGTAGTGGTGTTTGGTGACAGACCACGTGGGACCAATGAGAAGGGGAGCGGATGAGGAAGAGGAGGTGCCTCGCCCCTCCCCATACCTGGAAGTGCCCCAGGCTATATTCACCATCATTGTGACCGTAGTCACAGAGAGTGTCAGAGTGCAGTATGCTTCTGAGAGTCCAGCAGTGGATGAGCACTGTGTTGTGCTGTGTTGTGCTGCATCAGTTTAGTGATGGCGTATTGTGCTGCATCAGTCCAGTGGTAGTCTCCTGTGCATCAGCCATCAGTCATTCCAGTGACCAGGCAGTCACAGTGGCTGTGTCCTCTTGTTGCCATATGTCCATTGCTGCTGTGTTGTGCTGCATCAGTTAAGTGGTAGTGTATTGTGCTGCATCAGTCCAGTGGTAGTGTCCTGTGCATCAGCCATCAGTCATTCCAGTGACCAGGCAGTCACAGTGGTATACTCTGCTGCCATATGTCCAGTGCTGCCGTATAATAATAATAACAACAAGTCCCTTACAGTGTTGCTGTGTTGTCCTGCATCAGACCAATGGTAGTGTCCTGTGCATCAGCCATCAGTCATTCCAGTGACCAGGCAGTCACAGTGGTATCCTCTGCTGCCATATGTCCAGTGCTCCTGTGCCACATATTGTGTTATATAACTCCAGAAAAATAATGGAGAACAAAAATTTGGAGGATAACATAGGGAAAGATCAAGAACCACTTCCTCCTAGTGCTGAAGCTGCTGCCACTAGCCATGACATAGACGATGAAATGCCATCAACGTCGTCTGCCAAGGCCGATGCTCAATGTGATAGTAGAGGGCATGTAAAATCCAAAAAGCCAAAGTTCAGTAAAAAGACCCCCAAAAAAAGAAATTGAAATGTTCTGAGGAGAAACGTAAACTTGCCAATATGCCATTTACGACACGGAGTGGCAAGGAACAGCTAAGGCCCTGGCCCATGTTCATGACTAGTGGTTCAGCTTCACATGACGATGGAAGTCCTCAACCTCCATTTTGCCATTTAATTCCAGTGATTTGGACATATAATTCCAGTGATTTTGCAGTATAGTTCCAGTGATTTTGCAGTATAATTCTAGTGATTTTGCCATTTAATTCCAGTGATTTTGCCATTTAATTCCAGTGATTTTGACGTATAATTCCAGTGATTTTGCCATTTAATTCCAGTGATTTTGTAGTATAATTCCAGTGATTTGGACGTATAATTCCAGTGATTTGGACGTATAATTCCAGCAATTTTGATGTATAATTCCAGTGATTTTGCAGTGTAATTCCAGTGATTTGGACATATAATTCCAGTGATTTGGACGTAAAATTCTGCAGTGCCACTCCTAGCTGGGCCAATTGTTTGTGTCGCTTGGCTTAGTCGTACAGCTACCTCATTGCACCTCTTCTACATCTTTGCATGAGGTGCTGTTTGGGGCCTAGTTTTTGAAAAGTGCCATCCTGTCTGACACTGCAGTGCCACTCTTAGATGAGCCAGGTGTTTAAGCCAAGCGACACAAGTGTGCAGCACAGTCTTACAGCAGCCTTGGCGCACCTATTTTTCTTCTTTGCATCATGTGCTGTTTGGGACCTTTTTTTATCTGCCCTCCTGTCTGACACTGCAGTGCCACTCCTAGATGGGCCAGGTGTTTGTGCCGTACACTTGTGTCATTTAGCTTAGTCATCCAGTCACCTTGGTGCAACCTTTTGGCCTAAAAACAATATTGTGAGGTGTGAGGTGTTCAGAATAGACCGGAAATGAGTGGAAATTAATGTTATTGAGGTTAATAATACTGTAGGATCACAATTACCCCCAAATTCTGTGATTTTAGCCATTTTTATGTTTTTTTTCAAAAATTATCCAGATCCAAAACCAAAACACGAAAGGGTGGTTTTGGCAAAAGCAAACCAAAACACAAAAGTGGAATTAGAACCAAAACCAAAACACAAAACATGAAAAGTGCAAGCCGCACATCTCTAGTAATTTCCAGTATCTATTAAGGATTCTTCTGTGGATGTTGAAATGTGTATTGCATGATAAATGCCCATTTGAACCTTTCATCCTCCCTTTTTGGGCTAGTTCTCTGTTGTTGTTGAAGTAGGTCTTTCATATTTATATCTAGAACCTTATTAAGTGATTTTGAAATGGTTACCTCATCATAGCCACATGAGGAGAAATACATTTTCCTCTCCATAGCTTGTTCAAGGAAAGTTTTCTCTTCCACACAGTTTCATCTAAGATGTTTAAACTGGCCTAATGGTTTCGCCTCTAGCCAATTGCCATGGTGACAACTGTTCCTGTGCATGTATGATCTAGAGTCTGTTGGTTTGACAAAAATTTTGTTTTTTTACAATACCATCCTCAATATAAATATTTAGATCGAGAACACATTAGTTCAAATTAATTATGTCTGTAATCTTGTAAAATCAGAACGGTGATTGCTGCTTTATTTTATTTTTTTATTAAAAAAGGGAAAAAACACTCTATTTTTTTGAATGTCAGTAGATTAACTGATGGGTAGCCACCATGGGGGTATATTTACTCAAATTCGATTTTGGGAAGGACTTTATGAATCTTCCAAATCGATTGAAATTGCTTCTTTTGGTGTTTTGAAACTTTTTTAAATTTGCCTTATTTACTAAAAATTGATTTTGCATTCGATTTGAAAATCAAATTCAATTTTGGAAGGGATTTAGAATTGAACATATGAAATCCCTTCCTAACTCGAACCTCAAATCCCCATTGAAATCCCCAGCAAAATCGAATGTAAAATCGAATAGAACACCTGCATGGCTTCCTATTGGTCCAAATGTATCACATGCACACAAATTAAAGGGAAATCTCTCTATTTACACTGTTTTAAACTTGAAAACATAATTTATGTGTTTTTTGTTTTTATTTTAAATTATTTTGTGCAATGCAATTGACGGCCGCAGAGTACAATGTCAAACATTTTTTTAAAAAATATGCATTTTTAATTCTTTTCATAATTAAAAAAAGATGCATTCTGTCATGGATGGGGTGGCTACATGTGTCTGTTCATTAGATGCTTTATTAACACATTCAGTTGTCTTACAAAACAACCATCCCTCTGGCATTTGTCCAACAAGATTTTTGACAGTCAGGGATGAATTGCTGAGGATGTTGTCATCATGGGATGAATCAGGATAGGCAGTTACTTAACTCATGTTTTTGGTAAATTTCAATGTATTATTCAGCAAAATTGCCCAATATTGTGCTCTGGTGCAATCTAATGCATAATATTTTTTTATGTCTATAAGTATACATATGTGCTCTATTCAACTCATGAAGCTGCTGCTGATGCTCAGATTGATCCTACAGGCTTTTCTCAGTCAGGTGGCATTTTGCATTGTGTATGTAGGAGCACAACATACCATAGCTTTGGGCATACATTTTTGCTACTTCCACACTGCCCTATGTATTTTTGGGTACTTAAAAAGTCATCACTATCTATTTCCTATCTTTACAATGGGTTTCGAAGCCAAAATTGAATGTCTAAGATCATTCTAAACATTTGGATTTGAGGTTCAAGTTGAGGTTTGATTCTGAAGTTGATTGCAAATTGAACTTTAGTAAATTTGGGGATTTCATGTTGTTCTATGGAAAAACATTGATGTTTTTCAGAAATTTGATTTATATTGGGATATGACTTGAATCTGCTTTTAGAATCGATTTGACATTCGATTTGGGCTTTAGTAAATCTGTTTAACCCAAATTAAATGGAAATTGAATAGAAACAGAATGGCAAATCCCTTGAATCATCAAAATCGAACTTGAGTAAATTCTACCCCATGTCAGCATCCTATTCAGCTTTAACTTTGCTAAAGTTGGCAGAAGTAAAATATTTTCTAGAAACTGTCTAAAAATGTCAATATTATTCAGGAGCAATATTCTCTATCCTCATGTGAATTTTATAAATATCTCCAAGTTAGACATTGGATATCTTCTAGATCTATTGGTTTGCAGCCCTTGCCCGGGGGCCTCTAAATTTTCTTCACTGAATCATAAAAATGATATAAAAATGGTATTTCAATGTGGTACAGAACTCTTTTGTCCTCTTTGGAAGACAAGAAGTTAGCGATCCAAACTAAATGGGAGGCAGATCTCCAAATTTCTCGTTCTGACAAGGACTGTATCAGGCTGTTTACGAATATTTTAAGATGTCCAAATGTATTAATCAATAAGACAAGTAGTTTAAACTCATACATGGTTTGACCCATACCCAAGCTAAATTACATAAAATTTGCCCAGAATCCTCTAAATGTTGCTGGAGGTACTATGGGTTGGAGGGCACTTTGATCCATGTTTTACTCCATGTCCTGTGAGTCAATCACTTTGGGTTTTTGATTAGATTCAGTGGGTCACCTCAGATTCCCTCCCTCATATCCCTGAAATGACACTGTTACACCACTTTCTCCTGTCAGTCCAAAGACATATATGTGATTGGTCACATCTTCATTGCTATGAGAGCAACTTTGGCCCAATACTGAAATCTGGCCCCCCACCCCTATCAAAAATGATCTCTAATTATCTAATTGGTCCAGCGCAGTTATGAAATGGAAACTAGTGACATCACTCAGGATTTAACCAGCCTTCCAATTAATTAGGAGATAGTGCTATGATTCAAGCAACACACATGGTCTGAGTGATATCAGTAGTTCTGAATGAATGTATATGTTACACGCTCATGAATATTGATTCAGCCTTATGACTATTGACTGCCTTATGATATGCAGGTGAAAGGTGCGCTTTAACATAGCCTTTGTAAAATCAGAAAAGTCTCATTTTTGAGCGCCAATATCTGTTGCTATTTTAATTGTAGTTATTTGCATTAAGAACAGTTTACTGATAAATTGTCCACTGGGTGGCACTATTGTTTTGCTGTGCGATACATTATTGTTCAATAGACAATATAGATATTCCACTCCAGTTCAATGTAACTAAAAGAACAGTACCACTCATATAAATAAATAGAAGTATGAAAAGGTGCCTAAATAACAACATTCTGTGTGTATTTAATAGCATATACAGTTGTTATTAAGCCCTTCTTGTACATACTGTAAGGTATTTTATGAACATTCCCTGCTTTGAATTGCTAATACATGCTTTTGCAAACCATGAACCTTTTATTTTTTTTTCAGTATAGTATTAATTCATTAATTATTTATTAGTAATTCATAATCTTTTTTGTAAGCCTGTACCATTTAGGCAGCTGCCTAGGACACCTGCATCTGGGGACTTCGATAAGACTGTCCACCACAAAAATAAAGGATGTCTAAGGCATTGTTATGATGCTTAATTATGGCGGTGGCCACAGATCTTATAAGTTATGGCCACTGCAGCACTTTTCTCCTGCTCTGACACTGCCCTAACTCACATGCAGCGTTTGAATTAAAAGAATGAACAAATAAACAAGTGGCACTGCTCATCTCTTGTCTTCCCAGACTCCTCCCTTCAAACTCCCTCCCCTCCAACATGGGCATTCATAGATCTGCATTCCAGACAAAGCAACAGGGAGCTGATTAAATATCTTAAGGTGTCTGGTAATTACATTTGGCTGCACTCTAGACTGCATTTTCATATATACATATATACTGTATATATATATATATATACATATATATATACATATATATACACACATACATAGTAACATAGTAATTGAGGTTGAATAGAGGCAAAATGCCCATTGTGTTCAACCTGTATTCTGTATTAATTTGAGTTGATTATAATGCACTTGCTGAAGTATTGCTTTATGACCAGTTAACAACTATAAATGATGTTCCACCCGGATTATCAACGCCAATATTTTAAATGTTATAATCTTCTATATAATTTTCAATCAGAGATTTATCCAATCCGTTTTTAAATGCATTTACAGAGTCTGCCATTACCACCTTCCCAGGCAGGGAATTACAAATCCTTATTGCCCTAACAGTGAAGAACCCTTTCCTACGTTGCATACGGAATTTTCTCTCCTCTAGCCTCAGCGAGTGCCCATGAGTCCTAAACAGAGTTCTTTTAATATATAATTCCTCTGATAACTCTTTGTAATGTCCCTTTACATATTTGATGATATTAATAATGTCTCCTCTTAGACGCCTCTTTTCCAGTGTATACATACAGTATTCAACCTAGTAAGCCTTTCCTCGTAATCCAGTCCCCATAGCCCTTTACTCAATTTAGTAGCTCGCCTTTGAACCCTTTCAGGTTCACTGATATCTTTTTTACACAGTGGTGCCCAAAATTTAACACAATATTCGAAGTGCGGACGTACCAATGATTTGGGCGCACTCTTGTAGAAATATAATATAATGTTTTAATGAAAAAGTTAAAACTTAACTTTTAATTATGATCCTTAAAAAATTGTTCTCCTAAAGTAGATAAACATAGTGAACTCCTAAGACAAATAAACAAAACATACAATGAAAAGATATGCATTTTTCTATATTGAACCTCATTCTCCATTTAGACGCCCAGATTTCAAGTTTAGATAAGTCATTCTGTAGAGACTCTACATCTATTTCCAAATTAATTACCCTACACAGTTTAGTTTCATCTGCAAAGATTGACACTGTGCTTTCCAGGCCTAATTCTAGGTCATTGATAAATATGTTGAACAGTAGAGGTGATTTATTAATCTTAATTTTGCTTAGTGTCTCTCAGACTACTTTTTCATTTAAACAAGTATCTAACCACGAATCATTACTGTCACTATCGTTATGCACTACTCCCACCATCAGTTCTTCTCTGGTGAACACCGATGAAAAAAATGTGTTCAGTATTTCTGCTTTTATTTCGTCATAATTTATCAATGCTCCAAATTCATCTTTTATTGGACCTATGTTCTCCTTTTTTAAATTTTTACTGTTTATGTATTTAAAAAACTTTTTAGGATTGGTTTTACTCTCTATAGCTATTTGCTTTTTGTTTTCAATTTTAGCTGCTCTTATTGCTTTTTTGCATCTTTTATTGCATTCCTTGTAGTACTGGAATGACTCCTCCTTTCCATTAGATTTAAATGCTTTGAAAGCACGCTTTTTTAGTCCGTTTCTTCCTTGACCATCTTGTTAAGTCATATCTGTTTGAGTTTGGTACTCCTGCGTGTACTGCCCATGGGAATAAATTTGTGAACATTGCTATCTAGCAACCCTTTTAAAGTATCCCACATTTCTGAAGTGTTCTTGCTATGAAACAAAACTTCCCACTCAATGTCGTTTAGTGCACATCTCAGCATACTGAAATTAGCCTACCTAAAGTTAAATGGTTTGGTTGAACCCTTATAACTATGTTCCTGAAACTGATGTCGAATGTGATCATATAGTGATCACTGTTACCCAAAGTCTCCCCAACTTTAGTGTTTGTAATAATGTCCACATCATTAATTACTAGATCCAGAGTAGTTTTACCCCTAGTTGGCTCCTCGACTAATTGAGACAAGTAATGATCCTTTAACATATTTAAGAACCTGTTGCCCCTAGTTTTAACACATGAATCGTTACTCCAATTTATATCAGGATAATTATATCATGATAATTAAAATCCCCAATCACTAGGATGTCCCCCAATCCCGCAGCCCTTTCAATTTGCTGCAAGAGTTGTTCTTCCTCATGTATGCTAATATCTGGCTGTTTGTAGCACGTGCCTATGACTAGTTTTTTTGCATCTATACCCCCACTTGAGATTTCAACCCATAGCGACTCCACATTAGCGCCAGTCCCCTCATAAATAACCTCCTTTAAGTATGGTTTAAGAGATGGTTTAACATAAAGTCATACACCTCCTCGTCTTTTGCTTGCCCAGTCCCTCCTGAAAAGAGAATACCCCTCCATGTTTGCAACCCAGTCGTGAGAGTCGTCCCACCATGTTTCCGTAATACCTACAATATAATACTCAGCCTTTGATGCTAACAATTCCAAATTCCCCCACTTTACCTGCTAGGCTTCTTGCATTTGCAAGCAAACATTTTAGTTTAGTGTTTCACTTGTCCGTTTGTTTTTTTAAAGGTATCCTATCATGGTTTACTAGTGCCTCCCTAGAGTTACTCTTACTGACTGTCCTTCTTGCTCCCTCTCCATCCCCATCATACTTAATACTGCCCACCTTACTCTTCTCTTTGATCAACCCAATATTTCCATCTAAACGCTCTGCCCCGACATAAGTATTTTCCCTTATGCAACGTACATAATTTTCTATATGTTGTAATGATGACACATAATTGTTGTTAGTTAATGTTTTGGCAATACCTTTGTTAATACCCTTTTTAGAATCCATGTAAATACCCTTGCCCTTGCTGGCTGCTCTTTCCCTCCTCCCTTCTCCACCCCCATTTAGCTCACTACCACCATCCTTACTATTCTCACTGCATGACCCACAGTTTCTAACTAAACCCTCCCCCAGGCTCCTAGTTTAAAAGCTCCTCCAACCTACTAACCATCCTTCCCCCCAGCACCGCAGCCCCCTCCTCATTCAGGTGCAATCATAGGTGTGCGCAGGGGGGTTCCTGGTGCACACAGGCACCCCCTAATGTCTGGCACCCCAATCTCACATGCTTGATGCAGCGATCGCTAAACAGGCTGATTACTGTCCCCTCTGCACTGCACCCTGTCAGGGCTGCATTACTGACCGGACGCCTGGGTTAATCAAGGGTGCCACTGCCACCGGCTTTCAAACTCCCGGCTCCACCTCCATGTATAAAAACAGCGTGATGTGACGTGATTATGTCATGCTGCTCACACGCCCACCCGTCACACCCGTCACATGCCCACCTCTCTCCTTCTATGTTATGCCAATGCCAGCCACTGATGAAGAGCAGCATGCAGCCAGCGTTCCTCTTAGGAAGACAAATTCAATACTGGCAGGCGGTCAGCAGCAGCATTGACACATCACTCGTTTTTTCCAGCAGCGGCAGTACTAGTCTGCGACTGTCAGTGTCAGTGAGTGACTGACTTGTAAGTCAGCTGCTGCAGCTTGCAGGGGAAAGAGAGGGGGAGCCAGACCAGGCTGAGGAGGAGCAGTGTAATTGCAGTGAGTGCCATCAGGGGTGTTTGTTTGGTGCACACCACAACATCTGACAATGTATCTGCTTTATTAGGATTGGTACAAGGGTGGATATTTTATATTGCGATGACCGTCAAAAAGGCAGTGCTAGACACACCCCTACGACAGTGCACCCCCTAATAAAATGTGCTGCGCACGCCTATGGGTGCAATCCACTGTAATGAGTCTTTGAATGACTAGTAAACCACTCTAAACTATTCCACAGGGACTGCATCATTCAAGGATCCACCAATAAGGTCAGGGGCGGTTCAATAGAGGAGGGGGCCCGTGTGCACCTCCGGTGGGCCTCCTCCTCTGTACACCACTGTAGACTCCAGCATTGTGCCGGAGTCTACTACGCATGCACAGGTCTCCGGAAACATGGCGCATGCCATGATCCGGAATCCAATTTTGAGACTATTTTGGCGGCGATTTCTGCGTCGACCACAGCACACAATGCTGGACCCCGGAAAGGTAAGTATTAAAATGGGTGCAGTGTGTGCGGTGTCAGGCATCCCTGGACCCAGGGGCCCGTGTGCACTGCACACATTGCACCCATTATAGAAATGCCAATGAACAAGGTGATAAACCAAGTGGAACTTACCCGGTGTCTACTTGGGAACCACTCATATGGAGATAGTACTAGATAAGCCAAAGGAGGAAAGAGGCCTTCATACATGCCCAATTCACACCTCTATCATATTCACTGATGGGCACAAGTGTACTACTTAGCAACAGCAGACGCAGACTGCTTCCCAGCTGGGGGAGCAGGATGGACTGTTTTGCACATTCTGAGGACACAATGGATGCATAAGTGTTGAAAATGACACTGAGGTCAGTCGGGGTGAGTTCTGTTATTAAATGTGAAAAAAATAGCTTGATGCAAAAGATGTTAGGGGTCAGGATAGAGATGTAGTTGAACCGAATCAGAGACTGGCCACTGACCTTGGTTGACATCCAATCTTTGCATACTTGCAAATTACGTCCATCATGACGAGATTATCCTGTTTCTTCTGCTGGTATTGCTCATCATACGCTCTCCAAGCAGCAACTCCTGGGGAATCTAAATAAGCCAAGATGCAGGTAACACAGTTCCTTAACATGCTCCTCTGGGTGCATATCGAAAAAAACAAGATAAGGGTAAGGGGCAGAAATACTCACCAGAACGCTGCTGCATCATGGGTAAATGCCAGAAGTGGCTGTCACAGCATCGTTAGGACCTGGAAGAAGTTGCTGAAGTCACTGCTGCTGCCAAGAGAAGAGCGAGAGACCACTAGACCTCCAGGGTCGGTTTGTCGACAATTCATATTGTTGACATATTATCCAGGTAGATATGAATGTAGAAATGCTAAGCATGCCGACATGCTGCATGTTGACAGTTCAACCCTGTTGACATTCTCATGTTGACCTGACCTGTCGACATGTTGACTATCAATGTCATACCACAACACATCTCAATTACATAACTGAAACAAAAAGTAAAATAAGTCTGTTTTAATGCTGTGAACTAGCTTATAGTCAGCAACACAACCCCAAAATGTATTTCTGACAGATGAAACAATTAATATTTTATGACGTGAGCCACATTTATAGTAACATAAAGAGCCTGATTTAGAATTACACATATCTCTGAATGTACAGTATACAGATGAAGTCTCCTTTGCATTTGAATAGTGTGCATATCGTGTCCGTTTTGCACTGTACGGGTAATGTGCATTGTAGGGTGGGTGGATGCAGAGAAGAGAGCTGTCACCTGGGTTTCTCATGGGCATGACACCAGAGTTACTCACCATTCATAGTGTATATGCAGTAGGGACGTGTGGTGAGGTAAATGGCAATACTGTATATGAGCCAAAAGGTGCATGTGGGCATTATACACAGGTGCAGCAGTATAAACTCCTGGAAATTTGTTGAGTTTTGATAAGAGAAGTGCGAAAAAGATACACAGGTGAAGCACCGCCTCCCCTGCCATAGACTTTTTACTCCAGAGTTTTGGCTGTAAAAATTATTAGAATAATGCAAAGAAGATATTTCAAACAAATTATTTGTATTTTTCATATACTTTATACAGTCAAAACTCTGGTACAAATGTTAGTATGACAGGAAAGGCTCTGCCTCACCTGCCTCATTCCACGTCACGTCACTGATATGCAGAGTGTGTCTATAGAGTAATATGCAATACTGTATGTATGACTGAGAATCAGCCCTAAAAGATAGTTTTCCCCATCATGAGTACATTTTATTGTTTTTTTTCCCCCTTACTCAAAACAGAATGATCAGGCACATAATAAATATATCGTGCTTCCAAAATATACATTTTCACCTATTTTTGTAGAAATTAAGGGATAATGAATAGACCCCATGGTTCCAAAAGTGTGTGGGATAAGGGTTATTAGATAAAATATATGTGCTTTAATAAAATAGTCGAGCTTACACATTTGTAGTCAACATGTGCAGTAAAACTTCCTCAATATGATTTAAATAGGACATTAGGGAATTTGGGGGGTCAGTCTGGCCAAAACAATTACAGGATACTTTGGTGTCTGCAAGACTAAGGGCCTATTTCAGATTTGTACATAAACTAGATGCTTTACATACAAATCCAATGGTGTGGGGTCTGCGCAGGTGCAGTACAGACCTTGCTATATACTATGGCATTTTGGGGGCAGAGCGGGACCGTGTCACCCTGTTTTGTAGTCGTGATGGGTCCAGGGTCTGCATCATCGAACATCGGACTTACTGGGCCTGGGTGCAGGATCCAACTGCCAGCCAAACTTCAGTTTACACAGGCTGATCAGTGCCTAAAAACATAGAGAATCACGACCTAGGGTCATGATGGTCACGATGATGATCCGAGGCTGTATCTGCATACGGATCTAGCAACTGCCTGCAGGAGGCGTCTATCTCCTACAGCCGCCTCCTGCTGTCTTTGCATTTGAATTACACAGAATTGCTCAGCCGCTTCCTTGCAGCTGTGCAGTTCCTTACAAATATGAATTAGGCCCTAAGTACACAACTACAGCAAATTCAGAACAGTAAAACATTGGGATGAAAGACTTTGCCATCTTCCAATATCGCTAACATAAAAATATATACGTTAGATTATTGGAAATGTGTTGTATAAATTGTCTTTGCCACTTAAGATATATTATTTTTAATTTGATAAAGGTCCCATTCATCCAGATTTAGCTATGAGCGCTGCTTTTCCCTGTCCACAAAAGGTGAAATTAGTTTTGTGTGAATGCAAACCGTAGGGCCTAATTCAGATCTGATCGCAGCAGCAAATTTGTTAGCTAATGTGCAAAACCATGTGCACTGCACGGGGGGGTAGGGGGTGCAGACAACATGTGCCCCATACTTGCCTACCTAACCCTCTCCATGAGGGAGAAAATGCTCTGTTCCTGGACTTCCTGGTAATGTATGATTGCCATCACCTGTGGTGAGCTAGATAATTGATAAGAAAGGTGTTTCACCACAGGTCATGGCAATCATACATTACCAGGAAAGTCCAGGAACAGAGCATTTTCTCCCTCATGGAGAAAGTCAGGTAGGCAAGTATGATGTGCACTGCAGGGGAGGCAGATACAGTACAACGTGTGCAATGAGAGTTAGATTTTGGCTGGGGTGTGTTCAAACTGAAATCTAAATTGCAGTGTAAAAATAAAGTAGCCAGTATTTACCCTGCACAGAAACAATATAACCCGCCCAAATCTAACTCTCTCTGCACATGTTATATCTGCTCACCCCCCTCCCACTCCCTGCAGTGCACATGGTTTTGCCCACTAGCTAACAAATTTGCTGCTGCGATCAGATCTGAATTAGGCCCATAGTACTATAGTTCCCTATCAGATATAGCTGTAGAGTGTGGAGAGGAGTTCAGGGTACAAGGTATTGTTATGTTGATATTGCAGCTCTAACCCTTAGCTTTAGATTTCAGTTTGAGCACCCCCCACCAAAATCCAAATCTCTCTACATGTTACATCTGCCCCCCCCCCCCCCCCAGCAGTGCAACATGATTTTGCCCAGTTGCTTGCACTGTTGCTTCACTTGACTCAGGCCCTTCCTCTGTGTGTGCATACCTTATCCAGCCCATACGCAGGTGCGGACTTCTTTCTCTGATGCAACCACCCGCATTTTCACTTCCATCCGATTTAGAATCAGGCCCTAAATGAAACGTCTGGATGAGGCTATATTTAGTCAGTTGGTTAAAATTGATCTAAGTGACAGCCCCCCCCCCCCCCTCCCACACACACACACACACACCACCACCACCACCACCACCACCATATGCAAATCCTATCCAGGGTTGGTTACATATTCTATATAGGATATTTTAGTTTCCTGGGTTTTTTTGTCACGTAGAATGTAACTTAATGTACTTGCACTTTGACACTGTTTGCTGAGTAAAATGAATGCAGCAATAAAATAAACACAACGGTGCAACTATTCATCACAGACATGGGAGTGTTTGAAATGCTATATAGGCTTGAACATTACAGCCTGGCAAAATAAGACATATTCTACGTCTTTATATAACAGTTTGGCAGCCAAAGAGATATACTTCATCTCTATATAATTCAGCCTGAGAGTGTTTATAAATACTCTGCATCACTGTATATTTCAGCATGACCAATAAGGGCATTCAATTCCCTGTACACTGCACCAATTTTATGTATAGTCTGTACATGACATCATCTCCCAGAATTCCCAGGAACCTACAGGAACACCATTTCCATGTTGCTAAAAGATGAATTTCAAAAAACAAATAAATTGTAGTGTTTTTCTTCCCTAAGAGCTCTGCTCTCTATTTATTATAAAGTTTGGCCTTTAATCGCTTCGAAGTGCTCCGTGTACTTTAAATAAACAGGGGAGAAGGTTCAGTCTAAGAGGACATGAAAGAATTCAGGATTTGGGTACCAGGCAGAAACACATGTCAGTAATTTGGCTGCCTTGTGTGTTTTGGCTTGAATAAAGCATTTCAACGTAAACGGGAAAGGAAAAATTTATCCTGCTAGTGGTGGGGGTTACAAAGCAAATTGGTTTCAGCTGATAATCATCGCTTAACCCATTAGTTGCCAGATAGACTTCAGCATCTTACGCCACAACATATTGTAAATAGCCAAATGAGTTAAGATGGTGTGAAGGATTTAAACAGGATTAGATAGTGTTCAGTATAAATTTGAGCATCAAGTTAATGGTGTGCTATACAATTAAAACATGCCTATTTTGTAGATTTCAAAAACATATGTTTTTATACATGAAAAAAAAAGTGTCAGGTTATTACAAACTTTTGGCTCACCCAGTACAATGATATCTGACCTATTAGAAGACTCATCTTACTAATGCTTGCTTTTTTACTCTGCAAAAGCCCTAATATCTATTACAGCCATCATGCTGTTGACACGCTTTACAATTGCACAAGTGCAATCGACCCAGGTTACGAGAGTTTGGAGAGTTGCTTGCCAAGAAGTTAATTGATTACTGTTTGGTGTAGAGATGTATAGGTCTGGATTTAACCGAATATCAAAATGGCATCTTATCGGCTCTCGGCTATCATGTGTTTTGGATAGCCAAAAAGTAAAATCCAAATAAATCCGAACTTGCGTTAATTTGGGCGTTAAGAACTGAGTAAATCCGACCCCGCACATCTCTAGTTATGTGTTACCTGCATGTGTTTTATACCACTCTTTTCATTTGGAGCCTCATATAGTAAATTCATAGAACACCCATCAACAGGCCTGCTGAGCAGCTACAATCCCCCCCCCCCCCCAGACCCCCCACCCCCACCCCCGTCAGCTTATACTTAAACTCCCTTCTCACAATTTACTCATATCACTGACAAACAACTGCCTCATCAAACAGCTGCTTTGCTATTTTACAGGCATTTGGAAAAGAATTGTCTGTGTACATGTTGGCACTATAGATACCATCTTACACATGCAACATTTTAGCATTTTTTGTTATTTTTATAAATATGTTTGAAGCAAGCTATGATCCCTTCAGGGCTAAACTGTGTAGATAATGGTCCAGAGCTCTGTTTCAGTTCTTTGCATTTTTAACCCTTGACAGGAATCCTTTGCATGCATTCTAGATCTGCATAGGCCTTACTCTGCATCAGCACAATGTGTAAGAAGTAAAATGCTATATTGTGAACATATTTGGGATCTACAGCCATCTTGTAGGTTTACTCCTTCTTTACTATAGACATCCTTATATATGAAAATGTTAGAAAAGTGTATTGAGCTGGTAACTTCTGAAATGGGTCGAATCAGTCCCTCAATTGAAACTCATAATGGTGCACTAATGGATTGGTTTTTATATATATATATATATATATATATATATATAATTATTTTTTTTTTTTACACTATTCTAATTTCCAGCAGGTATGGTTGATGTATACACTGTAGGCAGTGCCGTATCTAGGCATTTTAGCGCTATATGCAAGAAACAGCATCGCCCCCCCCCCCCCCCCATATACAAAGCAGGGCCAGTGAAAAAAATGCAGAGTCCCTTTTTTACACGTTACAGCAACAGAGACCCCCTTTATTACACATTACGGCAGCACAGTTCCCTTTTTACACATTACAACAACAAGGTCACCCTTTTTCACACATACAGCAACAGAGCCCTCCTTTTTTACACATTATGGCAGCAGAGTTCCCTTTTTTTACACATTACGGCAGGCAGTCCCCCTTTTTTACACATTATGGCAGGCAGTCCCCCCTTTTTACACATTACGGCAGGCAGTCCCCCTTTTTTACACATTATAGCAGGCAGTCCCCTTTTTTTACACATTATGCTAGGCAGTCCCCTTTTTACACATTACGGCAGGCATTCCCCCTTTTTTACTCATTACGGCAGGCAGTCCCCCTTTTTTATGCATTACGGCAGGCAGTCCCCCTTTGTTACGCATTACTGCAGGCAGTCCTCCTTTTTTACATATTACTGCAGGCAGAGAAAGGAAGGAGAGAGAGAGAGAGTTATACTCACCACCTGTAACGAGCCAGCATGATAGATGCGCCTCTCCTCTCCACACCTCTTCCGTCTTCCATCTTCCTGCGATGCGTTCTTGGCAGCGCAGGGCATTGTGAATGGGCTGGGGGCGGGCTGGGAGAGACGTCATCTCTCCCAGCACACGGGGGAGCAGAGGGGAGCTTTAGCGCTGCCCGGCTACCTATGTGAGCGGTAGGCGGCCAATGCAGCTGGGGGCCGGCCAGTGACAGGCAGGGAGACACGGCCAGGACACCTCAGTGCGGCAGCAGCAATAGTGGCGGCGGAGCGGCCAGGAGGGTGTTGCTAGTGGTCCTGCACCTCCAGTGCATCTGTGCTGTGTGCAAGGCATCACTAGCACACACCTAGTTACGGCGCTGACTGTAGGAGATAGAGCTCAGCAACAACTGGGGTGCTCATGGTTGTCCATTTTTAAATGTATTAAAAACTGAGATTATATAACCTGCAAAACCTTACAATTAAGGCAATTCGCAAAAAGCTTCAGGATTTATTGCTATTTTTTTTCACTATGTAGGTTGGTACTATTACATAGTACTATGGCAGGACTTTATGAGACAGGTATGTCTCATTCAGCCATTGCTGACCTGTCCTATTTTCAAGTCCATCTTAAGGTGGGTACACACTTGCCAATAAAGTAAACAACGTCGCTCATTTTGCCCTCCCTGAGCGATGACGTTTACCATATCGACTAGTGTGTACGCAGCAGAATGATGAGCGATGTGCGGTCCCGTGGTTCGTTAACCACCTTAGCTGTCAGCCGTGCATGAAGCTAAATTTAGACTGTCATCCTAAAGCTGAATGCATGGCCTGGCCGTGGCGTGACGTCCCTGAGCGATATAATTTGCATATTGCTCAGTGTGTAAGCACTACCGATGACCGCCCAACAGGGAAGGGAACACACTAGGCAACGTCACTCATAGAGCACATTGCCTAGTGTGTACCCACCTTTAGTCCTAACAAACCCAAGAGAACTCACACTAACAATGAAGTAAATAAATGTCTAATTGATATATTAATATCAAGATGGGTTGTCATAGAATGCAGTCTTGATTAGCTTATTTGTGGTCTTATTAATTTGTAGGGAATGGGCTTCTATATAAAAGTATACAAATCAGAAGTTGCTCAATCAATATATAAAAACAGTAACAACAGGTGCTCAAAATGGAATGGATGTCTTGAAAAGAAACACAATATCCCCTATATACTATTGTCAGCTTGTAAAAAAAAAGGCTAAAACAAACTTTCCCTGTTTACTGTATAAGTAAAATGTAAAAATCTTATTGACACGTTTGTGCAATGTGTAACATTTAAGGAGAGATGCATCAAACCTTCAAGAGAGAGAAAGTGGAGAGAGATAAAGTACCAACCAATCAGCTTCTAATTGTCATTTTATAGGCTGTGTGTGAAAAATGACAGGAGCTGATGGTAGGTACTTTATATCTCTGTACCACTGGCCAGAGCCGGCCCTAACCAATATGATGCCCTAGGCAAGATTTTGGCTGGTGCCCCCTACTGCCACTGCTGGTTCCACCTCTGACCTTGCACCTCTTTCCCAGCACCACCACCCCTCATCCATAGCAGTCCTTATTTTGGTGTTTGTACCCCCTATATTTTAAATAGGAATAGTTCGGACATTTAGCGCACAGCCCAAAAAGGGGTGTGTTTTTGCTGGCAAGGGGCATGGCCACGTAATAGTAACCCCAATTCCAAATATGCCACACAGTACTGCAACTTTATTCACATTTGATCATGCGATAGTGTCCATAATTCATATTACATCCCACAGTAGTATCACTTTACCTTATAAACGTTATTCCTCACAGTAGAGCCCCTTATTCACATTACATCACACTGAATTGCTCCTTATTCACATTACACCACACCCTATTGCTCTTTATTCACATTAGACGACACAGTAGTGCCCTTTCTATACACAACGCCACATAGTAGAGCACCTTATACACATAATGACTACTGCACAACCAGCCCACTCACATGCACACAGCACTCACACTGCCACTAACACTGTGACCTCTGCCTCTGCTTGGATACAGATGTGTCCTCATAAATCTTGCCTCAATGCTAACGTCGGGCACATTTTTTAATGAAAATGCATCTTATTTGCATTGCTATGTGGCTAGGATGCACAAGCAGCTTCCGCTGATTAAAATGATATGCAGCATGCCTATATGAGTGAGACTGTGGCTGTATCTGCATATGAAAAGCTACACACAGAATATAGGCATGACGCATATCATTTTAATCAGCAGAAGCAGCTGATGCCCGTAAACATATCAAATGTCCTAGGCAATTGCCTAGTTTGCCTATGCCTATGGCCGGCTCTGCAACTGGCGTATCTATCATTTGTGCTGTGTGTGCGATGCACACGGGCCCCTGGGTACAGAGGGGGCCCACACCGCACACATGCACCCATTTCTTCCATACTTACCTTTCTGGCATCCATCTGCCGCTGCTAGCACACTGAGCGCTAGAGACTGTGGCACAGTGCCAGAGTCTACAGCGCATGTGCAGGACTCCGAAAAAATGGCGCGGAGGCCATTTTTCAGAGTCCTGCACATGCGCTGTAGACTCTGGCACTGTTCCAGAGTCTCAGCGCTGAGAGCGCTAACAGCGGCGGTGATGGCTACAGGAGAGGAGGGGGCCCACACACGGAGTCTGCACACGGGTCCCATCCTCTCTAGAACTGCTGCTGCTCTGTACTGTATCTTTCTCCAAGCTTTGATAAATATCCCTATTACTCATTGTCTAGCCCATATTCTATCTTCCTTTTCTACTGTGCGAATAGATTACCTATCCCATACTACTATGGGGTCAGGTATCCTCCAGAGGGTATATGTTACTCAAATTATGTACTATGTTATGTTATGATATGCCTGCAGCATATCATAACTTAACCTACATAAAAAAACATGATGCAGAGTATTCTACAAATTAGGTACAACAAGCTCATCCATCCCAAATAAAATAGGTGTCAGTCTCTGAAAATCAAAAATAAAAGCATATATTTTTAATAATATGCAATTTTATAAGAGCTTGAAATACCCCAGGCAATGTATTATTGTTCAAAATATGTTATATTACAAAATCTTTACATTGATTGCACAAAGCAGCTTTAAGGCTGTGCTGATAATTAGCTAGTGCCACTTTAACTTCTTAATCATAAACAAGTTAGGAAAAAAAGATGTTTTTATAGCCTGATGTTTTATTATGTGCTGTATGTCATACTTTTATAGAGAAAGAAATGTGTGATATTCCACAGAGAATAAAGGTGCAATGGGTCTGGGACTCCAGGTCGACAACAAAAAGGTCGACACACCTTAGGTCGACGCCAATTGGTCGACACACCTTAGGTCGCCATGGACAAAAGGTCGACATGGACAAAAGGTCGACATGGGAAAAGGTCGACATGAGTTTTTTATATATTTTTGTGTCGTTTTCTTCGCTCGCCATGCTTCGGGCATGGTGCCTTCGCTTCGCTCGGCACAGATTACCGTTCCAATCGTAGTCCACGTGGATCGTTAAGTATGAAAAGGTTCCAAAAAAGAAAAAAATTGTGAAAAACTCATGTCGACCTTTTTTCATGTCGACCTTGTTCCTGTCGACCTTTTGTTAATGTCGACCTTTTGCCCATGTCGACCTAAGGTGTGTAGACCAATTGACGTCGACCTAAGGTGTGTCAACCTTTTTGTTGTCGACCTGGAGTCTGGATACCGGTGCAATAGCACCCATGATAATCATGTGTACAGTATGTACTGCTTTAGTTTGCATCTTCTCGTTGTAAATTCATTTGAAATCCAAAATCTTTCCCCTGCCCATGTCCCAGTTTGTCAAAAGCTTAAAAATATATTTCAGTTCAGCGCACTATACTACTGTACCTGTATGTAATCTACAGATCAAAAACAAAACAAAACAATAATTTGTAATATAGAAAACAGTAGGCATTGGGTTAAATTCTGTTATAAAAGAATGCCTTATTTTTTGCAAAATAACCTTGGAGCAGATTAATAATAATAATGAAAAAAAAATTACTCCCTTGTGTAATGGAAAACAGACAGTGAGAGTGGTGAAAACTTTCATCAAAACATTAAAAAAAATGTAAGGTTTATGTAAATCATGAATAATGATTTTGTTTAAACAGAATATTTTCTAGGCATGTTCTAAGCTATTTACATTTGCCCTGAAATATTGAATTGAAGTAGCAGGATAGCTGGACTAAGTGTTAATAAATAGTGGTCTAAGGAAGCCAGGAAAGAAATTGAGAAAACACAAATATTCCAAAAAGATTTATTTCTTGTTCTTTTATTTTAACAAAAAATGTAAGTGCAGAATTAAAGACATCTGCAAACCTCTCCACAATATAATGGTGTTACCAAAGTTTTCAAAGACTGCCTTACTCCTATGGTTTTGCTCATGGCAAATTGCCAAATTATCCTTGTGGCATATGATAAAAATGTACAGTGCATTTCCTAAAATGTATTTTTGTTCTACTGTTTACTTACTACCTGGCTAGTTTGTTTGTTGGTTACTCTGACTCTTTTGCTTTGTTATCAATGTATTTACCTGTGCTACCTGGCCATGAACTTGTATTATTTACCTGTCTGACAGAAACTAACTAATGATTAAAAAAAGTCATAGACCCCAGGACCTGTGAGTTTCCTGCAGTGTAATCCACCAAATCCATGGGAGTTGCGGGTGCCTCTTGAAAACTGTGATTGCCAATAGGTGCTGCACCCCGGGATAGCTAGTCTCAATCGCATTTGGGATTTGGAATATACCTTTTAAAAAGAAAGAGTGCTGATTTCCTCACAATCATTGGTTTTATTATCTTGTCAGATGTGTAGCATCAGAAAACACTATTATAATTATTCACAACAATGTATTAAGAGAGCTGTATATAATAATTAGAAATTAGTAAATCAATCCATCTGAATTTAATAGACAATAATTTCTAGATATATTTGGAAATAGACCCTAACTGGCATGATAAACACCCATAATGAAATCAAAACAATCACAATCAACTAGAAGGAAACATGGACAAATAAGCAATGAACATCATAAGGTAACAACCCTGATATGGTGGAGTTTCAGTGGAGTAATTCTGGGTAATGGGAATCTGTAAGTTTTAGTAATGTGTCACTAGCTTTTTGAAATTATGACTTTTCATCTGCCTGAGCCAAAGATTTTTCTAGAGACTCGCCTCCACAGAGAGGTAAGGGTTTTCAAAAACAGAATTGTTCATTTAAATGCAGTGCGGAGGTTTACACTGAGTAATGTTTTCTTTAATGAGGAAGCTATTCCCATAGTATAAATCCACTCAGAACTATACAACTATAAAGCGCCTTGAATCCTGTTGGAGAAAGAGCGCTACATAAATAAAATTATTATAATTATTATTATTATTATTATTATTATTATTACTACAAACACAATTCTACTTTAGTACATTTTCTATGCTAATTTGCCTATAATTATTATAATATTATATTATAATAAAAAAGTAGAAGCCTATAAAGGAACAAGTAAGCATAAAAGTAGTTAAAATTACTATATTTTTCAAAGACATTATTTCAGTAAAATTATAATTACATCAGGTTCAAATTACAGGAATATAATTTATAGAAACTGCAACCAAAAACTCTTATAAATGTCTATTTTTCAGTCAGATACTGTATATATTGGAGAAGGTGTAGTTCAATGTTAGAATATATATCCCAACTATAACAGAAAATGTAAAAAGCAAATTCTGTTTTATTTGGTACTGAATAATGTAAATTCCAATAATTTGAACCACACCATTTTCAATAAATTATTTTTAGTTTCAAATTTCACTCACTCAGACTACCATAATACTGTAGGTGACTCACACAATTGTAACATAGAATCATCTTTTATTTCACAAATATTGAAATTTATTGTGATATACTTAAAAGTGAACCCCTGGAATGTCTGGAAATTATAGTTGCCCTGAGATGTAGCGACAGACACATGCTGTGTAGCTACAATTAATTTTTATGGATAGGTCTAAAAAATTTCCATTGTAGTTCCAAGCAAAATTAACAAAATTAAATGTGTCTGTAAGAAAACTTGTTTCAATGTATAGTTCCCCTTTAATACTAGCTGCAACAGTAAATTGGGCTCACATCATCGCTATTTTTTTTAAATTATTTTTTAATTAAAATGTTCCAGTAACTTAAATCGACTTTATAACAATTATTTCCTTTTACTTTACAGTATGTTCACCACCATTATGTCTTAAAAATGACAATTTTACTTGTAAATATACTGCAATAAGTGGTTACAATTATTATGCCAACTGTCGCAGAAAACCATAGGTGATTCAATTATTTTACATATACATTTTATAAATTAGCCTACTAATAATCTAAAAGTCTTTAACAACAAATAGCACTCTAAAAACTCAAAAACAATGGCATCAAGCACCAACCCTAACTCCCATTTATATCTTGGGGTAGAGTAAGTTAGCTATACAGGAACTTACTACGGTAAAAACTGTTTTAACAGTCTGCAAATCACAAAATAGGTTTGCAAAATTGAGTATCCATGTCTTAAGGGGCCCATACATCAATGGGGTGATTCCCCGATTCCCCACTGGACAATCCCATTCACCGATTGGCATATTCCAATGATAGGCCATTCTAAGATGAATGGCAAAATACATGTTAAAAATTCCTGACTCAATAAATTTATCAAAGGTAGTGTTATCTACCCCATATAGGATGCACATTTTATTTTCAGAAAGATTATTTCGTATTTGTTATTTACTTATTGTCCATGTGAACTGATTTATGTAGGAAAGACAAATGTTTTAGAGACCTGTGAATTTGTAACCATGAAACTGTAACTGTCTTAATTGATAGTATGCTCAGGCAGCATGTCATGAAACTGAATGGGGCATGCAGTTGATATAGCAGAATCTCTATGCTGTGACAGTGGAAAAGCATTCCACATTCACTTATATAATACACTGATTGACCATATCATCCCTTTAGAATCCTGTGATTTCTGGTTATCCGTAAGGAGCTATTAATTATGACGAACTGAAACCCCCCAAAAATAAGCAATTAACTCTTTCATATTTTTAAAAGATTGACATTCAATTAGTCTCCCCTCTCCATAGATGATAGCTGGATGTATCAAGCATCGCATTTTGTATACGATACATCCCATCACTTACCGTATACATAGCAGCATTTATTTATGCAGTATGCATGAATAAATGCAAATAAAATGCAAAAGACAGCTCTTCTGATAATAGCTGTCATTTTCATTGAGTGAACTTCCAGGTTTATGACGCGGGAGTCCTACATTGGACAGCACATGTGCGAGCTGTTGGGGGACACTGAGAGGAATCCTATTGGATTCTTCTTAGCAATTCCACGTAAATTCTGTGTAAAGAAGCCCATAGATTTCTATTGTGTTGCCTTTTGGTTACAAGCTCTGGAAAGTTTTGCTTTCCGGAGCTTAATACATATAGGGAACGTGGTCAAACTCCCAAAAACTGAACCCCAAACAGGTCATGTTTTCCAAGTATCTATCTAGTCACAGATGTACTATATTATCAACTGTCACACTTCAAAGTTCCACAAGTGACCTGGAAAACATAAACTGTTTGGGGTCCCGAAGACAGAGTTTGAGAATCACTGGTGTATACAGTGTTCCTTCTGATAATGTAGAAGCAGTACTTTTATGTCGGAACAAGGTAGAATAACAATCCTCCTTTTACTAGTCTCCCCACTTGTGCATTAGGGAGGGGAACATGTATAAAAAATTTACATTACATTGATCCAAGTCTCCCCTTCCCTAATCCCCAATTGAAGAGGGAGCTGATGCATGTAGCATGCCAAAAGGGGATTATCTTCTCTGCTCCGCAATGTCAATCACTGCCGACCACCAGAGAATAACACCACATGCTTCCTTGCTGGCAGATGGCAGCATGTGCATATTCTGAGTATTTCAGAAGCGGTTCAGTCTACTCTAGGGAGACCTTGAGAGACTAAGTACATCACTTATCTTAATATTTATTAAAATGTATAATGTATTGCATTTTAATTCGCTAAGGAGGAAATGTATTAAATCCACTACTCCAATCACTAGTCCACTTCTCAACTCTTTCAAAGGTTTGATACATCTACCCCTTAATCATATACTGTACTCATACAGAATATGAAGAAAAAGCCAGAACAGACAATAAAGGGGACATAAAATGTATTTTATATGCCAGGGGTTAAATTTGTGGGGCAGTTTATTTTGGTCAGCTTTTGATTTAGCCTATTATATAATCAAAATAGTCTCTTTACCACATAATATTTGAGCAACAAGTTTTTATATTCACTGCCTATGTATACAAATGGTCGTCTGCTCCCCCTAAATAAAATAAGTGATGGCGAGTTGACTTTGTAAGTAAATGGTTAGGAAAGAATAGGGAAATGGAGTGACCATAGGTGCCTGATTCTCATTAAAATATGACTTAAAATGAATGTTTTATATTTTAAAGGTGATTCTATTTCTTAAAACAATTCCGGCAGTAAAATGGTAAATAATAAAAAAAATAATCACAAATTAAATATACAGGACTGCAAAAATGTAGCACACAACGATTGATATTAAATAATGATAAAAAGTAGCACAAAAGAATTAGTGGCATAAAAAAAGCTAAATATTCTTATCTTTCATGAGAGTTACAGTCTGAAAAGGTCCAACGCATTTCATGATATGGACTTTATCAAGGTGGTGTTATTACATGGGATGGAGGGGGGGGGGGGGGCAGAGCTCATATTTATACCCAGATCAATTAGTTAAGAGATGGTGACATCACTTCCTGTTGTACACTATGAGTAGTGTCTATGTTATAAACACTGAGAAAAAGAGTGATAAAAAGCCAGATGTAAATTATAATCTGTTAGTATAAAACCATCCATCCACTCCAGTGCTGAGCTGACATATTTGTCCACTCCAGTCCCCTTAGTGTTAAAGTGGCTGAGCTAGATACAGTACAGGCAGTTAGCAAGTCATTGTTTATTATTTTTTTTATATTGCAGTAACTTAGACTTTACATGTATTGCCTACGTGTGTCACACTCGTGCTCCTGTGTACCACTAAGTGTCACATTGGTGTTGTATTTTTTTTGTCACTGCCTGCAGTGCAGCCCAGAGCTCCATATAGGGCAGAATAAACCTTTGGTGCATAGCACACTGCTGCTTTTATGTCACTGCCTGCAGTGCAGCCAGAGCTAAAAAAAATTTCTCTTTACAGCTGGTCTGTGTTGTTGGTGCTGTACCCCACTGCATTCAAATAAATATAAGCACTGTGACTCTACAGGCTGTACTCTACTGCATTCACATAAAAAATATAAGAACTGTGACTTTGCAGGCTCTACCCCACTGCGTTCACATGTAAATATAAGGACTGTGAGTTTGCAGTATGATTCATATCCCCAAAAAGTTCAAATAGATAAATAAATACTATAGTTTTTTTTACAACTTGTGTGTACTATACTCAACTGTGATCACTTTAAATAAATATAAGCACTGTGAGTCCACATTGTGAGTTGTCATTTTCAAAAAAGTTCAAAAAAAAATGCTATAGTCTTTTTTGTACAACTTGTATGTGCTGTAGGTGCTGTACCGCACTGTGTTCACTTCATATAAGCACTGTTAGTCCATCGTGTGAGTTTCATTTATGAAAAAAGTTAAAAAACCAAATACTATATTGGTTTAGTTTGTACAACTTGTGTGTCCTGTGGGTTCTGTACCCCACTGTGTTCACATAAATATAATCATTGAGTCAATATGGATCACGGTCAGATGATAGAAGAGCAGGAGCAGCAACCAAGTACTAGTGCCATCACGGCTGCCAGTCATGATAGTACTACAACATCTAGTAAAAGTTATCTAGGGGGCAGAAGTTTAGGAAAGGGTACCCCAAATCAAAATCTTTCACATTGTTAAAAAAAAGTGGTATATGTGTCACAATAAAAACCAACAAATCAGTGCCCAAAACCCCCCCACTAAGACTGAAGAACAAACTGTGTGTTCACCAATCCCTGAGGAGAGTCTAGGTTTGTCTCCGTTAGTGTTATGAAACTCCTGCATGATTACATAAATCCCTAGAGCCACTACGGAAGGTCTTCTGCCTATAACAATCGCCCATTGTTCCATTAGTGTTCTATACACACACCTGTACTTAGGAAGCTTCAAGGTCTTAAACCACCAGTCTAAAGGGACTTATATAACCGGCAGGAGATCGCAGGATATAGCTAGATAAGTAATACAGGATAATTCCAATATGGCAGAGAGTATTTTTTAATAATAACAGGATTATCCAAAGACAATTCAACCAATATTAATAATAATGGAAAGGCCCAGGGACAATTCCATCTTGCACTACTTTTCATTTCAGAATGGGCTGCATTTTGGGGGGTATTGGGGATGGTCTTTGCATTGCTAATTTGCAAGACATTTTTAACAAAACATTGGGGGTGATTCCGAGTTGTTCGCTCGCTATCTGTTTTTAGCAGCATTGCACGCGCTAAGCCGCCGCCTACTGGGAGTGTATCTTAGCTTAGCAGAATTGCGAACGAAAGGTTCGCTAATTTTCTCGTAACGATTACCCCGCAGTTTCTGAGTAGCTCCAGACTTACTCAGCCATTGCGACCAGCTCAGTCCTTTTCGTTCCTGGTTTGACGTCACAAACACACCCAGCGTTCGCCCAGCTACTCCCCCGTTTATCCAGCCACTCCCGCGTTTTGCAACTCGAGCGCCTGCGTTTTTCCGCACACTCCCATAAAACGTCCAGTTTCCGCCCAGAAACACCCACTTCCTGTCAATCACACTACGATCACCACAGCGATGAAAAAGCTTCATAATGCTGCGAGTAAAATACCTAACTTTTGTGTAAAATAACCAAGCGCATGCCCTCTGCGAACACTGCGCATGCGCAGTTAGCGGATAATCGCAGTATAGCGAAAATCGGCAATGAGCGAACAACACGGAATCACCCCCATTATGTGGAGTCTCACACATGTTAATTTTAATTAATCAATCAATCGAGCAATAATTCTTGAATTCTTTTATGCCTTTTTTCCTCTGACTTGCTGCAAAACAAAAGGTCGATATAGTCCACGGACGGGATGCAATCAAGAACAAGTTCGGTGGCCATACAGGATGCTGGCCGAACTCCTACCTTTTTAAAGGGGCAATTATTTACAAGGTTAAACCATGCCTTTTAAAAAAATGTTTGGTTGGCATTCCACATGGCCCCCGAACTCGGACTTCATTGCATCCCGTCCCACACCTCCATTTTTATTTTGTATTTATAACCAATTGATCATTCTTGTATTCTTTATGGCTTTTTCTCTCCTGACTTGCTGCAATTCAGAAGGTTGATATAATCGATGTCTCAATTTAAAAAAAAATAATCAATCAATCAATCAATCAATCAATCAATCAATCAATCATTCTTGTATTTTTTATGGCCTTTTCTCTCCTGACTTGCTGTAAAACAGAAGGTTGATATAGTCCATGGGGTAAATTTACTAAGATTCGTATTTTCCCGTTTAAGGTCAAAGTTCAATCACGAATGACATCGAAAGTGTAAATATGCAACTTTTTGAATTGATTACTACTAATTTACTAAGCTGCCGTATTCTGCATTTTCGGGGTTTTCCGATGTCGATGTCATTCGGTTTTTTTGGCAGTGTTTTACGTGAGTGACTTGTAAAACACTGCCGACTTTAATACAATGAATCTCGGCCGGATCTGAGAGATCCGTGCTGGGCTTCATTGTGCACCTTGTATAAAAAAAAAAAAAAGTTTAAATGTAAAAAAAAAATTGCGTGGGGTCCCCCCTCCTAAGGCAAACCAGCCTCGGGCTCTTTGAGCCAATCCTGGTTGCAGAAATATGGGGAAAAAATGGACAGGGGTTCCCCCATATTTAAACAACCAGCATCGGGCTCTGCGCCTGGTCCTGGTTCCAAAAATACGGGGGACAAAAAGCGTAGGGGTCCCCCGTATTTTTGAAACCAGCACCGGGCTCCACTAGCTGGACAGATAATGCCACAGCCGGGGGTCACTTTTATACAGTGCCTTGCGGCCGTGGCATCAAATATCCAACTAGTCACCCCTGGCCGGGGTGACTAGTAACCATTGGTGGAAACTTTCAGGTCAGCGGTTGACCGAAAGTGACCTCACCGCTGACCTGAAACTTCCCACCATTGGTTACAATGGAGCGCATAGGCGCTACATTGTAACACTGCCGTGTGCCGCCTGTCAGACAGTACAGGAGCACACAGCCGATCAGGAGGGTGCCACAACGTGGCGCTCCCTGATTGGCTGAAGAAACCCACTTAGACATCAGTCAGAGGGGGTTTCTGGCATTCGGGGAAAGGGGTCCCATGTGGAAACATGGGTCCCCTTTCAGTTCGTGGTCGGGTATCCGTTTTTTTATTTTTACAAGTACGTGGATTACAAAAGAATTTACCGAGGAGCCTAACACACTGGATTATGTGAGTATAATTTTTTCTACAGGTACACCATGGATTCTACTGGAGAAGAGGACCGACCTGCGTGGGAACATAAGGTAAGTATGTGTATATGGAGGTGTGGATGGATGTATTAAAGTTATACTTTCAAGGTGTGTGTGTGTTGTCTTTATTGGGGTATTTTTTTAGTAGTAGTACTACAGGTACCAGCGGGCCCATTTTCTGCCGCATGCTGGTACTTGTAGTACTGCTACTAAAAACAATATCATTCACTTTGAACAAAGGCTATCAGCCCCCCATCCGCAGCCCATTGGATGGGGGGGACAGCCTCGGGCTTCACCCCTGGCCCTTGGGTGGCTGGGGGGGGGGAGACCCCTTGATTGAAGGGGTCCCCACTCCCCCAGGGTACCCCGGCCAGGGGTGACTAGTTGGATATTTGATGCCACGGCCGCTAGGCACTGTATAAAAGTGACCCCCGGCTGTGGCATTATCTGTCCAGCTAGTGGAGCCCGGTGCTGGTTTCAAAAATACGGGGGACCCCTACGCTTTTTGTCCCCCGTATTTTTGGAACCAGGACCAGGCGCAGAGCCCGATGCTGGTTGTTTAAATATGGGGGAACCCTTGTCCATTTTCCCCCCATATTTCTGCAACCAGGATAGGCTCAAAGAGCCCGAGGCTGGTTTGTCTTAGGAGGGGGGACCCCACGCATTTTTTTTTTGTAAAATTATAACATTTCCCACCCCTTCCCACTGATAAACATGCACGGATCTCATGGATCCCTGCATGCCTATACAAACACGGGATAAAAAAGCAGGTCTGTTTTTTTTTAGCACTTTTTCACGATTTGTATTTTAGCACGGCAGTGTTTGGCTATTGTCGGCAGTGTTTGTGTTTTGCACTTTTTAGTAAATGACCGATTTCTACCAAATTGCAGGCGTATTTGACCGATGGTGTATTGATTCGTGATTTTTTCCAAGGACTTCCAAAATATTACGAATGCCCTCATCACTGCCGTGATTTTTGCTTAGTAAATTACCGAGATGACACTTTGAAGAAAAAACGGCATCTCGGTCAAAATCGGGACCTTAGTAAATATACCCCCATGTCTTAATTTAGGGTTTTTAATTATCAATCAATCAATCAATCAATCAATCAATCTTTTACCTGTCTTCCACTATATACTCCATTCCCTTTTCCCTGTACGTTGCTCGGGTCTCTGAGCTAGTTCTTGATTAATGAAAATATTTTTGGTTACTTTCTATGGGGTCATATAGTTTATTAAACTGCCATCCTGTCTGCCACTCTGTTTCCTAGATTGTGCCATGTTTAAATAACTGCCATGTGTTTGTGCCGCCCACTGCTGTCACTTAGCTTATTTAGCCAGTACATATATAGGTTGGGTACAAAATCCCGACAACAGCATCCCAACAGTTAGAATCATGAATCATAATGGATGAGTCAGAATCATGATGGATCCGAGTATTTGAACCTTACCCCTAATCATAATATACTAACCATAACTGCCTCCCAAAAGCAACCTAACCCCTTGAAACCCTAACCCCAACCCTTCCCTAACGGTAACCCCAACCCCAGTACTTACATTACATGGAAGGTGTAATGGTAAGCATTATTGCCTCACAGCACTGAGGTCATGGATTCAAATCCCACCATGGACCTAACTGTGTGCCGTTTGCATATTCTCCCTGTGTTTGCATGGGTTTCCTCCAGGTACTCAGGTTTCCTCCCACAATCCCCCCCCCAAAAAAATACTACTCCGGTTCTTACAACTAGCCAAAACTCTCAGCAGAACCAACACAATATTCCTGGGGTTTTAAAACACATAGGTAAACCTGGGGCAAATATACTTGTATATATTGTACATATTACTAAGCTTGCCATCATTAGTGGAATTTCCTCTAAGAACTTGAGGCATGTTCCTAGGGGTGGCAATTGGTGAAGGGTGGCACAGCCAGATGAGACCAGCTAGTGTTTTTTTTGTCATCATTATGGCTTATATTTTGCAATTGGTAGGGGGAGGGGTGAAACGAAGGACAGTAAATTGTGTTGCAGGAGTTGGTGGGGAGTGAGGTTGGGTCTGCTTTGACGGTCTAGAGGCATTGAGACGGGCCCCCGACATGACAGTGGCAAAGTGGGTAGTGACCTAATAGGCAACCAACCCCTGTTTACCATAATATAATTTTAATCTGGTCCACACTGGTTCTATGGGTGGTTAAATTCAAGAGGGAGAAAATAGGATTTGAATTACCTACCGGTAAATCCTTTTCTCGTAGTCCGTAGAGGATGCTGGGGTCCATATTAGTACCATGGGGTATAGACGGTTCCACCAGCAGCCATTGGCTCCTCCCTCTATGCCCCTCCTACCAGACTCAGTCTAGAAACTGTGCCCGAGGAGACGACATTCATCGAGAGAAGGAAATACACAGATAGTGGTGAGATTCATACCAGCTCACACAACAGGCAAATCCGGCTAACATGCCGGAAAACTCAGCAACAGCTGAAACAGTACTGAAATAGTAAATAACACAGAACTTACCTAGGAACCAGGCAGTACTGAAACATAAAACCAATGCAGGGAAATGAAGCGCATGATTTACCTGTAGGTAATTAAAATCCTATTTTCTCTTACGTCCTAGAGGATGCTGGGGTCCATAGTAGTTCCTTACAAAGAATCAAGGTTAAAAAAGGGTTGAGATTGCCTAAAGGATAAAATAAAAAAGGGGCAGACTAGATGGGCCAAGTGGTTCTTATCTGCCGTCAAATTCTATGTTTCTATGTTTCTATGTTACCAAAGCTCCCAGAATGGGAGAGAGAGCGCGGAGGCTCCTGCAAGACTGCTTGACCAAACTTGAAAAAGAATTAATAAAGGCGCTCATTTCATTATGACATTATAATGCCCTAAATTCTTTTACAACCAAGGAGTCAATGGAAATTTAAAAATAAATAATTATTTATCCAAATAAATCAATAAGAAACACTTTGTTTAAAACAAGCTCATATATAAAATACAACGTGTTATCCCTATCCTCACTGATATACCGCATATATAAAAATATAGAACTCACATGAATTGCATGTAAAATGTTTCAATAAACAATGAGGACCATGACGCTAACTGAATAGCTGATGAAAGTCCAAATGTAACAATCTGTTACAATGCTTGTGAAACACTGTTACCAAAGTTGCTGTATGAAGATGTTTACCCGTTGTATGTAACACAGTTGCTAAATATGTATAAATTGCTGATAGCAAATGTAGGCTCTGAGAAATATATTAGGCCGTTGTGGAAATCACCTCAAAGTTCAGGAAGCCGGTGTATATGCAGCAAAAGAATATTAAGTTACCTCTCCAATAGGGCTAGTGAACCCGAGCATCCTCGGGTAAGTCCAAAGTATGCCCAATATGTTGTGAAGCTGGAGGGTTCGTGGCTTGTGTGTCCGTGCAGATAGGGATCCCACTGCTGATGGTTAGCTCGATTTCCCTGGGCGTGCACCGCCCGCTGCAGATTGTGGGGAAAGAGCAGATGTGCGGCTGATTGAATGAGAGCCGCCCCAAGGATCCAGCTGCACGTGGGTCTCCTCCAACGCTCCCTGGACGTGCACTGTCCGTTGATGATCAGGGGGAGAGAGGCTGATGTGCCGGTCATAAATCTTCAAAGCCCTCACAACATCCAAGGCCTTTGAAGCAATTGAGGAGTCAGATGCCACAGGCACCACAATAGGTTGGTTGATATGAAAAGCTGAAACAACCTTAGGCAGGAACTGTGGACGAGTCCTGAGTTCCGCCCTATCTTCATGGAAGATCAGATATGGACTTTTACAAGACAAAGCCCCCAATTCCGACACGCGTCGAGCAGAAGCTAAGGCCAACAAAGTGACCGCCTTCCACTTGAGAACCTTGATTTCAGCCTCCTGTAGAGGCTCAAACCATTCCGACTGCAGGAACTGCAACACCACTTCAAGATCCCAGGGTGCCGTTGGTGCCACAAAGGTAGCCTGGATGTGCAGAACCCCTTTCAAAAAGGTATGAACCTCAGGGAGGACAGCCAATTATTTTTGGAAGAAAGTGGACAAAGCTGAGATCTGGACCTTGATGGAGCCCAATCTCAGGCCCATATCCACACCTGCCTGCAGGAAAAGGAGAAAACGTCCAAGTTGAAACTCCACCGCAGGAAATTTCTTGGATTCACACCAAGAAACATATTTTTTCCAAATTCGATGGTAATGTTCAGACGTTACCCCCTTCCTCACCTGAATCAGGGTAGGGTAACCTCACTCGGGATACCCTTCCGAGCTAAGATCTGGCACTCAACTGCCATGCCGTCAAACGTAGCTGTGGTAAGGCTTGATAAGCGAACGGCCCCTGCAGTAGCAGATCCTCCCGAAAAGGTACGGGCTTTGGATCTTCCAGCAGAAGATCCAGCAGATCCGCGTACCAAGCCCTCCTTAGCTAGTCCGGAGCAATGAGGATTGCCAGAACCTTTGTTATTTTTACAAGTTGAAGAACTCTTGGTATCAGAGGAAGTGGAGGGAACACATACACTGATGTGAACACCCACGGTGTTACCAGTGCGTCCACCGCCACTGCCTGCAGGTCTCTCGACCTGGAACAGTACCTCCGCAGCTTCTTGTTGAGGCGGGAGGCCATCATGTCTATGTGAGGAACCCCCCACCAACCGGTTACCTCCTCGAACACCTCCGGATGGAGGCCCCACTCTCCTGGATGGAGATCATGTCTGCTGAGGAAGTCTGCTTCCCAGTTGTCTACTCCCAGAATGAAGATTGCTGACATCGCCACAGCGTGTCTTTCTGCCAAGAAGAGGATTCTTGACACCTCTGACATTGCAGCCCTGCTCTTCGTTCCACCTTGTCGGTTTATGTAGGCCACTGTGGTCACGTTGTCCGACTGCACCTGAACAGCCCGATCCTGTAGAAGGTGTGCTACTTGCAGAAGGCCGTTGTATATGGCCCTTAGCTTCAGGATGTTTATTGGGAGAAGGGATTCTTGATTTGACCACCTTCCTTGGAAGGTTTCCCCCTAAGCGACTGCTCCCCAACCTCTTAGACTTGCATCTGTGGTTAGATGGATCCAATCCTGAACTCCGACCCTTCGGCCTTCTAGCCACCAGAGGAGTGAAATCCTGGCTTTTGGTGACAGACATATCCTCTGGTCCATATGTAGGTGAGATCCCGACCACTGGTCCAAGAGATCCAGCTGAAAGGATTGAGCATGAAACCTTCCATACTGCAGAGCCTCATAGGAGGCAACCATCTTCCCCAGAAGGCGGATGCACTGATGAACCGATACCCGGGTAGGCTTCAAGACATCCCGGACCATTGCTTGAATCACCAATGCTTTCTCCACCGGTAGAAACACCCTCTGCACTTCCGTGTCTAGGACCATCCCCAGGAAAGACAGCCTCCTTGTCGGCTCCAGGTGAGACTTTGGAAGGTTCAGGATCCAACCGTGCTCCTTGAGTAGATGTGTCGTGAGAGTAATGGATCTTAACAACTTCTCCCTGGACGACGCATTGATCAGGAGATCGTCCAGATACAGAATTATGTTCACCCCATGCTTGCGGAAGAGAACCATCATCTCTGCCATCACCTTGGTGAAGACCCTCGGTGCCATGGAGAGACCGAACGGCAGTGCCTGAAACTGATAGTGATCGTCTAACAGTGCAAACCTGAGATATGCCTGATGCAGCGACCAAATGGGAATGTGGAGGTACGCATCCTTGATGTCTAGGGACACCAGGAACTCCCCCTCCGTCAGTCCTAAGATGACAACTCTCAGAGACTCCATTTTGAATTTGAACTCCCTGAGATAAGGGTTCAAAGATTTTAAGTTCAGAATTGGCCATACCGAACCATCCGGATTCGGTACCACGAAAAGGTTTGAATAGTAACCTTTTTTCCACTGATGAGGCGGAACTGGAACAATGACCTCGGACACTACCAATTTCCGGATAGCTTCCTGAAGAATTGTTCTGTCTGTCGGCAGAGCTAGCAAGCCTGATTTGAAGAAATGGTGAGGTGGGAGAGTTTGAAACTCCAGCCTGTACCCCCTGGACACTATATCCTGTACCCAAGGGTCCAGGCCAGATGAAATCCAGACGTGACTGAAATGCCGGAGTTTTGCTCCCACCTGACCTTCCTCCAGGCTGTGCTGTCCACTGTCATGTGGAGGACTTTGAGGTACCAGAAGTAGGCTTCTGGTCTTGGGAACCTGCGGGAGCAGGCTTTTTGCCTTTAGCACGACCACCTCTGAAGAAGGTGTGAGAAGGCTTGTTCTATCTAGGCCTCGCGGGCCGAAAGGACTGTGACGTGGCAGGTGTAAAAGGCTTCTACATAGCCGGTGCAGCTGAGGGGAGAAAAGGAGACTTACCCACGATAACCATGGCAATCCACACATCCAGCGCCTCCCCAAAGAGAGCCTGACCTATATAGGGTAGGCCCTCCACACTTTTCCTGGATTCCACGTCCGCAGACCATTGGCGAAGCCAGAGACCCCTGCGAGCCGACACGGACATGGAGGAAATCCCTGCAGCCATGGAACCCAGGTCCTTCATGGAATCTACCAGGAACCCTGCAGAATCCTGAATATTATGTAAAAATAAATCAACGTCACCTTTATCCATCGTGGTCAAGTCCTCCTACAGAGTGATTGAACATCTGGCTATAGCTTTAGAAATCCGTGCGCAGGCAATAGTAGGCCACAGTATAGCCCCTGAGGCCGTGTAAATGGATTTGAGCGTAGCATTCACCTTGCGATCTGCCGGGTCATTTAACGTGGTAGATCCCAGGACTGGTAAAACCACCTGTTTTGACAGCCTGGAGACAGAGTCGTCAACTATCGGCGGAGACCCCCACTTCTTTCTATCTTCCTCTGGAAAGGGAAAAGCAACCAAGACCCTCTTAGGGATCTGGAATTTTTTCTCCGGATTTTCCCAGGCTTTTTCAAAGATAGCATTTAATTCCATAGATGCTGGGAAGGTGAGAGGGGCCTTTTTACTGTCCGTGAAAAAGGCCTCCTCATCCTGCTCAGGAGTTGTGTCAGAAATGTGCAACACATCCCGTACGGCCTCAATCATCAACTGCACCCCCTTTGCAAGTGATGCTGTCCCCCTCGACACATCCCAGTCACTGTCTGCAGTGTCAGAATCGGTGTCCGTTTCATCCTGCATAATCTTGGCAAGTGCACGTTTGTGAGAATGTACCGTAGGGGACCCTGAAGAAGCAGTATCAGACCATACAACCATAGAGGATTGCAGTACCCAAGTTGCATGCTCAGTTCTTGCAACCCTTTCAGAAATCAGAGAAATAGTCCGGGAGCGCATTTAATACTGTACTCCTAGCCTGTAGCCGCCATCTTCACACTGACCCCCCCGCTTGTTAGGGGGGATGGTGACTCACTCGCCACACTTCAGCTCTGCAAGGGGGTGGCGGCATGCTGCTGGCGTGAGCATTCCCTTGTGGCGGGGAGCGATCTATCCCCTCTGGAGCTCAATGTCCAGTCAGCTCAGACAGTAGCTCAGACCCCGCAGGGCGGACACTGCTCCCCCCCCCCCCCCCTCAGTCCCTCGATGCAGGGAGGCTGTTGCCAGCAGCCTGCCTGTAAAATAAAAAACTCTAAGAAAACTTTAACTAAGAAAGCCCTGTAGAGCTCCCCTAGCTGTGACGGCTCCTCCGGGCACATTTTCTAAACTGAGTCTGGTAGGAGGGGCATAGAGGGAGGAGCCAGCCCACACTATTAAACTCTTAAATTGCCAATGGCTCCAGGTGGACCCTTCTATACCCCATTGTACTAATATGGACCCCAGCATCCTCTAGGACGTAAGAGAAATAGTAGTTTGCACTGCGGCACACATAAGTTGAAATACAAACTTTATATCAAAATATTATTTATTTCTTAAGCATATAATAGCACCTATTCACATTACAATTATATAACAATATGACACTCCTGGGGATGCATAAATAAAACAAGTTGCATATACAGTATTGCGGAAATGAATACTGTAAATAATTTTCCATCACAGTAAAAAACCTTTTAAACCAGCATATAAACTTAATAGCTCTTATGTACACTAACTGAAATAATGAATATGGCAATGGTATGAGAAGAGGGAAAAGTCTCACCCTTTCATAGGAGACTCCCTTTTGCTCCTTAAAGTATTGTAAATGTTGAGTATAATAAAGGTCAGCCAGAGCACAGTACAAAAGTCACATGTAGAAGCTCCACTACAATAGGTCCTGCTAGTAGATAATGATTTGTACCAAATGTAGTTGTTGGC
The DNA here is from genome assembly GCF_028390025.1 of Pseudophryne corroboree. Lineage (NCBI taxonomy): Eukaryota > Metazoa > Chordata > Amphibia > Anura > Myobatrachidae > Pseudophryne > Pseudophryne corroboree. Next base: position 133,387,915 of record NC_086451.1, read on the forward strand.
TATACTTGCTGCTAAGACACTCCAGGTGTTATCAGGTGAATCTGCACCTTGCACGTCCTGGTGGAAAGGCAGGTGTACCTAATGGAGGCTGTAAATGATAGCACTGTTGCTTGGAAGGGGTTTAGGATGCTGATGGCTCTGACTTAAGTGGTGATAGTCACAGCTCCGACAGCTGCTATCTCATGGACAATCTCATGTGTGGTGGGACCTCTGTTAGTGCTATAGACAGTCCCAAGTGTAGAGGAACCTCTGCTAGTGCCGTCAGCTTGTATCACTGTCTCAAGCTGTAGTTACGGTGCAGCTGGCACTCAGGCAGCGCTGTGTGTGAGGGGACTTCTGAAAGGGCTGTCAGGTTTAACATACTGTAGTTATGTGCTGTCTCCTAATAATTACATAAAAGGTCAAAGCTTAAAAGAGGCTTGAAAGAGTGGTGGGCATATTGCTGCTGTCCCAAAGAAAATATGCCCGTATTCCTCAATGCATTTCACTCATACTTGCCTACCTGACCCTCTCCATAAGGGAGAAAATGCTCTGTTCCTGGACTTTCCTGGTAATGTATGATTGCCATCACCTGGGGTGAGCTAGTTAATTGATAAGAAAGGTTTTTCACCACAGGTGATGGTAATCATACATTACCAGGAAAGTCCAGGAACAGAGCATTTTCTCCCTCATGGAGAGGGTCAGGTAGGCAAGTATGATTTCACTGCAAGCTGCAGCTTCTTCAAGAGGCCTCATGAACTCCGGCTCAGCAATGGTGCTATGATTTAAAGCCTCCACGAGGTGCACCTGCCTTTCTACCAGGAAGTGCAAGCTGTGGATTCACCTGATAACAGACAGAAGCAGGGTTCCCACTGCACTAACACTGGAGTGTCTCAGTGGCAAGTGATATATTGCCAATAACTACATTTGGAATGAATCATTATCTACTGTACTAGCAGGGCCTATTGTAGCAGAGCTTTCTTGTGTGACTTTTGTACCGTGCTCTGGCTGACATTTATTATACTCCCAATATACAATACTTTAAAGAGTAAAAGGCATACTTGCCTACCTGACCCTCTCCATGAGGGGGAAAATGCTCTGTTCCTGGACTTTCCTGGTAATGTATGATTGTCATCACCTGGGGTGAGCTAGTTCATTGATAAAAAAGGTGTTTCACCACAGGTGATGGCAATCATACATTACCAGGAAAGTCCAGGAACAGAGCATCTTCTCCCTCATGGAGAGGGTCAGGTAGGAAAGTATGGCAAAAGGGAGTCTCCTATGAAAGGGTGAGACTTTTCCCTCTTCTCATACTGTACCATAGCCATAGTCAAAATTTCAATTATTGCACTAAAGATCTATTAAGTTAATATGCTGGTTTAAAGGCTTTTACTGTGGTGGAACAATACCAGTAAACACGTTTTTGAATGTTTAATTTGAGTGTAACTTTCAACTTCATTACGCTCTAAGCCTAAATAACGAGTTTTATTTCATACACACCATATACCTCAAATTCTTTGCAAAACAATCACATTAATCATTATCCCCCGAAGTAGCGGCCGCAGCAGCCATTATAGAGCATTTTGTTTCGGAACCTCAGAGGGCTCCGACAAAAATGCCCAATAACTAGGCTCTTTTCATGAATCCAGCAGCAAACACACATAGGTCCATGAATTTATTAAAGATACTACTGTGTGTGTTTCTACCTGAAAATATGTATTTTTTGGGCAAAAAAATGGGGTTAATTGGATATCCCCCCCCCCAAAAAAATCACGATAAATGGAAAAACAATTGTAAAAACACGCTTTTTTGAGCCTGAAAAAATATTGTGACCAATTGAATTCCTCAAATTTTGATTTCTGCCCTAGTATCCACATTGAAAGAAAGATTTAGAATCTATCAAAGTGCTCTTTTTGGATTTCTACAGAGATAAATGCTTTCAGATAATAACAAACACAAAGAAAACCTTTGCGAAAATCCCAAATGGCAACATTTGTCAAGTTAATTAATTAGTCTTCAAGAAACAAAAATAAAGATTTCTTTGTTTAATTCCCCAACAATTTGTTTCAGTCCACAAGAAAAGGATTTTTATGTGATATAATACATTCCTTAAAAGCAAAACTACAACGACAAAAAGCAGGTACTTAACATTACAGTACATCAATGAAATAAAAACTTTTGTCTTGCGTCCAAAAAATATAAACCTTTGGAAAAATGTCAGTAGTCCCTGGGAACCTTCAAAACCTGGAAACTTTAATTGTTTTGGAAATAATTTCATGTACGTTGGATTCTTCTATGAAATCATTGGATTATGACCTATTTCTCACATTATAAAGAAGCTTTACTAAAAAATGTTTTTAAATAATTAGATTGTACACCTACTACTAAATGAACACAAGCACTGTGAGAAATGTAGCCATGGCACATCTTTCAGGTAGGCCCCTTTTATTGTTACCTTAAATGGTGGTCTTAATACCTGTGCACAGGGAGATCAGCAGCAACATCTGAAACTAATTAAGGGCCTTATTCAGACCTGATCGCTAGCAGGCGATTTTTGCACTGCTGCGTTCAGATAGTCGCCATCTACAGGGGGAGGGTATTTTAGCTGTGCAAGTGTGCAAACGCATGTGTAACAGAGCTGTACAAACAGATTTTGTGCAGTCCCTATGCAGCCCAGGACTTACTCAGCCGCTGTGATCACATCAGCCTGTCCGGGACCGGAATTGACGTCAGGAACCCTCCCTGCTAACGCATGGACACACCTGCGTTTTTCCTGACACTCCCTGAAAATGGTCCGTTGACACCCACAAACAAATTCTTCCTGTCAATCTCCTTGCGATCGCCCGTGCGAACTGAGCCGTCACACAAACCCATCGCTGAGCGGCGATCCGCTTTGTACCCGTGCAATGTGCCTGCGCATTGTGGTGCACACGCATGTTCAGTTTGTGACTGATTGCCTGCTGTGTGACAACGCACAGCAGCGATCAGGTCTGAATTACCCCCTAAGAGAAGAGCAAAATATACCAATCATGTTGTTTTAGTTACAATTTGACTGAGGTCATTCTATTATGCATATCGGTCTCTGTTACATAACTATACTTTTGTATTATTAATATACAGTATTCTAACCTGCTAAGTAAACATGGTGGTATATTTAAAAGGGACAGAATATTACACGCAAAACACTCCACATTTTGCATTTAATACAATTGCCCTTTTAAATCCCACAGTCAGAATTACTGAAATGTTATGACAGCTTAGTAAATATACCCCATGGTACCTGTACTCTTGATCGACATGATAAAAGGTCAACATGAGTTTTTTGACATTTTTTTGGTGTTGTTTTCTTCGTAGAGGGACGGGGAACGGTTACTGTTCCCAATTGTAGTCCATGTGGATCGTAAAGTATGCAAAAGTTAAAAAAAATAAAAAAAAAAAAGGTTAAAAACTCATGTCGAGCTTTTGTCATGTCGACCTAGTACACGTCGACCTACTTACTGTCGACCAATAGTAGTCAACCTAGACACTGTCGACCTAAGTCTTGTCAACCTAGAGACCGGATCCCCTGGAAACATAGGTAATACTTCATAGCAAATTAGTGTAATGCAGAGAATCAGAGTTACTTTGGTGGACCTCGGCGTGCAGTTTATTGTGTCCTTAGGGGGTCATACCGAGTTGATTGCACATGCACCGCAATGTGCCCGCGCGTCGTACGGGTACAAACAGCATTGTTGCTGTGCAATGCTTCTAGCGACGATTCCATTCGCACAGCCGTTCGCAAGGAGATTGACAGGAAGAGGGCGTTTATGGGTGTCAACTGACCGTTTTCTGGGAATAGTAGGGAAAACGCAAGCATGTCCAGGCATTTGCAGGGGAGGTGTCTGACGTCAATTCCGGCACCGGACAGGTTGAAGTGATCACAAGGGCTGAGTAAGTTCAGACCTACTCAGAAACTGAAAAAACATTTTCGTCCCGCTCGGCTGCACATGGGATCGCACACTTGCAAAGCAAAAATACACTCCCCCGTGGGCGGCGACTATACGTTTGCATGGCTGCAAAAAGTAGCTAGCAAGCGATCAACTCGGAATGAGGGCCTTAATCCATTACTGTAGGTAGTGTTTTTGCTCGCAGAGGCCTTTATGAACATCTTGAACATTTAAATATTTTCCATTACGAGTTTTGATATTATTTACACAGAGATGTTGTACAACATTTTGCATATAGTTCTGGGACTGAAATGTAACTAGACCCTGTCCAGAATGTTTAATGGCATATTTATACAAAACAAATATTTGCAGGATGTGTTACCTGCAAATATTAAGCATCCCCAGAAGTACATCTATGCGTAAGACAACATAGGTTTCTATGTATACTGACAAAATGCCAAAGTATTCTGGATCTTATCCCCCTTAGCTACTGCTTTCTTCAGATGATGTTAGCAATTGTAGCTTATAGGCTACATTTTAGCAAAAGATTCTGGGGTCCCAAACCCAGAAGTAAAGCGATCATATAACCATTAGTAAAATATTGCATGGATGGGCTCCAACATGGGGTGTACTACGAGATACCGGCGCTCGGAATCCTGGCACCCAGCATAACGGCGCTGGGACCCCGACCGCCGGAATGCCTACAGCAGGGCAAGCGCAAAAGAGGCCCTTGCGGGCGCGTGGCGCGCTATGTGCACCACTCTATTTATTCTCCCTCCAGGGGAGTCATGGACACCCCAAGAGAGAGGATAGTTGTTGGGATCCCGGCACCGGAATGCAGAGCGCCAGGATACCGACATCCAGGATCTCAAGTGCCTCCCCCCTACAGGAGCCCCTATTTCTGGATGTGATCTATGGTAAAGGCCAGCAATCCTTAAGTTTTTAATTTATTACCGTGATAAGTGCCCATAAGAAAGTACAGTATAACTGGCAGGACCAATTCCAGATAATTAATTGATATGCCTCTTAGAGTGCAATACTGATTTACACTTCATCTTTCTTTCTTCGATACTTAATGTATTAAATGATTTTCAGCACAAACAATTGGTGGAAACATACCTTACTATACAGGGCCGGTTCTGGCGCTCTGAGCGCCCCGGGCGGCAATAGGGGGCGTGGCTTCGTACAGGGGGCGTGGTCATTTACACCCCCTGTACAGACTGAAATGATGTGCGGTGCGCGATGACGTAATCGCGCACCGCACAGCAAAGGTCCTCTCCACGAAGGGAAACTAGACGCGTAGCCCGTGGCAAGATCTGCTACTGTTACTATACAATGCACTGTGATTGGTTTCCTCAGTGATCAGGATAGCACTTTATTTTCATTTCAGATTAGCTGGACTAAAGCTAAAGCTGACTGCACGTTCTATAATATCACCATTAATACTGGGCCAATGGTCTGATACTAGAGCATAGTTTACCCCAAAATGAATCCTATGCCCGATAATAATCCAAGGCCACGAACCTTACAAAAAAAGCCTGCAAGATGCATGGACTGTAATGATTCCAGAAAGTATGTCCGTACTTTAAAGCGGCACTAATTTAAAAGGCAAAACCAACCAATGTGTGTGTTGTTCTTCTGCTCTTTCAAGAAGACCAAGCGTTAATTCAGCCATTTACAAGAGTTCCAATGGGCCAGTTCTCAGTCAAGACCGTTAGCTACAGAAGTGGTCACAGTGGGCAAGTCATATCAGGGGCGTTTTAACAGAGGAGGAGGCCCGTGTGCAGACCCTGGCGCGAACCCCTTAAATCAAGGGGTGTCCCCCTCCAGCCACCCAAGGGCCAGGGGTGAAGCCCGAGGCTGTTTCCCCCCATCCAAGGGCGGCTATCAGCCCCCCATCCACGTACTTTGCAAAATAAAAAAATGGACACCCGACCACGCACTGAAAGGGGCCAGCTGTGAGGTTACTTTCGGTCAACCGCTGACCACAAAGTTCCCACCATTGGTTACAATGGAGCGCATAGGCGCTACATTGTATCACTGCCGTGTGCTGCCTGACAGATACTACAGGAGCACACAGCCAATCAGGAGGGTGCCACGACATGGCGCTCCCTGATTGGCTGAAGGAACCCTCTTAGACAGAAGTCAGGGGGGGTTCCTGGCAGTCGGGGAAAGGGGTCCCATGTGAAAACATGGGGCCCCTTTCAGTGCGTGGTCGGGTGTCCGTTTTTTTATTTTGCAAAGTACGTGGATTATACAAAGAACAGAAGAGGACCGATCTACACTGGATTATGTGAGTATAATTTTTTCCACAGGTACCCCATGGATTCTACATGGAGAAGAGGACCGACCCTCGTGTGAACATAGGTAAGTATGTATGTTTGGAGGTGTGCATGTATGTAATAAACTTATACTTTCAAGGTGTGTGTCTCCTGTTTTTATTGGGGTATTTTTTTAGTAGTAGTACAACAGGTACCAGCGGGCCCGGTTTTCCACCGCATGCTGGTACTTGTGGTTCTCCAAGTACCAGCTTGCGGGGGAGGCTTGCTGGGACTTGTAGTACTGCTACTAAAAACAATATTCACATTTTTACAAAAAGGCTATCAGCCCCCCATCCGCCGCCCTTGGATGGGGGGGACAGCCTCAGGATTCACCCCTGGCCCTTGGGTGGCTGGAGGGGGGGGACCCCTTGATTTAAGGGGTTCCCACTCCTCCAGGGTACCCCGGCCAGGGGTGACTAGTTGGGTATGTAATGCCAGGGCCGCAGGGACCAATATAAAAGTGTCCCCCGGCTGTGACATTATGTACCTGGCTAGTGGAGCCCGGTGCTGGTTTCAAAAATACGGGGGACCCCTACGCTTTTTGTCCCCCGTATTTTTGGAACCAGGACCAGGCGCAGAGCCCGGTGCTGGTTGATTAAATATGGGGGAACCCCTGTCATTTTCCCCCCCATATTTTTTCAACCAGGACCGGCTCAAAGAGCCCGAGGCTGGTTTTGCTTAGGAGGGGGGACCCCACGCATTTTTTTCCAGCAAATTTAACACTTTCCAACCCCTTCCCACTGATAAACATGCACGGATCTCATGGATCCGTGCATGCCTATCAGAACACGGTTAAAAAAAGCAGGTCTGTTTTATTTTAGCATTTTTTTACGATTTGTATTGTTTCACGGCAGTGTTTGGCTATTGCCGGCAGTGTTTGTGAATTACACTTTTTAGTAAATTACCGAGTTCTACCAAATAACAGGCGTATTTGACCGATGGTGTATTCATTCGTAATTTTTTTCTTTGAGTTCCAAAAAAATACGAATGCCCTCATCATTGCCGTGATTTGAGTTTTGTAAATTCCCGAGATGACACTTTGAAGAAAAAACACCATCTCAGTCAAAATCGGGAGCTTAGTAAATTTCCCCCAGTATGTATTGCAGTTGAATAATATAGAATACATTACCGGACCATATTTCGTAAGCTTCCCAAGTGCTACCAAACCTGCTTAAAGTGGGATGCTACTACAGCCGGAGATGTGTGCAAGAGTATACATTGGGGATATCCACATTCTGGACTCTCTGAAACATTAACTGATTTGCACAGTGGTTTACCAATCCACAAGTGTGTTGGGTGCCGATGTGGCTGGTCGAAACCTGAACTTGTTAATTTAAGAGACACTTCCATCTAAGAGTCTACTACTAGTGAACTAAACGTTGTCTAGTAACTTATCCTATATTATTCATCTGCAGTACATATAAGTGGATTTTTTAAAATTAATTTTTACAATATATTTTTCCTACAATGGATGAAACCATTTGCACCCTACATCAAGAAGCTAACTCAGCTAAAAATGGCTTTAATATTTATGTGTTTATATCTATGTCTAAGTGCATTTTGTGTAGGTGTTATATGTGTTCAGGATAATAAATATTGTTTTATTTGTATAAAGAGAAGACTTCTATCAATTTTACTATTAGGCAGATATATACCAACTATATTTTGAGCACTCCGTTTTTTTACAGAACATAAAGAAGAGGGGGTAGCACAATACAGGACATACAGATGAGGTCAGGAGCACAATACAGGACATACAGATGAGGTCAGGAGCACAATACAGGACATACGGATGAGGTCAGGAGCACAATACAGGACATACGGATGAGGTCAGGAGCACAATACAGGACATACAGATGAAGTCAGGATCACAATACAGGACATACGGATGAGGTCAGGAGCACAATACAGGACATACGGATGAGGTCAGGAGCACAATACAGGACATACAGATGAGGTCAGGAGCACAATACAGGACTTACGGATGAGGTCAGGAGCACAATACAGGACATACAGATGAAGTCAGGAGCACAATACAGGACATACAGATGAGGCCAGGAGCACAATACATGACATACGGATGAGGTCAGGAGTATAATATAGGATATACAGATGAGGTCAGTAGCACAATACAGGACATACGGATGAGGTCAGGAGCACAATACAGGACATACAGATGAGGTCAGGAGTATAATATAGGACATACAGATAAGGTCAGGAGCACAATACAGGACATACGGATGAGGTCAGGAGCACAATACAGGACATACAGATAAGGTCAGGAGTATAATATAGGACATACAGATGAGGTCAGGAGCACAATACAGGACATACAGATGAGGTTAAGAGCAAAATACAGGACATACAGATGAGGTCAGGAGCACAATACAGGACATACAGATAAGGTCAGGAGAACAATACAGGACATACAGATGAGGTCAAGAGCACAATACAGGACATACAGATAAGGTCAGCAGCACAATACAGGACATACAGATGAGGTCAGCAGCACAATACAGGACATACAGATAAGGTCAGCAGCACAATACAGGACATACAGATGAGGTCAGGAGCACAATACAGGACATACAGATAAGGTCAGTAGCACAATACAGGACATACAGATGAGGTCAGGAGCACATACAGGACATACAGATAAGGTCAGGAGCACAATACAGGACATACAGATGAGGTCAAGAGCAAAATACAGGACATACAGATGAGGTCAGGAGCACAATACGGGACATACAGGAGCACAATACAGGACATACAGATGAGGTCAGGAGCACAATACAGGACATACAGATAAGGTCAGTAGCACAATACAGGACATACAGATGTGGTCAGGAGCACAATACAGGACATACAGATGAGGTCAGGAGCACAATACAGGATATACAGATGAGGTCAGGAGTGCAATACAGGACATACAGATGAGGTCAGGAGCACAATACAGGACATACAGATAAGGGCAGGAGCACAATACAGGACATACGGATGAGGTCAGGAGCACAAAACAGGACATACAGATGAGGTCAGGAGCACAATACAGGACATACATGAGCACAATACAGGACATACAGATGAGGTCAGGAGTATAATATAGGACATACAGATGAGGTCAGGAGCACAATACAGGACATACAGATGAGGTCAGGAGCACAATACAGGACATACAGATGAGGTCAGGAGCACAATACAGGACATACAGATGAGGTCAGGAGCACAATACAGGACATACAGATGAGGTCAGGAGCATAATATAGGACATACAGATGAGGTCAGGAGCACAGTACAGGACATACAGATGAGATCAAGAGCACAATACAGGACATACAGATGAGGTCAGGAGCACAATACAGGATATACAGATGAGGTCAGGAGTGCAATACAGGATATACAGATGAGGTCAGGAGTGCAATACAGGACATACAGATAAGGACAGGAGCACAATACAGGACATACAGATGAGGTCAGGAGCACAATACAGGACATACAGATGAGGTCAGGAGCACAATACAGGACATACAGGAGCACAATACAGGACATACAGATGAGGTCAGGAGTATAATATAGGATATACAGATGAGGTCAGGAGTGCAATACAGGATATACAGATGAGGTCAGGAGTGCAATACAGGACATACAGATAAGGGCAGGAGCACAATACAGGACATACGGATGAGGTCAGGAGCACAATACAGGACATACAGATGAGGTCAGGAGCACAATACAGGACATACAGGAGCACAATACAGGACATACAGATGAGGTCAGGAGTATAATATAGGACATACAGATGAGGTCAGGAGCACAATACAGGACATACAGATGAGGTCAGGAGCACAATACAGGACATACAGATGAGGTCAGGAGCACAATACAGGACATACAGATGAGGTCAGGAGCACAATACAGGACATACAGATAAGGTCAGGAGCATAATATAGGACATACAGATGAGGTCAGGAGCACAGTACAGGACATACAGATGAGATCAAGAGCACAATACAGGACATACATATGAGGTCAGTAGCACAATACAGGACATAGAGGAGCACAATACAGGACATACAGACGAGGTCAGCAGCACAATACAGGACATACGGATGAGGTCAGGAGCACAATACAGGACATACAGATGAGGTCAGGAGCATAATATAGGACATACAGATGAGGTCAGGAGCATAATATAGGACATACAGGAGCACAATACAGGACATACAGATGAGGTCAGGAGCACAATACAGGACATACAGATGAGATCAAGAGCACAATACAAGACATACATATGAGGTCAGGAGCACAATACAGTACATACAGGAGCACAATACAGGACATACAGACGAGGTCAGTAGCACAATACAGGACATACGGATGAGGTCAGCAGCACAATACAGGACATACGGATGAGGTCAGGAGCACAATACAGGACATACAGATGAGGTCAGGAGCATAATATAGGACATACAGATGAGGTCAGGAGCATAATATAGGACATACAGATAAGGTCAGGAGCACAATACAGGACATACAGATGAGATCAGGAGCACAATACAGGACATACAGATAATGTCAGGAGCACAATACAGGACATACAGATGTCCTGGTCAGGAGCACAATACAGGACATACAGATAAGGTCAGGAGCACAATACAGGACATACAGATTAGGTCAGGAGCACAATACAGGACAACCGAGATGAGGTCAAGAGCACAATACAGGACATACAGATGAGGTCAGGAGCACAATACAGGACATACAGATAATGTCAGGAGCACAATACAGGACATACAGATGAGGTCAGGAGCACAATACAGGACATACAGACAAGGTCAGGAGCACAATACAGGACATACAGATTAGGTCAGGAGCACAATACAGGACATACAGATTAGGTCAGGAGCACAATACAGGACATACAGATTAGGTCAGGAGCACAATACAGGACATACAGATGTCCTGGTCAGGAGCACAATACAGGACATACAGATAAGGTCAGGAGCACAATACAGGACATACAGATTAGGTCAGGAGCACAATACAGGACAACCGAGATGAGGTCAAGAGCACCATACAGGACATACAGATTAGGTCAGGAGCACAATACAGGACATACAGATTAGGTCAGGAGCACAATACAGGACATACAGATTAGGTCAGGAGCACAATACAGGACATACAGATGTCCTGGTCAGGAGCACAATACAGGACATACAGATAAGGTCAGGAGCACAATACAGGACATACAGATTAGGTCAGGAGCACAATACAGGACAACCGAGATGAGGTCAAGAGCACAATACAGGACATACAGATGAGATCAGGAGCACAATACAGGACATACAGATAATGTCAGGAGCACAATACAGGACATACAGATGAGGTCAGGAGCACAATACAGGACATACAGATAAGGTCAGGAGCACAATACAAGATATACAGATGAGGTCATGAACACAATACAGGACATACAGATTAGGTCAGGAGCACAATACAGGACATACAGATTAGGTCAGGAGCACAATACAGGACATACAGATTAGGTCAGGAGCACAATACAGGACATACAGATTAGGTCAGGAGCACAATACAGGACATACAAATGAGGTCAGGAGCACAATACAGGACATTCATATGAGGTCAGGAGCACAATACAGGACATACAGGAGCACAATACAGGACATACAGACGAGGTCAGTAGCACAATACAGGACATACGGATGAGGTCAGGAGCACAATACAGGACATACGGATGAGGTCAGGAGCACAATACAGGACATACGGATGAGGTCAGGAGCATAATATAGGACATACAGATAAGGTCAGGAGCACAATACAGGACATACAGATGAGATCAGGAGCACAATACAGGACATACAGATGAGGTCAGGAGCATAATATAGGACATACAGATGAGGTCAGGAGCATAATATAGGACATACAGATGAGGTCAGGAGCATAATATAGGACATACAGATAAGGTCAGGAGCACAATACAGGACATACAGATGAGGTCAGGAGCACAATACAGGACATACAGATGAGGTCAGGAGCATAATATAGGACATATAGATAAGGTCAGGAGCACAATACAGGACATACAGATGAGATCAGGAGCACAATACAGGACATACAGATAATGTCAGGAGCACAATACAGGACATACAGATGAGGTCAGGAGCACAATACAGGACATACAGATAAGGTCAGGAGCACAATACAGGACATACAGATTAGGTCAGGAGCACAATACAGGACATACAGATGAGATCAGGAGCACAATACAGCACATACAGATGAGGTCAGGAGCACAATACAGGACATACAGATAATGTCAGGAGCACAATACAGGACATACAGATGAGGTCAGGAGCACAATACAGTACATACAGATAAGATCAGGAGCACAATACAGGACATACAGATAAGGTCAGGAGCACAATACAGGACATACAGATGAGATCAGGAGCACAATACAGGACATACAGATAATGTCAGGAGCACAATACAGGACATACAGATGAGGTCAGGAGCACAATACAGGACATACAGATAAGGTCAGGAGCACAATACAGGACATACAGATGAGATCAGGAGCACAATACAGGACATACAGATAATGTCAGGAGCACAATACAGGACATACAGATGAGGTCAGGAGCACAATACAGGACATACAGATTAGGTCAGGAGCACAATACAGGACAACCGAGATGAGGTCAAGAGCACAATACAGGACATACAGATAAGGTCAGGAGCACAATACAGGACATACAGATTAGGTCAGGAGCACAATACAGGACAACCGAGATGAGGTCAAGAGCACAATACAGGACATACAGATAAGATCAGGAGCACAATACAGGACATACAGATGAGGTGAGGAGCACAATACAGGATATACAGATGAGGTCAGGAACACAATACAGGACATACAGATAAGGTCAGGAGCACAAGACAGGACATACAGATGAGGTCAGGAGCACAATACAGGACATACAGATTAGGTCAGGAGCACAGTACAGGACATACAGATAAGGGCAGGAGCACAACACAGGACATACAGATGAGGTCAGGAGCACAGTACAGGACATACGGATGAGGTCAGGAGCACAATACAGGACATTCAGATAAGGTCAGGAGCACAATACAGGACATACAGGAGCACAATACAGGACATACAGATGAGGTCAAGAGCACAATACAGGACATACAGATGAGGTCAGGAGCACAATACAGGACATACAGATGAGGTCAGGAGCACAATACAGGACATACAGATGAGGTCAGGAGTATAATATAGGACATACAGATGAGGTCAGGAGCACAATACAGGACATACAGATGAGATCAAGAGCACAATACAGGACATACATATGAGGTCAGGAGCATAATATAGGACATACAGATGAGATCAGGAACACAATACAGGACATACAGATAAGGTCAGGAGCACAATACAGGACATACAGACAGAGGCGTAACTAGGGTTTTTGGAGCCCAGGGCAAGATCAATAATGGCGCCCCCCCCCAAAAAAAAAAAAATAATAATAATTTTTTCTTAATAAAAATAATAAATTAATAAAATGATAATAAAAAAAAAAAATACAAAAGGAAAGTATGTGCAGACGCCACAGGTGTCACTGCATATAAAGATGTCAGGGTGTGTATGTATGTGTATGTAGGTGCAGTGGTCGAAGTTTAATTTTTGAAGGTGGAATGAAAGAGTGTAGATAGCAATTATGCGTGCGCCGAAGGCGCGCGCGCTCCGGAAAAGGGGCGTGGTCACTCAAAAGGGGCGTGTCCTTCAGTGTAGTAGGACCCCTTATACTATCTAGTACTGGTGCCCCTTTCACATTATAGCACACGGTATGAGCCGAAATTCACATTATAGCACACAGTATGAGCCGAAATTCACATTACCCCACATGGTATGAGCCAAAATTCACATTATAGCACACGGTATGAGCCGAAATTCACATTATAGCACACGGTATGAGCCAAAATTCACATTACTCCACATGGTATGAGCCAAAATTCACATTTCCCCACATGGTATGAGCAGAAATTCACATTACAGCACACGGTATGAGCCGAAATTCACATTACAGCACACGGAATGAGCCAAAATTCACATTACCCCCCATAGTATGAGCCGAAATTCACATTATAGCACACGGTATTAGCCAAAATTCACGTTACAGCACATGATATGAGCCAAAATTCCCATTATAGAGTTAGGGGATCCTACCCCCAGAATTAACATGGCCTGTGGGGCACTATGATGAGGGGAGCCCACCCCCTTAATAGACTAATTGCAGAGTTTAGCAGCGGAAGGGCTGCAGCGGTTTCTCACCCCAAGCTGCGGCGCTTCTGCCACCTCCGACACTCCACATCTTCGGCACCACCCGGGATGCAGAGCACCGCACCGGGTATGCACCCTTTTCAGTGTGGTCTGCTGCGCTCCGAAGGGGTTCTTGTTTCATGCTGCAGGATCCCGATGTGTGCCTTCCTCCCCGCTGTTACTGTCACGGTAAGCATTAGTATCGTTTACCGCAGAGGCCATTTTCTGAGGCATATGTGTTAAACCTCAGGAACTGAGATGCCCTTCTCACCATACAGCTGTGTGGCCGAGCCGGGCGGGGGGACAGCCAGCAGCAGCATGCCGGATATCAGCAGCAGAGGGTGCGGGCTGTACATACTTGAGGCAGCTGGATATTCAACAGTGCTGAAAGCCTCCGGAGCCCGCACCCCCGGAGCTGCAGTACACCGGCAGAGGACACCCATCCCCCGAACCCTGCGTAGCCCAAAGCCAGAGATCAGCAGCATGTTGAACGCGGAAGCAGAAGCTGCTTATTGCTGGTCAGCATGCTGCTGATCTCCGGCTTTGGGCTCCGCATGTGCATTACAGCCCCCTCCCTCGGCTGCTGATATCCGGCATGCTGCCCCTGCTGCTGGCTTTCCACCCGCCCGGCTCGCCCACCCAGCTGGATGGTGAGTGAGAAGGGCATCTCAGTGCCCGTGGTTTAATACATATCTCTCTTCGGTAAATGGCCATTAGTACATCCCACACACACTGATTACACACACACAGACTGGCCACCCCCAAATCCTACACACACCCACTCAGACTACACACACACACACACACACATTCTCATACTTTCCTCTCCCCACACACACACTGGACTGCAAAAATTTACACACACTGACACTGTTCCACACACACACAATTAACACACACTCACACTGTCCCACACACACAATTAACACACACGCACACTGTCCCACACACCAGTGGCGTGCGGTGAGGTCAGTGGCGTGCGGTGAGGCACTACAGCCATAATGTCCGCCGAATCCTGTCGATGAACCCTACCGCCACCGAGCCAATGCCCGCCACTGCCTCTGAGCCGATGCCCGCTGCCACCACCAATGGCTTACAAACTCGCCCACCATCAACTGACCCAGCCCTCCGCCACTAATTTGCAACTCAGTCCAAAGTCGCCAATGCCCGCTGCATGCCTGCTCATCATACTTGTGATATATTGTACATTTTTATAGAAAAAAATAATAATCAGTGTTTGGGACTGGGAAGGGAGTGGGAGGAGGACATGAATGCAATTTTGTTGTCCAGGGTTTCCATTAACTTAATGGAGAAGGGTCTGAATGGGTTAAAAATGTAAAAAAAAACTGCGTGAGGTCCCCCTCCTAAGTATAACCAGCCTCGGGCTCTTTGAGCCGGTCCTGGTTGTTTAAATACTGGGAAAAAATTGGACAGGGGTTCCCCGTATTTAGACAACCAGCATCGGGCTCTTAGTCCGGTCCTGGTTCCAAAAATACGGGGGACAAAAGATGTAGGGGTCCCCCCGTATTTTTAAAACCAGCACCGGGCTCCACTAGCCAGGGACATAATGCCACAGCCGGGGGACACATTTATGTAGGTCCCTGCGGCCGTGGCATTACCCCCCCAACTAGTCACCACTGGCCGGGGTTCCCTGGAGGAGTGGGGACCCCTTAAATCAAGGGGTCACCCCCCCTCCAGGCACCCAAGGGCCAGGGGTGAAGCCCGAGGCTGTCCCCCCCATCCGTGGGCTGTGGATGGGAGGCTGATAGCCATGTAAGTAAAAAAAGAATATTGTTTTTTGTTGTGGAACTACAAGGCCCAGAAAGCCTCCCCCGCTTGCTGGTACTTGGAGAACCTCAAGTACCAACATGCAGGGAAATAACGGGCCCGCCGGTACCTGTAGTTCTACAACAGAAAAAATACCCAAATAAAAACACAACTCACACACCGTGACAGTAAAAATTTATTAAAGCACACTGACACACTCACACATACTTACCTATATCCCACGCCGGTCACGTCCACTTGTCCAGTAGAATCCAATAGGGGTAGCTGTAAAAATGAGAGACACATTACTTACCTACATCCCACGCCGGTCACGTCCACTTGTCCAGTAGAATCCAGTAGGGGAATCTGTAAAAATGAGAGACAGATTACTTACCTACATCCCACGCCGGTCACGTCCACTTGTCCAGTAGAATCCAATAGCGTTACCTGTAAAAATGAGAGACAGATTACTTACCTACATCCCACGCCGGTCACGTCCACTTGTCCAGTAGAATCCAGTAGGGGAATCTGTAAACATGAGAGACAGATTACTTACCTACATCCCACGCCAGTCACGTCCACTTGTCCAGTAGAATCCAATAGGGGTACCTGTAAAAATGAGAGACAGATTACTTACCTACATCCCACGCCGGTCACGTCCACTTGTCCAGTAGAATCCAATAGCGTTACCTGTAAAAATGAGAGACAGATTACTTACCTACATCCCACGCCGATCACGTCCACTTGTCCAGTAGAATCCAATAGGGGAATCTGTAAAAATGAGAGACAGATTACTTACCTACATCCCACGCCGGTCACGTCCACTTGTCCAGTAGAATTCAATAGGGGTACCTGTAAAAATGAGAGACAGATTACTTAGCTACATCCCACGCTGGTCACGTCCACTTGTCCAGTAGAATTCAATAGGGGTACCTGTAAAAATAAGAGACGATTACTTACCTACATCCCACGCTGGTCACGTCCACTTGTCCAGTAGAATCCAGTAGGGGAATCTGTAAAAATGAGAGACAGATTACTTACCTACATCCCACGCCGGTCACGTCCACTTGTCCAGTAGAATCCAATAGGGGTACCTGTAAAAATGAGAGACAGATTACTTACCTACATCCCACGCCGATCACGTCCACTTGTCCAGTAGAATCCAATAGGGGTACCTGTAAAAATGAGAGACAGATTACTTACCTACATCCCACGCTGGTCACGTCCACTTGTCCAGTAGAATTCAATAGGGGTACCTGTAAAAATGAGAGACAGATTACTTACCTACATCCCACGCTGGTCACGTCCACTTGTCCAGTAGAATCCAGTAGGGGAATCTGTAAAAATGAGAGACAGATTACTTACCTACATCCCACGCCGGTCACGTCCACTTGTCCAGTAGAATCCAATAGGGGTACCTGTAAAAATAAGAGACAGATTACTTACCTACATCCCACGCCGATCACGTCCACTTGTCCAGTAGAATTCAATAGGGGTACCTGTAAAAATTAAAATGATACTTACAAACTGCAATCCACAGGAGGAGAGAGAGAGAGAGAGAGAGAGAGAGGGGGGGGGGAGAGACTAACCTGCTGCTGCTGGGGAGACCGGCACACACTGCAGGGCCACGACGGGAGGACGGAGCCGGCGGAGGAGGGGGAGAGCCGCACACCGCCGCTCCTGTCAGCGGCAGCGGAGGAGGATGGGGCGCACACTACAGACGCCAATAACCGCCGGGACAATTAACACACACACACACACAATTAACACACGCACACTGTCCCACACACAATTAACACACACGCACGCACACTGTCCCACGCACACAAATAACACACACGCACACTGTCCCACACACAATTAACAAACACGCACTGTCCCACACACACACAATTAACACACTCACACTGTCCCACACACACACACTTAACACACGCACACTGTCCCACACACACACAATTAACACACACGCACACTGTCCCACACACACACAATTGATACACACGCACACTGTCCCACACACACACAATTAACACACACGCACACTGTCCCACACACACACAATTAACACACACTCAAACTGTCCCACACACACACAATTAACACACTCACACTGTCCCACACACACACACACACACACACACACACACACACACACACACACACACACAATTAACACACTCACACTGTCCCACACATACACAATTAACACACGCACACTGTCCCACACACACACAATTAACACGCACTCAAAACTGTCCCACACACACAATTAACACACTCACACTGTCACACACACACACACACACACACACACACACACACACACACACACAATTAACAAAAACGCACTGTCCCACACACACAATTAACACACTCACACTGTCACACACAATTAACACACACACACTGTCCCACACACACACAATTAACACACGCACACTGTCCCACACACACACACACACAGTCACACACACACACAATTTACACACACTCAAACTGTCCCATACACACAATTAACACACTCACACTGTCCCACACACACACAATGTCCCACACACAACACACACGCACACTGTCCGACACACACACACTTAACACACACACACACACACACACACAAAATGTCCCGCACCCCCTTCCCGCTCACCTGCACTCACTGCTGTTCAGGGCAGGGGCCGCACGCCCCCCCCCCCGAGGTCGTGCACGCGCATGCGTGCACCTCCGCGGTCGCGAACGCGGTCGCGATCGCGTACACACAGTCACTTTTGCAGGGGGGAGTAGGGGGAGGCTCCTGGCTGCCGCTGCCTGTCTATTGTGACAGGCACAGCAGCCGGGGAGACAGGGAAAGCGCCGCGGGTAGCGCCGGCGGAATCCCTGAAGCATGGGGCGAGTGGGCCGTGCAGGTGCCGGTGGCGCCCCCCTCTGTTGGGGCTGCCATGGCGCCCAGGGCACGTGCCCTGCTCGCCCCGTGCTAGATACGCCTCTGCATACAGATGAGGTCAGGAGCACAATACAGGACATACAGGTAAGGTCAGTAGCACAATACAGGACATACGAATGAGGTCAGGAGCACAATACAGGACATACAGGTAAGGTCAGGAGCATAATATAGGACATACAGATAAGGTCAAGAGCACAATACAGGACATACAGATAAGGTCAGTAGCACAATACAGGACATACGGATGAGGTCAGGAGCACAATACAGGATATACAGATGAGGTCAGGAGCATAATATAGGACATACAGATAAGGTCAGGAGCACAATACAGGACATATAGATGAGGTCAGGAGCACAATACAGGACAACCGAGATGAGGTCAAGAGCACAATACAGGACATACAGATAAGGTCAGGAGCACAATACAGGACATACAGATGAGGTCAGGAGCACAATACAGGACATACAGATGAGGTCAGGAGCATAATATAGGACATACAGATAAGGTCAGGAGCACAATACAGGACATACAGATGAGGTCAGGAGCACAATACAGGACAACCGAGATGAGGTCAAGAGCACAATACAGGACATACAGATGAGGTCAGGAGCACAATACAGGATATACAGATGAGGTCAGGAGCACAATACAGGACATACAGATAAGGTCAGGAGCACAATACAGGACATACAGGAGCACAATACAGTACATACATATGAGGTCAGGAGCACATACAGGACATACAGATAATGTCAGGAGCACAATACAGGACATACAGATGAGGTCAGGAGCACAATATAGGACATACAGGTGAGGTCAGGAGCACAATACAGGACATACAGATGGGGGTAGCACAATACAGGACATACCAATGGGGGGGGGGGGTAGTACAATACAGGACATACAGATGAGGGCTAGAACAATACAGGAAAATGGGTACTATTGTGTAGGTGTGACACTCTGACATGCATATCCTATTAACTTGGATTTATGGGGACATATGTGGCTATATACAGTAGGTACCATCTCCCATATACTGGAGACAACCTGGGTGAGACACCTAAACTTTTCCTATAAGAAACCCTCACTTCTCACTAGCCGGCACAGTGCAGCTGAAAAGGTTAAAAGCTTCCCCTTTATCAGGTTGCTAGGCAACGCCAGTAACCAAAGGACAGCAACTTGTGGAGCACTAGGACCCAGGTGCAGAACTGCAAAGCAGGAGGAATCGAAGCCACTGATTGGGTGGTGCAGAGCAGGAAGATCAGAAGGCAGAGTTACCTTCCAGTGTGTGCTCTGAGGTTACAACGTGGAGAGGATGCTGCCCCGAGGTGATAGGGAGATACAGCAGCAGGGACTCGCTGCTGGTCTCCCCTGCTGACAGGGAAAAGAGTGCGGAGAGGTCCGGAAAACCCTGCTGAGAGACTTGTGAAGAGACATGTTGTGGAGAGTGGAGCTGCCACTGAGGAGACAGCTGTTAGAGCTATCAGCTGCTGCAGTGACACCAGCATGCCCAGTACTCAGAGAAGCTGCCGGGAAAGGTCTCAAGTAAGAGAGGGGGCAGAGTTATGCTGAGCCGCCCTAACAGACCAGAGAGAACGGAAAAGACAGCCATAGGATAAATCATTTGTTGCCAGGTACCTACATGCTACAAACTTCCTCACCCTATCTTTCACACAGTCAGGGAACTGTCAGCCTCTAGGTTGCATCTACCTTCCACTGCAAACCCTGTACCTCACATACTAGAGAGAAGGGGGAGAGACATTGAAGCTCTGTTCGCCAAATATCAGAAAGGGGTAGAGAAAGGCGTTACCATCCCTGTACAGTGGGTTTGTTAAAAGAGAGTCACCAGAACAGTCTCAGGGACTCTGTACAGTGATAGGCATCACCTTAAGAAAATGGAGAGCCTTTAGTTTGGAATACACTCCCAATTCACTTGCTATTCACCTCAGGAGAGATTTGCACCAGTGACCATAGGGGTTAAGTGCTGTTTTAGGGGGGGATCACAGGAGTTAGTGTGCCAGTTAATACAACACCATTTGTACAAGAAAGGCATTGCACCGCTTATACCTGCTGGTTTGGCTTAAATCTTTCTGTCGCTTGGAACTACCTTCTACTTGTGTTTTTTTGCTTATTGAACCCTGCTGCCTGTATGACTCCCAGCTTGATATAAATGTGATTTCAGTTGCAAGTGTCAAACTAAGGAAACCCATTTCAGCGCTTCAATTACTCTGCTACTCTGCTTTTAAGAACACTGTGCTAAAGTCTGATATTGACTTTCGCTTGTCACCCTAACTGACTACCTTTGGACTGCGGATTATAACGAGTTAATAACCCTTGTAGTTAAATTAATTCCTTGGCCACCCAGGTTTAGTCACTGTGCTAGGTACCAGACTCAGTGGCCAACAGCCTAGAGTGACACTGGAAGTTTTACCGCCACCAGTTGGGTGCATTATAATATTGCAAGCTACGAATATGTTAATGCCGTTCAAAATGGTATATTGATTTGAATGATTATACACTGTAACATCTTGTTATTCTTCGTAAGAGTATCGATGTGCATTGTTTTTCCCTTTTATGTGAAATTGAATTTGCTATTTAAACAAATAATCTTGCAGCGGTGACCAGTTTGTTCCCGAAAAATAAATCTTTATGCCACCATCCTAACGTTTGGTGACTAGTGTATTGGGTCCTCTGGGGTTGGTGTTCTTTGTCCCACTGTCTAGGGTTCGAGAAATAAGATCTGTGATCCCGGGAGAAGAATCCAGGTACGTCTGCTGACATCTGTACTCACAACAACACTCCACCATAGCTAACTGTTACATGGGCACACCCCTTCCTTGTGAGACCATACGCCTTTTTGCGGCACGCATCCATGGGAGAGAGGGCGCAAAATTATAATTTGCAGGGAGGCACCAGACACCCTAGCACTGGCCCTAGGTGCTACAGTAGCTACAAATTATTTTACCCCTTTCACAAGTACTAAAACGGTACTAATAATCCTTGAGGTTGACGTTGTTCCAAGAAAGCTCCTTGAATTCATTATACTGAAGTATGCACTGTATGTACACTACATTCATCCAGACTGAGGGAATTCTATTTTATTTCTTCTGGCCTTTTGACTGCTATGTCCATACTGTAGATGTTGAAATGCTAGGGCTGTATTTATGTATTTACGCCATGTATTTTGCATTTTGATTGTTAAATGTTTTATTGCCCCTTTTTTTTTCATTGAGTTTGTCTTCTAACCCCATATCCTTTACTAAAGAGTGAAAAATCCCTAAATACAGACTATACTGCATGGTACTGTGCTTACTGTATAGTGAATATTTGGAACCAGCTATCCACCAATTTGAGGAAGTACCAATCCCATATTTTCATTATATGTTGCCATAGACACCAACACAAAGAATCCCTACATCTCTCCTATAATAAACACCAGATGCTGTACTATCTTCCTCCTCCTCTTCAGTATCCTTGTTGGCTCTTGAGGTCTTTGGGAAGCCCTTTGTCCCAGTACTGATGCATCTGTTGAGGCTGGTGTGAGCATAGGTGGATGCTGCTGGTACACCAGGCACATCCCTGCATACCCTTGGTACTGCTGTGACTGTCCGTACCAGGGTCCTGGAGGAGCAAGGGCATAAGGCGTCTGTGCAGCTGGTGGTGGTGGTGGTTGAGTGGCATGTTGTTGACTTGGCCCTGGGAGTTTCTCGCAGATCAACTTGAGTGCATGTGATGGTTTGAGAGCTTGCCGCTGTCTGTCTCTGGCTCTCAGACATGCTGCTGAAACTGTCGGCATGACATGCTGTGTTGTTCACCAGCTTGTTGATGGATGTCGTGTGAAAACTGTGGATTTCCATGGTGTTCCTCTGATCTTCTTGCCTGTCCTTTTGAAGATCAGCCAGACTTTTCGCCATCTTCTCCACATTCCTCTCAATGGCCTCCAGTCTGGTGTTCACGACATCCCGAAAAGAATCCTGGCATTGCTGCATCTGTTCTGCCAGATTCTGGACCCTCTGAATTCTTGAAGGATCCTGCCCTTGCTGGATGTCTCTCACCAATTGCATCTGAGCATCTGAAAACTGTGGATGTGCCTAGGTGTATGTCAGTGAACCTGGCAGTGCGCAAACTGACCTGTGGGTGTGCCTAGGTGTATGTTAGTGTGGCTGCAAGTGCAGAAAGTGACTTTATAATTACCTGGCTCTGCCTTTTCTTTGCTTGCGTCTGTCGATATCCTCGTTCTTTTGATGTCCTTGTTTGCCTTGGCATCTCTTCTTCCTGACTTAGGTCCTCTTCAGCTGGTTCCTCATGACGACTTGTTGGCTTTTAGAAAACAATAAAAAATACAATGCATTAATTCGGTGACCTGGGGGTGTGCCTAGGTGTAAGTCAGTATACCTGGCAGTGTGCAAATTGACCTGTGGGTGTGCCTAGGCATATGTCAGTGTACCTGGCAGTACGCAAAGATACCTGTGGGTGTGCCTAGGTGTAAGTCAGTATACCTGGCAGTGCGCAAAGTGACCTGTGGGTGTACCTAGGCATATTTCAGTGTACCTGGCCGCACGCAAAGATACCTGTGGGTGAGCCTAGGTGTATGTCAGTTAACCTGGCAGTGCACAAAGTGACCTGTGGGTGTGCCTAGGTGTATGTTAGTGTGGCTGCAAGTGCAGAAAGTGACTGTGTAATTATCTGGCTCAGCCTTTACTTGCTTCTGACAATGTCCTCGGTCTTTTAATGTCCTCTGTTGGCTCGCCATCTCTTCCTCCTGGACTGAGTCCCACTCCTCGCCGCTGCCCAAGGATTCATCTAAGGAGTGAGGGGACGTGGGAACACGTGGTCGCTTATCTTGGGACTAGAGATGTGCGGCGGGCAATTTTCATGTTTTGTGTTTGGTTTTAATTCCCTGCTCGTGTTTTAGTTTTGGCTTGGTTTTGTCAAAACCACCCTTTCGAGTTATGGTTTTGGTTTTGGATCTGGATGGTTTTGAAAAAAACATAAAAACAGCTAAATGAATTTTGGGGTAATTTTGCTCCTACAGTATTATTAACCTCAATAACATTCATTTCCACAAATTTCCAGTCTATTCTGAACACCTCACAATATTGTTTTTAGGCCAAAAGGTTGCACCGAGGTGGCTGGATAACTAAGCTAAGCGACACAAGTGTGCGGCACAAACACCTGGCCCATCTAGGAGTGGCACTGTAGTGGCAGACAGAATGGCAGATTTAAGAAATAGGCCCCAAACATCACATGATGCAAAGAAGAAAAAGAGGTGCAATGAGGTAGCTGTCAGACTAAGCCAAGTGTACGGCACAAATACCTGGCCCATCTAGGAGTGGCACTGAAGTTGCCGACAGGATGACACTTAAAAAAACTAGGCCCCTAACAGCACATCATGCAGAGAAGAAAAAGAGGTGTAATAAGGTAGCTGTATGACCAAGCTAAGCGACACAAGTGTGCGGCACAAACAACATGGAACGTGCTGGAATTTGCCCAGATGTAATACACGCATAATATTGGTGGCACAGGATAGCATACCTCTAAACAAAACACAGACCCGTTTATTTGAAGCTATTATAATAATATGCAGCACAGGCGAGCATACCCCTACACCACACAGGGCACCCTGTAAAAATTATTTGGATTATAATATAAGTAATGTATATAACCCTTTTATTTGTAGTAAATAATATACAGCACAGGACACCACCACTGGACTTGTGCTGCATCAGTCCATTGGTGGTGTATTGTGCTGCTATAAGACAGCACCACTGGACTGAACTTAGAATTAGTAAGATCAGAAAAAAGAGGAAGAGGGGGGTCAAGGGGGAGACAAGAGAAGATTAGGAAAGGGGAAGGAAGAGGAGAGAGAGAGAGAAGAAAAGAGGAGGAGAAAGGCCTGGATGTTAGGGTCTCCTGCCCTGTGCTGCCACGTCGTCATGGCAACCGGGAGACAAGTGCTAGTGGAGTAACCTGAGCGCAGCTGATACTCCGGTTCGGGTCTTTTGCTGTGCAGTGGTTATAGGCTCTGTGCACGGCAGGGGATCCGGTGCTGGTTTTTGTGCTCACAGTCTGTGAGGTCTGAGTGGGGCGTGGACAGCACCTGCTTTATAAGGCCTCTTTTCAGGGTAAGCAGATGCTGCTGAATCTCTGTTGGTTAGTCAGTTCATGAAAGTTAGCCAGTACTGTGTAGCTTTGTATTTGTTTGTTGCTTACTGCAAATAGGCCTGGGGATTTGGTATTACACTCTGCCAATCCAGACCTAGCAGTAAGACCTGAGTCAGTCGTTTAGCTTGCTGGGGTTCTGTTATTACTCTGTGAACTTAGCAAGTTTGCGGCTGTATTCTAACACTTGCCTGTCTAATCCTGTCTCACTGTGCTAGGTGTCAGGGGTCAGTTTAGTGGCAGTAAGCTTAAACCTGTGCACTGCAAGTGAGAATCAGGATTGTGGAGGCTCTCCTTGTGTCTATCATTCCATCTCTGACCAAGGAGTTTACTGCCACACCCGTTGGTAACCCTTTAGGGTTTTGCTGTTGCCCTTAGCAACAGCATTTCGGGTTCTCTACGTATTAAAACACAACATCTTGCTTTTTACATCTGAGCAGTTCTAATACAAGGGAGATACCCAGTTCCTTAGCCTCTGGGCTTCTCTGTTCACTAGAAAAAATTCCCCTTCCACAAGTGAAAGGAAAAAATGGAGGCGCTGATATGTGAATATTAATAATACACACGTCTATGACAACATATATAATTGATAATTACTTATTTTATTTTAAGCAATAAAAACAATTTACTTATATATTGATACCGGCCGGTAATTATTTAGGAATACTTTACATAATGAGTATATTTCTTAAAACTAGATGATATAAAACAAGAATATAAAACAAATTTATCCCTAAAAAAGAGGAGAGAATATTGAACAAAAAGGTCCTTAGTAATAGACACTTATCAGGACTTTTAAAATCTATTGCACCAATGTGTATGCCCAGTTCAATGGTAATATTCACTCTTCCCGTCCGCTGGTAGCAGTTCCTTTTAGTGCGGACCTATCTGGAAGTAGGATATGTGCAAATATTGGGCTTTCTTGTGTGCACTATTAAAACTGGATGATAGTTTGTACGGCAGTCTCTTATTTATTAAGGCACAAAGGAGGCACAAATGAGCTTATTTATGCAAGTGGTGATATTACTTCACAGCGGGAGAACTGTATGGTGATAATTCCATTTATGTGAGGTGTATAATGAAGTGCTCACCTCGTCTTCTCCTCCGAAATATACACCACTTCAAAGCTTGGGTGCCGATGCTGTCTCCAGCGCTAGTCTCTCTCGCAGCCGCTACTTGGTCTGCTCCCTCTGAGCTGCGGTATCAGACTCTGGGCTGCATGCTGCTTGGAGTCACAGCTGTCTCCTGATGATTCCTCTCTGTGGCTGCAATGTCGATCTCCACAGAGCCCATATGCCGCACAATGATTTGCTATATCCAGCAAAACTTCTCCTCCTATATCCACAGGTTTTTTAGCCGTAGAAGGCAAATAAATAAGAAGAATGAATTGCCGGCTTTTGGTAGAGAGGTTTTAACCTTTATTACACTCTCTACCAAAAGCCGGCAATTCATTCTTCTTATTTATTTGCCTTCTACGGCTAAAAAACCTGTGGATATAGGAGGAGAAGTTTTGCTGGATATAGCAAATCATTGTGCGGCATATGGGCTCTGTGGAGATCGACATTGCAGCCACAGAGAGGAATCATCAGGAGACAGCTGTGACTCCAAGCAGCATGCAGCCCAGAGTCTGATACCGCAGCTCAGAGGGAGCAGACCAAGTAGCGGCTGCGAGAGAGACTAGCGCTGGAGACAGCATCGGCACCCAAGCTTTGAAGTGGTGTATATTTCGGAGGAGAAGACGAGGTGAGCACTTCATTATACACCTCACATAAATGGAATTATCACCATACAGTTCTCCCGCTGTGAAGTAATATCACCACTTGCATAAATAAGCTCATTTGTGCCTCCTTTGTGCCTTAATAAATAAGAGACTGCCGTACAAACTATCATCCAGTTTTAATAGTGCACACAAGAAAGCCCAATATTTGCACATATCCTACTTCCAGATAGGTCCGCACTAAAAGGAACTGCTACCAGCGGACGGGAAGAGTGAATATTACCATTGAACTGGGCATACACATTGGTGCAATAGATTTTAAAAGTCCTGATAAGTGTCTATTACTAAGGACCTTTTTGTTCAATATTCTCTCCTCTTTTTTAGGGATAAATTTGTTTTATATTCTTGTTTTATATCATCTAGTTTTAAGAAATATACTCATTATGTAAAGTATTCCTAAATAATTACCGGCCGGTATCAATATATAAGTAAATTGTTTTTATTGCTTAAAATAAAATAAGTAATTATCAATTATATATGTTGTCATAGACGTGTGTATTATTAATATTCACATATCAGCGCCTCCATTTTTTCCTTTCACTTGTGGAAGGGGAATTTTTTCTAGTCTTTCTTTGTCTTTTTGTGGGAGGAGCATACCCACTTTAGAGGCTGCAGATATTTGAATATTATCAGCCTGCGCTGGGTTATCTTTTGTCTTTTTTTGATATATTCTCTGTTCACTGTGTGTGTATTTTGTTACCCTATCACCTTCTGTGTACGTTATGTCATATTCCCCAGTTTGTCTGTGAGTCCATTTGTTTTGCATAACAGTTCAAACACCAGTACATTCCTGCAGGCACTGGTGTGCATAACATATTCAGCAGCCTAATACTCCTGTTGAAATTTTGTGGGAATATGGAGCATACCCCTCAAAATACGTTGCAACAGGTGGTCGATCAGGTGCAGGTCCTGACTCGGCAATTTAATGATTTGTCCATTAAAATGCACACCTCCCAGGCTGCTGGCGGAGCTCCCGCAGCAGCAGCACCTGCAGGGGTTAAGGAGCCGAAAGTAAATCTCCCGGATCGTTTTTCTGGAGATCGCTCGCAGTTCTTTTGTTTCAAGGAGAGCTGCAAGCTATACTTCCGGCTTAGGCCTCAGTCTTCTGGGTCGGAGATTCAGCGGGTGGGCATAGTGATTTCCTTGCTACAAGGAGACCCACAGGTCTGGGCATATGGGTTGCAGCCTGACTGTCCGTCGCTTAAAAGTGTTGATGCTTTTTTTACGGCACTGGGCATGTTGTATGATGACCCTGACAAGACGGCCTCAGCCGAGGCTCAGATTTCGATCCTTAAGCAAGGGCGAAGGCCAGTTGAGGTTTACTGTACGGAGTTTCGGAGGTTGGCCCATGATACCCAGTGGAATGACCCAGCCCTGAGACACCAGTACCGAAGAGGTCTTTCTAACCAGATAAAGGACCAACTGGTACAATATCCCTTGCCTGATAGCTTGGATCAGCTCATGCAGTTATCCATCCGGGTGGATAGACGGCTGAGAGAGCGTAGGCTTGAAAGGGAGACTGAGATTTCCTTCCTTCCCAAGGGAACCTCAGACTCTGAGGAATTTTCTGAGGAGCCTATGCAGATTGGGGCTACCCGCCTCTCCTCGCGTGAGAAGACGCGGAGGAGACAGCAGGGGTTGTGTTTGTACTGTGGGAATAAAGGTCATGTGGTAGTATCATGCCCAGAAAAGCCGGAAAACTTCAGGGCCTGAGGGTGATGGGAAATATCCTGTCAGGCCAGAAGTCAGAATTTCCCAAGAAGACTTTTATCATTCCGGTGACCTTGAAGATCCTCGGTCAAACTGTCAAGACTGAGGCCTTTGTGGACAGTGGGGCCGACGGGGTTTTTATGGACCGCCAATTTGCCCTAAAACACTCTGTTCCCTTAGTACCCTTGGCATCGGAAATTGAGATTTGTGGGTTAAACGGGGAACCATTATCCCAAGGTAAAATTACCTCTTGCACTAGCCAGATTTCTTTGTTTATTGGAGCCACACACTCTGAGGAGTTGTCCTTTTATGTGACTGTCTGTACTTTTGCCCCATTGGTTTTGGGGTTACCCTGGTTAAGGGCCCACAATCCTCAATTTGACTGGGTCTCTGGGGAGATTCTTAGTTGGGGTACTGATTGTTTCAGGAGTTGCTTGAGCCTTCAAGTCAGGCTCTCGCAGCTAAGTTTGCCAGGATTGCCAGGGTGTTATGCAGATTTTGCGGACGTGTTCTCCAAAAAAGTTGCAGAGGTACTACCTCCCCATCGCCCCTATGACTGTGCCATTGATTTGTTGCCAAATGCTAAGCTTCCCAAGAGCAGGTTGTACTCCCTGTCACGTCCTGAGACTCAGGCTATGGCAGAGTACATTCAGGAGAACTTGGCTAAGGGATTTATCAGACCTTCACAGTCTCCAGTTGGGTCGGGGTTCTTCTTCGTGGGTAAAAAGGACGGTTCGTTGCGACCCTGCATCGACTTCAGGGAATTGAACCGTATCACGATTAAAAACTCATACCCACTGCCTCTCATTTCGGTCTTGTTTGACCAGCTTCGTACTGCCACCATTTTTTCTAAGATTGACCTACGCGGTGCGTACAATCTAATCCGAATAAGAGAGGGTGATGAATGGAAGACTGCCTTTAATACCCACTCAGGGCATTATGAATATTTGGTGATGCCTTTTGGGCTCTGTAATGCCCCGGCAGTCTTCCAGGATTTCATGAATGATGTGCTCAGGGAATATTTGGATAGATTCTTAGTTGTATACTTAGATGACATCCTAATCTTCTCCCATTCCCTGGAGGAACATCGGAAGCATGTACGCTTAGTCCTCCAGAAACTCAGAGACCACCGGCTTGGGGCGAAGCTGGAGAAGTGCGAATTTGAAGTTCAGCAAATCGCATTTCTAGGATATATTATCTCCCCAGAAGGTTTCCAAATGGAGGGTTCCAAGGTACAGGCAGTCCTGGATTGGGTGCAGCCCACTAGTTTGAAGGCGCTTCAGCGTTTCCTGGGCTTTGCAAATTTTTATAGACGATTTATCGCTGGATTTTCGTCTATAGTGGCGCCCTTGGTGGCACTCACTAAGAAAGGGGCGGATGTTGCTCACTGGTCTTGTGAGGCTAAAGCGGCTTTTGCCCGTCTCAAAAGGGCATTTGTTTCGGCCAAGGTGCTGCGACACCCAGATCCAGAGCGTCCTTTTGTGGTGGAGGTGGATGCCTCTGAGATGGGTATTGGGGCAGTGCTTTCTCAGATGGGAGTGTCTGATAATCGCCTTCATCCCTGTGCTTACTTTTCCCGTAAATTTTCGCCTGCCGAGATGAATTATGACGTGGGTAACCGGGAATTGTTGGCTATTAAGGATGCACTCGAGGAGTGGAGACACTGGCTTGAGGGGGCTAAGTTTGTGGTCTCAATTCTCACTGACCATAAGAATCTGGCATATTTAGAGTCAGCGAAGCGTCTCAATGCCAGGCAGGCACGATGGGCTTTGTTTTTTGCTCGCTTTAATTTTTTGATAACATATCGCCCTGGGTCAAAAAACATCAAGGCTGATGCGCTCTCGCAGAGTTTTGCTCCAATCCAGGAGACCACCGAGGAGCCGTTGCCCATTGTTTCCCCATCATGTATTAAAGTGGGCATTACCCAGGACCTCTTATCATTAGTCCTTATAGCACAGGAGCAGGCTCCTCCAGACCTTCCGGTAGGTCTTTTGTTTGTGCCTCCTAGGTTAAGACAGCGAGTGTTCCTGGAATTCCATGCCAAGAAGTCGGCAGGTCACCCGGGTATTTCCAGAACTCGGGAGTTGCTATCTAGGGTGGTGTGGTGGCCCTCGGTGGCTAAGGATGTGGATCAGTGGGTTCGGGCATGTGACATCTGTGCCCGAAATAAGACTCCTAGAGGGGTTCCTGTTGGCCCATTACATCCACTCTCTATCCCATCTAAGCCATGGACCCACATTTCAATGGATTTTGTGGTGGACTTGCCCAAATCCTCGGGGATGACAGCCATCTGGGTTGTCGTTGACAGGTTTTCGAAGATGGCGCACTTCGTTCCACTGGTTGGGCTGCCATCAGCCAGACGCCTGTCTGAATTATTTATGCTGCATGTTGTGCGTCTCCACGGGTTGCCACTTGATGTGGTCTCTGACCGCGGATCCCAGTTTGTGGCCAAATTCTGGAGGGCATTTTGTTCCGATCTCCAGATTTCTGTCAGCTTGTCGTCAGGCTACCATCCGCAGTCTAATGGGCAGACTGAAAGGGTGAACCAGTCCTTGGAGCAGTTCCTCAGGTGTTATGTCTCCAAGTGTCAGACTGACTGGGTTGCTCATCTGTCCATGGCGGAGTTTGCCTATAACAACGCGGCTCACTCTGCTACAGGGATCTCTCCCTTCCTTTGTGTGTATGGGCATCATCCTAAGGCCAATTCTTTTGACCCCCTGGACTCCACGCCTGGTGGTTCCTCTGTGGTTTCGGTCCTTAGAGGTATTTGGCGGAAAGTGAAGAAAGCCCTTGTGTCTGTGTCATTAGTGACCAAAAGGGTTTTTGATAAGCGGAAAAGACCCTGCAGCTTCAAATTAGGAGACTTCGTCTGGTTGTCTACCAAGAATTTGAAGTTGAGACAGCCATCTCATAAGTTAGGGCCCCGGTTCATCGGCCCTTATAAGATCACCAGGGTTATCAATCCGGTGGCATTTCAGTTAGATCTGCCCCGTTCTTTGGGTATCAATAAAACATTTCATTGTTCCCTTTTAAAACGGGCGATTAGTAATCCTTCTTCCAGTGGAAGACCTTCCCCTCTTCTGATACGTGGCCAGAGGGAGTTTGTTGTTGAAAGGATTCTTGACTCCAAGGTGGTTCGGGGTCGGCTGTCATTTTTGGTGCACTGGAAGGGGTATGGCCCGGAGGAGCGGTCGTGGGTGCGCAGTTGTGATCTTCATGCCCCCAGACTGATACGCTCTTTCTTCTCGCAGTTCCCCGATAAACCCGGTGGTAGGGGTTCTTTGACCCCTCGTCAGAGGGGGGGTACTGTTAGGGTCTCCTGCCCTGTGCTGCCACGTCGTCATGGCAACCGGGAGACAAGTGCTAGTGGAGTAACCTGAGCGCAGCTGATACTCCGGTTCGGGTCTTTTGCTGTGCAGTGGTTATAGGCTCTGTGCACGGCAGGGGATCCGGTGCTGGTTTTTGTGCTCACAGTCTGTGAGGTCTGAGTGGGGCGTGGACAGCACCTGCTTTATAAGGCCTCTTTTCAGGGTAAGCAGATGCTGCTGAATCTCTGTTGGTTAGTCAGTTCATGAAAGTTAGCCAGTACTGTGTAGCTTTGTATTTGTTTGTTGCTTACTGCAAATAGGCCTGGGGATTTGGTATTACACTCTGCCAATCCAGACCTAGCAGTAAGACTGGAGTCAGTCGTTTAGCTTGCTGGGGTTCTGTTATTACTCTGTGAACTTAGCAAGTTTGCGGCTGTATTCTAACACTTGCCTGTCTAATCCTGTCTCACTGTGCTAGGTGTCAGGGGTCAGTTTAGTGGCAGTAAGCTTAAACCTGTGCACTGCAAGTGAGAATCAGGATTGTGGAGGCTCTCCTTGTGTCTATCATTCCATCTCTGACCAAGGAGTTTACTGCCACACCCGTTGGTAACCCTTTAGGGTTTTGCTGTTGCCCTTAGCAACAGCATTTCGGGTTCTCTACGTATTAAAACACAACATCTTGCTTTTTACATCTGAGCAGTTCTAATACAAGGGAGATACCCAGTTCCTTAGCCTCTGGGCTTCTCTGTTCACTGTGTGTGTATTTTGTTACCCTATCACCTTCTGTGTACGTTATGTCATATTCCCCAGTTTGTCTGTGAGTCCATTTGTTTTGCATAACAGTTCAAACACCAGTACATTCCTGCAGGCACTGGTGTGCATAACACTGGAAGAGGAGTAGTAGGCAATGCCCATGGGTCTGCGGAGGAAGTTAGGAGTAAGAGGAGGGGGATGGCAATCTACGTTCAGCAGCGAGCCAGGGGGCCCAGACCTGCTCAAAAATGTGACCCCTGTCATGGAGATAGTATGTGATCTTTTCCATTGAGGCAATGTGCCAAATTTTAGTTTTAAGGGACGGGAGGGAGGGTGGGGAGGGGCTCTTCCAATTAAGAGCTATCAGTGACTTTGCTGCCGTTAGGATATGTGTGGCCAGCTTTTGGGAAAATTTATTGAGCAACGGGGGTGGGTAACATAGCAAAAAGATCCAAGGATCTTTCAGCACAGGAGAATCCAAAAGCGAGTTGAGTAGGGAGTGGACTAGGTTCCAGAAGGAAGCAATGGACGGGCAGGTCCACCATATGTGGAGCATAGTGCCCCTAGCCCCGCAGTTCCTCCAACAATTAGGGGAGGAAGATGGAAAGAGTTTGTTAAGTCGGTCAGGGGTGTAGTACCAAGGGTAGTAAACTTTGTAGGCCGTTTCTTTAAAAGCAGTGGCAATAGAGCATTTAGCAATCCCCAGTCTCATGTCTTCCCAGTCTTCACTCTCTGGTGGGGGCCCAAGATCACGTTCCCATGTGATCTCATGGGGCCGGGAGGGGGGAAGGGAAGAATCTAGTAAAAGGGAGTAGAGTTGGGAGATTAGGCCTTTGGAGAGATGGGAGTTGATGCATAAGCTTTCAAAGGGGGTGAGGGCACGAAGCAAGGCGGAGGAGGAGAGAGAGCCTAGGAAGTGGCGTATTTGTAAAAATTGGAAGGGATTAAGTGGGTGTGAAGGGGTCTTTTGTTGGAGGTCAGGTAGGAACTGCCATTGGCCCCTATTGGCAAAATTGGTCGGGAATTTGAAGCCCAGCGTTATCCATAAACGGAACCTCACAGTTGAGAGTTCAGGAGGAAACATAGGGTTCTGCCAGATAGGGGTCAAGGACGATGGGGCAGTGGTGAGACCCTTCTTCAGGGAGAGGGAATCCCAAGTTTTAAGGTTAAATTTAATAGTGGGGAGAAGTTTAGAGGTTGGGGGCCGGGAGGTGGAGGGCAGACCCTACAGGGGGGTCAGGTCCGGGAGGCCAATGAAGGCTGCCTCAATATCCAGCCAAGATACAGATCCCGGAGGAGCATAAGAGGTGACAATATGGGATAAGTGGGAGGCGAGATAGTAAAGTTTGACATCAAGAAGGCCCCTACCTCCCGCGGGGGTTGGCCTTTTCAGGGTATTGGCGGCGATGCGGGGGGGTCTGTGATTCCAAATAACACGCACAAGGGCTCGTTGGATAGTGCGAAGAAAGGAGGCCGGGACTGCTACTGGGAGGGTCTGGAAAAGATAAAGCCATTTGGGGACTATGGTCATTTTAACCGCTATGATCCTGCCCAGCCACAAAATAAAAAGACTGTTCCAGGAGGTCAGGTCAGCGAGTGTGTTGGTGAGGAGGGGTGGAAAGTTTTCCCGGAAGAGGGAATCATAACGAGAGGTCAGGTATATCCCCAGATATTTAATCTTTGTGGGCTGCCATTTAAAATTAAAGTTAGCGCGAAGGGATTCAGCCTCTCGATGAGGGATATGAAGCAGCATAGCCTCGGATTTGGAGTAGTTGATCTTATACCCTGATATAAGGCTATAAGAATGCAGGACTGAGAATAAGTTTGGGAGTGAGATAAGGGGTTGGGTCAGAGAAAGTAGGATGTCGTCAGCGAAGAGGGAGATTTTAGGGTTGGTGCGGCCTACTTGTATTCCGTGTATATCTGGATGAGCTCTAATTTGAGAAGCAAGGGGCTCAATAATAAGGGCAAATATTAGCGGCGAGAGGGGGTAACCCTGACGTGTACCATTTGAGATGCTAAGTGGGGCTGATGGGATACCATTAATTAAAACTGTGGCAGAGGGGGCGGAGTATAGTGCCAGGACGCCAGTGAGAAAGCCACCAGACAAGCCATAGGCCTCCAGGGCGGCTCTCAGAAAACTCCAGGAGATCCGGTCAAATGCTTTTTCAGCATCCAAGGAGAGCATGATAGTGGGGGATCTCCTGGAGTTCGAAATATGAATAAGATCGATAGCACGCCTGGTGTTATCTCTCGCCTGACGGCCCGGGATAAACCCCACCTGGTCGTAATGAACAAGGGAGGGGAGGTATGGGTTAAGGCGGTTGGCCAGGATCTTAGCAAATATTTTAAAGTCCAAGTCCAGGAGAGATATAGGGCGGTAGCTAGCGCAGTTAAGGGCATCCTTGCCTTCTTTGGGGATCACCACAATTCTTGCCTCCAACATTTCAGGGGGAAAGGGGTCGCCATGGACAATCCTATTGAACAGGGACTGAAGGTGGGGGGAGAGAAGAGCAGAGAATTTTTTGTAGTAAAGAGCCGTGAACCCATGCGGGCCCGGGGATTTACCAATTTTTTGCATGAGTATAGTCTGAGCAATTTCTTCCACCGAGATCTCACTGTTAAGATGGTCCATGGTGTCCTGGGGCAATCTAGGCAAGTTAGAAGCAGAAAGAAAGTGGGAGACTAGATCGGAGTGGGGCAGAGGGGAGGAACCAGGTGAGGGGGGTGGGAGGTTGTACAGGTCAGCGTAGTAGGATTGGAAAGCAGCTCTAATGGCAGTAAGGTCTTGGACAAGTTGATTGAGAGAGTTTCTGATAGAGACAATATTAGTTTTGGCTCTCGTGGAACGGAGTCGTGCTGCTAGGATCTTGTCCGCCTTGTCTCCTTTCTCTTAAAAGGATTGGCGAAGCCACTTAAGACGTTTAGCCACACATCCAGTGAGAAGGAGATCAAGTTCCGCCTTAACAGTACGAAGTTCGGACAAGACAGCCTGGTCGGAGGGCGCCTTATGCTGGGTCTCAAGTGAGTGGAGTTTAATAGAGAGTTTGTTAAACTGAGAGAGGGATTGTTTTTTAGCTTTTGAAGCTAGGCTGATAAAGTGTCCACGAAGAACTGCGTTGTGTGCCAACCAGAGAGTGGACCTAGAGATATCAGGGGTATCATTCAAGGTAAAATAGTCGGAGATCGTATCCCGAAGATGGGAACGTATCTCCGGGTTGTAGAGGAGGGAGTCGTTAAGGCGCCATGTCATGGGGCGAGGGCGCGAGACCAGACCTGAGAGATCGCAGGTGATAGGGGCATGATCGGACCAGATCAGTGGATGAATATGGGCATCGTGGAGATTTAAGGCGAGATCGTGGCTGAGCAGGACCATATCAATGCGGGAGTAGGAATTATGAGAGGCAGAGTAAAAGGTATAATCACGAGCAGAGGAGTCTTTTATCCTCCAGGAGTCATAGAGAAGCTGGGATCGCATGAGACGAAGGAAGGATCTGGAGCGGAGGGAGTCCGACGAGGAAGCAGTAGGGGGAGAGGGAGAGCGGTCTACCTGTGGATTTAAAACGGAGTTAAAGTCCCCAGCAAGTATGAGGACGCCTTGCCGGACTCGAGTAAGGAGGTTATCTAGCTTTGTAAAGAATCGTTCCTGTCGTTGGTTAGGGGCATAAACGTTGGCTAGGGTACAGAGGTTGTTATTAAGTTTCCCCATCAAGACAAGAAACCGGCCATCTTTGTCGGGATATGAGTCTAGAAGCTCAAAGGTGAGGTGGCGGGCGAATAAAATCGCAACCCCCCGTTTCTTGGCCGAATGGTCGCAGGCATGGAAAGAATCAGGGTATGGTTTACATTGCAGCATAGGATGGGAGTCGTGCAGGAAGTGAGTCTCCTGTAGGAAGACCAGGTCACCTTTATGGAGTTTAAGGGAGGCAAAGAGCTTACCTCTCTTTTGGGGGCTATTCAAGCCCATCACATTAAAAGATAGTACCCGGAGACCCATGGGTAAACAACAACGAGGTAGGCAGATTAGAAAGAGCGGAGAGCACTGAAAGTAGAGGGAGGAGAGAGAAAGAAAGAGAAGAAGGATATAAAGCGAGAGAGAGAGTGTGGTCAGAAGGGAGGGGGGAAGGAAAGGAAACCGGGAGGGGAGGGAGGGTGGTTGGTCATCCGGCAGTAGGGGCCAGGACCGGTTGTGCTGACAGGGGAAAGGGGTACTAGGTGTCGGGAGGGCACCTAGGTCAGCGAGAGGGCTCAAAGCCCTAAGGGGGCGCGGCATGGGGTCCGGACAACGGATCACAAACCGCTTGGCGAAAGGTAGGAGGCAAACCTCCCCTGGAGGGACCTGAGGGAGAAAGCTGGAGAGAAGACAGGGAGAGAAGACAGATGGAGCGCCAGCTCCAGAAGGGAAGGGAGAGGGGGGGGGGGGTAGATGGAAAACAAAAAGTCAGGTTTCAGCATGTTAACATATCAGCAGTGTAACATTTTAACAGGGGGTGACAACAGAACAGTCATGAAGTAACTAAGGGGCCGGGAGAGCAGGATACGGGGAGTCTAAAGTGGAACAGCTCCCTGGGTAGGGGAGTGCGACCAGGAAGGGTCGACCCAATTAAGTTGAGAAGACATTGAATTAGAGAGCTGAAAGTTCATCAGGGAACTGGAGGTGGAGCCTGGGAGGCCGCAGAGGCCGGGACCGTAAACCACTCAGATCGAGGGGGCTGAAGCAAGTCCCGCTGTGTCCGTGGCGGCAGGCGTTGGGTATGGATATCCTGTTAGGCGGTGGAGATGCCCAGCTTGGAGAGCAGCGTTTGAGCCTCGGATAGATCCCTGGCCGTGAGGAGCTTCCCTTGGTGCCAAACCAGGATATGAAAAGGGAATCCCCAGCGGTATTTAACATTATGACGGGAGAGCAGGGAAGTAACGGGTTTGAAGTCTCTGCGTTTGGCCAGGGTGAGCGGGGATAAGTCTTGGAAAATCTGAAGAGGGGTATTCTGGAAAGTCACAGATCCCAGCCGTCGGGCCTCCCTCATGACTGCCTCCTTCGCAGTGAAGTAGTGCAGTTGGACAATGACATCCCTGGGCTGGGAGGAGTCCTGAGAGCGAGGCCGCAGGGCTCGATGCGCTCGATCCAGGAGCAGATGTTCTTCAGGGGTGTCAGGTGACAGGTGTGCAAAGAGGCGCTTGAGGTAGAGGTCAAGGTGGGCCGCCTCGATCTCCTCAGGGACACCCCGTCCTCAGGTTGTTTCTAATCGCCCTATTGTCCTGGTCCTCATGCTCCTCCCGCAAGTGAGCAACATCTTGGCGGAGTTGATGGAAGTCGAGACAGGATGGCACTTTAAAAAAACTAGTCCCCAAACAGCACATGATGCAAAGAAGAAAAAAAGGTGCAAGATGGAACTGTCCTTGGGCTCTCCCACCTACCCTTATGCTGTCTAAATAGGACATGCACACTTTAACAAACCAATCATTTAAGCGTCAGGGTCTGCCACACGACTGTGGCTGAAATTACTGGTTTGTTTGGGCCCCCACCAAAAAAGAAGCACTCAATCTCTCCTTGCACAAACTGGCTCTACAGAGGCAAGATGTCGACCTCATCCTCTGATTCCTTACCCCTTTCACTGTGTACATCCATCTCCTAACAGAGTATTAATTCGTCCCCACTGGAATCCACCATCACAGGTCTCTCTTTACTTTCTGGAGGCAATTGCTGGTAAAGTTCTTCCCGGAGGAATTTATAATTCATTTTGATGAACATCATCTTCTCCACATTTTGTGGAAGTAACCTCCTACGCCGATCACTGACAAGGTTATCGGCTGCACTAAACACTCTTTCAGAGTACACAGTGGAGGGGGGGGGAAGGGGGGGGGGGGTTCAACTTAGGTAAAATAAAGCCAGTTTGTGCAAGGGCATCCAAATTGCCTCTTTTTCCTGCCAGTATACATACGGACTGTCTGACATGCCTACTTGGATGCTGTCACTCATATAATCGTCCACCATTCTTTCATTGGTGACAGAATCATATGCAGTGACAGTAGACATGTCATGTCAGTAATCGTTGGCAGGTCCTTCAGTCCAGACCAGATGTCAGCACTTGCTCCTGACTGCCCTGCATCACTGCCAACGCGTGGGCTCAGAAATCTTAACCTCTTCCTCGCAGCCCCAGTTGCGGGAGAAAGTGAAGGAGGAGCAGTTAAAGGGTCACGTTCCGCTTGACTTGACAATTTTCTCACCAGCAGGTCTTTGAACCTCTGCAGACTTGTGTCTATCAGACAGAGAGATACAACGTAGACTTTAAACCTAGGATTGAGCACGGTGGCCAAAATGTAGTGCTCTGATTTCAACAGATTGACCACCCTTGAATCCTGGCAAAGCGAATGAAGGGCTCCATCCACAAGTCCCACATACTTTGCGGAATCGCTCCGTATTAGCTCCTCCTTCAATTTCTCCAGCTGCTTCTGCAAAAGCCTGATGAGGGGAATGACCTGACTCAAGCTGGCAGTGTCTGAACTGAATTCACGTGTGGCAAGTTCGAAGGGTTGGAAAACCTCACACAAGACGGAAATCATTCTCCACTGCGCTTGAGTCAGGTGCATTCCCCCTCCTTTGCCTATATCGTAGGTGGATGTATAGGCTTGAATGGCCTTTTGCTGCTCCTCCATTCTCTGAAGCATATAGAGGGTTGAATTCCACCTCGTTACCACCTCTTGCTTCAGGTGATGGCAGAGCAGGTTCAGGCGTGTTTGATGGCGCTCCAGTCTTCGGCACGCGGTAGCTGAATGCCGAAAGTGGCCCGCAATTTTTCGGGACACCGACAGCATGTCCTGCACGCCCCTGTAATTTTTTAAAAAAAATCTGCACCACCAAATTAATTGTATGTGCAAAACATGGGACGTGCTGGAATTTGCCCAGTTGTAATGCACACACAATATTGGTGGCATTGTCCGATATCACAAATCCCCAGGAGAGTCTAATTGGGGTAAGCCATTGTGCAATGATGTCCCTCAGTTTCTCTAAGAGGTTGTCAGCGGTGTGCCTCTTACGGAAAGCGGTGATACATACTAGCGTAGCCAGCCTAGGAACGAGTTGGCATTTGCGAGATACTGCTACTGGTGCCGCTGCTGTTGTTGCTGCAGAAGGCCATACATCTACCCAGTGGGCTGTCACAGATATAAAGTCCTTAGTCTGCCCTGTTCCACTTGTCCACATGTCCGTGGTTATGTGGACAGTGGATACAACTGAATTTTGTAGGATACTGAGGACACTTTTTCTGACGTCTCTGTACATTCTCGGTATCGCCTGCCTAGAGAAGTGGAACCTAGATGGGATTTGATACTGGGGACACAGTACCTCAAACAATTCTCTAAGTCCCACTGAACTAATGGCAGATACCGGACGCACGTCTAACACCAACATAGCTGTCAAGGCCTCAGTTTTCCGCTTTGCAAAAGGATGACTGCTGTCATATTTAATCTTCCTCACAAAGGACTGTTGGACAGTCAATTGTTTAGTTGAAGTAGTACAAGTGGTCTTCCGACTTCCCCTCTGGGATGATGATTGACTCCCAGCAGCAACAACAGCAGTGGCAGCAACAGCAGGCGTACCACTCAAGGATCCTCCGGAGGATTCCCGGTTAGGAGAGGACTCCTCAGTCTTGCCAGGGACATGGCCTGCAGAACTACTGTCGTTGAAGGGATTTAGGTGTCAGTGGACTGCTTACACTCTCACCCAAAGTTTCACAACTTGACACTGACTTCTGATGAATGCGCTGCAGGTGACTTATAAGGGAGGATGTTCCTAGGTGGTTAACATCCTTAACCCTACTTATGACAGATTGACAGAGGCAACACACGTCTTGACACCTGTTGTCCGGATTTGTGGAGAAGTAATTCCACACCGAAGAGGTGGTTTTTTTGGTACTGTGCCGAGGCATCACAATGGGCTTATTCATCCCATGGACAACAGGTGTCTCCCCCGGTGCCTCATTTAAACAAACCACATCACCATCAAAATACTCATCGTCAACTTCCTCCTTAGCGCCAGCAACACCCATATCCTCATCCTGGTGTACTTCAACAGTGACATCTTCAATTTGAATATCAGAAACTGGACTGTGGGTGCTCCTTCCAGCACTTGCAAGGGGCATGCAAACGGTGGAAGGAGCCACCTCTTCCCATCCAGTGTTTGGAAGGTCAGGCATCGCAACCACCGACACACTTGGACTCTCGTTGGGGATTTGTGATACCATCTTAGAACGCACAGTTCATTTCTGTGCTTTTTCCATTTTAACTCTTTTCATTTTCTAGCGGGAGGATGAGTGCTTCCATCGTCATGTGAAGCTGAACCACTAGTCATGAACATAGGCCAGGTCCTTAGTCGTTCCTTGCCACTCCGTGTCATAAATGGCATATTGGCAAGTTTACGTTTCTCCTCAGACCAGTTAAATTTATTTTTTGGGGTCTTTTTACTGAACTTTGGCTTTTTGGATTTTACATGCCCTCTACTATCACATTGGGCATCGCCTTGGCAGACGACGTTGATGCCATGTCATGACTAGTGGCAGCAGCTTCAGCACTAGGAGGAAGTGGTTCTTGATCTTTCCCTATTTTATCCTCCAAATTTTTGTTCTCCATTATTTTTCTGGAGTTATATAACAATATGCGGCACAGGATAGCATACCCCTACACCTCACAGGGCAAACCCTGTAAAAATTATTTGGATTAAATATTAATAACCCCTTTATTTGGAGTAGATACTATACAGCACAGGACAGCACCCCTGAATTTATATGGCAGCACCACTTGACTGGATTTATATGGAATTATATGCATTTATATGGAATTATACAGCAGGATCACTGGAATTATATGGCACGATTACTGAAATTATATGGTAGGATTACTGGAATTATACACCAGTACCACTGTAATTATACAGCAGGATTACTGGAATTATATGGCAGGATCACTGTAATTATTATTGGAATTATACGACAGTACCACTGTAATTATACGACAGGATTACTGGAATTATATGCCAGTAACACTGTAATTATATGGCAGGATTACTGTAATTATATGGCAGGAATACTGGAATTATACGCCAGTACCACTGTAATTATATGACAGGATTACTGGAATTATATGTCAGTACCACTGTAATTATACGGCAGGATTACTGGAATTATACAGCAGGATAACTGGAATTATACAGCAGGATTACTGGAATTATACAGCAGGATTACTGGAATTATACGCCAGAACCACATGAATTATACGGCAGGATTACTGGAATTATACAGCAGGATTACTGGAATTATACGCCAGTACCACTGTCATTATACGACAGGATTACTGAAATTATACGCCAGTACCACTGTAATTATACGGCAGGATTACTGTAATTATACGGCAGGATTACTGGAATTATACGGCAGGATCACTGCAATTATACAGCAGGATTACTGGAATATTACGGCAGGATTACTGGAATTATACGGCAGGATTACTGGAATTATACGCCAGTACCACTGTAATTATACGGCAGGATTACTGGAATTATACGGCAGGATTACTGGAATTATACACCAGTACCACTGTAAATATACGGCAGGATTACTGGAATTATATGGCAGGATTACTGGAATTATATGGCAGTCTTACTGGAATTATACGGCAGGATTACTGTAATTATACGCCAGTACCACTGTAATTATACGACAGGATTACTGGAATTATATGCAGGATCACTGGAATTATACGGCAGGACCACTGGACATATACGGCAGCACAGGGACACCACCAATGGACTAATGCAGGACAACACAGCACCTCTGCAATGGACTGGATTTATACAGCAGCACTGGACATATGGCAGCAGAGGACACCAGTGTGACGGGTCACTGGACTGACTGATGCACAGGACACTACCACTGGTCTGATGCAGGACAACACAGCAACACTGTAAGTGACTTATTATACAGCAGCACTGGACATATGGCAGCAGAGGACATCACCACTGTGACTGGACTGATGCAGCACAATACACCACCACTGAACTGATGAAGCACAAAACAGCACCCTATACAGCAGCACTGGACATATGGCAGCAGAGGACACCACTGACTGATGCACAGGACACTACCACTGGTCTGATGCAGGACAACACAGCAACACTGTAAGGGATTTATTATACAGCAGCACTGGACATATGGCAGCAGAGGACACCACCACTGTGACTGGACTGATGCAGCACAAGACACCACCACTGTACTGATGCAGCACAACACAGCACCACTGGACAGCACTGGACATATGGCAGCAGAGGACACAACCACTGTGACTGGACAGATGCAGGACAAGACACGGACACTGAAGACACTGAGGACACTGAGAAAATGGAGACACGTCCTCTCTCTACACTCTCCAATGCCAGAGTGAAAATGGCGGCAACGTGCGGGTCCTTATATGGAATCCAAACCCCGCGAGAATCCGACAGCGGGATGATGATGTTTTGCCTCGTTCTGGTTTCCGAGTCAGGTGGGAAAACCCGAGCCTGACTCGGATCCGGGCTCGGGACGTGGAGTCCGGTAGGGTTCAGTTCTCTGAGAACTGAACCCGCTCATTTCTACTCGGGACATTGCTGTTTAAAATACAGATGGGTCCTCCGTTATCTTGACTAGCTGAGGCATTAGTCACAATTGGGCATAGGCA
Organism: Pseudophryne corroboree; assembly: GCF_028390025.1. Classification (NCBI taxonomy): domain Eukaryota; kingdom Metazoa; phylum Chordata; class Amphibia; order Anura; family Myobatrachidae; genus Pseudophryne; species Pseudophryne corroboree. The sequence goes on from NC_086451.1 coordinate 133,431,614, forward strand.
GCGTACCGGGGCGCCTAGTCACAGAGAGGTGCGCCTAATCGCACAGAGGCGCACAGAGCGTTTGACATTACCTTTACGTGTAATACCTGCGATCATCCACCAGATGTCGCTTTTTACAATCACCACTGCACATGCATGTGGTCTCCCGGAAAATACAATACTGAAATACATAGTAAGAACTATTTTACTAGTGCGTGTCATTACACTACATTATTTCATACAGTATATAACAGTACAGACGCAAATAGTACAGCATATGCAGATGCAAACAAACATGATAAAGCCACAGTATGGTCCATTTACAGTACTTTAGAAATATGTGAGCGTCCAAGTCAGATAAATAAACATAAAACCAGTAGTGTACACAGACGCAAACAGACGTGTTACTGTACAGTACATGCACATTGTTGCCTATTGAGGTTAGGGATGTTTCCAAAGCACGGTATTTATGCACTGTACATACTTCCTTTCACACATTAATTGCGTCTGCATACACAATCTTGCGTCTGCATACACAATCTTGCGTCTGCATACACAAGTGTTTTAAAATGTTCGTTTGTGTCTGTATAAACTATTTATTAATTTTTTTAACTCTCTCCGTCTGACCATTGGTCACCATCTATTAACATTACAGTCATCACTGACCATTTGCCAGAGTTGTAGATCAATCCGCCGCTATTCGATCTAAAGTACTGGATTAGTGGAGCATTTTCCACCCAGTGGTGGAGATGTGTATTGCATGCTGAGTATCTAGTATCGCCTCAACGCGCCTGTCCGTGATTAAACTCAGCAACCTAAGCTATCGCCTAGGCATGACTAAACCTCCGTCTAGGCACAGAAACAGTCAAGATAATGAAGGACCCATCTGTAGGTTATAAAAATGTACGTATGTGCCTCCAAGCAGGTTGAAAGTACACCACATACCCATCCCCGCATCTCACACTGCATGCATTAATGCAAGGACAGTAAAATAAAAAAACATGCACACATTTTAAAAATACTACAACCACACCCAAACAGCATCAAAGTACACCAAAGTCAGCTCTCGCTCACCCATACACCCCTACATTGCATGATGCAATAAAGCCAGGACAGTAAAACACTTTAAAAAACACTTGCACACTTTTAAAATTACTAAAACCACACCCAAGCAGCACCAAAGTCAGCTCTCCCCCACCCTGCACCCCAACATTACATGATGCATTAAATCCAGACAGTAAAACAAAAAATCAACATCTGCACACATTTTAATAGAACATACCACCCCCAAGCAGCATTAAAGTACCCCAAAGTCACCCCTCCCCCACTCCTGCACCCCAACATTACATGATGCAATAAATCCAGACAGTAAAACATTAAAAAAAATCTGCACACATTTAAAAAAAACATACCCCACCCAAGCAGCATTAAAGTACCCCAAAGTCACCCCTAAACCACCCCTGCACCCCAACATTACATGATGCAATACACTCTTCAACAGAAAAACATTGAAAAGCACCACTGTACACATTTTAACCATACCCCAAACAAACCCAAGCAGCCCCAAAAGTCGACCTCATGGCACCCCTCCCCCACCCAAACATTACATGCTGCACTCAAACCTCATACAAAGTACCCCAAACTCACAAAAGCACCCCTGCAGTACACATGCACCCACATGTAATGCCATACACACTTACATACCCCAGTTGGTACTTACCTAAAATTGTCGAAAATGGTCCTACAACGTCTCTCCTCCTGGCTGGATGAAGGTCTGCTGGAACGCTGTCTGGCCTGGCTGGATGAAGGTCTGCTGGGTGCTTGGTCACCGTAGTGTACTTTCCCACAGCAAAAGAAGCCAAATGATCACTCTGCAAGCACCTCTCTCCGCTCTGCAGGTTACCAACAAACACGCAGCAAACACACATATCAGGTGCACAAGTGCGGGAAGTCTAATACATTCCGCCCACAATCCGACTGATTGGTCCTTTTCCAACAAGAGTAGTGTCGAATTCAAAACTCATTGAATAAACCAGAATCTCTGATCGGAGACAGGAGATCTGACTGTCGAGTCCCGGCGGAATGGAAAACTGTCGGAAACGGTGCCGCTTCCCGACTAGTATTAAATAGACCCCTATGCCTGATAATAATCCAAATAAGATACATTTGAGCAGTGCCGTAACTATACATTTTAGCGCTGTGTGCAAGAAACAACATCGGCACCCCCCCCTCCCTATACAAAATAGGTCCAGTGCGCGCGGTAGTCTCGTGTCAAAAGTATTTTGGTGTGGCTTCATGGGGAAGGGGTGTGTCCACAGAGCTCTCTTTTACACATTACAGCAGGCAGGGTCCCCTTTTTACACATTACTGCAGAAGAGTCCCCTATTTACACATCACGGCAGCAGAGCCCCCCTTTTTACACATTATGGCAGGCAGAATCCCCCTTTTACACATTATGGCAACAATCCCCCTTTTTATAAATTACGGCAGCTGAGTCCCCTCTTTTACACATAACGGCAGGCAGAGTCCCCTTTTTTACACATTAGGCAGGTAGAGTCCCATGTTTTTACACATTATGACAGGCAAAGTCTCCCTTTTTTACACATTAGACAAGTACAGTCACCTTTTTGCACATTAGGCAGAGTCCCCCTTTTACACATTAAGCTTGCAGAATCCCCTTTTGTACACATAAAGCAGGCACAGGGCCATAACTGGGATCGTTATGATTTACCGCTGCTGGGGATGCCGAATGTCATTATGCCGACATCGGTATCCCAAGCGGCAGAATGCCGGCAGGGGGTTGAGTGCAACTAAGCTTCACTCACCACAGGTTCTTTTCTCCCTCTTTGGGTGTTGTGGACACCCATAAAGGCGGAATCACCTACCTCGCCGGTATACCGGCGGCAGTATGTTGCCCCTGTCGGGATCCCGGCATCTGTATTGTGACCGCTTGGCTAACCGCATACCCAGTAACTAGGTGTGTTCCAGTGATGCCTACGCCGCTGCTGCATTGTGAAGTCCAGCCCGCGTCCTCCCGCCATCATTGCCCAGCTGCATTGCCTGGCTACCTCTTCTCACATAGGTAGTCGGCCAGTGCTGCAGCTTCCCCCCTCCCCACGTGCTGGGAGAGATGACGTTAGTCACATTACAATGCACAGTAGCATTCGTCAGTCACATTGCACCGCACAGTAGCATCCGTCAGTCACATTGCACCGCACAGTAGCGTCCGTCAGTCACATAACACCGCACAGTAGCGTCCGTCAGTCACATAACACTGCACAGTAGCATCCATCAGTCACATAACACCGCACAGTAGCATCCGTCAGTCACATTGCACCGCACAGTAGCGTCCGTCAGTCACATAACACTGCAAGGTAGCGTCCGTCAGTCACATAACACTGCACAGCAGTATCCGTCAGTCACATTACACCGCACAGTAGTGTCCGTCAGTCACGTTACACCGCACAGTAGTGTCCGTCGGTCACATTACACAGCACAGTAGTGTCTGTCAGTCACATTGCACCGCACAGTAGCATCCGTCAGTCACATAACACCGCACAGTAGCATCCGTCAGTCACATTGCACTGCACAATAGCGTCCGTCAATCACATAACACAGCACAGTAGCATCCATCAGTCACATTACACCGCACAGTAGTATCCGTCAGTCACATTACACCGCACAGTAGTGTCTGTCAGTCACATTACACCGCACAGTAGCGTCCGTCAGTCATATAACACCGCACAGTAGCGTCCGTCAGTCACATTGCATCTCACAGAAGCATCTGTCAGTGACATTACACCTCACAGTAGCGTCCGTCGGTGACACTACACCGCACAGTAGCGTCCGTCAGTGACATTACACCGCATAGTAGCGTCCGTCAGTCACATTGCACCGCACAGTAGCGTCTGTCAGTTACATAAATGAAATGAATTATTGCACTACTTACATATACAGCATGTAGCTTGTAATGACAGTCAGCTGCCGGATTCTGTTCTACACAAGAGTCCCTCTCCCCGCACTACTGGACGCGCTGTTTGGGTGGTCCACGGAAAGCACACTCTCTCTTTCATGCTACAAGCTGGATGTGGTGCAGGAGAAGTGGGTGGGCGGGGCTTCGGCTGCCCACTCACAGAGACAAGAAGAGCTGCAGCCGGAGAGGGGCACCAGGGATAGGGCGCACACTCTCTCCATGCTAAGGGCTTGGATGCGGTGCACAAGGGAGTGAGTGGGCGGAGCTTCGGCTGCCCACTCACGGGGACACATAGAGCTGCAGCCGGAGAGAAGGACCAGGGAGGGGGCGGAGCAGCTGTAGCGCTGCCTGGCTAGTGTGTATGTGTTATGTACTGTAGGCGCGAGTAGGAGCTGGGCGCACCTCACAAATGCAGCAAGCGGCAGTGGCTTTGGAGCTGTCATTCACACTAGACAGTAGTGCGGAGCGGACCTGCAGGTGTTACCAGCGGTCCTGCGCCAACAGTGCATATGCGTTGTGTGCCAGGCACCGCAGGCACACACATAGTTACGGCTCTGCATTTGAGCATCATAATGGATCTGAGCTCTGGTTGAAAATAGAGATGAGCGCCTGAAATTTTTCGGGTTTTGTGTTTTGGTTTTGGGTTCGGTTCCGCGGCCGTGTTTTGGGTTCGAACGCGTTTTGGCAAAACCTCACCGAATTATTTTTGTCGGATTCGGGTGTGTTTTGGATTCGGGTGTTTTTTTTTCCAAAAACACTAAAAAACAGCTTAAATCATAGAATTTGGGGGTCATTTTGATCCCAAAGTATTATTAACCTCAAAAACCATAATTTACACTCATTTTCAGTCTATTCTGAATACCTCACACCTCACAATATTATTTTTAGTCCTAAAATTTGCACCGAGGTCGCTGTGTGAGTAAGATAAGCGACCCTAGTGGCCGACACAAACACCGGGCCCATCTAGGAGTGGCACTGCAGTGTCACGCAGGATGTCCCTTCCAAAAAACCCTCCCCAAACAGCACATGACGCAAAGAAAAAAAGAGGCGCAATGAGGTAGCTGTGTGAGTAAGATTAGCGACCCTAGTGGCCGACACAAACACCGGGCCCATCTAGGAGTGGCACTGCAGTGTCACGCAGGATGGCCCTTCCAAAAAACCCTCCCCAAACAGCACATGACGCAAAGAAAAAAAGAGGCGCAATGAGGTAGCTGACTGTGTGAGTAAGATTAGCGACCCTAGTGGCCGACACAAACACCGGGCCCATCTAGGAGTGGCACTGCAGTGTCACGCAGGATGGCCCTTCCAAAAAACCCTCCCCAAACAGCACATGACGCAAAGAAAAAAAGAGGCGCAATGAGGTAGCTGACTGTGTGAGTAAGATTAGCGACCCTAGTGGCCGACACAAACACCGGGCCCATCTAGGAGTGGCACTGCAGTGTCACGCAGGATGTCCCTTCCAAAAAACCCTCCCCAAACAGCACATGACGCAAAGAAAAAAAGAGGCGCAATGAGGTAGCTGTGTGAGTAAGATTAGCGACCCTAGTGGCCGACACAAACACCGGGCACATCTAGGAGTGGCACTGCAGTGTCACGCAGGATGTCCCTTCCAAAAAACCCTCCCCAAACAGCACATGACGCAAAGAAAAAAAGAGGCGCAATGAGGTAGCTGTGTGAGTAAGATTAGCGACCCTAGTGGCCGACACAAACACCGGGCCCATCTAGGAGTGGCACTGCAGTGTCACGCAGGATGTCCCTTCCAAAAAACCCTCCCCAATCAGCACATGATGCAAAGAAAAAGAAAAGAAAAAAGAGGTGCAAGATGGAATTATCCTTGGGCCCTCCCACCCACCCTTATGTTGTATAAACAAAACAGGACATGCACACTTTAACCAACCCATCATTTCAGTGACAGGGTCTGCCACACGACTGTGACTGATATGACGGGTTGGTTTGGACCCCCCCCAAAAAAGAAGCAATTAATCTCTCCTTGCACAAACTGGCTCTACAGAGGCAAGATGTCCACCTCATCTTCACCCTCCGATATATCACCGTGTACATCCCCCTCCTCACAGATTATCAATTCGTCCCCACTGGAATCCACCATCTCAGCTCCCTGTGTACTTTGTGGAGGCAATTGCTGCTGGTCAATGTCTCCGCGGAGGAATTGATTATAATTCATTTTAATGAACATCATCTTCTCCACATTTTCTGGATGTAACCTCGTACGCCGATTGCTGACAAGGTGAGCGGCGGCACTAAACACTCTTTCGGAGTACACACTTGTGGGAGGGCAACTTAGGTAGAATAAAGCCAGTTTGTGCAAGGGCCTCCAAATTGCCTCTTTTTCCTGCCAGTATAAGTACGGACTGTGTGACGTGCCTACTTGGATGCGGTCACTCATATAATCCTCCACCATTCTATCAATGTTGAGAAAATCATATGCAGTGACAGTAGACGACATGTCCGTAATCGTTGTCAGGTCCTTCAGTCCGGACCAGATGTCAGCATCAGCAGTCGCTCCAGACTGCCCTGCATCACCGCCAGCGGGTGGGCTCGGAATTCTGAGCCTTTTCCTCGCACCCCCAGTTGCGGGAGAATGTGAAGGAGGAGATGTTGACAGGTCGCGTTCCGCTTGACTTGACAATTTTGTCACCAGCAGGTCTTTCAACCCCAGCAGACCTGTGTCTGCCGGAAAGAGAGATCCAAGGTAGGCTTTAAATCTAGGATCGAGCACGGTGGCCAAAATGTAGTGCTCTGATTTCAACAGATTGACCACCCGTGAATCCTTGTTAAGCGAATTAAGGGCTGCATCCACAAGTCCCACATGCCTAGCGGAATCGCTCCCTTTTAGCTCCTTCTTCAATGCCTCCAGCTTCTTCTGCAAAAGCCTGATGAGGGGAATGACCTGACTCAGGCTGGCAGTGTCTGAACTGACTTCACGTGTGGCAAGTTCAAAGGGCATCAGAACCTTGCACAACGTTGAAATCATTCTCCACTGCACTTGAGACAGGTGCATTCCATCTCCTATATCGTGCTCAATTGTATAGGCTTGAATGGCCTTTTGCTGCTCCTCCAACCTCTGAAGCATATAGAGGGTTGAATTCCACCTCGTTACCACTTCTTGCTTCAGATGATGGCAGGGCAGGTTCAGTAGTTTTTGGTGGTGCTCCAGTCTTCTGTACGTGGTGCCTGTACGCCGAAAGTGTCCCGCAATTTTTCTGGCCACCGACAGCATCTCTTGCACGCCCCTGTCGTTTTTAAAAAAATTCTGCACCACCAAATTCAAGGTATGTGCAAAACATGGGACGTGCTGGAATTTGCCCATATTTAATGCACACACAATATTGCTGGCGTTGTCCGATGCCACAAATCCACAGGAGAGTCCAATTGGGGTAAGCCATTCCGCGATGATCTTCCTCAGTTGCCGTAAGAGGTTTTCAGCTGTGTGCGTATTCTGGAAAGCGGTGATACAAAGCGTAGCCTGCCTAGGAAAGAGTTGGCGTTTGCGAGATGCTGCTACTGGTGCCGCCGCTGCTGTTCTTGCGGCGGGAGTCCATACATCTACCCAGTGGGCTGTCACAGTCATATAGTCCTGACCCTGCCCTGCTCCACTTGTCCACATGTCCGTGGTTAAGTGGACATTGGGTACAACTGCATTTTTTAGGAGACTGGTGAGTCTTTTTCTGACGTCCGTGTACATTCTCGGTATCGCCTGCCTAGAGAAGTGGAACCTAGATGGTATTTGGTAACGGGGGCACACTGCCTCAATAAATTGTCTAGTTCCCTGTGAACTAACGGCGGATACCGGACGCACGTCTAACACCAACATAGTTGTCAAGGACTCAGTTATCCGCTTTGCAGTAGGATGACTGCTGTGATATTTCATCTTCCTCGCAAAGGACTGTTGAACAGTCAATTGCTTACTGGAAGTAGTACAAGTGGGCTTACGACTTCCCCTCTGGGATGACCATCGACTCCCAGCGGCAACAACAGCAGCGCCAGCAGCAGTAGGCGTTACACGCAAGGATGCATCGGAGGAATCCCAGGCAGGAGAGGACTCGTCAGACTTGCCAGTGACATGGCCTGCAGGACTATTGGCATTCCTGGGGAAGGAGGAAATTGACACTGAGGGAGTTGGTGGGGTGGTTTGCGTGAGCTTGGTTACAAGAGGAAGGGATTTACTGGTCAGTGGACTGCTTCCGCTGTCACCCAAAGTTTTTGAACTTGTCACTGACTTATTATGAATGCGCTGCAGGTGACGTATAAGGGAGGATGTTCCGAGGTGGTTAACGTCCTTACCCCTACTTATTACAGCTTGACAAAGGGAACACACGGCTTGATACCTGTTGTCCGCATTTCTGGTGAAATACCTCCACACCGAAGAGCTGATTTTTTTGGTATTTTCACCTGGCATGTCAACGGCCATATTCCTCCCACGGACAACAGGTGTCTCCCCGGGTGCCTGACTTAAACAAACCACCTCACCATCAGAATCCTCCTGGTCAATTTCCTCCCCAGCGCCAGCAACACCCATATCCTCCTCATCCTGGTGTACTTCAACACTGACATCTTCAATCTGACTATCAGGAACTGGACTGCGGGTGCTCCTTCCAGCACTTGCAGGGGGCGTGCAAATGGTGGAAGGCGCATGCTCTTCACGTCCAGTGTTGGGAAGGTCAGGCATCGCAACCGACACAATTGGACTCTCCTTGTGGATTTGGGATTTCAAAGAACGCACAGTTCTTTGCGGTGCTTTTGCCAGCTTGAGTCTTTTCAGTTTTCTAGCGAGAGGCTGAGTGCTTCCATCCTCATGTGAAGCTGAACCACTAGCCATGAACATAGGCCAGGGCCTCAGCCGTTCCTTGCCACTCCGTGTGGTAAATGGCATATTGGCAAGTTTACGCTTCTCCTCCGACAATTTTATTTTAGGTTTTGGAGTCCTTTTTTTACTGATATTTGGTGTTTTGGTTTTGACATGCTCTGTACTATGCCATTGGGCATCGGCCTTGGCAGACGACGTTGCTGGCATTTCATCGTCTCGGCCATGACTAGTGGCAGCAGCTTCAGCACGAGGTGGAAGTGGATCTTGATCTTTCCCTAATTTTGGAACCTCAACATTTTTGTTCTCCATATTTTAATAGGCACAACTAAAAGGCACCTCAGGTAAACAATGGAGATGGATGGATTGGATACTAGTATACAATTATGGACGGGCTGCCGAGTGCCGACACAGAGGTAGCCACAGCCGTGAACTACCGCACTGTACTGTGTCTGCTGCTAATATATAGACTGGTTGATAAAGAGATAGTATACTCGTAACTAGTATGTATGTATAAAGAAAGAAAAAAAAACCACGGTTAGGTGGTATATACAATTATGGACGGGCTGCCGAGTGCCGACACAGAGGTAGCCACAGCCGTGAACTACCGCACTGTACTGTGTCTGCTGCTAATATATAGACTGGTTGATAAAGAGATAGTATACTCGTAACTAGTATGTATGTATAGAGAAAGAAAAAAAAACCACGGTTAGGTCACTGGTATATACAATTATGGACGGGCTGCCGAGTGCCGACACAGAGGTAGCCACAGCCGTGAACTACCGCACTGTACTGTGTCTGCTGCTAATATATAGACTGGTTGATAAAGAGATAGTATACTCGTAACTAGTATGTATGTATAAAGAAAGAAAAAAAAACCACGGTTAGGTCACTGGTATATACAATTATGGACGGGCTGCCGAGTGCCGACACAGAGGTAGCCACAGCCGTGAACTACCGCACTGTACTGTGTCTGCTGCTAATATATAGACTGGTTGATAAAGAGATAGTATACTCGTAACTAGTATGTATGTATGTATGTATAAAGAAAGAAAAAAAAACCACGGTTAGGTCACTGGTATATACAATTATGGACGGGCTGCCGAGTGCCGACACAGAGGTAGCCACAGCCGTGAACTACCGCACTGTACTGTGTCTGCTGCTAATATATAGACTGGTTGATAAAGAGATAGTATACTCGTAACTAGTATGTATGTATAAAGAAAGAAAAAAAAACCACGGTTAGGTCACTGGTATATACAATTATGGACGGGCTGCGGAGTGCCGACACAGAGGTAGCCACAGCCGTGAACTACCGCACTGTACTGTGTCTGCTGCTAATATATAGACTGGTTGATAAAGAGATAGTATACTCGTAACTAGTATGTATGTATAAAGAAAGAAAAAAAAACCACGGTTAGGTGGTATATACAATTATGGACGGGCTGCCGAGTGCCGACACAGAGGTAGCCACAGCCGTGAACTACCGCACTGTACTGTGTCTGCTGCTAATATATAGACTGGTTGATAAAGAGATAGTATACTCGTAACTAGTATGTATGTATAAAGAAAGAAAAAAAAACCACGGTTAGGTCACTGGTATATACAATTATGGACGGGCTGCCGAGTGCCGACACAGAGGTAGCCACAGCCGTGAACTACCGCACTGTACTGTGTCTGCTGCTAATATATAGACTGGTTGATAAAGAGATAGTATACTCGTAACTAGTATGTATGTATAAAGAAAGAAAAAAAAACCACGGTTAGGTCACTGGTATATACAATTATGGACGGGCTGCCGAGTGCCGACACAGAGGTAGCCACAGCCGTGAACTACCGCACTGTACTGTGTCTGCTGCTAATATAGACTGGTTGATAAAGAGATAGTATACTACTAATATTATATACTGGTGGTCAGGTCACTGGTCACTAGTCACACTGGCAGTGGCACTCCTGCAGCAAAAGTGTGCACTGTTTAATTTTAATATAATATTATGTACTCCTGGCTCCTGCTATAACCTATAACTGGCACTGCAGTAGTGCTCCCCAGTCTCCCCCACAATTATAAGCTGTGTGAGCTGAGCAGTCAGACAGATATATAATATATATAGATGATGCAGCACACTGGCCTGAGCCTGAGCAGTGCACACAGATATGGTATGTATGTGACTGAGTCACTGTGTGCTGTGTATCGCTTTTTTCAGGCAGAGAACGGATTATAAATAAAAGTGGTGGTCACTGGTCACTATCAGCAAAACTCTGCACTGTACACTACTGAGTACTCCTAATGCTCCCCAAAATTAGTAAATCAAGTGTCTAAACGGAGAGGACGCCAGCCATGTCCTCTCCCTATCAATCTCAATGCACGTGTGAAAATGGCGGCGACGCGCGGCTCCTTATATAGAATCCGAGTCTCGCGATAGAATCCGAGCCTCGCGAGAATCCGACAGCGTCATGATGACGTTCGGGCGCGCTCGGGTTAACCGAGCAAGGCGGGAAGATCCGAGTCGCTCGGACTCGTGAAAAAAAACATGAAGTTCTGGCGGGTTCGGATTCAGAGAAACCGAACCCGCTCATCTCTAGTTGAAAAGCGGTCATAAGATTACATCTATACGACCACAAACCTTAAAAAATAGCCTGCAAGATGCAGGGACGGTAATGATTACAGAAAGTATGTCAGTATTCTAAATCAGCAATAATTTAAAAGGCAAAACCAACTGAAGTGTTTGTTGGTCTTCTGCTCTTTCAAGAAGACAAAGCGTTAGCTTGAAGTAATTCAGCCATTTACAAGAGTTCCAATGGGCCAGTTCTCATTCAATACGATTGGCTACAGAAGTGGTCACAGTTTGTACTGTAAGTCATACCAGGGGCGTTTTAACAGAGGAGGAGGATGGTGTGCAGACTCCGGGTTCATCCCTCCTCTCCACGGTGCAGTAGACTCTGGCATTGTGACTTCAGAAAGGTAAGTCATTTAACATGGGTGCAGTGTGTGCTGTGGGCCCCCCTGGACCCAGGGGCTCACGTGCAGCGCACACCAGGGACGTGCGGTGAGGTACATTGGTCAGAAGCAATGGCTGGCTAGTACCAGAGACAGATTTCTACACAATATATGGGCCAAATGGTACATGTGGACATTATACACAGGTGCAACAGTATAACTATAAACTCCTGGAAATTTGGTGAGTTTTGATCAGAGATGGGTGGAAAAGATAAGCAGGCGAGACACTGCCTCACCTGCAATAGACTTTTTACTCCAGATTTTTGACTATAAAAATGATTAGAATAATACAAAGAAGATATTTTTAACATATTCTTCATATTTTTCATATATTTTATACAGTCAAAACTCTGGTGCAAACGTTAGTATGCCAGGAAAGGCTCTGCCTCACCTGCCTCGCCCCACTGCATGTCACTGCCGCATACATTGCCCCCATTATAGAAATGCCAATGAGTCATACTTATGTCTGTCCCAGGTTAACAATATTTGTCGATTCCTGTTGTACCAAATGACTTTCTTCTTCATAACGGACTCCTGACTGCTTTTCTCATATACAGTCATCGCAGGGCACTTTTTCTGAACAGTTCTCTGGTGAATCTCTCTTTAAATATGGTAATTTAAAATGAAATTAGATGGTTTACCAAATAATCATGTATGGAAACTAAATCTAAATAATCTTTTGTATATATTTCAACTGTCAACTGTACCTGAAAATCATACTTCCATTGCTAAAATATATTGTGAAAAAAAATCCCAACCTTGTTGACCAAATTTGTAAAATGGAATCTCTTTCCACCTTACTTTATGAAATGTTAGCAGACAGAGAGGGGTGCTAACCCCTCCCCCCCCTGAAAATCATACTTCCATTGCTAAAATATATTGTGAAAAAAAATCCCAACCTTGTTGACCAAATTTGTAAAATGGAATCTCTTTCCACCTTACTTTATGAAATGTTAGCAGACAGAGAGGGGTGCTAACCCCTCCCCCCCCCCCCCCCAGATAGGTTCAGGTATGGTTATAGGTAATTTTTTAGAGAATTGGTCACGCATGTTTAGCTTGCTGAGCCACGACAAGTCTTCTCCGATATCAGCAGTCCTAACACTACATAATAGCAATGCCCACATAGGGCCATGTAATTTGTCTACAGTAGGCCTCATGATAAAGGCTCATACTAAAACACATACAGACAGAGAGCTAACTTACCTGGGAGCCACCCCCAGGATCTCCCATTAGCACTACAAGGAACAGCATGCCTTCCAAATACTGCTCCCATTCAATGCCTTTCTCACACATGCAGACAAACAAAAAGAAGAGAGATAAAGTATCAGCTTCTAACTGCCATTTTACTCAATGTGTTTGACAGTTAGAAGCTGATTGGTTGGTACATTATTTCTCCACTTTATCTCTCTATGAGTTTTGATACTTCTCCCCCACATATATCTATTTCCTCCTTTGGTTATTGACTGTCATCCTTCTTCACATTTCTAACTTCTACTTTGGCTACCATGTTTTCAAGCAGTACTCATTAGGGGCATCTGTTGTTTTGTGGAAGAGGTGTACAGTAGCTACAAATTATTTTACACCCTTCATAAGTACTAAAACGGTACTAGTAACCCTTGAGGTTGATGTTGTTCCAAGCAAGCTCATTGAATGCATGAAAGTATGTACTGTATACACTACATTCATCCAGACTGAAGGAATTCTTATGGTGCCCATACACTTGTGCGATGCCCCGCAACGTGACATCGTAGGGCATCGCACCGGCAGTTCAGGTGCGATTTCATCGCACCTGAACTGCCAAAAAGATTACCATGCGATCATGCGATAGATCGCATGGTAATCACATGATGGGCACATCACCGACGAGTGGGAGCTCCCTCTTGCCGCTACCGGCGGGTGCCCATCGCACATCGCAGTGCGATATATAGCATGTGTTTCTAGAAACACATGCAATCGCACTGTGATTCGATAAATATTATGTGCAGCACATAATATCTTGAGACGCGATATTCGACCGGCGTGCCCGCGCATGTCGAAAGGTACTAAAATGTGTAGTGATGTGCACCGGACATTTTTCGGGATTGGTGTTTTGGTTTCGGTTCCGCGGTTGTGTTTTGGATTCGGACGCGTTTTGGCAAAACCTCCCTGAAATTTTTTTGTCGGATTAGGGTGTTTTTTTTACAAAAACCCCTCAAAAACAGCTTAAATCATAGAATTTGGCGGTCATTTTGATCCCATAGTATTATTAACCTCAATAACCATAATTTCCACTCATTTCCAGTCTATTCTGAACACCTCACACCTCACAATATTATTTTTAGTCCTAAAATTTTCACCGAGGTCGCTGGATGACTAAGCTAAGCGGCCCAAGTGGCCGACACAAACACCTGGCCCATCTAGGAGTGGCACTGCAGTGTCAGACAGGATGGCACTTCAAAAAATAGTCCCCAAACAGCACATGATGCAAAGAAAAAAAAGGTGCACCAAGGTCGCTGGATGGCTAAGCTAAGCGACCCAAGTGGCCAACACAAACACCTGGCCCATCTAGGAGTGGCACTGCAGTGTCAGACAGGATGGCACTTCAAAAAATAGTCCCCAAACAGCACATGATGCAAAGAAAAAAAGAGGTGCAATAAGGTAGCTGTGTGACTAAGCTAAGCGACCCAAGTGGCCGACACAAACACCTGGCCCATCTAGGAGTGGCACTGCAGTGTCAGACAGGATGGCACTTCAAAAAATAGTCCCCAAACAGCACATGATGTAAAGAAAAAAAAAGGTGCACCAAGGTCGCTGGATGGCTAAGCTAAGCGACCCAAGTGGCCAACACAAACACCTGGCACATCTAGGAGTGGCACTGCAGTGTCAGACAGGATGGCACTTCAAAAAATAGTCCCCAAACAGCACATGATGCAAAGAAAAAAAGAGGTGCAATGAGGTAGCTGTGTGACTTAGCTAAGCGACCCAAGTGGCCGACACAAACACCTGGCCCATCTAGGAGTGGCACTGCAGTGTCAGACAGGATGGCACTTCAAAAAATAGTCCCCAAACAGCACATGATGCAAAGAAAAAAAGAGGTGCACCAAGGTCACTGGATGGCTAAGCTAAGCGACCCAAGTGGCCAACACAAACAACTGGCCCATCTAGGAGTGGCACTGCAGTGTCAGACAGGATGGCACTTCAAAAAATAGTCCCCAAACAGCACATGATGTAAAGAAAAAAAAAGGTGCACCAAGGTCGCTGGATGGCTAAGCTAAGCAACCCAAGTGGCCAACACAAACACCTGGCACATCTAGGAGTGGCACTGCAGTGTCAGACAGGATGGCACTTCAAAAAATAGTCCCCAAACAGCACATGATGCAAAGAAAAAAAGAGGTGCAATGAGGTAGCTGTGTGACTTAGCTAAGCGACCCAAGTGGCCGACACAAACACCTGGCCCTTCTAGGAGTGGCACTGCAGTGTCAGACAGGATGGCACTTCAAAAAATAGTCCCCAAACAGCACATGATGCAAAGAAAAAAAGAGGTGCACCAAGGTCACTGGATGGCTAAGCTAAGCGACCCAAGTGGCCAACACAAACACCTGGCCCATCTAGGAGTGGCACTGCAGTGTCAGACAGGATGGCACTTCAAAAAATAGTCCCCAAACAGCACAGTGTGCAAAGAAAAATGAAAGAAAAAAGAGGTGCAAGATGGAATTGTCCTTGGGCCCTCCCACCCACCCTTATGTTGTATAAACAGGACATGCACACTTTAACAAACCCATCATTTCAGCGACAGGGTCTGCCACATGACTGTGACTGAAATGACTGGTTGGTTTGTGCCCCCACCAAAAGAGAAGCAATCAATCTCTCCTTGCACAAACTGGCTCTACAGAGGCAAGATGTCCACCTCCTCCTCATCGTCCGATTCCTCACCCCTTTCACTGTGTACATCCCCCTCCTCACAGATTATTCATTCGTCCCCACTGGAATCCACCATCTCAGGTCCCTGTGTACTTTCTGGAGGCAATTGCTGGTGAATGTCTCCACGGAGGAATTGATTATAATTCATTTTGATGAACATCATCTTCTCCACATTTTCTGGAAGTAACCTCGTACGCCGATTGCTGACAAGGTGAGCGGCTGCACTAAACACTCTTTCGGAGTACACACTGGAGGGGGGGCAACTTAGGTAAAATAAAGCCAGTATGTGCAAGGGCCTCCAAATTGCCTCTTTTTCCTGCCAGTATACGTACGGACTGTCTGACGTGCCTACTTGAATGCGGTCACTCATATAATCCTCCACCATTCTTTCAATGGTGACAGAATCATATGCAGTGACAGTAGACGACATGTCAGTAATCGTTGGCAGGTCCTTCAGTCCAGACCAGATGTCAGCACTCGCTCCAGACTGCCCTGCATCACCGCCAGCGGGTGGGCTCGGAATTCTTAGCCTTTTCCTCGCAGCCCCAGTTGCGGGAGAATGTGAAGGAGCAGCTGTTGACGGGTCATGTTCCGCTTGACTTGACAATTTTCTCACTAGCAGGTCTTTGAACCTCTGCAGACTTGTGTCTGCCGTAAAGAGAGATACAACGTAGGTTTTAAATCTAGGATCGAGCACGGTGGCCAAAATGTAGTGCCCTGATTTCAACAGATCGCTCTGTTTTAGCTCCTCCTTCAATCTCTCCAGCTTCTTCTGCAAAAGCCCGATGAGGGGAATGACCTGACTCAGGCTGGCAGTGTCTGAACTGACTTCACATGTGGCAAGTTCAAAGGGTTGCAGAACCTTGCACAACGTTGAAATCATTCTCCACTGCGCTTGAGTCAGGTGCATTCCCCCTCCTTTGCCTATATCGTAGGCAGATGTATAGGCTTGAATGGCCTTTTGCTGCTCCTCCATCCTCTGAAGCATATAGAGGGTTGAATTCCACCTCGTTACTACCTCTTGCTTCAGATGATGGCAGGGCAGGTTCAGGAGTGTTTGCTGGTGCTCCAGTCTTCGGCACGCGGTGGCTGAATGCCGAAAGTGGCCCGCAATTCTTCGGGCCACCGACAGCATCTCTTGCATGCCCCTGTCGTTTTTTAAATAATTCTGCACCACCAAATTCAATGTATGTGCAAAACATGGGACGTGCTGGAATTTGCCCACATGTTATGCACGCAGGGGCGGATCCAGAAAAGAATGACAGGGGGGGCACCATAAGTGGTTGTGCTATCAAGGAGGGGTGGAGTTAGAAGTGGAGTGGGCGTGGCGAAGTTTCAGTGCGTGTGACCAATTGTGTGAGGGGGTGTGGTCAAGTGCTCAATGTGAGTATCGAGTGTGTCTATGATCGAAATGCACTGCTGGAGGGGGTACAGGTCCACAGTTAGTTCTTATACCTTATGGGGATCATTCCGAAATGTTCGCACGCTGCTGGTTTTCGCAGCCGTGCGAACGGGTCGGAACTGCACATACGTAGCGGACGCAATGCGCAGGCGCATTATTGCTCAGCGACGGCCGTTGCTGGGCAACGACAAGAACACAGAAGAAAGCGATCGCAGGGGCGATTGCATGAAGATTGACAGCAGGAAGGTCACCCCCACTCCCCCCCCCCCAGCAAAAGACCGCTCACAGCAGCACCATTCTCTCTCCCCAGTTTACCCCCACTCCCCCCCCTGAGGGGGAGATACAGGGAGGGGGAGGGTGCTTAGTGATAGTCACAGGAAGAGTGAGGGTAAGGGTACTGAGGGTGAGATACAAGGAGGGTGAGGGTAAGGGCATTGAGGGGGAAATATGGGGAGGGTAAGGGCGCTGAGGATAGTTACAGAGAGGGTGAGTGCTCTGAGGGGGAGTTACAGGGAGGGTGAGGATAAAGGCGCTGAGGGGGAGATACAGGGAGGGTGAGGGGGAGAGTAAGGGCGCTGAGGGGGAGTTACAGGATGAGGACAGGGACACTGAGGGTGAGCTACAGGGAGGGTGAGGGGGCTGAGGGGGAGATACAGGGAGGGTGAGGGGGCTGAGGTAGAGATACAGGGACAAAACATTTGTTTCAGGAAAGAAAAATATATTATATACACATGATGTGACTGTACATACTATTCTCAAAAAACCATACTTTCCTATTCAAAATAATCTAAATAATGAAGCATTCCCTGACAATATCGCACGCCCATGCCTCCCTCCCGGCATCACATTTACTATAATACTACAAGTGCATGGACTGTAATATAATGCTACTAGTGCCTGTAATATAATGCTACAATGCATGGGATATAATATAATTCTACAAGTGCATTGTAGCATTATATTACAGGCACTTGTAGCATTATATTACAGTCCACGCACTTGTAGTATTATATTATAGTCAAGGCAGTGGGCATTGTTTTGGAGCAAATACCTTACAGCAGGTTTGCCCCACTGGCTGGTACCTGAGGACTGGAAGGAGCCGACAGCGCATGGTGGGTACAGGTCCTAAGGGTACAGGAGAAGACAGCTGCTGCGGATGGCGTGATGTCTTCACATTACGTTGCGGGCACCAGGTTCCCTTTGGTTATTAGGCAGGGGAGGATCAGCGCCGGCGGCTAAGAGTGAGAGTGTGAGTAGTACACTTTCACTGCACAGCGTACACGGTGTGGTGTCAGTGGGGAGCACAGCACCACGCCGGAGATCGGTAGCAGAGATCCCCAGCGGCGGCGGGCTGCATCTGTAAAGTTCCTCCTCCTGCTCGGCTCCTCCGTGTGAGCAGAACAGCAGCAGCAGGTGACAGGAGAGCAGGGGCAGGGGCAAACGCAGGATTTAGTGAGGGGGGTTTCCATGTGTGTATGTGTGTATGTATGTATGTATGTATGTATGTATGTGTGCACGTACATGTGTGGGTGTGTGTATGTATGTATGTATGTATGTATGTGTGCACGTACATGTGTGGGTGTGTGTATGTGTGTATGTATGTATGTATGTATGTATGTGTGCACGTACATGTGTGTGTGTGTGTGTGTGTGTGTATATATATATATATCTCTAATGACAAAAAATAGGCACTCACTGAAGATGTTGCTTAATACCAAGGTGCCCTCCATATATGTAATAGGTGGCATGCCCCCCCCCCCCCCTCCCCCCATGCAGTAGAACCAGGCGGTACTCAGCGGTCTCTGTGAGTAAATCAATGTATTACAGTACAAAAGGCATAGTGTACCGACGTTTCAACGCCACATAAAGCGTTTTTTTTTCCTTCAAGCCTACAGTAAAGCACCTTGAAAAAAACGCCCATTGAAACATCGGTACACTATGCCTTTTGTAATACATTGATTTACTCACAAAGGCTACTAAGTGCCACCTGGTTTCCACTGCATGGAGGGGTGCATGCCAGTCTCCACCCAGGGAACTACTGCACCAGGGACATGCAGTATTGCACCATATAATACACACAGAGTAACACACAAACACATATACACAAACACACACCCAAACATACATACACAATCACATACATACACACATACATAAATTACTACAAATACAAACATACATACAGTTACAGTATGTAATTACCCTTCCACCAGGCGCTAGCAGCACTGTAAGGACGGAGGGAACTTGAGCAGCCAGCAGCTCCCCCTTCACCACTCCGGACTGTTTATAGTAGAGAGCTATGGTAGCTCTCTGCTGCCGCTGCAGTGCAGCGGCTCCGCGGTCGCGATCGCAATCGCGAACGCGATCGCGGCTTTTACCTGAGATGGAGACAGCTGTGTCTCCATCTTAAGAACAGGAGATTCAACTCATCAGGGGGGCGTGCGCCACTGAGGGGGACATGTCGGGTGCCGGAGGCGGATGCGCACAGCGGCGGGGGACATGTCGGGGGCGGGTGCGCACAGCAGCATGGACAATACAAAACATCTATTAAAAATGACAGGGGGGGCACGTGCCTTGGTGCCCCCCCCCTAAATCCGCCACTGTATGCACGCACAATATTGGTGGCGTTGTCCGATATCACAAATCCCCAGGAGAGTCCAATTGGGGTAAGCCATTCTGCGATGATGTTCCTCAGTTTCCGTAAGAGGTTATCAGCTGTGTGCCTCTTATGGAAAGCGGTGATACAAAGCATAGCCTGCCTAGGAACGAGTTGGCGTTTGCGAGATGCTGCAACTGGTGCCGCCGCTACTGTTGTTGCTGCGGGAGGCAATACATCTACCCAGTGGGCTGTCACAGTCATATAGTCCTGAGTCTGCACTGCTCCACTTGTCCACATGTCCGTGGTTAAGTGGACATTGGGTACAACTGCATTTTTTAGGACACTGGTGACTCTTTTTCTGACATCTGTGTACATTTTCGGTATCGCCTTCTTAGAGAAATGGAACCTAGATGGTATTTGGTACCCGGGACACAATACCTCAATCAATTCTCTAGTTCCCTGTGAATTAACGGTGGATACCGGAAACACGTTTTTCACCACCCAGGCTGCCAAGGCCTGAGTTATCCGCTTTGCAGCAGGATGACTGCTGTGATATTTCATCATCCTCGCAAAGGACTGTTGGACAGTCAATTGCTTACTGGAAGTAGTACAAGTGGTCTTCCGACTTCCCCTCTTGGATGACGATCGACTCCCAGCAGCAACAACAGCAGTGCCAGCAGCAGTAGGCGTTACACTCAAGGATGCATCGGAGGAATCCCAGGCAGGAGAGGACTCGTCAGACTTGACAGTGACATGGCCTGCAGGACTATTGGCTTTCCTGTCTAAGGAGGAAATTGACACTGAGGGAGTTGGTGGTGTGGTTTGCAGGAGCTTGGTTACAAGAGGAAGGGATTTAGTTGGCAGTGGACTGCTTCCACTTTTACCCAAAGTTTTCGAACTTGTCAATGACTTCTGATGAATGCGCTCCAGGTGAAGTATAAGGGAGGATGTCTCTATGTGGTTAACGTCCTTACCCCTACTTATTATAGCTTGACAAAGGCAACACACGGCTTGACACCAGTTGTCCGCATTTCTGTTGAAAGAATTCCACACCAAAGAGGTGATTTTTTTTTTAATTTGACCAGGCATGTCAATGACCATATTCGTCCCATAGACAACAGGTGTCTCCCCGGGTGCCTGACTTAAACAAACCACCTCACCATCAGAATCCTCCTTGTCAATTTCCTCCCCAGCGCCAGCAACACCCATATCCTCATCCTGGTGTACTTCAACAGTGACATCTTCAATTTGACTATCAGGAACTGGACTGCAGGTGCTCCTTCCAGCACTTGCAGGGGGCATGCAAATGGTGGAAGGCGCCACCTCTTCCCATCCAGTGTTGGGAAGGTCATGCATCGCAACCGATACAATTGGACTCTCCTTGGGGATTTGTGATTTTGAAGAACGCACAGTTCTTTGCTGTGCTTTTGCCATCTTAACTCTTTTAAGTTTTCTAGCAGGAGGATGAGTGCTTCCATCCTCATGTGAAGCTGAACCACTAGCCATGAACATAGGCCAGGCCCTCAGCCGTTCCTTGCCACTCCGTGTCGTAAATGGCACATTGGCAAGTTTACGCTTCTCCTAAGACGATTTTGATTTAGATTTTTGGGTCATTTTACTGACCTTTATTTTTTTTTATTTTACATGCTCTCCACTATGACACTGGCCATCGGCCTTGGCAGACGACGTTGATGGCATTTCATCGTCTCCGCCATTACTAGTGGCAGCAGCTTTAGCACGAGATGGAAGTGGATCTTGAGCTTTCCCTATTTTACCCTCCACATTTTTGTTCTCCATTTTTTAATGTGTGGAATTATATGCCAGTAATATATCAATAGCAATGGCCTACTACTATATATACTGCGCACAAAAACTTAAATGCACCACAGGTATGGATGGATAGTATACTTGACGACACAGAGGTAGGTAGAGCAGTGGCCTACTGTACCGTACTGCTATATATTATATACTGGTGGTCGGCAAAATTATGCACTGTCCTACTACTATATATATACTGCGCACAAAAACTGAAATGCACCACAGGTATGGATGGATAGTATACTTGACGACACAGAGGTAGGTAGAGAAGTGGCCTACTGTACCGTACTGCTATATATTATATAATGGTGGTCAGCCAAATTATGCACTGTCCTACTACTATATATATACTGCGCACAAAAACTTAAATGCACCACAGGTATGGATGGATAGTATACTTCTTGACACAGAGGTAGGTAGAGCAGTGGCCTACTGTACCGTACTGCTATATATTATATACTGGTTGTCAGCAAAATTATGCACTGTCCTACTATATATATATATATATATATATATACTGCGCACAAAAACTTAAATGCACCACAGGTATGGATGGATAGTATACTTCTTGACACAGAGGTAGGTAGAGCAGTGGCCTACTGTACCGTACTGCTATATATTATATACTGGTTGTCAGCAAAATTATGCACTGTCCTACTACTATATATATATATATACTGCGCACAAAAACTTAAATGCACCACAGGTATGGATGGATAGTATACTTGACGACACAGAGGTAGGTAGAGCAGTGGCCTACTGTACCATACTGCTATATATTACATACTGGTGGTCAGCAAAATTATGCACTGTCCTACTACTATATATATACTGCGCACAAAAACTTAAATGCACCACAGGTATGGATGGATAGTATACTTGACGACACAGAGGTAGGTAGAGCAGTGGCCTACTGTACCGTACTGCTATATATTATATACTGGTGGTCAGCAAAATCATGCACTGTCTTACTACTATATATATACTGCGCACAAAATCTTAAATGCACCACAGGTATGGATGGATAGTATACTTGACGACACAGTGGTAGGTAGTGCAGTGGCCTACTGTACCGTACTGATATAATTCTGGTGGTCACTGGTCAGCAAAATTCTGCACTGTCCTCCTACTATATACTACAATGCAGCACAGATATGGAGCGTTTTTCAGGCAGAGAACGTATAATACTGGTGGTCACTGGTCAGCAAAACTCTGCACTGTCCTCCTACTATATAATACTGCTGGTCCCCAGTCCCCACAATATTGAGCACAGATATGGAGCGTTTTTCAGGCAGAGAACGTAGATATTTGCAGCACACTGAGCACAGATATTTGCAGCACACTGAGCACAGATATTTGCAGCACACTTAGCACAGATATTTGCAGCACACTGAACACAGAAACTGAGAGAACGCCAGCCACGTCCTCTCACTATCATCTCCAATGAACGAGTGAAAAATGGCGGTGACGTGCGGCTCCTTATATAGAATACGAATCTCGCGAGAATCCGACAGCGGGATGATGATGTTTCGGGCGCGCTCGGGTTAACCGAGCAAGGCAGGAGGATCCGAGTCTGCTCGGAACCGTGCAAAAATGGGTGAAGTTCGGGGGGGTTCGGATCCCGAGGAACCGAACTCGCTCATCACTAAAAATGTGCATACAATCCTTCGATTTCTCTCACAGATGTGGTCAAAATCGAAGGCTAGTACCGATAATCTCATAAGTGTATGGGCACCATTAGAAATATTTTATTTCCTCTAGCCTTTTATCTGCTATGTCCATACTGTAGATGTTGAAGTGTTAGGGTAGTATTTATGTCTTTACGCCATGTATTTTGCATTTTGATTATTAAATGTTTTATTGACCCTTTTTTTTCATTGAGTTTGTCTTCTAACACCATATCCTTTACTAAAGAGTGAAAAATCCCTAAATACAGCCTATACTGTATGGTACTGTGCTTATTGTATAGTGAATATTTGGAACCAGCTGTCCACCAATTTGAGGAAGTACCAATCCCATATTTTCACTCCATGTTGCCATAGACACCAACACAAAGAATCCCTACATCTCTCCTATAACCAACAACAGATGCCGTACTGACCCCAGAAACTTCCTGGAAACATGAATTTGTCAAAATAAAAACTTAAGATTAATGTGGGGAATGTTTCTTTAAACCAGGAAAATCACTGCACATGACTACAAACATTTCAGCTTGTCATGTGTAATTGCTGTGAAGTACTTAGTTAAAGGATAAAGAAAAACAGGCCACACAAATCTAATAAGCCTGGCATGTCACGTAAACATTCATTAAAATGTGTATGTTCCATAACTATGGTTCCCCCACATAATTACTACTGTAGTTGCTGTTGTTATTATTATTATTATTATTATTATTATTATTATGGTAATGAGTGATTCAGGGAATAGCACTTCTTGGTATAAGACACTGGATCCAGAGTCTCTTAAAATCACAAGTGGATCACACCATGATCACCATTATTTAGTTACTAGTACAGTATGTTCTCCAAAAACCTAAAATACGTATGTGCCCATGTCCTAACGTTAGTTATAACCATAATATCTGCCCCATCATTTTTTACAGGTCCTGAATAAGGTCTACAATTATAGGAACATATCTCCTGTTCATTAAGATGCAAATTTGGGACTGAATGATAGAAAATAAGAACCAAAGGTTGGAAAAATGATGACACGTGGTAAATAGAATACAGAATAGACCCCTGCAATTTTACTTTATACTAACCACCAATATTGCAACAGATAACATATTGTGATGCATTCAAATATAATAGCCAGTTTTACTTAGTAATTAATATATGGAATGCCTATGAAGAATGTTTCAAGATTAAATTTTTATTAATTTTTCAAAATAGAATGGAAGGGGAGGGGTTACAGAAATGAAAAAGCAGTCCACATCATGTAGGTCAGTGTTTAAGTCAATATTTAGAAACAGAAATTACTAATTAGAAATCAACTCAAGAAGGAGGCAGAGTATTAGGTAGTAAAGTGAGCAGTACACCCCACGAGTGTGTTACCCTGAACTACTGTACGTCAAGCCATACTCGATGGTAAATAGGATCTGCAAACAGTGAAACGGTATATTAAAGAAAAAGGGATATAACCAGAAACTCATAGTCATCCAGTTATGTAGCAGACCACTGTCATAAATGTAGAGATGAGCGGGTTCGGTTCTCTCAACCCCCTCCCGAACTTCACGTCCCGAGCCTGGATCTGAGTCCGGCTCTGGACTTCCCGCCAGACTCGGAAACCAGAACAAGGCAAAACGTCATCATCCAGCTGTCGGATTCTCGCGAGTTTTGGATTCCATATAAGGAGCCGTGCGTCACCGCCATTTTCACTCCGGAATTGGTGAGTGTAGCGAGAGGATGTGTCTCCGCCCTCAGTGTCTGTGCGGGAAAGTGGGGTGGCAATTCCAGTACTGTCTTGTGCTGCTCAGTCCAGTGTAGTGTCTTATGTTGCATCAGTCCAGTCACAGTGGAGGTGTGCTCTGCTGCCATATATCCAGTGTAGCTGTATAAGTCCAGTGCAGTGGTGCTGTGTTGTCCTGCATCAGTACAGTGGTAGTGTCTTGTGCTGCATCAGTCCAGTCACAGTGGTGGTGTCCTCTGCTGCCATATGTCCAGTGCTGCTGTATAAGTCCAGGCCAGTGGTGCTGTGTTGTCCTGCATCAGTCCAATGGTGGTGTCCCTGTGCTGCTGTATTGTCAGGAATCGACTTACCAGGCTGACTTCCGTCCGCCGCTGCGGACTCCGTCCTGGCTCCCTGCGGTCACCTGTCACCTATGCCCCTGCCATGGGGTATCATCTGGATCCTGGGGGCACTGCTGGTGTAGCGGGCGTGTAGTGCGCCGCGTCCCCGCTGGGCCGCGGCGTGGGCGCCGCCATGACAGTCTGCAATAGTCTGTATGCTGCGGCCAATCCGGTGCGTGGCCGCACCCACCTTTCCTGCACTCATCCAATCCCTGCGTACCATGGGGTATATAGGAGGCTACAGTTACAGCTCACAGGCATCCTGGACTTTGTGTCTATCTGCGACCTACACGAAAGGATCGGTTCCTGTCTCTCCTGAGTTCCTGGTTCTCTGTTAAGAACGTTATACTCCTGGTCACTCTGCTATCTTCCGTGGAACTTCAAGGCTCAGCAATACCTGCAACCTGCATAAGGCTTCACACTAATCACCACCTTGTGTGCTTCAGCCTGCAGTTGAAGACTAACTCCAGGTGCGTTCATTCCTCCACCTGTGACACAGCTTGCTGCTGCCAGTGCCCATCACCTGCACTGTGAGTAAGTCTCCTGCTTATGCTCAGGTTTGCCATTTCATCTACTGCCTTAGTTTCCTAGTTTTAACCCTGCACTGGTTTCCAAGCCAGAACCATTCCATATGACATTTGTTCTTCTGATTTATATTCCTGGATATTATTTCTCAATTTCACTTATCATTCATTTGCCATAGACTTTCAGTTCCATTACTGAGTGATTGACTTTTTTCCACCTGTTATTATTATTTCTGCTGCAATAACTGTTATATCATCTGCCTAATAAAAATACCATTGCGCTCATGCGCAGGAACGTTATTCAACCTCCTCGTTTCCTTCCTTCCACCTCCACTGACCCACTAGCGCCCCCTCCGGGGACACAGACCAAACACAATCTGACAGTAAGTCCAGGATCGATGGACTCGGATGGTGGTCGGAGTGTGGGGTCAGAGGCCTTGCAAGATCTGGTCTCCCGTCTGGATGGTCAAGAGGTTGCGCAGCAGCAGATGCTTCACTTCCTGCAAGGGATGTCCTCCCGTTTGGATACACTGCAGCAATCCCTGCCGAGTGTACTCTCATCTCCTGTTCCAGTTACTCCAGCACCTGCCAGTGCTATAAATTCTTCTACGTCAGCTGCTTCAGCTCCAGTGTCACGTCTGCACCTGCCCGTGCCGAGCAAATATGATGGCAGTCCTAAACTATGCCGTGGCTTTCTCAATCAGTGTGAAATACAATTTGAGTTATTGCCACATAACTTTCCTACACCAAGGTCCAAGGTTGCCTACATTATTTCCTTTTTCTTCCTTGGTCCGCTCTGAGTTGGGTGTCTCCTTTGTGGGAACGTGCCGATCCTCTGATCAACAACTACTCAGACTTCGTGTCAACCTTTAGACGAATCTTTGACGAACCTGGTCGTGCTACATCAGCTTCTGCAGACCTGATCCAGCTACGTCAAGGTAACCGAAGCATGGGACAATATGTCATCCAGTTCCAGACGTTGGCTGCAGAGGTCCAGTGGAACAACCAAGCTCTGGTAGCAGCCTTCTGGCACGGACTTTCGGAGCGGATCAAGGACGAACTGACAACCCGTGACATTCCTGTTCAACTGCCTGATTTGATCTCCCTATGTATTAAGCTGGACTCTCGCATCCGCGAACGCAATAATGAACGCGCTCGAAGTGAGTCTCGCAGACCAAGGTTCATACCTCCTGTACAGTTCCAGTCTCCCTCTTCTGACGAGCCTATGCAGATTAATAGGTCCCGCCTATCTCCTGAAGAGCGGGCAAGAAGAATACGGGAGAGGCTCTGCCTGTACTGTGCTGCTGCGGGCCATCAAATTAATTCCTGCACGATGCGTTCGGGAAACGCCAGATCCTGACTTGTAAGGGAGGAGTCAAGTTAGGATCTCTCAGTCAAGCTCCTTCTCAACAAGATCTCATTCTTCCAGTGACGCTAGAAACTTCCGTTGGGCTCCAGTCTGCGTCAGCATTAGTGGACTGCGGTGCTGCAGGAAATTTTATTACCCAAGCTGCTGTAGATAAATTTCGTCTGTCTACCTGTGAACTTTCCTGTCCTGTATACATTACTGCTGTGGATGGTAGTAGAATCTCTAAGGGGAATATTTCACATCAAACTACCCCAGTGGTTCTGGGAGTTGGATTTCTTCACTCAGAACTGATCAAGTTCCTGGTCATTCCTCAGGCTACCCAGGAGATTGTCTTGGGCATGCCTTGGCTCCAGCTACATAACCCACAGTTCAACTGGACAACGTTGCAGCTTACCTCATGGGGTTCACAGTGTCACCAAACCTGCCTAGCCCAAGTGTGTCCCTTTAAATCAACCGAAGTAAAGTCACAGCCAGATCTTCCAGCAGTTTATCAAGACTTCGCAGACGTCTTCTGTGAAAAGGCTGCTGATATTCTGCCGCCCCATAGGGAATGGGATTGTCCCATCGATCTTCTTCCTGACAAGAAGCCACCTAGGGGGCGCACCTACCCTTTGTCTGTTCCTGAAACAGAGGCGATGAGTAACTACATCAGAGAGAATCTTCAGAAAGGATTCATCCGTCCGTCATCATCACCCGCTGGTGCAGGTTTCTTCTTTGTCAAAAAGAAGGATGGAGGACTGCGTCCATGCATTGATTATCGGGGTCTCAATGACATTACCATCAAGAATAGTTATCCTTTGCCACTCATTACCGAACTTTTTGATAGAGTTAAGGGGGCCCGCATCTTCACCAAGTTAGATCTCCGCGGTGCCTATAATCTCATCAGAATCCGGAGTGGTGACGAGTGGAAAACAGCTTTCAACACTCGAGATGGCCATTATGAATATCTGGTAATGCCATTTGGGTTGAGTAATGCTCCAGCGGTATTCCAACACTTTGTGAATGAAATTTTTCGAGATGTGCTGTATAAATACCTCGTTGTCTACTTAGATGATATTCTTATCTTTTCTCAAGACCTTCCATCTCATCGCCTACAAGTCTGTGAAGTTCTCCGACGTCTTCGTGAGAACCGTCTCTATGGGAAACTATCTAAATGCACCTTTGAAGTTCCCTCTATACCCTTCCTGGGTTATATAATCTCCGGATCGGATCTTCAGATGGACCCGACGAAAGTGGAAGCCATTGCCAACTGGTCCATTCCAACTTCCCTCAAAGCTATCCAGCGGTTCCTGGGTTTCGCCAACTACTATAGAAAATTTATTCGAGGATTCTCCACTCTCATCGCTCCAATTACCAACCTGACTCGGAAAGGGGCAGATCATTCCAACTGGTCAGAAGAAGCCTTGGCAGCCTTCCGGAAAATCAAGCTAGCCTTTATGTCTGCTCCAGTGCTGTCACAGCCAGATGTCGACAGACCGTTCGAGTTGGAGGTAGACGCCTCTACAGTTGGGGTTGGTGCTGTTCTCTCTCAGAAGGGATCTGATGGGAAAGTCCACCCGTGTGGATTCTATTCTCGCAAGTTTCTTCCTGCAGAAGCTAATTACGCCGTGGGAGATCAGGAGTTACTGGCAATCAAGCTGGCTCTCGAGGAATGGAGATATCTCCTAGAAGGGGCCAAACATCCGTTTAACATCTTTACGGATCATAAGAACTTGCTTTACTTAAAAGCAGCCCAGTGCCTTAACCCTCGCCAGTCCAGGTGGGCTATGTTTTTCTCACGTTTTAATTTCAAGCTTCATTTCCGCCCAGGTTCACAGAATGTGAAAGCCGATGCATTATCCCGATCCATGGAATCTGAAGAAGGAACATCTGACACTGTGCCACATTCCATCCTGAGTCCCGTGGTTTTCGCTGCCTCTCAAGTCTCCCCGGCTCCTCCTCCTGGTAAGACTTTTGTTTCCTCAGAGCTCCGTCCCAAGTTGATATCTTGGGCCCATCAGTCCAAGTTCACTGGTCATCCTGGTGTCCTGAAGACATTCAAGTTCCTTTCCGCATCATATTGGTGGCCAAAGATGAAAATGGACATCCAGGATTTCGTGGCATCCTGTCCTAAATGTGTGCAGCACAAGACTCCTCGTCAGTCGCCAGCAGGTCAGTTACAACCCTTGTCTGTCCCTAGTCGTCCTTGGTCTCATCTGTCCATGGATTTCATCACTGACCTTCCATCTTCCCAGGGACATAATACCATTTGGGTTGTAGTGGACAGATTCACCAAGATGGCTCATTTCGTTCCTCTCCAGGGTCTCCCTTCTGCCCCAAAACTTGCCCAAATCTTCATACAGGAGATTTTCCGCTTACATGGTTTACCCTCTGAAATAATATCTGATCGGGGGGTACAGTTTGTAGCGAGGTTTTGGAGGGCCCTCTGTTCTGCCATGCAGGTAAAATTAAAGTTCTCGTCATCATACCATCCTCAGACGAATGGGCAAACAGAGAGAGTCAATCAAGAACTTGAGACTTTCCTAAGGTTATATGTGTCATCTTCCCAGGATGATTGGTTTAATCTGCTCCCGTGGGCCGAGTTTGCCCATAACTTTCGATATCATACTGCCACTGACACGACACCATTCTTTGCAGTTTATGGGCAACATCCCCGTGTACCTGAATTCCAAGAGCTCCCTCACATGGATGTTCCGGCTGCCACTTCTGCCCTAACTCAGTTTTCAGTCATTTGGAAAAAGATTCACGTTTCCCTCAAAAAAGCCTCCAGTCGATATAAGATCTTTGCCGACCGCAAGAGACGTGCGGTTCCCCATTTGAAACCTGGGGATCGAGTTTGGTTATCCACCCGCAACCTTCGTCTCAGGGTTCCTTCCATGAAGTTTGCACCACGCTTCATTGGTCCTTACCCTATTGAGAGTGTCATCAACCCAGTGGCTTACAAGTTGAAATTGCCATCTTCACTACGTATACCTAACGCCTTTCACATTTCTCTCCTCAGACCTCTAGTTCTAAACCGCTTTCAGAATACTCTTCCAGCAGGTCCCAAGATCCGAACTCGGCGGGGCGTGGAATTTGAGATCAACAAGATTCTGGACTCCCGTTGCCGGTATGGACGTCTCCAGTACCTGGTCGATTGGTGCGGTTATGGCCCAGAGGAGAGAAGCTGGGTGAACTCTTCTGATGTCCATGCTCCTAGGTTGGTTCGTGTTTTCCACAGCACTCATCCCTCCAAACCACATGGGTGTTCGGTGTCCACCCCTAAAGGAGGGGGTACTGTCAGGAATCGACTTACCAGGCTGACTTCCGTCCGCCGCTGCGGACTCCGTCCTGGCTCCCTGCGGTCACCTGTCACCTATGCCCCTGCCATGGGGTATCATCTGGATCCTGGGGGCACTGCTGGTGTAGCGGGCGTGTAGTGCGCCGCGTCCCCGCTGGGCCGCGGCGTGGGCGCCGCCATGACAGTCTGCAATAGTCTGTATGCTGCGGCCAATCCGGTGCGTGGCCGCACCCACCTTTCCTGCACTCATCCAATCCCTGCGTACCATGGGGTATATAGGAGGCTACAGTTACAGCTCACAGGCATCCTGGACTTTGTGTCTATCTGCGACCTACACGAAAGGATCGGTTCCTGTCTCTCCTGAGTTCCTGGTTCTCTGTTAAGAACGTTATACTCCTGGTCACTCTGCTATCTTCCGTGGAACTTCAAGGCTCAGCAATACCTGCAACCTGCATAAGGCTTCACACTAATCACCACCTTGTGTGCTTCAGCCTGCAGTTGAAGACTAACTCCAGGTGCGTTCATTCCTCCACCTGTGACACAGCTTGCTGCTGCCAGTGCCCATCACCTGCACTGTGAGTAAGTCTCCTGCTTATGCTCAGGTTTGCCATTTCATCTACTGCCTTAGTTTCCTAGTTTTAACCCTGCACTGGTTTCCAAGCCAGAACCATTCCATATGACATTTGTTCTTCTGATTTATATTCCTGGATATTATTTCTCAATTTCACTTATCATTCATTTGCCATAGACTTTCAGTTCCATTACTGAGTGATTGACTTTTTTCCACCTGTTATTATTATTTCTGCTGCAATAACTGTTATATCATCTGCCTAATAAAAATACCATTGCGCTCATGCGCAGGAACGTTATTCAACCTCCTCGTTTCCTTCCTTCCACCTCCACTGACCCACTAGCGCCCCCTCCGGGGACACAGACCAAACACAATCTGACATGTATAAGTCCAGTGGTACTGCCGTATAAGTCCAGTGTTACTGCCGTATATGTCCAGTGATACTGCCGTATATATGTCCACTGGTACTGCCATATAATTCCAGTGGTACTGCCGTATATGTCCAGTGATACTGCCGTATATGTCCAGTGGTACTGCCATACAAATCCAGTGATACTGACGTATATGACCAGTGGTACTGCCATATAATTCTAGTGGTACTGCCGTATATGTCCAGTGGTACTGCCGTATATATCTAGTCCAGTGATACTGCCGTATATGTCCAGTGGTACTGCCGTATAACTCCAGTAATACTGCCGTATAATTCCAGTGGTACTGTCGTATAAATGCAGTCCAGTGATACTGCCATATATGTCCAGTGATACTGCCATATAAGTCCACTGATACTGCAGTAAATGTCCAGTGATACTGCCATATACTGTATGTCCAGTGGTACTGCCGTATAAATCCAGTGGTACTGCCGTATAAATCCAGTCCAGTGGTACTGCCATATAAGTCCAGTGGTAATGCCATATAATTCCAGTGATACTGCAGTATATGTCTAGTGGTACTGTCATATAATTCCAGTGATACTGCCGTATATGTCCAGTGGTACTGTCAGGTCTGTAACTGTGTCTGTTCCCGGAGGGGGTACTAGTGGGTCAGTGGTGGTGCGGTGGAGGAAACGAGGAGGCTGCAGTAAGTTCCTGCACATGTGCACAATGATGTTTTATTTAGCACACAAAAGTATACACGGCAACTGGAGCAAATAGTAATACAGATGGTACTTTGCAGGGAAACTGGCAGAGGTATAAAACAGTCACAAGTAATGAGCTGGTCTGGAAACCACTGTGAAAAGCAAACTGCGATGATCAGCCTGGAAGCTGATGGCGAACATCGATGGCCGGCTTGGAAGCCGATGGTGACAGATTCAATATGCAATAGTAAGTAATGCAACTGATGGTAGTAATTACAGGCAACAAGTAACTCCGATAATCGGTCTGGAAACCAACAGCAATATATCCACACAGTCAATAGATATGCACAAAGGCCCTCATTCCGAGTTGTTCGCTCGAAACCTGCTTTTAGCAGCATTGCACACGCTAGGCCGCCGCCCTCTGGGAGTGTATCTTAGCTTAGCAGAATTGCGAACGAAAGATTAGCAGAATTGCGTTTAAATAATTCTTAGCAGTTTCTGAGTAGCTCGAGACCTACTCCTACACTGCGATCAGCTCAGCCCGTTTCGTTCCAGGTTTGACGTCACAAACACGCCCTGCATTCGGCCAGCCACTCCCCCGTTTCTCCAGACACTCTTGCGTTTTTTCCTGGCACGCCTGCGTTTTTCCGCACACTCCCAGAAAACGATCAGTTTCCGCCCAGAAACACCCACTTCCTGTCAATCACACTCCGATCACTTCAACGATGAAAATTCTTTGTTCAGACGTGAGTAAATCTAGTAAGTTTTGTGCTAAAATACTTAGCGCATGCGCGCTGCGTACCATGCACATGCACATTTTTGCCTTAATCGCTCCGTTGCGAAAATCGGCAATGACCGAACAACTCGGAATGACCCCCAAAGTCCACAAAGCCAAACAAGGCTATAGCAGGAGACAGATGGTAATTCACAAGTTGGTTGGTTTAAGTGCTGGATGCAAAAGCAAAGTGCAGAATGCAGATTAACAACACACAGGTGAGAATGGTGAGGCAGCACCTGGAGAGAGTCTCTTACTGCATGTGGAAGTGGACGCTGACTGTGGAAGAAGTTGTAACAGAGCTGGATGGCTGGTGCCTGTAGTTTCACTGAGACACTGGAGCAAAGAAGGCACTGGAGACAGAAGACTGGAACCAGGAGATGCTGTACACTGGATGTGACACGTTGTTCAAGGCGATGAGATTGAGCCGATGTTCTGGATTTATTCCCCTTGGTCAGCAGGTATTGGATGCTTAAATCATGTGTGCAGACACAGTGCAGGACTATGTGTTTGCAGGTCAGCTGACTGCAAGTGTCAGGGCGGCGCCCATGCAGCACAGATGGTAGGTACACACTAGATGGACTTCAGGGGTACACAATGACAATGGGCACCGCACCCGTGGACAGAGCATTCATGCTGACTCAGACTGGGGCCATGACCTCCGGAGGCCTGCACACCAGCGCACTGGTAAGTGAGAAGCCACTGAACGCCGATTCCTAACAGGTACTGCCGTATAAATCCAGTGGTTCTGCCGTATAAATCCAGTCCAGTGATATTGCCGTTTAAGTCCAGCGATACTGCCGTATATGTCCAGTGGTACTGCCGTATAAATCCAGTGATACTGCCGTATATGTCCAGTGGTACTGCCGTATAAATCCAGTCCAGTGATACTGCTGTATATGTCTAGTGGTACTTCCGTATAAATCCAGTGATATTGCTGTATATGTCCAGTGATACTGCCGTATATGTCCAATGAGACTGACATATAAGTCCAGTGATACTGACATATACGGCAGTACCACTGGACTGGATTTATATGTCCAGTGATACTGCCGTGTATGTCCAGTGGTACTGCCGTATAAATCCAGTGATACTGATGTATATGTCCAGTGGTACTGCCATATAATTCCAGTGATACTGTCGTATATGTCCAGTGGTACTGCCGTATAAGTCCAGTGGTACTGCCGAATAAATCCAGTCCAGTGGTACTGCTGTATAAATCCAGTAATACTGCCGTATAATTACAGTGATACTGCCATATATGTCCAGTGGTACTGCCGTATAAATCCAGTGATACTGCCGTATAAATCAGTCCAGTGATACTGCCATATATGTCCAGTGGTTCTGCCGTATAAATCCAGTCCAGTGATACTGCCGTATATGTCCAGTGGTTCTGCCGTATAAATCCAGTGGTACTGTTGTATAAGTCCAGTGATACTGCCGTATAAGTCAAGTCCAGTGGTACTGCTCTACAAGTTCAGTTCAGTGGTGCTGCCATATAAGTTCAGTGGTGCTCTCCTGTGCTGTATATTATTCACTCCAAATAAAGGGTTATTAATATTTAATCCAAATAATTTTCTCTTACATGCTAGAGGATGCTAGGGTCCACATTAGTACCATGGGGTATAGACGGGTCCACTAGGAGCCATTGGCACCTTTAGAATTTGAGAGTGTGGGCTGGCTCCTCCCTCTATGCCCCTCCTACCAGACAAAATTTAGAAAATGTGCCCGGAGAAGCCAGTCACAGTTAGGAGAGCTCTACAGAGCTTCTTTAGTAAAAGTTTGTTTTAGAGTTTATTATTTTACAGGGAGGCTGCTGGCAACATTCTGAGCTTGAGGGGGAAGTCCTGGTATCCCTGGATATCAAGGATGCGTACCTACACATTCCGATTTGGCTGCCGCATCAAGCTTATCTCCGTTTCACTCTGTTGGACTGTCATTTTCAGTTCCATGCCTACCATTCGGCCTCTCCACAGCACCAAGGGTATTCACCAAGGTGATGGCGGAAATTATGGTTCTCCTCCGCAGGCAGGGGGTGAACATAATTCCATATCTGGACGATCTGCTGATAAAGGCATCGTCCAAGGAGAAGCTGTTACGGTCAATAGCTCTCACGACCCAGCTTCTCAGGGAACATGGGTGGATCCTGAATATCCCAAAATCACATTTGGAACCAACCAAGAGGATGTCCTTTCTGGGAATGATCCTCGAAATGGAAGTGCAGAGGGTGTTTCTTCCAAAGGAAAAAGCGTTGGTGATATAAACAATGGTCCGAGATGTCCTGAAGCAAGCCCGGGTGTCGGTTCATCAGTGCATTCGCCTTCTGGGAAAGATGGTGGCCTCTTACAAGGCTCTGCAGTCCGGGAGGTTTCATGCTCGGTCCTTCCAACTAGATCTCCTGGACAAGTGGTCGGGATCCCATCTACACATGCACCAGAGAATATGTCTGTCGCCAAAGGCCAGGATTTCACTCCTCTGGTGGCTGCAATTACCTTACCTTCTGGAGGACCGCAGGTTCGGGATTCAGGACTGGATCCTTCTAACCACGGATGCAAATCTCCGGGGCTGGGGCGCAGTCACTCAAGGGGAACCCTTCCAAGGAAGGTGGTCAAGTCTGGAAGCTGGCCTGCCAATAAACATTCTGGAACTAAGAGCCGTCTACAACGGTCTTCTCCAAGCAGCCCCTCTTCTGAGAAATCGGGCCATTCAAGTGCAGTAGTACAATGTAACGACAGTGGCTTACATAAACCGACAGGGCGGAATGAAGAGCAGAGCTGCAACGTCAGAGGTAACAAGGATCATCCTCTGAGCAGAAAAACACGCGTTGGCGCTGTCAGCAATCTTCATTCTGGGAGTAGACAACTGGGTAGCGGACTTCCTCAGCAGACACGATCTCCATCCAGGAGAGTGGGGTCTCCATCCAGAGGTGTTCAAGGAGGTAACAGATCTTTGGGGCGTACCCCAGATCGACATGATGGCCTCTCACCTCAACAAGAAGCTTCGGCGGTATTGTTCCAGGTCGAGGGACCCGCAAGCAGTGGCGGTGGTCGTCCTTGTGACTTCGTGGGTGTTCCAGCTGGTGTACGTGTTTCCTCCACTTCCACTCATTCCTAGAGTTCTCAAACTCATAAGAAGAACAAGAGTTCGGGCAATCCTCATTGCTCCGGACTGGCCAAGAAGGGCTTGGGATGCGGATCTTCTGGATCTACTGCTAGAAGAGCCGAGGCCTCTTCCTCTTCGGGAGGACCTGCTGCCACAGGGGCCGTTCGCCTATCAAGACTTACCACGGCTACCTTTGATGGCATGGAGGTTGAACGCCAGATTCTAGCTCAGAAGGGCATTCTGAACAAGGTTATTCCTACCCTGATACAGGCTAGGAAAGGCATTATTATCATATTTGGAAAAAATATGTATCTTGGTGTGAGTCCAAAAAGTTTCCTTCTGTGGAGTTTCAACTGGGACGTTTTCTCCTCATCCTGCAAGCAGGTGTGATATGGGCCTGAGGTTAGGATCCATAAAGGTCCAAATACGGCCCTATCCATTTTCTTCCACAAACAGTTGGCTGCCAACCCTGAGGTTCAGACTTTTTTGAAGGGAGTTCTGCACATCCAACCTCCCTTTGTACCGCCTATGGCACCCCGGGATCTTAACGTGGTGTTGCAGTTCCTCCAGTTGGACTGGTTTGAACCTCTACAGGAGGTTGAGGTCAAGTTTCTCACATGGAAGGCTGTCACTTTGTTGGCCTTAGCTTCTGCTAGACGTGAGTCGGAGTTGGGGGCTTTGTCATGTAAAAGCCCATACTTGATCTTCCATGAAGATACAGCTGAGCTTCGGACATGTCAGCAGTTTCTTCCGAAGGTTGTGTCGGCTTTTCAGATCAACCAACCTATTGTGGTACCAGTTGCGACTTACTCCTCAATTTCATCAAAGTCCTTAGATGTTGTAGGGGCTCTAAAGATCTATGTGAGGAGGACTGCTCGTCACAGAAAATCGGACTCTCTGTTTGTCCTGTATGATCCCAAGAAAATTGGGTGTCCTGCTTCTAAGCAGACGATCTCTCACTGGATCAGGTTCACTATCCAGCATGCGTATTCTACAGCAGGCTTGCCGTGTCCTACATCTGTTAAGGCCCACTCTACTCGTAAGGTGGGTTCTTCCTGGATGGCTGCCCGGGGTGTCTCGGCATTTCAACTCTGCTGAGCAGCTACTTGGTCGGAGTCAAACACGTTTGCTAAGTTCTACAAGTTCGATACTTTGGCCTCTGAGGACCTAAAGTTTGGTCAAGCAGTTCTGAAGGAGCCTCCACGCTCTCCCTCCTGTTCTGGGAGCCTTGGTACATCCCCATCGTACTAATGTGGACCACAGCATCCTCTAGGACGTAAGAGAAAATAGGATTTTAATTACCTACCGGTAAATCCTTTTCTCGTAGTCCACAGATGATGCTGGGCGCCCGCCCAGCGCTTCGTGATCCTGCAGTGGTTATTTGGTTCAGTACTGCTTAGTTCTGGGTTAAGTACTGTTTTGTTACTTGGTAAGTAATCTTGTTCAGCCGTTGCTGATGTTTTCAAGCTAGTTAGCTTGGGTTGCCTTGTGTGTGAGCTGGTGTGAATCTCTATCTGTGTAATCCTTCTCTCGAAGATGTCCATCTCCTCGGGCACAGTTTCTAGACTGGGTCTGGTAGGAGGGGCATAGAGGGAGGAGCCAGCCCACACTCTCAAACGCTTAAGGTGCCAATGGCTCCTAGTGGACCCATCTATACCCCATGGTACTAATGTGGACCCCAGCATTCCCTACGGACTACGAGAAAAGGATTTACCGGTAGGTAATTAAAATCCTATTTTTACAGGGTTTGCCCTGTGTGGTGTAGAAGTACTCTCTCCTGTGCAGCATTTTGTTATATAACTCCAGAAAAATAATGGAGTACAAAAATTGCGAGGATAAAATAGGGAAAGATCAAGAACCACTTGCTCTACTGCTGTTGCCGCTGCTGCTGTTGTTGCTGCTGGGAGTCGATCATCATCCCAGAGGGAAAATCAGAATACCACTTCTACTACTTCAACTATCCAACAGTACAACAGTACTTTGCAAGGAAGATGAAATATGACAGAAATCATCCTTTTACAAAGCAGATAACTGAGGCCTTGACAGCTATGTTGGTGTTAGATGTGCGTCCGGTATCTGCCATTAGTGCAGTGGGACTGCAGTGCCAACCCTAGCTGGGCAGGTGTTTGTGCCGCACACTTGTGTCGCTTAGCTTAGTCATACAGCTACCTCATTGCGCCTCTTTTACTTCTTTGCATAATGTGCTGTTTGGGGACTAGTTTTTTTCAAGTGCCATCCTGTCTGCCACTGCAGTGCCACTCCAGGATGGGCCAGGTGTTTAAGCTAAGCGACACAAGTATGCGGCACAGTCATACAACTACCTTGGTGCAACTTTTAGGCCAAAAAACCATATTGTGAGGTGTGAGGTGTTCAGAATAGACTGGAAATTAGTGAAAATGAATGTTATTGAGGTTAATAATGCCGTAGGATCAAAATTACCCCCAAATTTTGTGATTTTAGCTATTTTTATGTTTTTTTTCAAAAATCATCCAGATCCAAAACCAAAACCCAAAACGGTGGTTTTCGCAAAACCAATTCAGGTCCAAAACACGAGCGAGGATCCAGATCCAAAACCAAAACACGAAAAGCGTCCGCCGCACATCTCTACATAAATGAGGTGTTATCAAGGGAAGTGTGCTGTCCTATACTCACTCCACACCACCCATTTTGTGACTTGCCTAGAATTTCTTGGGTCAAAGGTCACACCTGCAATCTCGAATTAGAAATGTGATTGGACAGCAGCTTTAATGGCAGAGATCGTAGGAATCACAGGGATGCACCAGTTACATGCCAGAAGTAACTTTGCGGCAGCCAGGATGTGGCCCAATACATATTGAGCTTGTGGGAGAATAATCAGGGGGATAAGTGTAGGAGGCCAGTGTAGGTTGGGGAGACACCAGAAAACCAACAATCCTAGAAATGAGACTAAAAACTTGACACCAGGGAGCAGAAAGAAAAGGGCATGCCCAAAACACGTGAATGAGCGTGCCTGCTTTACCACACAATCACCAGTAGTCATTGGGGGTAGTTGGCCAGATAGAGTGTAGAAGGGCAGGGGTCAAGTATTGGTGATGTACCAATTTATAAAGCTGCTCTGTGTGTGATACACATTTAGACACATGGAAGCAAGAGTTAAATACCAAGCACTATTCCTCATCCATAAGAGTACAATTCAGGTCAGATTCCAATTTTACTTGAGTCCTAAGTTTCACTGGATGCAGGGGGCAATTGAGGAGGGAATACCATCTGGACACTGTACCTCTATGGTCTGCTTTCATAATTAAGGCATGGATGTACTTGGGGATCGGTAGCACTCTGCTATGAGGCAGGGTTACACTCTGAAGCCAGTGTCAGAGCTCAATGTATTTATAAAAGTCTCTGTTGGGGAGGGAAAACCTAGATTGGAGTTGTAAGACATCAAAATACCCCCCTTGGTTACCTCTTGAAGGGTCCTAGCCCCTTGGGAAGTCCACAGGTGGAATGACAGATCCAGGCTGCCACTCCATCTAATGAAAAATCTAGCGGAGGGAGAGAGAGTTCAGGTAATAAAACCACCAAAGCAAGCCAGGATTTATGAGCAGATTGAACCACAACTGATCTCGAGACTAAGATCGAACCCTCTGAAATAGGTATTCCTAAAACACTAGTCCGGGAGAGACTAAGAAAAAATAAGAATTTACTTACCGATAATTCTATTTCTCATAGTCCGTAG
The DNA here is from genome assembly GCF_028390025.1 of Pseudophryne corroboree. NCBI lineage: Eukaryota > Metazoa > Chordata > Amphibia > Anura > Myobatrachidae > Pseudophryne > Pseudophryne corroboree. Next base: position 133,471,301 of record NC_086451.1, read on the forward strand.
TGGATGCTGGGGACTCCGTCAGGACCATGGGGAATAGCGGCTCCGCAGGAGACAGGGCACAAAAGTAAAAGCTTTAGGATCAGGTGGTGTGCACTGGCTCCTCCCCCTATGACCCTCCTCCAAGCCTCAGTTAGGATACTGTGCCCGGACGAGCGTACACAATAAGGAAGGATTTTGAATCCCGGGTAAGACTCATACCAGCCACACCAATCACACTGTACAACCTGTGATCTGAACCCAGGTAACAGCATGATAACAGCGGAGCCTCTGAAAAGATGGCTCACAACAATAATAACCCGATTTTTGTAACAATAACTATGTACAAGTATTGCAGACAATCCGCACTTGGGATGGGCGCCCAGCATCCACTACGGACTATGAGAAATAGAATTATCGGTAAGTAAATTCTTATTTTCTCTGACGTCCTAAGTGGATGCTGGGGACTCCGTCAGGACCATGGGGATTATACCAAAGCTCCCAAATGGGCGGGAGAGTGCGGATGACTCTGCAGCACCGAGTGAGAGAACTCCAGGTCCTCCTCAGCCAGGGTGTGTCCCTGACCAAGTAGCAGCTCGGCAAAGTTGTAAAGCCGAGACCCCTCGGGCAGCCGCCCAAGATGAGCCCACCTTCCTTGTGGAATGGGCATTTACATATTTTGGCTGTGGCAGACCTGCCACAGAATGTGCAAGCTGAATTGTACTACACATCCAACTAGCAATCGTCTGCTTAGAAGCAAGAGCACCCAGTTTGTTGGGTGCATACAGGATAACAGCAAGTCAGTTTTCCTGACTCCAGCCGTCCTGGAAACCTATATTTTCAGGGCCCTGACAACATCTAGCAACTTGGAGTCCTCCAAGTCCCTAGTAGCCGCAGGTACCACAATATGCTGGTTCAGGTGAAACGCTGACACCACCTTAGGGAGAAACTGGGGACGAGTCCGCAGCTCTGCACTGTCCGAATGGACAATCAGATATGGGCTTTTGTGAGACAAAGCCAACATCATGGTCACTTCCCATGTGAGATATTTCAAATCCACAGATTTGAGCGGTTTAAACCAATGTGATTTGAGGAATCCCAGAACTACGTTGAGATCCCACAGTGCCACTGGAGGCACAAAAGGGGGTTGTATATGCAGTACTCCCTTGACAAACTTCTGGACTTCAGGAACTGAAGCCAATTCTTTCTGGAAGAAAATCGACAGGGCCGAAATTTGAACCTTAATGGACCCCAATTTGAGGCCCATAGACACTCCTGTTTGCAGGAAATGCAGGAATCGACCAAGTTGAAATTTCTTCGTGGGGCCTTCCTGGCCTCACACCACGCAACATATTTTCGCCACATGTGGTGATAATGTTGTGCGGTCACCTCCTTCCTGGCTTTGACCAGGGTAGGAATGACCTCTTCCGGAATGCCTTTTTCCCTTAGGATCCGGCGTTCAACCACCATGCCGTCAAACGCAGCCGCGGTAAGTCTTGGAACAGACATGGTACTTGCTGAAGCAAGTCCCTTCTTAGCGGCAGAGGCCATGAGTCCTCTGTGAGCATCTCTTGAAGTTCCGGGTACCAAGTCCTTCTTGGCCAATCCGGAGCCACGAGTATAGTTCTTACTCCTCTACGTCTTATAATTCTCAGTACCTTAGGTATGAGAAGCAGAGGAGGGAACACATACACCGACTGGTACACCCACGGTGTTACCAGAACGTCCACAGCTATTGCCTGAGGGTCTCTTGACCTGGCGCAATACCTGTCCAGTTTTTTGTTCAAGCGGGACGCCATCATGTCCACCTTTGGTCTTTCCCAACGGTTCACAATCATGTGGAAGACTTCCCGATGAAGTCCCCACTCTCCCGGGTGGAGGTCGTGCTGAGGAAGTCTGCTTCCCAGTTGTCCACTCCCGGAATGAACACTGCTGACAGTGCTATCACATGATTTTCCGCCCAGCGAAGAATCCTTGCAGTTTCTGCCATTGCCCTCCTGCTTCTTGTGCCGCCCTGTCTGTTTACGTGGGCGACTGCCGTGATGTTGTCCCACTGGATCAATACCGGCTGACCTTGAAGCAGAGGTCTTGCTAAGCTTAGAGCATTGTAAATTGTTCTTAGCTCCAGTATATTTATGTGGAGAGAAGTCTCCAGACTTGATCACACTCCCTGGAAAAAAATTTTTCCTTGTGTGACTGCTCCCCAGCCTTTCAGGCTGGCATCCGTGGTCACCAGGACCCAGTCCTGAATGCCGAATCTGTGGCCCTTTAGTAGATGAGCACTCTGCAGCCACCACAGAAGAGACACCCTTGTCCTTGGAGACAGGGTTATCCGCTGATGCATCTGAAGATGCGATCCGGACCATTTTCCCAGCAGATCCCACTGAAAAGTTCTTGCGTGGAATCTGCCGAATGGAATCGCTTCGTAAGAAGCCACCATTTTTCCCAGGACCCTTGTGCATTGATGCACTGACACTTGGCCTGGTTTTAGGAGGTTCCTGACTAGCTCGGATAACTCCCTGGCTTTCTCCTCCGGGAGAAACACCTTTTTCTGGACTGTGTCCAGAATCATCCCTAGGAACAGCAGACGTGTCGTCGGAGACAGCTGCGATTTTGGAATATTTAGAATCCACCCGTGCTGTCGTAGAACTACTTGAGATAGTGCTACTCCGAACTCCAACTGTTCTCTGGACCTTGCCCTTATCAGGAGATCGTCCAAGTAAGGGATAATTAAGACGCCTTTTCTTTAAAGAAGAATCATCATTTCGGCCATTACCTTGGTAAAGACCCGGGTTGCCGTGGACAATCCAAACGGCAGCGTCTGAAACTGATAGTGACAGTTTTGTACCACGAACCTGAGGTACCCTTGGTGAGAAGGGCAAATTGGGACATGGAGGTAAGCATCCTTGATGTCCAGGGACACATATAGTCCCCTTCTTTCTGGTTCGCTATCACTGCTCTGAGTGACTCCATCTTGATTTGAACCTTTGTATGTAAGTGTTCAAATATTTCAGATTTAGAATAGGTCTCACCGAGCCGTCTGGCTTCAGTACCACAATATAGTGTGGAATAATACCCCTTTCCTTGTTGTAGGAGGGGTACTTTGATTATCACCTGCTGGGAATACAGCTTGTGAATTGTTTCCAATACTGCCTCCCTGTCGGAGGGAGACGTTGGTAAAGCAAACTTCAGGAACCTGCGAGGGGGAGACGTCTCGAATTTCCAATCTGTAGCCCTGGGATACTACTTGTAGGATCCAGGGGTCCACTTGCGAGTAAGCCCACTGCGTGCTGAAACTCTTGAGACGACCCCCCACCGCACCTGTTTGTACGGCCCCAGCGTCATGCTGAGGACTTGGCAGAAGCGGTGGAAGGCTTCTGTTCCTGGGAATGGGCTGCCTGCTGCAGTCTTCTTCCCTTATGGGGACGAAAGGACTGAGGCTGAAAAGACGATGTCTTTTTCTGCTGAGATGTGACTTGGGGTAAAAAGGTGGATTTTCCAGCTGTTGCCGTGGCCACCAGATCCGATGGACCGACCCCAAATAACTCCTCCCCTTTATACGGCAATACTTCCATGTGCCGTTTGGAATCTGCATCACCTGACCACTGTCGTGTCCATAAACATCTTCTGGCAGATATGGACATCGCACTTACTCTTGATGCCAGAGTGCAAATATCCCTCTGTGCATCTCGCATATATAGAAATGCATCCTTTATAGTCAATAAAATACTGTCCCTGTCAAGGGTATCAATATTTCCAGTCAGGGAATCCGACCAAGCCACCCCAGCGCTGCCCATCCAGGCTGAGGCGATCGCTGGTCGCAGTATAACACCAGTATGTGTGTATATACTTTTTAGGATATTTTCCAGCCTCCTATCAGTTGGCTCCTTGAGGGCGGCCGTATCTGGAGACGGTAACGCCACTTGTTTTGATAAGCGTGTGAGCGCCTTATCCACCCTAAGGGGTGTTTCCCAACGCGCCATAACTTCTGGCGGGAAAGGGTATACCGCCAATAATTTTCTATCGGGGGAAACCCACGCATCATCACACACTTCATTTAATTTATCTGATTCAGGAAAAACCACATGTAGTTTTTTCACACTCCACATAATACCCTTTTTTGTGGTACTTGTAGTATCAGAAATATGTAACATCTCCTTCATTGCCCTTAACAAGTAACGTGTGGCCCTAAAGGAAAATACGTTTGTTTCTTCACCGTCGACACTGGAGTCAGTGTCCGTGTCTGTGTCTGTGTCGACCGACTGAGGTAAAAGGACGTTTTAACGCCCCTGACGGTGTTTGAGACGCCTGGACAGGTACTAATTGGTTTGCCGGCCGTCTCATGTCGTCAACCGACCTTGCAGCGTGTTGACATTATCACGTAATTCCTTAAATAAGCCATCCATTCCGGTGTCGACTCCCTAGAGAGTGACATCACCATTACAGGCAATTGCTCCGCCTCCTCACCAACATCGTCCTCATACATGTCGACACACACGTACCGACACACAGCACACACACAGGGAATGCTCTGATAGAGGACAGGACCCCACTAGCCCTTTGGGGAGACAGAGGGAGAGTTTGCCAGCACACACCAAAAACGCTATAATTATACAGGGACAACCTTTATATAAGTGTTTTTCCCTTATAGCATTTTATTATATATATACATATCGCCAAATAAGTGCCCCCCCTCTCTGTTTTAACCCTGTTTCTGTAGTGCAGTGCAGGGGAGAGCCTGGGAGCCTTCCCACCAGCATTTCTGTGAGGGAAAATGGCGCTGTGTGCTGAGGAGAATAGGCCCCGCCCCCTTTTCGGCGGGCTTCTTCTCCCGTTTTTCTGAGACCTGGCAGGGGTTAAATACATCCATATAGCCCCCAGGGGCTATATGTGATGTATTTTTAGCCAGAATAATGGTACTATCATTGCTGCCCAGGGCGCCCCCCCCAGCGCCCTGCACCCTCAGTGACCGCTGCTATGAAGTGTGCTGACAACAATGGCGCACAGCTGCAGTGCTGTGCGCTACCTTATGAAGACTGAAAAGTCTTCTGCCGCCGGTTTCTGGACCTCTTCACTTTTCGGCATCTGCAAGGGGGTCGGCGGCGCGGCTCCGGGACGAACCCCAGGGTGAGACCTGTGTTCCGACTCCCTCTGGAGCTAATGGTGTCCAGTAGCCTAAGAAGCCAATCCATCCTGCACGCAGGTGAGTTCACTTCTCTCCCCTAAGTCCCTCGATGCAGTGAGCCTGTTGCCAGCAGGACTCACTGAAAATAAAAAAACCTAACAAAACTTTTACTCTAAGCAGCTCTTTAGGAGAGCCACCTAGATTGCACCCTTCTCGGCCGGGCACAAAAATCTAACTGAGGCTTGGAGGAGGGTCATAGGGGGAGGAGCCAGTGCACACCACCTGATCCTAAAGCTTTTACTTTTGTGCCCTGTCTCCTGCGGAGCCGCTATTCCCCATGGTCCTGACGGAGTCCCCAGCATCCACTTAGGACGTCAGAGAAATTAAGATTAATAAATCACCTGGTCCTGATGGACTTCACCCGAGGCTTCTTATGGAGCTTAGTTCACAACTAGCACGACCCCTATACTTGATTTTCAATAGTTCAATTAGATCAGACATGGTACCGAAGGATTGGCGTATAGCTGAGGTAGTGCCTTTATTTAAAAAGGGATCCAAAAATCTTCCGGAAAACTACAGACCAGTTAGTTTAACATCTATAGTGGGGAAAATATTGGAAGGAATTCTAAAGGTCGTCATACAGGAGTATCTAAAGTCCGCTAGGATTATTAGCAAGAACCAGCATGGGTTTGTGAGGGACAGGTCATGTCAGACTAACTTAATTAGCTTCTACGAGGAAGTGAGCAATAATCTTGATCAAGGAAAAGCAGTGCATGTGGTCTTCCTAGATTTTGCAAAAGCCTTCGATACAGTTCCTCACAGGAGACTGATAATCAAATTAAAGGAGATTGGTCTAGGAAAAATAATTTGCACATGGATAAGCAGCTGGTTAAATAGCAGGGTACAGCGAGTAGTGGTCAACGGGAAGTCCTCAACCTGGTCGCAGTAGTCAGCGGAATACCACAAGGGTCCGTACTCGGACCACTACTGTTCAACATATTTATCAATGACCTAGAAATAGGTCTGGAAAGCACAGTGTCAATCTTTGCAGATGATACTAAACTGTGTAAGGTAATTAATTCAGAATTGGATGTGGAGTCCTTGCAGAATGAGCTATCTAAACTTGAACTCTGGGCGTCTAAATGGAAAATGAGGTTCAATACAGACAAATGCAAGGTTATGCATTTTGGGACTAGAAACAAACTTGCATCCTACATATTAAATGGGGAACGCCTAGGGGAAACAGAGTTGGAAAAAGATTTGGGGTATTCATTGATAATAGGCTTAATAACCGTACACAATGTCAAAACGCAGTAAAGAAGGCAAGTAAGGTGCTAGCGTGCATAAAAAGGGGAATTGAGACAAGGGACTTGGATGTAATCATGCCGCTGTATAAGGCATTCATACGTCCGCACTGGAATATTGTGTTAAGTTTTGGGCACCATTGTATAAAAAAAACCATCAGTGAACTCGAAAGTGTTCAAAGGTGAGCTACTAAATTGATTAAAGGCCTAGAAGGACTGGACTATAAGGAAAGACTTACTAGGCTGAATATGTATACACTAGAAAAGAGGCGCCTAAGAGGAGATATTATTAATATCTTCAAATATGTAAAGGGACATCACAAAGAGTTATCAGAGGAATTATTTATTAAAAGAACACAGTTTAGGACAAGTGGGCACTCGCTGCGACTGGAGGAGAGAAAGTTCCGAACGCAACGGAGGAAAGGGTTCTTCACTGTTAGGGCAATCAGGATGTAGAATTCTCTGCCAGGGAAGGTGGTAATGGCGGACTCTGTAATTGAATTTGAAAAAGGAATGGATAAATTTCTGAATGAAAAAGCTATCCAAGGTTATAATACTTAAAATATCAACGTTGTTAATCCAGGGGTAACGTGAGTTATAGCAGCTAACTAGTCATAAAACATTATTTAGCAAGTATGTAGAATCATCACAACTTAAAGCAGGTTGAACACGATGGGCAATTTGCCTCTATTCAACCTCAAATACTATGTTACTATGTTACTAGATAGGGGAAAAGGAAAGAGCAGACCTCTTTCCAAGGAAACCCACGACTTGGGGGTATCCACCTCATACCATGCTCCCAGTGGGGCAACTAACTATACATGCCGCCTAGTATACATGTAAATCGGAAAAAGCCAATCCCCCTTTTGGTTTCAGTCAAGACATAATTTTACGGGCAAGTTTAGGTTTCTTGCCTTTCCACACATATTGTACAAACAAAGAGTTGGATTTGGTCAGTAAGGAGTTAGGCAGTAAAATAGGGATAGTCCTAAATAAGTATAGCAACTTAGGGAGCAAAACCATCTTCAGGGCTGCAATATGGCCTAACCACGAGATGTTGTATAACATCCATAAGTCAACATCGTTATTTTATTCAAAAGGGGTGGGTAGTTACATAAAATAAGGTCGGAGACCTTGGGAGGAATGTGGATGCTCAAGTATTTCAGGTAGTTTACTTGTCAGGCATAATCATATTGAGATTTCAAAATATGAAGCAGGACAGTAGGAAAATTGATTGGGAGAGCTTCTGTTTTGGAGCTATTAAGCTTGTAATATGAGACAGAGGAATAGTCCTGCAAGATTTTGTGGAGGGCCTAAAGGGAAGAAAAAGGTTCAGTAATGGTATGGAGAACCTCATCCGCGAAGAGATACACCTTATACATACTGGCAAACAGAGACGGACCTTTCACCTGGGGGTTGATATGAATAGAATCCGCCAAGGGTTCTATAGCTATGAAGAATGTTTCCTCATTCACATCAATCTCTGCCCCTAATGGATCTTAAAATGTATATTCCTTACCATACAAACACACACAAAGTCTAATTCAGTCAGCTGCCAATTAACCTTTCAGTATGTTTTTGGACTTGGGGAAAAACACATGAACACCGGGAGAATATACAAACTCCAAACAGTGCCCTGGTAGAGAAACACATGGCCCCTATGTTGTGAAGCACCAGTGCTAAAGAGTCAAAACGCATTGGTGTATGAAGATGAGGTGATGTAATACACCTGATACCTGATATGTAGTGACTATATAGCACAAAAACAACAACAACTACTGAACACACTGGGACTGCCAATTAACAATTTATTTGTGATAGGTGCAAAACAGCTTATACCGGTACTGTGATGTTAGTAAGGGAGTGTTTACAAATATTAAGCATTCTAATACACTAACATGTGTAAGCCTGAATCTTCAGTGATGGTCCCTAGGACCAGGGGGATGCTGGGAAGTGGGTGGTCCAGTGTGCAGTGTGTCTGGAGTTGGTGATGGAATAAACAGCACAGCAGTGAACTCACATGTCTCTGTGTCCTGATGACTGCATTTACAAACATATGAACAAAACATGGTGTCAGAAGAATTTTAACTTGGACTGCTAGTGCTCTCAGAGTGTGAAATAATCCTGCAGCAGTCTGTAAGGCTGTGATACTCGGTGTCTGCAAAGCCTGCCGTGTGCTCCTCTCTTCAAACAGTGAGTAACAATGGATAAACTAGCTCCTCCAACCGGCATGCTGATGTCTGGTAACTTGTCTGAAAACTGGAAAAGATTTAAGCAAAGGTTTAATATATATCTTGCTGCATGTGGAGCTGATACAGAGGCTGACAAAACGAAGGCATCCATTTTCCTCCATATGATAGGAGAGGATGTGCTGGACATTTATAATAGTTTTCAGTTTGATGAGGGGCAGAATATGGTGCTATCTTCTATAATGCAAAAGTTTGAAGATTACTTTGTGCCAAGGAAAAATGTGACATATGAAAGATATAAGTTTTTCACATGTGATCAGAAGGCTGTAGATGGATTTGATCAGTATGTTACAGAGCTGCAATAACTCAGTAAAACCTGTGAGTTTGGTGATTTAAAGGATTCACTGATTAGAGATCGTATTGTCTGTGGAATACCTGATAATGGACTCAGAGAGAGATTGTTGAGAGAGCAAGACCTAACACTAGAAAAGGCTATGTGCAGATCTGCAGAAATAACTAGTTTTCAAGCCAAAAAGTTACACAAGGAAGTTGATGCTGCTGTCCATGTAGTGCAGAGCACAGAGCCAAGCAAACCTCCATTCTCAAGAATGAAGCAGTCTAAGCCACAGTCTAATAAGGAAATGTGTAGTAGATGTGGAAATGCTCACAATCCTAAAATGTGCCCTGCTTATGGTAAAACCTGCATGAAATGTGGTAGACTTAATCATTTTGCCAAATGCTGTAAAATGAAAAAGGGAAACAAGCAATGTGCATGCTGTTAAACAAACAGAGGAATTCTTTGTGGATTGCATTGAACTTTGCCGTGCAGAAAAGAAAGAATGGATTGTCCCTTTAACTGTGAACGAGATTGTCATTCCCTTTAAGCTTGATACTGGCGCACAGGTGAATTTAATATCGTTTCAAGACTATAAGACTTTTAGAGTAAAACCTAAAATTCTTCCAGCCAAAGTGAAAGTTACAGGGTACACCGGGGAGGAAATTCCTGTGAAAGGTACATGCTTAGTGACACTGAAATATAAGGGACAACAGTTTAAAACATCTCTACTGATTGTGGATAAAAATGTGCAACCGATTCTAGGATTAAGTTCCTGTGAGAAACTAAGCTTGCTAAATAAAGTTTTTATGGTGACATCACAAGTAGAAGATGACTGCAAATCGATGTTTACAGAATACAGAGACTTGTTTGAAGGTCTAGGTTGTTTTCCTGTAGAGCATAAAATAAATATAGACACGCAAGTTTCTTCAGTGATACACCCCTGTAGAAAAGTGCCATTTGCGCTGAGAGAAAAAATAAGAATTTACTCACCGGTAATTCTATTTCTCGTAGTCCGTAGTGGATGCTGGGACTCCGTAAGGACCATGGGGAATAGCGGCTCCGCAGGAGACTGGGCACAACTATAAAGAAAGCTTTAGGTCTAACTGGTGTGCACTGGCTCCTCCCACTATGACCCTCCTCCAGACTTCAGTTAGGATACTGTGCCCGGAAGAGCTGACACAAGAAGGAAGGATTTTGAATCCCGGGTAAGACTCATACCAGCCACACCAATCACACCGTATAACTCGTGATACAATACCCAGTTAACAGTATGATAACAACTGAGCCTCTCAACAGATGGCTCAGCAATAACCCTTTAGTTAAGCAATAACTATATACAAGTATTGCAGACAATCCGCACTTGGGATGGGCGCCCAGCATCCACTACGGACTACGAGAAATAGAATTACCGGTGAGTAAATTCTTATTTTCTCTGACGTCCTAAGTGGATGCTGGGACTCCGTAAGGACCATGGGGATTATACCAAAGCTCCCAAACGGGCGGGAGAGTGCGGATGACTCTGCAGCACCGAATGGGCAAACTCTAGGTCCTCCTCAGCCAGGGTGTCAAACTTGTAGAATTTTGCAAATGTGTTTGACCCCGACCAAGTAGCTGCTCGGCAAAGTTGAAGAGCCGAGACCCCTCGGGCAGCCGCCCAAGAAGAGCCCACCTTCCTCGTGGAATGGGCTTTCACTGATTTAGGATGCGGCAGTCCAGCCGCAGAATGTGCAAGCTGAATCGTACCACAGATCCAGCGAGCAATAGTCTGCTTAGAAGCAGGTGCACCCAACTTGTTGGGCGCAAACAGGATAAATAGCGAGTCAGTCTTTCTGACTCCAGCTGTCCTGGAAACATATATTTTCAGGGCCCTGACTACGTCCAACCACTTGGAAGCCTCCAAGTCTTTTGTAGCCGCAGGCACCACGATAGGTTGGTTCAGATGAAATGCTGATACCACTTTAGGGAGAAACTGGGGACGAGTCCTCAATTCTGCCCTATCCATATGGAAAATCAGATAAGGGCTTTTACATGACAAAGCCGCCAATTCTGATACACGCCTAGCCGAAGCCAAGGCCAACAACATGACCACTTTCCACGTGAGATATTTCAAATCCACGGTCTTAAGTGGCTCAAACCAATGTGACTTTAGGAAATCCAATACCACGTTGAGATCCCAAGGTGTCACTGGAGGCACAAAAGGGGGCTGAATATGCAGCACTCCCTTAACAAAAGTTTGAACTTCAGGTAGTGAAGCCAGTTCTCTCTGGAAGAAAATCGATAGAGCCGAAATCTGGACCTTAATGGAACCCAATTTTAGGCCCATAGTCACCCCTGACTGTAGAAAGTGCAGGAAATGGCCCAGCTGAAATTCTTCCGTTGGGGCCTTCCTGGCCTCACACCACGCAACATATTTTCGCCATATGCGGTGATAATGGTTTGCGGTTACTTCTTTCCTAGCTTTAATCAGCGTAGGAATGACTTCCTCCGGAATGCCCTTTTCCTTCAGGATCCGGTGTTCAACCGCCATGCCGTCAAACGCAGCCGCGGTAAGTCTTGGAACAGACAGGGCCCCTGCTGCAGCAGGTCCTGTCTGAGCGGCAGAGGCCATGGGTCCTCTGAGATCATTTCTTGAAGTTCCGGGTACCAAGCTCTTCTTGGCCAATCCGGAACAATGAGTATAGTTCTTACTCCTCTTCTCCTTATTATCCTCAGTACCTTTGGTATGAGAGGAAGAGGAGGGAACACATAAACCGACCGGTACACCCACGGTGTCACTAGAGTGTCCACAGCTATCGCCTGCGGGTCTCTTGACCTGGCGCAATACTTTTTTAGCTTTTTGTTTAGGCGGGACGCCATCATGTCCACCTGTGGCCTTTCCCAACGGTTTACAATCAGTTGGAAGACTTCTGGATGAAGTCCCCACTCTCCCGGGTGGAGGTCGTGCCTGCTGAGGAAGTCTGCTTCCCAGTTGTCCACTCCCAGAATGAACACTGCTGACAGCGCTAACACGTGATTTTCTGCCCATCGGAGAATCCTTGTGGCTTCTGCCATCGCCGTCCTGCTTCTCGTGCCGCCCTGTCGGTTTACATGGGCGACCGCCGTGATGTTGTCTGACTGGATCAGTACCGGCTGGTTTTGAAGCAGGGGTTTTGCCTGACTTAGGGCATTGTAAATGGCCCTTAGTTCCAGAATATTTATGTGCAGGGAAGTCTCCTGACTTGACCATAGTCCTTGGAAGTTTCTTCCCTGTGTGACTGCCCCCCAGCCTCGAAGGCTGGCATCCGAATCTGCGGCCCTCTTGAAGATGAGCACTCTGCAGCCACCACAGCAGAGACACCCTTGTCCTTGGAGACAGGGTTATCAGACGATGCATCTGAAGATGCGATCCGGACCACTTGTCCAACAGGTCCCACTGAAAGGTTCTTGCATGAAACCTGCCGAATGGAATCGCTTCGTAGGAAGCTACCATTTTTCCCAGGATCCACGTGCAGTGATGCACCGACACCTGTTTTGGTTTTAGGAGGCCTCTGACTAGAGATGACAGCTCCTTGGCCTTCTCCTCCGGGAGAAACACTTTTCTCTGTTCTGTGTCCAGAACCATCCCCAGGAACAGTAGACGTGTCGTAGGGACCAGCTGTGACTTTGGAATGTTTAGAATCCAGCCGTGCTGTTGTAGCACTTCCCGAGATAGTGCTACCCCGACCAACAACTGTTCTCTGGACCTCGCCTTTATCAGGAGATCGTCCAAGTATGGGATAATTAAAACTCCCTTCTTTCGAAGGAGTATCATCATTTTGGCCATTACCTTGGTAAAGACCCTCGGAGCCATGGATAGACCGAACGGCAACGTCTGGAATTGGTAATGACAATCCTGTACCACAAATCTGAGGTACTCCTGGTGAGGATGGTAAATGGGGACATGCAGGTAAGCATCCTTGATGTCCAGTGATACCATGTAATCCCCCTCGTCCAGGCATGCAATAACCGCCCTGAGCGATTCCATTTTGAACTTGAATTTTTTTATATATGTGTTCAAGGATTTCAAATTTAAAATGGGTCTCACCGAACCGTCCGGTTTCGGTACCACAAACATTGTGGAATAGTAACCCCTTCCTTGTTGAAGTAGGGGCACCTTTACTATCACTTGTTGTGAATACAGCTTGTGAATTGCCTGTAACACTGCCTCCCTGCCTGAGGGAGTGGTTGGCAAGGCAGATTTGAGGAAACGGCGGGGGGGAGACGTCTCGAATTCCAGCTTGTACCCCTGAGATACTACTTGAAGGATCCAGGGATCCACCCGTGAGCGAGCCCACTGATTGCTGAAATATTTGAGACGGGCCCCCACCGTACCTGGCTCCGCCTGTGAAGCCCCAGCGTCATGCTGTGGACTTAGAGGAAGCGGGGGAGGACTTTTGCTCCTGGGAACTGGCTGTATGCTGCAGCTTCTTTCCCCTACCTCTGCCTCTGGGCAGAAAGGACGCGCCTTTAACCCGCTTGCCCCTATTGGGCCGAAAGGACTGTACCTGATAATACGGTGCTTTCTTTGGTTGTGAGGGAACATGGGGTAAAAATGTAGACTTCCCAGCTGTCGCTGTGGAAACGAGATCCGAGAGACCATCCCCGAACAACTCCTCACCCTTATAAGGCAGAACTTCCATGTGTCGTTTGGAATCTGCATCTCCTGTCCACTGCCGAGTCCATAACCCTCTCCTGGCAGAAATGGACATTGCACTAATTTTGGATGCCAGCCGGCAAATATCCCTCTGTGCATCCCTCATGTATAAAAGTGCGTCTTTTATATGCTCTACGTTTAGCAATATAGTGTCCCTGTCTAGGGTATCTATATTTTCTGACAGGGAATCTGACCACGCAGCAGCAGCACTGCACATCCAGGCTGAAGCAATAGCCGGTCTCAGTATAACACCTGTGTGTGTATATATAGATTTCAGGATAGCCTCCTGCTTTCTATCAGCAGATTCCTTCAGGGCGGCCGTATCCGGAGACGGTAGTGCCACCTTCTTTGACAAGCGTGTGAGCGCTTTATCCACCCTAGGGGATGTTTCCCAGCGTGACCTATCCTCTGGCGGGAAAGGGTACGTCATTAGTAACCTCTTAGAAATTACCAGCTTTTTATCAGGGGAAGCCCACGCTTCTTCACACACTTCATTTAACTCTTCAGATGGAGGAAAAGCTACTGGTAGTTTTTTCTCTCCAAACATAATACCCTTTTTTGTGGTACCGGGGGTAACATCAGAAATGTGCAACACATTTTTCATTGCCTCAATCATGTAACGTGTGGCCCTACTGGAAGTTACATTAGTCTCATCGTCGTCGACACTGGAGTCAGTATCCGTGTCGACATCTGTGTCTGTCATCTGAGGTAGCGGGCGTTTTAGAGCCCCTGATGACTTTTGAGACGCCTGGGCAGGCACAGGCTGAGAAGCCGGCTGTCCCACATTAGGTATGTCGTCAAACCTTTTATGCAAGGAGTCGACACTGTCGCGTAATTCCTTCCACAGCACCATCCACTCAGGTGTCGACCCCGCAGGGGGTGACATCACGTTTACAGGCATTTGCTCCGCCTCCACATAAGCCTCCTCATCAAACATGTCGACACAGCCGTACCGACACACCGCAAACACACAGGGAATGCTCTGACAGAGGACAGGACCCCACAAAGCCCTTTGGGGAGACAGAGAGAGAGTATGCCAGCACACACCAGAGCGCTATATAACACAGGGATCCCACTATAAATGAGTGTTTTCCCTTATAGCTGCTTTTTTATATATCATATATATATATCTATACTGCGCCTAAATTTAGTGCCCCCCCCTCTCTTTTTTACCCTTCTGTAGTGTTCAGACTGCAGGGGAGAGCCAGGGAGCTTCCTTCCAGCGGAGGTGTGAGGGAAAAATGGCGCCAGTGTGCTGAGGGAGATGGCCCCGCCCCTTTTTCGGCGGACTTTCTCCCGCTTTTTCTGGAATACTGGCAGGGGTAATTTTACATCTATATAGCCTCTAGGACTATATATGATGTATATTTGCCAGCCAAGGTGTCATATATTGCCCTCAGAGCGCCCCCCCCTAGCGCCCTGCACCCATCAGTGACCGGAGTGTGAGGTGTACATGAGGAGCAATGGCACACAGCTGCAGTGCTGTGCGCTACCTTGGTGAAGACCGAAGTCTTCTGCCGCCGATTTTCCGGACCTCTTCGTTGCTTCTGGCTCTGTAAGGGGGACGGCGGCGCGGCTCCGGGAACGAACACCAAGGTCAGGTCCTGCGGTCGATCCCTCTGGAGCTAATGGTGTCCAGTAGCCTAAGAAGCCCAAACTACCACCTGTTAGGTAGGTTTGCTTCTTCTCCCCTTAGTCCCTCGCTGCAGTGAGTCTGTTGCCAGCAGATCTCACTGTAAAATAAAAAACCTAAATATACTTTCTTTCTAGGAGCTCAGGAGAGCCCCTAGTGTGCATCCAGCTCAGCCGGGCACAAGATTCCAACTGAAGTCTGGAGGAGGGTCATAGTGGGAGGAGCCAGTGCACACCAGTTAGACCTAAAGCTTTCTTTATAGTTGTGCCCAGTCTCCTGCGGAGCCGCTATTCCCCATGGTCCTTACGAAGTCCCAGCATCCACTTAGGACGTCAGAGAAACTGAAACAAGAGTTAAATCGCATGGAAGCCTATGGTGTGATACAGAGAGTTGATGAGCCTACTGAATGGGTAAGCTCCTTAGTACTTGTTGAAAAGAAAAATGGACAACTCAGAATATGTCTAGACCCCAGAGATTTAAACAAAGCTATTAAACGAGAACATTTCAAACTACCAACCAGAGATGAAATCATGTTGCAATTTGCGGGAGCAAAATGGTTCAGTAAATTGGACGCATCTTAAGGATTTTGCCAAATGAAGCTAGATGAGGCCAGCTCAAAGCTTTATACATTTAATACACCAGAAGGTCGATACAGATTTCTTCGACTACCATATGGAATATTGTCTGCTCCAGAAGTATATCACAAAAAGACACACATGATTTTTGAACATATTCCAGGTGTTGAAACAACGATGGATGACATTATTGTCTGGGGATCTACAAAGGAAGAACATGATTCTAGATTGAGACAAGTAATGGAACTTGTCAAGAAAGTGAATCTAAAGCTAAACAAGGACAAATGTGAATTTGGCGTGAATACACTTGCCTTTATGGGCGACGTGGTCTTGGATCAAGGTGTAAAACCAGACCCAAGGAAAATATCAGCCATAGTGAACATGGAACGTCCTAACAACAAAGACGACGTCAGAAGATTCCTAGGAATGATTACTTACTTAGGAAAGTTTATTTCTTAACTCTCTGAATGAACAGCCTCTCTTAGATGGTTATTGGACAAAGATAACGAGTGGATGTGGTCACATGAACAAGAAGAAAGTTGGCAAAACTTGAAACAGATCATTACAGAGCAACCAGTGCTAAAACTCTTTGATCATGCGAAAAGAATAAGAATTTCAGCAGATGCTTCGCAATTTGGCCTAGGCTCAGTGCTGTTACAAGAACATGAGGATACATAGCAACCAGTAATCTATGCATCAAGAGCACTGACAAGTGCTGAAACAAGGTATGCTCAGATAGAAAAAGAACTTCTAGCGATCACATATGCATGTGAGCGATTTCATCAGTTTGTGTATGGTCAAACATTTACAGTGGAAACTGACCACAAGCCATTGGTAGCTATCATGACTAAATCATTACATGACTGTCCCATGAGAATTCAACGAATGCTTATCAGACTACAGAAATATGATGTACACTTGCTGTACTGTCCCGGCAAATACATATACATTGCTGATACACTTTCTCGTGCTGTGGACAAAAGTGAAGGTTCCAAAAGTCTGATGGATGAAGAGATAGAAGCCTATATTAATTTGATCGTAGCTTCTCTACCAGTGTCTCTTGCAAGACAAGAACAGATTAGGAAAGAAACTGAGACAGGTGACACAATGAAAGTGTTGAAAGATATAATTCTGAAAGGTTGGCCAGCAGAAAAACATGCGTGCCCGCTGTCTATCCATGATTATTGGATGTACCGCAGTGACCTTACAGTTGTCGATGGTATTATTTACAAAAGCAATAGGTTTGTCATACCTGCACGACTAAGAAAAACTATGCTGTGCAAGATACATGAAGGCCACTTAGGAGAAGAAAAATGTAAGCAGAGAGCGCGTGAAGTTATGTATTGGCCAAGAATGAACAAAGACATAGCACAGACTACAGCTACATGTGAATTATGTCTTACGTATAGACCGAAACAAGTCGAGCCACTGAGTCCTCACACAGTGCCAGAGAGACCGTACCAGAAAGTTGGCGCAGATTTGTTTGATTGCAATGGGAAAACGTACATTGTCGTGACTGATTATTACTCTGAGGTGAAGACACTACATACAACTACTAGTATAGCCGTAATCAATTGCATGAAGTCAATCTTTGCAAGGCATGGTGTTCCTATGGAAGTGTTCACTGACAATGGTCCTCAGTTTTCCAGTGCTGAATTTAGACAAGTTGCTGATGAGTGGGAATTTGTCCATACTACGTCAAGTCCCCACTATCCACGCTCAAATGGGTTGGTGGAAAGTTCAGTAAAAACTGTAAAGAGTCTCATGAAAAAAGCTCAAGAAGGTAAAGAAGATTTCTACAAAAGTCTTTTAATCTACCACAGTACACCTTTACAGAATGGACTTTCTCCTGCACAAATGCTGATGGGAAGGAGGATTAGAGCAAATCTCCCGATAATTTATGAACTGCTTAATACACATAACTCAGCGTTGGTCAGACTGAGTAAGGAACATCAACAGGCGAAACAGAAACTGTTCCATGACAGGCGAGCAAAAAGCTTATCTGATCTAAAATCGGGTGACCAAGTCCGTCTCAGAGATCATGAGAAAGGTATTTGGGGGCAGAAAGGTATTGTGCAAGCACAAGTAGCACCAAGATCTTATACTATACGTACAGAGCGTGGAACGGAAGTAAGAAGAAATCGGGTGGATTTTAGATCTCAACCTAACCATAATGAAGACAACATGACTGAAGAATACCCTTCATCTGACATGTATGATGATCCTGATAATGGTGAAAAAACCACGATTCTAGAAAGGTCCAACATGGTCGATGAAACACAGACTGTGTATGAAAGACCCAAAAGGGAAATACGCACACCTGAGAGACTCATTGAAACGTGTTAGATGATGTTCTTAATATGACATTGTTAATTGTTGCATTGAAGCGTACAGGGATTATCTTTAAAGAAAAGAGGATGTGATGTTAGTGTATTAGAATGCTTAATATTTGTAGACACTCCCTTACTAACATGTGTAAGCCTGAATATTCAGTGATGGTCCCTAGGACCAGGGGGATGCTGGGAAGTGGGTGGTCCAGTGTGCAGTGTGTCTGGAGTTGGTGATGGAATAAACAGCACAGCAGTGAACTCACATGTCTCTGTGTCCTGATGACTGGATTTACAAACATATGAACAAAACATGTACCTATGATAATTTTCTTCATTTTGAAGAAATGTGTTCCATTACATCTGTGTGTAGTGTAAGTACGAAGTATTCAATGTTACATCACATATAAGTATATTTGATATGCTGTTGAAAAAAAGATTACAGTATTCTGTTAAGTACTGTACAATCAATGGAGCAGGAAGACATTCTTTGTTCCCTTAGATGACCAACACATGAAAATGTCCTCTTTAGTTTTGAGGAAACCGTGAAAATAAGGAGTAATCAAGGAAAATGGGCTTTTAAAAATTGCTTTCAAACAGTGGAGCACAGGACTAGTGATATTTTTTCCATTTTGTTTACTTTTATGGGGGTGACGCTACCTCAAGTCTAGCAGATTCTGTAAAATTGCACAATAGAATTTAACAATATTTTTTTTACTTTTCAGAATGTGGGAGGTATTCTATTAGCCACAGTCATTTTCTGCACTGAAAAAAATTGGATTTTATTATAGCCTATTTTTCTCATACAAAACATTACCCATTTTTCGCATAAAAACATATACAGTATGATCAGCAAAAAGCCATGGACCTATGTGTATTCATGGCAGGGGTCGCGGAAAAAATGCTTTACTTATCATTGATTTGGTTTCATCCCTGAAAAGTGTCGGCTTCGGGGCTCATAGGATAACCCCAGGCAAGTCAATTAGCTTGCTGTTTGTTGTAATGCTTCCAAGGCTTATTCCACCTGGCTCTATACAGATGTTATAAATAATTGTAGATCCCTCTAATGCAGGCAGTGGTTCCCAAACTGTGTGCCATGGCTCCCTGGGGTGCCACAAGGCTCGTGCAGAGGTGCCCCGAGTTGGTGGTCCAGGACTAAATGAAATTACTTATAGTCAAAGTGATAGGCAAAACCAGTGCTAATGGCTGCCAATCATAAAACATGTGGACAATTAGAAGCAAAACTGTGCACCACCACATAACTAAACCTAAGGATGACAAGTAGGCACAGTTTACGTAATTTAATATTTTTTCCCATTGTATCATTAAAAACTTTTATTCTAGGGCTGCCGTGAAAAAAATGCTGCTACTCTATGGCACCATGATTTAAGAAAGTTTGGAAACTACTGGACTAGGCTCTTACTTCCCCACAATCTACTGTATATTAGATGCAACAATCCTTCTAAAACATCAACCATCCTAACAAGAAAACTGCCATATGAGTTCCATCTCTGCAAACTTTCATAACTCCTTCCAATGAAATATAAATAAATGTTGCAGAGAAAGAATAACTATGTTCACCTTTCACTATATCCACCTTGAGGGTGAAAAGGGTATGTATGGAAAACATGAACAAAAACTATAATTCTATAAAAAATTGCCTATGGACTGCTTTCCCCAACAAGTTCACCTGGACATAGGTAATGCTATATGTCCCAACCAATACTGACCAGATCCTATTTAATTTGGTATGTTCTAGTGCTCCCCTGCCTCCCTTCTCCTACCTCTACCTTCTGTGCCTTCTTCCTATGGGTCATGGCTGTCACAACTGGCTCGGTGATGAGGCTGGTCGCATAATGAGGTATGTGGCGTATGTGGGGCACATGCACCATCACCATGCTAGATCTATCGCTCGGCACTTTTCTGTTAGGTGCTCCATGTAGAGTACCTATGGGTCTGGCTGTACTCCACATTAATTCCACAACTGAGAGTAACCCCCCTCCTGTAGCAAACGTACCTGTTTTATGTTCTTATATGCAAACCAGTGTGGTCAAGCTCTCAAAACAACCAATTTTGAGAGCATAAAAAAGATGACAATACTTTCCAATAGGGTTTCCTTCCTGATCATTTTATACCCACATTCACATTCTGTACTAAGAATTTCAGGTGTTGAAATTCTGCAGAAAAGGAGCAAAGTAGCCCTCAACCTTTACTGATACAATTCTGTACTTCAAATGTTATGGAGTTTGAGTCTTCTTACTGCAGCCTTTTTTTTTATAACATGTTCACTGTTTCTCTTACAAAAGCAACAGTGTAAGCAAGTCCTAGCTTGCAATTGCCACTGACCGCTATTATTATTGCTATTATCATCATGATTAACATTTATTTCTATAGCACCAGCATACTCTGTAGTGCTTTACAATTAGGAACAAACGCAGTAATAAAACAAGAATGGGTATTAACAGATAGGTAAAGCTGTATGAGAGCCTTGCACACAAGTTTAACATATAGGAATTCAGGAGTTTCATACCTGAGGATTAGTGACACACATTTGCCATATACTGTAGGTCTGGCCTGATAGTAATGGGAAAAAATGATTAGTGTGGCCAGGGCCGGTGCTAGGGTGTACGGCGCCCCCCTGCAAACTAGAAATTTGCGCCCTCCCATATTTAATAAAGGAATAGTGCACACCAGATTTGTGTGGTCTCACAAGGAAGGGGTATGGTCACACAACAGTACCCCCAATACAAAGTACCCACACAGTAGCACAATCTTATTCACATTACACTGCACACAGTACCCCTGATACACATTACACCATACAGTAGTGTCCATCATTCACAATGCCCAAAATAGTACCCCTTATACACAATGCGCACATTAATGCCCCTTACACATGATGCCCACAGTAGTAGCGCCGCTTATACACATAATGCCCACAGTTGTAGTGCTCTTTACACACATAATGCCCACAGTAGTAGTGCCCCTTACACATAATGCCCACAGTAGTTGTGCCTCTTATACAGATAAAGCCCACAGTTGTAATGCCGCTTATACATATTATGCCAGGTAGTCTTTTACATTACGCCACGGGGGGAGAGAAAGACTGACTGTGTGTGTGCTTTTTTAAACTTATGTTTACTCCTAAAGCAGCTGCCTTCCATCAGCCTCCTCCCGCCCAAATGCTGCAGACATAGAAGGGGAAGCCCAGAGGCCGAGTCTAACGAGGGATGGAAAGCTGCAGTGCTACCCAGCTACCTATGTGACAAGTAGCCGGGCACTGCAGCTGCCAAGCTGCTGATGCCCGCACAATACTACTGCGGCGGCGGCAATGCGGGTGCTGTTGGTGGTCCCACGCCCACTGTGCAGATGCACTGTGTGCTGGGCACCGCTAGCACACCACTAATAACGGCCCTGTATATGTATATATATATATATATATATATATATATATACAGCAAATTGAATCGCCAATCACCCTTGCTGTCTAGGTAAATGCTCCGGTGCCATCTGGAAAAAATCTGTAGAAGGTATGTCAGACAGGCAGTGGCACTCGGAGACAATGTAGAAGACAAACAGTGCATACAAGGTGTACCCTGTATCACCTTGACAGAGGGACTGCATGGTCCGGAAACGGATGGATTGAAGTGATGTAATAAACGCACGTCTTTCTTCTATATCGCCTCCGAGTGCCGCTGTCTGTCTGACATACCATATATATATATATATATATATATATATATGTATATGTATGTGTATACATATATATATATATATATATAATATATATATTACCCTACATATAATTTGTGTTGTTCTATTTATGCCTATTGAATTGCGTTTAAATTGATCAGTTTATTTAAATTTTCTTATAACTATGTTTCACCTGGTGGTCTAGGGTTAAAACGCTCAGCAGGTACTCACTACAGTCCCTTTTCCCCACTCCCTAAACTGTTGTGGGATTGAGGGGTGCTCGGCGTCTACACATACCGCGGGCAGTGAAAAGGCATGGCTGGTCCCTGCTGTGGCCGCAGCGCCAGGCGTGGATCTAGCTGCTGTCTCTCCCTCCGGGGCTTGCGTGTGTGGAATGCTGGCTTGACTTGGGACACTGCTGGGGTCGGGCACCTGCGATGAAGCCATGCTTCACGCTGTCGGTGCCGCTGCTTGCCTAATAGGCGCAGCGGCAGCCAGCACGAGCTGCGGAGATCAGCAGAGCGGGGAGAGCGCCTCTCAGGCTCGGCGCCTCCCTGCTTTGCAGGAGCTGCTGAGCGCGTAGCGCCGGCACTGAGTGTGGCCATGTGATCTAATCACACAGAAACTGTTGGTTTAGAGTTAGTGGCTTTTCCTTTGGAATGGAAGGATAATGTACTATATGTAATATGTAAGTTTAATGAGCCTTATAGCGTCCAGGTGATTGAGTAGTCTAGGGAGATTGAGAAGATGGCTCTGGATTTGATAAACTCACTTGAAGAGGTAAGTTTTCAGGGAACACATGAAGGTTTGCAGGCTAGAGAAAAGACATCTGATGATGCAGAGGATAGGTGATAAACTCGACCCAACTCGCATTGCGATAATTGAGTACATCGCATGGATGCATCAATTACTAAGATAATTGATACATCCATGAGATGTACTCAGTTATCAGGAACCCCCGCTTTGCGACTACCCCCGTGCGCAAAAGAGCCCCGCTCCCCCGGATTTTACACTTACCAGTCCAGAAGCCAATGTCTGCTGCTCCGGTGAGCGCTGCCAGATGCTCGGTCCTTCTTCTGCGCTGTGATCCCCGGTGCTGTAAAGTGCACTGCCGCCTTGCAGCATCACTTTACTGCACCGGGGTCACAGTGCAGCATATGGGGGACCTGGTGCCCGGCAGCGCACACCGGAGCAGCGGACACCGGCTCCTGAGGCTGGCAAATATCAGTTTTTGTAACTTTTTTTTTAACACTGTGATCACCTTGTGTGTCAATCGGACACACATAGCTGTGCGTGACCCGGCTCCAGTGATCAGCTATCTCTGCCAGGGGCAGGGAAAGCTGGACAAAATGGTGCATATCGCATTGCTGCCCTGTGATTTCAGGAAAAAAGGGTTTGATTCTTCACCAGTCAAAAAGGTTCAAACGAGATAATGAAGTACCAGAATAAAGTCCAATATCCAGGAATGATTCCTGTTATTTATGCCTGGTGGTGCACCCAGAGTCAGAAAGAAGCTTGGAAGAAAATTGGTTTGCAGAAGACTCTTGTGTGGGTGCACTCTTGTATTAGTTTGTTTATATGAGAATATTAAAACATAACTTTTATTATTGAATTATTTAAGAAAAAAAGTCCAGTTACTGACCCATCAAGGTCTCATTAACACAAGCTGTGCTTGTGCTGGTTGGATAGGACCGGGGTGTAGAGCCATGGTGTCTGCATCCCCCCTCAAGTCTATCAGTATAGACTAACCAGAACATTTCCAAATTTTCCAAATCTTCCAATCAATTTATTGATTATTTATCTCTCACACTCACTCCAGCCTTTTTATCCTAATCAGCCATACCAATTATGCTATATCCCTTCAGGGATGTTGGCAGTTAGAGTCATTAGTGTATATATAGATACCATTATATTGATTAATTGTGGTGGATTATGTAAGTGTGGATTTTTTCTTAAATAATTCAATAATAAAAGTTATGTTTTAATGCCCTGTGAATTCGCCAGCCTGAGCTGGTGAAATTATCACAGGGCTCACTGCTGTATTTAAAAATTATTATTTTTTTAGCAAATTCGGGCCAGATCGCATTTCCCATTATAAGTATGGGGAATGCGATCTGGATTACTAAAAAAAAAATTACAATTAAAGGGTTTGGAGCAGTTTTTCATGCATTTTAGTGATACTAAAATAATGTGAAAAGGGTGTGAAAACACCCTTTTTCACATTATTTTTATAAAAATAATGTTATTAAATGGGCCCCTTAATCGGCAAGGAGATTCAATGAATGGTTATTAGCATATAGTATTCATTTTAAATGAAAAATGTATATAAATAAATAAATATATAGTCTCCTTAATCCTAAAAGTTTGACATAAAGTGACATATTATGCATATAAGACCCAGGGAGATCAATGAATGACAGGAGTGTCAGTGGCTAGCCAACAGAGTGGGGAGGGCACCTCTCCAGCCCGATACCTTCATTTCTTCTGCATCACCGGCCCTGGATCTGAGTCTAGGATGACAAATAGGCAGTGAGCTTGAGGAGTGAGGCTTATTTTAATGTTGTCAAAGTGTACCAGATAGGCAGCTTCCATTGGCTGATGGTAATAGTATTATTTAGTTTTTGAAAGATTGATTTTAACTTGACAAAAGGACATCGAAGAAAATCCTCTTGAGCATAATACCTTTCCAAGAGAAATGGAAAGGAAAGAGAAACATTGTGGACCTAGTACTGAGCCTTTTAGTGGTTATTCAACTGATAAATAAATAAGAGAGAAGGTGAATGAAGAGCAATTTACAATTAAGCAGCAATTTGATTTGCAACCTGAAGACTAGGATAGGACAATATCCTGAAGACTTATAGAATGCAGTGTTTGTATGAGAAGAGAGTGGTCAATAATGACAGGGCACCATCAACAATGATATTCCACATTATTTTCCTTTACTGCAATCAGCCTTTACTTACTCTAAAGTCAAGTCAATTAGGGCAAGAGACTTCACTTTTACACAGCATTTAAAATGCCTTCACTCCTACCAAATGTTTCCATAAGTAAAGTTGAAATTATGCTTTTATACTTGTGCTTCAAAGAATCTTGTTTATTAGACTGTATGGGGTGTATTCAATTGTAGTCGGAACTGCCGTCATGTCGGAAAGACGGTAGTTTCCGACTTTTTTAAATCAGAAACTGTTCTGACCTCTTCAATTTGGCTGCAGTTTTTCCGACAAGACGGTAATTCCGACATGTCGGACAATTGGTGGTGTGTACCCACCAACCAAGTGGGAATACCCTGCGGAGGTCGGGATTCCATCCTGCGGTATTTCACCAGATGTCCTGATTCCGGCATCGGTCTCCTGAATGCCGGGATCCCAACATCTGGTATTTGAACTGCATCCCATAAAAATATGGGGCAAAAATTACATAGGAGTCCCCTGTAATTTTAGAACCAGCACTGGGCTCTACTAGCAGGGGAGGAATGCCACAGTAAGAAGACACACTTGACAGAGTCCTGTGGCAGAAGCATTCATCCCCCCAAACTAGTCAGCCAAGGCTGGGGATTCCTAGGGAAGTGCCTTCTCCAGGGCAGCCAAGGCCTGGGCTATCTGACAAGAAGTTTGTGGCAGTTAATCTCTTGGCCGGGATGTAATGAAGTTCAAGTTCAGCGGCTGTGTGGGATGTCGGCCAAACTCTGACTTTTTTTTAAAGGGGCAACCATTTACAAGACATGGTTTAGCCTTGTAAGTGATTGCCCCTTTAAGAAAAAGTCTGAGTTCGGCCAGCATCCCTCATGGCTGCTGAACTTGGACTTGATTACTTTAGCTCTCTCCAAGGCTTGATACATCAAGGCCTGGGCTATCTGACTGGTTCTCATGGCCTGAAAGTAAAGAATTTGTCCAAATCAACCAGTCAGGTGGCTCGGTGGCTCGCTCCACTTTGCACGACACAAGGTAATAGATTGTGACATGGATAGTAAATGAAAAAATAAAAAGATGTAAAAGCAACAAAAAACCCTTAAAACAAGTGTCGACCCTAAGGACCTTTTGACCCTGTCGGACTTTTGACTGTCGACCATATGGTGTTGACCTAATGACTGTTTAACTTTTAACTGTCTACCTATCCACCACCTAACATTCACTATACAGTACTTACCTATCTGTCTGCGCCACAGATATTATAGGGAACATGGAGGCAGATGTATAAAGCCTGGAGAAGTGATAAAGCAGTGATAAGTGGAAAGTGATAACGCACCAGCCAATCAGCTCCTAACTGTAATTTTTTAAATTCATATTGATTGACTGGTGTGTTATCACCTTCCACTTATCACTGCTTTATCATTTCTCCAGGCCTAATACATCTGCCCTATGGTGCCAACGCCATTTTGCCGGAGGTCGGTGCATGTGCAAAAGACTCTGGCCAGAGTCCAGTGTGGACATGTGCCCATGGGAGGGGGGCACATGGAGACGACACATGGGCACATACCATACTTGCCTACCCCACCCTCTTCATGAGGGAGAAAATGCTCTGTTCCTGGACATTCCTGGTAATGTATGATTGCCATCACCTGAGGTGAAACACCTTTCTTATCAAATAACTAGCTCACCACAGGTGATGGCAATCATCAGTGCCGTAACTAGGCATTTTAGCGCTGTGTGCGAGAAACGACAGTGGCGCCCCCCCCCATGAAAGATTGGGGTGGTGCGCGCCGCAAGCGCGCAAAAAATTTCTAGGGGCGTGGCTTCACGGGGAAGGGGCGTGGCCACAAAATAATAGCAATTCATACTACGGTGCACAGTAGTCTACATTATTCAAATTACGCTGCACAGTAGCGCCACTACACCAGGTAGAGCCCCTTTTATACATTACAGCAGACAGTGTTTCCCTTTTTACACATTGCGGCAGCCAGTCCCCCTTTTTACACATTGCGGCAGCCAGTCTCCCTTTTTACACATTGCGGCAGCCAGGACCCCTTCTTACACATTGCGGCAGCCAGGCCCCCTTTTTACACATTGTGGCAGATAGACCCTTTTTACACATTGCGGCAGCCAGTCCCCCTTTTTACACATTGCGGCAGATAGACCCTTTTTACACATTGCGGCAGCCAGTCCCCCTTTTTACACATTACAGCAGCCAATCTCCCTTTTAACACATTGCGGCAGCCGGTCCTCCTTTTTACACATTGCGGCAGCCAGAACCACTTTTTACACATTGCGGCAGCCAGGCCCCCTTTTTACACATTGCAGCAGCCAGTCCCATTTTTTACACATTGCGGCAGCCAGTCCCATTTTACACATTGCGGCAGCCAGTCCCTCTTTTTACACATTGCAGCAGCCAGTCCCCCTTTTTACACATTGCAGCAGCCAGTCCCCCTTTTTACACATTGCAGCAGCCAGTCCCATTTTACACATTGCGGCAGCCAGTCCCATTTTTTACACATTGCGGCAACCAGTCCCATTTTACACATTGCGGCAGCCAGTCCCATTTTACACATTGCGGCAGCCAGTCCCATTTTTTACACATTGCGGCAGCCAGTCCCATTTTTTACACATTGCGGCAGCCAGTCCCATTTTACACATTGCGGCAGCCAGTCCCATTTTTTACACATTGCAGCAGGCGGTGTCCGAGAGAGAGAGAGAGAGAGAGAGAGAGGGGGGGGGGATATACTTACCTTCTCCCCGCTGACAGGCTCCTCGTGCAGCTCCCTCGGTGCAGGCAGTGAAGTGAGAAGAAGGAGGAGGGAGGGGGAGCAGGGAGCCGCGGCAGCGCTATGTTATTGGTAGTAAGCGCCGCTGCAGCATCCCCCTCTCCTTCCGTATTGGCTGCCCAGCAGCCAATACGGAAGGAGAGGGGGATGCTGCAGCGGCGCTTACTACCAATAACATAGCGCTGCTGCGGCTCCCTGCTCCCCCTCCCTCCTCCTTCTCCGCTGCCCGGCGGCGACGCTGATGTCTTCTATCTTCACAGCGCGGCGCACGGCGCAGAGACTTAGAGGCGGCATGTAATGAGTCAATTTGACTCATTACATGCCGCTGGCCGTGCGCCCTCAGGGCAACTGCGCTGTGTGCCAAGCCCACTTGGCACACACGTAGTTACGGCCCTGGCAATCATACATTAACAGGAAAGTCCAGGAACAGAGCATTTTCTCCCTCATGGAGAGGGTCAGGTAGGCAAGTATGGCATATACTCTCTTGAATTGCCCCTGGCACTGCATTTTGTCTCTGTATATCACTGGCATATTTATAATGGGTGCAGTGTGTGCAGTGCACACAGGTCCCTGAGTCCAGGAAGGCCCACACCGCACACGTTGCACCCATTTTTTTAATACTTACCCCTCCGGAGTCCCATGGCAGCAGCACTGAAGAAATTGCTAGGAAAATGGACGCCATGACATATCCCTGGAGATCAGCGCATGTGCATTAAGGTCTGAGCATTCTAGTACTCAGACTCTACCGAGAAGAGTGGCCCGGTCGGAGGAGGCTGCACATGGGCCTCCTCCTCTCTTAAAATGCCCATTATATATCTATATTATTTGAATATGTCTTTTTTACACCTTATGAGGAAATGCTGGTAAAAACAGAAAGGAACACTGCTAATGTATATTTATTTTTGTTACCAAATCCATTTAAACTTCTGTCATAACTGTATCAGCAGATAATTCATAAGTGAAATAACAAAAAAAAATAGAATATGTAAACCATTTGTATTGTAGGCTAATGGTGAGCAATAAAATTCCATGAAAATTGGAAAAAATATGCAGTTAGAGGATATTTTGTGGCACAGGTGTATTACAGTATGTCCATGACAAGCTCCATAGCACCAGCTAGTCATGTAACACACACTGGGTGCAGGAGGATGCCTGCTATAAAGTGTCCTTCCACATGATGTATTTTTTTTAATCAGCATTTTTCCTCATGTACCTCCCTTCCTGGGAAGGGTTCTTATGATTTCCCTCCAAGTGCACTGAAGTGTAATCAACAGGAATAAGAGTATCCTGACTGGGAACGAAGCTGTGAAGCAGGCGTTGCCGTCACACTACAGATTTATGAGGAACGAATAGTGGTCACATCACAGGGCTGGAGTGAATTCAACATTCCGCAGGCCTGTAACATCCACTTATTCTTTACTATTCTCTTCAGGTCTTAAGGGATTACAAGAAGGGGAAGTTAAAGAACCAGGGAAATTCACTAAGGAGAAGTTTGTCACATGTGAACTCTGGGACATGAAAATGCTGATCTTTGATGCGGTAGAGTCTTGTTCACAAACTTGTTTGACAACAGATATGCTATATGTTCTTATGAGCACAGAGATAACAGTAAGTAGGGTATCTAATTAGCCACGATAACACGGTTTCGCAATACATTATGACATTTGCAATAAGTTGGTATCAGCGCCGTAAATTCATGCCAGGCACCCGAAGGCAAAACAGAAGATGGTGCTTACCCCTCCTTCCCCATCCTCCCCAGTGGCTTCAGCTTGCACATGTGCTGAAGTCCCAGTGACTTGCCAATAGGACATCTGAAGGGAATAAAGATTCCTTATTGCAGCTACTTGTGGTGATAAGGAATCTTTATTTTCAGGTGCTGTCTGCAATGATAATAAATAGAGCCCTGAAGAGGGGTTTTATCAAAGCTGGGAGAGAGATAAATTGGTGAGAGATAAAGTACCAACCAATCAGCTTTTGCCTTACATTTTACAGGCTGTGTGTTAGGGTCTCCTGCCCTGTGCTGCCACGTCGTCATGGCAACCGGGAGACAAGTGCTAGCTGAGTGACCTGAGCGCAGCTGATACTCCGGTTCGGGTCTTTTGCTGTGCAGTGGTTATAGGCTCTGTGCATGGCAGGGGATCCGGTGCTGGTTTTTGTGCTCACAGTCTGTGAGGTCTGAGTGGGGCGTGGACAGCACCTGCTTTATAAGGCCTCTTCTCAGGGTAAGCAGATGCTGCTGAATCTTTGTTGGTTAGTCAGTTTCTGAAAGTTAGCCAGTACTGTGTAGCTTTGTATTTGTTTGTTGCTTACTGCAAATAGGCCTGGGGATTTGGTATTACACTCTGCCAATCCAGACCTAGCAGTAAGACTGGAGTCAGTCGTTTAGCTTGCTGGGGTTCTGTTACTACTCTGTGAACTTAGCAAGTTTGCGGCTGTATTCTAAGACTTGCCTGTCTAATCCTGTCTCACTTTGCTAGGTGTCAGGGGTCAGTTTAGTGGCAGTAAGCTGAACCTGTGCACTGCAAGTGAGAATTAGGATTGTGGAGACTCTCCTTGTGTCTATCATTCCATCTCTGACCAAGGAGTTTACTGCCACACCCGTTGGTAACCCTTTAGGGTTTTGCTGTTGCCCTTAGCAACAGCATTTCGGGTTCTCTACGTATTAAAACACAACATCTTGCTTTTCCCATCTGAGCAGTTCTAATACAAGGGAGATACCCAGTTCCTTAGCCTCTGGGCTTCTCTGTTCACTTTGTGTGTATTTTGTTACCCTATCACCTTCTGTGTACATTATGTCATATTCCCCAGTCTGTCTGTAAGTCCATTTGTTTTGCATAACAGTTCAAACACCAGTACATTCCTGCAGGCACTGGAGTGCATAACAGTCCTGACACCAGTACTTTCCTGCAGGCACTGGTGTGCATAACATATTCAGCAGCCTAATACTCCTGTTGAAATTTTGTGGGAATATGGAGCATACCCCTCAAAATACGTTGCAACAGGTGGTCGATCAGGTGCAGGTCCTGACTCGACAATTTAATGATTTGTCCATTAAAATGCACACCTCCCAGGCTGCTGGCGGAGCTCCCGCGGCAGCAGCACCTGCAGGGGTTAAGGAGCCGAAAGTAAATCTCCCGGATCGTTTTTCTGGAGATCGCTCGCAGTTCTTTTGTTTCAAGGAGAGCTGCAAGCTATACTTCCGGCTTAGGCCTCAGTCTTCTGGGTCGGAGATTCAGCAGGTGGGCATAGTGATTTCCTTGCTACAAGGAGACCCACAGGTCTGGGCATATGGGTTGCAGCCTGACTGTCCGTCGCTTAAAAGTGTTGATGCTTTTTTTACGGCACTGGGCATGTTGTATGATGACCCTGACAAGACGGCCTCAGCCGAGGCTCAGATTTCGATCCTTAAGCAAGGGCGAAGGCCAGTTGAGGTTTACTGTACGGAGTTTCGGAGGTTGGCCCATGATACCCAGTGGAATGACCCAGCCCTGAGACACCAGTACCGAAGAGGTCTTTCTAACCAGATAAAGGACCAACTGGTACAATATCCCTTGCCTGATAGCTTGGATCAGCTCATGCAGTTATCCATCCGGGTGGATAGACGGCTGAGAGAGCGTAGGCTTGAAAGGGAGACTGAGGTTTCCTTCTTTCCCAAGGGAACTTCAGACTCTGAGGAATTTTCCGAGGAGCCTATGCAGATTGGGGCTACCCGCCTCTCCTCGCGTGAGAAGACGCGGAGGAGACAGCAGGGGTTGTGTTTGTACTGTGGGAATAAAGGTCATGTGGTAGTATCATGCCCAGAAAAGCCGGAAAACTTCAGGGCCTGAGGGTGATGGGAAATATCCTGTCAGGCCAGAAGTCAGAATTTCCCAAGAAGACTTTTATCATTCCGGTGACCTTGAAGATCCTCGGTCAAACTGTCAAGACTGAGGCCTTTGTGGACAGTGGGGCCGACGGGGTTTTTATGGACCGCCAATTCGCCCTGAAACACTCTGTTCCCTTAGTACCCTTGGCATTGGAAATTGAGATTTGTGGGTTAAACGGGGAACCATTATCCCAAGGTAAAATTACCTCTTGCACTAGCCAGATTTCTTTGTTTATTGGAGCCACACACTCTGAAAAATTGTCCTTTTATGTGACTGTCTGTACTTTTGCCCCATTGGTGTTGGGGTTACCCTGGTTAAGGGCCCACAATCCTCAATTTGACTGGGTCTCTGGGGAGATTCTTAGTTGGGGTACTGATTGTTTCAGGAGTTGCTTGAGCCTTCCAGTCAGGCTCTCGCAGCTAAGTTTGCCAGGATTGCCAGGGTGTTATGCAGATTTTGCGGACGTGTTCTCCAAAAAAGTTGCAGAGGTACTACCTCCCCATCGCCCCTATGACTGTGCCATTGATTTGTTGCCAAATGCTAAGCTTCCCAAGAGCAGGTTGTACTCCCTGTCACGTCCTGAGACTCAGGCTATGGCAGAGTACATTCAGGAGAACTTGGCTAAGGGATTTATCAGACCTTCACAGTCTCCAGTTGGGTCGGGGTTCTTCTTCGTGGGTAAAAAGGACGGTTCGTTGCGACCCTGCATCGACTTCAGGGAATTGAACCGTATCACGATTAAAAACTCATACCCACTGCCTCTCATTTCGGTCTTGTTTGACCAGCTTCGTACTGCCACCATTTTTTCTAAGATTGACCTACGCGGTGCGTACAATCTAATCCGAATAAGAGAGGGGGATGAATGGAAGACTGCCTTTAATACCCACTCAGGGCATTATGAATATTTGGTGATGCCTTTTGGGCTCTGTAATGCCCCGGCAGTCTTCCAGGATTTCATGAATGATGTGCTCAGGGAATATTTGGATAGATTCTTAGTTGTATACTTAGACGACATCCTAATCTTCTCCCATTCCCTGGAGGAACATCGGAAGCATGTACGCTTAGTCCTCCAGAAACTCAGAGACCACCGGCTTGGGGCGAAGCTGGAGAAGTGCGAATTTGAAGTTCAGCAAATCGCATTTCTAGGATATATTATCTCCCCAGAAGGTTTCCAAATGGAGGGTTCCAAGGTACAGGCAGTCCTGGATTGGGTGCAGCCCACTAGTTTGAAGGCGCTTCAGCGTTTCCTGGGCTTTGCGAATTTTTATAGACGATTTATCGATGGATTTTCGTCTATAGTGGCGCCCTTGGTGGCACTCACTAAGAAAGGGGCGGATGTTGCTCACTGGTCTTGTGAGGCTAAAGCGGCTTTTGCCCGTCTCAAAAGGGCATTTGTTTCGGCCAAGGTGCTGCGACACCCAGATCCAGAGCGTCCTTTTGTAGTGGAGGTGGATGCCTCTGAGATGGGTATTGGGGCAGTGCTTTCTCAGATGGGAGTGTCTGATAATCGCCTTCATCCCTGTGCTTACTTTTCCCGTAAATTTTCGCCTGCCGAGATGAATTATGACGTGGGTAACCGGGAATTGTTGGCTATTAAGGATGCACTCGAGGAGTGGAGACACTGGCTTGAGGGGGCTAAGTTTGTGGTCTCAATTCTCACTGACCATAAGAATCTGGCATATTTAGAGTCAGCGAAGCGTCTCAATGCCAGGCAGGCACGATGGGCTTTGTTTTTTGCTCGCTTTAATTTTTTGATAACATATCGCCCTGGGTCAAAAAACATCAAGGCTGATGCGCTCTCGCGGAGTTTTGCTCCAATCCAGGAGACCACCGAGGAGCCGTTGCCCATTGTTTCCCCATCATGTATTAAAGTGGGCATTACCCAGGACCTCTTATCATTAGTCCTTAGAGCACAGGAGCAGGCTCCTCCAGACCTTCCGGTAGGTCTTTTGTTTGTGCCTCCTAGGTTAAGACAGCGAGTGTTCCTGGAATTCCATACCAAGAAGTCTGCAGGTCACCCGGGTATTGCCAGAACTCGGGAGTTGCTATCTAGGGCGGTGTGGTGGCCCTCGGTGGCTAAGGATGTGGATCAGTGGGTTCGGGCATGTGACATCTGTGCCCGAAATAAGACTCCTAGAGGGGTTCCTGTTGGCCCATTACATCCACTCTCTATCCCATCTAAGCCATGGACCCACATTTCAATGGATTTTGTGGTGGACTTGCCCAAATCCTCGGGGATGACAGCCATCTGGGTTGTCGTTGACAGGTTTTCGAAGATGGCGCACTTCGTTCCACTGGTTGGGCTGCCATCGGCCAGACGCCTGTCTGAATTATTTATGCTGCATGTTGTGCGTCTCCACGGGTTGCCACTTGATGTGGTCTCTGACCGCGGATCCCAGTTTGTGGCCAAATTCTGGAGGGCATTTTGTTCCGATCTCTAGATTTCTGTCAGCTTGTCGTCGGGCTACCATCCGCAGTCTAATGGGCAGACTGAAAGGGTGAACCAGTCCTTGGAGCAGTTCCTCAGGTGTTATGTCTCCAAGTGTCAGACTGACTGGGTTGCTCATCTGTCCATGGCGGAGTTTGCCTATAACAACGCGGCTCACTCTGCTACAGGGATCTCTCCCTTCCTTTGTGTGTATGGGCATCATCCTAAGGCCAATTCTTTTGACCCCCTGGACTCCACGCCTGGTGGTTCCTCTGTGGTTTCGGTCCTTAGAGGTTTTTGGCGGAAAGTGAAGAAAGCCCTTGTGTCTGTGTCATTAGTGACCAAAAGGGTTTTTGATAAGCGGAAAAGACCCTGCAGCTTCAAATTAGGAGACTTCGTCTGGTTGTCTACCAAGAATTTGAAGTTGAGACAGCCATCTCATAAGTTAGGCCCCCGGTTCATCGGCCCTTATAAGATCACCAGGGTTATCAATCCGGTGGCATTTCAGTTAGATCTGCCCCGTTCTTTGGGTATCAATAAAACATTTCATTGTTCCCTTTTAAAACGGGCGATTAGTAATCCTTCTTCCAGTGGAAGACCTTCCCCTCTTCTGATACGTGGCCAGAGGGAGTTTGTTGTTGAAAGGATTCTTGACTCCAAGGTGGTTCGGGGTCGGCTGTCATTTTTGGTGCACTGGAAGGGGTATGGCCCGGAGGAGCGGTCGTGGGTGCGCAGTTGTGATCTTCATGCCCCCAGACTGATACGCTCTTTCTTCTCGCAGTTCCCCGATAAACCCGGTGGTAGGGGTTCTTTGACCCCTCGTCAGAGAGGGGGTACTGTTAGGGTCTCCTGCCCTGTGCTGCCACGTCGTCATGGCAACCGGGAGACAAGTGCTAGCGGAGTGACCTGAGCGCAGCTGATACTCCGGTTCGGGTCTTTTGCTGTGCAGTGGTTATAGGCTCTGTGCACGGCAGGGGATCCGGTGCTGGTTTTTGTGCTCACAGTCTGTGAGGTCTGAGTGGGGCGTGGACAGCACCTGCTTTATAAGGACTCTTCTCAGGGTAAGCAGATGCTGCTGAATCTTTGTTGGTTAGTCAGTTTCTGAAAGTTAGCCAGTACTGTGTAGCTTTGTATTTGTTTGTTGCTTACTGCAAATAGGCCTGGGGATTTGGTATTACACTCTGCCAATCCAGACCTAGCAGTAAGACTGGAGTCAGTCGTTTAGCTTGCTGGGGTTCTGTTACTACTCTGTGAACTTAGCAAGTTTGCGGCTGTATTCTAAGACTTGCCTGTCTAATCCTGTCTCACTTTGCTAGGTGTCAGGGGTCAGTTTAGTGGCAGTAAGCTGAACCTGTGCACTGCAAGTGAGAATTAGGATTGTGGAGACTCTCCTTGTGTCTATCATTCCATCTCTGACCAAGGAGTTTACTGCCACACCCATTGGTAACCCTTTAGGGTTTTGCTGTTGCCCTTAGCAACAGCATTTCGGGTTCTCTACGTATTAAAACACAACATCTTGCTTTTCCCATCTGAGCAGTTCTAATACAAGGGAGATACCCAGTTCCTTAGCCTCTGGGCTTCTCTGTTCACTGTGTGTGTATTTTGTTACCCTATCACCTTCTGTGTACGTTATGTCATATTCCCCAGTCTGTCTGTAAGTCCATTTGTTTTGCATAACAGTTCAAACACCAGTACATTCCTGCAGGCACTAGAGTGCATAACAGTCCTGACACCAGTACTTTCCTGCAGGCACTGGTGTGCATAACACTGTGGCCCAAATGTATTAAGCCTTAACAAGGCTCCACTTTCCAAACAGACCTACAGGACCTCTGTCATCCCCTGGCAAAAATTGGACTCTTTCTCCCATCACTGGATAAATCATACTCAACCGGTTTGGCCCACACCTGCAGCTATAAATGGATTTGTCCTAATGCTGATGCCTATCATTCTGTGGATCCGAAAATTATCTGCAAAACACAGTGCATATATTTTGGGAGATGGTCCTAGCCATAAGGATCTGACTTTGGTCATATAGGAAAGTGGTACATTGCACAATCAAGTCTATCCAGATAAGACGAATGAATTTTACCAATTAGTGGTAATAGGGCTATATTCCTTTTTTAATTGTTTTATATATGAAATGTTAATAAATTGTTTATAATTTTACACACAAAGCAAACCATCTCTTATTAATTTGTCAGCCAGCGCTGGTATATATAATTTAACAAGGGATGAAGTGGAGACGGATAAAGAGTGATGAATGACCAGCCAATCAGTTCCCAACTGTAACTTTTCAAACACAGCCTGTGACATGGCAGTTAGGAAGCTGATTGGTTGGTCATTTATCACTCTTTATCCATCTCCACTTTATCTCTTGTTAAGGCTTAATACATTTGGGCCTGTGTTTGAAAAATGACAGGATTGGATGGTACTTTATCTCATAATTTTATCTCTCTCCAAGCTTTGATAACCATCCCCTTAAAAGTTTTATTATAATAATTAGTGCATTTTCTGAAAACCAACTTCTGCTTTCCTTTCTTTCCTGAAATAAGACACAACAGTAGAGCTGTAGATTATTGTACACACTTTGATCTGTTATCAGACACATTCCAGACTCTTCAGCTGAAGTGGTCTTTAAGGGTGTTTTTGGAGCTTGGACAGCAGTGAGCAGTGATTGGAGCAAATCACTATGAAATGAGGGGAGAGAGATTTTTTTCTAGTTCAGACGCCCCCTCGGTCTTTCTTTCTTTGCGCCTCCCTGACAGCTGGAGCCTGGCGGCAAATGTCTCTATTGTCTCTGGTAGTTACGCCACTGGTCGGTATCCAATTAACTGTGAAAAGTTATGAGTGATAAGCGTTTATTGCGAATTTCTCTTCACCATATCTAAGCAGGTGTTTAGTAGTGCAAAATCACTATTTAAAGATAAACATTGGATTTGGTTCAGAACCCCTGGGACACCCCCCTGAATCAAGGATTAAGAGGAGGGCCCGGGGGTAAGTACCCCAGGCCCCCATTTTAAAAGGGCCCCCTGCCGCCACCGCAACACAGATCGGATCTCTTGTACGATCTGCAGTGCTGCCGGTAGCCGGCGTGGCGGCACCACATGCAGGGCAGCTGAGCTATGGCTGTCCCCTGGTGGCTCCCGGCTCCCCCCTGCATTAAAAGGCTGGCAGGTAGTGTGTACAGAATAATCTGGGGAGTAGCTGTCTGTGGACTTATTCATAAATTAATTCAAGACATCAGCTCTCCTTTGCAATGTTTCGGCTTTATTAGCCTTTTTCAAGCAGCATGATCAAGCTGCTTGAAAAAGGCTAAGGCTGTGTACACACGGCGTGATGCTCCATACAGGCCGACATTGACTATTCAACTTGGCCGGAGCCCGGGCCGCCGATATAGTCAATGTTGGGCTGCCTGCACAGTCTTTTTTTCCTTGTGATGCCGATCCCATGGGACCGCACATTGGCATCGCAAGGACTATACACACGGTGCGATATGCACAATATTTTCTTACAATTATGACTATATAGTCAAACTCGAAAGAAATTTTGCACAATGTGTGTACACGCCTATATGAAGCCGAAACGTTGCAAAGGAGAGCTGATGTCTTGAATTCATTTATGAATAAGTCTGCTGAGTGCCTTACTTTGGATTGGTACCTGTATTATCTGCAGTGAGCACTGTGGCCTGATATCTAAAGAGTCGGAGT
This sequence comes from Pseudophryne corroboree, assembly GCF_028390025.1. Lineage (NCBI taxonomy): Eukaryota > Metazoa > Chordata > Amphibia > Anura > Myobatrachidae > Pseudophryne > Pseudophryne corroboree. Next base: position 133,508,831 of record NC_086451.1, read on the forward strand.
GCCGGCTGTATGGATATATATTGTAAAGATATGAGACAGAGTGTAAAACTGTATTTATGGCGTTTCAATCTTTATAGCGTTTAAAGTACTTTTTATTCCATTTGTTCCATTATTTATCTGGCTTGTGTCACTATTACCCCAAGTGTATTCGTTAGCCTATATATTCTGTACTATAATCTTAATCAGGTATATACAGGTGGGCTGTAACCTGGCCCATAGTGCTGTCATGTTATGTTATTGTAGGAGGGTGCCATTCTGTGTATGAGGTTACACATTATCATGGAGAATCCTGTTTAACCCATCTATGATCCTTATATGGTCACACAGGAAATACATTTGTGGGCCAGATAATGTCTCTCTGAAGATACTCCTCCACAGGGGACAATCAGGAATTAAACCAATTTCCCTGTCATTGTTCCTTCTGTTTACTTTCCTCTGTTAAATCCTGGGCTCTCACAGACAACTCGGAGCCTGACCCAGCATGTGGTCAGCAGAAGAAAGCCAGATGTGGGAGGGAGTAGGGAGATACCTGAAATGGGGTCCCACCAATCAGGAACCTGTGTACCCTCCCCAGGTGAGCGCGGCATGATGGGCATTTGGAAGGTTTTAAAAGAGGTTGCGCAGGTCAGCTCCACATGTTAGTTGCAGGACTTTGGCTAAAGGGTGATTCTCTGCCAAAGTACCTTGTTGAACACATCACCAGTGCTGTGTGGACTTATATGTATTTACTACTGCATGGACTATTCTGCTATCACTGCTGGGTGGACTCAGTGATAGTTCATCTGTGTGGACCTGTGTATCTATAACTTCTGTGTGGTATTGCTGTGGACCTAAATCCTCTACTGGGACTTACTATCTGGACTGGCACCTGTGTATTGTTTCTGGGATATATTTACCTCTATTTCTTGTGAGTTATCTCTCCCTGTGTGTGGTGAGAAATAAACCATCACTTTGGTTTCATCAGCTCTGTGTCTGAGTGATTAGAAGAACCCTGTATCCTCACATTTGGTGGCAGTGACAGTGGGTTCATTCAGACACCAACCAATGAGCCCAGAAAGCAGCTTTGGAGTGAAAATTAACTATCCACTAAGAAGACAAGTGTTACAAGGAGTATGGAAGTTGCCCAAGTTGGGACAAATGTAGCAGAGATCCAGGAAGCAAGGAAGTTGGCTGTGGACCAGGAGAAACTCCATATATTGGAGTAGTGATAACGGGTTCGGTTCCTCGGGATCCGAACCCCCCCGAACTTCACCCTTTTTTGCACGGGTCCGAGCAGACTCGGATCCTCCCGCCTTGCTCGGTTAACCCGAGCGCGCCCGTACGTCATCATCCCGCAGTCGGATTCTCGCGAGATTCGTATTCTATATAAGGAGCCGCGCGTTGCCCCCATTTTTCACTCGTGCATTGGAGATGATCGTGAGAGGACGTGGCTGGCGACCTCTCAGTTTCTATGTTCAGTGTGCTGCAAATATCTGTGCTCAGTGTGCTGCAAATATCTGTGCTCAGTGTGCTGCAAATATCTGTGCTCAGTGTGCTGCAAATATCTACATTCTCTGCCTGAAAAACGCTCCATATCTGTGCTCAGTGTGCTGCAAATATCTGTGCTCAGTGTGCTGCAAATATCTGTGCTCAGTGTGCTGCAAATATCTGTGCTCAGTGTGCTGCAAATATCTACATTCTCTGCCTGAAAAACGCTCCATATCTGTGCTCAGTGTGCTGCAAGTATCTGTGCTCAGTGTGCTAATTGCTTTATTGTGGGGACTGGGGACCAGCAGTATTATATAGTAGGAGGACAGTGCAGAGTTTTGCTGACCAGTGACCACCAGTATACGTTCTCTGCCTGAAAAACGCTCCATATCTGTGCTGCATTGTAGTATATAGTAGGAGGACAGTGCAGAATTTTGCTGACCACCAGTATATATATAGCAGTACGGTACAGTAGTGCACTGCTCTACCTCTGTGTCGTCAAGTATACTATTCCATCCATACCTGTGGTGCATTTAAGTTTTGCACAGTATATATATAGTAGTTGGACAGTGCATAATTTTGCTGACCACCAGTATATAATATATAGCAGTACGGTACAGTAGGCCACTGCTCTACCTACCTCTGTGTCGTCAAGTATACTATCCCATCCATACCTGTGGTGCATGTAAGTTTTGCACAGTATATATATAGTAGGAGGACAGTGCATAAATTTGCTGACCACCAGTATATAATATATAGCAGTACTGTACAGTAGGCCACTGCTCTACCTACCTCTGTGTCGTCAAGTATACTATCCCATCCATACCTGTGGTGCATTTAAGTTTTGCACAGTATATATATAGTAGGAGGACAGTGCATAATTTTGCTGACCACCAGTATATAATATATAGCAGTATGGTACAGTAGGCCACTGCTCTACCTACCTCAGTGTCGTCAAGTATACTATCCATCCATACCTGTGGTGCATTTAAGTTTTGCACAGTATATATACAGTAGGAGGACAGTGCATAATTTTGCTGACCACCAGTATATAATATATAGCAATACGGTACAGTAGGCCACTGCTCTACCTACCTCTGTGTCGTCAAGTATACTATCCCATCCATACCTGTGGTGCATTTAAGTTTTGCACAGTATATATATAGTAGGAGGACAGTGCATAATTTTGCTGACCGCCATTATATAATATATAGCAGTACGGTACAGTAGGCCACTGCTCTACCTACCTCTGTGTCGTCAAGTATACTATCCATCCATACCTGTGGTGCATTTAAGTTTTTGTGCGCAATATATATAGAGTAGTAGGACAGTGCATAATTTTGCTGACCACCAGTATATAATATATAGCAGTACGGTACAGTAGGCCACTGCTCTACCTACCTCTGTGTCGTCAAGTATACTATCCATCCATACCTGTGGTGCATTTAAGTTTTTGTGCGCAGTATATATAGTAGTAGGCCATTGCTATTGATATATTACTGGCATATAATTCCACACATTAAAAAATGGAGAACAAAAATGTGGAGGGTAAAATAGGGAAAGATCAAGATCCACTTCAACCTCGTGCTGAAGTTACTGCCACTAGTAATGGCCGAGACGATGAAATGCCATCAACGTCGTCTGCCAAGGCCGATGCCCAGTGTCATAGTAGAGAGCATGTAAAATCCCAAAAAATAAAGGTCAGTAAAATGACCCAAAAATCTAAATCAAAATCATCTGAGGAGAAGCGTAAACTTGCCAATGTGCCATTTACAACACGGAGTAGCAAGGAACGGCTGAGGGCCTGGCCTATGTTCATGGGTAGTGGTTCAGCTTCACGTGAGGATGGTAGCACTCATCCTCCTGCTAGAAAACTTAAAAGAGTTAAGATTAGTGATGAGCGAGGTTCGGTTTTACTCGGTTTTACTCGGTTTTACTCGGTTCTCAAAACGGCATCTTATTGGCTATCCAAAACACGTGACATCCGTGAGCCAATAAGATGCCGTTTTGAGAACCGAGTAAAACCGAGTAAAACCGAGTAAAACCGAATCCGCTCATCACTAGTTAAGATGGCAAAAGCACAGCAAAGAACTGTGCGTTCTTCTAAATCACAAATCCCCAAGGAGAGTCCAATTGTGTCGGTTGCGATGCCTGACCTTCCCAACACTGGACGGGAAGAGGTGGCGCCTTCCACCATTTGCACGCCCCCTACAAGTGCTGGAAGGAGCACCCGCAGTCCAGTTCCTGATAGTCAAATTGAAGATGTCACTGTTGAAGTACACCAGGATGAGGATATGGGTGTTGCTGGCGCTGGGGAGGAAATTGACAAGGAGGATTCTGATGGTGAGGTGGTTTGTTTAAGTCAGGCACCCGGGGAGACACCTGTTGTCTATGGGACGAATATGGTCATTGACATGCCTGGTCAAATTACAAAAAAAATCACCTCTTTGGTGTGGAATTATTTCAACAGAAATGCGGACAACTGGTGTCAAGCCGTGTGTTGCCTTTGTCAAGCTGTAATAAGTAGGGGTAAGGACGTTAACCACCTAGGAACATCCTCCCTTATACGTCACCTGGAGCGCATTCATCAGAAGTCATTGACAAGTTCAAAAACTTTGGGTGACAGCGGAAGAAGTCCACTGCCAACTAAATCCCTTCCTCTTGTAACCAAGCTCCTGCAAACCACACCACCAACTCCCTCAGTGTCAATTTCCTCCTTAGACAGGAAAGCCAATAGTCCTGCAGGCCATGTCACTGTCAAGTCTGACGAGTCCTCTCCTGCCTGGGATTCCTCTGATGCATCCTTGAGTGTAACGCCTACTGCTGCTGATGCTGCTGTTGTTGCTGCTGGGAGTCGATCGTCATCCCAGAGGGGAAGTCGGAAAACCACTTGTACTACTTCCAGTAAGCAATTGACTGTCCAACAGTCCTTTGCTAGGAAGATTAAATATCACAGCAGTCATCCTGCTGCAAAGCGGATAACTCAGGCCTTGGCAGCCTGGGTGGTGAGAAACGTGTGTTTCCGGTATCCACCGTTAATTCACAGGGAACTAGAGAATTGATTGAGGTACTGTGTCCCCGGTACCAAATACCATCTAAGTTCCATTTCTCTAGGCAGGCGATACCGAAAATGTACACAGACCTCAGAAAAAGAGTCACCAGTGTCCTAAAAAATGCAGTTGTACCCAATGTCCACTTAACCACGGACATGTGGACAAGTGGACCAGGGCAGACTCAGGACTATATGACTGTGACAGCCCACTGGGTAGATGTATTGCCTCCCGCAGCAAGAACAGCAGCGGCGGCACCAGTAGCAGCATCTCGCAAACGCCAACTCGTTCCTAGGCAGGCTACGCTTTGTATCACCGCTTTCCATAAGAGGCACACTGCTGATAACCTCTTACGGAAACTGAGGAACATCATCGCAGAATGGCTAACCCCAATTGGACTCTCCAGGGGATTTGTGACATCAGACAACGCCACCAATATTGTGCGTGCATTACATCTGGGCAAATTCCAGCACATCCCATGTTTTGCACATACATTGAATTTGGTGGTGCAGAATTATTTAAAAAATGACAGGGACGTGCAAGAGATGCTGTCGGTGGTCCGAAGAATTGCGGGCCACTTTCGGCATTCAGCCACCGTGTGCCGAAGACTGGAGCACCAGCAAACACTGCTGAACCTGCCCTGCCATCATCTGAAGCAAGAGGTGGTAACGAGGTGGAATTCAACCCTCTATATGCTTCAGAGGATGGAGGAGCAGCAAAAGGCCATTCAAGCCTATACAGCTACCTACGATATAGGCAAAGGAGGGGGAATGCACCTGACTCAAGCACAGTGGAGAATGATTTCAACGTTGTGCAAGGTTCTTCAACCCTTTGAACTTGCCACACGTGAAGTCAGTTCAGGCACTGCCAGCCTGAGTCAGGTCATTCCCCTCATCAGGCTTTTGCAGAAGAAGCTGGAGACATTGAAGGAGGAGCTAAAACAGAGCGATTCCGCTAGGCATGTGGGACTTGTGGATGGAGCCCTTAATTCGCTTAACCAGGATTCACGGGTGGTCAATCTGTTGAAATCAGAGCACTACATTTTGGCCACCGTGCTCGATCCTAGATTTAAAACCTACGTTGTATCTCTCTTTCCAGCAGACACAAGTTTGCAGAGGTTCAAAGACCTGCTGGTGAGAAAATTGTCAAGTCAAGCGGAACGTGACCCGTCAACAGCTCCTCCTTCACATTCTCCCGCAACTGGGGCTGCGAGGAAAAGGCTAAGAATTCCGAGCCCACCCACTGGCGGTGATGCAGGGCAGTCTGGAGCGAGTGCTGACATCTGGTCTGGACTGAAGGACCTGCCAACGATTACTGACATGTCGTCTACTGTCACTGCATATGATTCTGTCACCATTGAAAGAATGGTGGAGATTATATGAGTGACCGCATCCAAGTAGGCATGTCAGACAGTCCGTACGTATACTGGTAGGAAAAAGAGGCAATTTGGAGGCCCTTGCACAAACTGGCTTTATTTTACCTAAGTTGCCCCCCCTCCAGTGTGTACTCCGAAAGAGTGTTTAGTGCAGCCGCTCACCTTGTCAGCAATCGGTGTACGAGGTTACTTCCAGAAAATGTGGAGAAGATGATGTTCATCAAAATGAATTATAATCAATTCCTCCGTGGAGACATTCACCAGCAATTGCCTCCAGAAAGTACAGAGGGACCTGAGATGGTGGATTCCAGTGGGGACGAATTAATAATCTGTGAGGAGGGGGATGTACACAGTGAAAGGGGTGAGGAATCGGACGATGAGGAGTAGGTGGACATCTTGCCTCTGTAGAGCCAGTTTGTGCAAGGAGAGGTTGATTGCTTCTTTTTTGGTGGGGGCCCAAACCAACCAGTCATTTCAGTCACAGTTGTGTGGCAGACCCTGTCACTGAAATTATGGGTTTGTAAAAGTGTGCATGTCCTGTTTATACATCATAAGGGTGGGTGGGAGGGCCCAAGGACAATTCCATCTTGCACCTCTTTTTTCTTTCATTTTTCTTTGCATCATGTGCTGTTTGGGGACTATTTTTTGAAGTGCCATCCTGTCTGACACTGCAGTGCCACTCCTAGATGGGCCAGGTGTTTGTGTCGGCCACTTGGGTCGCTTAGCTTAGTCACACAGCTACCTCATTGCGCCTCTTTTTTTCTTTGCATCATGTGCTGTTTGGGGACAATTTTTTAAATCTGACATGCTGTCTGACACTGCAGTACCACTCCTAGATGGGCCAGGTGTTTGTGTCGGCCACTTGGGTCACTTAGCTTAGTCATCCAGCGACCTCGGTGCAAATTTTAGGACTAAAAATAATATTGTGAGGTGTGAGGTGTTCAGAATAGACTAGAAATGAGTGTAAATTATGGTTATTGAGGTTAATAATACTATGGGATCAAAATGACCCCCAAATTCTATGATTTAAGCTGTTTTTGAGGGTTTTTTGTAAAAAAAACCCACCCGAATCCAAAACACACCCGAATCCGACAAAAAATTTTCAGGGAGGTTTTGCCAAAACGCGTCTGAATCCAAAACATGGCCGCGGAACCGAATCCAAAACCAAAACACAAAACCCAAAAAATTTCCGGTGCACATCACTATATTGGAGTGATGGGGGCATGCTATTTGCAAAACTATATGAGATGGACTTTATTAAGGAAAGTCAGGAGAACTTCCCAGATGTGGTAGGAGAATGGTCCAAGGAAACTGGGGTGAGTTACTATACCACTTCACTGCCTGAGCAGCAGATATGACAGGAACCCTCAGACCTTGCAATACTTTTCCAGCAGCAGCCAATAAGGCTTCCTGAGATTGCAATGACTGTACAGAACACCCACACCGCAGGCCAGTCAGCAGTAAGCTATGACTGTGGTCAGCTTTGTCAAGAACTGCAGGAAGTCCTTGGTTGGTGGATCCAAATGAAAGGGCTAGAGCCAGTAAAAGCAGGGATGCTTGAGATTTTACCCAGCCTTCAAGATTTGGTGTCCAAGTGGAAGCCACCGCCGCAGGGAAAGGCAGAAAGTGTGCTGAATCAGCGGCCAAGGAGATCCATCAACTGAGGCTCAGAGATACTACACTTCAGACAAATCTGGAAGTGGTGCCACCGATGTGGACAATGGAGGCATCTCCGTCGGGAGTGTCCCAGAAAGAAAAGTCAATCCGACTATTCATCACCCCTGGGGGTTGTTGGCAGGAGCCACCCCCGGGAAAACAAATACTACCACCCTGATGCGCCAGAGGCGAGGAGGGTATGTGCTGCTTGCAATGTTGTAGCCAGTAAAATGGAGAGCAACAGGCAGACGAAATGACTTCCACCCCTGCACACCAGCGACAGCCAGGTACCAGCAGCCCATTTTTTCTATCTCCGGGCCTCTGAGGGTGAGTAGCCAAACCAATCCTGAGGTTGGGTTAGTCCTGGTGGGGGAAGATACATTTAGACTTCAGGAATCTCAGTTGCTAGATCCAGAGCTAGAAGGCATGCAGCGTTTAGCAGATATATCAGATAAGAGAGGGGTGGTAGAGGATTGTGCGTGGGTGGATGGATTACTGTATACAGTGTCCAGCACAAATCATAGGTACAGGCTGGTAGTCCCACCTGAATATCAGAGTCAGTTCCTAGCTCAAGCCCATGGGGCAGGTGGTACCGATAACTGGGGAAAAGGGAGAACACTAGCCCGGCTCAGGGAGCATTTCATGTGGGTAGGATTAGCAAGGGATGTAGACCGCTACATAGCCAACTGTGCAGACTGCCAGAATAAGTTAGGACAGGGATACATCAGTGACAGTCAGACACAAGAAGAGGGTAGGCAGCATAGACAGCAGGACTGGGAGGACTGCGCACTGGCACTGTCAGTAGCCCCTGTAGGGGATAGGGAGCAGCAAGATTCCCACAAGAAGCCAATCCATAAGTGGATGCAGACCAGGGAAATGGGTAACCCCAGAGCAGAAAGGAACTGGGGGAGTTGGAAGCAGAGGCAGGTACAGTAGGACCCCAGGTAACCATGGAAAAGCAGTGGGGAGGTCACTCAGGCAGTAGGGCTCAGAGTAGCTGCTGGAGAAAGAGACCAGGACTTCCCACAGGGGTTCGGGGAATTGACCAGTGCTGGAGGATGTGAGAACATAACACTGTGCAGCCTCCAGCATTCACTTGTTGCACTAAGCCCAGCAAGAAATCGGTTCAACTTGCGGGGGACCAGATAATACCTGCCACAGTGTCTGCAGAAAGAACTGGGGCTCAGGATTTAAAAGGTGGGAGACGGGCAGCCTTGTACACATGTGTTTTAGGCCCAAAGACAATTTCTACCAGGAACCCCCAACTGGGAATCTGGTGGAGTACTCAAAAACTGTAAACTGCTACTCATAATTCCAAATGGCTGCACTAAACTCTTCCAGTAGCATGGCCCTCAGCACTTGTGATCCAAGTGAGATACTGGCTTTTGAGGGGTAGAGCGCTGGCACATGACCAGCCTGTGCTGTTGACTCTCCTGCAGTCACCAGCTGAATTTTTCCTGAGGGAGGGTCCATCCTCAGCACTGGGCATTGAGCCCACATGTTGTACTGAAATTTTCCAGCCCCCTAGTTGGGGTTTGAGGAAGGAAGGACTGGACAGAGTTGCGGAAATGTTGGGGGCAGAACCCCGACATTGGCCTGCCTTTAGGCAGCTGTTCCTTGTGCAAGGGGGGAGGTGGAAAATACTCCCTGCCGCATTGTGCCAGAGGCAAAGGTATTAGTACACCCACTAGGTGTGCTGAGCGTAAGAGTATGCAATGTTGCGGAGTGGGGATACCCAACATCTGAATTGCTAAATCCCTTGCTGGTGAAAATGGATATGTCATACTGTAATATTGTCCTTGCTGGTTGTCTAACAATAATGTCTCTTACCACATGGGTCTGGTGTGACATCACCCTGTGGGACTCAGGTGGTACACACACGCATTTGATTCCCTCCACTGCACCCACTGCTCCTGGTTGGTAATGTTTCCTCAACACTTTGGAACAAGGACTAAAAAGTAGAGGAAGGAATGTAAAGATATGACACAGAGGTTAAAACTATATTTATGGAGTTTCAGTCTTTATAGCGCTTAAAGTACTTTTTATTCCTTTTGTTCCATTATCTATCTGGCTTGTGTCACTATTACCCCATGGGGTAAATTTACTAAGGTGGGAGATTTTTAGAACTGGTGATGTTGCCCATGGCAACCAATCAGATTCTACTTACCATTTATCTAGCTGCTTCGAGCAGATAATAGATATAATCTGATTGGTTGCTATGGGCAACATCACTAGTTCTAAAAATCTCCCACCTTAGTAAATTTCCCCCCATGTGTGTGTTCATTCGTTAGCCTATATATTCTGTACTATAATCTTACTTAGGTAAATACAAGTGGGCTGTGACCTGGCACATAGTGCTGTCATGTTATGTTATTGTAGGAGGGTGCCATTCTGTGTATGAGGTTACAAGTTATCATGGATAATCCTGTTTAACCCATCTATGATCCCTATATGGTCACACAGGAAATAAATTTGAGGGCCAGGTAACCTCTCTCTGAAGATGCTCCTCCACAGGGGACAATCAGGACCTAAACCAATTTCCCTGTCATTGTTCCTTCTGTTTACTTTCCTCTGTTAAATCCTGGGCTCTCACAGACAACTCAGAGCCTGACCCAGCATGTGGTCAGCAGGAGAAGGCCAGCTGTGGGAGGGAGTAGGGAGATACCTGAAATGGGGTCCCACCAATCAGGAACCTGTGTACCCTCCCCAGGTGAGCGCGGCATGATGGGCACTTTGAAGATTTTAAAAGAGGTTGCGCAGGTCAGCTCCACATGTTAGTTGCAGGACTTTGGCTAAAGGGTGATTCTCTGCCAAGGTACCTTGTGGAATGCATCACCAGTGCTGTGTGGACTTATATGTATTTACTACTGCATGGACTATTCTGCTATCACTGCTGGGTGGACTCAGTGATAGTTCTGCTGTGTGGACCTGTGTATCTATATCTTCTGTGTGGAATTGCTGTGGACCTAAATCCTCTACTGGGACTTACTATCTGGACTGCTACCCGTGTATTGTTTCTGGGCTATATTTACCTCTATTTCTTGTGAATTAACTCCTCCTGTGTGTAATGAGAAATAAACCATCACTTTGGTTTCATAGTCTCTGTGTCTGAGTGATTAGAAGAACCCTGTATCCTTTGTTTTATATATATATATATATATATATATATATATATATCCTATATATTAGGCCAAATCTGTGACTCTGTGCTAGGCCGTAACGCTGGGCGGAGTCACAGGGCTGGGCGGAGTCAGCAGCCTCTGCCCTGTGTCAGCAGAACACTACATACACGTAGGGAGGTGGACAGCGGGAGCAGCAGCCACATAATCCGGACACACTCACCAGGGAAAATCCGCCACTGGACGGACACCCCACCTAGGGGGTCATTCCGAGTTGTTCGCTCGCAAGCTGCTTTTAGCAGCTTTGCACACGCTAAGCCGCCGCCTACTGGGAGTGAATCTTAGCATATTAAAATTGCGAACGAAAGATTAGCAGAATTGCGAATAGACACTTCTTAGCAGTTTCTGAGTAGCTCCAGACTTACTCGGCATCTGCGTTCAGTTCAGTGCTTGTCGTTCCTGGTTTGACGTCACAAACACACCCAGCGTTCGCCCAGACACTCCTCCGTTTCTCCAGCCACTCCCGCGTTTTTCCCAGAAACGGTAGCGTTTTTTCACACACTCCCATAAAGCGTCCAGTTTCCGCCCAGAAACACCCACTTCCTGTCAATCACATTACGATCACCAGAACGAAGAAAAAACCTCGTAATGCCGTGAGTAAAATACCTAACTGCATAGCAAATTTACTTGGCGCAGTCGCACTGCGGACATTGCGCATGCGCATTAGCGACTAATCGCTCCGTTGCGAAAAAAAAAATAACGAGCGAACAACTCGGAATGACCCCCCATGCCCGGTCACACTATATACACCCAGAGCCGGATTAATGGCGGGTGGGCCACTACCCCGGGACCCCCTATCTTAAGGGGACCCCCAGCCGGAACTCTGTCACCAGGCCAGGAGGGATCCACGCTGCCGCGGGAGGAGTGCGGGCTGTGTATGTGGCTTCCTCCTCTCGGGCAGCACGGTCGAGCAATCTCTAGCCTCTGCTGCTACCAGGAGAGTTGCTGCTGGCGGCGGAGGCTGGAGATTGCTTGACCGTGCTGCCCGAGAGGAGGAAGCCGCATACACAGCCCGCACTCCTCCCGCGGCAGCGTGGATCCCTCCGGCTTCGGCAACTTGGTGTCCTCTCTCCCTGCTGCAGCGCTGCTCCCGTTGCCAGGTGAGCAATGCGTGCAGCCGGGGGGAGGGGGGGAAGGGAGTGCTGGTGATCGGTGAGGGCCGCTGGGGGTGCCGGTTATTGGCGAGGGGGTTCTGGTGGGTGTGGGGCGCTCGGGTTGATGGTGATCGGGGGGGGGGGGTGTTGGTGATCGGTGGAAGCCGCTGGGGGTGCTGGTGATCGTGGGGGGGGGGGTTTGCTGGTAATCGCTGGGGGGGGGGCTGGGGGTGCTGGTGATCGGCGGGGGGTGCTGACGATCGGTGGGGGGTGCTGCTGATTAATGGGGGGGCCCTGGGGGTGCTGGTAATCGGCGGGGGGTGCTGGTGATTGGGGGGGGGGGGCGCTGGGGTTGATGGTGATCGGTGGGGGGTGCTGGTGATTGGTTGGGGGGGTTGCTGGTGATCGTTGGGGGGGCGCTGGGGTTGATGGTGATCGGTGGGGGGTGCTGGTGATCGGTTGGGGGGGGTGCTGGTGATCGGTGAGGGGTGCTGGTTATCAGCGGCCGCTGGGGGTGTGGGGTGCTGGTGATCGTGGGGAGGGGGGGGGCTCCTGTCTTGGGTACCCTGGGCCCCCCAGGGCTTGATGCCCCCCCATATATATCCACACCCCACGCCATAGACCCCTCACTTATGCAACCCCATCACCACCTAACACAGGGGGGCATGCAGACCAACATGCGCCATTTGCACAACGCCACACGACCGACCCATCCCTGCTCACACAACACTCCCACTGCACGCACCATGCTCCGCTCCGTGCACAGCTGCCATCTCACACACACACTGCAGGCCTGTGGAAACGACAGCCTCCTTTCCCGGCAACACACAGTCACCCAAACCCCGACTGACACCCGCACCCCACACCACGGAACCCTCCCTCCGCCAAACCCCGTCACCAGCTACCAAATCCAGCTACTGAGGGGACATGCAGGCCGGGAGCCGCCGTCCGCGCAACGGACCAGCACACACCATGTTAACACTGCCCGTTGCTGCACATGCACCACTGCATCACACTGCAAGCACCCCGCACCTCACTCTGTACCTCCGTTAGGTGTATCGCCGCAACTGGCTCCAGCCCCGCGGAAGACATGTATGTTCCAAGCCACCACCAGACAACCACACCGCGGGACAAGGCACACGAGCGCACATTCCAGATTCTATACACCTAACGCAGCCACATACTCACAGACGCCCTACTGTTCTACACCTGGACATTTCTCTGGAGGTTTAGGGGGGCGTAGCCCCTTACGATGGTGTGAAGAGCGCCCGTAGGGCGCGATGAATCACCTAGTATATATATATATATATATATATATATATAGTAGTCATAGAAAAAACGGCTTCACTCCAGGTCTTGTACCAACAACAAAAGTGTATTTTGTAGTAAATAAATCACATCAGTGTTCCAACGTTTCGGGGCCTGTAGTCCCTTTGTCAAGGCGTGATAGTGTGTAAATCAAAACCGTCTTACCTAAATAGCATGTGTTGCTCACCAGTGATGGAAGACCTCCCCTCCGCTTCCTGCCGCTCCGGTCGCCGGGGACTTCCGGCGGTACACGGAAGTACGTCATCCGCGTCGCCTCTCTGCCTCCGGCGTCACGTTGCCTAGCAGCACGCCGGGTCCGCGTCATGGTTACCAAGCAACTCCAGACGCTCCCCTCGGCGTGTCAGCGGCAGGGGCTGGAAAATACAATGAAAGTGACAGTGTGTTAATAGCCTTCATCCTTTACCATAAAAGCAGTACTGTTAACTTAGAACAATGCTACCGTCTAAGCTAGACTAAGCATTTAAACTATGGTTACTTTATTAATACTAGCGGTAGTTAAAATCGAAAGGGAAAGTCCCAACTGTGGAAATAAAATTATAATATAGAAGGACCCGTCTCCCCTAGGTAACCCAACTTTACACCCAGAGTTAGAGAGAGAACCAATCACCATCCCGGCTGCATAGATTTAAAACTATCAATCAATGCTTATTAAGCGAGTTCCAGAGGATCTGTTCATTCAGTCCATGAGGTTGTATGGTCTCCAACTTAAAGATCCATCTTGCTTCCAACATCAGTAGTCTTCCGTTTCTGTCGCCACCTCTCGGACTGTTATGGACATGGTCGATGATCATGTGTCTTAACTCGCTTAATGAGTGTCTCTTACTCACAAAATGTTGTGCCACTGGTTGGTCAGATCTTCCTGCTTTGATTGCTGCAGAGATGGCTGATCTATGTAGTGCCATTCTTTGTCTAAGATCTCTGATCATTTTACCCACGTACCCCAACCCGCAGGGGCACGTGATAAGGTAGACGACCTTGGTCGAAGTGCATGTTAGCACATGTCGGATATTGAAGAACTGTTCTTTGCTGGGGTGCTTGAATTTGGATCCAGTTACCATATACTTACAGGTAGTACATCCTAGGCATTTATAACACCCAGGCAATTTGATTAGGAAGTTCACAGAGGGGGTGCTGCCAAACCCAGTGATATCGGAATGTACTATAGTGTCTTTGATGTTTCTCCCCCTAGTGAAGCAACACATCGGTCTTTTTGACCTAAAGCACTTCAATTTCTCATCACTCGCCACTATGGGCCACAGTGCTTTTGTGGCTCTTTGGACCACTGGACTCGAGGTACAAAACTTGCTGGTCCATGGGATAACATCTTTGGTTCCTTTATTCACTTTGGTTAGCAGCGTATCTCTTTCTAGGGCCAACACTTCCTTTTTCTGTTCCTAGAGTTTCACTCGGTCATATCCCCGCCTAGCGAACCTCTCTACTACTTTCTCCAGTTCCACTTCCAAAGTCCTGCAATCACTATGGATCCTTGCTGTACACATCAATTGGGATCTTGGTAATCCCTGAATGAGGGGTTTTGGGTGGTGGCTATCTGTCCTAAGCAGGGTGTTTTTATCTGTAGGCTTGGAATATAGGGTAGTGATAATTTTACAGTCCCTTATGTTTATTAACACATCAAGATAGTTCATGCACGTCATATCGCATTGGTACATGAATCTGATATGTGTTGCTTCAGTATTAATCCCATCCATAACTGACTTAAATAGCTCCACCCCCCCTGTCCATAGCATGAATACATCGTCGATAAATCGACAAAATAATAGTATGTGTTGGGCAACTTCTCTCCTGTCGAAGAACAGCTTTTTCTCTTCCTTAAACATGAAGACGTTGGCGTAAGCCGGTGCCACGCTACTGCCCATAGCACATCCCTTCTGTTGGAGATAATATTTCCCATCAAATAGGAAATAGTTCCTGTATAGAGTATGATGTAACAGATGCATAAAAAGGTCTTTATCCACCACTGTCAAGTCTTCATCCTCCAGAAATTCTCTCATGGCCTGTAATCCCTTGTCATGGGGGATACTCGTATACAGGCTACAGACATCCATTACACACATCAATGTGTCTGGTGGTGTCTGGCCTACTCCTTTGAGTCTTAGCAGAAACTCGGTGGTGTCCTTGATATAGGTAGGTTGTCGTGTTACCAATGGTTGTATGGCACAATCTAGGAATTGTGAAATTGGTTGGTAAAGAGAGTCCCTGGCAGAAATAATCGGCCTTCCCGGTGGATTCTTACTATCTTTATGAATTTTGGGGGTCGTGAACAGGACTGGTACTACTGGGTTCTTCTGTATCAGTGCTTCTACTGTTTTGGTGGTAATCATACCCTTGCACTTGGCTTCCTCCAAATCTTTATCCAATTCCAACTTGAACTGATGGGTCGGGTCGCTTTCTAGGCATCGGTAAGTGCTGGTCTCTGCTAGCTGTTTGTAGATCTCACCCCGGTAATCTTCTATGTTCTGGATAACCAGCCCCCCACCTTTATCCGCTTGGCGGAAAATCACATCTTTATAACTGCCCAGTTCCTTAAGGGCTTTCCTTTCCTCTTTAGATAGGTTGTTCCTTTGTTGGATCGGGGTGTTCGTGTAGCGTGTCACTGAATTATCCAACATACCAGTGAAGGTTTTCAATGAGCTATTGGATGACTGTGGGTCAAAAGTAGAAGACGATCTGCATGGACTGATCTGCTATCACTGCTGGGTGGACTCAGTGATAGTTCTGCTGTGTGGACCTGTGTATCTATATCTTCTGTGTGGAATTGCTGTGGACCTAAATCCTCTACTGGGACTTACTATCTGGACTGCTACCCGTGTATTGTTTCTGGGCTATATTTACCTCTATTTCTTGTGAATTAACTCCTCCTGTGTGTAATGAGAAATAAACCATCACTTTGGTTTCATAGTCTCTGTGTCTGAGTGATTAGAAGAACCCTGTATCCTTTGTTATATATATCTATATATATATATATATATATATATATATATGTTCAGATATACGATTCTCCAGAGTGTGGGTTTTCCTTTAATTAAAATGATTTGCTTGCATATATATATATATATATATATATATATATATATTTATTTCTCATACGTCCTAGAGGATGCTGGAGTCCACTTCAGTATCATGGGGTATAGACGGTTCTGCAGGAGCCATGGGCACTTTAAGACGTTTTCGGTGTGAACTGGCTCCTCCCTCTATGCCCCTCTCCCAGACCTCAGTTTAGAAAATGTGCCCAGGCAGACTGGTCGCACTCTAGTGGAGCTCTACTGAGTTTCACTAAAAATGACTTTATGTTAGGTTTTTTATTTTCAGGGAGGCTGCTGGCAACAGTCTCCCTGCTTTGTGGGACTTAGAGCCATGAAACTATTCAGGAAGTTGGTTCCTAATTCTTCCCCCTGCTTCTTGCTGACAGGACACTATTAGCTCCTGAAGGGTACTGAACACTAGCTGCGGTTATGCGCTCACTCCCACAGCACGCCGTCACCCCCCTTACAGAGTCAGAAGGCAGAAGACAGGTGAGTGTACAGAAGAGATGATCTTCAGTCATCATGACGGCTAAAAGGTACCGCGCAGCGGGCGGGAATGCTGCGCGACCATGCTACCCATTACACAGGCACAGCAGGGTGCAGGGCATGGGGGGAACGCCCTGGGCAGCATGAAACCTACTCAAAACTGTCTAAAAGGGGACATAAGATGCTGAGGCACAGTCCTAGCCCCCGCCAGTATAAAAAATAGTGTGGAAAATTCTGAGGAGAAACGCGCCATTACGGGGGCGGGGCTTTCTCCTCTGTCAGCCAGCACACTGCTCAGTGCCATTTTCTCCAAGGCAGGCTGCAGGGGAAGAAACGCTGGTCCTCCTCCACTTCTGATACAAGTATCTGGGTGACAAAAAGGGGGTGCAGAGTGTATTGGTGCTCAATTAATACAATTTGGCAGTGTAATAAGCGATAAAAGTCTCTGTAGACATTTTACATGTACAGGGATTTTAGTCACTGGCGCTGAGTTGTGAACTGGCAAGTCCTTCTGATGGATTTTACTATGGGTCTGTCCCCTATAAGCCGCGGAGTGTCTGTGGTGTGTTTGTGCACGTGGCAGGGAGCTCTTCCCCTGAGGGAGCCATTTTAGGGACACAGAGTTGTAATGTGGTGGCGCTGCCGGCACACCATGAGCCTGAATGGGTGAAAGAATTACGTGACAGTGTGAATCATATCAGTAAGAGATTGGATAAGTGTGAGTCTCATGCAGACACCTGGAGAAAATCCATGGAAGATGTGATTTTTAGTGGTTCTGTTTTTTCATCCAGAGGGGATCCCTCTGGGTCACATAAAAGGTAATTTGCACAAATAGTTCATACTGATACCGACACGGACTCTGATTCCTATGTCGACACTAGTGATTCCAGGGAAATAGATCCAAAATTGGCAAAAAACATTCAATACATGATTGTTGCTATAAAGGAGGTATTAGAAGTTATGGAGACCCCTCCTTTACCTCAGGAGAAGGCTTACTTTGTAAAGAAAAGAAACTTAAGGTAACTTTTCCTCCGTCTCATGAACTGAACAGTTTATTTGAGGGAATCTGGGCAAACCCTGAAAAGAAGTTTCAGATTCCCAAAAGAATTCAGGCAGCTTACCCTTTCCCTCCAGAGGACAGGAAAAGGTGGGAGTCACCCCCGGTTTTAGACAGTGCCCTGTCACGGTTAACAAAAATGGTGATTCTCCCTGCGCCTGGGACGGCTTCACTAAAAGAGCCGGCTGACCGCAAGTTAGAGAATACGTTGAAATCTATTTATGTGGCCAATGGGACATTACTAAGACCTACCATTGCCTGTGCGTGGGTGAGTAATGCTATTGAAAAGTGGTCAGAAAACTTGTCATCGGAAATTGACACAATAGATAGAGACGAGATACTCCTAACTTTAGGTCATATCAAAGACGCTGCTGCGTATATGCTAGAAGCCATGAAGGATATTGGTCTTTTGGGATCAAAAGCCGCTACAATGGCAATCTCAGCACGGAGGGCGTTGTGGATTCGCCAATGGAATGCTGACGCAGATTCCAAAAGGAATATGGAGGCTCTCCCATACAAAGGTGAGGCCTTGTTTGGAGATGGGCTGGATGCTTTAGTTTCTGCGGCTACTGCAGGTAAGTCGACATTCTTGCCTAATGCTCCTCCGCCAGCAAAAAAGACACATCACTCTCAGATGCAGTCCTTTCGGCCCTATAGATACAAAAAGGGTAAAGGTTCTCCTTTCTTTGTGGGTAAAGGAAGGGGAAAAGGAAAAAAGCCCACAGTGTCTCCGGGATCACAGGAGCCGAAATCAACCTCTGCTTCTGCCAAACCTGTAGCATGACGCTGAGGCTCCCTTGCGGGAGTCCGCTCAGGTGGGAGCATGTCTGAAACTTTTCAGTCACTTCTGGGTTCAATCTGGCCTGGACCCGTGGGTCGTACAAATAGTGTCCCATGGGTACAAGCTGGAGTTTCAAGACGTTCCCCCATGCCGCTTTTTCAAATCAGCCTTACCAGCTTCTGTCCCGGACAGGGAAGTGGTAGCAGCAGCAATACAAAAATTGTGTCAGGATCAAGTCATTGTCCTAGTTCCCTTGTTACAACAAGGAGAAGGGTTTTATTCAAGCCTATTTGTAGTTCCGAAGCCGGACGGCTCGGTCAGACCAATTCTAAACCTTAAAAATCTGAATCTCTACCTACAAAGGTTCAAGTTCAAGATGGAATCTCTGAGGGCAGTGATTTCCAGTCTGAAGGAGGGGGAATTCATGGTGTCGGTGGACATAAAAGATGCATACTTACATGTTCTCATTTATCCTCCGCATCAAGCTTATCTGAGATTCGCAGTACAGGATTGCCATTACCAGTTTCGGACGTTGCCGTTCGTACTCTCCACGGCACCAAGGGTATTCACCAAGGTGATGGCGGAGCTGATGGTCCTCCTTCGACAGCAAGGAGGCAATATAATTCCTTACCTGGACGATCTCCTGATAAAAGCGAGGTCCAGGGAAAAGTTGGTGCAGAACGTTGCACTCTCCCTGACAATACTCCAACATCACTGTTGGATCATACATTTTCCAAAGTCACAATTGGAACCGACGACAAGATTGTCCTTCCTCGGGACGATACTGGACACAGAACTACAGAGGGTATTTCTTCCATAAGAGAAGGCTCTGGAAATCCAGAGAATGGTCAAACAAATTCTGAAACCAACAAGAGTGTCGATTTATCAATGTATTCGGTTGTTGGGAAAGATGGTAGTGGCCTACGAGGCCATACAGTTTGGCTGATTCCATGCCGGAGTATTTCAGTGGGGCCTATTGGACAAGTAGTCCGGATCCCATCTACACATTTATCAGAGGATAATCCTGTTATCCAAAGCCAGAATTTTGCTCCTGTTGTGGCTACACAGTTCTCACCTCCTAGAGGGACGCAGGTTTGGGATTCAAGACTGGATCCTGGTGACCACGGATGCAAGTCTCCGAGGCTGGGGAGCAGTCACACAGGGGGAGAGCTTCCAAGGAAGATGGTCAAGTCAAGAAACTTGTCTTCACATAAACATTCTGGAGTTGAAAGCCATTTACAACAGCCTTCTACAAGCGGTACATCTTCTTCAGCAGTCGTGTACATAAACCCTCAGGGCGGAATGAAAAGCAGAGCAGCAATGGCAGAGGTGACAAAGATCCTCCACTGGGCAGAAAGACGTGCAAAAGCTCTGTCGACAATTTTCATTCCGGGAGTGGACAACTGGGAAGCAGACTTCCTCAGCAGACACGATCTCCATCCAGGAGAATGGTGCCTCCACCAAGAAGTCTTCGCAGAGGTGACAGGTCTTTGGGGAGTTCCTCAAGTAGACATGATGGCATCTCTTCTCAACAAGAAGCTTCAGAGATATTGTTCCAGGTCGAGAGACCCTCAAACAATAGCAGTGGATGCACTAGTGACCCAGTGGGTGTTTCGGTTGGTATATGTCTTCCCTCCACTTCCACTGATACCAAAAGTTCTCAAAATCATAAGGAGAACAGGAGCTCGAGCGATCCTCATTACCCCAGACTGGCCAAGGAGGTCTTGGTATCCAGATCTTCAAGAGCTGATAATAAAAGATCCTCGGCCTCTTCCTCTTCGTGAGGACCTGCTACAGCAGGGGCCATGCGTATATCAAAACTTACCGCAGCTACGCTTGACGGAATGGCTGTTGAGCACCGGATCCTAGCCCGAAAGGGTATTCCCAAAGAAGTCATTCCCACTCTTATTCAGGCCAGGAAAGGAGTAACGTCTAAACATTACCACCGTATTTGGAGAAAATATGTGTCTTGGTGTAAAACCAAGAAGACTCCAACGGAAGAATTTCAGTTAGGATGTTTTCTCCATTTTATCCAGGCGGGTGTGGATGCGGGCCTACGATTGGGTTCAATCAAGATCCAGATTTTGGCTTTGTCCATTTTCTTTCAGAAACAATTGTCCTCCCTTCCAGAAGTTCAGACATTCGTGAAAGGGGTGCTACACATCCAACCTCCATTTGTGCCTCCTGTGGCACCATGGGATCTTAACATGGTGTTGCTATTCCTTTAATCGGATTGGTTTGAACCTCTCCAGGAGATAGAGTTGAAATTTCTCACTTGGAAAGTGGTCATGCTGTTGGCCTTGGCATCCGCAAGAAGGGTGTCTGAGTTAGGGGCCTTGTCTCACAAGAGCCCTTACTTGGTTTTCCATGAAGATAGGGCTGAGTTACGAACTCGTCAACAATTTCTTCCAAAGGTGGTTTCTTCTTTCCATATAAACCAACCTATTGTGGTGCCAGTGGCTACTGACACCTTCGCTGCTTCAAAGTCTCTGGATGTGGTCAGGGCTTTGAGAATCTATGTCGCAAGAACGACTCAGATAAGGAAAACAGAGGCGCTGTTTTTCCTGTATGCTCCCAACAAGACTATTGCGCGCTGGATCAGAGGTATGATTCAGCACGCTCATTCTATGGCAGGATTGCCGATACCGTATTCGGTGACTGCCCATTCTGCTAGAAAGGTGGACTCGTCCTGGGCGGCTGCCCGGTGGCTCTCGGCATTACAACTTTGCCGAGCAGCTACTTGGTCAGGGGCAAACACGTTTGCTAAGTTTTACAAGTTTGACACCTTGGCTGATGAGGATCTACAGTTTGGTCAATCGGTGCTGCAGGGTCATCCACACTCTCCCGCCCGTACTGGAGCTTTGGTATAACCCCACGGTACTGAAGTGGACCCCAGCTTCCTCTAGGACGTATGAGAAAACAGGATTTTAATACCTACCGGTAAATCCTTTTCTCCTAGTCCGTAGTGGATGCTGGGCACCCAGCCCAGTACGTACTTTACCTGCAGTTGTTGTTTTGTTATAAATGTTTTCAGCATGGTTGCTGTAATATTTATGCCCGTTTGCATGTATTTTGTTGAATGCCATGTGTGCAGCATGGTTGAAGTGTGAGCTGGTATGAATCTCACCATTAACTAAAAAAGTAAATCCTTTCCTTAAAATGTCCGTCTCCCTAGGCACAGTTCCTATACTGAGGTCTGGAGGAGGGGCATAGAGGGAGGAGCCAGTTCACACTCTGAAAAGGTCTTAAAGTGCCCATGGCTCCTGCGGAACCGTCTATACCCTATGGTACTGAAGTGGACCCCAGCATCCTCTACTATTTTATATACATGTGTGTGTTCCCTCTCTGAGAGATTCTTTCAAATTTACCACCGAATTGTAATTTTCTTTGATGTAATTAAAGACGTTATGATTTTAGATTTTAGGGCCTCACTGTCTTAAGTACCCCAGCCCCCCCGAAGCCTTAATCCAGCTCTGCCCTGAATGACTAATTAGGCACTTTGATGTTTTTGATTATTTTTAATTGCCCAATAATGCCATTTCATTATTGAGGTAAAAAATGCAAAAGTGATGGATATTGGAGTACAAGGTATGGGACAGGTATATTGGGGTGCTTTATGTGTGGGACAAGTTTTTTTAGACTTGCAGGTGGGAGTAATTGGTCCATTTCCACTTTTTTTTTTAAAAGTCTCCTAAAATGACCCAAATATATACTGTACTTATACCCATTTTTCTGTAACCCAAATTTAATGAAAGCACTTTATGTATTTTGCTGAAAAAAATTGCTTCCTATAATTTTTTCAAAAAATGCATATAACAGCCAATCACACCAAATAGTTTTATTATGGCTGCTAATAGACTTCTATAATGTTTTCTTATAATAGTTTGGCTTTTTTGGGGTACAGGAAAATTTCTCTATATTCTTCTATACTTATCTCAGCTTTATCGCGCAAATGCAGTTTTTGCAATTTTGGAGAAGGATAGGTGCAAAAAACGGGAGCGCGCAGGCTGTGATAGGTGTGATCATTTTTGCCACGATCGCAGATCTCATTATTGTGGCTAATATGATACCCCCCTAAATGATGGTGTAAAGGAAAAATGTTGTTACTTCAAAGAACTATTTTGTGCATAGTAAAAATTTTAAAAAAGATTAGAGAACTGTTTCCTCTCAGATAAAATGTTGCGGACAGCAATCACAGAGTGAATACTTGCCTCGTTTAACGTGTAATTAGTTTTGGGCACAGTGTCTCTCAGAAACAGGCAGATAAATTTAGCAAAAAAATGGGCTACAAACCATCAAACTAATAAGACTTTTACTTCACTTTGTAAACTATGCCACAAAGGTTAACTATTGACAAACATTGACTATTTGGTTTGGTTGCTATAGGTTACAGCACTTAAGAGCCTTGTGAAAATATCCTCACCTGAGTGTGGATTACCACGCGCTTAATATGAATTGGTTCTCCAAGCAGCTGTACAAAATAGGATGGTCAATCCCAATAAAACACTATATATAAACAATACACAGCGCTTGAAAAATATACAGAAGTAATATTATAAGCAGACAGGTGTAAATGATAAATAAAAACAATTTATTTTGACATTAAATACTCATTAGTTATTCTAAATTATTCAATGTTTAAAATAATATCTAGAACTTAAAAAAATGGAACCAATTGATAGAAACCAGTCTCTGGTAGATTTGGACGTTTTAAGGACAGATGGCAGTGTTATCCAGTGGTAGGTGGACCTAAAAGATGTTAAGCCTTTTGGATAAATCGAATTTCTCCACAATAATTACCATTCTTAGAGATGGAATGCTCCCCTAGCGAAGGTCCGGACGGCACGAACTCCAACGCAAAAGTTGAGGGAGTTGGAAGGTGGATGTGAGCTGGCTGGCACACCAGAATTGTAAATCCCAGGCTGTAAGGTCCACTGTCCGATTGTCTGGATATTGCAGTAAGAGTCCTTTTCTTTTAAAGTCCAAATGAAGGGTCCTGATGCGTTTCACTGTCACAAAGGGCAGCTTTATCAAAGGTTTGCCAGCCAGCTCACATCCACCTTCCAACTCCCTCAACTTTTGCGTTGGAGTTCGTGCCGTCCGGACCTTCGCTAGGGGAGCATTCCATCTCTAAGAATGGTAATTATTGTGGAGAAATTCGATTTATCCAAAAGGCTTAACATCTTTTAGGTCCACCTACCACTGGATAACACTGCCATCTGTCCTTAAAACGTCCAAATCTACCAGAGACTGGTTTCTATCAATTGGCTCCATTTTTTTATGTTCTAGATATTATTTTAAACATTGAATAATTTAGAATAACTAATGAGTATTTAATGTCAAAATAAATTGTTTTTATTTATCATTTACACCTGTCTGCTTATAATATTACTTCTATATATTTTTCAAGCGCTGTGTATTGTTTATATAGCACTTGAGAGCCTCACACATTTTTGGGGAGTCCCAGGCACTCACAGAAGAGCAGGTCACCCTCCCACATCTCACCCAGTTTATACTGTCTGATGAATCGATTTATGGCGTAGACCCATAATGATACAATTTGCCCCACCCCCTACAGTGGCCACTTACATCGCCCGTCATGGAAAGTTCCCAGAATTGAAAGATAAATCAACAGTATGTAAGTTCCTTATTGTTTTATTATTTCACTACAGTATAGCATTTATTTAAATGGGATGCTCACATACAGTATATCAGTGATGTGTGGTCAGGGTAGGCAGGGGAGGCAGAGCCTCCCTTGTCATACTCTAGTATACTCCAGAGTTTGACAATAAAAATGATTACTATAATACAAAGATTATGTTTATTCTATATGACACAATCATCTTTGTATTATTCTAATATTTTTTATATTCATAGTAAGGTCCAGGGTAAATTGTTGATTTAAAAAAAAAATCAAATCATGTAAATAATAGCTATTTAAACATAATTTATTATAATTTTATTGAAAATACTGCATAGAGTATGTGCTCATAAAATTATACTAAATCAGGTTTAATTTAAACAGGTGTTATTTCCCTTAAACAGTATTTGCCAGTTAAGTAGTTAAGTCGATCTCTACTACTCCTATTAAACAAAGATACTTCCAATCTCTCATCTCTGCTCAATATTGATGACAAGGTTTCATTTTTTTTGTATATAAAGTCATAAAAAAGATGCATATAGGACAGTTGTCATATATAGTCCATAGTGGGGGTTGCCCATAGGAACCAAATCAGCTGCACATCATTTCACAGACTGAGCTAGATAAATTCTAGCTACAAGTTGAAAGGTGTCCACTTTACATCTCTCTCAGAGGTTTGATACAGCTTGATACTGTAGATTGTCATGCCAATGTGGCGATTCACCATTGTGGGTAAACTCCCTTTACAGGTAGCACTAAGTTTTATAATACAATACCAAAAGATGAATGGCCATGTTATGGTCTCTCATATAAATTGACATGAAGAATAGCCAGTATACTAGCATCTTTATTGCAGAACATCACTCTACAGCCACTCAACAAGAATATGATTACCTTGTCTTTAAATCTTTAAGTCATCACAGAAAACTCATATCTTTAGGCAAGCTTATCAAGTTTCATATCCAAATCCATATACCAATTTAATATCCCCTAACCAGTCCACTCAAAACTTAAGTTGTCCATACATCTAAAGATTGCTTGTCCAGCTAGTCAACTAGTTGGCTGGTTGGACAGAGAATCTAGTAATGTATGAAAACAGACAACAACGTTTCACCAGACAAGTAAATACATTTTTTAACCAAGTTGTCTGAACAATGGTGGTCATTCCGAGTTGTTCGCTCGCTGCCGTTTTTAGCAGAATAGCGATCAGGCTAAAAATGGGCGATTCTTCGCATGCGTATGGGCCGCAGGGCGCACGCGCTAAGTATTTTCACACAAAACTATGCAATTTTACACAGGTCCGAGCGACGCTTTTCAGTCGCTCTGCTGATCGGTGAGTGATTGACAGGAAGTGGGTGTTTCTGGGTAGAAACTGACCGTTTTCCGGGAGTGTGCTAAAAAATGCAGGCGTGTCAGGCTAAAACGCAGGAGTGGCTGGAGAAGCGGGGGAGTGGCTGGCCGAATGCAGAGCGTGTTTGTGACGTCAAACCAGGAACTAAACGGACTGAGCTGATCGCAATCTAGGAGTAGGACTGGAGCTACTCAGAAACTGCAGGGAAATATTTAATAGCAGAACTGCTAATCTTTCGTTCGCAATTCTGCTAAGCTAAGATACACTCCCAGAGGGCGGCGGCCTAGTGTTTGCACTGCTGCTAAAAGAGGCTAGTGAGCGATTAACTCGGAATGAGGGCCAATATTTTTTGGCCATTTTCCGTTGTTTTGAAGTAAATGGTCAATTGCCATTTGCTCCCGTACATTACCAGAGTTTTGTTCCAACCAGCCAACTAGTTGTTTGCTGCCTTAAAAGAAGGGGAGGAATCCGGAAACCTCTTCTTAGGAGTAAATGTAACCAAAAGTCCTTCCTGGCGCAGATTCCCTGAATAGAAGAGTCAGTATTACTTCTTAAACATCAGTAGTTTATAGGGTATTTGTCACAGGTCTTTAACTGAGTCACATCCATGTTTTTCAGGCAACCATCAGGTGTGTCATACTTTAAATCTGTACAAACTTGTTACTTGTTTCATGGGATACTGCGTGCTTCTTCAGTCGGGTAATGACAATTTTTATCAGATGATCAAATTCTCAAATCTCGAGTAATAAAAAAACACTCTGCCACTCTTATGCTGGGTACACACTTGTAGATATATCTGCAGATCAATGGATCTGCAGATATATCTAACGCTAGATCAGGCAGTGTGTTGTGCATACGCACTGCCCGATCCATCGTGACTGACATCACGAACTGGGCGGGCATTTCATTGCACCCACCCAGTTCAGCAGTCAATCCTGCCAGCTGCTGACCTCCCATACACACACAAAGATGTACCAATATTTCTGTAGATATACTGGTCATCGTGTGTGCTGCAGGGCCGACACAATATGTCTGTGAACAAAGGCGTTCACAGACATATTGTTGATACACACTGGCCGATATAACGGCCAATGTGTACCCAGCATTAGGGCCATCTCTAAGTTTCCTTTTATTGCAACATTTGGCCTTTCTTTCCTCCAAGCTCAACATTATGAGGGACATGTACTAAGCAGTGATAAAAGTGGAGAAGTGAGCCAGTGGAGAAGTTGCCCATGGCAAGCATTCAGAATTGATGTAACCAGTGGTGCCAAGAGAGGGGGGAAAGGGTACAAATTACCCGGGCCCAGGTTTGACAGAGGGGCCCAGTGAGGGCCCGGGCCCCCTCCCCCTTACCTGGCAGCAGCAGCTGCAGCTTTTCTTCTCAGCACAGCACATGCTACTGTGTGCTGGGCTGCAGTGTGGCTACTGAGGCTCTTAAAAGATCATTTTCCCCCGTATTTTTTCTAAGGGTGCATGGCCACGTCTCCTGTGATAAAGCCACAAACCCCAATATAGTACCTGTGCCCAGCCAGGCTCTCTACTGCCCTGGATGTAACATTTATGATTTGCATACTATAAAAGTATACAGAGCAGCTCATGGATTGCCGTGGGGCACTTCACCACTGGCTCACTTCTCCACTTTTATCACTGCTTATTACATGTCCCCCTATGTAAAGGTTTGAATTCAATAACAGCTGGTGACCAGGACAACAATCTGGTGAAACTGTTACTGAGGCCTCATCCAACTTATGGAGCCATTTCTCTTCATTATTGGGTTTTACGGACTGTTTTAGACTACCCAGCCCCTCAACAGGTATCGCTTAATGGATGGAACACTTTCCCTGTTGGTAAATATACTGAAATGTTTCATAATAGTTTTCATCATTTATATATCTCCTCTCACAGGGGATTTATGATGAATATTTTGGATAGCTGTAGTTGCCCCAAGTGTCACCATCCTTCTGCTGACCTATACCACTGTTTGTCCCTTAATTAGACATTTTTGTCTGTCTGGAGATTTGCCCCTATCCACTTAGTTAAATACATTCCCCTGACCCTTGAATGGGCACTTTTTGGACTTTTGCCACCTGGTGTTAGAGTCTTGAAATATGGGGCAAGTGTACACATTTGCGTGCATGTGTGATTAATTACTACCATGGCTCATAGGCAATGCGGTCAGAGTAAGTCGCTCCTGCAATGCATGCGGGATAGATGAGGCGAGCTTTATCTGTATGTTTTATTGTATCTTATTTTCTTTTATTTCTGTTGTTACTGGCTTCTTTGTCATGGTATGACTTCTGTACTTCAGCAAAAAGTTGTTTAAATTAAAAAAAAAAAAATCTTGGAGTCAGAAACGCTCCTTTCAGAGATCCAACGTTGTGAGCATTCTCTGTGCAGAATAAAAGCAGAGCAGTCACTCATTCTGGAATTACTCAATCAACCTGAATATGAGAAGATTATCACTTAATGTTTCTGCCAAGTTCCTCAATTCTTACTACCTCTGAACATCCTTAAGTATTCAACTAATCCTTCAGACTGGCTAAGTATTGCAGACATTGATCAGATGATTACCAATCTCATATACTTCCTGTAACTTTCAGTAGACAGATTACTTTCCTTAAACTGACATGAACAAATACTTACTCATCTAGCCAGTTAGTTGGGCTCAGAGTTTTTATACCCAGTAGCCCTCTTCCCGGGGTGGGATTGTTTGTTTTTTTACCTGGTTCTCAAGCCATACTTTTAAGCGTTAGCTTTACTGGTCCCAGTACCTTCCTGCTCCAAATATTCCCAGACTTAAAAGATCTGTTCCTCAGGGGTGAGATAAATAAAACTAATGTTCAATGTTGCAGGTTTGGGTTTGTTTGTTTTTTAATTTGACCAAAGCTGTATGCTACTAAATGTATCTGTTTCCTGTTTCAGACTCATTTTTATGACTTTGCATCTGTTACAGAACTGCGTAGAGATCCCACATTACCTAGCCAGGACAATGACACGCATAGTGTGAGGTGTAAGCTGCAGCCTGTTTGGTTGGTTTGAAGTCATGGACCTGCCCTAATAAGTCTTTGCCAAACTCTACAGTCTTATCTATACTCTGCCAGTCTCATCCGGTACCTTGTTCACTCTCCTGCTCGTACAGCCATTGTTCACATTCCCTATCATTCCCTCATGCGGAAGAACTAAATTAAACCATCCAGATTCCTGCATTCAGCCTCGACTACTAACCCACTAGTGTCACTCCCAGGAACACAAGAATCTCCGGATGTAACAAGTGTGGCATCGTGAAAGGCATATCTATGTCCTATGTATCTTACACGTCACTTCAATAAGACTACCCCTTAAGGTACTACAGTAAAGGAAGCAAACCATTTATTTTTCTTTTGCTGATGCTTGTCTTTCAGTGTTTATAACCGCTGACAAACAGCCTGTTGCCCCAGTGCAATTACTGTTACTTTGTTCCTTGTCCTATTTTATTTTTTGGCAATGTGAGAGTTAACTGAAAGATTTTTATCTGTTTTAATCAAAATGGAAATCGCTGCTTGAAAACTAAATGCAGCACCATTAGCCTGAAATTGTTACACTTCCTTACTCAGTGTTGTAGTCAGTTGAAAGCTGATTAAAGTGTATAATAGGCCCCAAAGCTATGGGCAGTAATTTCAGGTATTTTGAAGTAGCCCAGTGAAAATGACTGCTGAATGACTTTCTTTCAAAGCTTGAACCTTTTTAAAATGGTAATTTAGCTAATTTGAAATATCTCTATAAGTATAGTCCATAAGAATTGGCAACATTCGTGTTTGATGAAATTGTAAACAAAGGATATAATATATAATCCTAACTCAAACCGGGGTGTGTAACTAGAATGTAATTATATGTAGGGCTGGAAATAATTATATCATATGCTCCCAGTGTATTGGTTGGGTATACAGTGTAAGGAGAATGGGTGGTCTAAAGCACAGCTAATTTATTATGGAAAGTATGTTGAATTTTTCCAGTAGCCTGCAGATAAGAAGAAAAATGATACATTACCAAGGAACTTTAAGTATCCCTCTGTAAACATTTAAATCCAGTGCAATGCTGATTGGATAAGAAATTGGTGAAAGACCACATTGGATTATTTAACCTTGCAAAATTTCAGGTAGATTGCGTTATGCTGCATGGATCAAGAGACTACTGAACCTAGAAATTGAGTCATATTCAGAAGTATATTACTATAGAATATGAGAGGTGTTGTGCAATACATTTCTGGATGTACAAAAAATCTTATATTTACAAACAAAATGAACATTACATTTATATTATTCACCAGAGGATTCTATCCAAAGTTGCATGTGCACAAACCACTTGGTGAAGCAGCAGGACCAGTCCTTAACAGGTATGTCCTCTACATGCTGGATGAAGGTCTCCACTGCAGCTTCTGGTGACTCAAGACGAATCCCACGCATCTTGCACTTTGGGGGTCATTCTGAATTGATTGTAGCTGTGCTAAATTTAGCACAGCTACGATCATTCACACAGACATGCGGGGAGACGCCCAGCACAGGGCTAGTCCGCCCCGCATGTCAGTGCCCCCCCCCCCGCAGAAGTGCAAAGGCATTGCACAGCGGCGATGCCTTTGCACTTCAAGAGTAGCTCCCGGCCAGCACAGCTTTAGCGTGCTGGCCGGGAGCTAATCACCGCTCCCCGGCCCACAGCGGCTGCGTGTGACGTCCTCCGTTCGGTCCAGCCACACCTGCGTTGGCCGGACTGCTGCCACGAAACGGCGGGCAAATGCCGCCGTTCCGCCCCCTCCTGCCCAGCGACCGCCTCTGCCTGTCAATCAGGCAGAGGCAATCGCAGCCCTGCTACGGCCTTTGGCCGTCTGGCATGCGCAGACACACTACGGCACCGGCGCATGCGCAGTAGAGACCCGTTCACTCGGCTGCAACAAACAGCAGCGAGCGAACGGGTCAGAATGACCCCCATGATTTGTAGGAACACAAAGAAGTTCAAGTGGGCCAGGTCTGGACTGTACTAAGCTTCTAGATACATTCATGAGCCAGAAAATCCACCACTTTCCTGATGTGTGGGCAGGTGCATTGTCGTGATGGAGAAGAGCACCATAAGTGCGAGTTCTTGGATGCCACCTGGAAATGGCTTCTAGCACTTGTGACAGGGGGATGCAGTCTATTTACCTACAATCAAAATCCAGACGGTCAAAATACCGACAACCATTGACCGATGGTCAAAATCTTGACAAGGTCAAAATAACAACATGGTTAAAATACCGACATTTAAAATACCGACAAGCACAAAATACTGATATTTAAAATGTCAACAGGTAAAAAAGTCGACATGAGTTTTTCATGATTTTTTCATTGAAACCGACTTGTTCATACTTTGCCTTCCCAGTGGACCTGCAGGGGGAATATAATAGTGTGCCGAGCACAGTGAGTCATGCGAGGGGACGCATTAAACTTATACACACCCAAAAAAAATTTAAAAACTTGTGTTGACTTTTTGACCCGTTGACATGTTAAATGCCGGTATTTTGCCCGCGTCAACATTTTAAATGTCAGTATTTTGACCTTGTCGGTATTTTGACTATTGGTCAATTGTTGTTGGTATTTTGACGGTCTGGATTTTGATTGTAGGTATTTCATACGGATCCCGTGACAGGCATTGGTTGGAGTACTAGTCCCTAGTGACGATGCACTGCTGCATGACTGATACAGTAGCTACATAACCAGTCTTGGTTACAAAAACCGGCATCATATTCTTGGCAACACTGCGCTCACGTTGGAAGTACTATGGTGGTGCACCTCCAACTGGTGTCCACTGGGCTGACTGTTGTTTTGGGGGCGAAACTGTAGGTCAAGGATTCATCACCATTGATGATCTCCCAGACAGAGTTTGAGCCAGCGACATCAACCCTGGCCAGCATGTTGCAGCACAAAATCACCTAAGCCCCCTTCTGCTCTTGAGTCAGCAGATGGAGCACCCAGCGTTTAGAAACCTTGCTCAGGCCAAGATTTTTATGGAATATGAGGTGGATGGAACCCAATGAGATGTCTATCACTTCTCTAAATGGGCCTCAACTATAGCCTGCATGGCAGCAATGTTGTCCTTGGTGAATGCAGACACAGGTCACCCGAAGCACTCCTCATCTTCCATGGACCATCTGCTGAAATTCTGCAAACCACCCAAAGAGTGTTTCGGGACAGTGATTTCTTCACAAAAGAAGCTTGCAGTCGGTCAAAACGCTCCTGCTATCGCAGATCACTCTTGTAGTCATAGAAGATCATGGCTCTCAAGTGGCCTCTGTTGACTTTGTGAACATTCTGACTTCTTTGGTGTGCAGTGCTGCTTATATACGATTCTGTGCTCTGGCATTTCACAAGAACTTTAGTCAGAGATTACAGTTTACAACCAGTTTATCAGATTGTGTCTACTCTACCTACAGTATGCACAGGGCTGGTTCTAGACCTTGTGGTGCCCAGGGAAAACATTTCTTTGGTGTCCCCCCATTCAAAACAGGGACTGTGCATGCCGAAGGTGTGTGTCCAAAATGTAGGGGCGTGGCTTCATGGGGAAGGGGCATGACCACAGAATAGTACCAATTCACATTACTCCACACAGTAGTGTCCATCAGTCACATTACACCACACAGTAGTACCCCTTATACACATTATGCCATGTTAGAACCCCTTACACACATTACACCATAGTAGAGCTGAAACGCTGATACACATTACGCCAGGTAGAGCCCCTTTTATACATGTTACATCAAGTAGAGCCTCTTATACACATTATGCAAGATAGAGCTCCTTTTATGCACATAACTCGAGGTAGAGCCCCTTTTATACACATTATGCCAGGTAGAGCTTCTTATACACATTACGCCAGGTAGAGTCCCTTTTATACATGTAATGCCAGGAAGAGCCACTTACACACGTTACAGAGATTACACCAGGTAGAGACCCCGTTTTTGGTCATAAACACATAGGATCCAGGATAATTCCCAAATTGCAAAAATAGGGCACTTACTGTATCAGGGATATTTCTGGGACATCATCGGGTCCCACAAAAAAATCCACAATAAGAGCTGATGTTGGGGCTAATTGAATAGACCCTGGGGGAATCAATTAGCCATGATAAATTACTGCAGCTAATTGAATCCCCTGGTAAGGACAAGCACTGGAAATTATTTGTTCTCTGTATATCCATGTCTGTATGTGAATATGAGAGGTGAGTGCATTTTACTGCAATTCAGTTTTTTTTAGAGACTCAAAGTGAATATGATAGTATAGGACTTGTAGCAATGAGAAAGCCATGACACAGCCCGCAAGCTTAATGATAGTGCACTTGCAACAATGAGGAAGCCATGACAAAGCCTGCACGTAAATCACTAATTCCTCATTCACTCTGCTAGATTCACACAATTTTTTGCTGTGGGGACAAGCACTGTTAATATCTTTTACATTTTTTTAATAACTTTTAATAACTTTTTAATAACTTTTAATAACTTTTTAAAAACTTTTGAATTTTTTTAGTTTTGTGTTTAAGTTGGTTTTATTTTCATTGTGCAGCGTTTACTATATATAGGTCCTAATTCAAGGTTGAATGCAAATGTATTAGCAAAGGCAAATTTGCAATCATTTGCAAAGTGAACGAAAATCTGCAAAAAAATAAAAAATAACACGCCCACAGTGCAAACTAACAGAAAATAAATCCAAATACACAAAAAAGGAGCCACCCTGAAAGCTAAGCAAACTAGCGTTAGAAGTAATTATACTGCAGTTTCTTTGCAGATTAGCGTTCATTTGCACTAAGAGAGCCTCTGCCTTAGTGTTTCCAGTAAATTAAACTACAAACGGTAGGCAGTCAGTTGACCGCCTGTCGGGATCCCGGCGGTCAGGATACCAACGCCGGAATCCCAACACCAGCTGAAATACCGTCGGTTGCAGTCCTGACTGACAGCTGGTTACCCCTTTTGGGTGGTGGTCCACACCACCACCCGGAGGGGAATGAAACCTGTCGTCCACCACCGGGCTCGAAGCGTGGCGAGCACATCAAGCTTGCGAGGGTACACGCTGCGCTCGCTGCCTGGGTAATGTGCATATGTTAGTAATGTCCTAAATTGTAAAGCACGAACAGTTTGAATGATGCACTTACCAACATAAGCTAAACAAAGGTATAAACCTAAAATTCAAAATGCATAAGGGCAAAAAACCTGCAGCTAAAATGGTGAGGCAGCACACAAGCTGTGTGAGATTTTACTAAACAACATCAGCTGTGTGGGAATATTTGCTAATTGTGCAGCAACCACATCAACCAATCAAATGTTATTGCTGCCATTATAGTGACTTGCAGAGTGTGCGTAGCTCTTTACCTGCCCAGAATCTGCATTGACTTTTTCTGTACTTTTTGCTTGACTATCTGCAGATATGCATATGCACCGCCCAAGTCCCAGGTACATACAGTACTCCCACTACACGCCCCTGTTACACGCCCAGATTTGTAAACTTGCGGAGACTGCCCACAGACACTCCTCTGCAGTGGCGTACCTTCCTCCCAGTTGCCCGAAGCAAGATAAATGTTGGTGAGCCCCCCTTCCCATTCCAACTCTTTATGTAGTGTGGGTTTTTTTTAAGAATATTGAGTATTAGGTTTTTACATGTCAGAGAACATTCGCAAATGCATTTTCAATGGTTTCATATTCAACAGTTTCATGACATGCTGTAAGTTTTTCCAAATTGCACAAGTAGCACAGAAAGAATATAAATGTCTCACTTTACTTCTTCAGCTTGAGATTTTCCAGTAACATAGGGGCCCATTTATCATTATAAATTCACGGCTACATCCCCCCCGAAAACACCTATTTTTGGGGATTAGCCGCAAATATTAAGTATTGACCTGCATTGATTCATCCATTGCCACCCGCAGCTGCATACCCCATATGTTTCTCCCTTCCCGGAAGTGGCCTCTGTGCAACGCAGTCTGAGGAGACAGAGCATACGCAGTACCCACAGCAGCCGGGACAGAACATCGCAGGGTCGGGCTCCTTTCAGAGCCCCTATACCTGCATGTACTAAATGATACATCCAGCTGATAGAATTGCATATTGCAATGCAATCCAAGGCAGTAAGATCCAGCCCAGAAAACATCCAATACGTATCTATAATACATGGGCCCTATAGAAACATAGAATTTGACAGCAGATAAGAACCACTTGGCCCATCTAGTCTGCCCATGTACACACACACTTACACAGGTTAATTTTTGTTGAGCGCCAATTAACCTACCAGTATACATTTGAATTGTTGGAGGAAACTGGAGTTCACGGAGGAAACCCACGCCAGCACAGGGAGAATATACAAACTCCACAGTTAGGGCCATGGTGGGAATCGAACCCATGACCTCAGTGCTGTGAGGCAGTAATGCTAACCATTACAACGTCCGCACTGCACTTTACACCATCTGTACTGCCCGTAATTAGTCACTTGTACAATGAGGATGGGATCTGTGCAATAGGAATACAGAATAGGGGACCATGTGCAAAGAGTCACTTGTAAAATGAGGACTGGGTCTGTGCAATAAGAGGACTGAAAACTGGTGATGATGTGCAATGGGGATGGGATCTGGGCAATGGGAGGACTGAGAATTGGGGAGAATATATATTATTATTATTATTATTAACTTGTGCAATAGGATCCATGAAGGATTCAATTGTATAATTATTTGGACTGGCTGGAATTATGAATGGAATAATAATTTGCAGAACATTCAGCTCTTGTCATCTCTTTAACATCAGTGCCCCAAACAATGGTGCCACGTGTTGAAGAATTTGGAATGCTAATTAAAGTAAACTTTCAAAATAAAAAACATTCAGTAGGCTTTCAAAATGACTGCTCCCATGTTTTTTTTGCCAAATAATAATAATATATTTATGCTAGATCATATACACCTCCAGTGCTACCGAATAAATAAATATATATATATATATATATATATATATATTAGATAATCATAATTTATAAACACTATATATCTATATAAGAGGCACATTGTTTTTTCAGTATGAATAGCGGGTCCTTATGGGTGGAATGTAAATAAGAAGCCCGATCCACCTGTAAACGCTGGTTTACTTACAGGACTAAAAAGCATATACCTTAAACACACTTGATACACTTTAATATTGAGCCGCTGCGGCCGCGGTAATTAACCTTTCATCTTATTCACAAACCTTACGTATACAAAGTCGCACAGTGTACGCACTCTGCATACGTACGCCTAAAGGACGTAGTGACTACACAGTTTGCGTACACAGGCCTATACGCTGTTAGCACAATGCAGCAGCCCGAGTGGCTGTAAATACACTTTAATACCTTAGCAGGGAAAAGAAACACAACATCAGATTGTATTTAAAATGCCGGGTTCTGACACACCAACATATAATTACTGAAAGGGGATTACAATAACAATACAATACAATAGAATAATGGCTACAGTCAATGGTACATACGTGTTTGGTTTTCGCCTGTGCTTCCCAGTCTGGTCCTCAGTCATCTGGGTAGATGACCTTTAGAGTCTGTGATAGTGACCTGGCATGCAGCTGGCTCTTTATACAGTGGATTAAAA
This sequence comes from Pseudophryne corroboree, assembly GCF_028390025.1. NCBI lineage: Eukaryota > Metazoa > Chordata > Amphibia > Anura > Myobatrachidae > Pseudophryne > Pseudophryne corroboree. Next base: position 133,544,958 of record NC_086451.1, read on the forward strand.
CATAATACAATAGACACTGTGTGCTTTTCTTCCATTGGTTCGGGGGTGGGACATATCCTGTGCACCGGGGATCATTGGTCAGCTCAAGAAGTGGGCGATGGCTTAGAATTGAGATGTGATTTCTGTTGTTTGCATCTGAGTACCTGCCCCATGAGTTAAACCCATCACATTAATCATACATAAATCTGGTATTATTAATAACTTAATGTTGTAATATATGATGATATTCTTATTCCCACCAGATTAATATTTACGTGACTCTGAACAATATGATCCCACACATGATATGATTATCTATTTCCATCCTCAAGATATACATATATCCACATATTTCCATATACTCATATATATATATATATATATACACACACACATACTCCTGCTATTACAATTTGTTAGGAATTATTATATATATATATATAAATTATATATATATATATATATATATATATATACATACATACATACAAACAAACACATATATCTCCAAGAGTTTAGACTATGAATGTAATTACCTTAGATTTCTAAATGTCTGGTTTGTATTTTTGTTAGGTATTGCTAATTGAGTTTCTCCTCAGCCTAGGTTCCTGGGTATTGTCTTTTTGTTTGTCTTGTCTTCAGATAAGACAATGACAATCCAGTATTTATTGTTTTCGACAGAAACTAGGCTACCCTAGACTAATAGGAGTAAACAAAGGTGTTTGCCTTCTTCATAGAATTTCAAAGCTTTGTGTAAATAAGGCCATTGTATTTGAGTCTCTGGGAGTTTAATTTATGTGTGACCGATCTTCATGCTATTAGAAGAGGAAGCAGACAGTGGGGGATTTATGCAATGTATGGATTAGATATATGATATGTCTTTGTGGCTTTTCCATGCGAGTACAAATTCCACTGTAATTACTCATACCATGCTCTAATGCGCAGGACCGCGGGAGCGACCATACGCAAATTGCTAATATGTGCACGCACAGCCGATTAAATATGAACACAGAGGCCATCTATGTGGTGTTTGTATGTAATGTGTGTACTGTAATATTTTCTGACTTCGACAGTCCACCCTTTGGCAGTCATCAATAACTGCCATTAACTAATCAATAAACAGGAAAAAAATATTACCTATATAATATATGCAAAAGCTTGGATGATCGGGGGAGAGTTGTAGGTGGGAAATGTATGACCTAGTGGGATAGTAAAAAGGTTGTATGTATGAATCCATGTCTGAGGGGCATGTATCATCGTGCTGTATATGTTCTAAATAAGCTTCGAGGTATTGCGAAGTATACATTAAATCCTTCTCATCCCGTATTAAGGGTCTGTAAATGGGCCAACAAACACTACCAAGCTCTTTTCAGCTTCTTGTTTCAACAAATGGGGTGCACATTTAGTTGATGATACATGGATGGATGAACATATGTGAGTGCTAGTATATGTGGATATCACCTGTCGACTATGTGTGCCATTAACTGGAGGTTGAAGAGATGAAGATAAGACACATATATAAAAATACATTCACGTAAACATTTTGGGTAGGGCTGACATCTTTTCCAGTTGAATGTATCTGGGCAGAGGGGGAGACAAAGAAAAACGGGTGAAAGAAACAAGCCATGAAAATCATTTGCAATCCTTATCATAACGCTGTCTCTATGGATGGATCGTAGATTAAATCTGCTGCTATAACAGTGCCCTCGCTTTTTAGACTCATCAAATTTGTGCCGTGCTTGCGCCGCGTTAGATTTGAACACACCTAAATATCAAACCAATAATTATGATGACTCCCAGGATACAAAGGAGAAACTTCCCCACACTCATAATGACATTTTGAGCCCACTCTCCTAAACCTGAGAACCATTTGCGTGGGTTCAACCATGAGACCCAGCCGGTCAGTTCATTACTCACAGTCGCAAAGGTAAGGTTGTGTTTCCTCCTGAACTCCCACTTCAACTGCAAGATCTCGTCCATCTTCTGATCGATGATCTCTGTTGGGTCATCAGTGCTGTTCATAATATATGTACAGCACTTCACACCATATTGAGTTGCCAGAGTAACACAGTACCCACCTGTCACGACTGTGACATAATGAAGGACCATCCTGTGCTGAATCAGTTCCTTCTTATAGGCTTGTAACTCCCTTCCTGTGTACCTGAATGTGTCATCATACATCTCAGTGATATTATCTATCAAGTTCGCTAGCGCATGGATATACTTATAATTTATAGTTCCTCTGGCAGTACGGGTAATGTCTAATGCGAGAAGGAACTGAATCCCGGTGGATTCGTGTATCAAATCAGAGGCTGCGTGCTCTGCCCTATTTATGAGGTGTCTCTTGATGATGTGTTCATAGTGAGTATGAGTATAAGGAGTCTGAGCACTGCGGTGAATGTCTTTCATTTTATCATGGGTTATGGTCATGACCTCCCGTAGTACTCTCCCAATATAACACAATCCCTCTGAGCTCGGGGCAAGCCACTTGTACGCTTTCCTCCCACATATGAAATAGGCATCATCTGGGAGAACATAGGGGACAAAATGTAACATCACCATATTGCAAACTTTCCAAGTAAAGAAACCAATCCCTAGTTCTCCCATCTGCTCAATACAAGTATCGGGCTGGATGATATGAGCACAATACCCTGACAATACTTTTCAAACCCACATGGTCTTGCTTCCACAGGTATACCTATACCGAAAATACCTCCCACTGTTGGCTATTTGGCGTACAAGTTCAGCAGACAATATCCCTTCACAGTGCCTCCGAGCTCCATGACTACCAGAGCGCTTACTGATACCAGCCTTTACTCGAGTGATGTGATGCTCCTGATATCCTACAAATTCATACTCACCATCAGAACCCATTCCAGATCCCTACTCGACCTCTCTGGGACCCTAACCAAAACAAATTGTCCTGATCAAAAACAGAATTACTAGTAGAACCCGAAACGCTGTCTCTTGTGATCGATCCATTTTGTTAAGGGAAAGAAGGAAAATAAGAAGGAGAAAAGAAAGGAAAATGCAGGGGGAGGGGGTGAAAAAAGAAAATGGTGCGACAACCGTTCTAGATCTTGTTCCTCTCTGTGCTCATATGCCCTTCAACAGTCCTGCCTTTCAACTTTCCTGGAACAAACACTCTAGTGTCTCTTTGCCTTGCTCTTTGAACACACAGTTCACTTTGAACTCACAGTTACCAAACTACTTTGTCACGAGTTCTCTCCGGGTCAGCGACCTTCTTGCAGTGAGACGAGTGGACCCAAGTCTCTCTTTCGGCGACCTTTAATGCTGTCGTGCTGGTTAACAAGACTTGATATGGTCCTTCCCACCTGTCAATGAGGCAACCTGAGCATAAGAAATTTTGAATCATCACATAATCCCCAGGCTCAATGTCATGACAATTACTGTTTGGTAGGTCAGGAATCACCAACTTTAAATTTCTTTGTTGATTTCTCAGCTGCTGGCTCATCCCAACCAAATATTTCACAGTCACTTCATTATTACATTTCAAATCATCCTGGGGTCTATCATTACATGAGGTTGTCGACCAAAAAGAATTTCAAAGGGTGATAAGTTAAGTGGAGACTTGGGAGTGGTTCTGATGCTGTACAACACTAGTGGCAAAGCTTCTGGCCACAACAATCCAGTTTCAGCCATTAATTTGCTCAGCTTCCCATCAGTTTGCACATGACCTGAAAGACTTCACCTGTAAAATGGGTACCCCTGTCACTTTCAATCATTCTAGGGATACCATATCTACACACGAATTCCTGCACAATTTTCTTTGCAGTGAACGTAGCAGTATTTGTGGCAGCAGGGAACGCTTCTACCCAGTTGGAAAATACATCACTACAAACTAACACATATTTCAAATTCCTACAGGGTGGTAACTGTATGAAGTCGATTTGTATTACCTGAAAAGGTCCGTCTGTAGGAGGGATATGGAATGGCTCTGTTGGTATTGTCTTTCCAATATTCTTCCTCAAGCAAGTACAACATGTCATTGCTCTCTTACCTGCATGAGAATAGAATCCTGGCGCACACCAGTAGGCTCTAATCAGCCTGCACATACCCTCTTTGCCTAGATGAGTCAGACCGTGTGCCACCTCAGCTAGACTTGGAAGGTATGCTATGGGGGCTACTGGCATACCGTGTCCACCTGTCCACAGCTCTGAGGACTCCTGGCCATACCCCTTTGTCCTCCAGACTGCCTTTTCCTGTAGGGAACACAAATTTTTCATTTTAATTTACTATCGTGTGTTATCAGTTGTGTGAAGTAAACCGTCTCTGGATGAGAGTAAAGAGAGGAAAAAAATAGTAAATAAAAAAAGAAAATGTCAGGTTTGGCAATGTCAGGTTTGGCATTCACCAACAGGCTGTCACACCAACATGCATATCGGTGTCTGTGCACAGTATCCCTTCACCAGTATTCTTATTCTCCACCCTTTGTGCATGACCAGGCACACTGCATTAATACTGGTGTCCTTATGTCCTTATGCTGGTGAGATATACTGGATTTGGGCAGAGCTCTGAAGGATCGAGTAGGCATGTGGCGTTTGAACTGTGATCGGGTCCATGTATTGTACCCTCCTGTCGGTGAACGTAAGAAATGAGGAGGAAACTTTGAAGGAAAATCAAATAGAGGTTAGTAACAGATAAGTTTGTAGAGGCAAAGAGGATTTTATAAAATTTGACAACTGGATTGGGCACTATGGGGAAGTGATTCTCTACTGTCTATACCCCTAAAAAAAATTCTATGTGTCATATCTCTACTGGGACTATCCCAGCCATCAATCCAGTGTCCTGTCCATCCTAAGGTCATAGGGAACCCGGTATCTGTGAGATAATTTTCTCTACCTGTGATGGACATGCATCTAGAAGAGTGAAATGCAACATTAGTCTTCGTGGGTATCCAACATACTTTGTGCTTCCTGGGCGGGAGCACGCTATATGTATACCATCTCTAACAAAACTCCTGTTAAGTTAATCAGGGGCCATTTTTGCTAGAGAAAGAAGCAAAAGTTTAGAGGCCTCATTTTAACCCCAGCAAGTTTTGTCAAAAGGGTAAAGTTGCATTTATTCTGTTCTTCCCATTAACCGAATCTGTGTTTTCTATGTGACTCGCGATTCCTTACTATATGTCCCTTGATCCCGTCTATGTGTTTAATAATGTGGCTTGTTTTCTCTGTCTAGGGGTCTATATTGACTATGTGTTCTACTATACCTACAATCTCTGGTGAAATGTCCTTTCTTCCTACAAGTGTAACATATTATCGGTCTTTTCTTATCACCAGGATTTTGGGGTTTAAGCTGATGAGGCTTTGCTGCAAAAGCCTGTACATTTATTGTCATCAGTTTATCCTCCTGTTGTTTCCTGTGCCTAGCAACATTCTCGTGGTGTTCCATTGTGCACTCTCTAAGACAAGCTACTGTGGCCCTTCTCCAATTAGGCAAAAATGTTTGTACCCTGTCCCTTACTGTCTTATTGAGCCCGTCCATTAGCACAGAGACAGCCACCTCCCTGTAATTCGCATCGTTCCCTATATCTGATACTCCAACGTATTTATCCATTATTTGCAGAGCCCGATGGAAATATTCAGATGCCATTTCATTTTCCCTTTGTTTTATGGAGAAAATTCTTCTCCGCTTAACAGTAATGGGGAAATACAACTCTAGTTGCCTGTTAATTCATTCCACATTCTCCTGATTAGAGTCGGATGGTCCTATGACTAACGAACACAATCTACAATCAGTGATACATTTTTAGGTGTCAATATTAGGGGGTAGGCACGCTTTTAAAAGTATCCGCCAATCTTTGTTAGCTGGTTCAAGAGCATTACCCAGATCTCTGATAAACTTCTGACATCTGGCTAAATACTTCCGGGGATCGGGGAATTCTGTAATGATTGACCGCAGCTCAGCTCTGGACCACGGGCAATACATTGCATTATTCCTGGTGAGGATTATTCCCTGACTATCGGTTCCCCCATTGGGAGTTACTATTTCCAAGACAGGATCTAATCCTACCATTCCGTTCCTAATCTGTTTGCTGTAAGGTGTTGTTGTCTCTGTGCAATGACCCGTCTCACACTTACCAGTAGCTGTGACCTCACCAGTTCTTTCAGTGGGGAATACTGTTACTGCTCTAACTGGATGGATAGGCCCCACCTGAGTTTCCTGCAAGGCGACTGCCTGAATGAGAGCTGCGATTTGGCTGGGTCCTTCATCTTCCTGTGACCTATAACCTTGAAAAGACTTCAAAACAGGATACATCTTGCAAAAATTAGGATTAATACATTTCTCTTGCATTATACTATCATTCATAGATATACCATTGACTGTAGCCATCTCTTCCCTCTCGACCTGTGTCGATAATGGTGTGTTTGTGTCCTCATTCCTGTTAGGTTTGGAACCTGCTTTGCGGGTTTGTTCCCTTTGCATTTCCCCCTCTTGCTGCCATAAATTTAAACAATCTCTATGTCTAATCCTTTGTTTTCTGGATTTTATCAGACATATCCTACTACTTACATTCTGCAGTACCTCTGGTTCAAAGCTGCCCATCCTAGGGAATGGTACCCTATCTTTGTCAGTCATACGTACCCATTCAGACAAAAAGTCTTCAGTGTGTGGACCATATTTTAACACACATAATAAACCTTGCTGACCCTCTCGGCCGCAATTCTGACCTTCTCGGTCCCAACTCTTCTGCTTGAACCCTGGCTACCATACGTCCACCGCTTGTGCAATTGGATCCCATTGCGGACTTTTTCCTTTTACACAATCCCCAATTGCACGACACGGATAGACGGTGAAAGCTCTCAGAGCGCTTTCACCCACTCCTCCGCTGAGTACCACGACTCACTCCAATAGTGACCACCACGTATCCAGTGAGGTCCCTATTGGTTTCTATTTACTGGAAGTGTTAGGAGTGACTTACCTTTTCCAGCAAATATCCACCGCTGGAGATTTTCCTGAGAGAGACCAGCGAAAACTCCCTATGCACTTTTTATACACAAATCACGCTTGCGTATGCTCTACACAGCGCTAATGATACTGCGATTTTACGCAGAAGCTCATAAAAAAAGTATGAAGTTGCACTATATATCGCACCCACAAACTCGCGGTCCAATCGCATGACATATAGGTACTTGTTACCTATCCGCAGTATGACCACGAGTCGATGTACAAACTGCGACCCTCAGCCGGAGCGTAACAAAAAACCTTTTTACTTCAATACTACATAATGCACAATTCCCTATTACGCTCCTCTGCAAATCTCCTCACGATTTGCGTATTCCAATCTATACTATCATGAGTCAGCCACCTCACGCCACCAAGCCTCCACTCACTTGGTGTACCAACTACGGGATCCCGAATTCCCGGGTTCAATCCACTCACTCCTACTTTCGCTCACTCAAAAAAACTTTGTTTTTCTGTACAGAAAATTTTCAGTCATTCTGATTGGCAGCTTTACCCCCAGAGGCAATACAGTTTAAACAAAAGTTTTATACTAATCGGCTTTAGAAACCGGATAGTTTTGTGCTATTGTAGCATAGCTACTGTCCCACCTTTTAACTAAACGACACTATTGTGTAATTTGTACTTAGCGCCCACACTCTTACGCACTTTGCGTAAACACGCGACCTTGCGTGTCTTTTACGCTGCGCGCGCGGTCCTGTAATTTGTCCGAGACACGTGTACAAAACCGTGCATCCGCAATAAAACAAATCCCACAACCTCTATAAATGGGAGCAATGCTAACTATAATCACTCACAAGCACAACCGCTTGTTCTGTGCAACCTTTAACGACCGGGCTAGACCTGCGTGTTGTGCTTTATATTTACTTCCTTAAACACTTTTATTTCAGTTTTAACTATATAGCAACAAATGTATCCGATTTCACACAGATCTAAATGAATATAGCAATCTGAGTCTTGCGGCAACAATGTGAGAGGGTATGCAAAGTATTGGTGTCCTTTGTGTATGCTTTTGGTGCCAAACAAATTTCACAGATTTGTAAATAGCTGTTTTCCTGTTTTACGGGTTCTATCAGCACCTCTGCAGACCGAACAGAGCAGATGCAATCTAACAGCACACAAATAGGGTTTTCAGCATATCCATCGACCAGGAAAAGGTTACGTAGGATAACTTTCCACCCTTTGCTGATAGATTAAGTCTGCTATGACCTGTTAGGCTGTGAGCATGTGAAAACCGGACGATGCCCCCAATTGTAAATGCTGGTTTACTTACAGGACTAAAAAGCATATGCCTTAAACACACTTGATACAGCTTAATATTGAGCCGCTGTGGTTGCGGTAATTAACCTTTCATCTTTATGTTATTCACAAACCTTACGTACACAAAGTCGCACAGTGTACGCACTCTGTGTACGTACGCCTAAAGAGCGTAGTCACTACACAGTTTGCGTACACAGGCCTATACGCTGTTAGCACAATGCAGCAGCCCGAGTGGCTGTAAATACACTTTAATACCTTAGCAGGGAAAGGAAACACGACAACAGATTGTATTTAAAATGCCGGGTTCTGACACACCAACATATAATTACTGAAAGGGGGTTACAATAACAATACAATACAATAGAATAATGGCTACAGTCAATGGTACATACGTGTTTGGTTTTCGCCTGCGCTTCCCAGTCTGGTCCTCAGTCATCTGGGTAGATGACCTTTAGAGTCTGTGATAGTGACCTGGCATGCAGCTGGCTCTTTATACAGTGGATTAAAACATAATACAATAGACACTGTGTGCTCTTCTTCCATTGGTTCGGGGGTGGAACATATACTGTGCACCGGGGATCATTGGTCAGCTCAAGAAGTGGGCGATGGCTTAGAATTGAGATGTGATTTCTGTTGTTTGCATCTGAGTTCCCGCCCCATGACCAGTTAAACCCATCACATTAATCATACATAAATCTGGTATTATTAATAACTTAATGTAGTAATATATGATGATATTCTTATTCCCACCAGATTAATATTTACGTGACTCTGAACAATATGATCCCACACATGATATGATTATCTATTTCCATCCTCAAGATATACATATATCCACATATTTCCATATACTCATATATATATATATATATATATATATATATATATATATATATATATATACACACACATACTCCTGCTATTACAATTTGTTAGGAATTTTATATATATATATATATATATATATATATATATAAAATCTCCTATATAATAGCCCAGATCTGTGACTTTGTGCTTCATTTGCTAACGCTGGGCGGAGTCACAACACTGGGCAGAGTTAGTCAAATGAGTCACAGATCTGGGCAAATCTATAGGAGACTAGGAGCAGAAGCAGATGGTATGGGCATGGCACAGGCAGGGGTGCATACCTCCCAGCTTTCTTCAGGCAGACAGGGGTGCATACCTCCCAGCTTTCTTTAGGCAGAATGAGGGACACACACACACGGACACGGCAAAAAGGGGGCGTGGTCAACGAAAAGGGGGTGGCTTCGCGGGAGGACCCGCGATCACGAGCCACGCCCCCGTTTTCGTCAGTGAGGGGGCATGCCCAGCGCTCTGTGAGCTGCTGGCATGCCCCCAGGGGAAGATTATGAGTCTGGGGGGCCCAGGGCACTTGAGTTATCTCATTGCTGTGCCTGCTGTGGGTTTGGGGGCGTGGCCTAATCCCGGGACGTGTGACCACGCCCTCTTATGCAAATTCCGGGATTTTTTTACATGGGATTTTGTCCCCTCAGCTAGGGGTAAATCCAGACACCCCCCCTACACACCCGCACAGGCAGAAGAAAGCAGGGAGGCTTCTGCCTCCCTGCAACACCACAGACCTGCCAACACGCAGCAGAGTGTGCTGACTGTAGGACAATGCTGCTGCTGTTACTGGCAGGATGGGGGAGCTTCAGAGCTGGGACAGAGCTACTCCAGCTGGGGGGGGGGCCTAAAACTGTGGGGCCCGCGGTACGTACCCCCTGGGCCCCCTCCTTAATACGGTTCTGCTGCCAGAACCCCCTCTTAATCCGTACCCCTTGATGTCCCCTCTCCATGTCTCCACTAAATAGACGCTGTGCGCATGCGCACAGCGTCTATTCACCGCTGCTCTGCTAAGCAGAACAGCGAGTACAGGAGCTTCCCAACTGCCCCCCCCCCACCGTGGGATACTGCGGCCCGCGGGTGAGACAGCGGGACAGACCCAAAAAAATGGGACTGTCCCGCGAAAATCGGGACAGTTGGGAGGTATGGGGGGGTGTGAGAGGGTAAGCCGTACAGACAGACGGGCACCGGCTCACTGTGTGCTTGACCCCCCACATCAGCATACTCAGCAGGGGCTCTCTGGCGCGGAAGAGCGTCACTTTCTGGCACACTCCACGCTTCTTAGCTGCAGTTTTGTGGGGCACCTGTCGCTGTGCAGGTTCCGTACTGCCTCTGTTATCTCCAGCCCTAGCAACCCCACCGCTACCTGCAGTGCTGCCGCCTGCAGTGAGGTGCACCCAGCTCCTCACACTTTAGCCGGCGGGCAGTGCTGCAGAAGTCCGCGCTGCTTGCAGGCTCCGACCCTCTTCTCCCTCCAGCCGCAGCGTCTCCTGGGGGCTAACCAGTCACTCCCAGTCTCCCCTTACCACAGTGCCCGGCAGCCACGAGGTCCACGCCGCGTGCATGCTATGAACCCCTCCTCCCTCCAGCCACTCCCAGTCTCCCCTTACCACAGTGCCCGGCAGCCGCGAGGTCCGTGCCGCGTGCATGCTATGACCCCCTCCTCCCTCCAGCCGCAGCGCCTCCTGGGGGCTAACCAGTCACTCCCAGTCTCCCCTTACCACAGTGCCCGGCAGCCGCGCGAGGTCCGCGGTGTGTGACTGCGGTGGGGGGGAGGGATGCGGATGGGCAGAGGAAGCAGGACTCCAGCCTGAGAGAGTCAGCCATGCCAAGTCTCCACCAGCAGCAGATCCCAACAGGTTGGAGTGGAACAGCAGCAGCCAGCAGCAGTGACTCCGGTAAGACACATCTGTCTGTCACCACTGTTTTGTCCCTGATACCAATCTCTCCCGTGCCCTGTGTTCTGTCATGTCCCTGTCACCCCTGGCCTTGCCCTGTCACCCCTGGCCTTGCCCTGTCACCCTTATCCTGGCCCTTTCACCCTTATCCTGGCCCTGTCACCCTTATCCTGGCCCTGTCACCCCTGTGCTTGCCCTGTCAACCCTATCCCGGCCCTGTCACCCCTGTCCTTGTCCTGCCGCCCCTACCCTAGCCCTGTCACCCCTATCCTGTCCCTGTCATTTCTGTCCTGGTCCCGTCGCCCCTGTCCTTGCCCCGTCACCCCTGTCCTTGCCCCGTCACCCTTGTCCTGGCCCCGTCACCCCTGTTCTGACCCTGTCACCCCTGTCCTGGCCCCGTCACCCCTGTTCTGACCCTGTCACCCCTGTCCTGGCCCTGTTACTGCATACCCTCCAACTACCTTTTTGCCAGGTATAGTACCCGCAGTGCCTCCAGACCCCTCCCCAATGCACCACACCTCCGCACCTTCCCCACCACCACATGTGGCACTCCACCCCTCCCCCACATGCTGTGTCTCCAGACCCCCTACACCACCGGCGGCTCCCACTACGCCGCCCCTCCACCACCCACAGCATCTGCAGACCCCCTCCACCATCCACCCCCCATATATGTCTCCCCTCACACCTGCCCCCCCTCCACCCGCAGACACCCTCCTCCATCCGCGGTCCCCCCTCACCCACTCCTACCCCACCTACGGCACCCCTGCACCTGCCCCTCCACCACCTGCAGCGCCTCCAGACCCCCTTCCCCATCTGCCGCACCACCTGCACCTGCCCCTCCCCCACCCATGGTGCCTCCGGATCCTCTACCCCACCCCCGGCACCCCCGCCCCTTCCCATCCCACAGCACCTCCGGAACCCTTCACCCATCCGCAACATCCCTGCACTTGCCCCTCCCCCACCCGTGGCACCCCTGCCCCTCCCCCACCTGCAGTGCCTCCGGAACCCTCCCCCATCTGCAGCCCCCACTCCTCTGCCTCTCCCCCACCCTCAGCACCTCCCAACCCTTCCCCTTCCGGCCTCCCCCCGCTTCCGCCCCCCTCCACCCGCAGCATCTACAGACACCCTCCCCCATCCGCAGTCCCCCCCGCACCCACTACATTCTGTACATCGTTCCCTGCATCGTACCCCAGAAAGGCATGCAGGGGTTAACGCCTCGTAGCCCCTTGCGACGGTGTGAAGAGCGCCCGTAGGGCGCGATGAAGCACCTAGTATATATATATATATATATATATATATATACATACATACGTACGTACATACATACATACAAACATATATCTCCAAGAGTTTAGACTATGAATGTAATTACCTCAGATTTCTAAATGTCTGGTTTGTATTTTTGTTAGCTATTACTAATTGAGTTTCTCCTCAGCCTAGGTTCCTGGGTATTGTCTTTTTGTTTGTTTTATCTTCAGATAAGACAATGACAATCCAGTATTTATTGTTTTCGACAGAAACTAGGCTACCCTAGAATAATAGGAGTAAACAAAGGTGTTTGCCTTCTTCATAGAATTTCAAAGCTTTGTGTAAATAAGGCCATTGTATTTGAGTCTCTGGGAGTTTAATTTATGTGTGACCGATCTTCATGCTATTAGAAGAGGAAGCAGACAGTGGAGGATTTATGCAATATATGGATTAGATATATGATATGTCTTTGTGGCTTTTCCATGCGAGTTCAAATTCCACTGTAATTACTCATACCACGCTCTAATGCGCAGGACCGTGGGAGCGACCATATGCAAATTGCGAATATGTGCATGTACGGCCGATTAGGTACGCACACGGAGGCCATCTATGGGGTGTTTGTATGTAATGTGTGTACTGTAATATTTTCTGACTTCGACACACCTCTTAATCACTTTATGTAGTGAGACTTAGATTGAGGAGCCAGGGCAGCTGAATAGATTAGGTGGAGCGCATCAATGTGAATTGCATTCCACCTTCCCTTCCTTGGACGCCGAGGTTTGGGAGCCATGGCAACTAGGTGGAACGCACGAATAGGAAGTGTGTTCCACCCTCCTTCCTCCAGAGATCGTGACTTGTACTTGGGAGCCATGGTAACCAGGTGGAATGCACAAATAGGAAGTGCGTTCCACCCTCCTTCCTCCAGAGGTCATGATGCATGCTGGGAGCCATGGTAGCCGGTGAGACTAGGTGGAGCGAACTAATAGGAAGTGCATTCCACCTACTTTTCCCCCAGATGTCGAGCATTGTTAGCGGGGTCACAGCGAGAGGCAGGGTCTCGGTGGAATGCAAGGACCGGAAGTCAGCGGCCGCTCCGTGGAACGCATGCCGAAAGCATGCATTTCCACATGTTTATTTATAATTATATTTCTTTATACTTGGTTTACTACCTTCCTACATAGCGTGGAGTTATTAGTGGGAATATTACCCTTATATAACTTAATAATAAAGCACTAATAGACATTTGGACTGGATTAACCAATCCGAGTTAAGGGGAAATTATGTCATAGATTGGGAGGTATAAATAAAGAATCCTGAACCCTCTCTCAGTCATTCACTGGACTGTGAGAGAGGAGTTAGCATCACTGTAAGTAATACTCCATTACTAGTTCATAGTTCCTATATAGCACCAGCCAATTGAATGTAACTGTTTCAGGATATTTTTTATGTCATCATATTATGTGAGTGTATGCAAAAAATTGTAAATTCAAGCGATTTGGGTTTTGGATACAAGGCAGTTTGGTAGACTTTTTATTAAGATATCATGAATTTTTTTATTATGATTCTAAAAGCTAGTTCTGAATTTATATTCATAATTTTTTAGGCAATTAATCTTCCTGATTTGATGCCAGCTAATTTTTTTAATTATCCAGTGTGACTTCTTAATACACAGTGTATTGGTATGTATCTTCTCATTTTTTTCTATCACACTGGTGATAATAACCCTTGGACAGTCTCTCACTCCTATAAATTATTTTCTATTGTAGGTCTGCTATAGATCTTAGGTCTGTTACAGATCTTAGATCTGATTACATTATGATCTTTTAATTTCAATAAAATCACCATGATATCGGTTATTCAGATGCCGATTGGTAGGTATTTCCCTCCTTCCATCACTTTGGTGAAACAAACTCAATTAATTATTAGAAGTGAGAACTTTCATTATTTTTCACCATAGGTCTGCTATAGATCATACTGTAGGTCTATTAAAAGTTAGAGGTCGTGATATAATTAAAGTCATCGTCTTGAGATAACGTTCTCAGAGCAGGTAAGTGGAGGGTAGTACATACTGGTCGGCGCCTATCTCTATTTCAAGCTCTGGCACATAAAGTGTAATTACTCACTAATTAACTACCATTTAATTACTCACTCACTTAGTGTTATTAGTGTAATTACTCACTAATAAACTACCATTAAGTTATTACCATTTAAGTATTCGTGTTTTTGATATCTACCACAAACACGCTGTATCTAACCAATGGGTCTGGATGGTTATATGAAACTATTTACTATATATTGTGAATTGATTGGGTCACTGTGTTTTTATTGTTCAGATTTAATACCCCTGAGGAAGTCCTATGGGACAAAACGCGTTGGGTTCGTCATCTGATCAATCAATTTGGTGTATACTGAAGTTTGTCTAATTCAGATTGAATTTTCAATCCGTATGGTGAAAAAATCTGTAAACACTGTGAAATGGAAAATAATTATTGTATCTTTGTATTGTGATTACATTTTTAAAATAATGTCCAATCATTGTTGGTAATATTTTAAATATCTAAATTCTGTTAGCGCCCTCAGATCTGTTTTATATGTGTTTTCTTTGAATCTTTGCTAACAGAAGGTTCATCTTGAGGTGCTGCTCATATATCACTCCCGAGTGCAATTGGGTACCATTTTGTTATTATATATATATATATATATATATATATATATATATATATAGGACGAAAAAAGGTACTGCGGCACTCGGAGACTTAACATGTGATAAAGTGTATTTCAACAAGTCACCATGTGGATACCATGCGGATACCAACGTTTCGGGGCTAAGCCGCCCCTTTGTCAAGGGGCGGCTTAGCCCCGAAACGTTGGTATCCGCATGGTGACTTTTTGAAATACACTTTATCACATGTTAAGTCTCCGAGTGCCGCAGTACCTTTTTTCATCTTTTATATTGTTCCTGGAGGCACCGGAGCAGAAAGAGCTTACATGGCGGAGTGCCAGTCTAACTTTGTTTTATATATATATATATATATATATATGTATGTATTATAATTTATTTTAGTAGCACTTGGAGTGTATCTAATCTAGCATAAAGAAAAGTGACCAGGAACATGGAATGGAATGTGACCAATGCCCCCCTTCCCCAATAGGGCTCGCACTTAGCAGACTGTTCTGGCTTATACTGCTTCTGTATATATATATATATATTAGAGATGTGCACCGGAAATTTTTTGGGTTTTGTGTTTGGTTTTGTATTCGGTTCTGCGGCCATGTTTTGGATTCGGACGCGTTTTGGCACAACCTCCCTGAAAATTTTTTGTCGGATTCGGGTGTGTTTTGGATTCGGGTGTTTTTTTTCAAAAACCCCTCAAAAACAGCTTAAATCATAGAATTTGGGGGTAATTATGATCCTATAGTATTATTAACCTCAATAACCACAATTTCCACTCATTTCCAGTCTATTCTGAACACCTCACAACTCACAATACTATTTTTAGACCTAAAATTTGCACCGAGGTCGCTGGATGACTAAGCCAAGCGACCCAAGTGGGCGGCACAAACACCTGGCCCATCTAGGAGTGGCACTGCAGTGTCACACAGGATGGCACTTAAAAAAATTGGCCCCAAACAGCACATGATGCAAAGAAAAGAGAAAAAGAGGTGCACTGTGGTCGCTGGACGGCTAAGCTAAGCGACACAAACACCTCAATATCACAGGAATTATTTGTTCTAATCAATGGTATTATTGGTCCAAATCACTGGAAGAAAATGACAAAATCACTGGAATTATTCGTTCTAATCAATGGTATTATTGGTCCAAATCACTGGAAGAAAATGACAAAATCTGTGGAATTATTCGTAAACATTTGTAGAAAGTCGATGCTTTCTGATTACAGAAATGCTCAGATATTCCTGCGAATCCACAATCCCTTCCCAGAGGAAAAAGAAATTGAGAAACTGTTGTTTGAGAACGTTTGTTCTCTTTCCCTTACAAAGGAACAAACCACTTTCCAAGAAGACTGACGTTTTTGGGATTATGGAGACATAATGTTTTTGAATATAAATCCTAAAGCAGGTGGTGTATTGGACCAAAAGAGTGCAAGAGACCATCCATGCAGTTTCTGAAATATTCTGACAAAATGTTACTGTTTTTCATAAGCACTCATTCCTAACTCTGCTAAGTACTCTTTGGTATACTGAATCTGGCTTCCATTAGGTAGTTGTCCATTATTTCAGCTTCCATTGACCTTTTTTGAAAGCGGTAGAAGTTATCGATTCTTTCCCCCCCCCCCCCCCCCCTATTTTTAATTTTCTCCTGCATAGCCCAGTAAAATGTTGCAATGTTAAGTATTGACTTGTGCCTTCTGGGGGTCCACTTCTTCACCAAACCCAGCCAAATCTCATCCTAACCCTCTGTTCCACGTTCTCTATGTACCCCATCTGTGTCACCCATGTCTGTCTACTCCTCCCCTTTAGATTGTAAGACCTCACGAGCAGGGCCCTCTTCCCTCATGTGCTTATCCTTTGTCTTACTTTAATAATCTTCAACTGTACCACATCCAGCAGTCTTCTGCCACCTGATACTTATTCCAGTGTCATCTGCTGATGTAACTATGTTTATTTACCCTGTACTTGTCCTATACTGTCATCAACTGTAAGTTGCTGTTTTCCTGTTTGATTATTTATGTACTCTGTAATTGGGCGCTGCGGAACCATTGTGGTGCCATATAAATAAAGGATAATAATAATAATAATAATATAATCCCCAGGTGTATCTCATACATCGCTCAGTACAGTATATAGGGTGTATAATCCCCAGGTGTATCTCACACATCACACAGTACAGTATATAGTGTTTATAATCCCCAGGTGTATCTCACACATCGCTCAGTACAGTATATAGGGTGTATAATCCCCAGGTGTATCTCACACATCGATCAGTACAGATTACAGGATGTATAATCACCAGGTGTATAACACACGTCGCACAGTACAGTATACAGGGTGTATAATTAATTACCAGGTGTATCACACACATCGCACAGTACAGTATATAGGGTGTATAATCCCCAGGTTTATCTCACACATCACACAGTATAGTATATAGGGTATATAATCCCAAAGTGTATCTCACACATTGCTCAGTACAGTATACAGGGTGTATAATCACCAGGTGTATCACAAACGTTGCACAGTACAGTATACAGGGTGTATAATCCCCAGGTGTATCCCACACATCGCTCAGTACAGATTACAGGATGTATAAAATTACCAGGTGTATAACACACATCGCACAGTACAGTATACATACTGGTCACAACAATGCAGCAGATATTGAGCACTGATCAAGATACTAGAAGTGACACAGAGCTGCAAGATACAGCAATGGCCTACTGTACTGTACTATATGTATACTGCTGGTCACCAAAATGCTGCACTGTCTTACTATATACTGCTCACAATAATGCAGCACAGATATGGATAGTATACTTGACACAGAGCTGCAAGATACAGCAATGGCCTACTGTACTGTACTATATGTATAGTGCTGGTCACCAAAATGCTGCACTGTCCTACTATATACTGCTCACAATAATGCAGCACAGATATAGACAGTATACTTGACACAGAGCTGCAAGATACAGCAATGGCCTACTGTACTGTACTATATGTATACTGCTGGTCACCAAAATGCTGCACTGTCCTACTATATACTGCTCACAATAATGCAGCATAGAGATAGTATACTTGACACAGAACTGCAAGATACAGCAATGGCCTACTGTACTGTACTATATGTATACTGCTGGTCACCAAAATGCTGCACTGTCCTACTATATACTGCTCACAATAATGCAGCACAGAGATAGTATACTTGACACAGAGCTGCAAGATACAGCAATGGCCTACTGTACTGTACTACTATAATTATATACTGGTGGTCCCCAGTCCCCACAATGCAGCACACTGAGCACAGATATTTGCAGCACACTGAGCACAGATATGGAGTGTTTTCAGGCAGAGAACATAGATATTTTCAGCACACTGAGCACAGATATTTTCAGCACACTGAGCACAGATATTTGCAGCACACTGAGCACAGATATTTGCAGCACACTGAGCACAGATTACGGAGCTTTTCAGGGAGAGAATGCAGCCACGTCCTCTCCGTTCAATCTCCAATGCACGAGTGAAAATGGTGGCGACACGCAGCTCTTTATATAGAATACGAATCTCGCGAGAATCCGACAGCGGGATGATGACGTTCGGGCGCGTTAGGGTTAACCGAGCAAGGCGGAAAGATCTGAGGCTGCCTCGGAACCGTGTAAAATAGGTGAAGTTCGGGGGGGTTCGGATCTCGGAGAACCGAACTCGCTCATCTCATATATATATATATATATATATATATATATGAAATAATAATAGAATTCCTTAATGCGCTTTTATTGTAAATCTACTGTTCTATTGCTTATTCTATATCAGTTAGTTTATTTTATATCAGTTAGTTTACCACTATTTCTTTTATAGGCAAGATTCAACTCAGAGAAAAGATCCGTTACCGACAGAGATCAACATAGAAATAGATACACAAACGATATCTCTGTGTCTGCATACATGGGAATCCAAATTTTCCTACATTTGGATTCCCATGTATGCAGACATATAGGATTGCTGCTGGAGAATTGAAGGAGCTTGATAACAGCTAAAAGCCCACTTTTTGGATATTAATACTGATACTAGGAACCAGATGGTCCTAATTAGGGAATCCGATTAGATTTTGTCATAATGTGGAAATTACCTTATCTAAATCCCAAATCCTTCAAATTTAATCCAGATTTATATCTAGTATAATAATTGGTTTGATCAAAAGATCACTTTCTATAACCTCTTAAGAAGGAAACATCTCCTCAAATTTTGAGAGCATTTTCAATAAGAGAAAAAATGTTGTTTAGAAAACACCCCTGAAGAAGTCGCTATAAGACGAAATGCGTTGGCTGAAAGCATTTTTATTATTAATTTTAAATGTATAAACTGAACAAACAATTGTATTCCTAATGATCAATATTATTTTGTAAGGAAACAATTATAATTTTTATTGCAAATGTGATTTTGAACTATATTGTCTTAACAATAAAAACATGTGTTTTTTTAAATATGGGTGTCTAAATGTGTAAAGTCATCCTCTCTTTATATATATATATATATATATATTCAGAAAAAGTTTTATCATTAGACAAATAATTGCCTAATACGTTAAAGAAGTGCGCTCCACAGAGATATCATTTGTGTATATATATATATATATATATATGTACACATATATAGAAAGCAGCAATGACCGGCATGCCTTACATAGTAAAAATAATTGCCCCGGTGCCCTCCAGTGCATTGTAGACACAAATTTACAAAGGTAATGGTGGCACTCGTGGGTCTTGCAGCGTAAAAACTTGATTACAGCAGTCAGGCGACTTCAAGCTGGTCAACGTTTCATTTATTTTAAATAATGTCCTATGAAATTTTACCTGGGTGCCCTCCCGCAAGACACAAGAGACCAGCAGACAGCAACAAAATTCGCGCAGCACTCCAAGGGCTTTTAGCAAGGAACAGCTTCACACACTTATGTCAGTCAACATTTCAGCTGTTCTATTATACACCTTTCGTCAGGATCCTGACGAAAGTTATATAATAATAAAACACCTGAAACGCTGACAACACTTGGACATGTGAGGAAAGCAGCAAACTGCGAATTTTGCGCATGTGCAGTGTATCAATTATCGGCAACTGCCAATGTGTTTGCATTTGAGTTCAACCTTGAATTAGGTCCATAATCAGGTAAAACTGAACACTGCCATATTTGTTTGTTTTTGTTTCTATACATCCATATAGGGGTATATTCAATTAGGGTCGGATCCATTCCGACATGCATTTGTCGGAATGGATCCAACAACCCCTATTCAATCCCATCTCAATTCGACTTTAAAAAAAGTCGAATTGAGATGAGACCTGTGAGCGGAGGAGAGGGGGGAGACCAGCGGGGAGAGCCGTGGGCAGACGGAGGAGAGCAGCGCTATAGCAGCGCTGCAGAAGGATGTCTCACAGCCGCCAGACCTCACGGCAGTGTCCACCCGGCTCCAGCAAGCATGACCTCACTCGCTGGAGCCAGGGGGATGTTGCCGTGAGCGGTGCGCCTGTGACACATCCTCCTGCAGCGCTGTGCTGTAGCGCTGCTCTCCCCTGTCTGCCCGCGGCTTTCCACCATCTCTCCGCAGCTCTCCCCCTCTCCTCCTCTAAGGTCCCTCATCTCAGTCCGGCATTTTTTTATGTCAGACTGAGATAGTCGGAAACGGGGCCAAATCCTGTCGAATTTGGCCCCATTTCCCTCAAAAGTTATACCGCCGATTCACATACTATTTGACAAGTCGAATTTCCCGACTTGTAAAACAAAAAATAGCGGGGACTGAATAATTGGAATCACGATTCGACCTTAAAAAGTAAAAAACTGCCGTCTTTTCGACAGACGGCAGCTTTCGACCCTAATTGATTATACCCCATAATGGTGTGCAGTGGTACCCTAAAATTTGTTTTAGATGTTTTAGATTTGTTTTATTAGCCATCCAATGTAGCTGTAAAAAGTAGGACAGAAAGTTTATGGTTCATAGACAGCTCTGCTTTCATTACATTACATTGCCATACATATTCCTGTTCTGAGACTATTCCTTATGTTGAGGGTTGAGCTCTTGTCCCCTGCTGCAAACTTTACTGGAGAGTCACACAGGTGATGTAATCTGCTCTTCCTAGGGGCCCAAATGCATTAAGACCTAAAAAGTGATGAAGTGGAGACAGATAAACGGGTATATGCAATTGCGGTCGAATTCCCGAAATTGTCGAAAAACGGGACTTTTTCGCCAAAAAAAAAAAATCGACAATGCAATTCAGTACTTTCCATCAAAAAAACGGACTTTCAAAATTCGACTTTTTGAAATTCGACATTTGTCAAATTCGACATTTCTGCAATGGTACAAATGCAGCAATTCGCCAAAAGTATATTCAATTGAAGTTTGGAAATTCGACAACAGTGCTTTTAGACAGTAAATTCGTCATTTTCAATCCGCCACACTTTGGTGGGGGAATCTAATAAAAAAAATGTAAAACATGTTTTTTTTTGGTGTTTTTTTTATTGGTAATAGCATATCTATTTATATTAGAAGGGATTAGGTACTTGGTTTGTCTATTTTGGAGGCACAAGTATTATTTAGATATTTTTAAAAATATTATTTATTTATTTATTTATTTATTTTTTTAAATGGAATGGTAAAATCCCGGAAAAAAATGGCGTGGGGTCCCCCCTCCAAAGCATAACCAGCCTCGGGCTCTTCGAGCCGGTCCTGGTTCTAAAAATCCGGGGGGGGAAATGACAGGGGATCCCCGTATTTTTAAAACCAGCACCGGGCTCTGCGCCTGGTGCTGGTGCAAAAAATATGGGGGACAAAAAGAGTAGGGGTCCCCCGTATTTTTTACACCAGCATCAGGCTCCACTAGCTGGACAGATAATGCCACAGCCGGGGGTCACTTTTATACAGCGCCCTGCGGCCGTGGCATTAAATATCCAACTAGTCACCCCTGGCCGGGGTACCCTGGGGGAGTGGGGACCCCTTCAATCAAGGGGTCCCCCCCCAGCCACCCAAGGGCCAGGGGTGAAGCCCGAGGCTGTCCCCCCCATCCAAGGGCTGCGGATGGGGGGCTGATAGCCTTTGGAAAAATGAAAGAATATTGTTTTTTCCAGTAGTACTACAAGTCCCAGCAAGCCTCCCCCGCAAGCTGGTACTTGGAGAACCACAAGTACCAGCATGCGGGAGAAAAACGGGCCCGCTGGTACCTGTAGTTCTACTGGAAAAAAAATACCCAAATAAAAACAGGACACGCACACCTTGAAAGTACAACTTTATTTCACACCTGCCGACACACACATACTTACCTATGTTGACACGACGTTCGGTCCACTTGTCCAAGTAGAATCCGGGGTACCTGTGAATAAAATTATACTCACCTGATCCAGTGTCCAGGTTATAATCCACGTACTTGGCAAAACAACAAAACGGCAACCCGGACCAAACGGACTGAAAGGGGTCCCATGTTTACACATGGGACCCCTTTCCACGAATGCCGGGACCCCACGTGACTGCTGTCACAGAAGGTCCCTTCAGCCAATCAGGAAGCGCTACTTCGTGGCACTCACCTGTTTGGCTGTATGCGCGTCTGCTGACAGACAGCGCATCGCACAGCTCCCTCCATTAGTTTCAATGGTGGGAACTTTGCGGGTAGCGGTGGGGTTACCCGCGGTCAGCCGCTGACCGTGGGTGACCTCACCGCTGACGCAAAGTTCCCACCATTGAATATAATGGAGAGGCTTTGCAATGCGCTGTCTGACAGCAGACGCGCATACAGCCAATCAGCAGAGTGCCAGGACGTTGCGCTCGCTGATTGGCTGAAGGGACCTTCTGTGACAGCAGTCACGTGGGGTCCCGGCATTCGTGGAAAGGGGTCCCATGTGTAAACATGGGACCCCTTTCAGTCCGTTTGGTTCGGGTGTTCGTTTTTTTTTCTTTTTTGCCAAGTACGTGGATTATAACCTGGACACTGGATTGAGGTGAGCATAATTTTTTTCACAGGTACCCCGGATTCTTCAGTGACGAAGGGGGCGTGGCAGTCGGCGGGTCAACATAGGTAAGTATGTATGTGTCGGCATGTATAAAATAAAGTTTTACTTTCACGGTGTGTGTCTCCTGTTTTTATTTGGGTATTTGGGTATTTTTTTTCCAGTAGAACTACAGGTACCCGCATGCTGGTACTTGTGGTTCTCCAAGTACCAGCTTGCGGGGGAGGCTTGCTGGGACTTGTAGTACTACTGGAAAAAACAATATTCTTTCATTTTTCCAAATGCTATCAGCCCCCCATCCGCAGCCCTTGGATGGGGGGGACAGCCTCGGGCTTCACCCCTGGCCCTTGGGTGGCTGGGGGGGACCCCTTGATTGAAGGGGTCCCCACTCCCCCAGGGTACCCCGGCCAGGGGTGACTAGTTGGATATTTAATGCCACGGCCGCAGGGCGCTGTATAAAAGTGACCCCCGGCTGTGGCATTATCTGTCCAGCTAGTGGAGCCCGATGCTGGTGTAAAAAATACGGGGGACCCCTACTATTTTTGTCCCCCGTATTTTTTGCACCAGCACCAGGCGCAGAGCCCGGTGCTGGTTTTAAAAATACGGGAAATCCCATGACATTTTTCCCCCCGGATTTTTAGAACCAGGACCGGCTCGAAGAGCCCGAGGCTGGTTATGCTTTGGAGGGGGGACCCCACGATATTTTTTTCCCCGTTTTTTCCCGTTTTTTAAAAATCGGAACAAAATCCGTCAAATCGGCTGTTTTTTGTCAGCGGGACTGTCGAATCCGTTTTTCATTGAATATGGTCAATTTTGGCACCCACTTGCCGAAATTAGGCGGTCGAATTGTGTCGAATTAAAAAACGGCCGAAAAATTGCCGCGATTCGCCGCTAATTGCATATACCCCAAAGAGTGATAAATGACCAGCCAATCAGCTTCCTAACTGCCATGTCACAGACTTGTTTGAGAAATGACAGGCGCTGGTTGGCTGGTCTTTTATCACTCTTTATCCATCCCCACTTTATCTCTTGTTAAAGCTTAATACCACACTTGCCTACCCGATTATTCTTTCCTCCATCATAAAGCCGGTTTTCTGGTTATCTCAAATCTCATATTGTCTAATAGGCCCTACACACTGGGCGATATCAGTCAAAGATATGAACGATCTCGTTCATTAATGAACGAGATACTGTTCATATCTTTGAGTGTGGAGGCACCAGCGATGAATGATGCGCGGCCCCGCGCTCGTTCATTGCTGGTGTCCCGTCGGCTGTGCATGCAGGCCAATATGGATGATCTCGTCCATATTTGCCTACACTTTTATGGAGTCGGGTGATGGGGGGAGTGAAGAAACTTCACTCCTCCTGTCACTGTCCCCCTGCCACCTGGTCGCCCATAGGCCGCATCCGCCGTCGGGCAGCTCAGCGGCAGATCCACAAATGTGTAGGGCCCTTAACACTGACAACTCCACCTACATCAGTGAGGTGCAGTGAGGTCAATGGCTGGGGAGGCTAGTATCAGAGCCAGATTTAGGGGGTATCCAATTAGCTGTGAAGAAAGATAGTGCACGAATAACAGATGTACTGATTCACCCGGATTTTTTTACAGAATATCCAAGTTGGTCACATGTAAAAAAATATATTTTCTTATTAAAACACACAGGTTCAGTGAAACCTGTGTGTTTTCATTAGAAACAGCCCTGTTATCACATGAAAACAGGGATATTTCTGTGGATTTGGTTTTGCCTGCCTAAATCAGGTGACACAAAATCCCAGAGAAGCCGTGTCTTACGTCGGCTTATCGAGGCTAATAGGATAGCCTCCGGAGAGAAAATTAGCCATGGCTAATTGGATTCCCCCTTACACACAAATATATGATTTGGTGGTGAGTTTTGTCTATAAAAATTATATGAATAATAAAAAGTTGATATGAATAAATATAAAAATTATATTTATAACTTATAAATATCTTCTTTGTACTGTATTATTAAAATTATTTTATAGTCAAAACTCTGGCGTATACTGGAGTATAATAGGTGAGGCACTGCCTCCCCTGCCTACCCTGACCGCATGTCACTGCTGACAGCCGAATGAGGATGAATGCACCAGTATGTAGTGGAACACCTGCTGGAATGGATGCAAAGTGCAGAACATCCCAGAAGGTAGATCATGCCTGGCCAAACTGTGGCTCTCCAGCTGTTGTAAAAAACACATCCCAGCATGCCCTGTCACAATTTTTGCATTTCTTAATAGCAAAAGTGTGGCGGGGCATGCTGGGACTTGTAGTTTCACAACAGCTGGAGAGCTATAGGTTGTCCAGACCGGAATTAGATGCTTGAGAGGACTGAATGGATGCAGGAAACACTTGTGTGCAGATAGTTGCATACCTCCCAACTGTCCCGATTTTCGCAGGACAGCATACCTCCCAACACGACCCTCTCCAGGAGGGACAGAATGCTCTGCTTCTGGACTTTTCTCTTAATTTATGATTGTCATCACCTGCGCTTCAACACAGAGAGAAACGTCCAGGAGCAGAGCATTGTGTCCCTCCTGGAGAGGGTCATGTTGGGAGGTATGTGACAGTCCCATTTTTTGGGGACTGTCTCCCTGTCCCACGCACTGGCCACACTGTCCCGCGGTGGGGGGAGGCAGTTGGGAGGCTCCTAGCAGAGCAGCGGTGATTAGACGCTGTGCGCATGCGAACAGCGTCTATTCAGTGGAGACAGGAGGAGAGGGGGCATGCCAGCAGCTCACAGAGCGCTGGACATTTCCCCTCAGTGACGAAAAAGGGGGGCATGGCTCATGATCGTGGGCCCTCCCGTGTGGCCATGCCCCCTTTTCAGTGCCAGTGCACTACACGCGCCAAGATGTCCCTCTTTCTGCTAATTAAATGTTGGAAGGTATGTAGCTGGAGTCTAATAGAGTATGCACTTTGAATGCAGATCACTGAAGACTGGTGCACAGTGGTGTAACTACTGCCCCAGCAGCCCTCGCGGTGGCTTGGAGGCGCAGGGCTGCGGGGGTGCAGCCACTGATTTAGCGCAGATTGACATGCGGACGAGCCGACCGCATGTCAATCTGCTGTCTCCTCTCCCTCCTTCCCTCTGCTGCTGTGATGGAGGAACATGGAGGGCACAGCGCACGCCTCTCCTGTGTCCCTCCTGCGTCTCCGACGGGGCTATTAAATGAAGTGCCCGTTCGTGAGCTCTGATTGGCTCTATAAAAGCTCTGATTGGCTTTATATAAGCAGATTACTGAAGGCTGAGTCAGATGCAAACGTCATTTGTGAATACAAACAGCAGAAGCAGATGCACTTAGTAACCACATGTAACAGGAACTGAATATACTTGGTAACAGGGGCGGATTGGGAACAAAAAGCGGCCCTAGAAAAATTTGTACTAGTGGCCCCACATGGGCAGCACCAGAGGTGTAAGGTCTAGCCATGGGCCATGGCAGCAGTACCCTCCCCCCAAGACTTTCCAGATAGTGGGGATGTCCAGCATCAAGGGGAAGTTAAAAGGAAATAAAATTAAATATTATGAGCACATTATATGATACACCTTCAGAATTTAGGAAACTATATAATTCTTTAGAAAGATATATTTTCTTGCGTATTACACCAACCGTATCCCAATCACTATTCACTAAATCTTATATGTCAGCCAAGCAGGCAGACAGAGCATACACTAGATCATCTGCAATCACAGGCTAAGTGGTAAAGTCATTTTCATATATGCAAATTGTTTGGCATCTTATTCATTATGTCTATAAATAGGACCACATGTCCTCAAACAAAACAGGCCCCACGGATGCGTCGGCCAACCGGGAATCTTCCCTGTAGACCCTATGGCCAATCCGCCTCTGCTTGGTAACCACAGGTAACAGGTGCTGAATCAGGAACACACAGCGCTTGCACAGCAGGAGACTGAAACAGGTGCAGATTATTATTATTAGAGATGTGCACTTGAAATTTTTCGGGTTTTGTGTTTTGGTTTTGGGTTCGGTTCCGCGGCCGTGTTTTGGGTTCGACCGCGTTTTGGCAAAACCTCACCAATTTTTTTTTGTCGGATTCGGGTATGTTATGGATTCGGGTGTTTTTTTCAAAAAACACTAAAAAACAGCTTAAATCATAGAATTTGGGGGTCATTTTGATCCCAAAGTATTATTAACCTCAAAAACCATAATTTCCACTCATTTTCAGTCTATTCTGAACACCTCACACCTCACAATATTATTTTTAGTCCTAAAATTTGCACCAAGGTCGCTGGATGACTAAGCTAAGCGACCCTAGTGGCCGACACAAGCACCTGGCCCATCTAGGAGTGGCACTGCAGTGTCACGCAGGATGGCCCTTCCAAAAAACACTCCCCAAACAGCACATGACGCAAAGAAAAAAAGAGGCGCAATGAGGTAGCTGTGTGAGTAAGATAAGCGACCCTAGTGGCCGACACAAACACCTGGCCCATCTAGGAGTGGCACTGCAGTGTCACGCAGGATGGCCCTTCCAAAAAACACTCCCCAAACAGCACATGACGCAAAGAAAAAAAGAGGCGCAATGAGGTAGCTGTGTGAGTAAGATAAGCGACCCTAGTGGCCGACACAAACACCTGGCCCATCTAGGAGTGGCACTGCAGTGTCACGCAGGATGGCCCTTCCAAAAAACACTCCCCAAACAGCACATGACGCAAAGAAAAAAAGAGGCGCAATGAGGTAGCTGTGTGAGTAAGATAAGCGACCCTAGTGGCCGACACAAACACCTGGCCCATCTAGGAGTGGCACTGCAGTGTCACGCAGGATGGCCCTTCCAAAAAACACTCCCCAAACAGCACATGACGCAAATAAAAATGAAAGAAAAAAGAGGTGCAAGATGGAATTGTCCTTGGGCCCTCCCACCCACCCTTATGTTGTATAAACAGGACATGCACACTTTAACCAACCCATCATTTCAGTGACAGGGTCTGCCACACGACTGTGACTGAAATGACGGGTTGGTTTGGACCCCCACCGAAAAAGAAGCAATTAATCTCTCCTTGCACAAACTGGCTCTACAGAGGCAAAATGTCCACCTCATCATCATCCTCCGATATATCAACGTGTACATCCCGCTCCTCACAGATTATCAATTCGTCCCCACTGGAATCCACCATCTCAGCTCCCTGTGTACTTTGTGGAGGCAATTGCTGCTGGTCAATGTCTCCACGGAGGAATTGATTATAATTCATTTTAATGAACATCATCTTCTCCACATTTTCTGGAAGTAACCTCGTACGCCGATTGCTGACAAGGTGAGCGGCGGCACTAAACACTCTTTCGGAGTACACACTTGTGGGAGGGCAACTTAGGTAGAATAAAGCCAGTTTGTGCAAGGGCCTCCAAATTGCCTCTTTTTCCTGCCAGTATAAGTACGGACTGTCTGACGTGCCTACTTGGATGCGGTCACTCATATAATCCTCCACCATTCTTTCAATGGTGACAGAATAATATGCAGTGACAGTAGACGACATGTCCGTAATCGTTGTCAGGTCCTTCAGTCCGGACCAGATGTCAGCATCAGCAGTCGCTCCAGACTGCCCTGCATCACCGCCAGCGGGTGGGCTCGGAATTCTGAGCCTTTTCCTCGCACCCCCAGTTGCGGGAGAATGTGAAGGAGGAGATGTTGACAGGTCGCGTTCCGCTTGACTTGACAATTTTGTCACCAGCAGGTCTTTGAACCCCAGCAGACTTGTGTCTGCCGGAAAGAGAGATCCAAGGTAGGTTTTAAATCTAGGATCGAGCACGGTGGCCAAAATGTAGTGCTCTGATTTCAACAGATTGACCACCCGTGAATCCTTGTTAAGCGAATTAAGGGCTCCATCCACAAGTCCCACATGCCTAGCGGAATCGCTCCCTTTTAGCTCCTCCTTCAATGCCTCCAGCTTCTTCTGCAAAAGCCTGATGAGGGGAATGACCTGACTCAGGCTGGCAGTGTCTGAACTGACTTCACGTGTGGCAAGTTCAAAAGGTTGCAGAACCTTGCACAACGTTGAAATCATTCTCCACTGCGCTTGAGACAGGTACATTCCACCTCCTATATCGTGCTCAATTGTATAGGCTTGAATGGCCTTTTGCTGCTCCTCCAACCTCTGAAGCATATATAGGGTTAAATTCCACCTCGTTACCACTTCTTGCTTCAGATGATGGCAGGGCAGGTTCAGGCGTTTTTGGTGGTGCTCCAGTCTTCTGTACGTGGTGCCTGTACGCCGAAAGTGTCCCGCAATTCTTCTGGCCACCGACAGCATCTCTTGCACGCCCCTGTCGTTTTTTTAAAAATTCTGCACCACCAAATTCAAGGTATGTGCAAAACATGGGACGTGCTGGAATTTGCCCATATTTAATGCACACACAATATTGCTGGCGTTGTCCGATGCCACAAATCCACAGGAGAGTCCAATTGGGGTAAGCCATTCCGCGATCATCTTCCTCAGTTGCCGTAAGAGGTTTTTAGCTGTGTGCGTATTCTGGAAACCGGTGATACAAAGCGTAGCCTGCCTAGGAAAGAGTTGGCGTTTGCGAGATGCTGCTACTGGTGCCGCCGCTGCTGTTCTTGCGGCGGGAGTCCATACATCTACCCAGTGGGCTGTCACAGTCATATAGTCCTGACCCTGCCCTGCTCCACTTGTCCACATGTCCGTGGTTAAGTGGACATTGGGTACAACTGCATTTTTTAGGACACTGGTGAGTCTTTTTCTGACGTCCGTGTACATTCTCGGTATCGCCTGCCTAGAGAAGTGGAACCTAGATGGTATTTGGTAACGGGGGCACACTACCTCAAGAAATTGTCTAGTTCCCTGTGAACTAACGGCGGATACCGGACGCACGTCTAACACCAACATAGTTGTCAAGGCCTCAGTTATCCGCTTTGCAACAGGATGACTGCTGTGATATTTCATCTTCCTCGCAAAGGACTGTTGGACAGTCAATTGCTTGGTGGAAGTAGTAAAAGTGGGCTTACGACTTCCCCTCTGGGATGACCATCGACTCCCAGCAGCAACAACAGCAGCGCCAGCAGCAGTAGGCGTTACACGCAAGGATGCATCGGAGGAATCCCAGGCAGGAGAGGACTCGTCAGAATTGCCAGTGACATGGCCTGCAGGACTATTGGCATTCCTGGGGAAGGAGGAAATTGACACTGAGGGAGTTGGTGGGGTGGTTTGCGTGAGCTTGGTTACAAGAGGAAGGGATTTACTGGTCAGTGGACTGCTTCCGCTGTCGCCCAAAGTTTTTGAACTTGTCACTGACTTATTATGAATGCGCTGCAGGTGACGTATAAGGGAGGATGTTCCGAGGTGGTTAACGTCCTTACCCCTACTTATTACAGCTTGACAAAGGCAACACACGGCTTGACAAATGTTGTCCGCATTTCTGTTGAAATACTTCCACACCGAAGAGCTGATTTTTTTGGTATTTTCACCAGGCATGTCAACGGCCCTATTCCTCCCACGGACAACAGGTGTCTCCCCGGGTGCCTGACTTAAACAAACCACCTCACCATCAGAATCCTCCTTGTCAATTTCCTCCCCAGCGCCAGCAACACCCATATCCTCCTCATCCTGGTGTACTTCAACACTGACATCTTCAATCTGACTATCAGGAACTGGACTGCGGGTGCTCCTTCCAGCACTTGCAGGGGGCGTGCAAATGGTGGAAGGCGCATGCTCTTCACGTCCAGTGTTGGGAAGGTCAGGCATCGCAACCGACACAATTGGACTCTCCTTGTGGATTTGGGATTTCGAAGAACGCACAGTTCTTTGCGGTGCTTTTGCCAGCTTGAGTCTTTTCATTTTTCTAGCGAGAGGCTGAGTGCTTCCATCCTCATGTGAAGCTGAACCACTAGCCATGAACATAGGCCAGGGCCTCAGCCGTTCCTTGCCACTCCGTGTGGTAAATGGCATATTGGCAAGTTTACGCTTCTCCTCCGACAATTTTATTTTAGATTTTGGAGTCCTTTTTTTACTGATATTTGGTGTTTTGGATTTTACATGCTCTGTACTATGACATTGGGCATCGGCCTTGGCAGACGACGTTGCTGGCATTTCATCGTCTCGGCCATGACTAGTGGCAGCAGCTTCAGCACGAGGTGGAAGTGGATCTTGATCTTTCCCTAATTTTGGAACCTCAACATTTTTGTTCTCCATATTTTAATAGGCACAACTAAAAGGCACCTCAGGTAAACAATGGAGATGGATGGATACTAGTATACTTATGGATGGACCAGCGACTGCCGACACAGAGGTAGCTACAGCCGTGGACTACCGTACTGTGTCTGCTGCTAATATAGACTGGATGATAATGAGATGAAATTAATATATATATATATAATATCACTAGTACTGCAGCCGGACAGGTATATATATTTATTATGTAATGACTGATGACGGACCTGCTGGACACTGTCAGCTCAGCAGCACCGCAGACTGCTACAGTAAGCTACTATAGTAGTATGTATCAAGAAGGAAAAAAAAAAAAAAACACGGGTAGGTGGTATACAATTATGGATGGACCAGCGACTGCCGACACAGAGGTAGCTACAGCCGTGGACTACCGTACTGTGTCTGCTGCTAATATAGACTGGATGATAATGAGATGAAATTAATATATATATATATATATATAATATCACTAGTACTGCAGCCGGACAGGTATATATATTTATTATGTAATGACTGATGACGGACCTGCTGGACACTGTCAGCTCAGCAGCACCGCAGACTGCTACAGTAAGCTACTATAGTAGTATGTATCAAGAAGAAAGAAAAAAAAAAACACGGGTAGGTGGTATACAATTATGGATGGACCAGCGACTGCCGACACAGAGGTAGCTACAGCCGTGGACTACCGTACTGTGTCTGCTGCTAATATAGACTGGATGATAATGAGATGAAATTAATATATATATATATATAATATCACTAGTACTGCAGCCGGACAGGTATATATATTTATTATGTAATGACTGATGACGGACCTGCTGGACACTGTCAGCTCAGCAGCACCGCAGACTGCTACAGTAAGCTACTATAGTAGTATGTATCAAGAAGAAAGAAAAAAAAAACACGGGTAGGTGGTATACAATTATATATATATTATATACAATTATATATATATATATATATATATATTAAACTGGTGGTGATTAATTAAACTGGTGGTCAGGTCACTGGTCACACTATCAGCAACTTGCAAGTAGTACTCCTAAGCAGACAATCACAATATATACTGGTGGTCAGTGTGGTCACAATGGCAGTGTGGCACTCTGGCAGCAAAAGTGTGCACTGTACGTTAAAATATGTACTCCTGCTCTCAGACTCTAACTGCTCCCCACTGTCTCCCCCACAAGTCAGATATACAGTCACACTATCACTTCAGCAAGTAGTAGTACTCCTCCTAATGCTCCCCAAAATTACTAAAGTAAATACTGTGTCTCTCTCTACTCTAGTCTCACTCTCTTCTCTATAAACGGAGAGGACACCAGCCACGTCCTCTCCCTATCAATCTCAATGCACGTGTGAAAATGGCGGTGACGCGCGGCTCCTTATATAGAATCCGAGTCTCGCGATAGAATCCGAGCCTCGCGAGAATCCGACAGCGGGATGATGACGTTCGGGCGCGCTCGGGTTAACCGAGCAAGGCGGGAAGATCCGAGTCGCTCGGCCCCGTGTAAAAAAAACTGAAGTTCGGGCGGGTTCGGATTCCGAGGAACCGAACCCGCTCATCTCTAATTATTATAACACTGCTAGAAGATCTATAGCTGGAAACAACACAGAGGTCTGTTTAGCAACAGTGTAACTTGTAACAGAAGCAAGTGCAGAATCTTGTAGTGGTGACGTATTCACAGGTTTCCTGAAGTAGTGGAAAGGTCTGAAGACTGGAACATTGTAAACGGTGAAAGACACAAGGGGCCTGATGTAATGATGACATTTTTTTAAGGGGCAATCACTGTATAAGGCAAAACCATGTCATGCCTTGTAAGTGATTGCTCCTTTAAAAAAAGTCAGAGTTCGGCCGGCGAACTTTGGCGTCATTACATCTGGCCCCAGGAATGAACCAAGACACGGTACTGATATTTGTAATAGATGTTGTACTGGCAAAGGTCTGATCCCAGGTTAGGGTTTAAGTCAAACTTGACTACTTTTGAAAAAGCATTACAGGGAGCTTGTAAAAACACCTATGAGCGCAGTAGTACAGTGGGCGTGCACTGCCTGAGACACTGGCGTATCTATAATGGGTGCAGTGTGTGCGGTGCACACGGGCCCCTGGGTCCAGATGGGGCCCACACCGCACAAACTGCACCCATTTCTTCTATACTCACCTTTCCGGCAACCATTGGTGACTGTGTGTGGGCCCCTCCTCTCCCGTAGCCATCACCGCCGCTGCTAGCGCACTGAGCGCTAGAGACTCTGGCACAGTGCCAGAGTCTACAGAGCATGCGCAGGACTCCGAAAAAATGGCGCAGCGGGGGTGTCCCCTGACAGTGAGCAGAACCCCTGACGATGAGCAGTTACTGGGCATTATATGTGTGGGCATAATATGGTGACAAGGACATTAATGTGGGGGCATAATATGGTGTCAGGGCTATTACTGTGTGGGGCATAATATGGTGACAGGGGCATAACTGTGGGGGCATAATATGGTGTCAGGGGCATTAATGTGGGAACTTAATATGATGCAAGGGGCGCAATATGATGGCGCTTCATATGTGCATGGTTTTTTTTTAAATATATATTTATTTTTATTTCATTTTTATCTATCTATCTATCTATCTATCTATCTATCTATCTATCTATCTTTATTATTTTTTATTTTGGAGGGGGTGGGGGGTCTGCCTATTTGTCAGTGCCGAGCCCCGCAATTTCTGATGGCAGCCCAGCAGTAGGGGCATGGGTGGATGTGAT
Source organism: Pseudophryne corroboree (assembly GCF_028390025.1). Classification (NCBI taxonomy): domain Eukaryota; kingdom Metazoa; phylum Chordata; class Amphibia; order Anura; family Myobatrachidae; genus Pseudophryne; species Pseudophryne corroboree. The sequence goes on from NC_086451.1 coordinate 133,578,782, forward strand.
GTGAAGCCACTAGACCAGGTAGCAGGGACTTGAACCCTGATGTGTGACATCTACTGTGTGTCTCAGTACATGAATGGAGGAGCCATCTGATCCCACACATCTGGAGCACTCTAACCAGGACTGATACGGGGTAACTCCAGCAAAGGTCCGGATCACATTATCATTGTCAAATATTAATCTTCTAAATTTAAATATTACTACAGTGAGTTTGAGATATTCAGGTGAAATATTCCATCTGGTAATGGTTTGTTCATTATCAATTGTTTTCTTCTCTCCAACCTGCACAGATAAATCAGTTCACACATGATTGTGCTTATTGTGGGTGGAACACAGTCTTGCCATGTGGGAGGGACAGAAGGTATATAACTCCTCCATGTTTTAAAATGTATTGAAAATAAAAATGGACAATTTTATATAAGTCTCATTCTCAGCTCGGCTTGATTACAGTATTAAATTCTATCATTGAATAAAAAAAAAACGGGATCTGGCCAGGAACCCAACAGTCGGGATCCTGGCAGTCGAAATACTGATGCCGGAATCTAGATCAGCTCGGATTGCCTGTGATTGATTGGGATCGCAATCCCAGCGCCGGCATCCCAACACCCGGAATACCAAACGAGACACAGACCTTGGATGATCAAAACATATTACATTTAAGCACCATTGATAATAAACTAATTACTGTGGATTACATTGCAAGTGGAGACAATTTTGCAGTTATGCAAATGAAGGGACTCATGTCACCCAGTTTAAATGTGTCTTGAATACACTTGAATGTGATGTGTTATTGCATGTAATGCCAGGTTTTTATTTGACAAAGAAATGTTTATGTCTTTAGTTATTATGACATGTTGAAACTTTGATGTAATAGGGTTTATTATTACATAACTGAAGACAGCTTTTTGCGTGTGTGTTTGTGTGTGTAGGGGGGGGGGGGGGGGGGTTGTTGAGGGCTGAGCTAGAGCTACTGTCCAGCAGCATTTCTAGAGAGGAGGGGACCCGTGTGCAGACTCTGTGTGTGGGCCACCTCCTCTCCTGTAGCCGTTGCCGCTGGTGTTAGCGCTCTCAGCGCTGAGACTCTGGCACAGTGCCAGAGTCTGCAGCGCATGCGCAGGACTCCGAATGATGGCCACCGCACCATTTTTTTGGAGTCCTGTGCATGCGCTGTAGACTCTGGCACTGTGCCAGAGTCTCTAGCGCTCAGTGCGCTAGCAGCGGCGGTGATGGCTACGGGAGAGGAGGGGGCCCACACACAGTCACCAATGGATGCCGGAAAGGTAAGTATAGAAGAAATGGGTGCAGTGTGGGCCCCCTCTGGACCCAGGGACCGTGTGCACCACACGCACTGTGCCCATTATAGATATGCCAGTGCTACTGTCCCTTGCTGAACACTGTACTAGGGTAGCTATCCCTGTTTCTTAGAGAGTGTGGGAGATTGTATTCGCACACCGCCTCAATTGTATGTTATTAGTAATGACAGAGTGTTGTGGTGTCAGATAGGGATGTGAGTCCACACAACCAGAGGCAGAACTCTGGGAGGCAACGGAGTCATCTGCTGCCGGGCTCCTGCTCTGAAGGGGCCACCTCTCCTCCCATTCTGTGGCCGACTTCCTCACTGGTCCCTGCACCTTACAAATCACACCCTCTTTATTATACTGAATATACACATTTTACAAGTGTCACACCCAGTATTAGAAACCACAACCTATTACACTAGAAGCAGTCACGTTACTGATGAAGCTGTTTGCTCCTGTATAGGAAATATGAGAATTTTAACTATATGAAGATACTTCTCTGACAATTACATGTAACTTCATATAGTTAGAATTCTCATGCTTCCTCTACAGGAGCAAATAACTCCATCAGTAAAGTTTCTGCTGTTAGTGTAACAGGTCACGGGTTCTAATCCTGGGTATGACTGCTAAGAAATGTGTGATTTAAAATAAAAGACAATTAAATGTATAAATACAGTATATACATTTTTTTCAGAACACTCCACACACACGTGTGTGTGTGTGTGTGTGTGTGTGTGTGTACATACATACACACACACATACATATACACGCACATCTACATACATATATTTATCTTAATATAGTAAATAGGGGGGCACCAATATTTATCTTGCCTCCGGGCAACTGGGACGAACTTACGCCACTGCACACAACGGTACTTAACCAGGATGATTGGTTAATTCAGATAACATAGATAACAGCTTGTAGTATATAGAAGATGTTCTGTAGCAGCAGGAACTCACAGTATACATGTAAAGCAGTACAGCAGTGACACAGCTACAGAATACACAGAGGATGTGGCTGCATACATACAGTGTGCTGCTGCGGGGTAGACAAGGTCACACACTGAGGAGAGCAGAAGCTGCACGTCAGTGCAGTTGCCTCTCCAAGGAAGAACTCTCTCAGACTGTGCAGTAAGCACCTCATCCTGCACTGAGCTGACACTAGGAGGGAAAACACTAGAACGGAGACAGACCACAGAGTGATCCACTGTCTAACAATTAGAACCTGTGACAGATATGCTGCATGTCAGCACACAAGCCTGCATTACTGCTGTATATAAGTTATTCCATGACTGTATTACTTTCCCATACCTGCCAACTTTACAGTTCCCTAAAGAGGGACACGCTCCCCCGAAAAAGGGGTGTGGCCTAAGAAAGGGGGCATGGCTTCGCGGAGGACCCGCGGTCGCGAGCCACGCCCCGTTTTCATCACTGAGGGGGCATGCCCAGCGCTCTGTGAGCCGCTGGCATGCCCCCTCTCCCTCTGAATCCAGCAAATAGACGCTGTGCGCATGCGCACAGCGTCTATTCACAGCTGCTCTGCTAAGCAGGGCAGCGAGACACAGAGACTCCCAACTGCCCCCCCCACCGCGGGACACTGCGGCCCGCGGGTGGGACAGCGGGACAGTCCCCAAAAAACGGGACTGTCCCGCGAAAATCGGGACAGTTAGGAGGTATGCTTTCCAGTTGGAGGTCAGCCAGGTCAGCACAATAAGAGCGGTTTGGGTGGGCGTGTCATGGTACAGGGGGCATGGTGGCGTGTTCATGATATTGTGCCCAAGCCCTTTACTATACAATGCCAAGATTATGGACAGGGGGTATGCAGACAAAGCTTAGATTATTATTTGATATTTAATGTTTCTGAGGTATGTATAGCAATGAAGAGATGTGTCTCAAATAGCAGCAATAGCCCCTCTTGGCGTGCCAGGTCCTTTCTCCCTCAAAATGTCTATCTTATTTGCATAATTAAAACTGGGAGCAATAAAACCACTTTTCTAGATTACACCATACTTACCGACTTCCTGGCTGCTCTCTCCGGGAGAGAGCAGGCAGGTCGGCTCAGCAGGGGGGCGGGGCAGGGGAATAGAAGTATGCTTCTGAGCAGTGCCGTAACTAGGCATTTTAGCGCTGTGTTCAAGAAATGGCATTGGCGCCCCCCCCCCATGCAAGACAGGGGCAGTGCGCGCCGCAGGCGCGTGAAAAATATATAGGGCGTGGCTTCATGGGGAAGGGCGTGGCCACAAAATAATACCAATTCATACTACGGTGCACAGTAGCGCCACTACACCATGTAGAGCCCCTTTTACACATTACGGCAGACAGCGTCCCCCATTTTACATATTACAGCAGACAGCGTCCCCTTTTACATGTTACGGCAGACAGCATCCCCCTTTTTACACATTACGGCAGACAGCGTCCCCCTTTTACACATTACAGCAGACAGCGTCCCCCTTTTTACACATTACAGCAGACAGCGTCCCCTTTTTACATGTTACGGCAGACAGCATCCCCCTTTTTACACATTACGGCAGACAGCGTCCCCCTTTTACACATTACAGCAGACAGAGTCCCCCTTTTTACACATTACGGCAGACAGTCCCCCTTTTTTACACATTACGGCAGACAGCATCCCCCTTTTTACACATTAAGGCAGACAGCGTCCCCTTTTTACACATTACGGCAGCCAGTCCCTCTTTTTACACATTGCGTCCTACAGCACATGAGCTGCTTCTTTCTGGGACCTATTCACCTGCGTTACATATTACATGCCCACAGCTACCTGTATAATGACACAGCCCAGACGGGGCTGCCCTCACTGCCACAGCACCATGCACAGCAGCACACCATCACACCTTATATATTACACCAGCACACCTTATATATTACATGCCCACAGCACACCTTATATATTAAACCAGCACACCTTATATATTACATGCCCACAGCACACCTTATATATTACATGACCACAGCACACCTTATATATTACATGCCCCAAGCACACCTTATATATTACACCAGCACACCTTATATATTACACCAGCAAACCTTATATATTACATGCCCACAGCACACCTTATATATTAGATGCCCACAGCACACCTTATATATTACACCAGCACACCTTATATATTACATGCCCACAGCACACCATATATATTACACCAGCACACCTTATATATTACATGCTCACAGCACACGTTATATATTACATGCCCACAGCACACCTTATATATTACACCAGCACACCTTATATATTACATGCCCACATCACACCTTATATATTACATGCTCACAGCTACCTGTATGCTGCCCTCACTGCCACAGCACACCAGGCAGGGACACGTTTGAGCTGCTGGATGTGGAAGTGGTGAGAAGTTGCCGCCCGTGCAGAGAGCATCCCGCCGCCGGTGCCCGCTCACCTTTTGCTGCCTCTGTATCATGTCGGTGGGCTGCTTGAAGACGTAGAGCTGCAGCCGGTTCTTTCGCTCCCTCTCCTCCTGCTGCGCCCGTTCCTGCTCCTCTCTCCCCTCACTGCTGACAGACGGGCTGGGGCTGGCGGGTCTTGCTAGGGTGGAGCGGACAGCAGTGTCTCTGGGATCCCAAGCAGGTGCATGTAGAGGCCGGTTAGAGGAGGATACGACCAGCACATCCCGCCGCTCCTCTTCCAGTAGCTCGTCCGACTCTTCCTCGCTGGAAGACGGATCCAACATCCCAGCTGACCACCTATGGCAGCGTGCACAACCCCTTTCGCTTTCAGGTGCCCAATCCCTGGAGCTGGCTGAGCGCGGAGGGTGGGGGTGCTGCCGATGGTGCGCCTTCAGTGCATGTGCGCTGTGGGCAAGGCACCATCGGCACACACCTAGTTACGGCACTGCTTCTGAGGAAGCCGCTGAGATTAGATTAACTGTATGCAGTTAATTCTTAACCACAGGTAAGTCTCCCCATATAAATATTCTTCTACTTTACTATTGATCAAGAAGTGAATTACTGCCTGCCCGCCATGCATGTAAAGACTAGCATCGACACCTGTCCGGTTTAGCTCTGGACAATTAGGGTTTGCAGTTTGCTGACAGATATTTAAAATGCTGGCAACTACAGTCACTGTAGATCTGAATTATTTTGTTTTTTTTCTGAAATGAACTTGCTGTCCATGATCTCAGCACTTAGAGCTGATTTATAATGCAGGAGCAGCCAGAAACCAATATCTCCCTGTCTCAGCACTCTTCAAAAGTCCATATCTAGTCTGCCCCCCTTCCTCTTCTTGACACTGTCCGGCATTTCCTTGTTCCCTGTCCCCTCTCTCCTTCACCTTTCCATCACCTCTCTCTCTACACTGAAGATGGGCTGTACAGGAAAGCACAGGAAACTAAATAGCTGTCAGGGATAGTAAGAGAAACTGCTCTCTTCCCATATGTACTGTCATTAATTTACAGCTGCAAAGTTAGTATTTTATGTTGTTTGTTTCAGCTGGTACTAAATTATTAATCTGAAGACCTTAATGAGAATTTGTAGGACGTATGACATAATTGTAATTAGAGATGAGCGGGTCCGGTTCTCTGAGAACCGGACCCACCCGAATTTTGGGATCCGAATCCGGCACTGGGTTTCCCGCCAGACTCAAATCCCAAAACAAGGCAAAACGTCATCATCCCAATGTCGAATTCTCAATGGGTTTTGGATTCTATAAAGGACCTGGTGATTGGCTCCATTTTCACTCCAGCAGTTGAAAGTGTACTGAACAGACGTGTCCATCTCAGTGCTGGGTTGTGGGGCATGGGGCTGGTGGCTGTGGTATCATTCCAGTCCAGGGGTGCTCTTTCTGTCATCTGCTGTATCTGACAAGGGATGCTCTGTCCACCCAGGGGTGATCTGTCCATACATCCAGGAGCTCTGCCCCAGTGTTAATTAAAAACCCAGTCACCTGTGTACATCCAGCGGCTGGTGTGTCCTATCAGTATCAGACCAAGGGTGCTCTTTCTGTTGCCAGCTGTATCTCACAAGAGGTGCTCTGTCCACCTAGGGGTGATCTGTCCATACATCCGGGGCTATGCCCCAGTGTTAATTAAAAACCCAGTATACTGTGCACATCCAGAGGCTGGTGTTCCCTATCAGTCCAGGGGTGCTCTGTCTGTCATCTGCTGTATCTGACAAGGGGTTTTCTGTCCACTTAGGGGTCATCTGTCCATTCATCCAAGAACTCTGCCCCAGTGTTAATTAAAAACCCAGTATACTGTGTACATCCAGGGGCTGGAATGTCCTATCAGTATCAGTCCAGGGCTGCTCTGTCTGTCATCTGTTGTATCTGATAAAGGGTGCTCTGTCCACTTAGGGGTGGTCTGTCCATACATTTAAAATACAAAAAAAAAATTGTGCTGTACCCCAGTATACATCCAGGGGCTGCTGTGTCTATACAGGGGTGCTCCGCCCCAGTGTAAAATTAAAATAATAAAAACTAGAAAGCCTAAAATATAATTATAAAATATATATATATTATTGTTTGTGCTGTACCCCAGTGTACTATACAAATTTTATTTTATTTTCATAAGTACTATGACACTGCCAGTCAGATCGCAGTATATTATTACTTTGTACTAATACATGTATTGTGTGGCACTGTTGGTGAAGGTGGTACCACAGCAATATATTTTATTTTGTACTCATACACGTACTGTGTGACACTGTAGGTGAAAGTAAACCATAGTGTTAGATTATTATCTCTGACTCTTACATGTATTGTGACACTGTAGGTGGTATGTTTTTGCACAAATGTTGGTGTGTGCTGTACCCCACTTGGTTCATGTTTGCTGATAGCTATGGAGGACGAACAATTGAGAGGAGAGAAGGAAGCACATACTAGTGCTGCAGGTGCTGCCACTAGTCATGATGATACAAGTCCATCAACATCATCTACTAAGACTGATGCCCAGGGGCATAGATGGCTTGTAAAATAAGTCAGGGCATGTAAAATAAAATAAAAAAAGTAAAAGTCGGATTAGTAACAAGTCAGATTAGAGCATTAACCAATAAAAATAGTTGTTTATGCAACCCCAGTGATTAATTTACGTTTTTAAAAGCAAACAAATTAAATGAAATTAGTAATCAATACTTCCTTCCACTACATAAATACTCTACCTCCCTTGGGCCAATGATCTAGTTATTGATAAAGATCTGTGTCAGAACATTTTTGCTGATTTTGGTTTCATATTTTATTTTTTACATTTATAAAAAAGCTAAAATCACATTATTTGGCCTTTTTTTTTCTTCCTAGAGTATTATTAACCGCAATAAATTTAATTTCCAGGCAATTTTGACCACAGTATAAACAATGAAAAATATATATTGTGCAATATATAATTTTAGATGCTGTAATTATCTGTACAGATTATTTTTAGCCTCAATGTAGGATCAGTTCCTGAAAGTTATGTTTGGCCTGGAGAAGGATCCACCTGTTGGAGTAGTTTGGCAGGAACAGGTGGAGTGCCTTAGGTTGCCTCAGCCAGCTTTATGCAAGAAATATACCATCACTATGTAAATAAATATGTATGTTTTTGACCAATATACACAACTAATTTTTGTGTTTATTAAACATATTTCCACTTTATTGCAGACACCCCGGAAGAAAGGGAGTGAAATTGTGCCAAGTCCCTGCTGCGTCTCCCTTCTATGTAATCCAAAACCTAAAAGGTCCGATGCTGGATGAAAACCATATGTGAGATGTGCGGCGAGCACTTTTCGTGTTTTGTGTTTTGGTTCTGGTTCTGGTTCCATGCTAGTGTTTTGGATCTGGATTGGTTTTGCGAAAACCGCCCTTTCGTGTTTTAGTTTTGGATTTGGATTATTTTTTTTAAAAAACATAAAAACACCTAAAATCACAGAATTTGGGGGTAATTTTGATCCTACGGTATTATTAACCTCAATAACATTAATTTCCACTCATTTCCAGTCTATTCTGAACACCTCACACCTCACAATATTGTTTTTAGGCCAAAAGGTTGCACAGAGGTGGCTGGATGACTAAGCTAAATGACACAAGTGTGCGGCATAAACACCTGGCCCATTTAGGAGTGGCACTGCAGTAGCAGACAGGATGGCAGATTTAAAAAATAGGCCCCAAACAGCACATGATGCAAAGAAGAAAAAGAGGTGCAATTAGGTAGCTGGATGACGAAGCTAAGCGACACAAGTGTGCGGCATAAACACCTGGCCCATCTAGGAGTGGCACTGCAATGGCAGACAGGATGGCACTTAAAAAAACTAGGCCCCAAACAGCACATCATGCAAAGAAGTAAAAAAGGTGCAATGAGGTAGCTGTATGACTAAGCTAAGCGACACAAGTGTGCGGCACAAACACCTGGCCTATCTAGGAGTGACACTGCAGTTGCAGACAGGATGGCACTTAAAAAAACTAGGCTTCGGGGGCGTGGCCTGGAGGCTGAACTGGCTGGCAGCACCTCTAGTGAGCTCCTCTATAATCAAGGGGCTTTTTTGCTTAATTTTAATCCCCCAGTGCTCTATGTACTACAGTCTACCCGCCCCTGCAGTGGAGAACGGCTGTGATAGTGGTGGGCCAGCGCTGCGGAATCGGGGAGCCGGTCTACTGGTTCCTGCGGGTTGCGGCCTGCCCACCACCTACAAGCCGGGGCCTCGATTTGCGGACGGCGTTCCCGGCCGCGAAGTGACCCTTCCCAGAACGCCGGATAAGGACCCCTGCTCTTTCCTCCCGCTGCCGGACCATCTACCCTACGCCGCTGGGACCAGCCGCACTGAAGGGGAGACACGGGACCTGCCGGACGCCAGAGCGGGTGATCCGGAGCCCCGGCAGCGGTGGCCATTTTAGATCCTGGGAGACGGAGGGGGATGCAGTGGACACTCGGTGGGGGTGACCCCCCTGTGGCCAGGTGAGCCTCTCTCCCTGCCCCAGCCTGCATGAGGTGTCCTCCTCCTTCCCACCCCTGCACACACTAATTACCAGCAGATGCCATCAGCAGCCCTAGCCAAGCCGCCGGGCCAGACATGGTGCCGAACCTCATGTGGGCTCACCCTGGGGCTGGCCTCTCGTCCCCCTTGGGACTATCCTAGGCACCCTGCTTCCCCTGGGACAGCCCGCACGGCTGCTCCTCGCTCCCTGGAGCATAATATCAAGAGGCAAGGAAGGGGCCTTCCGGCTGCAGCCTACAGATAGGCCTCTAGCCGCGGCCCCACTCTTCGGTGGACCCTGGGCAGTGGACCTACCTCACACAAAGCTGTGCAGAGCAGACCTGCTTGAGTTATCCCAGCGAGGCTTCATTGAGACTTTGGAGTTTGGATTATATATTACAAGTGTTGTCTGCTTCCTGTGTTTGGGACCCCTCTGCTAGGGGTGTCTGATGGTCGCTCTCGTGAATTGGATCTACCACTGTTGTGCTGGGATGTGACCTCCTCTGCATTATGTTCTCCTAGTGCCTCCCTACAATCACTCTACCCGACACATTTCTACACGCGACACGGTCGTTCTTCTATTGGATTGAGGCCCCGCTGTAACCCCCTTTCTACTGTATTAGGAGTTTCTCTGGAAAGTGCGGCATCATGCCTCCAAAGAAGCATAAAGCCTCCAAACCAATCTCTCAAGTTGCCTTTTTTAAGTCTTCTCCCTATCGCAACAAGCCTCAAGAGGCTGGAGTTCCTGCGACTGGCTCGACACCACCAACCATGCTGTCCTCTCCTCTGGCGTCTGCATCCCCTCCCAATGACTCCCCCTCTTCACCATGTCTAGAGGATAGCGAAGCCTTAACAGTGGGCAGTATGAAGCTTTTGTTGCATCAGTTTAAAGATGAAGTGACATCTGAGTTTAGAGCCATGTTGAAATCCTGCCAGAGCTCTCTTGAAGATTTGGGTGAGAGGACTGGTCAGCTGGAAACAAAAATGAGTGAGGTGGTGGGCTCGCATAATTCCCTTATTGACTCTCATGATACCCTGCGGGATAAAGTAGCGGATTTGGAAGATCGCTCACGCAGGAATAACCTTAAACTTAGGGGGGTCCCTGAATCGGTTTCCAATAGCAGTCTTCATGACTATACTATAGAGATTTTTAAGAAATTGCTGCCCTCCGCCACTTCCTCGGATCTGCTTATAGACCTCTTAAAGTCGAAAAATATTGTAATGCATATGCCTTGTACTAACCCCATGCACATGCCCGCTGCTCGTGCACTCAGTCCTCCGTGCGTGCACATATCCGCAATTTGCGTAGGATCGCTCCGGCGATCATGCGCGTGATATGGGTATTTACGGCGGAGTTTGTGAGCGCGTAGAGGGTTATTAGAACATTACATATTTAACCCAAATAGTGTACATTTTAGATATAACTCCCTTGCACCACATCAGCGAGTATTGATAGTTTAAACAGTTCCAGGACTAAGAGATTCGCCTTTGCATGATAGGAAGGGTCAGATAAAGGTTGGAAGGTGATGTCTAGTATCCAGCTGTAGGGTATTTTGAGGGTAACATTCCGGTGTTGGTTAGAGAAAGATCGCATGTTCCTGCGTATAGTTATGTGCAAAAGTAGAATATAGATATTAACTGTATTTACTGTATATTATGTATGCGGCGGGAATCTAGAGGATACCACCCACAAGAGCAGTTGGGGAAAGACATCGCCCATCTATTCAAATCCACCTATGACCTCTTCTGTAATGTAAAGACACATCCCTGTGTCCAATGGACAATGAGATTACAGTGACCATTGTATTGTGTGTGCATGTTGTGTATAAAAAGCCCATTGTTGCCTGGCCGGTCAGAAGACTCTGAACGCTTTCTATCTGACTAGCGGAGGACCGGCCGGGTTGCGCTTGCAAACATTCTCACGTATGTACATTCTCTGTAGCCATTATTCTGTTTAGATTTATCTTGTTAGCCTGTAGTGTATGATTTGTACTGTTTAACCTTTTGGAATAATCCACTGTGGCCTTAGAACCCTGTGGTTGCAACTACAAATCGGTGTTGTGTCTTCACTTTCCTGCAAGGGTTTTAGAGTGTATTTATCTGTATAAGGTGTATAAGTATTGATAAGGTGTACGCACTGTGGTTACTTTATACCGTCAGCGCTACTTAAGGTTTAATGTATAACATCGTTGCAGTACTTTGCTTCTAAGGGTTTATAGTGTAATCATACCATTGCATTGTATCATTTACAAGGTTTAAAGGTTATCAATTGTGTGTGCGCACGCTGTGTGTACTCTGTTCACTCAGCGCAGCGTGTGTACGCCAAGTACGTACCATGTGCAGGACTCTGTACGCAAATAGCGTACAAAGTGCATAGCACATGTATTCAGTCTAGCGGCCATAGCGGCTCCACGGTAAAAGTGCATTTAGAGGTATAGCTTTACGGTCTAAGATAATATCAACATTATCAATTGGGAGCTCATCCGGTTCTTCCTCATACCCGCAGCCTAGCAGGTTTACGCAGACTTTATCAGCAAAGGGCGAAAAGGTATCCCCTGTAAACCTTCTCTTGGTCGGTGGATACACTAGTGCTGATTAGATAAGCGTCTGCCCTGCATGGTTTGAAGGGATGCTGGAGGGATCCGAAAGGTAAGAACGCAAAAGCTATTTTAAAAATCTGTGAAATTTCTGTTTGGCGTCAAATGCGCACGCAACACACGCATACACCTGTATTTTGTACTTTGCATATCTGCTCGCATTATTGCCGTAAGCATTGATTACTAGATTCATTTTGACCTGTACTGAGAAAATTTGTTGCTATTTAGTTAAAATATAGAGTTAATAGTTAAGGAAGTAAGTGTAAGATGCACTCGCAGCCTGGCCTAGTTGTAAAGGTTTATACAGTAGAAACTGTGTGTTGTGTTCAGTAAGCGATTATAGTTAAATATCGCTTACATTTATAGAAGTGTGGGTTTTGCAGTACTGCGGACGTACGGCCTTTGTGCACGTGTCTCGGACAGCGTACGGGACTGCGTACGCAACGTAAAGGCATACACACGTGGCGTGTTCTCGCAATGTGCGTAAAAGTACGACCGCTAAATACAAATCACACAATAGCATTGTTTTAGTTTAGGCGCGAGACGGTAGCCACGCGATAATAGCACAAATTGATCAGTTTTCCAATATTTAGTTTAAAAACCTTTTTTACTGTATTACCTCTGGAACTAAGACTGTTTTATCTGAATGAAAGTTAATTTTCTGTACAGAAAAACCAAAGTGTATATGAGTGAACGAGCGTGAGTGTGCAAACAATAAAGGTTTTGTGGACCCAGGGAATTCGGGATCCCGTAGGAGACCACACCAGGTGAGTGGACACTTGGTGGCGTGAGAGTGGCTTGCTCACGTTAACATTGATTAAGGTACAAAGCAGCAAGTAGTAGATAACAGCAGACCAAGTGGTCAGCGAAGTCAGAAAACCACTGACAAAGTCAAGCGAAGCTCTGAATACCACGGCCTAAAAGGTCAGCGGGGTTTTTGTGTAGAGAACGCAGCCCAGGGGGTTGGCGTAGAACCCATATAGGCCCGTTCAGATACGCTCCGGCTGAGGTTTCGCAGCCTGAAAAACGATTCCATTGGTCGCACGGCGGATAGGTAACAGTTACCTATACGCTGGGCGATTGGACCGCGCGTACGTGGGTGCAATACTTAGCCCACCGCGATACCCTTTTACGAGTTTTGCGTAAAATCGCGGGATCATTGGCGCTAGGTGTAGCACACGCAACATGATTTGTGTAACAATTTTTTGTTTTAAGGGAGTTTTCGCTGGTCACTCAGGAAATCTCCAACGACCAATATTTACTGGGAAGGGTAAGTCACTCCCACACACTTTCACTAAATAGAGGTTACACAGGGGCCCTAGGTTGGGTACGTACCGGCGCTGACGACAGTGCTTAGGTGTATTGGCCAACGTGGGCGTGAGTGGGTGAGAGCACTCGTTGAACTTTCACCGTTGCCTTATTTTGAGTATTTTGTTTTTTTGTAAGAATTAGCTGAGAAGGCAATACCTGCAAAAGATGGGGGCCAGTTGCTCAAGTAAGGGACGATCAACCAGGGTTCAGGTTGATATTCCGCGGCCCAAGGGGTCGGCGAGGTACATAAAGTGTGAGAAATATGGATCACACGCAGAGGTTTTATGCAATGAATGGGAACGTATGACTGCGGAAGATAGGGAACCATTCCCTAAGGTAGGCAGTTTTAATCCAGAGGTGTTGCAGAATTTAAGGATTAGGATATGTCTGTTAAAATCCCGAAAAGAAAGGATCAGACACTCAAACTGTCTACATTTATGGCAACGAGAGAGTGATATGCAAAGGGATCTAGCTCACGCAGCTGGTTCCAACCCTAGCAGGAAACTGATTGCAACTGCACCACCACCACCGTATATTACAGGGGAGAAAGTGGCTACAGACAATGGCATACTAATATATGATAAGAGTGAACTTGATAAATGTATTAATGCTAACCCGTGCAAGTTGTATCCCATCTTAAACTTCCCTCAGGACTGCGAGCAAGAAGATGAGCTCAGCACGATATCGGCACTCTCCTCTAGCAGCCACCATACAAGACACACAAGTGCGCATGGCCCAACCAGTAAGAACAGTAGCAAAGACCCCTAGCGGAGGGACAGGTGAGGTCGTGTCCACAGGTAAGTACGGTACAGTACATTATGCAGAGACAATTGCACCTCACATTGTAGAAGCAAACCAGAATGATGTAATTGAACTAAATCCTGTCAGGGTGATCGCAGTCCCCAATGGGAAGACTGACGTTCAGGGAGTCCCTCCCATCAGGAACATTGCTATGCATTGTCCTTGGTCCCGGACAGAATTGAGGACAATTATGTCTGAATTTCCCGATCCCAGAAATGATCTAGCCGCATGTCAGAGGTTTATTAGAGAACTAGGTAACGCCACCGAGCCCACAAACAAAGATTGGCGGACAGTGCTACGGGCATGTTTGCCCTCCAATATTGACCCTGTGAAATTCATTGCTGATTGTAAATTAGACGCAGAAGTACCTCTCACTGATGAATACACTCAGGAGAATGTAAAACAGATCAATCTGCAGTTAGGGGTATATTTCCGTACTGTTGTCAAGTGAAACTGCATCTGAATATTTCCATCGAGCACTGCAGGAAATGGCTAGATACACTGGGGTCGAGGACATTAAGGAAAATGTACATCATAGAGAGGTAGCTGTGTCCGTATTAATGGACGGCTTGAAAGAAACGTTGAGAACAAGGGTACAAACCACTCAACCTAACTGGAGAGGTATTTCGGTGGCTGCATTAAGAGAGTCCGCTATCGAGCACGATCGGAACATCATTAAGCACAGGGAGTCACAGGGGGATAAGCTGATGACCGTAAGTATCAAAGCCCTGACAACGAAGCCACATCAGCCAAAACCCCAGACCCCTGATGGTAAGTCGTATGTAGTGAAATGTTATAATTGCAAGAGGGAAGGACATTACGCACGGAACTGTAATTATAAAAGCAACATATATCGACCCCCTAGACCAGAACATGACTCACAGCATAACACACGTAATTGGGATCAGGGACCGTATAGGAAGAATTATGAGCCACATGCAGGGTAAACAAGGAGGTACCCACCTAGGAGGGACTGGCAGACCTCTGGAAATTCTCAGCTACCCCCCTCACATATTGTAACTGCCAGCGCGCTGTGGGAGGGTCACAACATACAATAGGGATTAGGCCACACCTGTAGTTTGCAGCCAGTGAAGTTGATTGCTAGCCTTGGAAATAAACCCGAGGTTACAGTTGATGTAGCTGGTAGATCACTACCTTTCCTTGTAGATACAGGGGCGGCCAGGTCAGTGTTAAATTCAACGATAGGTATGAAAACAACGGGTAAAACAATTTCAGCAATGGGGGAAGCAGGAGTAGTGCAACACTACCCTTTAAGTAGACCAGCGGAGATTACGATAGGGCCTTTGCAGACCAAGCACTCCTTTTTGCTAGCTGCATCGGCTCCGACTAATCTACTTGTTAGAGATTTATTGTGTAAGATGAGGTGTGTCATATATTGTACTCCTGAGGGTGTCTTCTTAGATATACCCGAGAATCACGTTCAGGAAGTGCAGGATATGTTAGATACCCCACAAAGGTTAATGTCACACTCTGCTGTTATAGACAGGTGTCTATCCAAGGTAGAGGAAATGATCTCCCAGATACCGGAATCCCTCTGGACCAAAGATGGACAAGACACTGGATTGATGGCAAATGTAGCTCCTGTAGTAGTGCAAGTAAAAGATGGTAGGATAGCTCCAAAAATCCCACAGTATCCTCTGAAGCCAGAGGTGGAATTAGGAGTGTACCCAGTCATAGAGCGCTTGCTACAACAGGGCATCCTAGTTAGGACGTCCAGCACTGCCAATAGTCCCATCTTCCCTGTGAAAAAGAGTGAGGGGAGGGGTTACAGGCTAGTGCAGGATCTAAGGGGGATAAACAAGATAGTTGAGAGCCAATTCCCCGTAGTGCCAAATCCAGCTGTCATCCTCATGCAAATTCCCCCTACTGCGAAATTTTTCACTGTCATTGACCTCTGTTCTGCTTTCTTTTCGGTCCCTCTGCACCCTGACAGCCAATATTTGTTTGCATTTACATACAGGGAAGTACAGTACACCTGGACTCGCCTACCCCAAGGTTTCATTGACAGCCCAAGTATTTGCTCCCAGGCTTTGCATGACTGTTTACAATCCTTTCAACCTGAGAGCGGATCAGTATTAATACAGTATGTAGATGACTTACTGCTGTGTTCAGATTCACTTGAGTCGTCCTTGAAAGACACGAAACAACTTCTGTTTCACCTTTCTAATACGGGACACAAGGTTTCAAAGGATAAGTTACAGTTATGCCGGACCAAGGTAAAATATTTGGGACATTGCTTGACACAAGGACTGAGACACCTCACCGCTGATAGAATACAGGCGATTCGCGACATGACTCTGCCACAAACCCAGCAGCAGATCCGCACTTTCCTTGGAATGTGTGGGTACTGCCGAAACTGGATCCCAGGGTTCTCCATACTGGCTTTACCTTTGCAGGAAATGGTCTCCTCGAACAAACCAGATCGGATCTCTCACACAGATGAGTCAGAACTGGCATTTGAGAGACTTAAACAATGCCTATCACAGGCACCTGCATTAGGCATGCCAGATTATGGGAAACCCTTTGAATTGTACGGTACGGAAAGTGCTGGGTGTGCGGCAGGAGTCCTAACCCAGAGACATGGTGATGCCAGCAGGCCGGTAGCTTACTACAGTGCACAGTTGGACACCGTAGCACGGTCTCTCCCCACATGCTTGCGAAGTGTTGCAGCGATAGCTTTGCTAGTGAGTAAAAGCGAAGACGTAGTGTTAGGACACAACCTGACCATCCATACACCTCATGCAGTGTCAGCCTTACTGAATTCTGCCCAAACCAGACATGTCTCATCAGCACGGTTTACAAGGCGGGAATTAGCACTAATTGCACCTGTAAACATCACCATAAATAGATGCAGCGCACTAAATCCTGCAACTTATCGGAGGATGAGAGTGATGGTGAAGGAGGATTTAGTACAGACACTGACACACATGATTGTATGGAATATCTGAACCAAACTTTCACTGCAAGACCCGACATTAGTGACAACCCACTGGAAGGCGTAGATTTTACTTTTTACACTGACGGTAGTTGCCACAGACAGACGGACTCGGGAGACTTGTGTACTGGATACGCAGTCGTAGATGACAAAGGTATCATAGAAGCTGAACCCCTGGGCCCACCGCACTCAGCACAAGTTGCTGAGCTGGTCGCCCTAACCAGAGCGTGTGAATTGGCCAAGGGTAAGTCAGCCAATATATATACAGATTCTAGGTATGCCTTTGGAGTAGTGCATGATTTCGGGGCCCTATGGCACCTCAGAAATTTCATGACGGCAGCTGGCACACTTGTAGCGCATGCATCCCATATAAAAAGGCTTCTAACAGCGATACAGGAACCTGACAGAGTGGCTGTTATCAAGTGCAAAGCCCACACTTACAGTCAAGACCCAGTGTCACTTGGTAACAGCCGGGCAGACGAAGCTGCTAAATCAGCAGCCAGCACCCCCATACAGACAGATATCACACAACCGATGGTATTCAATACCGTCAACACACAAAAATTAAGTGAAATGCTAAATTTGTGTTCTCCACAGGAAAAGGCAGTCTGGAGGTCAAAAGGATATGGCCAGGAGTCCTCAGGACTCTGTAAAGATGAACAGGGTAAGCCAGTAGCCCCAGAGCATATCTTCCAAGCTTAGCTGAGGCGGCACACGGTCTGACTCAACTGGGCAAAGAGGGTATGTGTAAGCTGGTGAGAGCCTACTGGTGTGCGCCAGGATTCTCTTCTCATGCGGGTAAGAGAGCAATGACATGTCTTATCTACTTGAGGAAGAATATTGGAAAGTCAATACCAACAGAACCATCCCATATCCCGCCAACAGACGGCCCTTTTCAGGTAATACAAATTGATTTCATACAGTTGCCACCCTGCAGAAATTTAAAGTATGTGTTAGTTTGTATTGACGTGTTTTCAAATTGGGTAGAAGCGATCCCCGCTGCCACAAATACTGCTACGTTCACTGCAAAGAAAATTGTGCAGGAATTTGTGTGCAGATATGGTATCCCTAGGATAATTGAAAGCGATAGGGGTACCCATTTTACAGGTGAAGTCTTTCAGGTTATGTGCAAACTGATGGGAATTAATAGTAAGCTGCATACTCCGTACCGCCCACAGGCGAGTGCGAAAGTGGAAAGAGTAAACAGCACTATTAAGAACAAGCTGAGCAAAGTGATGGCTGAAACTGGATTGTTGTGGCCAGAAGCTTTGCCACTTGTATTGTACAGCATCAGAACCACTCCCAGGTCCCCCCTTAACCTATCACCCTTTGAGATTCTTTTTGGTCGACAACCCCATGTAATGATTGACCCCCAGGATGATTTGAAATGCAATAATGAGGTGACTGTAAAATATATGGTTAAGATGAGCCAGCAGTTGAGAAATCAAAACAGAAATCTAAAGCTGGTGATTCCTGACCTACCAAACAGTAATTGTCATGACATTGAACCTGGGGTTTATGTAATGATTCGAAATTTTCTACGCTCAGGTTGCCTCATTGACAGGTGGGAAGGACCGTACCAAGTCTTACTGACCAGCACGACAGCATTAAAGGTTGCCGAGAGAGAGACTTGGGTCCACTCGTCCCAATGTAAGAAGGTCGCTGACCCAGAGAGAGCCCGTGACAAAGAGCAGAGTGTAGAGGAAATCGTATCACTGGAGTGTCTGTTCCGGGAAGGTTGAGAGGCAGGACTGTTGTCACGGTACCTGAGCACGGAGAACTACAATACCAGAGGCGGTTGTCGCACCAAATTTCTTTTTCCTTTTTATTATTTTCTCCATCTCCCATTACCCTCCTTTCCCCCCTTCCTTGCTCCTTTTTCTCTCCCCTTAGCAAGATGGACTTACCCCAAGAGACTGCATTCCGGGTTTTTCTGTTGACCCTGTTGTTGACCAGAACAGTCTATTTCGGTGAGAGTACCAGAGAGGTCGAGAAAGGATCTGGAATGGGTTCTGATGACAAGGACGGATTTGTAGAATTCCAAGAGCAACACATCCACCGAGCAAAGGTGAGTATCAGAAAACGATCTGGTAGTCAAGAAACTAGGAGGCACTGTGAAGGGTTATTGGCTGAGGAAAATTGTATTTGTAGAAACTGTGAAAACATAGTTGAGGACGGGTGCATCCAGAGATGTCAGTCCAGCCTTAATATCAACATGGACCGTCATCCATTGAGTGATTATCACTCATTAGTGGGTAAGGTTTTAAACCAAACAGAATGCTGGGTGTGCTCACAAGTACCTCAAGGTCAGAGCAATTCAGGACTAGTACCGTATCCTTTAACAATAGATGAGGTACTTGAATTAAGGGGTGGGAGACCGGTGGACAAGAAATTTAATATTTCTAGGCCCCCTAGTGTGAAGCTCCACCAATATCATGTGGATAGATCCTTAGTATGTTTCAACATTTCCAATTCCCGAAAGCCAGGAAATTGGGAAGTGACATGGAATAACCAAACCATGGTATTTTCACACAGAGCCGACAGAATGCCCGTAGACTCTGAACTTATACGCCAAATAGCCGACGGTGGAAGGTATTTTCGGTACAGGTATACTCTAGGAAGTAGGACCATGCGGGTTGGAGAAGTATCACCAGGGTACTGTGCGCATATCATACAGCCTGATACGTGTACTGAACAGGTGAGAGAGTTAGGGATAGGATTTTTCACTTGGAAGGTTTGCAATATGGTAATGTCAGATTCTGTCCCATATGTTCTCCCCGATGATGCATATTTCATATGCGGGAGGAAGGCGTATAAGTGGCTTGCCCCAAACTCAGAGGGATTGTGTTACATTGGAAGAGTGTTGCCAGAAGTTATGACCATAACCCATAATAAGATGAAAGACGTTCACTGCAATGCTCAAGCTCCTTACACTCACACTCACTATGAACACATCGTTAAGAGACACCTTATAGACAGGACAGAGCACGCAGTCTCTGATTTGATCCACGAATCCACCGGGATTCAATTCCTACTCGCGTTAGATATCACCCGTACCGCCAGAGGAATTATAAATTATAGGTATATTCATGCGCTAGCGAACCTGATAGATAATATCACCGAGATGTATGATGACACCTTCAGGTATACAGGGAGGGAGTTGCAAGCTTACAAAACGGAACTGATCCAGCACAGGATGGTTCTAAATTATATCACAGCGGTGACAGGCGGGTACTGTGTCACCTTAACAACTCAGTATGGTGTGAAGTGCTGCACGTACATCACAAACAGCACTGATGACCCAACCGAGGTCATAGATCAAAAGATGGACGATATCTTGCAATTGAAGTGGGAGTTCCGGAGGAGACACAACCTTACCCTTACGGCTGTGAGTAATGAACTGACCGGCTGGGTCTCATGGTTGAACCCACGCAATTGGTTCTCAGGTTTAGGAGAATGGGCTCAAAATGTTATCGTGAGTGTAGGAAAGTTTCTCCTTTGTATCCTGGGAGTTGTCATAATGATTGGTTTGATATTTAGGTGTGTTCGAATTTTAACGCGGCGCAAGCGCTGTACCAAAGTGATGAGTTTGAGGAGCGGGGGCATTGTTACAGCAACTGATTTAATTTATGACCCATCAATAGAGACAATGTTGTGATAAAATGTGATTCCACGGTCCGTTTCTTTCACCCGTTTTTCCTCTGTTTTTCTCTCAGCAAAAATACACCCATCTAGAAAAGACTTTGATGAACACTCTCAGCAAAAATACACCCATCCGATTGCACAAATGTTATGTGATTGTATTTGTGATACGTGTCTTATCTTCATCTCTACAACCTTCAGGTAGTGACACACATAGCCGACAGGGGATATATATACATATATTAGCATTCACATGTGTTCCCCCTCCATGTATCATCAACTAAATGTGCACCCCATTTGTTGGAACGAGAAGCCGAAAAGAGCTCGGTAGTGTTTGTTGGCCCACTTACAGACCCTTAATACGGGATGAGAAGGATTTAATGTATACTTCGCAATACCTCGAAGCTTATCTAGAACATATACGGCACAATGATACATGCCCCTCAGACATGGATTTCATACATACAAGCTTTTACTATCCCACTAGGTCATACATTTCCCGCCTACTCCTCTCCTCCTACCATCCAATCATTTTATGGATAATGTATTGTATATTTTTATCCAACCATCTGTAGATATTGTATTGTATATTTTTCTGTTTAATGTTTAGATAGTGGCAGTTATTGTTGACTGCCAAAGGGTGGACTGTTAAAGTCGAAAAATATTGTAATGCATATGCCTTGTACTAACCCCATGCACATGCCCGCTGCTCGTGCACTCAGTCCTCCGTGCGTGCACATATCCACAATTTGCGCAGGATCGCTCCGGCGATCATGCGCGTGATATGGGTATTTACGGCGGAGTTTATGAGCGCGTAGAGGGTTATTAGAACATTACATATTTAACCCAAATAGTGTACATTTTAGATATAACTCCCTTGCACCACATCAGCGAGTATTGATAGTTTAAACAGTTCCAGGACTAAGAGATTCACCTTTGCATGATAGGAAGGGTCAGATAAAGGTTGGAAGGTGATGTCTAGTATCCAGCTGTAGGGTATTTTGAGGGTAACATTCCGGTGTTGGTTAGAAAAAGATTGCATGTTCCTGCGTATAGTTATGTGCAAAAGTAGAATACAGATATTAACTGTATTTACTGTATATTATGTATGCGGCGGGAATCCAGAGGATACCACCCACAAGAGCAGTTGGGGAAAGACATCGCCCATCTATTCAAATCCACCTATGACCTCTTCTGTAATGTAAAGACACATCCCTGTGTCCAATGGACAATGAGATTACAGTGACCATTGTATTGTGTATGCATGTTGTGTATAAAAAGCCCATTGTTGCCTGGCCGGTCAGAAGACTCTGAACGCTTTCTATCTGACTAGCGGAGGACCGGCCGGGTTGCGCTTGCAAACATTCTCACGTATGTACATTCTCTGTAGCCATTATTCTGTTTAGATTTATCTTGTTAGCCTGTAGTGTATGATTTGTACTGTTTTACCTTTTGGAATAATCCACTGTGGCCTTCGAACCCTGTGGTTGCAACTACAAATCGGTGTTGTGTCTTCACTTTCCTGCAAGGGTTTTAGAGTGTATTTATCTGTATAAGGTGTATAAGTATTGATAAGGTGTACGCACTGCGGTTACTTTATACCATCAGCGCTACTTAAGGTTTAAGGTATAACATCGTTGCAGTACTTTGCTGCTAAGGGTTTATAGTGTAATCATACCATTGCATTGTATCATTTACAAGGTTTAAAGGTTATCAATTGTGTGTGCGCACGCTGTGTGTACTCTGTTCACTCAGCGCGGCGTGTGTACGCCAAGTACGTACCACGTTTGGGACTCTGTACGTAAATAGCGTACAAAGTGCGTAGCACATGTATTCAGTCTAGCGACCATAGCGGCTCCACGGTAAAAGTGCATTTAGAGGTATAGCTTTACGGTCTAAAATAATATCGACATTATCAGACAGCAGTCATCGGGCTCTTTCAACCTGTTACCGTAGCTCTTCGGTAGGCTGGCATTGTCTATAGATGGGGCTTCCCCACGCGTCTACTAACTTCCAGAGACGGTTCCACTATTGCTATTTCTTCGGTGGAGGATGGTATGAGACTTCTTCGTAAATGGAATCTAGGGGGAGATCGCGGGTCTGGCTCTCCTGACCGCTGACTCCAGCAGGACTGGTTGACGGTTGAGAAGTAGAGTTTTGCCTATGTTTCACCTATTTGCCAAGAACGGCCTTCATTTGGCTGGTATTACCTTTCCAGGATGTCTTACTGCAAAGACTGCTATAGTTATTGCATATGATCACTATCATTGAGTTTGCTCTGTTATTCCTTTTCTCCAGGTTTGATTATTTATGTGCAGTTTAGAGTTTTGTTTTAGGAGTCAAGGATACGTATTATGTCTCATTCTGATATTTTTGCTGTTGACTTTAGGTTAACCTGTTTATTCTAGATCTCAGTGAATTGCTTAGGATAGCATGTTTATGTAGTTATACATTTATATGTTCTATATGTCACGTGGATTTATGCATACCGAGACTCACTATCCTCGGCTGTTTGATTGCAGGGAGGTTGGCCACCAACCTCTCTACTTAGTAGTGTGAGGCTCTAAATGTTTTGGTGCCTTACTATGGCTCTGTATCTCTACAGGGTCTGTTTCCTTTCTTTCTTTCTTTCTTTCTTTTGTCTCTCTCTTTTCCACCCCTGTGTGTTCCCCTTGTGTGTCTTGTCTCCCCAAGGGTTTTGTATCTACTATGTCACAGTGTTCAGGATACGGTATTCTTCCTGATTGCACCTGTTGGTTTAAGCGGCCGCTCCACTTCCCGATTAATTAGTTATGGTCAAAATAATCTCACTAAATGCTAAAGAATTTAACTCCCCACAAAAGCGTAAACTAGCTCTGTCCTCCTTCTATAAAATGAAGGCGAATGTGGTTGCAATTCAAGAAACTCACTTTAGGAAATTAGACCCCCCTAGATTTCATGATAACTGTTTCCCTACCTGTTATATGGCTAATGGTTCCACAAAAAATGCTGGTGTAGCAATACTATTTTCCCTGAACTGCTCTGATAAAGCTGATTATCTTTACAGGAATGAAAGCTATACCTTAAACATACCTTAAATACACTTTAAACCTTTAGCCGCTGCGGCCGCTATACTTAGTTCACACTCTACGCACCTTTTACGCTATTAGCGTACAGAGTCCCATACAGTGTACGGACTTTGCGTACACACGCCGCGCTGATGGTACAATGTACTCACAGCGCATACACACCCAGAGATACACTTTAAACCTTCTACAGCAATGCTATGCAATAATAATACACTTTAAACCTTAACAGGGCAATGAGGACATGACACCGATTGTGATTTTACCGCTGGGTTCCGACACCACAGTGGATTATTTCTGAAAGGGGGTTTACAATACAAATTATACACTACAATACAAGACAATATAACAGAATAATGGCTACAGTCAATGTACATATGTGATTGGAATCGCTTGCGCTACCCGGCCGGTCCCCGGTCATCTGATAGATAACTTTGTGAGTCTTGTGCCAGGCCAGGCTGCAGCAGGCTTTATTTATACAATTCTTCCAAAAGCAATACAATGGATACTGTAATCCCTTTGTCCATTGGACACAGGAATGCACTTTTACAGTAGAGGAGAGGTCATAGGTTGATTTGAAAAGGTAGGCGATGTCTTTCTCAACTGCTCTTGTGGGTGGTCTCCTCTGGATTCCCTCCGCATACATAACATACAGTAAATACAGTTTATATCTATATTCTGCTTCTGCACATAACTATCTGCAGGAACATGCGATCTTCCGCAGACCAACACCGGAATGTTACCCTTAAAACACCCTACAGCTGGATACCAAATACCACCTTATAACCTTAGTCTGTCCCCTCTTATCCTGCAACCATTTAAACAGCTATAACTTTCTGATGTGGTGCAAGGAGACTATGTGTACATTGTGCACTATTTGGATTAAATATGTAATGTGTTTTGATGGCTCTCCATGCGTACACAAACTCTGCCGTAAATACCCATACCACGCGCCGATGCGCAGGACCGCGGGAGCGAACATACGCAAATTGCGGATATGTGCACGCACGGCAGAACAAGTGCATGCGCAGTGGGCATGTGTGTGCAGTTTGTACGTGATGTGTGTTCTGCAATATTTTTCGACTTTGACAGTCCACCATTTGGCAGTCACCAATAACTGCCACTATCTAGTCACTAAACAGAAAAATATCAATACAATATCAGATGATTGGATGGTCGGAGGAGAGGAGTAGGCGGGAAATGTATGACCTAGTGGGATAGTAAAAAGCATGTATGTATGAATCCATGTCTGAGGGGCATGTATCATCGTGCCGTATATGTTTTAGATAAGCTTCGAGGTATTGCGAAGTATACATTAAATCCTTCTTATCCCGTATTACGGGTCTGTAAGTGGGCCGACAAACACTACCGAGCTCTTTTTGGCTTCTTGTTCCAACAAATGGGGTGCACATTTAGTCGATGATACATGGAGGGGGAACATATGTGAGTGCTAGTATATGTGGATATCACCTGTCGACTATGTGTGTCATTAACTGAAGGTTGTAGAGATGAAGATAAGACACATATCTAAAATACATTCACATAACATTTACATAAACATTCTTGGGTAGGGCTGATGTCTTTTCCGGATGGGTGTATCTGGGCAGAGGGGGAGACAAAGGAAAAACGGGTGAAAGAAACAGGCCATGGAATTCATTTGCAATCCTTATCATAACACTGTCTCTATGGATGGGTCGTAAATTAAATCTGCTGCTATAACAATGCCCTCGCTCCTTAGACTCATCAAATTTGTGCCGTGCTTGCGCCGCGTTAGAATTCGAACACACCTAAATATCAAACCAATAATTATGACGACTCCCAGGATATAAAGGAGAAACTTCCCTACACTCATAATAACATTTTGAGCCCACTCTCCTAATCCTGAGAACCAATTTTGTGGGTTCAACCATGAGACCCAGCCGGTCAGCTCATTACCCACAGCTGAAAGGGTAAGGTTGTGTCTCCTCCGGAACTCCCACTTCAACTGCAAGATATCGCCCATCTTTTGATCGATAATCTCTGTGGGGTCGTCAGTGTTGTTTGTAATATACGTACAGCACTTCACAACATATTGAGTTGCCAAAGTGACACAGTACCCACCCGTAATGGCTGTGATATAATTAAGGACCATCCTGTGCTGGATCAGTTCCGTCTTGTAAGCTTGTAACTCCCTTCCCGTATACCTGAAGGTGTCGTCATACATCTCAGTGATATTTTCTATCAAGTTCGCTAGCGCATGGATATACCTATAATTTATAATTCCTCTGGCAGTACGGGTGATGTCTAATGCGAGAAGGAATTGAATCCCGGTGGATTTGTGGATCAAATCAGAGGCTACGTGCTCTGTCCTCTCTTTGAGGTGTCTCTTGACGATGTGTTCATAGTGAGTATGAGTATAAGGAGCCTGAGCACTGCAGTGAACATCTTTCATCTTATTATGGGTTATGGTCATGACCTCTGGCAACACTCTTCCAACATAACACAATCCCTCTGAGCTCGGGGCAAGCCACTTGTATGCCTTCCTCCCACATATGAAATAGGCATCATCGGGGAGAACATAGGGGACAGAATATGACATTACCATATTACAAACTTTCCAAGTGAAAAACCCAATCCCTAGTTCTCCCATCTGCTCAGTACAAGTATCGGGCTGGAAGATATGAGCACAGTACCCTGGTGATACTTCTCCAACCCACATGGTCTTGCTTCCTCGAGTATACCTATACCGGAAATACCTTCCACTGTTGGCTATTTGGCGTACAAGTTCAGAGTCTATGGGTATCCTATCAGCTCTGTGCGAGAAGGTCATTGTCTGGTTATTCCACGTCACTTCCCAATTTCCCGGTTTTCGGTAATTGGAAATATTGAAACATAATAAGGATCTATCTACATGATACTGGTGGAGCTTCAAACTAGGGGGCCTAGAAATATTGAATTTCTTGTCCACCGTTCTCCTACCCCGTAATTCGAGTACCTCATCTATTGCTAAAGGGTACGGTACTAATCCTGACTTGCTCTGACCTTGAGGTACTTGTGAGCACACCCAGCATTCTGTCTGGTTTAAGACCTTACCCACTAGTGAGTGGTAATCACTCAATGGATGACGGTCCATGTTGATATTAAGGCTGGACTGACATCTCTGGATGCACCCATCCTCGACTATGTTCTCACAATTCCAACAAATGCAATTTTCCTCAGACAATAACCCTTCACAGTGCCTCCGAGCTCCCTGACTACCAGATCGCTTTCTGATACTCGCCTTTGCTCGAGTGATGTGTTGCTCTTGAGATTCTACAAATCCATCCTCGCCATCAGAACCCATTCCAGATCCTTTGTCGACCTCTCTGGGACCCTCACCGAAACAGACTGTCCTGGTCAACAACAGGATTAACAGGAAAACCCGGAACGCAGTCTCTTGGGGTAAGTCCATCTTGTTAAGGGAAGAGAAGGGAAACAAGAAGGGGGAGAAAGAGAAGGAGAGAAGTAGGGTAGTGGGGGATGGAGAAAATAAAAAAAACCTGGTGCGACAACCGCCTCTGGTCTTGTTGTTCTACGCGCTCAGGTGCCGTCTCAACAGTCCTGCCTCTCAACCTTTCCCGGAACAGACACTCCAGTGATACGATGTTCTCTACACTCTGCTCTTTGTCACAGGTTTTCTCCGGGTCAGCGACCTTCTTACAGTGGGACGAGTGGACCCAAGTCTCTCTTTCGGCAACCTTTAATGCTGTCGTGCTGGTTAGCAAGACTTGGTACGGTCCTTCCCACCTGTCAATGAGGCAACCTGAGCTTAGAAAATTTCGAATCATTACATAATCCCCAGGTTCAATGTCATGACAATTACTGTTCGGTAGGTCAGGAATCACCAGCTTTAGATTTCTATTTTGATTCCTCAGCTGCTGGCTCATCCTAACCAAATATTTTACAGTCACTTCGTTATTGCATTTCAAATCATCCTGGGGGTCTATCATTACATGAGGTTGTCGGCCAAAAAGAATCTCAAAGGGTGATAGGTTAAGGGGGGACCTGGGAGTGGTTCTGATGCTGTACAATACTAGTGGCAAAGCTTCTGGCCACAATAATCCAGTCTCAGCCATCACTTTGCTTAGCTTGTTCTTAATCGTGCTGTTCATTCTCTCCACCTTCGCACTCGCCTGTGGTCGGTACGAAGTATGCAGCTTACTATTAATTCCCATCAGTTTGCACATAACCTGAAAGACTTCACCTGTAAAATGGGTACCCCTATCGCTTTCAATTATTCTACGGATACCATATCTACACACAAATTCCTGCACAATTTTCTTTGCAGTGAACGTAGCAGTATTTGTGGCAGCAGGGAACGCTTCTACCCAATTGGAAAATACATCAATACAGACTAACACATATTTTAAATTCCTACAGGGTGGTAACTGTATGAAATAAATTTGTATTACCTGAAAAGGGCCGTCTGTCGGAGCGATATGGGATGGCTCTGTTGGTATTGACTTTCCAATATTCTTCCTCAAGCAAGTAAGACATGTCATTGCTCTCTTACCCGCATGAGAAGAGAATCCTGGCGCACACCAGTAGGCTCTCACCAGCTTACACATACCCTCTTTACCAAGATGAGTCAGACCATGTGCCGCCTCAGCTAAGTTTGGAAGATATGCTCTGGGGGCCACTGGCTTACCGTGTCCACCTGTCCAGAGTCCTGAGGACTCCTGGTCATACCCCTTTGACCTCCAGACCGCCTTTTCCTGGAGAGAACACAAATTTTGCATTTCAGTTAATTTTTGTGTGTTGATTGTGTTGAATGTCATCAGTGATGTGATGTTCGTTTGTATGGGGGTGCTGGCTGCTGATTTAGCAGCTTCGTCTGCCCGGCTGAAATTGGGTCTTGGTTGTAAGTGTGTGCTTTGCACTTGATAACAGCCACTCTGTCTGGTTCTTGTATCGCTGTTAGAAGCCTTTTTATGTGGGATGCATGCGCTACAGGTGTGCCAGCTGCCGTCATGAAATTTCTGAGGCACCATAGGGCCCCGAAATCATGCACCACTCCAAAGGCATACCTAGAATCTGTGTATATATATACTGTGTATATATTAGCTGACTTACCCTTGGCCAATTCACACGCTCTGGTTAGGGCGACCAGCTCAGCAACTTGTGCTGAGTGCGGTGGGCCCAGGGGTTCAGCTTCTATGATACCTCTGTCGTCTACAACTGCGTATCCAGTACACAAGTCTCCCGAGTCCGTCTGTCTGTGGCAACTACCGTCAGTGTAAAAGGTAAAGTCTACGCCTTCCAGTGGGTTGTCACTGATGTCAGGTCTCGCAATGAAAGTCTGATTCAGGTATTCCATACAATCATGCGTATCAGTATCTGCACTAAATCCTCCTTCACCATCATTCTCATCCTCCACCCTTTGTGCCTGTCCAGGCACACTTGGCAGATAAGTTGCAGGATTTAGTGCGCTGTATCTTTTGATGGTGATGTTTACAGGGGCCATCAGTGATAATTCCCACTTTATAAACCGTGCCGATGAGACATGTCTGGTTTGGGCGGAGTTCAGTAAGGCTGATACTGCATGAGGTGTATGGATTGTCAGGTTGTGTCCTAGCACTACGTCTTCGCTTTTACTCACTAGCAAAGCTATCGCTGCAACACTTCGCAAGCATGTTGGGAGAGACCGCGCTACGGTATCCAACTGTGCACTGTAGTAAGCTACCGGCCTGCTGGCATCACCATGTCTCTGGGTTAAAACTCCTGCTGCGCACCCTGCTCTTTCTGTACCGTATAATTCAAAGGGCTTCCCATAATCTGGCATACCTAATGCAGGTGCCTGTGATAGGCACTGTTTGAGTCTCTCAAAGGCCAATTCGGACTCGTCTGTGTGCGAGATCCGATCTGGTTTGTTCGAGGAGACCATTTCTTGCAAAGGTAAAGCCAATATGGAGAATCCTGGGATCCAGTTTCGGCAGTACCCACACATTCCAAGGAAAGTGCGGATCTGTTGCTGGGTTTGTGGCAGGGTCATGTCGCGAATCTCCTGTATTCTATCAGCGGTGAGATGTCTAAGTCCTTGAGTCAAGCAATGTCCCAAATATTTTACCCTGGTCTGGCACAGCTGCAACTTATCCTTTGAAACCTTGTGTCCCATATTGGAAAGGTGAAACAGAAGCTGTTTCGTGTCTTTCAAGGACGATTCGAGTGAATCAGAACACAGCAATAAGTCATCGACATACTGTATTAATACTGACCCGCTCTCAGGTTGAAAGGATTGTAAACAGTCATGCAAAGCCTTGGGGGAGACGAGTCTTGGGCTGTCAATAAAACCTTGGGGGAGACGAGTCCAGGTGTACTGTACTCCCCTGTATGTAAATGCAAAGAGGTATTGGCTGTCAGGGTGCAGAGGGACAGAAAAGAAGGCAGAACAGAGGTCAATGACAGTGAAAAATTTTGCAGTAGGGGGAATTTGCATGAGGATGACAGCTGGATTGGGCACTACGGGGAATTGGCTCTCAACTATCTTGTTTATCCCCCTTAGATCCTGCACTAGCCTGTAACCCCTCCCCCCACTCTTTTTCACAGGGAAGATGGGACTATTGGCAGTGCCGGACGTCCTGACTAGTATGCCCTGTTGTAGCAACCGCTCTATGACGGGGTACACTCCTAATTCTTCCTCTGGCTTCAGAGGATACTGAGGGATTTTTGGAGCTATCCTACCGTCTTTTACTTGCACTACTACCGGAGCTACATTCGCCATCAATTCAGTGTCTTGTCCATCTTTGGTCCAAAGGGAACCCGGTATTTGTGAGAACATTTCCTCTACCTTTGATGGACACTTGTCTATAACGGCAGAATGCGACATTAGCCTTTGAGGGGTGTCTAATATATCTTGCACTTCCTGAACGTGATTCTCAGATATATCCAAGAAGACACCCTCAGGAGCACAGTATATGACACACCGCATTTTACACAATAAATCTCTTCCAAGCAGGTTAGTCGGAGGCGCTGCAGCCAGCAAAAAAGAATGCTTGGTTTGCAAGGGCCCTATCGTAATCTCTGCAGGTCTACTCAAAGGGTAGTGTTGCACTATTCCTGTTACTCCCATTGCCAAAATTGTTTTACCCGTGGTTTTCATACCTACAGTTGAATTTAACACTGACCTGGCCGCCCCTGTGTCTACAAGAAAAGGTAATGGCACACCAGCTGCATCAACCGTGACCTCAGGTTCACTACCAAGGCTAGCAATCAACTTCACTGGCTGTAGACTACAGGCGTGGCCCAACCCCTATTGTGTGGTGAGACCCTCCCACAGCGTGTTGGCAGCTACGATATGTGGGGGAGGTAGCTGAGAATTTCCGGAGGTCTGCCCATCTCTCCTTGGGGGGTACCTCCTTGTTTCCCCTGCATGTGGCTCGTAACTTCTCCTATGTGGTCCCTGATCCCAATTATGTGAGTAGTAGTGTGGTTCATATTCTCTGTCTAGGGTTCTATGTTGGCTATGCGCTCTAACACTCCTACAGTCTTTGGCAAAATGCCCTTCCTTCCTACAAATGAAACATGTTCTAGGTCTGTCCCAAACAACAGGGGTCCGGGTTTTCGGCTGATGGGGTTTTGCCGTAAGGGCCTGTATACTTACCGTCATCAGTTTTTCCCCCTGTGACTCCCTGTGTTTAATGTTGTTCCTATCATGCTCGACAGCGGACTCTCTTAATGCAGCCACTGGGATACCTCTCCAGTTTGGTAGAGTGGTCTGTACCCTTGTTCTGAGTGCCTCCTTCAACCAGTCCATTAATACTGAAACAGCTACCTCCCTATGATGTGCATTGTCTCTAATGTCCTCGATCCCAGTGTATCTAGTCATTTCCTGCAGTGCTCGATGGAAATATTCGGATGCCGTTTCACCTTCCTTTTGTCTTATGGAAAAGATTTTATTCCATTTGACAACAGTAGGGAAATATATTCCTAATTGCAGATTGATTTGTCATACCTTCTCCTGAGTGTACTCATCAGTGATAGGTACTTCTTCGTCTAAATTGCAATCAGTTATGAACTTCATGGGGTCAATATTGGAGGGTAAACATACCCGTAGCACTGTTCGCCAATCTTTGTTTGTGGGTTCGGTGGCGTTACCTAACTCTTTAATGAACCTCTGGCATGCGACTAGATCCTTTCTGGGATCGGGAAATTCTGACACAATTGACCTCAATTCTGTCCGGGACCAGGGACAATGCATGGCAATGTTCCTGATGGGAGTGACTCCCTGAGCGTCAGTCTTCCCATTGGGGACTGCAATCACCCTGACAGGATTTAATTCAATTACATCATTCTGGTTTGATTCTACAATGTGGGGTGCTATGGTTTCTGCATAATGTACGGTACCGTACTTACCTGTGGACACGACCTCACTTATCCCTCCGCTAGGGGGCCTGACTACTGCTCTTGTTGGTTGGGCCGTGCCCACCTGAGTGTCTTGTATGGTGGCTGCTAGAGAGAGTGCCGATATCGTGCTGGGCTCATCTTCTTGTTCGCAGTCCTGGGGAAAATTTAAAACAGGGTACAACTGGCAAGGGTTAGGGTTAGTACATTTTGCAATTACACTCTTATTCTGTACCAATGTATCATTGCCTGTAGCCATTTTCTCCCCAACAATATATGGTGGTGGTGGTGCCGTCGCCATTGTTTTCCCGCTAGGTTTGGAACCTGCTGCGCGAGCTAATTCCTTTTGCATATCCCCCTCCAGTTGCCATAAATTTAAACAGTCTGTATGATTAATCCTTTGTTTCTTGGATTTTATCAGACATATCCTTAACCTTAAGTTCTGTAATACCTCTGGTTCAAAGCTGCCCACTCTAGGGAATGGTACCCTATCATTGTTGGTCATACATATCCACTCATTGCATAAACCTTCTGTGTGTGAACCATATTTTTCACACATGATAAACCTTGCTGAGCCTTTTGGCCACAATTCTGCCTGAACCCTGTCTAAACGTCTCTTACTTGAGCAACTGGCTCCCATATTTGTGGGTCTCTTCTAATACCTTTAAAAAATTCCCACAAACACCAAAATACTCAATATAAGTAGACGGTGGAAGTATACCTGAGCGCCTTCCACTCGCTTGCGCCCACGCTGGCCAATACAACGATACACTGTTGATAGCGGATCGCAATGTACCCAACTTAGGGCTCCTATCAGACCTTACACCGTAATTTCTTTCGGTGGAAGTTCTGTTTGGAATATTTTCCTGAGAGAGGCAGTGAAAATTTCCTTTTCGGTATCTTTCAACTTGAATTGTTTGTAGGGTGAAAAACAGAGAAATTAGATAACTATCCTTCACCCTTTCCAGTGAAGCCCACCAGGGAGATTTCCCGAAGTTATCAAAGAAAAACCCCTTTGTCTATACAATCACGTCTGCGTATGCTCTTCCACAGCAAATGTGACACAATAATATCACGTTGCGCTATGTAGAACAAACGGACATGTGATGCAATAGCACAGTCTATAGATACTAGTTATCTGTATGCCCTACGATTGCTGTAGACCACCTAGAGTTGTATGGGATACCACTCAGTCCACCAAGACCACCTAGTCCACTTAGTTAATAACGCACGGTTGCGAACCCTACGCCACCGGGCCTCTACTAACCCAGTGTGTCCACCTAGACCACCTAGCAATCCATCTAGTCCACCTAGTCCTTGGGTTTAGTATCCACTCACTCCTGTATTCGCTGTTAGGGTCTCCTGCCCTGTGCTGCCACGTCGTCATGGCAACCGGGAGACAAGTGCTAGTGGAGTAACCTGAGCGCAGCTGATACTCCGGTTCGGGTCTTTTGCTGTGCAGTGGTTATAGGCTCTGTGCACGGCAGGGGATCCGGTGCTGGTTTTTGTGCTCACAGTCTGTGAGGTCTGAGTGGGGCGTGGACAGCACCTGCTTTATAAGGCCTCTTTTCAGGGTAAGCAGATGCTGCTGATCTCTGTTGGTTAGTCAGTTCATGAAAGTTAGCCAGTACTGTGTAGCTTTGTATTTGTTTGTTGCTTACTGCAAATAGGCCTGGGGATTTGGTATTACACTCTGCCAATCCAGACCTAGCAGTAAGACTGGAGTCAGTCGTTTAGCCTGCTGGGGTTCTGTTATTACTCTGTGAACTTAGCAAGTTTGCGGCTGTATTCTAACACTTGCCTGTCTAATCCTGTCTCACTGTGCTAGGTGTCAGGGGTCAGTTTAGTGGCAGTAAGCTTAAACCTGTGCACTGCAAGTGAGAATCAGGATTGTGGAGGCTCTCCTTGTGTCTATCATTCCATCTCTGACCAAGGAGTTTACTGCCACACCCGTTGGTAACCCTTTAGGGTTTTGCTGTTGCCCTTAGCAACAGCATTTCGGGTTCTCTACGTATTAAAACACAACATCTTGCTTTTTACATCTGAGCAGTTCTAATACAAGGGAGATACCCAGTTCCTTAGCCTCTGGGCTTCTCTGTTCACTGTGTGTGTATTTTGTTACCCTATCACCTTCTGTGTACGTTATGTCATATTCCCCAGTTTGTCTGTGAGTCCATTTGTTTTGCATAACAGTTCAAACACCAGTACATTCCTGCAGACACTGGAGTGCATAACAGTTCTGACACTAGTACTTTCCTGCAGGCACTGGTGTGCATAACATATTCAGCAGCCTAATACTCCTGTTGAAATTTTGTGGGAATATGGAGCATACCCCTCAAAATACGTTGCAACAGGTGGTCGATCAGGTGCAGGTCCTGACTCGGCAATTTAATGATTTGTCCATTAAAATGCACACCTCCCAGGCTGCTGGCGGAGCTCCCGCAGCAGCAGCACCTGCAGGGGTTAAGGAGCCGAAAGTAAATCTCCCGGATCGTTTTTCTGGAGATCGCTCGCAGTTCTTTTGTTTCAAGGAGAGCTGCAAGCTATACTTCCGGCTTAGGCCTCAGTCTTCTGGGTCGGAGATTCAGCGGGTGGGCATAGTGATTTCCTTGCTACAAGGAGACCCACAGGTCTGGGCATATGGGTTGCAGCCTGACTGTCCGTCGCTTAAAAGTGTTGATGCTTTTTTTACGGCACTGGGCATGTTGTATGATGACCCTGACAAGACGGCCTCAGCCGAGGCTCAGATTTCGATCCTTAAGCAAGGGCGAAGGCCAGTTGAGGTTCACTGTACGGAGTTTCGGAGGTTGGCCCATGATACCCAGTGGAATGACCCAGCCCTGAGACACCAGTACCGAAGAGGTCTTTCTAACCAGATAAAGGACCAACTGGTACAATATCCCTTGCCTGATAGCTTGGATCAGCTCATGCAGTTATCCATCCGGGTGGATAGACGGCTGAGAGAGCGTAGGCTTGAAAGGGAGACTGAGATTTCCTTCCTTCCCAAGGGAACCTCAGACTCTGAGGAATTTTCTGAGGAGCCTATGCAGATTGGGGCTATCCGCCTCTCCTCGCGTGAGAAGACGCGGAGGAGACAGCAGGGGTTGTGTTTGTACTGTGGGAATAAAGGTCATGTGGTAGTATCATGCCCAGAAAAGCTGGAAAACTTCAGGGCCTGAGGGTGATGGGAAATATCCTGTCAGGCCAGAAGTCAGAATTTCCCAAGAAGACTTTTATCATTCCGGTGACCTTGAAGATCCTCGGTCAAACTGTCAAGACTGAGGCCTTTGTGGACAGTGGGGCCGACGGGGTTTTTATGGACCGCCAATTCGCCCTAAAACACTCTGTTCCCTTAGTACCCTTGGCATCGGAAATTGAGATTTGTGGGTTAAACGGGGAACCATTATCCCAAGGTAAAATTACCTCTTGCACTAGCCAGATTTCTTTGTTTATTGGAGCCACACACTCTGAAAAATTGTCCTTTTATGTGACTGTCTGTACTTTTGCCCCATTGGTGTTGGGGTTACCCTGGTTAAGGGCCCACAATCCTCAATTTGACTGGGTCTCTGGGGAGATTCTTAGTTGGGGTACTGATTGTTTCAGGAGTTGCTTGAGCCTTCCAGTCAGGCTCTCGCAGCTAAGTTTGCCAGGATTGCCAGGGTGTTATGCAGATTTTGCGGACGTGTTCTCCAAAAAAGTTGCAGAGGTACTACCTCCCCATCGCCCCTATGACTGTGCCATTGATTTGTTGCCAAATGCTAAGCTTCCCAAGAGCAGGTTGTACTCCCTGTCACGTCCTGAGACTCAGGCTATGGCAGAGTACATTCAGGAGAACTTGGCTAAGGGATTTATCAGACCTTCACAGTCTCCAGTTGGGTCGGGGTTCTTCTTCGTGGGTAAAAAGGACGGTTCATTGCGACCCTGCATCGACTTCAGGGAATTGAACCGTATCACGATTAAAAACTCATACCCACTGCCTCTCATTTCGGTCTTGTTTGACCAGCTTCGTACTGCCACCATTTTTTCTAAGATTGACCTACGCGGTGCGTACAATCTAATCCGAATAAGAGAGGGGGATGAATGGAAGACTGCCTTTAATACCCACTCAGGGCATTATGAATATTTGGTGATGCCTTTTGGGCTCTGTAATGCCCCGGCAGTCTTCCAGGATTTCATGAATGATGTGCTCAGGGAATATTTGGATAGATTCTTAGTTGTATACTTAGATGACATCCTAATCTTCTCCCATTCCCTGGAGGAACATCGGAAGCATGTACGCTTAGTCCTCCAGAAACTCAGAGACCACCGGCTTGGGGCGAAGCTGGAGAAGTGCGAATTTGAAGTTCAGCAAATCGCATTTCTAGGATATATTATCTCCCCAGAAGGTTTCCAAATGGAGGGTTCCAAGGTACAGGCAGTCCTGGATTGGGTGCAGCCCACTAGTTTGAAGGCGCTTCAGCGTTTCCTGGGCTTTGCGAGTTTTTATAGACGATTTATTGCTGGATTTTCGTCTATAGTGGCGCCCTTGGTGGCACTCACTAAGAAAGAGGCGGATGTTGCTCACTGGTCTTGTGAGGCTAAAGCGGCTTTTGCCCGTCTCAAAAGGGCATTTGTTTCGGCCAAGGTGCTGCGACACCCAGATCCAGAGCGTCCTTTTGTGGTGGAGGTGGATGCCTCTGAGATGGGTATTGGGGCAGTGCTTTCTCAGATGGGAGTGTCTGATAATCGCCTTCATCCCTGTGCTTACTTTTCCCGTAAATTTTCGCCTGCCGAGATGAATTATGACGTGGGTAACCGGGAATTGTTGGCTATTAAGGATGCACTCGAGGAGTGGAGACACTGGCTTGAGGGGGCTAAGTTTGTGGTCTCAATTCTCACTGACCATAAGAATCTGGCATATTTAGAGTCAGCGAAGCGTCTCAATGCCAGGCAGGCACGATGGGCTTTGTTTTTTGCTCGCTTTAATTTTTTGATAACATATCGCCCTGGGTCAAAAAACATCAAGGCTGATGCGCTCTCGCGGAGTTTTGCTCCAATCCAGGAGACCACCGAGGAGCCGTTGCCCATTGTTTCCCCATCATGTATTAAAGTGGGCATTACCCAGGACCTCTTATCATTAGTCCTTAGAGCACAGGAGCAGGCTCCTCCAGACCTTCCGGTAGGTCTTTTGTTTGTGCCTCCTAGGTTAAGACAGCGAGTGTTCCTGGAATTCCATGCCAAGAAGTCGGCAGGTCACCCGGGTATTGCCAGAACTCGGGAGTTGCTATCTAGGGCGGTGTGGTGGCCCTCGGTGGCTAAGGATGTGGATCAGTGGGTTCGGGCATGTGACATCTGTGCCCGAAATAAGACTCCTAGAGGGGTTCCTGTTGGCCCATTACATCCACTCTCTATCCCATCTAAGCCATGGACCCACATTTCAATGGATTTTGTGGTGGACTTGCCCAAATCCTCGGGGATGACAGCCATCTGGGTTGTCGTTGACAGGTTTTCGAAGATGGCGCACTTCGTTCCACTGGTTGGGCTGCCATCAGCCAGACGCCTGTCTGAATTATTTATGCTGCATGTTGTGCGTCTCCACGGGTTGCCACTTGATGTGGTCTCTGACCGCGGATCCCAGTTTGTGGCCAAATTCTGGAGGGCATTTTGTTCCGATCTCCAGATTTCTGTCAGCTTGTCGTCAGGCTACCATCCGCAGTCTAATGGGCAGACTGAAAGGGTGAACCAGTCCTTGGAGCAGTTCCTCAGGTGTTATGTCTCCAAGTGTCAGACTGACTGGGTTGCTCATCTGTCCATGGCGGAGTTTGCCTATAACAACGCGGCTCACTCTGCTACAGGGATCTCTCCCTTCCTTTGTGTGTATGGGCATCATCCTAAGGCCAATTCTTTTGACCCCCTGGACTCCACGCCTGGTGGTTCCTCTGTGGTTTCGGTCCTTAGAGGTATTTGGCGGAAAGTGAAGAAAGCCCTTGTGTCTGTGTCATTAGTGACCAAAAGGGTTTTTGATAAGCGGAAAAGACCCTGCAGCTTCAAATTAGGAGACTTCGTCTGGTTGTCTACCAAGAATTTGAAGTTGAGACAGCCATCTCATAAGTTAGGGCCCCGGTTCATCGGCCCTTATAAGATCACCAGGGTTATCAATCCGGTGGCATTTCAGTTAGATCTGCCCCGTTCTTTGGGTATCAATAAAACATTTCATTGTTCCCTTTTAAAACGGGCGATTAGTAATCCTTCTTCCAGTGGAAGACCTTCCCCTCTTCTGATACGTGGCCAGAGGGAGTTTGTTGTTGAAAGGATTCTTGACTCCAAGGTGGTTCGGGGTCGGCTGTCATTTTTGGTGCACTGGAAGGGGTATGGCCCGGAGGAGCGGTCGTGGGTGCGCAGTTGTGATCTTCATGCCCCCAGACTGATACGCTCTTTCTTCTCGCAGTTCCCCGATAAACCCGGTGGTAGGGGTTCTTTGACCCCTCGTCAGAGGGGGGGTACTGTTAGGGTCTCCTGCCCTGTGCTGCCACGTCGTCATGGCAACCGGGAGACAAGTGCTAGTGGAGTAACCTGAGCGCAGCTGATACTCCGGTTCGGGTCTTTTGCTGTGCAGTGGTTATAGGCTCTGTGCACGGCAGGGGATCCGGTGCTGGTTTTTGTGCTCACAGTCTGTGAGGTCTGAGTGGGGCGTGGACAGCACCTGCTTTATAAGGCCTC
This sequence comes from Pseudophryne corroboree, assembly GCF_028390025.1. Lineage (NCBI taxonomy): Eukaryota > Metazoa > Chordata > Amphibia > Anura > Myobatrachidae > Pseudophryne > Pseudophryne corroboree. The sequence continues at coordinate 133,617,429 of NC_086451.1, forward strand.
TTTTCAGGGTAAGCAGATGCTGCTGAATCTCTGTTGGTTAGTCAGTTCATGAAAGTTAGCCAGTACTGTGTAGCTTTGTATTTGTTTGTTGCTTACTGCAAATAGGCCTAGGGATTTGGTATTACACTCTGCCAATCCAGACCTAGCAGTAAGACTGGAGTCAGTCGTTTAGCTTGCTGGGGTTCTGTTATTACTCTGTGAACTTAGCAAGTTTGCGGCTGTATTCTAACACTTGCCTGTCTAATCCTGTCTCACTGTGCTAGGTGTCAGGGGTCAGTTTAGTGGCAGTAAGCTTAAACCTGTGCACTGCAAGTGAGAATCAGGATTGTGGAGGCTCTCCTTGTGTCTATCATTCCATCTCTGACCAAGGAGTTTACTGCCACACCCGTTGGTAACCCTTTAGGGTTTTGCTGTTGCCCTTAGCAACAGCATTTCGGGTTCTCTACGTATTAAAACACAACATCTTGCTTTTTACATCTGAGCAGTTCTAATACAAGGGAGATACCCAGTTCCTTAGCCTCTGGGCTTCTCTGTTCACTGTGTGTGTATTTTGTTACCCTATCACCTTCTGTGTACGTTATGTCATATTCCCCAGTTTGTCTGTGAGTCCATTTGTTTTGCATAACAGTTCAAACACCAGTACATTCCTGCAGACACTGGAGTGCATAACAGTTCTGACACTAGTACTTTCCTGCAGGCACTGGTGTGCATAACATTCGCTCACTCAAATACACTTTATTTTTCTGTGCAGAAAATTATCATTCAGACAGGCAGCTTTACTCCCAGAGGCAATACAGTAAATAAGGGTTTTATACTAAACTTTGGAAACTGGGCAATCTTGTGTTATTGTAGCGTGGCTACTATCCCACCTTTAAACTATACGAACTATCGTGTGGTTTTATTATGCGCACACAACGCTACGCAAGCTTGCGTAATTACGCAACCGTGCGTACCTTTATGCCACGTGTGCGGCCTTGCGCTACGTGCACGTTTTGTGTACGCTGTCCTCACGTTCCGTACCACGTGTACTAATGTGCGGACGCAATAAAACAACTCACACAATTTCTATAAATGTGAGCAATATTAACTATAATCGCTCACTTAACACGCCACACAGTTTCTTTTCTGTATAAACCTTTATAACTAGGCTAGACTGCGTTTGTGTTTTACACTTTCTTCCTTAATATTTATATTATGAATCTAGTAATCTGAATGTTATGGCAACAATGTGGGAGAGTATGCACAGAGTATGGGTGTACGCTTTTGTTGTGTACGCATTTGGCGCCAAAAATAAATTCACAGATTTTAAATAGCTTTTTTTCTGTCCCCTCTTATCCTGTAAAGGTGAATCCCTTTGTTCTGCAACCATTTAAACAGCTATAACTTTCTGATGTGGTGCAAGGAGACTATGGCCCTCATTCCGAGTTGATCGCTAAGAGTCTTCGCAACGCAAATGTACGAAATGTAAGTATCTGCACATGCGCAAATGCGTGATTACGCATGCGCGAGTACATACGTACGACAACTGGGCAAAATTACTCAGAAAAAAAAAAGCCGTAACTGGCAAACGAAAACGAGGAGTGGCGTGGGCGTGGCGGAGGCGAGACTTCGCAATGCTCCGACATGGGCGTGAAAGTGGGCGTACAGTGTGGGAGTATGCAACTCGCAATGGGCGTGTTTTTCGCAAATAAACATTGTCGCTGTTAAAACTAACATAGGAAACCGTAGCAACATTCACGCAGCAGCCGAGTAGGTCTGCAGTTACTCTACATTTGCGAAGTACTGGTACAAGTGTGTATGCCGTAATTAGCAGTTAATTGGATATCACATTCATCTGATGTCCAATTACTTGTTAATTAATGAGCAGATGAAAGTTACCAACCAGCAATTGTCTGAACACACATCACATGTTTATTCTACTCACATATAAATCTCACACACTGCCAAATAAGGGTGTGATTTTTGTTGAATTTGTTGTGTAAGCATTTGTAAAACTTGTTTTAATGTGTGTAAGACTCCCAAATACAAGCAAGTGAAAATATTTGTGAAAGTGTTTGAAATCTGCAACATTTGTTACAAATAAACCAACACCCACATAATGCAGCATACACTTTAATTTAGTCTTAAAAGTCACAATAATATTTGATTATAATATCTGACAATGTTTGAAATGATGTCCTGTTGACCATAGATATTTTTAAAAAGCGTCGTGTCTGTTTACTTAATATGGACATTAAAGTGTGGTGCAAAGCATACCTTTTTTTTGTTTTTATTTTCAATTTTTAAGGAGAATTAGCAGATTGGTCTACAAGTGTCTATATGCTGACCTAATCTTTCTTGAACTGCATTACCTTGAAGAAACTGCTCAAATTTTTTAAATATATTTTTTATTACTATAATAATATTTCACAACATTTAAACATGGCTCCACGTGAGTCGCACAGGCAGAGATGGACCAAGCAGCAAGCAGATGGCACTGACAATCATTAGCTAGCAGAACTCAGTACTCTGCAAAATTCTGCTCCTGACAAAAGTATATTTTTAAAGCATAAATAAAACATGACACACCCTGCCATACACAAATTTTAAACCAAATGAGAAAGAATTAGGATCCACCACACAAACACAACAATACATAGCACACTAGTAAGAGGAAGATGGCTCTGGTGTTTATACACATAAACTCACAGGCTACAATACATCCAAACAGAAAGAATACATTTCACTAAGAGGGAGTTATCCATTCTGGTCACACAAGCCAACTCCAAAAATACATAGAGGCAACATCAAAAACATGGGTGCTGCCCATCTGGAGAGACATCATTTTCTTCTTTTTCTCCCCACCTGAGGCTGTTCTTCTTTGGAAGGTCTGCGGAGCGACCTTCGTTGGGCCTGCCCAGTGGGCTGTTCTTCCTGGGCAGGGGCAGGGGAGGGAGCCGATGTGGGTGGCTCTCTGCCACTGTGGGCAAGGGAGACAGCGATGGCCTGGAGCCCTTGCAAGATGTTATTTGCAAGGGTTTGGAATGAGGAGGCAAGTTGTTCTTGGCCCTGCCTGATCTCTGCCAGACCTTGGCAGAGTTGAGCAACACCTTGCTCAACACAGGTTCGGTGCTCAGTGAGCCGGACAGCTATCTGGCTTACCTCCCGGATGACCCCGTCTTGAAACCGATTTAGGCTCTCACCATACCTAGCGATTTCAAGCAGGATCTCCGGGATAGCAGAGGGTTGGGTGGGGGGGCCAGTAGGAACCTGCAGAGGTGGGATTTGTTGTCCCACACTGCCAGACTCACTAGGTCCCTCCACCTCAGCCTCAACCACATAACCGTCCTGTGACTCAAACGGATCACCCCCCTGTGCTGTGTTTTGTGGCAAGCAAATAGAAGAATGTGTGGGAAAAAAGTAGGATACAAAATTAGTTTATTATTATAAATACTGTCAAAATTACAGACAACTAAATGTGTAAACTTACCTTCCAAGTCTTGTCCCGTCAGGATCTCAGGCAGGTCCGTGTCCATATGAGACACCCCTTGGCCCTCCTCATAACTGACACAGGGCATCGCCATCTCATCCAAGTCAGTATACTCCACAGCGACAGGTGCTCCTCCACCTGTAGCCCTTGAGGCATTCCACTCCGCAGCCCTCTTTGCCTTCAGGCGGGATTTGAAGTCGGCCCACCTACATATGTATTGTGAAAGAGGGACAAAGTAGAGTCTTATTATTTGTCTAAGCTAATATATAGGACACGTGTTCTGCTTGTGTTTGCTAGACATAACATCACATGTAACTACATTTTTTAGTCAACTTAGCACAGAAAAAGGACTGTCAATATGCACTTACCGTCGTCTCACTTCCTGTGATGTTCTGACGACAGAGCCAACTTCATTCACAGATTTTGTGATGTCTCTCCAGATTCGTTCTTTTGAAGCAGCCCCCATGTTTTTTGGCCCTCTATGGATTTTGGACATGGCCTGCGTGACCAAGACACGCAACTCCCTCTTAGTGAATGCAGGCTGTCTTTTCTTCCGTCTGGAGGTAGCCTGTGAGGTTTCTTCTTGTTGGTCATCACCATCTTCCTCCTCACTAGCAGCTTCTGTCTGTTGTGTTTGTGTGGCTAAAGCCAATTCTCCCTCAGTTTGGTCACTTTGTGTGTGTGGCAGGGTATCCCCAGTCAATTGTTGGGGTTCAGAAGCAGACATTTGCAGAGTACTAGGTCCTGCCTCTTCAACATCCGCAGAGGCGGATTCCAACATGCGCCTCTGGCAATCTAGGCGTCTTTTCCGCAATGCCATCTCCTGCTCTGCAATGCGGTCCATCTCTGCTGCGATTTGCTCACGAGAAGCCATGTTTGTGATGACGTGTGTACGCCGAGGTGTGTGCTTATATACCTACGTGCGTATCGTTAATTCACACAGGTGTACACTGTTAATCTGATTAATGATTGCACTGCTTATTTAAGGGCCTACTTTGCACGCTGTGAGTGTAGGTAGTTTGGAGTTTCACTTGAGTTTGTTGGCTTGTGCGTGAAGGTGCTATAGGAATTTTCAGAGTGAGTAATTGTCAAGCATACATTTGTCCTTTCGTTTGCGTTTAGAATATAGTCAGTGTAGCATTTTGTCTGCGAATTTTCGTTTGTGAGTATTCTGGAATTCGTCTTGTTGTTCATTTTTTGATTTCAAAGTGTTTCTTTTATGTTGATTGTTTGTTATTCTTTTTTACACATATATATTTAGCTAGTCCATTTTTGCAAATAAACCTGTGCTTCATTGCTTTTACTGACATTTTTGTTCTCTTGTAGGAGTTTTTTTTTGGGAGACGTAACCCTAGTTGATTTTGTATCTTTGGTGTGCTGTATAACACAAAGAGTTCCTTTCTTTATTTTGGATCAGGTAAGTTCCCTGGGCCTGTGTTGGTGCCTGTTTTGTTTATTGGTCTGTATGTTGTTTTTGACTGTCATATTTGCTCTCTTGTAGGAGTTTTTTTTTGGGTGACGTAACCCTAGTTGATTTTGTATCTTTGGTGTGCTGTATAACACAAAGAGTTCCTTTCTTTATTTTGGATCAGGTAAGTTCCCTGGGCCTGTGTTGGTGCCTGTTTTGTTTATTGGTCTGTATGTTGTTTTTGACTGTCATATTTGCTCTCTTGTAGGAGTTTTTTTTTGGGTGACGTAACCCTAGTTGATTTTGTATCTTTGGTGTGCTGTATAACACAAAGAGTTCCTTTCTTTATTTTGGATCAGGTAAGTTCCCTGGGCCTGTGTTGGTGCCTGTTTTGTTTATTGGTCTGTATGTTGTTTTTGACTGTCATATTTGCTCTCTTGTAGGAGTTTTTTTTTGGGTGACGTAACCCTAGTTGATTTTGTATCTTTGGTGTGCTGTATAACACAAAGAGTTCCTTTCTTTATTTTGGATCAGGTAAGTTCCCTGGGCCTGTGTTGGTGCCTGTTTTGTTTATTGGTCTGTATGTTGTTTTTGACTGTCATATTTGCTCTCTTGTAGGAGTTTTTTTTTTGGGTGACGTAACCCTAGTTGATTTTGTATCTTTGGTGTGCTGTATAACACAAAGAGTTCCTTTCTTTATTTTGGATCAGGTAAGTTCCCTGGGCCTGTGTTGGTGCCTGTTTTGTTTATTGGTCTGTATGTTGTTTTTGACTGTCATATTTGCTCTCTTGTAGGAGTTTTTTTTTGGGTGACGTAACCCTAGTTGATTTTGTATCTTTGGTGTGCTGTATAACACAAAGAGTTCCTTTCTTTATTTTGGATCAGGTAAGTTCCCTGGGCCTGTGTTGGTGCCTGTTTTGTTTATTGGTCTGTATGTTGTTTTTGACTGTCATATTTGCTCTCTTGTAGGAGTTTTTTTTTGGGTGACGTAACCCTAGTTGATTTTGTATCTTTGGTGTGCTGTATAACACAAAGAGTTCCTTTCTTTATTTTGGATCAGGTAAGTTCCCTGGGCCTGTGTTGGTGCCTGTTTGTGTTTGTTCAAAGTGTTTTGATTATGTTTGTTTTCCATCTTGATAATAAATGTTATGTTTTGTACCGGGATTGATCTGCAAAGTAGTGTTGTTCTTGGCTGGGCTAGCTACTAAAGGGCTAACTTTTTTTTTTTTAATTTAAATTTTTATAACCAATTATTCTTAATTTTGTAGTAGTTGTTTGTGATGTGTTTGATGTTCTGTTTTTTTAAATAATAGTATTTTTAACAATTACAATTTAACATATGTAGCTTTCATTATAATAATTTTTTTTTTTTTTTATAATATTCTTTTTGGTCCTGAATTGAACCCAGAAAAAATGTCTTACGTGTCCTACTTTTTGGGATGCCAGATGATGTGGTTGTACGTAGATACAGGCTGCCACCACATCTAATCCTAGACACTCTCTCCATAATAGAGAGTGATCTGGAGTCTGAAATTCGGTATCCTACAGCAATACCACCATTGACACAATTCCTTGCTGTGTTACATTTTTTGGCAACAGGGTCTTACCAGCATGTGGTTGGAGACCTGGTTGGCATGTCGCAGGGCCAGTTCAGTAAGGTCCTGCGGCGTGTCTGCCAGGCTTTCCTCAAGCGTGTGAAGCAATTTATTGCTATGCCTTTGGATGTTGGTGCCCTAGATGTGGTGAAGCGGCAATTTGCGGAAGGTGGTAGTCGCTTCCCACATGTTATTGGGGTTGTGGATGGCACACATGTAGCTATTCAGCCACCAAAACATAATGAAGAAATTTATAGAAACAGGAAACTGTTTCATTCTCTGAATGTAATGGTTGTTTGTGGGCCATCCCTCCAGATCCTTTCCCTGAACGCTAAGTTTACTGGAAGTTCCCATGATGCGTATGTCATTAGACAATCAGGGATATGGCACAGATTAAGATCAAGTCAACGAGCAGACATGTGGTTATTGGGTGAGTTGTTGCACATATTTTGTTCACAATTTTGTATATTTTTCCAAATTGACTATTTCTAATTTTTTTTTTTGCCTCAAACAGGAGACCGTGGATATCCTTGCACCCCCTGGCTCATGACTCCTTACCGTAATCCCAGGCCAGGACCACAGACGGCATTTAACTCCGCGCTTACTGCCACTAGGCAGCTGGTGGAGCGCACAATTGGGGTCCTTAAAGGGCGGTTTCGTGTGCTCCACCGCACTGGTGGCGACATCATGTATTCGCCGGAGATGGCAAGTAAAATAGTGGTCCTGTGCGCTATACTCCACAATATCGCGGTAAGGAGTAGCGTAGAGCTTCCTCAGACAGAGGAATTGCCTGATGAGGAGCCAGGGGTTGTCCGACACTTCGGTGGGGGGAGTGTTACAAGGAGGGGGAGCCAAGTCAGGGCAAGCATTGTTGCTGAATTTTTCAGGTATAGTGTTTTTTTTTACTCTATTGTTACCAAAATAAAAGCACAGTATGCATCATTTTGTATTTAAATGTAGAAATTGTGTTTGCTATTGTAAGGTCATTGTGTAATGCTTTTTGTGTGTTTGAATCTGTTTTTTTTTTATCTTCAAAAAACAATAACACGTTAAGCTGACAATTTAATTTTGTGTCAAACAATACTGTGATGTTGCTAAATAGTGTCCTTATTTTTTTACTATTCTAACATCATGATTATTTAAACAAAAACACAAACAAATGAAACTGAATGTTGCCCACTTTGTGAATGTCCAGCTGAAAGACCACACAAACTGAGGTGAGTACTCAGATATGTTTATAAATTGATCTAAAACTGTGTGTGTGTCTGTGTTTTTTTGTTTTAAAATTTATGGTTGTGTTTTGCTTAAAATTTGCTTATGCGAATGCGTAGATCCGCTCGTGCGAAATAACACTCTGCTCTTCACAGCATTGCAAAGATCAATAAAGTTATTATAAATGACATATGACAGCATAGATTGTGGACCAATCACATGCTAACAGACATTATAAATATATGCCCAAATAAGGAAAACGCCATTGCCATGATGCGTGCGGCACCTTTCACCAGGCGGGAGCTCCGCGTCCTGGTTGCGGTGATGGACCGCCGCGTAGTACGCGTTGGGCGATTCATCCCCAATCGTGTTAAGCGCGAGGCCTACGCGGAGGTCCGTCGCCTGCTGCGGTCTCGCGTCCGCAGCAGGCGGACCATCATCCAGTTAGAGCGGAGATGGAGTGATCTCCGAAGGAGGACTCCAGAGCTGTTGGCGGAGATCCGCCAGCAAATCCGCACTATGCATGCACGCAGTAAGTAACATTACATAAGATTATTAGCATAAATAGTGCAAATTTTCACTAAGTGGTAGGCTAATTGCAACACTGAGTGAACATTTTGTAAAAATAGGACAGTGTGTGTGGTTAGGGCAAACATTACTGACTGTAGCAAAGTGTCCCTAAACAAGTGCATGTTTTACATAATTAGTAACCAGGCAGGAAACTGTACCAAAAAACTTGATCAGTGCTGTCTATATAATAAGGTAGCTTGAATAGTGATCTGGTGATGTTGGCTAGACAAATCAATATGTCTCAATGGAATAGATACAGGAATGACCGACAAAATTTTTAAATTTCATAATTTTGTTTGCAGTGGGCAACATGAAGAAGTTTGAATAATTATTTTTTAAAAATTCTTACAAAAACTTTCTTTTACATGGAACCGAACAGTGAAAATTACAATTGATTAGTATGTAATTTAACATGCAAATTGAAATATATTTTACCAATCATTCTAGGACGACCACAACGGCAAGCACCACATGATGCACCAGCTCAACACCCTTCCCCTTTTCACTCCCCCTCCACTTCCCAGTCCCCCTCCCCTTCTCACTCCCCCTCCCCTTCTCACTCCCCCTCCCCTTCTCACTCCCCCTCAGCTTCCCAATCCCCCTCAGCTTCCCAATCACCCTCAGCTTCACAATCCACCTCAGCTTCCCAGTCACCCTCAGCTTCCCAGGCCCCCTCAGCTTCCCAGGCCCCCTCAGCTTCCCAGGCCCACTCCACTTTCCACTCCCCTTCTCAGCCAACCTCTCCTTCTCTTTCTGTGACCCCTTCTCCTCCTTCCCATACCCCTTCTCCTTCTACTTCCAACTCACCTTCTCAGCCCCACTCACCCTCTATTGGCCTAACATTTTCACCGCCCCCCTCGCCCTCTCAATCAGACCCACCCTCTGAAATTACATCCCCAATCCAACCTCCTTCCCCCATCCAGCCTCCTTCCCCCATCCAGCCTCCTTCCCCAATCCCTCCTCCTTCCCCCATCCAGCCGCCTTCCCCCATCCAGCCGCCATCCCCACCCAGTGAATGGGCAGAGGAAGCCCCTGAAGACAGTTCAGGGAGTCTTCATGTTGCCGAGGAAAGTAAGTGTTTTAACATTTTGTTAAAAATGATTACCTACTTACACTTACAATGACAAAACATGCAGTGTTGTACTGTTGGAATTCTTGTACCAAGGAAAATTAATTGTGTTTTTCTTCATGGTGTACATGTTGCATTTACATTTATTTGAGTGTCATTATATGTCCAGTGTTTATGTGTGCCATGTTTTGTGTGTCCACTCTAGGTCTACACTCATTAGGTCAACAGGGTTGGCAGGACAACAGGGTTTATATGTGTTAGGTTTTCTGGGAAACAGTTAGACCTGAGTGGAGTTTAGTATGTTGTTGTTCTTTTACACTTGTGCCTGTGTATTCTTAATATTTACACTTACAAATCACATGCTTCACTTTGTTAGGCAGCCTAACGACCCAATGATTTGTGGTGTGAAAGTTACACTCACAAAATGATTATTGGATAAAGTCAAACCTGTTTGACCTTATTTAGTAAGGGCAGCTTTCATGGAGTGTGGGTATGCTAGGATATGTTGTCCTTCTGAAGATGTTGATATGCAGTGTGATGATGCAGGACCAACACCCTCAAAAAAAACAAAACAATAAAAACAAAACCAAATGGGAATGAATGCCAACATGGTGTAACATTGACGAAGATGGTAGTTATCTTTAACATGGGATGTCGGCCATAGCAACCAATAAGATTATACTTTAAAAATTGGGAACCACTTCTACAATATAATATTCATATTTTTGCTTTTTTGCTATGGGCAACGTTCCATCTTAAATATAACTCACATAGTAGTAAATGTAACCCATGGTCTGGAACACTTTAAAATCTTAAAAAAAGGCTGAGCAGGCTTGTGTGTTGTTCTGCTAATGATTGTACCATAAAACAGGCAGGATGTAGTAACTTTGCCATTAAAGCAGGCCTGTCCAAACAGCGGCCCTACAACTGTTGAGAAACTACACATCCCAGCATGCCCTGACACAGCTTTGGCATTCCCTGACCACAAAACTGTGTCAAGGCATGCTGGTATATGTAGTTTCACAACAGCTGGAGTCCAGCAGTTTGGACATGCCTGCATTTAAGTGTGCTTTGCGCCTTGCTTGGATAATAAGTAATGTAATTAAGTTATTAATGTTTGTGTTGCATCTTAATTTCAGATGTTGCAGTTGGAGATCCTACAAGTTTTGGAGGCATTCTTTACACCATGCGCCAACACCTGCAAGGATTAATGCATTGTGTTGACAATTTGCAAAAATTTGCATGATTTTTTTTATTTTAAGAAAAAAAAAACAGATTTATTTTAAAAAATACAATAAAAAAAGTTGATTAACGTTAACCGGGTGTTGTGTTTATTAATGCAAAAAAGGATCAGCTGATTGGCAGGCAGAAATTGTTTGCAAAAAAAATTACACACATCTTACGTTAGATTATTAACCAAAAATACAGGAGATTATTGTGTTAAGAAACATGTAAACACCTTCATTCACAAACAACACCTTTAAAAACAAACAAAGGAAAAAAAAAAAAAAAAAAAAAACACTTTTACATGTTGATGGGCAATTATGGCAACAAAGTGTTAATCTGGTTTGTTTTGCAGACTTAATTGTTTAGGAACATTATCAATCATTACACTAATTGGATTCGTTATTGAAAAGGGCTTGTTGACTTTAAAAGGAATGGTGTAATTTCACTTAATAGCTTTAAAAAAACATTTTTGAGCGTTTTTCCTTAAAAGTGTGCACTTTTACGGTAAAATGTGTAAATCTACTAAAACTTAGTATTTTTACGATTAAGTATGTGTTATTGCGATGGATTCGCAATGCTGCGATGGTTTCGCATTACTGCGATGTCATTTGGCGTACGCCCACTTTGTGTAATACTGCGTACGAATGTGCAAAAATACGTTGGGCCGGAGGTTCGCATATTTACTACATTAACGCAACTTTGCGAATATGTTGTGCGACCGAAAAACTTAGCGATCAACTCGGAATGAGGGCCCATGTGTACATTGTGCACTATTGGATTAAATATGTAATGTGTTTTGATGGCTCTCCATGCGTACACAAAATCTGCCGTAAATACCCATACCACACGCCGATGCGCAGGACCGTGGGAGCGACCATACGCAAATTGCGGATATGTGCACGCACGGCAGAACAAGTGCACGCTCAGTGGGCATGTGTGTGCAGTTTGTACTAGAGATGAGCGGGTTCGGTTCCTCGTTAACCGAACCCGCCCGAACTTCAGGTTTTTTTACACGGGTCCGAGCGACTCGGATCTTCCCGCCTTGCTCGGTTAACCCGAGCGCGCCCGAACGTCATCATCCCGCTGTCGGATTCTCGCGAGGCTCGGATTCTATCGCGAGACTCAGATTCTATATAAGGAGCCGCGCGTCGCCGCCATTTTCACACGTGCATTGAGATTGATAGGGAGAGGACGTGGCTGGCGTCCTCTCCGTTTATAGAGAGTGAGACTAGAGTAGAGAGAGACACAGTATTATTTAATTTTGGGGAGCATTAGGAGGAGTACTACTACTTGCTGAAGTGATAGTGTGACTGTATATCTGACTTGTGGGGGAGACAGTGGGGAGCAGTTAGAGTCTGAGAGCAGGAGTACATATTTTAACGTACAGTGCACACTTTTGCTGGCACTCTGCAGCCAGAGTGCCACACTGCCATTGTGACCACACTGACCACCAGTATATATTGTGATTGGCTGCTTAGGAGTACTACTTGCAAGTTGCTGATAGTGTGACCAGTGACCTGACCACCAGTTTAATTAATCACCACCAGTTTAATATATATATATATATATATATATAATTGTATATAATATATATATAATTGTATATGTATACCACCTACCCGTGTTTTTTTTTTTCTTTCTTCTTGATACATACTACTATAGTAGCTTACTGTAGCAGTCTGCGGTGCTGCTGAGCTGACAGTGTCCAGCAGGTCCGTCATCAGTCATTACATAATAAATATATATACCTGTCCGGCTGCAGTACTAGTGATATTATATATATATATATATATATATATATTAATTTCATCTCATTATCATCCAGTCTATAAAATCAGCAGACACAGTACGGTAGTCCACGGCTGTAGCTACCTCTGTGTCGGCAGTCGCTGGTCCATCCATAATTGTATACCACCTACCCGTGGATTTTTTTTCTCTTTCTTCTTGATACATACTACTATAGTAGCTTACTATAGCAGTCTGTGGTGCTGCTGAGCTGACAGTGTCCAGCAGGTCCGTCATCAGTCATTACATAATAAATATATATACCTGTCCGGCTGCAGTACTAGTGATATTATATATATATATATATATATATATATATATATATATATTAATTTCATCTCATTATCATCCAGTCTATATTAGCAGCAGACACAGTACGGTAGTCCACGGCTGTAGCTACCTCTGTGTCGGCAGTCGCTGGTCCATCCATAATTGTATACCACCTACCCGTGTTTTTTTTTTTCTCTTTCTTCTTGATACATACTACTATAGTAGCTTACTGTAGCAGTCTGCGGTGCTGCTGAGCTGACAGTGTCCAGCAGGTCCATCATCAGTCATTACATAATAAATATATATACCTGTCCGGCTGCAGTACTAGTGATATTATATATATATATATATATATATATATATATTAATTTCATCTCATTATCATCCAGTCTATATTAGCAGCAGACACAGTACGGTAGTCCACGGCTGTAGCTACCTCTGTGTCGGCAGTCGCTGGTCCATCTATAATTGTATACCACCTACCCGTGGTTTTTTTTTCTCTCTTTCTTCTTGATACATACTACTATAGTAGCTTACTGTAGCAGTCTGCGGTGCTGCTGAGCTGACAGTGTCCAGCAGGTCCGTCATCAGTCATTACATAATAAATATATATACCTGTCCGGCTGCAGTACTAGTGATATTATATATATATATATATATTAATTTCATCTCATTATCATCCAGTCTATTTTAGCAGCAGACACAGTACGGTAGTCCACGGCTGTAGCTACCTCTGTGTCGGCAGTCGCTGGTCCATCCATAATTGTATACCACCTACCCGTGGTTTTTTTTTTCTCTTTCTTCTTGATACATACTACTATAGTAGCTTACTGTAGCAGTCTGCGGTGCTGCTGAGCTGACAGTGTCCAGCAGGTCCGTCATCAGTCATTACATAATAAATATATATACCTGTCCGGCTGCAGTACTAGTGATATTATATATATATATATATATATATATATATTAATTTCATCTCATTATCATCCAGTCTATATTAGCAGCAGACACAGTACGGTAGTCCACGGCTGTAGCTACCTCTGTGTCGGCAGTCGCTGGTCCATCCATAATTGTATACCACCTACCCGTGGTTTTTTTTTTCTCTTTCTTCTTGATGCATACTACTATAGTAGCTTACTGTAGCAGTCTGCGGTGCTGCTGAGCTGACAGTGTCCAGCAGGTCCGTCATCAGTCATTACATAATAAATATATATACCTGTCCGGCTGCATTACTAGTGATATTATATATATATATATATATATATATATTAATTTCATCTCATTATCATCCAGTCTATATTAGCAGCAGACACAGTACGGTAGTCCACGGCTGTAGCTACCTCTGTGTCGGCAGTCGCTGGTCCATCCATAATTGTATACCACCTACCCGTGGTTTTTTTTTTCTCTTTCTTCTTGATACATACTACTATAGTAGCTTACTGTAGCAGTCTGCGGTGCTGCTGAGCTGACAGTGTCCAGCAGGTCCGTCATCAGTCATTACATAATAAATATATATACCTGTCCGGCTGCAGTACTAGTGATATTATATATATATATATATATATTAATTTCATCTCATTATCATCCAGTCTATATTAGCAGCAGACACAGTACGGTAGTCCACGGCTGTAGCTACCTCTGTGTCGGCAGTCGCTGGTCCATCCATAATTGTATACCACCTACCCGTGGTTTTTTTTTTCTCTTTCTTCTTGATACATACTACTATAGTAGCTTACTGTAGCAGTCTGCGGTGCTGCTGAGCTGACAGTGTCCAGCAGATCCGTAATCAGTCATTACATAATAAATATATATACCTGTCCGGCTGCAGTACTAGTGATATTATATATATATATATATATATATATATATATTAATTTCATCTCATTATCATCCAGTCTATATTAGCAGCAGACACAGTACGGTAGTCCACGGCTGTAGCTACCTCTGTGTCGGCAGTCGCTGGTCCATCCATAATTGTATACCACCTACCCGTGGTTTTTTTTTTTCTCTTTCTTCTTGATACATACTACTATAGTAGCTTACTGTAGCAGTCTGCGGTGCTGCTGAGCTGACAGTGTCCAGCAGGTCCGTCATCAGTCATTACATAATAAATATATATACCTGTCCGGCTGCAGTACTAGTGATATTATATATATATATATATATTAATTTCATCTCATTATCATCCAGTCTATATTAGCAGCAGACACAGTACGGTAGTCCACGGCTGTAGCTACCTCTGTGTCGGCAGTCGCTGGTCCATCCATAAGTATACTAGTATCCATCCATCTCCATTGTTTACCTGAGGTGCCTTTTAGTTGTGCCTATTAAAATATGGAGAACAAAAATGTTGAGGTTCCAAAATTAGGGAAAGATCAAGATCCACTTCCACCTCGTGCTGAAGCTGCTGCCACTAGTCATGGCCGAGACGATGAAATGCCAGCAACGTCGTCTGCCAAGGCCGATGCCCAATGTCATAGTACAGAGCATGTAAAATCCAAAACACCAAATATCAGTAAAAAAAGGACTCCAAAATCTAAAATAAAATTGTCGGAGGAGAAGCGTAAACTTGCCAATATGCCATTTACCACACGGAGTGGCAAGGAACGGCTGAGGCCCTGGCCTATGTTCATGGCTAGTGGTTCAGCTTCACATGAGGATGGAAGCACTCAGCCTCTCGCTAGAAAAATGAAAAGACTCAAGCTGGCAAAAGCACCGCAAAGAACTGTGCGTTCTTCCAAATCCCAAATCCACAAGGAGAGTCCAATTGTGTCGGTTGCGATGCCTGACCTTCCCAACACTGGACGTGAAGAGCATGCGCCTTCCACCATTTGCACGCCCCCTGCAAGTGCTGGAAGGAGCACCCGCAGTCCAGTTCCTGATAGTCAGATTGAAGATGTCAGTGTTGAAGTACACCAGGATGAGGAGGATATGGGTGTTGCTGGCGCTGGGGAGGAAATTGACAAGGAGGATTCTGATGGTGAGGTGGTTTGTTTAAGTCAGGCACCCGGGGAGACACCTGTTGTCCGTGGGAGGAATAGGGCCGTTGACATGCCTGGTGAAAATACCAAAAAAATCAGCTCTTCGGTGTGGAAGTATTTCAACAGAAATGCGGACAACATTTGTCAAGCCGTGTGTTGCCTTTGTCAAGCTGTAATAAGTAGGGGTAAGGACGTTAACCACCTCGGAACATCCTCCCTTATACGTCACCTGCAGCGCATTCATAATAAGTCAGTGACAAGTTCAAAAACTTTGGGCGACAGCGGAAGCAGTCCACTGACCAGTAAATCCCTTCCTCTTGTAACCAAGCTCACGCAAACCACCCCACCAACTCCCTCAGTGTCAATTTCCTCCTTCCCCAGGAATGCCAATAGTCCTGCAGGCCATGTCACTGGCAATTCTGACGAGTCCTCTCCTGCCTGGGATTCCTCCGATGCATCCTTGCGTGTAACGCCTACTGCTGCTGGCGCTGCTGTTGTTGCTGCTGGGAGTCGATGGCCAATTCAGAGGGGAAGTCGTAAGCCCACTTTTACTACTTCCACCAAGCAATTGACTGTCCAACAGTCCTTTGCGAGGAAGATGAAATATCACAGCAGTCATCCTGTTGCAAAGCGGATAACTGAGGCCTTGACAACTATGTTGGTGTTAGACGTGCGTCCGGTATCCGCCGTTAGTTCACAGGGAACTAGACAATTTCTTGAGGTAGTGTGCCCCCGTTACCAAATACCATCTAGGTTCCACTTCTCTAGGCAGGCGATACACGGACGTCAGAAAAAGACTCACCAGTGTCCTAAAAAATGCAGTTGTACCCAATTTCCACTTAACCACGGACATGTGGACAAGTGGAGCAGGGCAGGGTCAGGACTATATGACTGTGACAGCCCACTGGGTAGATGTATGGACTCCCGCCGCAAGAACAGCAGCGGCGGCACCAGTAGCAGCATCTCGCAAACGCCAACTCTTTCCTAGGCAGGCTACGCTTTGTATCACCGGTTTCCAGAATACGCACACAGCTGAAAACCTCTTACGGCAACTGAGGAAGATCATCGCGGAATGGCTTACCCCAATTGGACTCTCCTGTGGATTTGTGGCATCGGACAACGCCAGCAATATTGTGTGTGCATTAAATATGGGCAAATTCCAGCACGTCCCATGTTTTGCACATACCTTGAATTTGGTGGTGCAGAATTTTTAAAAAAACTACAGGGGCGTGCAAGAGATACTGTCGGTGGCCAGAAGAATTGCGGGACACTTTCGGCGTACAGGCACCACGTACAGAAGACTGGAGCACCACCAAAAACGCCTGAACCTGCCCTGCCATCATCTGAAGCAAGAAGTGGTAACGAGGTGGAATTCAACCCTCTATATGCTTCAGAGGTTGGAGGAGCAGCAAAAGGCCATTCAAGCCTATACAATTGAGCACGATATAGGAGGTGGAATGTACCTGTCTCAAGCGCAGTGGAGAATGATTTCAACGTTGTGCAAGGTTCTGCAACCTTTTGAACTTGCCACACGTGAAGTCAGTTCAGACACTGCCAGCCTGAGTCAGGTCATTCCCCTCATCAGGCTTTTGCAGAAGAAGCTGGAGGCATTGAAGGAGGAGCTAAAAGGGAGCGATTCCGCTAGGCATGTGGGACTTGTGGATGGAGCCCTTAATTTGCTTAACAAGGATTCACGGGTGGTCAATCTGTTGAAATCAGAGCACTACATTTTGGCCACCGTGCTCGATCCTAGATTTAAAACCTACCTTGGATCTCTCTTTCCGGCAGACACAAGTCTGCTGGGGTTCAAAGACCTGCTGGTGACAAAATTGTCAAGTCAAGCGGAACGCGACCTGTCAACATCTCCTCCTTCACAATCTCCCGCAACTGGGGGTGCGAGGAAAAGGCTCAGAATTCCAAGCCCACCCGCTGGCGGTGATGCAGGGCAGTCTGGAGCGACTGCTGATGCTGACATCTGGTCCGGACTGAAGGACCTGACAACGATTACGGACATGTCGTCTAATGTCACTGCATATGATTCTGTCACCATTGAAAGAATGGTGGAGGATTATATGAGTGACCGCATCCAAGTAGGCACGTCAGACAGTCCGTACTTATACTGGCAGGAAAAAGAGGCAATTTGGAGGCCCTTGCACAAACTGGCTTTATTCTACCTAAGTTGCCCTCCCACAAGTGTGTACTCCGAAAGAGTGTTTAGTGCCGCCGCTCACCTTGTCAGCAATCGGCGTACGAGGTTACTTCCAGAAAATGTGGAGAAGATGATGTTCATTAAAATGAATTACAATCAATTCCTCCGTGGAGACATTGACCAGCAGCAATTGCCTCCACAAAGTACACAGGGAGCTGAGATGGTGGATTCCAGTGGGGACGAATTGATAATCTGTGAGGAGCGGGATGTACACGGTGATATATCGGAGGATGATGATGAGGTGGACATCTTGCCTCTGTAGAGCCAGTTTGTGCAAGGAGAGATTAATTGCTTCTTTTTCGGTGGGGGTCCAAACCAACCCGTCATTTCAGTCACAGTCGTGTGGCAGACCCTGTCACTGAAATGATGGGTTGGTTAAAGTGTGCATGTCCTGTTTATACTAGAGATGAGCGGGTTCGGTTTCTCTGAATCCGAACCCGCCAGAACTTCATGTTTTTTTTCACGGGTCCGAGCGACTCGGATCTTCCCGCCTTGCTCGGTTAACCCGAGCGCGCCCGAACGTCATCATGACGCTGTCGGATTCTCGCGAGGCTCGGATTCTATCGCGAGACTCGGATTCTATATAAGGAGCCGCGCGTCGCCGCCATTTTCACACGTGCATTGAGATTGATAGGGAGAGGACGTGGCTGGCGTCCTCTCCGTTTAGACACTTGATTTACTAATTTTGGGGAGCATTAGGAGTACTCAGTAGTGTACAGTGCAGAGTTTTGCTGATAGTGACCAGTGACTGACCACCACTTTTATTTATAATCCGTTCTCTGCCTGAAAAAAGCGATACACAGCACACAGTGACTCAGTCACATACCATATCTGTGTGCACTGCTCAGGCTCAGGCCAGTGTGCTGCATCATCTATTATCTATATATAATATTATATATATCTGATTATCTGTCTGACTGCTCAGCTCACACAGCTTATAATTGTGGGGGAGACTGGGGAGCACTACTGCAGTGCCAGTTATAGGTTATAGCAGGAGCCAGGAGTACATAATATATTATATAGTGAGTGACCACCAGACACACAGTGCAGTTTATTTAATATATCCGTTCTCTGCCTGAAAAAAGCGATACACACAGTGACTCAGTCAGTCACATACCATATCTGTGTGCACTGCTCAGGCTCAGGCCAGTGTGCTGCATCATCTATATATATTATATATCTGTCTGACTGCTCAGCTCACACAGCTTATAATTGTGGGGGAGACTGGGGAGCACTACTGCAGTGCCAGTTATAGGTTATAGCAGGAGCCAGGAGTACATAATATTATATTAAAATTAAACAGTGCACACTTTTGCTGCAGGAGTGCCACTGCCAGTGTGACTAGTGACCAGTGACCTGACCACCAGTATATATAATATTAGTAGTATACTATCTCTTTATCAACCAGTCTATATTAGCAGCAGACACAGTACAGTGCGGTAGTTCACGGCTGTGGCTACCTCTGTGTCGGCACTCGGCAGCCCGTCCATAATTGTATATACCACCTAACCGTGGTTTTTTTTTCTTTCTTTATACATACATACTAGTTACGAGTATACTATCTCTTTATCAACCAGTCTATATATTAGCAGCAGACACAGTACAGTGCGGTAGTTCACGGCTGTGGCTACCTCTGTGTCGGCACTCGGCAGCCCGTCCATAATTGTATATACCACCTAACCGTGGTTTTTTTTTCTTTCTTTATACATACATACTAGTTACGAGTATACTATCTCTTTATCAACCAGTCTATATATTAGCAGCAGACACAGTACAGTGCGGTAGTTCACGGCTGTGGCTACCTCTGTGTCGGCACTCGGCAGCCCGTCCATAATTGTATATACCAGTGACCTAACCGTGTTTTTTCTTTCTTTCTTTATACATACATACTAGTTACGAGTATACTATCTCTTTATCAACCAGTCTATATATTAGCAGCAGACACAGTACAGTGCGGTAGTTCACGGCTGTGGCTACCTCTGTGTCGGCACTCGGCAGCCCGTCCATAATTGTATATACCACCTAACCGTGGTTTTTTTTTCTTTCTTTATACATACATACTAGTTACGAGTATACTATCTCTTTATCAACCAGTCTATATATTAGCAGCAGACACAGTACAGTGCGGTAGTTCACGGCTGTGGCTACCTCTGTGTCGGCACTCGGCAGCCCGTCCATAATTGTATATACCAGTGACCTAACCGTGGTTTTTTTTTCTTTCTTTATACATACATACTAGTTACGAGTATACTATCTCTTTATCAACCAGTCTATATATTAGCAGCAGACACAGTACAGTGCGGTAGTTCACGGCTGTGGCTACCTCTGTGTCGGCACTCGGCAGCCCGTCCATAATTGTATATACCACCTAACCGTGGTTTTTTTTTCTTTCTTTATACATACATACTAGTTACGAGTATACTATCTCTTTATCAACCAGTCTATATATTAGCAGCAGACACTGTACAGTGCGGTAGTTCACGGCTGTGGCTACCTCTGTGTCGGCACTCGGCAGCCCGTCCATAATTGTATATACCACCTAACCGTGGTTTTTTTTTCTTTCTTTATACATACATACTAGTTACGAGTATACTATCTCTTTATCAACCAGTCTATATATTAGCAGCAGACACAGTACAGTGCGGTAGTTCACGGCTGTGGCTACCTCTGTGTCGGCACTCGGCAGCCCGTCCATAATTGTATACTAGTATCCAATCCATCCATCTCCATTGTTTACCTGAGGTGCCTTTTAGTTGTGCCTATTAAAATATGGAGAACAAAAATGTTGAGGTTCCAAAATTAGGGAAAGATCAAGATCCACTTCCACCTCGTGCTGAAGCTGCTGCCACTAGTCATGGCCGAGACGATGAAATGCCAGCAACGTCGTCTGCCAAGGCCGATGCCCAATGGCATAGTACAGAGCATGTCAAAACCAAAACACCAAATATCAGTAAAAAAAGGACTCCAAAACCTAAAATAAAATTGTCGGAGGAGAAGCGTAAACTTGCCAATATGCCATTTACCACACGGAGTGGCAAGGAACGGATGAGGCCCTGGCCTATGTTCATGGCTAGTGGTTCAGCTTCACATGAGGATGGAAGCACTCAGCCTCTCGCTAGAAAACTGAAAAGACTCAAGCTGGCAAAAGCACCGCAAAGAACTGTGCGTTCTTTGAAATCCCAAATCCAGAAGGAGAGTCCAATTGTGTCGGTTGCGATGCCTGACCTTCCCAACACTGGACGTGAAGAGCATGCGCCTTCCACCATTTGCACGCCCCCTGCAAGTGCTGGAAGGAGCACCCGCAGTCCAGTTCCTGATAGTCAGATTGAAGATGTCAGTGTTGAAGTACACCAGGATGAGGAGGATATGGGTGTTGCTGGCGCTGGGGAGGAAATTGACCAGGAGGATTCTGATGGTGAGATGGTTTGTTTAAGTCAGGCACCCGGGGAGACACCTGTTGTCCGTGGGAGGAATATGGCCGTTGACATGCCAGGTGAAAATACCAAAAAAATCAGCTCTTCGGTGTGGAGGTATTTCACCAGAAATGCGGACAACAGGTGTCAAGCCGTGTGTTCCCTTTGTCAAGCTGTAATAAGTAGGGGTAAGGACGTTAACCACCTCGGAACATCCTCCCTTATACGTCACCTGCAGCGCATTCATAATAAGTCAGTGACAAGTTCAAAAACTTTGGGTGACAGCGGAAGCAGTCCACTGACCAGTAAATCCCTTCCTCTTGTAACCAAGCTCACGCAAACCACCCCACCAACTCCCTCAGTGTCAATTTCCTCCTTCCCCAGGAATGCCAATAGTCCTGCAGGCCATGTCACTGGCAAGTCTGACGAGTCCTCTCCTGCCTGGGATTCCTCCGATGCATCCTTGCGTGTAACGCCTACTGCTGCTGGCGCTGCTGTTGTTGCCGCTGGGAGTCGATGGTCATCCCAGAGAGGAAGTCGTAAGCCCACTTGTACTACTTCCAGTAAGCAATTGACTGTTCAACAGTCCTTTGCGAGGAAGATGAAATATCACAGCAGTCATCCTACTGCAAAGCGGATAACTGAGTCCTTGACAACTATGTTGGTGTTAGACGTGCGTCCGGTATCCGCCGTTAGTTCACAGGGAACTAGACAATTTATTGAGGCAGTGTGCCCCCGTTACCAAATACCATCTAGGTTCCACTTCTGTAGGCAGGCGATACCGAGAATGTACACGGACGTCAGAAAAAGACTCACCAGTGTCCTAAAAAATGCAGTTGTACCCAATGTCCACTTAACCACGGACATGTGGACAAGTGGAGCAGGGCAGGGTCAGGACTATATGACTGTGACAGCCCACTGGGTAGATGTATGGACTCCCGCCGCAAGAACAGCAGCGGCGGCACCAGTAGCAGCATCTCGCAAACGCCAACTCTTCCCTAGGCAGGCTACGCTTTGTATCACCGCTTTCCAGAATACGCACACAGCTGAAAACCTCTTACGGCAACTGAGGAAGATCATCGCGGAATGGCTTACCCCAATTGGACTCTCCTGTGGATTTGTGGCATCGGACAACGCCAGCAATATTGTGTGTGCATTAAATATGGGCAAATTCCAGCACGTCCCATGTTTTTGCACATACCTTGAATTTGGTGGTGCAGAATTTTTTTAAAAACGACAGGGGCGTGCAAGAGATGCTGTCGGTGGCCAGAAAAATTGCGGGACACTTTCGGCGTACAGGCACCACGTACAGAAGACTGGAGCACCACCAAAAACTACTGAACCTGCCCTGCCATCATCTGAAGCAAGAAGTGGTAACGAGGTGGAATTCAACCCTCTATATGCTTCAGAGGTTGGAGGAGCAGCAAAAGGCCATTCAAGCCTATACAATTGAGCACGATATAGGAGATGGAATGCACCTGTCTCAAGCGCAGTGGAGAATGATTTCAACGTTGTGCAAGGTTCTGATGCCCTTTGAACTTGCCACACGTGAAGTCAGTTCAGACACTGCCAGCCTGAGTCAGGTCATTCCCCTCATCAGGCTTTTGCAGAAGAAGCTGGAGGCATTGAAGAAGGAGCTAAAAGGGAGCGATTCCGCTAGGCATGTGGGACTTGTGGATGCAGCCCTTAATTCGCTTAACAAGGATTCACGGGTGGTCAATCTGTTGAAATCAGAGCACTACATTTTGGCCACCGTGCTCGATCCTAGATTTAAAGCCTACCTTGGATCTCTCTTTCCGGCAGACACAGGTCTGCTGGGGTTGAAAGACCTGCTGGTGACAAAATTGTCAAGTCAAGCGGAACGCGACCTGTCAACATCTCCTCCTTCACATTCTCCCGCTACTGGGGGTGCGAGGAAAAGGCTCAGAATTCCGAGCCCACCCGCTGGCGGTGATGCAGGGCAGTCTGGAGCGACTGCTGATGCTGACATCTGGTCCGGACTGAAGGACCTGACAACGATTACGGACATGTCGTCTACTGTCACTGCATATGATTCTCTCAACATTGATAGAATGGTGGAGGATTATATGAGTGACCGCATCCAAGTAGGCACGTCACACAGTCCGTACTTATACTGGCAGGAAAAAGAGGCAATTTGGAGGCCCTTGCACAAACTGGCTTTATTCTACCTAAGTTGCCCTCCCACAAGTGTGTACTCCGAAAGAGTGTTTAGTGCCGCCGCTCACCTTGTCAGCAATCGGCGTACGAGGTTACATCCAGAAAATGTGGAGAAGATGATGTTCATTAAAATGAATTATAATCAATTCCTCCGCGGAGACATTGACCAGCAGCAATTGCCTCCACAAAGTACACAGGGAGCTGAGATGGTGGATTCCAGTGGGGACGAATTGATAATCTGTGAGGAGGGGGATGTACACGGTGATATATCGGAGGGTGAAGATGAGGTGGACATCTTGCCTCTGTAGAGCCAGTTTGTGCAAGGAGAGATTAATTGCTTCTTTTTTGGGGGGGGTCCAAACCAACCCGTCATATCAGTCACAGTCGTGTGGCAGACCCTGTCACTGAAATGATGGGTTGGTTAAAGTGTGCATGTCCTGTTTTGTTTATACAACATAAGGGTGGGTGGGAGGGCCCAAGGACAATTCCATCTTGCACCTCTTTTTTCTTTTCTTTTTCTTTGCATCATGTGCTGATTGGGGAGGGTTTTTTTGGAAGGGACATCCTGCGTGACACTGCAGTGCCACTCCTAGATGGGCCCGGTGTTTGTGTCGGCCACTAGGGTCGCTAATCTTACTCACACAGTCAGCTACCTCATTGCGCCTCTTTTTTTCTTTGCGTCATGTGCTGTTTGGGGAGGGTTTTTTGGAAGGGCCATCCTGCGTGACACTGCAGTGCCACTCCTAGATGGGCCCGGTGTTTGTGTCGGCCACTAGGGTCGCTAATCTTACTCACACAGCTACCTCATTGCGCCTCTTTTTTTCTTTGCGTCATGTGCTGTTTGGGGAGGGTTTTTTGGAAGGGACATCCTGCGTGACACTGCAGTGCCACTCCTAGATGGGCCCGGTGTTTGTGTCGGCCACTAGGGTCGCTTATCTTACTCACACAGCGACCTCGGTGCAAATTTTAGGACTAAAAATAATATTGTGAGGTGTGAGGTATTCAGAATAGACTGAAAATGAGTGTAAATTATGGTTTTTGAGGTTAATAATACTTTGGGATCAAAATGACCCCCAAATTCTATGATTTAAGCTGTTTTTTAGTGTTTTTTGAAAAAAACACCCGAATCCAAAACACACCCGAATCCGACAAAAAAAAATTCGGTGAGGTTTTGCCAAAACGCGTTCGAACCCAAAACACGGCCGCGGAACCGAACCCAAAACCAAAACACAAAACCCGAAAAATTTCAGGCGCTCATCTCTAGTTTATACAACATAAGGGTGGGTGGGAGGGCCCAAGGACAATTCCATCTTGCACCTCTTTTTTCTTTCATTTTTATTTGCGTCATGTGCTGTTTGGGGAGTGTTTTTTGGAAGGGCCATCCTGCGTGACACTGCAGTGCCACTCCTAGATGGGCCAGGTGTTTGTGTCGGCCACTAGGGTCGCTTATCTTACTCACACAGCTACCTCATTGCGCCTCTTTTTTTCTTCTTTGCGTCATGTGCTGTTTGGGGAGTGTTTTTTGGAAGAGCCATCCTGCGTGACACTGCAGTGCCACTCCTAGATGGGCCAGGTGTTTGTGTCGGCCACTAGGGTCGCTTAGCTTACTCACACAGCTACCTCATTGCGCCTCTTTTTTTCTTCTTTGCGTCATGTGCTGTTTGGGGAGTGTTTTTTTGGAAGGGCCATCCTGCGTGACACTGCAGTGCCACTCCTAGATGGGCCAGGTGTTTGTGTCGGCCACTAGGGTCGCTTATCTTACTCACACAGCTACCTCATTGCGCCTCTTTTTTTCTTCTTTGCGTCATGTGCTGTTTGGGGAGTGTTTTTTGGAAGGGCCATCCTGCGTGACACTGCAGTGCCACTCCTAGATGGGCCAGGTGTTTGTGTCGGCCACTAGGGTCGCTTATCTTACTCACACAGTTACCTCATTGCGCCTCTTTTTTTCTTCTTTGCGTCATGTGCTGTTTGGGGAGTGTTTTTTGGAAGGGCCATCCTGCGTGACACTGCAGTGCCACTCCTAGATGGGCCAGGTGTTTGTGTCGGCCACTAGGGTCGCTTAGCTTACTCACACAGCTACCTCATTGCGCCTCTTTTTTTCTTCTTTGCGTTATGTGCTGTTTGGGGAGTGTTTTTTGGAAGGGCCATCCTGTGTGACACTGCAGTGCCACTCCTAGATGGGCCAGGTGTTTGTGTCGGCCACTAGGGTCGCTTATCTTACTCACACAGCTACCTCATTGCGCCTCTTTTTTTCTTCTTTGCGTCATGTGCTGTTTGGGGAGTGTTTTTTGGAAGGGCCATCCTGCGTGACACTGCAGTGCCACTCCTAGATGGGCCAGGTGTTTGTGTCGGCCACTAGGGTCGCTTATCTTACTCACACAGCTACCTCATTGCGCCTCTTTTTTTCTTCTTTGCATCATGTGCTGTTTGGGGAGTGTTTTTTGGAAGGGCCATCCTGCGTGACACTGCAGTGCCACTTCTAGATGGGCCAGGTGTTTGTGTCGGCCACTAGGGTCGCTTATCTTACTCACACAGCTACCTCATTGCGCCTCTTTTTTTCTTCTTTGCGTCATGTGCTGTTTGGGGAGTGTTTTTTGGAAGGGCCATCCTGCGTGACACTGCAGTGCCACTCCTAGATGGGCCAGGTGTTTGTGTCGGCCACTAGGGTCGCTTATCTTACTCACACAGCTACCTCATTGCGCCTCTTTTTTTCTTCTTTGCGTCATGTGCTGTTTGGGGAGTGTTTTTTGGAAGGGCCATCCTGCGTGACACTGCAGTGCCACTCCTAGATGGGCCAGGTGTTTGTGTCGGCCACTAGGGTCGCTTAGCTTACTCACACAGCTACCTCATTGCGCCTCTTTTTTTCTTCTTTGCGTCATGTGCTGTTTGGGGAGTGTTTTTTGGAAGGGCCATCCTGCGTGACACTGCAGTGCCACTCCTAGATGGGCCAGGTGTTTGTGTCGGCCACTAGGGTCGCTTAGCTTAGTCATCCAGCGACCTCGGTGCAAATTTTAGGACTAAAAATAATATTGTGAGGTGTGAGGTGTTCAGAATAGACTGAAAATGAGTGGAAATTATGGTTTTTGAGGTTAATAATACTTTGGGATCAAAATGACCCCCAAATTCTATGATTTAAGCTGTTTTTTAGTGTTTTTTGAAAAAAACACCCGAATCCAAAACACACCCGAATCCGACAAAAAAAATTCGGTGAGGTTTTGCCAAAACGCGGTCGAACCCAAAACACGGCCGCGGAACCGAACCCAAAACCAAAACACAAAACCCGAAAAATTTCAAGTGCACATCTCTAGTTTGTACGTGATGTGTGTTCTGCAATATTTTTGGACTTTCACAGCTCTTTCACCCTAGAATCTCAAATTGTAGACCCCGAAAGTCGGTACCTCATATTAATAGGATTACTTGAAAACGTTATGGTCACTTTAGTCTCATGCTATGCACCGAACTGTGGTCAGCTTGCGTTCTGCAAGAAATTATGTTCCTTAATACAAAAGCACACTAAGGGGGCCATTATGATTTTGGGGGTTTCAATCTAGTTGTTGATCCTATTATGGATAGATCTTGCACTACTAGATGTACCCTATCCAGGAATCAGAACATCCGGGATGGGAAGGCTGGCCTTCGCCACTTACTAGGTGAATACGATCTTTATGATGCATGGAGAACCAAACATCCCACTGTGAGGGACTATTCTTTCTACTCGCATGTTCACTCCTCGTATTCTAGAATAGACCTTGTTTTGACTAATAAATAGACACTAACAGCCATTAGGGAAATAACTATATTGCCAATGACTTGGTCCGACCATTCCCCATTATTAGTAGTATGGGACCTGGAGGCCTGTAAAGTTTCTCCAGGGTTCTGGAGGCTGGGGAATTTCTTACTTAGCCACCCCGAAGCTTTTCTCGCCATACAACACTATATACAGTTATACCTATACACTAGTAAGCCGTAGGATATCTCGATCTTTATTAACTGGTGCTCCTTTTAAGGCAGTATTTCGGGGATCGGCCATTCAAACAGCTTCTAGGCTTAAAACGCTCTCAACAAATTGAGCACTCAGCTGAAAGAGAGGCTGCCAGACCTGAATTGCTGCATAAAGCTGACCCCCAAAATAGATCTGTTTTCAAGCTTTTGCTCGCTGCTAGGGAGAAGGTTAACGTTTTCTCTCTTCGGGATGTGCAACGTAATATTGCACGACTGAACCAGATGTTTTATGTACTTGGTAATAAGGCAGGTCGCCTCTTGGCTCGGAAGCTACGAGGTAGGCGAGCTAAAGCTATAATTCCCTATGTTTGTTCCTCCACGGGATCTAGAGTGTCTGACCCTTATGATATTGCAAACACCTTTGCAGAGTATTATTCCCGACTTTACGGTTTACAATCAGACCCGGCTACTCCCCAACCCAGAGCAGCTGATATCCAGTCTTTCCTGAAGGGAATCTCCCTCCCGATGCTGGACTCCGCTACCTGCCTGTCCCTTAGCTCCCCTTGGACAATAAAAGAACTGGAAGCAGCTATTGATGATCTACCGAGAGACAATGTTAGGTTCCTGGTGCTCAGAACAAGGGAGATGTTATGAAGCGAGTCCAGAGCACCAGGACGTAATGCTGGGAAAGGGGAATGGAAAGGGAATAGCCCCTGGCGCCCTAACTCTGTTGTCTCACCCGTGCTGTCAGAAATCCCTTGCGAGACTATGGTTTCTTGAGCCCCTGGCAGCCACGTTTGAAAGGCGGATTATGTCTGCCCAACTCCGGTGCCCCCCGGTCTTAGTGAGAGACAAAGGGAAATCCGAGACAGGATGATAACAAGAGGCCCTCTAACTAAGCAAACAGGCCAGGGGCTACAAGCTAACTAAAAACCTAAAGTATGTGCGGAGAAACCGCCAAAGGAAAATAACAACAAAGGAAATGCTGATCACACGCCGACACAATACCCTTGTGTACCGGCGGTGACAGCACAAGCAGAACCCTCTGCAAAACACCAGGGACAGAAACAATAATGAAATATAGCGGCCTAGGCCAACGGACGCGGCAGTGCCACTACTCACGGAACCGGTACGAATACTGGCAAACGGACAGGAACCCTCAATGATGCCGACACACACTCCCAGAACTGGAGGACAGGCAGAATCCCAAACGACAGACCGGAGGATCCCAGGAAACCAGGAACTTGACCAGGGATAGGCAAAGCCACGGGACCTCAGGGCTGGAACGCCTAACAGCAGGACACGGGATCAGACACAGGAATCGACTCAGGGACTGACACAGGAATCAACACAGGAAGCAGCTAGTCAGACACTGCTATACAGGAGCTCAGGGACTGGCACTGGAATCAACACAGGACTCAAGCAGACTGAAAACCCAGGAATATCACCAGCATCTGTGAATTGCAAACAGCCAGCATATAACAGAGAGGCCTGATTAATAATCCCATGCAGCTGCCTTGTTGCATGATTCCAAACTGACCAGATGCAATTAGCAGTCAGGTGAGGCTGAACACAAGGGAACAAGCTGCAATTACACAGACTCACCAGCGGCAGCAGACAAGAGTATTCTAAAACAGAGCAACAGGAAATCCTGGCATGCAAGACAACTTTATAAACATAAAATAGGAATGAACCACTACCTGTGGTTCATAACAGTATCCCCTCCTTAAGGGTGAGCTCCGAGCACCCCATGACACCTACGGGGAACATAAACAGAAGTATAACATGAAATACAGAACAAAACTGCAAAACAGGAATGAGCCACAGCCGTGGCTCATAACAGACAAGGCCCCTGGCCCTGATGGCTTCCCTTCTAATTTTTACAAATCATATAAAGCTGACTTGGCCCGTGTGCTGTTGTTTGTTTTTAATGAGGCATCAGTTGTAGGGAGGTTTCCAAGGGAAATGATTGAAGCACAAATAGTTGCTATTCCTAAACCTGGTAAACCTCCTACATTCGCCCAAAATTACCGCCCCATAGCTCTGTTGAACACAGACGTTAAGCTTTTTGCAAAGCTTATCGTCAACCGCCTCTCCCCACTGCTTCCATCTCTCATAGCTGCTGACCAGGTTGGCTTTGTTCCAGGCAGGCAGGCCCCGGACAACACTCGGAGAGTGTATAACATAAGAGAATATTGTGATGCACATAAAACGCCCCTTTTCATTCTTTCGTTGGACGGCGAAAAGACGTTTGACAGACTCCACTGGGGATATCTGAGGTCTGTTCTGTGTAAATTTGGATTTGTTGGGAGGTTTTTGGACTCTATATTTGCTTTGTACTCTGCTCCCTCTGCAAGGGTGTTTGTCAATGGTTGTCTGTCGGGGGGCTTTGATATATCGAATGGCACTAGACAGGGCTGCCCCTTATCGACCCTTATATTCGCCTTAGCTATTGAGCCTCTAGCCGAAACCATTAGATCCGAGCCGACAGTTACAGGTCCAGAGAAAGGAGGTCTGACTCACAAGATCAGTTTATTTGCTGACGACATTTTGCTCTGTTTGACCCATCCTGACACCTCCCTTCCCGCCCTCCGTAGTATTCTGGATCAATATTCCAGAATTTCCTATTATAAATTAAACACTTCCAAAACGGAAGCTCTAGCGCTTCACACTCCGCCATGCACTGTGACTTTGCTCAAAGACAGAAACCGATATGCTTGGCAAGGGAGATCTTTCAAGTATTTGGGTATTCATCTCTCTTTAGATAGGGGCTTATACGACTGTAATTATATACCCTTATTAAGCGCATTTGAAAAATTAATTAAATGGTCCCTTCATGAAATTTCCTGGCTAGGACGTATCTCTGCAACTAAGATGATTTTACTCCCTAAACTCTTATACCTGTTTCGGGCTATCCCTCGCAGTTTCCCAAACCTCTTAATATATGGGCTAACAAAATCATTTCTCACTTTATTTGGAAGGGGTCTAGGCCCCATATTGCTAGGCAGGTTTTAATGTTACCCAAGAATGTTGGAGGTGTAGCTTACCCTACCACTCCGCCTGTCTTCTCAGTCAGGCTCGGGATTGGTTCAATATGCACAACCCCAAACCATGGGTCCTCATCGAACGGTCTTTTCTGGGTTTGATAGACATGAGAGATCTTTTTTTGCTGCCCATTCATAGCGTTCCAAAATGGCAAGGCCCAGGGGAAGCGATTAGAAGCACCTTGAAGCTTTGGAATTCGGTTGTTACATCTGATCCGACTATTTCGCTGCCGTCAGCCAACTTATCTATTAGAACTATTGCTTGTATCATACCTAATCTTGTGCTGGACGCTTGGATTGATGCTGGGATTGTGCATTTGAGGAATCTCTACTCGGGAGGAGGTTTGGTGATCTTCTCTAGCTTACAAACCCATTCAGGTATACCAAAACAGGACTTCTTTAAAAACTTGCAAATATGTCACTGGCTTCATTCCTGTGCTGGTAGATTTGTGGGCCCCGTTCCCCTCCCTGCTCCCTTATGCTCTAGACTTGGGGTGGGCAAAATACGGCCCGCGGGCCGGATGCGGCCCGCAAACCGATCCTGCCCGGCCCACTGCCTCCCACCAGCAAGCAATGACAAGCGGCCCGACCAGCTGAGCTGCTTGTCATTGCTCTGCACTGCAGTACCTCCAAGCTGCCAGCGGCGCCTCTCTCCCCTGCTGCTGCGTTGTAGCAGCCTCCTCCTCCCGCCTCCAGACTCCCCGGTGACAACGGCTGTGTTCAGCCGAAAAGGGGGCGGGGCTACGTGCCGATGAAGGGGCGGGGCTACACGGGACCTCAGGGGGCGGAGCTACACGGACAAGAGCTAGACTGCTGCAGATCCAACCTTCCTGCCACTGCCAGCCAGATCAGTAAGTGAATAGAAAAGTGAGTGAGAGAAAGTGTGTGTGTGTGTGTGTATATATATTAGAGATGAGCGGGTTCGGTTTCTCTGAATCCGAACCCGCACGAACTTCATGTTTTTTTTCACGGGTCCGAGCGACTCGGATCTTCCCGCCTTGCTCGGTTAACCCGAGCGCGCCCGAACGTCATCATGACGCTGTCGGATTCTCGCGAGGCTCGGATTCTATCGCGAGACTCGGATTCTATATAAGGAGCCGCGCGTCGCCGCCATTTTCACACGTGCATTGAGATTGATAGGGAGAGGACGTGGCTGGCGTCCTCTCCATTTAGATTAGGAGAGAGAAAGAGAGATTGACCTGAGGCTGATACTGTAGAAGAGAGTGCAGAGTTTAGTGACTGACCACAGTGACCACCAGCAGTGCAGTTGTTTTATTTAATATATCCGTTCTCTGCCTGAAAAAAACGGTACACACAGTGACTCAGTCACATACCATATCTGTGTGCACTGCTCAGCCCAGTGTGCTGCATGCCTGCATCATCTATGTATATATTATATATCTGACTGTGCTCAGCTCACACAGCTTATAATTGTGGGGGAGACTGGGGAGCACTGCAGTGCCAGTTATAGGTTATAGCAGGAGCCAGGAGTACAAGACAGTCACATACCATATCTGTGTGCACTGCTCAGCCCAGTGTGCTGCATCATCTATGTATATATTATATATCTGACTGTGCTCAGCTCACACAGCTTATAATTGTGGGGGAGACTGGGGAGCACTGCAGTGCCAGTTATAGGTTATAGCAGGAGCCAGGAGTACATATTATATTAAAATTAAACAGTGCACACTTTTGCTGCAGGAGTGCCACTGCCAGTGTGACTGACCAGTGACCTGACCACACTGACCACCAGTATAGTTAGTAGTATACTATATTGTGATTGCCTGAAAAAGTTAAACACTCGTCGTGTGACTTCACTTGTGTGGTGTTTTTTTTTTTATTCTATAAAAAACTCATTCTGCTGACAGACAGTGTCCAGCAGGTCCGTCATTATATAATATATATACCTGTCCGGCTGCAGTAGTGATATATATATATTTTTTATATCATTATTTATCATCCAGTCGCAGCAGACACAGTACGGTAGTTCACGGCTGTAGCTACCTCTGTGTCGGCACTCGGCAGTCCATCCATAATTGTATACCACCTACCCGTGGTTTTTTTTTCTTTCTTCTTTATACATACATACTACTACATCTCTTTATCAACCAGTCTATATTAGCAGCAGACACAGTACAGTACGGTAGTTCACGGCTGTGGCTACCTCTGTGTCGGCACTCGGCAGTCCGTCCATAATTGTATACCACCTAACCGTGGTTTTTTTTTCTTTCTTCTTCATACATACATACTACGACATCTCTTTATCAACCAGTCTATATTAGCAGCAGACACAGTACAGTACGGTAGTTCACGGCTGTGGCTACCTCTGTGTCGGCACTCGGCAGTCCGTCCATAATTGTATACCACCTAACCGTGGTTTTTTTTTCTTTCTTCTTTATACATACATACTACGACATCTCTTTATCAACCAGTCTATATTAGCAGCAGACACAGTACAGTACGGTAGTTCACGGCTGTGGCTACCTCTGTGTCGGCACTCGGCAGTCCGTCCATAATTGTATACCACCTAACCGTGGTTTTTTTTTCTTTCTTCTTCATACATACATACTACGACATCTCTTTATCAACCAGTCTATATTAGCAGCAGACACAGTACAGTACGGTAGTTCACGGCTGTGGCTACCTCTGTGTCGGCACTCGGCAGTCCATCCATAATTGTATACCACCTACCCGTGGTTTTTTTTTCTTTCTTCTTTATACATACATACTACTACATTCTCTTTATCAACCAGTCTATATTAGCAGCAGACACAGTACAGTACGGTAGTTCACGGCTGTGGCTACCTCTGTGTCGGCACTCGGCAGTCCGTCCATAATTGTATACCACCTACCCGTGGTTTTTTTTTCTTTCTTCTTCATACATACATACTACGACATCTCTTTATCAACCAGTCTATATTAGCAGCAGACACAGTACAGTACGGTAGTTCACGGCTGTGGCTACCTCTGTGTCGGCACTCGGCAGTCCGTCCATAATTGTATACCACCTAACCGTGGTTTTTTTTTCTTTCTTCTTCATACATACATACTACGACATCTCTTTATCAACCAGTCTATATTAGCAGCAGACACAGTACGGTAGTTCACGGCTGTAGCTACCTCTGTGTCGGCACTCGGCAGTCCGTCCATAATTGTATACTAGTATCCATCCATCTCCATTGTTTACCTGAGGTGCCTTTTAGTTGTGCCTATTAAAATATGGAGAACAAAAATGTTGAGGTTCCAAAATTAGGGAAAGATCAAGATCCACTTCCACCTCGTGCTGAAGCTGCTGCCACTAGTCATGGCCGAGACGATGAAATGCCAGCAACGTCGTCTGCCAAGGCCGATGCCCAATGTCATAGTACAGAGCATGTCAAATCCAAAACACCAAATATCAGTAAAAAAAGGACTCCAAAACCTAAAATAAAATTGTCGGAGGAGAAGCGTAAACTTGCCAATATGCCATTTACCACACGGAGTGGCAAGGAACGGCTGAGGCCCTGGCCTATGTTCATGGCTAGTGGTTCAGCTTCACATGAGGATGGAGGCACTCAGCCTCTCGCTAGAAAAATGAAAAGACTCAAGCTGGCAAAAGCAGTAGCACCGCAAAGAACTGTGCGTTCTTCGAAATCCCAAATCCACAAGGAGAGTCCATTTGTGTCGGTTGCGATGCCTGACCTTCCCAACACTGGACGTGAAGAGCATGCGCCTTCCACCATTTGCACGCCCCCTGCAAGTGCTGGAAGGAGCACCCGCAGTCCAGTTCCTGATAGTCAGATTGAAGATGTCAGTGTTGAAGTACACCAGGATGAGGAGGATATGGGTGTTGCTGGCGCTGGGGAGGAAATTGACCAGGAGGATTCTGATGGTGAGGTGGTTTGTTTAAGTCAGGCACCCGGGGAGACACCTGTTGTCCGTGGGAGGAATATGGCCGTTGACATGCCTGGTGAAAATACCAAAAAAATCAGCTCTTCGGTGTGGAACTATTTCAACAGAAATGCGGACAACAGGTGTCAAGCCGTGTGTTCCCTTTGTCAAGCTGTAATAAGTAGGGGTAAGGACGTTAACCACCTCGGAACATCCTCCCTTATACGTCACCTGCAGCGCATTCATAATAAGTCAGTGACAAGTTCAAAAACTTTGGGAGACAGCGGAAGCAGTCCACTGACCAGTAAATCCCTTCCTCTTGTAACCAAGCTCACGCAAACCACCCCACCAACTCCCTCAGTGTCAATTTCCTCCTTCCCCAGGAATGCCAATAGTCCTGCAGGCAATGTCACTGGCAATTCTGACGAGTCCTCTCCTGCCTGGGATTCCTCCGATGCATCCTTGCGTGTAACGCCTACTGCTGCTGGCGCTGCTGTTGTTGCTGCTGGGAGTCGATGGTCATCCCAGAGGGGAAGTCGTAAGCCCACTTGTACTACTTCCAGTAAGCAATTGACTGTTCAACAGTCCTTTGCGAGGAAGATGAAATATCACAGCAGTCATCCTGCTGCAAAGCGGATAACTGAGGCCTTGACAACTATGTTGGTGTTAGACGTGCGTCCGGTATCCGCCGTTAGTTCACAGGGAACTAGACAATTTATTGAGGCAGTGTGCCCCCGTTACCAAATACCATCTAGGTTCCACTTCTCTAGGCAGGCGATACCGAGAATGTATACGGACGTCAGAAAAAGACTCACCAGTGTCCTAAAAAATGCAGTTGTACCCAATGTCCACTTAACCACGGACATGTGGACAAGTGGAGCAGGGCAGGGTCAGGACTATATGACTGTGACAGCCCACTGGGTAGATGTATGGACTCCCGCCGCAAGAACAGCAGCGGCGGCACCAGTAGCAGCATCTCGCAAACGCCAACTCTTTCCTAGGCAGGCTACGCTTTGTATCACCGGTTTCCAGAATACGCACACAGCTGAAAACCTCTTACGGCAACTGAGGAAGATCATCGCGGAATGGCTTACCCCAATTGGACTCTCCTGTGGATTTGTGGCATCGGACAACGCCAGCAATATTGTGTGTGCATTAAATATGGGCAAATTCCAGCACGTCCCATGTTTTGCACATACCTTGAATTTGGTGGTGCAGAATTATTTAAAAAACGACAGGGGCGTGCAAGAGATGCTGTCGGTGGCCAGAAAAATTGCGGGACACTTTCGGCGTACAGGCACCACGTACAGAAGACTGGAGCACCACCAAAAACTACTGAACCTGCCCTGCCATCATCTGAAGCAAGAAGTGGTAACGAGGTGGAATTCAACCCTCTATATGCTTCAGAGGTTGGAGGAGCAGCAAAAGGCCATTCAAGCCTATACAATTGAGCACGATATAGGAGGTGGAATGCACCTGTCTCAAGCGCAGTGGAGAATGATTTCAACGTTGTGCAAGGTTCTGATGCCCTTTGAACTTGCCACACGTGAAGTCAGTTCAGACACTGCCAGCCTGAGTCAGGTCATTCCCCTCATCAGGCTTTTGCAGAAGAAGCTGGAGACATTGAAAGAGGAGCTAACACGGAACGATTCCGCTAGGCATGTGGGACTTGTGGATGGAGCCCTTAATTCGCTTAACAAGGATTCACGGGTGGTCAATCTGTTGAAATCAGAGCACTACATTTTGGCCACCGTGCTCGATCCTAGATTTAAAGCCTACCTTGGATCTCTCTTTCTGGCAGACACAAGTCTGCTGGGGTTGAAAGACCTGCTGGTGAGAAAATTGTCAAGTCAAGCGGAACGCGACCTGTCAACATCTCCTCCTTCACATTCTCCCGCAACTGGGGGTGCGAGGAAAAGGCTCAGAATTCCGAGCCCACCCGCTGGCGGTGATGCAGGGCAGTCTGGAGCGACTGCTGATGCTGACATCTGGTCCGGACTGAAGGACCTGACAACGATTACGGACATGTCGTCTACTGTCACTGCATATGATTCTCTCACCATTGAAAGAATGGTGGAGGATTATATGAGTGACCGCATCCAAGTAGGCACGTCACACAGTCCATACTTATACTGGCAGGAAAAAGAGGCAATTTGGAGGCCATTGCACAAACTGGCTTTATTCTACCTAAGTTGCCCTCCCACAAGTGTGTACTCCGAAAGAGTGTTTAGTGCCGCCGCTCACCTTGTCAGCAATCGGCGTGCGAGGTTACCTCCAGACAATGTGGAGAAGATGATGTTCATTAAAATGAATTATAATCAATTCCTCCGCGGAGACATTGACCAGCAGCAATTGCCTCCACAAAGTACACAGGGAGCTGAGATGGTGGATTCCAGTGGGGACGAATTGATAATCTGTGAGGAGGGGGATGTACACGGTGATATATCGGAGGGTGATGATGAGGTGGACATCTTGCCTCTGTAGAGCCAGTTTGTGCAAGGAGAGATTAATTGCTTCTTTTTTGGGGGGGGGTCCAAACCAACCCGTCATATCAGTCACAGTCGTGTGGCAGACCCTGTCACTGAAATGATGGGTGGTTAAAGTGTGCATGTCCTGTTTTGTTTATACAACATAAGGGTGGGTGGGAGGGCCCAAGGACAATTCCATCTTGCACCTCTTTTTTCTTTTATTTTTCTTTGCGTCATGTGCTGTTTGGGGAGGGTTTTTTGGAAGGGACATCCTGCGTGACACTGCAGTGCCACTCCTAAATGGGCCCGGTGTTTGTGTCGGCCACTAGGGTCGCTAATCTTACTCACACAGTCAGCTACCTCATTGCGCCTCTTTTTTTCTTTGCGTCATGTGCTGATTGGGGAGGGTTTTTTGGAAGGGACATCCTGCGTGACACTGCAGTGCCACTCCTAAATGGGCCCGGTGTTTGTGTCGGCCACTAGGGTCGCTAATCTTACTCACACAGTCAGCTACCTCATTGCGCCTCTTTTTTTCTTTGCGTCATGTGCTGATTGGGGAGGGTTTTTTGGAAGGGACATCCTGCGTGACACTGCAGTGCCACTCCTAAATGGGCCCGGTGTTTGTGTCGGCCACTAGGGTCGCTAATCTTACTCACACAGTCAGCTACCTCATTGCGCCTCTTTTTTTCTTTGCGTCATGTGCTGATTGGGGAGGGTTTTTTGGAAGGGACATCCTGCGTGACACTGCAGTGCCACTCCTAAATGGGCCCGGTGTTTGTGTCGGCCACTAGGGTCGCTAATCTTACTCACACAGTCAGCTACCTCATTGCGCCTCTTTTTTTCTTTGCGTCATGTGCTGATTGGGGGAGGGTTTTTTGGAAGGGACATCCTGCGTGACACTGCAGTGCCACTCCTAAATGGGCCCGGTGTTTGTGTCGGCCACTAGGGTCGCTAATCTTACTCACACAGTCAGCTACCTCATTGCGCCTCTTTTTTTCTTTGCGTCATGTGCTGATTGGGGAGGGTTTTTTGGAAGGGACATCCTGCGTGACACTGCAGTGCCACTCCTAAATGGGCCCGGTGTTTGTGTCGGCCACTAGGGTCGCTTATCTTACTCACACAGTCAGCTACCTCATTGCGCCTCTTTTTTTCTTTGCGTCATGTGCTGATTGGGAGGGTTTTTTGGAAGGGACATCCTGCGTGACACTGCAGTGCCACTCCTAGATGGGCCAGGTGTTTGTGTCGGCCACTAGTGTCGCTTAGCTTAGTCATCCAGCGACCTTGGTGCAAATTTTAGGACTAAAAATAATATTGTGAGGTGTGAGGTATTCAGAATAGACTGAAAATGAGTGGAAATTATGGTTTTTGAGGTTAATAATAATATGGGATCAAAATGACCCCCAAATTCTATGATTTAAGCTGTTTTTTAGTGTTTTTTTAAAAAACACCCGAATCCAAAACACACCCGAATCCGACAAAAAAAATTCGGTGAGGTTTTGCCAAAACGCGGTCGAACCCAAAACACGGCCGCGGAAACCGAACCCAAAACCAAAACACAAAACCCGAAAAATTTCAGGCGCTCATCTCTAATATATATATATATATATATATTCAAAAAGTCATACCGGCACTCCCAGAGGTAAACACGAGTTCCTTTGCTGCGGTGCCCTCCAAGTCAGCAATGTGACAAACATAGGTAGTGGAAAACGGCGGCACTCAAGCAGGCTTAATCGTTATAAAGATAAAATTTCCTTTAATCACCTACATGTTTCGGGGAAAATCACCCCGTCCTCAGGGCTCAGACAACAATAAAAACATATACATATGACACTTAAATACACCACAGACAAAACGACATTAGTGCAAAGATTGTACTCACCTGTCCTCACGGCGCTGCCGCCCATCCACACATGCTGCACGCCTCCGTGTCGCTGAGTGATGACGTCACGGTGCGCCGCGGGACAGGGAGATCGTCATAGAAACCAACAATAAACAATTGCAGGCATCCAAAGGGCCTGTACAAAAAGCATAATACATTAAAGGACAACACATTTAAAATACATATAAATCATCGCTTATGGAGAGGTCCCAGCAACACCTAATCCGAGTAATGTAACTACCTCAATAGTAACATGTTAAGTGCTTATGCTATTAATCGAACAGAATATTAATAATGAATAATTAGCAATTTAGCAAATAGCAAATAACAAATACAGGTAGCCGACCCCACAGTAAAGTAAACTAAATGTATAATATGTGGCCCTAAAGAAAACACTGGAGACCCAAATTCTCATTAAGGCCACCAGGGGATAATGTACCCAACCTAAAGATCCAACGGGACTCCTTCTGTAAAAGTAATCTATCCCTATTGCCACCCCTCAAAGAAATAGGGGTATGGTCAATAAGGATAGCCCGAATGCTAGCCACCCCATGCTTAGCTGTCAAACAATGACGTGCAAAGGGCTGATCACTCGTGCCCTTCTCAAACGCTTTTTTGATGGCACTCCTATGAAGTGCCATCCCTTTCCTGAATTGTCGTATGGTTTTGCCTATATAGGCTAGACCACAGGGACATGTAAGTAAATAAATTACATGGGTAGTGGTGCACGTCAGGCGATGTCTAATAGGGATCTTCTGACCCGTTTGGGGGTGATTGAAAGTAGTGCCTGTTTGTAGGGTGTTACATGTGGCACATCCAAGGCATCTGTAACACCCCATCTTAGGTCTAAGAAAATGGGATTGATTACATTTAGCCATATTTGTAACATCAAGGCGAACAATATGGTCCCCTATATTGCTGCCCCTGGTGTGACTAGGCAGTAGTCTAGTGTTGGATAGACTACTCAGGGCAGTATCTGTTTGTAATAATGGGCCATAATTGTTTGGCCTTGCTCACTATTCTTTTTGAACTCGTAGTGAATCTGCTTACCCATGGTAATCATATCGGCCTCTAAATTCCGATCGGACCTGGGGTTCAGTAGTTGTTGCCTAGGGATACGGAGGACTGCCTCCTTTGATTTCTCAAGTTCCCTGATGGGGTACCCCCTTTGTGCAAATCTCAGCAACATTGCTTTAAGGGCCATATCAGTTTCCTGAGGGTCCGATGTAATACGCCGCACCCTGCAGGAATTGCGAATACGGCAACCCTTTCTTAAGTGCCAATGGGTGGGAAACTTTGATGATTCAAAAACGTATTCCTGTCGGTGTTCTTAACGAAACAGGGAGGTACTAAGCTGACCAGAGCTAAGAGTAATGGAAACATCTAAGTAATTGATTTGCTTCTCATCGATCACATATGTAAATTTTACTACATGCTCAGAGGCATTATGTTGGTCCCACAATCTAGTAAGCTCCTCCCTCGAACCACCCCAGCAGACCAAAAGGTCGTCAATATAACGCCTGTAATAAACAACATTGGACTTAACAGAAGGGTTAAGGTAAAACATAATATTTTCCAGCTGGTACATAAAAGCATTAGCGTACGATGGAGCCACAGCGGACCCCATCGCACAACCAGAAGACTGTAGGAAAAACTCCCCATTAAAGACAAAATAGTTTCTTGTCAGGACCAGATTCAATAAATGTAGAAGAAAGACACATCTGGACCCTGGTATAGAGCATTGCCTTCAATAAGCACTCTAACCGCCTCCACACCTGCATCATGTGGGATGCAGGTGTAGAGGCTGGTCACATCAGCACTACACAAAAGAGTATTCCCTTTGCTTTAGTTTACTCCATTGTCGGTACAGCTCCTCATTAGTGTTAGGCACCGTTTCATCAACTAACCTCCTCACAACAAGGATGGCATTAGCCTCTGCATCAGAAAAACTTAAGCGTTCACGTGCGTCCTGATGTACTAAATCAAGAGTGGCATCCATATCAGGATTAATCTCCATAGTGCCACACACAGCTCAATAGCGTTGGAGGCTATTAACATACAATCAGGGATTGCAAGCACAGCACTCCACCAGCGATGATTAGATCTAAAAGGCTGCCAGTGAGTACAGCCAAAGCAAATGTCAATGTCCTGGGTGGATTTTATAAAGCACCGGGTGCCCATGCAGGGAAAGACCACACAGTGGAAGTCAAACCATAAATATTCAAAAAGTCATACCGGCACTCCCAGAGGTAAACACGAGTTCCTTTGCTGCGGTGCCCTCCAAGTCAGCAATGTGACAAACATAGGTAGTGGAAAACGGCGGCACTCAAGCAGGCTTAATCGTTATAAAGATAAAATTTCCTTTAATCACCAACATGTTTCGGGGGAAATCACCCCGT
Source organism: Pseudophryne corroboree (assembly GCF_028390025.1). NCBI lineage: Eukaryota > Metazoa > Chordata > Amphibia > Anura > Myobatrachidae > Pseudophryne > Pseudophryne corroboree. The sequence continues at coordinate 133,658,414 of NC_086451.1, forward strand.
CCTCAGGGCTCAGACAACAATAAAAACATATACATATGACACTTAAATACACCACAGACAAAACGACATTAGTGCAAAGATTGTACTCACCTGTCCTCACGGCGCTGCCGCCCATCCACACATGCTGCACGCCTCCGTGTCGCTGAGTGATGACGTCACGGTGCGCCGCGGGACAGGGAGATCGTAATATCACAAGATGTTCGCACTGCCCTTACGGTGGACTTCCCGGTAGTACCGCTTTTTTATACCTTGCCTAGGTACACAAGACCTTGGAGAATCCTCCAGGTCGACCTATTGTGTCAGCAAGAGGCTCGTTATACCAGCCTAGAGCGGTCTACCTGGATGCCTTCCTCAATCCCTGTGTTCAAGCTTTGCCTTCCTCTTTTTAAAGGATACATCGTCTCTTTTGCTGCAATTACAGCAAATGGAGTCGATACCTACTAATACTCTTTTGTGTAGTGCTGATGTGACCAGCCTCTACACCTGCATCCCACATGATGCAGGTGTGGAGGCGGTTAGAGTGCTTATTGAAGGCAATGCTCTATACCAGGGTCCAGATGTGTCTTTCTTTCTACATTTATTGAATCTGGTCCTGACAAGAAACTATTTTGTCTTTAATGGGGAGTTTTTCCTACAGTCTTCTGGTTGTGCGATGGGGTCCGCTGTGGCTCCATCGTACGCTAATGCTTTTATGTACCAGCTGGAAAATATTATGTTTTACCTTAACCCTTCTGTTAAGTCCAATGTTGTTTATTACAGGCGTTATATTGACGACCTTTTGGTCTGCTGGGGTGGTTCGAGGGAGGAGCCTTACTAGATTGTGGGACCAACATAATGCCTCTGAGCATGTAGTAAAATTTACATATGTGATCGATGAGAAGCAAATCAATTACTTAGATGTTTCCATTACTCTTAGCTCTGGTCAGCTTAGTACCTCCCTTTTCGTTAAGAACACCGACAGGAATACGTTTTTGAATCATCAAAGTTTCCACCCATTGGCACTTAAGAAAGGGTTGCCGTATTCGCAATTCCCTGCGGGTGCGGCGTATTACATCGGACCCTCAGGAAACTGATATGGCCCTTAAAGCAATGTTGCTGAGATTTGCACAAAGGGGGGTACCCCATCAGGGAACTTGAGAAATCAAAGGAGGCAGTCCTCCGTATCCCTAGGCAACAACTACTGAACCCCAGGTCCGATCGGAATTTAGAGGCCGATAGATTACCATGGGTAAGCAGATTCACTACGAGTTCAAAAAGAATAGTGAGCAAGGCCAAACAATTATGGCCCATTATACAAACAGATACTGCCCTGAGTCTTCCGGACTACTGCCTAGTCACACCAGGGGCAGCAATATAGGGGACCATATTGTTCGCCTTGATGTTACAAATATGGCTAAATGTAATCAATCCCATTTTCTTAGACCTAAGATGGGGTGTTACAGATGCCTTGGATGTGCCACATGTAACACCCTACAAACAGGCACTACTTTCAATCACCCCCAAACGGGTCAGAAGATCCCTATTAGACATCGCCTGACGTGCACCACTACCCATGTAATTTATTTACTTACATGTCCCTGTGGTCTAGCCTATATAGGCAAAACCATACGACAATTCAGGAAAAGGATGGCACTTCATAGGAGTGCCATCAAAAAAGCGTTTGAGAAGGGCACGAGTGATCTGCCCTTTGCACGTCATTGTTTGACAGCTAAGCATGGGGTGGCTAGCATTCGGGCTATCCTTATTGACCATACCCCTATTTCTTTGAGGGGTGGCAATAGGGATAGATTACTTTTACAGAAGGAGTCCCGTTGGATCTTTAGGTTGGGTACATTATCCCCTGGTGGCCTTAATGAGAATTTGGGTCTCCAGTGTTTTCTTTAGGGCCACATATTATACATTTAGTTTACTTTACTGTGGGGTCGGCTACCTGTATTTGTTATTTGCTATTTGCTAAATTGCTAATTATTCATTATTAATATTCTGTTCGATTAATAGCATAAGCACTTAACATGTTACTATTGAGGTAGTTACATTACTCGGATTAGGTGTTGCTGGGACCTCTCCATAAGCGATGATTTATATGTATTTTAAATGTGTTGTCCTTTAATGTATTATGCTTTTTGTACAGGCCCTTTGAATGCCTGCAATTGTTTATTGTTGGTTTCTATGACGATCTCCCTGTCCCGCGGCGCACCGTGACGTCATCACTCAGCGACACGGAGGCGTGCAGCATGTGTGGATGGGCGGCAGCGCCGTGAGGACAGGTGAGTACAATCTTTGCACTAATGTCGTTTTGTCTGTGGTGTATTTAAGTGTCATATGTATATGTTTTTATTGTTGTCTGAGCCCTGAGGACGGGGTGATTTTCCCCGAAACATGTAGGTGATTAAAGGAAATTTTATCTTTATAACGATTAAGCCTGCTTGAGTGCCGCCGTTTTCCACTACCTATATATATATATATATATATATATATATGTGAGAGTGTGTGTGAGTATTTGTGTGCGCGGACAGTGGCGTCAGACTGTCTTTAGCTTGGGGGGAGAGATCTTTAGCTCTCGCTGTACCAAACCCTCCTGTGTTCTGTCACCGTGTCACCCCCCCCCCCGTGTTCTGTCACCGTGTCACCCCCCCGTGTTCTGTCACCGTGTCACACCCCCCGTGTTCTGTCACCGTGTCACCCCCCCCCGTGTTCTGTCACCCGTGTCACACCCCCCGTGTTCTGTCACCCGTGTCACACCCCCCGTGTTCTTTCACTGTGTCACCCCCACCGTGTTCTGTCACTGTGTCACCCCCCCGTGTGTCACCCCCCCGTGTTCTGTCACTGTGTCACCCCCCCGTGTTCTGTCACTGTGTCACCCCCCCGTGTTCTGTCACTGTGTCACCCCCCCCAGTGGTCTGTCACTGTGTCACCCCCCCGTGGTCTGTCACTGTGTCACCCCCCCCCCCCGTGTTCTGTCACTGTTACACCCCCCCGTGTTCTGTCACCGTGTCACCCCCCCGTGTTCTGTCACCGTGTCACCCCCACTGTGTTCTGTCACTGTCACCCCCCCCCGTGTTCTGTCACCGTGTCACCCCCCGTGTTCTGTCACCGTGTCACCCCCACTGTGTTCTGTCACCGTGTCACCCCCACTGTGTTCTGTCATCGTGTCACCCCCACCGTGATCTGTCACCGTGTCACCCCCACCGTGTTCTGTCACCGTGTCACACCCCCCGTGTTCTGTCACCCCCACCGTGTTCTGTCACTGTGTCACCCCCACCGTGTGCTGTAACTGTGTCACCCCCCCAATGTGCTGTCACTGTGTCACCCCCCCGTGTGTCATTCCCACCGTGTTCTGTCACTGTGTCACCCCCACCGTGTTCTGTCACTGTGTCACCCCCCCATGTGCTGTCACTGTGTCACCCCCCCGTGTGCTGTCACCGTGTCACCCCCCGTGTGCTGTCACCGTGTCACCCCCACCGTGTGCTGTCACCGTGTCACCCCCACCGTGTGCTGTCACTGTGTCACCCCCCCATGTTCTGTCACTGTGTCACCCCCCCCCCCCTGTATACTGTCACCGTGTCACCCCCATGGTGCTCTGTCACTGTCAACCCCACTGTGTTCTGTCACCGTGTCGCCCAGAGGCGTCACCGGGTGTGGTGACACCCGGAGCGCACTCGGTACTATTACACCCCCCCTGCTCAAGCAGTGTGGTGCTCAAAAGGGGGTGCGGCTTAATTTGAAAGGGGCGTGGCCTGGTGCGTCTTTTCTCTTTCGCTTCGGGGGCATGTCCAGCTTCCCCGAAGATGCTGGCTGCCCCCGGAGACCGGACTGTGTTTGTGCCGACTCTTATCTGTGACCCCTCGTGTTCTGCCACTGTGTCACACTCCCCGTGTCCTATCACTGTGTCACACCTTTCCCCAGGGGCCATAAGACACTGGATAATTTGCTTGCTGCGCAATAATTATCCTAAATAAAATGTTAATGTGTAAAAGGGTACCTTCCGTACTGTGTAAAAGGGAGCTCTACCTGCTGTAATGTGTGTAAGTGGCGCAATTTGAATAATGGAGACTATTGTGCAGCCTAATACGAATCTGTATTATTTTTTGTCCACACTCCTTCCACATGAAGCCACGTCCCTATATTTTTGGCAAGTGGGGGGAGCTGCTATTTTGTGTGTGGCCCTCGGATACTGACAGGAAATGTCAAGTGGCCCCTCAGCTGAAATAATTGCCCACCCCTGCTCTAGACTGTCTTCCCCTGCACATGGAGGTGGGATTTCTAAATGGCAACAGTACATTGTTCTTCTGACTAAACAGGGTAAGACTCCCTCGCAGCTGAAATGGGAAAGAAACCTTTCTATTGTTCTTCGGGAGGAAGAGTGGGACTCCATTTCATCAATGTGCTTTAAGATTTCTAGATGCCTCCAACATTCTGAAATGTACTATAAATTATGCCACAGAGCGTACTTTACTCCGTAGCGGCTTCATAGCATTTGGCCCTCGATTTCCCAGCTTTGCTGGAGAAATTGCGGCCATGTGGGTAATATTTTGCATATTTTCTGAGAATGCCCGACTCTGAGACCGCTGTGGACCGAAGTATTTTCTCTTATGTGGGAGGTGCTGGGGGTGGAGGTGCCAATGAATCTTATGTTTGCTTTATTTCATTATTCAACGTTTGACTTACTGCAATGTGACAGATATGTTGCTGGCCATGTTCTCATATCCACTAAGGTGGCAATTGGACAGCTGTGGAAATCACAGTCAATTCCCACCATCCAAATTGTCTATAATACCCACAAACATTTCTTATTTGAAACAGCAGGAGGTGTATATTCAATATCACCTCCTTCGGTGCAGAAAAAATGGTTGAAATGGAAGGAATTCCGGGAGCAGCGGGAGCTTCCTATGGTTATTATTGGCTCTACAGATTTGTCACAATTACATTCCCCACAATCTGATACTACCTGATTGCAATTGACATTTCATACTTACCTCTTTATATCAATGCTTGATTATGCCGTTTTAGGAACACACCTTGGCCAGTATTTACTAAAAATCCGAGTTTGGCCGATTTGTGTTTTTTTTTCTAAGTCCCAATCCGGGAATTTACTAAGCACCAATCTCGGCAGTGTCTGGTCTATTCGTAATGGTTTGAATGACAGCCTTCCGAAATACGAATGAATAGACCATCGGTCAAATGCGGCTGTTATTTCATAGAATACGGCCATTCACTATTCATTCGTATTTGGGTGTTAGTTTCTGAGTGCTCAAGTGCGGGTCTGTTATTTTTCGAATCGTTTAAAAAAGCAGCAAAAAAATAGACCTGCTTTTTCCAGTCGAGTTGGATAACCATGCACGGATCAGTGAGATCTGTGCATGGTTATCTATGGGAAAGGGTCTGTTTAGTGTTAAATCAGTAAAAAAATTTGCGTGAGGTCCCCCCTCCTAAGCAAAACCAGCCTCGGGTTCTTTGAGCCGGTCCTGGTTTAAAAAATATGGGTAAAAAAATGACAGGGGTTCCCCCATATTTAATCAACCAGCACTGGGCTCTGCGCCTGGTCCTGGTTCCAAAAATACGGGGGACAAAAAGCGTAGGGGTCCCCCGTATTTCTGAAACCAGCACCGGGCTCCACTAGCTGGGGAGATAATGCCACAGCCGGGGGACACTTTGATATCGGTCCCTGCGGCCGTGCCATTAAAACCCCAACTAGTCACCCCTGGCTGGGGTACCCTGGAGGAGTGGGGACCCCTTCAATCAAGGGGTCCCCCCCCTCCAGCCACCCAAGGGCCAGGGGTGAAGCCCGAGGCTGTCCCCCGCATCCAAGGGCGGCGGATGGGGGGCTGATAGCCAAGTGTGAAAGTGTGAATATTGTTTTTAGTAGCAGTACTACAAGTCCCAGCAAGCCTCCCCCGCAAGCTGGTACTTGGAGAACCACAAGTACCAGCATGCGGTGGAAAACTGGGCCCGCTGGTACCTGTAGTACTACTACTAAAAAAATACCCCAATAAAAACAGGACACACACCGTGACAGTACAACTTTATTACATACATGCACACCAACATACACACATACTTACCTATGTTCCCACGAGGCTCGGTCCTCTTCTCCATGTAGAATCCTCGGGGTACCTGTGAAAAAAATTATACTCACATAATCCAGTGAAGAATCCGGCCTTTGAATAATCCACGTACTTGGCAAAAAAATAAAACGCAAAGCCGACCACGCACTGAAAGGGGTCCCATGTTTACACATGGTACCCCTTTCCCCGACTGCCAGGACCCCCCCTGACTCCTGTCAAAGAGGGTCCCTTCAGCCAATCAGGGAGCGCCACGTCGTGGCACCCTCCTGATTGGCTGTGTGCTCCTGTAGTGTCTGTCAGGTAGCACACGGCAGTGATACAATGTAGCGCCTATGCGCTCCATTGTAACCAATGGTGGGAACTTTGTGGTCAGCGGTGAGGTTACTTTCGGTCAACCGCTGACCACAAAGTTCCCACCATTGGTTACAATGGAGCGCAATCACAGTCAATTCCCACCATCCAAATTGTCTATAATACCCACAAACATTTCTTATTTGAAACAGCAGGAGGTGTATATTCAATATCACCTCCTTCGGTGCAGAAAAAAATAGTTGAAATGGAAGGAATTACGGGAGCAGCGGGGGCTTCCTATGGTTATTAATGGCTCTACAGATTTGTCACAATTACATTCCCCACAATCTGATACTACCTGATTGCAATTGACATTTCATACTTACCTCTTTATATCAATGCTTGATTATGCCGTTTTAGGAACACACCTTGGCCAGTATTTACTAAAAATCCGAGTTTGGCCGATTTGTGGTTTTTTTTCTAAGTCCCAATCCGGGAATTTACTAAGCACCAATCTCGGCAGTGTCTGGTCTATTCGTAATGGTTTGAATGACAGCCTTCCGAAATACGAATGAATAGACCATCGGTCAAACGCGGCTGTTATTTCATAGAATATGGCCATTCACTATTCATTCGTATTTGGGTGTTAGTTTCTAAATGCTCAAGTGCGGGTCTGTTTTTTTCCGAATCGTTTAAAAAAGCAGCAAAAAAATAGACCTGCTTTTTCCAGTCGAGTTGGATAACCATGCACGGATCAGTGAGATCTGTGCATGGTTATCTATGGGAAAGGGTCTGTTTAGTGTTAAATCAGTAAAAAAAATTGCGTGAGGTCCCCCCTCCTAAGCAAAACCAGCCTCGAGCTCTTTGAGCCGGTCCTGGTTTAAAAAATATGGGGGGTGGGGGAAATGACAGGGGTTCCCCCATATTTAATCAACCAGCACTGGGCTCTGCGCCTGGTCCTGGTTCCAAAAATACGGGGGACAAAAAGCGTAGGGGTCCCCCGTATTTCTGAAACCAGCACCGGGCTCCACTAGCTGGGGAGATAATGCCACAGCCGGGGGACACTTTGATATCGGTCCCTGCGGCCGTGCCATTAAAACCCCAACTAGTCATCCCTGGCTGGGGTACCCTGGAGGAGTGGGGACCCCTTCAATCAAGGGGTACCCCCCTCCAGCCACCCAAGGGCCAGGGGTGAAGCCCGAGGCTGTCCCCCCCATCCAAGGGCGGCGGAAGGGGGGCTGATAGCCTAGTGTGAAAGTGTGAATATTGTTTTTAGTAGCAGTACTTCAAGTCCCAGCAAGCCTCCCCCGCAAGTTGGTACTTGGAGAACCACAAGTACCAGCATGCGGTGGAAAACTGGGCCCGCTGGTACCTGTAGTACTACTACTAAAAAAATACCCCAATAAAAACAGGACACACACCGTGACAGTACAACTTTATTACATACATGCACACCAACATACACACATATTTACCTATGTTCCCACGAGGCTCTGTCCTCTTCTCCATGTAGAATCCTCGGGGTACCTGTGAAAAAAATTATACTCACATAATCCAGTGAAGAATCCTGCCTTTGAATAATCCACGTACTTGGCAAAAAAATTAAACGCAAAGCCGACCACGCACTGAAAGGGGTCCCATGTTTACACATGGTACCCCTTTCCCCGACTGCCAGGACCCCCCCTGACTCCTGTCAAAGAGGGTCCCTTCAGCCAATCAGGGAGCGCCACGTCGTGGCACCCTCCTGATTGGCTGTGTGCTCCTGTAGTGTCTGTCAGGTAGCACACGGCAGTGATACAATGTAGCGCCTATGCGCTCCATTGTAACCAATGGTGGGAACTTTGTGGTCAGCGGTGAGGTTACTTTCGGTCAACCGCTGACCACAAAGTTCCCACCATTGGTTACAATGGAGCGCATAGGCGCTACATTGTATCACTGCCGTGTGCTACCTGACAGACACTACAGGAGCACACAGCCAATCAGGAGGGTGCCACGACGTGGCGCTCCCTGATTGGCTGAAGGGACCCTCTTTGACAGGAGTCAGGGGGGGTCCTGGCAGTCGGGGAAAGGGGTCCCATGTGTAAACATGGGACCCCTTTCAGTGCGTGGTTGGGTTTGTGTTTTATTTTTTTGCCAAGTACGTGGATTATTCAAAGGCCGGATTCTTCACTGGATTATGTGAGTATAATTTTTTTCACAGGTACCCCGAGGATTCTACATGGAGAAGAGGACCGAGCCTCGTGGGAACATAGGTAAGTATGTGTGTATGTTGGTGTGCATGTATGTAATAAAGTTGTACTGTCACGGTGTGTGTGTCCTGTTTTTATTGGGGTATTTTTTTAGTAGTAGTACTACAGGTACCAGCAGGCCCGGTTTTCCACCGCATGCTGGTACTTGTGGTTCTCCAAGTACCAGCTTGCGGGGGAGGCTTGCTGGGACTTGTAGTGCTGCTACTAAAAACAATATTCACACTTTCACACTTGGCTATCAGCCCCCCATCCGCCGCCCTTGGATGGGGGGGGACAGCCTCGGGCTTCACCCCTGTCCCTTGGGTGGCTGGAGGGGGGGGGACCCCTTGATTGAAGGGGTCCCCACTCCTCCAGGGTACCCCTGCCAGGGGTGACTAGTTGGGGTTTTAATGGCACGGCCGCAGGGACCGATATCAAAGTGTCCCCCGGCTGTGGCATTATCTCCCCAGCTAGTGGAGCCCGGTGCTGGTTTCAGAAATACGGGGGACCCCTACGCTTTTTGTCCCCCGTATTTTTGGAACCAGGACCAGGCGCAGAGCCCGGTGCTGGTTGATTAAATATGGGGGAACCCCTGTCATTTTTTTACCCAGATTTTTTAAACCTAGGACCGGCTCAAAGAGCCCGAGGCTGGTTATGCTTAGGAGGGGGGACCCCACGCAATTTTTTTCAGATTTTTAAAGACTTTAATGAATTTTTTAAGGTACACAATGAAGCCCTGCACGGATCTCACAGATCCGGCCGGGTTTCCTTGTGTTTTTTCAGGCAGTGTTTTACTCATCACTCCAGTAAAACACTGCCTGATATTACGAATCACATCGACATCGGAAAAAACGATTGAGCAAAACTCGGCAGCTTAGTGAATGACCGTATCAGGATTCAAAAAGTTGCAGTAAAATGCACCCGATACCATTCGAGTTCAAACACCCTTCAAAACGGACAAAACACGAATATTAGTAAATAAACCCCCTTGTCTCACTTTTATAACTGTACTATTTGTTGTTTTCTTTGTTCTTTACCTGTTTGTTGCCAAATTTAGTAGTACACGATTAGCAAATTGAACATTCTGTTGTATGGTTATTGTATTATGTAAATTTTTGCTGGTTGCTCAATTCTGTCACCCTTCTTGGACATTTCATGTAATGTGTACTATTGCTCTTGGTTTTCTGTTTGTTCAAAATCTAATAAAAACCTTTATATATTAAACAAAAAACTAGGCATCAAACAGCACATCATGCAAAGAAGAAAAAGAGGTACAATGAGGTAGCTGTATGACTAAGCTAAGCGACACAAGTGTGCGGCACAAACAACATGGGACGTGCTGGAATTTGCCCAGATGTAATACACGCACAATATTGGTAGCACAGGAGAGCGTACCCCTAAACCACACACACACACGGCAAAGCCTGTAAAAATAATTTGGATAATAATAACCCTTTTATTTGGAGCTATTATAATAATATGCAGCACAGGCGAGCGTACCCCTACACCACACAGGGCAAACCCTGTAAAAATTATTTGGATAATAATATAAGTAATGTGTATAACCCTTTTATTTGGAGTAAATAATATACAGCACAGGACACCACCACTGGACTTATGGCAGCACAAGACACCACCAATGGACTGATGCAGCACAAGACAGCACCACTGGACTGGACTTATACGACAGTACCCCTGGACTTGTATGGCAGTGTCAGACAGGATGGCACATTAAAAACTAGTCCCCAAGCAGCACATGATGCAAAGAAGAAAAAGAGGTGCAAGATGGAATTCTCCTTGGCAGTGGCGGACTAGCGAGCGGTGGGCCCAGGTGCGACAAAATGCTTTGCCCCCCCCACACACACACACATCCCATCCAAGTCCACCCCCTCACCCCTGGAGAGGATCTGGTGAGGGGGACCTGCTCAGGGCCAGAGAAATGGATACCTAGCAACAGTGCCGTAACTAGACATTTTAGCACTGTGTGCAAGAAACGGCATCGGAGCCCCACCCCTGCATGCAAAACAGGGGCAGTGCGCGTCGTAGGCGCACGCAAAAATACATAGTGGCGTGGCTTCGTGGGGAAGGGGTGTGGCCACAAAATAATACCAATTCATAAAACAGTGCACAGTAGTCTCCATTATTCAAATTACGCCGCACAGTAGCACCACTACACCAGGTAGAGACCCTTTTACACCTTACAGCGGACAGATTACTCTTTTTACACATTACGGCAGACAGCGTCCCCTTTTTACACATTACGGCAGACAGCGTTCCCCTTTTTACACATTACGGCAGACAGCGTGCACTTTTTACACATAACGGCAGACAGCGTCCCCTTTTTACACATAACGGCAGACAGCGTGCCCTTGTTACACATAGCGGCAGACAGCGTACACTTTTTACACATAACGGCAGACAGCGTCCCCCTTTTTACACATTATGGCAGACAGCGTCCCCTTTTTACACATTACGGCAGACAGCGTACACTTTTTACGCATAACGGCAGACAGCGTCCCCTTTTTACACATTACGGCAGACAGCGTGCCCTTGTTACACATTACGGCAGACATCGTCCCCCTTTTTACACATTACGGCAGGCAGATTCCCCCTTTTTACACATAGCGGCAGGCAGATTCCCCATTTTTACACATAGCGGCAGGCAGTCCCCCCTTTTTACACATTGCAGCAGGCAGATTCCCCATTTTTACACATAGCGGCAGGCAGTCCCCCATTTTTACACATTGCGGCAGGCAGATTCCCCTTTTTTACACATTGCGGCAGGCAGATTCCCCATTTTTACACATTGCGACAGGCAGATTCCCCCTTTTTACACATAGCGGCAGGCAGTCCCCCATTTTTACACATAGCGGCAAGCAGATTCCCCCTTTTTACACATTGCGGCAGGTAGATTCCCCCATTTTTACACATAGCGGCAAGCAGATTCCCCCTTTTTACACATAGCGGCAGGCAGTCCCCCATTTTTACACATTGCGGCAGGCAGTCCCAAGAAAGAAAGAAAGAAAGAAAGAAAGAAAGAAAGAAAGAAAGAAAGAAAGAAAGAAAGAAAGAAAGAAAGAAAGAAAGAAAGAAAAAAAGAAAGAAAGAAAGAATAATTATACTTACCCTCTCCGCTGGCTCAGGCTCCTCGGTGCAGCTTGACGATTCCCGGGCAGTAGAGAAGGAGGAGGAGGGAGGTGGAGGAGGGAGCCGCAGCAGCGCTGTGTTATTGGTGGAGGCGCTGCTGCTGCTGCTGCCCCTCTGCTTCACTATAGGCTGTTCTCGGAAGACAGCCTATAGTGAAGCAGAGGGGCAGCAGCAGCGCCTCCACCAGTAACAAAGCGCTGCTGCGGCTCCCTCCTCCACCTCCCTCCTCCTCCTTCCCCCGTACCGCTGCTCCTCTCCTCTCCGGGCGGCTGTGCGCTGCGGGCAGCTGTTGTCCGCAGCGCACAGCGGCATGTAATGAGTCAGTTTGACTCATTACATGCTTTGGGCCCCTGGACAGAGGCGGGCCCCAGTGCAATGCACTGGTTGCACTGGCGGTAGTTCCGCCTCTGGTCATTGGGCCCTCCCACCCTTATGTTGTATAAACAGGACATGCACACTTTAACAAATCAATCATTTCAGCGACAGGGACTGCCATATGACTGTGGCTGAAATGACTAAAGATGAGCGTGTCCGATTCTCAGAGAACCTAACCCTACCGAACTTCACGTCCTGAGCCTGGATCCGAGCCCGGCTCGGGTTTTTCCGCCTGACTCGGAAACCGGAATGAGTCAAAACATCTTCATCCCGCTGTTGGATTCTCGTGGGGTTTGGATACCATATAAGGAGCCACACGTCGCCGCCATTTTCACTCCAGTCCTGGAGAGTGTAGTGAGAGGACGTGTCTCCATCCTCAGTGTCTGTGCGGGCGAGAAAGTGGGGTGGCGATTATAGTGCTGTCTTGTGCTGTGCTGTCTTGTGCTGCTCAGTCCAGTGTAGTTTCTTAGTTGCATCAGTCAGTCCAGTGACCAGTCACAGTGGTGGTGTCCTCTGCTGCCACATGTCCAGTGCTGCTGTATAATAATTACCACTGGTCTGATGCAGGACAATACAGCAACACTGTAAGGAAGTGTCCTGTGCATCAGTCAGTCCAGTGACCAGTCACAGTGGTGATGTCCTCTGCTGCCATATGTCCAGTGCTGCTGTATAATAAGTCCCTTACAGTATCACTGTGTTGTCCTGCATCAGACCAGTGGTAGTGTCCTGTGCATCAGTCAGTCCAGTGACCAGTCACAGTGGTGGTGTCCTCTGCTGCCACATGTCCAGTGCTGCTGTATAATAAGTCCCTTACAGTATCACTGTGTTGTCCTGCATCAGACCAGTAGTCGTGTCCTGTGCATGAGTCAGTCTAGTGACCAGTCACAGTGGTGGTGTCCTCTGCTGCCATATGTCCAGTGCTGCTGTATAATAAGTCCCTTACAGTGTTGCTGTGTTGTCCTGCATCAGACCAGTGGACTCCAAATAAAGGGGTTATTAATATTTAATCCAAATATAATTTTTAAAGGGTTTGCCCTGTGTGGTGTAGAGGTACGCTCTCCTGTGCTGCATATTGTGTTACATAACTCCAGAAAAATAATGGAGAACAAAAATTTGGAGGATAAAATAGCGAAAGATCAAGAACCACTTCCTCCTAGTGCTGAAGCTGCTGCCATTAGTCATGACATAGATGATGAAATGCCATCAACGTCGTCTGCCAAGGTCGATGCCCAATGTCATAGTAGAGGGCATGTCAAATCCAAAAAGCAAAAATTCAGTAAAATGACCCCAAAAAATAAATTTAAATGGTCTGAGGAGAAACGTAAACTTGCCAATATGCCATTTATGACAGTGAGTGGCAAAGAACGGCTAAGGCCCTGGCCTATGTTCATAACCAGTGGTTCAGCTTCACATGACGATGGAAGCCCTCATAACTGAGGCCTTGACACTTATGTTGGTGTTAGACGTGCATTCGGTATCCGCCATTAGTGCAGTGGGGTTTAGACAACTGATGGAGGTATTGTATCCCCGATACTCATCTAGATTCCACTTCACTAGGCAGGTGATAGCGAGATTATTCCATTTAATTCCAGTGATTTGGACGTATAATTATTAATTACAGTGATGTTGCCAATTAATTCCAGTGATTTGGACGTATAATTACAGTGATTTTGCCAATTAATTCCAGTGATTTGGACGTATAATTATTAATTACAGTGATCTTGCCAATTAATTCCAGTGATTTGGACATATAATTACAGTGATGTTGCCAATTAATTCCAGTGATTTGGACCTATAATTACAGTAATTTTGCCAATTAATTACAGTGATTTGGACGTATAATTATTAATTACAGTGAACTTGCCAATTAATTCCAGTGATTTGGACGTATAATTCCAGTGATCTTGCCAATTAATTCCAGTGATTTGGACGTATAATTACAGTGATTTTGCCAATTAATTCCAGTGATTTGGACATATAATTATTAATTACAGTGATTTTGCCAATTAATTCCAATGATATAGACCTTTAATTCCAGTGATTTGGACGTATAATTCCAGTGATTTGGACGTATAATTCCAGGTGTTTGTGTTGCTTGGCTTAGTCAAACAGCTACCTCATTGCACCTCTTCAACATCTTTGCATGAGGTGCTGTTTGGGGTCTAGTTTTTGATAAGTGCCATCCCGTGTGACACTGCTGTATGAGTCCAGGGGTACTGCTGTATTTGTCCTGGGGTACTGCCGTATAAGTCCACCAATTGCAGAATTTTTTTAAAAGTGACTGGAGCGTGCTGGAGATGCTGTCAGTGTACCGAACAATTGTGACCCACTCTCAACATTCAGCCACTGTGTGACACTACTAGATAGACCAGGTGGTTGTGTCACTTAGCTTAGTCATACAGCAACCTTGGTGCACCTTTTTTCTTCTTTGCATGATGTGCTGTTTGGGGCCTTTTTTATATATCTGCTCTCCTGTCTGCCACTGCAGTGCCACTCCTAGATGGGCCAGGTGTTTCTATTGTCCACTTGTGTCGCTTAGCTTAGTCATCCAGCAAACTCGGTGCAACCTTTTGGCCTAATAACAATATTGTGAGGTGTGAGGTGTTCAGAATAGACTGGAAATGAGTGGAAATTATTGTTATTCAGGTTAATAATACCGTAGGAGCAAAATAACCCCCAAATTCTGTGATTTTAGCTGTTTTTATTAAAAAATTATCCAGATCCAAAACCAAAACACAAAAGGGCGGTTTTCGCAAAACCAATCCAGATCCAAAACACGAGCATGGAACCAGAACCAGAAGCAGAACCAAAACACAAAACGTGCCCGCCGCACATCTCACATATGGTTTTCATCCAGCATCGGACGGATATTGGGGTGGTTTTGACAAAACCAAGCCAAAACCAAAACACGAAAGAGGAATTAGAACCAAAACACAAAACACGAAAAGTGCCAGCCGCACATCTTTAATTTGAACACACCCCAACCAAATCTAAATCTCTCTCCACATGTTACATCTGCCCCACCTGCAGTGCAATATAGTTTTGTTGCTAACAAACCTGAATAAGGCCCTTTAGTTGGATATGATCAAAAGACAGCAGTTCTTGCAACCATTGTACCAATACATAATATACAATTACATTTAAATAAATATTCTCTCCAATCTTCTGTAACCCAACACTATTCCCCGAGATTACACTTTCACAGTTGATACTCGCAACATGGTAACTGCAGGCTTCAGACAAACTCTGTTTCTCCAAAGCCATTTCCCTCACTATCAGCGTTGTTTACTGGCTCAGAGCTCTGGAAGCATTTACATGCCATTGAGAAGACACGGAGTGCCCCATTTTTGCAATTGCTCTCAGCTCCACGGGCGGCTAGAGGGGTGTAACTGAGTGGTAAACAAGGCATTTGTACATAGTCAAAAATGGTAAATACAAAAATGTTGCAAAATAACAGAGAATAGGAAGTGAGCATTTGTGTAATTGCACACTGGGCCGGCTCAGGGTCTTTGAGCGCCCCGGGCGGCCATAAGGGGCGTGGCTTCATACAGGGGGTGTGGTCAGTTACGCCCCTGTACAGTAGTAGCGCCGCTGAAATGATGTGCGGTGCGCGATTACGTCATCGCGCACCGCACAGCAAAGGTCCTCTCCACGAAGGAAAACTAGACGCTATGCGTCTAGTTCCCTTAATGGAGAGAACCTTGCTGTGCGGTGCGCGATGACGTCAACGCGCACCGCACATCATTACAGAAAAGGTCCTCTCCACGAAGGGAAACTAGACGCGTAGCGTCTAGCTTCCCTTCACAGCGGGGCAGCGGGGACAGCGGGCAGCGGGCACAGCAGCGGATCTTGCCGTGGTGCGGCAAGAGACAGAGGCGGTCGCTGGGCGGGAGGGGGCTGAACGGCGGCATTAAGACGCCATTTAGGAGGCGCGGTCCAGTCAAGGCAGGCGTGGCCGGACAGTCGGGGGGGTCGCGGCGGCAGCGACAAACAACTCCCGGCCAGCCGCAGGAGCTGCGCTGGCTGGGAGTTACTCCTGAAATACAAAAGCATCGCCGCTGTGCAATGCTTTTGCATTTGTGCGGGGAGGGGGGGGGGGGGGGCACTGACGTGCGGGGCAGACTAGCCTTGTGCTGGGCGTCTTCCAGCATTTCAGGGAAGATGATCGTAGCTGTGCTAAATTTAGAGCAGTTACGAGCAACTCGGAATGAACCCCCATATGCTGCAAAGGGCGACACTGTCCTCTAAGCAACAGACCCAGATGCGGAATGCAAAGAGGAACACTTGACTGCAGAGACAAAAATTAATATGGATAAATACTGTATACAGTTTTTCTAAGGCCTTCTAATTTTTTTCATCCTTCTCATTTTTGTTTTCAGTAGGTTCTTACCTCTCTTTTCAACACCAACAGTATCCAATGTATTTCAGACATACTCTCCAGAAAAAAGCAATATATTTTTGATTTAGATATGTTTCCAGTAGAGATGAGCGGGTTCGGTTCTCCGAGATCCGAACCCCCCCGAACTTCACCTATTTTACACGGTTCCGAGGCAGCCTCGGATCTTCCCGCCTTGCTCGGTTAACCCAAACGCGCCCGAACGTCATCATCCCGCTGTCGGATTCTCGCGAGATTCGTATTCTATATAAAGAGCCGCGCGTCGCCGCCATTTCCACTTGTGCATTGGAGACTGAACGGAAAGGACGTGGCTGCGTTCTCTCCCTGAAAAGCTCCGTATCTGTGCTCAGTGTGCTGCAAATATCTGTGCTCAGTGTGCTGAAAATATCTACGTTCTCTGCCTGAAAACGCTCCATATCTGTGCTCAGTGTGCTGCAAATATCTGTGCTCAGCTGTGTCAAGTATACTATCTCTGTGCTGCATTATTGTGAGCAGTATAAAGTAGGACAGTACAGCATTTTGGTGACCAGTAGTATACATATAGTACAGTACAGTAGGCCATTGCTGTATCTTGCAGCTCTGTGTCAAGTATACTATCTCTGTGCTGCATTATTGTGAGCAGAATATAGTAGGACAGTGCAGCATTTTGGTGACCAGCAGTATACATATAGTACAGTACAGTAGGCCATTGCTGTATCTTGCAGCTCTGTGTCAAGTATACTATCTCTGTGCTGCATTATTGTGAGCAGTATATAGGACAGTGCAGCATTTTGGTGACCAGCAGTATACATATAGTACAGTACAGTAGGCCATTGCTGTATCTTGCAGCTCTGTGTCAAGTATACTATCTCTGTGCTGCATTATTGTGAGCAGTATATAGTAGGACAGTGCAGCATTTTGGTGACCAGCAGTATACATATAGTACAGTACAGTAGGCCATTGCTGTATCTTGCAGCTCTGTGTCAGGTATACTATCCATATCTGTGCTGCATTGTTGTTGTGAGCAGTATATAGAAAGACAGTGCAGCATTGTGGTGACCATCAGTATATATATACAGTAGTACAGTACAGTAGGCCATTGCTGTATCTTGCAGCTCTGTATCACTTCAAGTATCCATATCTGTGCTGCATTGTTGTGAGCAGTATATAGTAGGACAGTGCAGCATTTTGGTGACCAGCAGTAGTAGAACAGACAGTACAGTAGACCATTGCTATTGATTTATTACTGGCATATAATTCCACACATTAAAAAATGGAGAACAAAAATGTAGAGGGTAAAATAGGGAAAGATCAAGATCCACTTCCACCTCGTGCTGAAGCTGCTGCCACTAGTCATGGCCGAGGCGATAAATGAATGAAATCAACGTTGTCAGCCAAGGCCGATGCCCAATGTCATAGTAGAGAGCATGTAAAATCCAAAAAACTAAAGTTCAGTAAAATGACCCAAAAATCTAAATTAATAGCAACAACTAAATCCCTTCCTCTTGTACCCAAGCTCCTGCAAACCACACCACCAACTCCATCAGTGTCAATTTCCTCCTTAGACAGGAAAGCCAATAGTCCTGCAGGCCATGTCACTGGCAAGTCTGACGAGTCCTCTCCTGCCTGGGATTCCTCTGATGGATCCTTGAGTGTAACGCCTACTGCTCCTGGCTCTTCTGTTGTTGCTGCTGGGAGTCGATCGTCATCCCAGAGGGGAACTCGGAAGACCACTTGTACTACTTCCAGTAAGCAATTGACTGTCCAACAGTCCTTTGCGAGGAAGATTAAATATCACAGCAGTCATCCTGTTGCAAAGCAGATAACTCAGGCCTTGGCAGCTGTGTTGGTGTTAGACATGCGTCCGGTATCCGCCGTTAGTTCACAGGCAATTAGAGAATTTCTTGAGGTAGTGTGTCCCTGGTACCAAATACCATCTACGTTCCACTTCTCTAGGCAGGCGATACCGAGAATGTACACAGACGTCAGAAAAAGACTCACCAGTGTCCTAAAAAATGCAGTTGTACCCAATGTCCACTTAACCACGGACATGTGGACAAGTGGAGCAGGGCAGACTCAGGACTATATGACTGTGACAGCCCACTGGGTAGATGTATTGCCTCCCACAGCAACAACAGCAGCGGTGGCACCAGTAGCAGCATCTCGCAAGCGCCAATTCATTCCTAGGCAGGCTACGCTTTGTATCACCGCTTTCCATAAGAGGCACACAGCTGACAACCTCTTACGGAAACTGAGGAACATCATCGCAGAATGGCTTACCCCAATTGGACTCTCCTGTGGATTTGTGACATCGGACAACGCCACCAATATTGTGTGTGCATTACATGTGGGCAAATTCCAGCACGTCCCATGTTTTGCACATACATTGAATTTGGTGGTGCAGAATTATTTAAAAAACCACAGGGGCGTGCAAGAGTTGCTGTCGGTGGCCCAAAGAATTGCGGGCCACTTTCGGCATTCAGCCATCGCGTGCCGAAGACTAGAGCACCAGCAAACACGCCTGAACCTGCCCCGCCATCATCTGAAGCAAGAGGTGGTAACGAGGTGGAATTCAACCCTCTATATGCTTTAGAGGATGGAGGATCAGCAAAAGGCCATTCAAGCCTATACATCTGCCTATGATATAGGCAAAGGAGGGGGAATGCACCTGACTCAAGCGCAGTGGAGAATGATTTCAACGTTGTGCAAGGTTCTGCAACCCTTTGAACTTGCCACACGTGAAGTCAGTTCAGACACTGCCAGCCTGAGTCAGGTCATTCCCCTCATCAGGCTTTTGCAGAAGCAGCTGGAAAGATTGAAGGAGGAGCTAAAACGGAGCGATACCGCTAGGCATGTGGGACTTGTGGATGGAGCCCTTAATTCGCTTAACCAGGATTCACGGGTGGTCAATCTGTTGAATCAGAGTACTACATTTTGACCACCGTGCTCGATCCTAGGTTTAAAGCCTACATTGTATCTCTCTTTCCAGCAGACACAAGTCTGCACATGTTCAAAGACCTGCTGGTGAGACACTTGTCAAGTCAAGCGGAACGTGACCCGTCAACAGCTCCTCCTTCACATTCTTCCGCAACTGGGGCTGCGAGGAAAAGGCTAAGAATTCCGAGCCCACCCGCTGGCGGGGATGCAGGGCAGTCTGGAGTGAGTGCTGACATCTGGTCCATACTGAAGGACCTACCAACGATTAATGACATGTCGTCTACTGTCACTGCATATGATTCTCTCACCATTGAAAGAATGGTGGAGAATTATATGAGTGACAGCATCCAAGTAGGCACGTCAGACAGTCTATACGTATACTGGCAGGAAAAAGAGGCAATTTGGAGGCCCTTGCACAAACTGGCTTTATTTTACCTAAGTTGCCCCCCCTCCAGTGTTTACTCCGAAAGAGTGTTTAGTGCAGCCGGTCACCTTGTCAGCGATCGGCGTACGAGGTTACTTCCACAAAATGTGGAGAAGATGATGTTCATCAAAATGAATTATAATCAATTCCTCCGTGGAGACATTCACCAGCAATTGCCTCCAGAAAGTACACAGGGACCTGAGATGGTGGATTCCAGTGGGGACGAATTAATACTCTGTGAGGAGGGGGATGTACACAGTGAAAGGGGTGATGAATTGGACGATGAGTAGGAGGTGGACATCTTGCCTCTGTAGAGCCAGTTTATGCAAGGAGAGATTTGATTGCTTCTTTTTGGTGGGGGCCCAAACCAACCAGTCATTTCAGCCACGGTCGTGTGGCAGACCCTGTCGCTGAAATGATGGGTTTGTTAAAGTGTGCATGTCCTGTTTATACAACATAAGGGTGGGTGGGAGGGCCCAAGGACAATTCCATCTTTCACCTCTTTTTTTTTTTATTTATCTTTGCATCATGTGATGTTTGGGGCTAATTTTTTTAAGTGCCATCCTGTCTGACACTGCAGTGCCACTCCTAGATGGACCAGGTGTTTGTGCCGCCCACTTGGGTCGCTTAGCTTAGTCATCCAGCGACCTCGGTGCAAATTTTAGGACTAAAAATAATATTGTGAGGTGTTCAGAATAGACTGGAAATGAGTGGAAATTATGATTATTGACGTTAATAATACTATGGGATCAAAATTAGTGATGAGCGGATTCGGTTTTACTCGGTTTTACTCGGTTTTACTCGGTTCTCAAAACGGCATCTTATTGGCTCACGGATGTCACGTGTTTTGGATAGCCAATAAGATGCCGTTTTGAGAACCGAGTAAAACCGAGTAAAACCGAGTAAAACCGAACCTCGCTCATCACTAATCAAAATTACCCCCAAATTCTATGATTTAAGCTGTTTTTGAGGGTTTAAAAAAAAAAAAAAACACCCGAATCCAAAACACACCCGAATCCGACAAAAAAATTTCAGGGAGGTTTTGCCAAAACGCGTCCGAATCCAAAACACGGCCGCGGAACCAAAACCAATACACAAAACCCGAAAAATTTCCAGTGCACATCACTAGTTTCCAGGAATTAGAATTCATTTTGATGATAGTCATAGGATGCCTAAACTATTTTCCTATACATCCCAAACATCAAACAAGTAAACTTGTTTCATTTACTTTTTGCTAAATTGTAAGATTTGTAAGATTGAGGCCCTTATAAAGGCTGTGTACAGGTTCTCTTACTCATAATTTAGTTGACCTTTACCAAAATGCTGATTGTGTTAAGTGACAAAGGATGTGCCACTGTCTGTGTTTCAGGTTCACTGGCATCTACTGCATGTAGCTTGTATTGGTGCATTTCTTCACACACATTTGTCAAGGTTAATAGAGAAGCCTGAGATTGTCCTAAAGTCTTCAGATTTACCCATCAAAGGAGAAGAGAGTATTTCTATATTTGAAATGTTCAATTAAAGATTATCTTTAAAGTCTGTGGTCTTAGTAGTATGATCATTTAACATTATACCCTTAACCACTTAACTGACGATTTCCCCCCCCCCCCAAAAAAAAACGCTCAGAAATTGTTGTTGTTTTTTTTAATGAGTGAATTAGATGAAGAACATGAATTTAACCCTATCCAAAATGATTTTCGTAAAAAATAAAATAAAATAAAAAATATATATATATTTTTCAAACATCGGAACATCGATCGGGAACATAGCAACCATTGGAACATCGGAAACACCTCTGCTTTCTTTTTGAAAGCCGGTACAGTCTCCAGGTACACAGGGGGGCTTGGGGGGTTAATTTATACTTCCCCAGCGGCTGCTATTGTCTACAGCCGCTGGGTGGGGGGTCCATTACTGCTGACCAATCAGCAGTGATCAGCAGCACGGCAATCAGTAGGGGAGCGTGCAGGGAGGCAGAGTGACCTTCCGGTCCCTCTGACAGCAGCAGCGGAGGGAAGTTTCCTTTCCCTGCCACTGCTAGCACTGTTTATCTGACTGGTCGCATCCTGGTCAGATAAAGCATTGCAGGCGTGGTGGCATCTGGGGCGTAATTCCAAGTTGATCGCAGCAGGAATTCTGTTAGCAGTTGGGCAAAACCATGTGCACTGCAGGGGAGTCAGATATAACATGTGCAGAGAGAGTTAGATTTGGGTGTGGTGAGTTCAATCTGCAATCTAAATTGCAGTGTAAAAATAAAGCAGCCAGTATTTACCCTGCACAGAAACAAAATAACCCACCCAAATCTAACTCTCTCTGCAAATGTTATATCTGCCCTCCCTGCAGTGCACATGGTTTTGCCCAACTGCTTAAAAATTTCCTGCTGCAATCAACTTGGAATTACCCCCCTGATGCGACCATGCCAGGCAAGTGGTTAAGGGAGGCAAGTTTTGGAAGATTCAGAGTAAAGGATTTTTTGGACTTGTTTGTAAAAAAGAAAGGAGAGTAGGCATAGAAAATTGTATTTATACATTTAAAATATACCTCTGAGAGGGTTTGGTATGATTTACCGGTGAGAGGAATGCCGGCCGGCAATATACCAACAGCAGCATCCCGGCCGCCAGTATGCCGTCAGCGGTGTGAGCGCAAAGAGTCCTCTTGCTGGCTTGCTGTGTTTGCCATGTTGCGGGCTCGTGGTTACCCACGACTGGGAATAGCCCCTGTGCGCCGGGATTCCAGCTGCCGGTATTGCCAGTTGTCGGGATTCTTGCATCGGTATCCTGAACGCCGGGATCCCGTCATCCAGTAAATTAAACGTATATACCTGACAGTCTGCTGAGGACTGTACAGTGCAGACTGGTAATAGTTAGGTTAGATGTCATTTGACATGCCAGATGCAATATACAAAAAAGTAATTTAAACTCAATTCCGTAATTATTGAAGCCTGTGTATTGCAGGGTCCTCTCAGGGTCTCGGAGTTAGTGTGGATTATTTAAGAGATATGTAACAGGTATGTCTGGTGGAGTGTTGTTGTGAGTGCAGCTGTCGGTGGATGTACCTGGACTCCTCACCGGAAATAACCTCTTGGACCAGATCGAACTATTGGAACCCTAGGCAGAGGGACGAGAGACCCCAACCCCAAAGGACCCAACACAATAGTCACCACCTGTTAGGACTGTGACATAAAGATTTATTATTCAGGATCAACTGGTCACCACTATGGAATGAATGAGTTATTTGCAAATACACTTCCACAAATAAGGAAAATGATGCAGAGACAAAACATATGAAATATTGCAAACAATAAGACAATGGGGGTCATTCCGAGTTTTTCGCTAGCTGCCAATTTTCGCAGCGCAGCGATCAGGTAAAAAAATTGCAAAAATGCGCATGCATATGCACCACAATGCGCAGGTGTGTCGTACAGGTACAAACAGGATCGGTGCTGGGCGATGGATTTAGCAAAGATTCCATTCGCACAGCTGATTGCAAGGAGATTGGCAAGAAGAAGGCGTTTATGGGTGGCAACTGACACAGGCGTGTCCAAGCATTTGCAGGGCGGGTGTCTGACGTCAATTCAGGGACCTAACAGATTGAAGTGATCGCAAGTACTGAGTAAGTCCAGAGCTACTCTGAAACTGCAAAAAACTTTTTCGTCCTGCTCAGCTGCACACGCGTTCGCACACTTGCAAAGCGAAAATACACTCCCCCGTGGGCAGTGACTATGCGTTTGCATGGCTGCTAAAAGTTGCTAGCGAGCATTCAACTCAAAAGGTGATTATACTAATGCACTGTGACATTAGCCCTCATTCTAACACTATAAATGTACTGGTTATCAGTAATACTACAACATGTAAACTCAGTGGCCAGATAATCTCTGCTGTTACTTTTATCTGCTTCTAACTTAAAGCAAGCATTAGGTATACAGTTCATAGCAAGCAGTTCTGATGGGATGAAGGATGGCGTGCAAACTCAGAACACAGCTCAGTCAGCAAGGGTACGTGCATATGCTGATAAATTTAACGGATGAGGCATTAGCATATAAGAAGCAGAGTTCAATGAGATTACAACTAAAGATCAGTTTTCAGTCAAAGCCATAAGATTTTAAGCACAGGTGGTAGATACAGATTATATTAGTTCAGGTAGCTCAGAATAGCTAGGTTGTGCTAGCAGTACAGTTCAGCGTTAATGCGAGGTGCAAGCAGTGGGCAGGCAAGGTGTATATGAAACTGACAGAGATGAGCTGTGGAGGGTCTGAAGTATACAAAGTGTCCTCACTTAAAGTAAAGAAGGCAAGTAAGGTGTTAGCGTGCATAAAATGGGGAAATGAGACAAGGGATGAGAGTGTAATCCTGCCGCTGTACAAATCATTGGTACGTCTGCACCTGGAATATTGTGTTCAATTTTGGGCACCACTGAATAAAAAAGATATTGGTGAACTCGAAAGGGTTCAAAGGTGAGCTACTAAATTGATTAAAGTGCTAGAGGGGCTGGATTACGAAGAAAGGCTTACTAGGTTGAATACACTGGAAAAGAGGCGTCTAAGAGGAGACATTATTAATATCTTTAAATATGTAAAGGGACATTACAAAGAGTTATCAGAGGAATTATTTATTAAAAGAACTCTGTTTAGGACACGTGGGCACTCGCTGAGGCTAGAGAAGAGAAAATTCCGTACTCAACGTAGGAAAGGGTTCTTCACTGTTAGGGCAATAAGGATTTGGAATTCCCTGCGTGGGAAGTTGGTAATGGCAGACTCTGTAAATGCATTTAAAAACGGATTGGATAAATGTCTGATTGAAAATTATATCCAAGGTTATAACATTTAAATTATTATTGACGTTGATATTCCGGGTGGAGCATGATTTATAGTTGTTAACTAGTCATAAAGCATGACTTCAGCAGGTACATTATAATCAACTCAATTTAATACAGATTACAGTTTGAACATGATTTGCATTTTGCCTCTATTCAACCTCAATTACTATGCTACTATGTTACTTGCCTGAAACACTGTCATTGGTTAGTGTCACTGAGACAGTTTAGAGTTTCTTGTGATATTTGATGCCCGCCTTTCCCGAGGTAAATTATAACCAAACGGGTTAGTGTTGGGCATTAAGTGGGCTCCACTGTTGAAAGGTACAATATTTGATACTGTCCAGTACTCTTAATAGCTGTGTCTGCCAAGTAAAAAGAAGAGTATCTCTCTCTCTCTCTCTCTCTCTCTCTCTCTCTCCCCCTCTCATCTGACCCCTATTCAGCTGTGTATGCGGAGCTGGGTGACTCTGGGTTTCTAACTGAGGGCAGTAACTGGAGTGTCTGTACGTCAGAGGCAGGTACCTGCTATCAGTGGCCTCACCCACTCCCCTCTATCACCTGAGACCTTTCCCGGCAGCTTCTCTCAGTACTGGGCAGGCTGGTGTCACTGTAGCGGCCGGCGGCTCTCACAGCAGTCTCCTCAGCAGCAGCTCCACTCTACACAGCAGGTCTCCTCACAGCGGTCTCTTCAGCAGCGGCTCTGCTCTCCACAGCGTGTCTCCTCTCACACACACACTGGTGTGAACCCCGCCTCCTCTTTTTCCCGCTCTGCCACAGCCAATCAAAACTCCATCAGCCTTCTCACTCCCTCCTCCATTATAAGTAAGTCCAAGGGTCCTAGTACCTGTCTGCTCACTGGTCCTGCTGGCGTCTCCCAGGTAACAGCAGAAGGGAGTGTTAACCCCTTCAGCATTAACAGGACAGGTAGTAATCGAAGATCAGCAAGGGGAAAATTAGGGGACCTTACTCATGTCTTATGCAGTCCGACAGTTGCCTGCAATGCATACCCTTTGTAATACAAATTAAGGGGGTCCAGTTCAGAGTGTCACAGATAGATAGGTATCCACACTGAGAGATTAGACCTTGGAGAAGTTGAATCTAAAGGGGGATACTCACGGAGCGATATTCTAAGCAATCTGACTAAATTGCTTAGAATTTCAGCATTATCACTCCGTGTGTACCCCCTACAGCGATAGCGATGCGCAGCCCCACGCATCACTGCTGCTAGATTGGCCTGCATGCAGGCCAATCTAGCGGGTCGCTCACTTTACCCGCTGGGTGAAGTGAGCGCCCCCCCCCCCCCCCGTCTCCCCCCATACGCTCAGCACACATCGCGCTGTGCTGAGCAGCGGGAGAGATGTGTGCTGAGCGGTTCGCTCAGCACACATCTCTCCTGCATCGGCCCATCTATATGGGCCTTTAGCCTGCACTAACTACAGTGTTATACTATCTTGTTATTATCAGATTTGGGGCATTCATATGGACCAAGCAACATTTTGCTACTTGGAATTGTCCAAAGCCATATCCAGGGTCATGCATAGTAGTCATTAACCTAGTAAGATAGCCATCCCCAGTGAATAACATTTTGAGCATAGGGCCTGATTCAAATGTGGTTGGATTAAGCATCACTGTTGCTTATTTGGAAGCAGCAGCGATACTCAGATATGTTAATGGTATAAGCAGACGCCTCCTGCATGCATATGTGATCCAGTGCTGCATCCTAGGGCTTAGCAACTGATCATGAGGTCACACAGGCCTGGCCGCCACAGCTCCGTCCAAAAGTCCAGGAAATCTCAGTTGGAAGATGGAGACCCTGGCCTTAGCACTCCCACAAAACCATGGGCAAAAGCAGGATTTGTGGGGCCGATTCAGACCTGGATGCTACTATGTCAGCTGTCGCAGGTTGAAGCCCGGTGAAGTGTGCGATGGCATCTCATCTGTGCGACTGCCTCTGCCTGATTGGCAGGCAGAGGTAGTTGCGGGGCGGGAGGGGAAATTGTGGCAGCGTGGGGGGGGGGGGAGAAACCAAGGTCCGGACAACGCAAGCATGTCTGGATCGTTTGCGGGGCAGGTTTGCGCCGTATACTGTAAACAGAGTTGGTGTCCTATTTACAGCCATTGTTGTACCATTGCCTGAAGACCATTAATATTTATTGTCAACAACCAAAGAAAGAAAAGGACTTGGTTGAATAGAGGCACATATATATTAAACAAACCTGTTTTGGGAAAAGCAACAAAAATGGAGAAAAGATATGGACACTTTTCACAATAGCGGCATTAGATAAATGCAAAGGATGCACAACTGCTAAGAACTGTATAAAGACTATTACTAAGGGTCAGCACAAGTACAGAATGTTGCACAACTTGAAACAAATCAAGACCACACCACTTGAAATACACAGCCCTCTGCTCCAAAAGCAAAATTGCAAGTAAAGCAGCAGCTTCTATGAAGAATTCTAATGCTTTCATACTGCAAACGCAATACGTCTTCAATGACAAGCAAACCATGCAGATGACAGTCTTCTCCCAGTAAATCGCTACAGGCCAAGAACAGCAAAAGTGTCCAAACGTGATACAGAGCAATTGATCTACAACAGTGGTTCTCAAACTCGGTCCTCAGGACCCCACACAGTGCATGTTTTGCAGGTAACCCAGCAAGTGCACAGGTGTATTAATTACTCACTGACACATTTTAGAAGGTCCGCAGGTGGAGCTAATTATTTCACTTGTGATTCTGTGAGGAGACCTGCAAAACATGCACTGTGTGAGGTCCTGAGGACCGAGTTTGAGAACCTGTGATCTACAATCAAGCTATGGTATGGTAATGGTATTTCTAATGTCTGTAGAAATAAATTTTCCTCAGGAATGCTGAATAAAACCTCAGTCATGGTCATATTAAGTTAAAATAACGTAATATAATATTAGCACTAAGCAAAGATATTTTTAGATATTTTTAATATAGGTTACTATCACAATCATTATTATTGTTACATTTATGGTTAGAACAAAAAGGTAATAGTTTGGAGAAATGTTTTAAAATATATTGAAAACAATTACGCTAGTTTAAAGTGTGGCCAATCAAAATAATTTCTCATGGCCACTAGGGGGCGACTGTTGCCATATAGGTAATTGTTCGCACTTAATATAATATTAGGGTAATGGATATTGTCTGAATTAAAATATAATGCATTATAAAAGGTGATTCTAACCATAGTGAACAGGATGGAAATATATTTTATAATAAGAAATAGATTAATTAGGTTTGTACATGTATAAGTTAAATGCAATTTATAGTAAGGTGCACTGCACACAGATACTACTAAAATGCGGAGTCAGAAATCTGCATATCCTTAGCAAATGGATGGTATCTGGCCTTTGTTTTGTTATACTGCAGACCGGAGACAATTACAACACAACATCAATTGAATTACCAAGTCCCAATTGTTCATGCTAATACCTGTGGTAAACAAATGTATTTACACTCCAAATATTCAAAAGGAAAGCCTTTGATGGACTAAGAAATATCAGACTCTATGTCTCCAGAATAAATCCTCTGCTCGTCACCTTGAGGCAGGACAATTGGACATGTTTTACTACACTTTGGAATCTGGCAGTTATCAGTTACAAGGGAACCAAAAGGAATACAGTATGTCAGGTTGAAATTGTATAAATGTACATGAGTTCATTCAGTGAGTTAGTTGAAGTTGGGGTGGAAGTTATATGTGGAGCTAAGAAGAAGCTGAGTGCAGGAGGAGGAAGGAGAGATGTTCACGCTGAAGGAATGACCCTAGAATGGTAACTATGTACTTGCAAGTATACAATTTATGTTATTAATTGTCTAAGTTTGTTAAATTGTTTCATGTTGTTTTATGTTATATAATTAAGAAAGCATAAATATAATTAGTATATGTATCACTACTGTGTATATCTTATTCTGTATAATTTGATTTGCCTGTAAATAAACCAATCAGTATGGTCAGAGCTGTAATTCCTTGTTTGAACTCACTTTGGAATCATAATTTCATAGTTCATATGTATGACAACAGCATATATATATATATAT
This sequence comes from Pseudophryne corroboree, assembly GCF_028390025.1. Lineage (NCBI taxonomy): Eukaryota > Metazoa > Chordata > Amphibia > Anura > Myobatrachidae > Pseudophryne > Pseudophryne corroboree. The sequence goes on from NC_086451.1 coordinate 133,687,131, forward strand.
ATATATATATAGAAGAAAAGAAGAGCGGCACTTGGCGTCTTTAAATCACAAAATTGTATTGGAACAACACATAGAGAAGTCCGACATTTCGGGGCTCACATGCCCCTTTGTCAAGGTGTACAACTATATATATATATATATATATATATATATATATATATATATCAGCCGCCTAGTTGGTAAGCCTGACATAATATATTTGCAGATATATATGATAAACGTATATTATAAAATATACACGTATTATTGAAGAGACCCCTTTTCAATAATTGACACCCCTGATATAAAAATATAATATAAGATTCCTCAACATTGGGCCCCTGTACTGCTCTACAAACTCCGTGACCACGAGGAGCTGTCAGATCACAGCCTGAGCTCTTCGACTCGCAAAAAAACCCCAATTGGTGCACTGCAGCAGTGGATTGGCCTGGATGGGAAGGTTTCCAGCTACTCTGAAATCCCTTGTGCGTGTGCCACTGAAAACGCAGGTGAAATGACTGCCATCGCCCCCTCCTCCCTGCCCCCAAATGCTTGCAGACTGTCAATCACTTGACAACTGCAGCCTGAGTCCAACGACGTAATACCCGCATGCGCAAAGTAACGTCCATTGGTACATTGCATACTTTTTCCTCTTGGTTGGTACCTGAATCAGGCCCATAGATACATTAATATCTATAGTCATCTCTAAAAGTGGAATCTTCAATACTACAGCATTAGCATTTCCTTCCTCAAATCTAGGTCAAAGGGATCCAGTCACATGGTCGACACAGTGACTGTGTTAACATTCATAGACGGCAATTCAATTAAGCGTGATGTTGAATAGCGCCAGGAATGAATACTCAACCTATTCAGTTGTATGCATCGCGCCCTGGACATTAAGATGGGAAATGCACCTTACGGCGCCTAAAGCAAAGGGTTTAGTCATTCTTTAACTTAACTGCCTGGCATGATGCTGTTAGCGCACATGGTAAGCGGGCACTTGCATCGCGGCACTAGTTTAGTAGGATTCCTGCACACACCTCGGGAGGGTGCAAATAAAATCCTCTAGTTGTGGGTTTGCAGCACAGCTAACTGGATAGCACCGGACACTCATTCCCAGTGCTATTCAACATCGTGCTTAATTAAATTAATTTCTCCCATAATGTAAACACCACAATGTTGAAACTAGAATCTCGACATGTTGACCTATGCTTGGAATGTTGACATGTTCCCAATGTTGACATCTATCACTAGGAGTAGGGATTAGGATTAGGGATAGTGGTAGAAAACTCACCTGAACTGCTACTCATGCTGGTCACGTGGCTGCCGGGACCCGGAAGAAGACTCCAGAGCCACTGCAGCTGCTGGGACCAGGTGAGTAACCGCTGATCAACCAGGGACATCTGGTCGACATTCTATCATGTCGACATAGCATCCATGTTGACACTACCATGTTGAACTGAAGTTTATCAACCTAACATACCACACCATGCCAGGGTTGCAGACATGTGCCGCACAAAATGGGTGAGTTGAATACAGGTCAGCCATATCTGCTCCCACACTGTGTGCATGGAACTAAAGGAGTATATTGGGCCATATGTAGAGTTGTACACATCTTTGCAGCCAGACACCCCATCTTTCCTCTCTGTATGCTTGCTTTATAGCCATTATTAAAGCACACTTGCACAAGCTTAATCCCTGGTACAAAAGATCCACCTGAAAACATATATATATATATATATAAATACGTAAAACTCTGCATAGTGCGTAATTCCTCAGAAACACTCTCACTCTCTGCGCCCTGTTACTACCCAGTTCTGCCATTCAGTGTCTACTTCAGATGTGTCTGAGAAGAGTACAATTCTGCTTAGCTCTTATATGCATATGCTTGGCTTCTGAGCTTGTGCTGTGTGAAAACATGCAAAATATGGTCTGTACAAAGGCCTGACTCACGGACAGGTGTAGTAGCACAGTAGCTGCATATTTATACTAATTATGCTAATGCAGCAGGAGGCGTCTTGTGTAAATAGATGCTTTCAGGTGCTTCTGTAATCCGCTGTAACATTCAGGTTACTTAGAATGACCATTGCAACTCATCTGCCACGTCCAGGAAGTCTGCGTTGGGACAAGCATACTCCCACGAAAAGGAGGCAGCGTGTCTCCATTTTGTGAAACGGAGCCCATCGCCACCCCATCACTGCACCCAAACGGCTACAGACTGTCACTCACCTGACATCTGCAGCTGCACTGCATGCAAGGACACTGGACTTGAACTGCAAATGTGCAATACGGGTCCTGCGCATGCATAGTTTTCCAAATACTGGAAAAACTGCGAGAACATTGCTCCAGCATTTGTCCATTAATCAGTCCCATAGGCTTGGGGATCATCTCTGCTTCAGAACCACAGGTTTTGGAGCTTTATTTACACTTTATTCAACTCGATAACACAGGGTAACTTCACAATTATCACTGACCTGAGTTGGAAGTGTTGAGAACTCGGGGGTTCTTCCGATGGTCGGGAAGAGGAACCACAGCTGGGTCGGAGTAGAGATGGCCGGATATAGGTTTTCCTCATGCAGAACTTTAACAGTTATAATTGGTGTAAAACGCTAAAGAACTTTATGATGAGAAGGATTTGAGCACGATGCTGAAGCACATAGAAGAATGGGAACTTGTGAGCAATGTCGAAAGACACGGAAGAATTTGTGAGCGATGTTTAAAGACACTGAAGAATGCAGAACTTGTGAGCGATGTTTAAAGACACTGATGAACTTGTGAGCGATGTTTAAAGACACTGATGAACTTGTGAGCGGTGGTGAAAGACACTGAAGAATTTGTGAGCGATGTTTAAAGATACTGAAGAATGAAGAACTTGTGAGAGACGTTTAAAGACACTGATGAACTTGTGAGCGATGATGAAAGACACTGAAGCATGAAGAACTTGTGAGCGATGTTTAAAGACACTGATGAACTTGTGAGCGATGGTTAAAGACACTGATGAACTTGTGAGCGATAGTGAAAGATGCTGATGAACTTGTGAGCGATGGTGAAAGACACTGAAGCATGAAGAACTTGTGAGCGATGTTTAAAGACACTGATGAACTTGTGAGCGATGGTTAAAGACACTGATGAACTTGTGAGCGATGGTGAAAGACACTGATGAACTTGTGAGCGATGGTGAAAGACACTGAAGCATGAAGAACTTGTGAGCGATGTCTAAAGACACTGATGAACTTGTGAGCGATGGTTAAAGACACTGAAGAATGCTGGAGATGCAGAGGTCTGTGCGGCAAAGGGGTACCAGAGCTTGTAAGCAGTAGTAGGAGTCACTTTGCCCACCGGAACTCTGGGGTTTTCAAAGCAGTAGCAGGTAACCATACAGGCAGGAGCACTGGAGTCACTTTCAGGGAAAGAGAAGATACTCAGGCGCCGGGGCTCTGCCCGGCGTCTGCTTTTGAACTTCCCGCCCTGGTTTGATTGGCGGGGAGGAAGAGAGCCGATGACGTCACCCGCCCACCTCCGTGGACGCTGGACGCGCCGGCGCCGCCCATTCCCCGGAAGACCGCCGGGACCAGCGGCAACGGACGCCGGGACCCGGAGCCCACCAGCGGGGACGACCGCCAGGTGACCCAGCACACCCGGAGAGGCAAGTGCGGTGGCCGTGGCGTTGTGACAACAATATTGAGGAAGCCATCTTGGTCAACTATTACTGCATTTACCCATGACCACTCACAACTTAAATACATTTATCTTTTTAGCACCAAAAATAACTCTTGATAGATTTTATGTTGGTTATAGGTCTTGTATAAAAAAAATTGCACTGGGTTAAATATTTTCAAGAATACTTTTAGATAAGCAGGAACAGCTTCGGGGGATTAGGGTGCCATGATTTAATTTTATTTCCTCACCGGAATGTTTGTGTCTTGTTCATTTAAGCGTTTGATCATGGACAATGCGGTAGTTTCACCAACTGACCTCGTACAGTTTTTTTCTACACTGCATCCTATTTTTCCTTTATTTTTTTTTTGTATGGCACAGTATTACTTTGATGATTGTGTTCATTGCTATTTCACCCATGATTAACTATGTTTTGAAGCAAGATGTAGCTAATTGCTGATCGTGTGCTTTTGTTAATGAGTACAGATGTCTAAAAGATGTTTATTTTCTGCGATCTGGTTAGAATTTGAAAATCCAACAAAATTCACTGAGAGGCAAAAATAAACATTGACTGCTTAATAGAATAATTCTACTACCTCTATAGCGATATATGAAAAAGGCTTTCTGCAGTATGCCTATAACTAATGGTTTACTGAATTAGTTCTTGTGTGGCAGGAACTCAGTACTTGGGTATGCTGGATGTAGGAAAACAATGAGGAGTCCTAAAATACATGGGTGCACAAAGAGGCTGTGTGCCGTTAGCTTGGTATGCATATCCCTTCATACAGGTGTTACCTTGGATGTTAACTGTCATTGCATTTTGCTGCGCTTCAAGTTATATGACACGTACAGTATTTTATGCACATTAATATTCTTCATACTTGGGATAGATTTTGATTACCCCTGGATCACATGTTATTGAGCCGTCCTGGGTGTGCATCACAATTTTTTTGCCCAGTGGGTGGCCTCCACAATCAGGAAGTAATTATAGTTTCTGGCTAGTATTTGCCTGGCTCTTTCAATCGGCTGTCTGGGGAATGTCTATTCCAATCCCTTGTGAATAGAAAGGCTAGCAAAGTTAATAAGATTTTTTTTTCTTTGAACAAAGCTAAGAAGTTGTATGCATTGTAATATGCAATTATACCATATGTAGAGGAAGAGTGCAGATTCTGGGACAGAGCTTAGCAACATCACTCGGTGAACTCATGTTAACCTTATCCCTGCTGTGGGCTCAAGTGCACTGCAAAGGAAAACGCACTGCAAAATGCTGGTCATTTTGCTGCTTTTTGTTCCAGAAATTCTAAATCGGAAGGATAGGATAATTAGATTGTGTTTCTCTTGTTAATGCTGTATATGGTAGTGTAGCTTCAATTTAAATGGGTCATTTTTGGGTGCCACCCCCCCCCCCCCCCCACACACTTATAAAGTGGCATTGCTAACTATGGACCTTATTCAGTAAGCACTGCAAAATTAGCAAATCGCAATCTGCCCGTTGTCTGGCAGGCATTTTTAAGAAGTGTCTCTGGCATCAGTGATGACCACTTCCAGCCTCTTGTGTCACAAGAATTGTGGATGACATTGCCTGGCGCAGATAGGAAAAATCTTCGATGTTCCGGTATTTGCGTATGGTTCTACAATTAGCCCGCATATTGCGATGCATTCGCACTTTCTGGGCGTTTTTTCTCTATTTCTGGGCGGCAACTATTTGATCGCAGCAACTGCTTTTTAGCAGAAACTGCAATCCTTACTGAATAAGGTTCCGCATGAGTTATAGATTGAACTGGGTGTAGCTATAAATAAGATAGGGAGCAACTAATAGATTCAACTGAAAAGTCTACAACTATTAATAAACTAAGCCAGTGACAGAGTACAGGTCTGCAGACACCATGGGGTCCAGAGGGGAGTTCGCGAAATGATGCTGGGTCAGACTACCCCTTTGTAACCCCCCCCCCCCCCCCTCCCCAAGGCTCCTATAATTGCAGAGAGGGGGACTGCTGGTGCCATGTGAAATGGGCACATGTGCCATACCACTGTTCCTCAGAAGAGGACAGGAAGCTAGAATGGGACTAGTGTTATATCTGTAATGAGTGCAGGGTGTGTGGCATGCGCAGACCCATTGTGTCCATGTGGTGGCCCTCCCCTATTATTGCTCATACAGTGCCATGCGCACAGCGTCTATTCACCTGCTGCTTACCCGCTGCTCAGCTCTGCACAGTGACCAGCAGTGTGTGTTCCCCCCATCTGCCCCAACTGCGTGACACTGCAGGACACTGCAGCCCACGAGTGGAACAGTCCTAGGAAAATGGGATTGCCTCACTGAATGCGGAACAGTTGGCTTCGGGGGTGGCAGGTTGGATAGTGGGGGTATATGGTAGTTGCTATGTGTGTGTAGGGGGCATGAGGTGGCTGGTAGGAGGATGGGGCATGGGCCTGTTGGTATGAGGGAGTAGGGCGCAGGGAGTTACTGACGTATTGGTGCAGAAGTAGAGAGAATGGGGGAGTAATTAACATGGTGCAGCAGAAGTAGTGGGGATTGGAGGGATGCGGTGGAGCAGAGCTTGCTGACAGGGTGGTGCAGATGTTGGGGGACAGGGCCATACCATGGCATAGACCAAGAGAGAGCATCGGAGCTGGCAAGGTGCAGCAGAAGTAGAGAGAGCTGGTATTGTTGGCATAGCATTTGGTGATAATAGAGAAAATGCGGTCTTGGTTACTGGAATAGAATAGTGCAGTAGTAGGCATATTGAGGATCAGGATTTTGATGACATGGTGGTGGAGGAGTTTTTAGAGTGGTGTCAATGGGTTGATGACATGGTGGTGGAGGAGTAGTTAGAGTGGTGTCAATGAGTTGATGACATGGTGTTGTAGAAACGGGAGTGAGGGTTGGGAGATTGCTAGGATATTAGGGGAGTAGCAGTAGCTGACTTTGCTGTGCAGTAGTAGAGAACATGGTGAAGAGAGAGTGGGAGCTGGAGGACTTGCTGGGATATTATGTGAGTAGTGGTTACATTGCATTGCAGAGGTAGGGAGCTTGGAGTCGCAGTTGATGATGTGGTGTAGGCAGTGTCGGACTGGAGCATAAAGGGCCCACCGGGGGTATGCAGTGGTAGGGGCCCATGATTAGAGGTGTGGCCAGCCTCCAAAGGGGCTAACCATTATAGAGTACCTGGTCTGGACTCCTTGATAATTTATATAGTAATTAATGCTAGTGCATACATGATAATGTGCCATATTAATGACAGCAATGTACTGTAGAGAATACATCATAATCCTGTGCAGTATAGGGTAACATATGTATAATATATAATTCAAGTGCACAGTCTAGAACTTGATCCCTGGAGGAGGATGGGGGGGGGGGGGCAGGCAGTTGGGGCCTACCGGTGGTTTCCCCTGTACCCCTGTGGGCCAGTCCGAGCCTGAGTGTAGGGAGAGTGGGGGTTGGGGTGTTAGCATGATAATATGTGTATATGATAACTAGAGATGAGCGGGCTTGAACCTACCTGAACTTCTTTGCTGATTTTCTTTGCTGATTCTAAAATACTACTAGTTTTGAGCACTGATATTCAATACACGAGTCTTAAGTAAATGTCTGTGTTGTATTGTTTTCTATTGAAAATACTTGTGAGTTGGTTTGATTTATTACTTACTGCTAATACATTACTAATTTTCAAAATATCTAAAAACATTTTTAGACAGAAATAACAGCTGTGTGTTTGTTCCACTGCTCTGTTGCTTAGTTTAGCCAGCCTGCCTTTGCCCTATGTTGGTGAGCAATATTGTGAGCTGTGAGGTGGTCAAAATTGACTGGTAATACATGTTATTGAGGTTAATAATAATACTAATACTGTAGGGACAAAAAATGCCCAAATTATGTGATTTTAGCTGTTTTTATAAATTTTTGAAAAACAAATACAGGTTATTATTACCAGTTGTTTATATAGCGCACACATATTCTGCAGCGCTGTACAGAGACTATTTGGCCATTCACATCAGTCCCTGACCCAGTAAAGCTTACAATCTATATTCCCTATCAATGTACACACACTCATGCTAGGTTTAATTTTAAGGGAGCCAAATAAACTACAAGTATATTTTTGGATTGTGTGAGGAAACCAGAGTACCCGAAGGAAACCCACACAAGCACGGGGAGAATATACAAATGCCACACAGTTAGGGCCATGGTGGAAATTGAACCCTTGACCTCTGTGCTGTGAGGCAGTGATGCTAACCATTGAACCATCCATGCTGCGTGGGGCAGTTTTGGCACAACTGAATCCAAAACCAAAATCTGATGATGGATTAAACCAAAACCAGCAAAAATGGACCAGTGCACATCTCTACTTTGTGTTTTTTGAAATGTGCAAAAAATCTGTGGTTCACACTAACCAGGACTTTGGATGGGATTAGCTGCAGCTAAACCCCATCTATTTGGACGCTTAAAAAGTAATGGGCGCCTGATCAGAGCAACAATTGAATTGCTCAGATGGGTGCTAATTACTTTGGGCACCCAATAAAACATTTGAATTGCCCCCATAGTGTTTGGGACATGGTAAGGTTCAGCATACATATAATATGCTCAGAATGTATTTGACCTTTCTCATTAATCTGGAGTGGGCTAATTGTTTCTTATGGCACATGGAAGATGAAGAAGGTATAAACCTTTCTTTTTCTTTCTTGCCTATAGTCTTTTATATATGCACCACTTATATATGTAACCTCCATTTATGATACTGTTAATTTCTATTTTTTTGTGTAAATGAGTGTGCCAAATACATGACAAAGCAATTGCAACAACCATAACTGTTTTCCTGAAACATCCTGAGATAAACAATCATCTTAATTTACATTATACTGTACCTGTGAGCAAGGGGTAATAGGTTCATGATTCACCCATGCACAAATGCTAATGGTTTCACCTTGAGTGAACCTTCACCTTCTCATATATTTCATTCCAAATATGAAACTAATCAAAACTGAAATTATCTTGTCAAGTTATCATGTTTTATTATTTGTGTCTTAGTGATAAATTCTCTCAACAGAGCTGAAGGTGGTGAGAAGTTTTATATATCAGCTGTAGTTAGGATACATCGCACAACAATTATAACTGAGCAATTATAACTGAAATCAGGTATTTGAAAATGTACAAATAATATACAAATAATGTACACATAAAACCCCAATAAAACAGAAACTATCTTCAATTACAGGCATTCATCCCTTTGACTATTTTTAGCTCTATGTATCTTCATAATTGTTATCTCGGGGGAAAGGGTCATTTTTTAAAATCTGCATGAAAATGAATCTTCCGAATTATCAGAACAGGTAGCATGGCAGTACAACTACTGCCACCATTCCCCATATTTAGGTTTTTACTCAAAAAAGACATGGGTAAGCCTAAGCCACAACTGTGATAGCAATGATATTGCTAGGAGTAGCCTGAATGATGTATAATGCAAAGTTAAAATAAGCCCTATTGCCCACAGAACCTCCTGTATTTGCCGGGAATAGGTCTTGTTGACTTAGATAAATAGGACAATGTGGAAAATATTGCTATTTGTGGCTAAATGAATCACCCCCTATATGACATATTGTACCAACAAAATAAAGAACTTACGTGTAAGACTACATTCACCATAAACTGTACAGGCCATTTCCTTCCTTACAGTACTTTAAAATAGGAAAATACCATAGCAACATTACTTTACATTTTATTTTTCTAGAACACAATATATGGCCAAGAGGTACAAATAGCATATCTGTGTATTTATAAAATGTACACTTATTACGATAGATTTTATTTTCCATCTGTTTTTTTATAATGTAATTATTAAGAAATGTATGTACAGTATATTCAGAACATCCCTTTATTAAAGTCTATAAAGCATAAAAATCATAATCTATTTGTTTGCGTCTGTCCCACAATCATTTTACTGTATCTCCTCTCAGTTATATTGATGTGTGATTCGCCTCTCAGCATGTAAAAGTTTGGTGGTATGGTTTAGGAGTGGGTTTACTAGGGGCTTGAAGAGAGTTGGATCAAGTCTTCTAAAGAATGCATTGCCCATACCAATCAGCCAAAGCACTTGCTAAATGCTAGCTTGAAGCTGGTTGGTTGTTCAATTAATCCACTTGTCCACTTCTCTTCTCTTTAGAAGACTTCATAAATTTCCCCGACATTGGGACATCATTATTGGTGTGGCAAAGAAGAGTCAGATTCGAATCTCTACGTTTACTCATACCCTGTACAGAGGAATAATTGAGCCTATGCCTAGCACCATTAACCTAGCAGGAGATATAATAACTTTTGAATATAATTTGTCTAAGACCTATAAACCAACGGGTGAGATTTATCAAAGCTTGGAGAGAGATACTGTAAAGAATCAACCAATCAGCTTCTACAGATGTGTCCTTAAACATTGTTGCCCGCAATGCTTAAAGTTGCGGCATAGCGTATCAGAACACATGCTCCCACTAGCAGCACAGGACAATGAGCGAGGGGAGCAGGAAAAAATAGAGGGCAGCAGTGCTCCTGCTACCCATTCATAGAGGGAGCCGGCGCAGGGTAATCAGAGGGGATCAGAGTGCTCCCACTACACATTCGTTTTTCAGGGGGAAGGTGGCGGTGGGAGCGTGCGTATGCAGCTCCCACTAACAATAGCAGCCAATGAGGGAACTGTGGCTGTGGGAGGCTGTGCTATGTCATGATGCATAGGCGCAATAGTACGCAACCTCCCACAGCAACAATGTGAATGGACACATCTGTAACTTTCACTTGTTTGAAAAATGACAGTTTGAAGGTGCTTGGTTTAACACTTTATATCTCTCCACTTTATCTCTCTCCAAGCTTTAATAAATCTCCCCCACTCAATGTGTTTTTCTCAGAAAGAAGAAATCTATATTGCCTATAGTGTCCAAGTACAACAACCAATAATCAATTTGATATTCACAGCAAGTTTTGGGAATGATGCCCCCTACTGGGTTATAGCTGACCCTTTCTGTACATTTTCATTCTGTGTCACAAAAAGCTGGAGCCCCTAATTGTTCTGTATGAAAAAATAAATAAATAAAACAATGAACAAAAGATAAAAAAAAGGCCTTAGACAAATATGTCTCCTTTCATCAATCTACAAAACATTTTTAAAAAATGAAAATAATAATGTATCTCTTTTTATAGCAAAAAAGTTTAAACTCATGCCCATTGGCACAAAGGAAACTTTCTCTCCGCTCTGCCACAGATGCACACGACAGTGGATTGATTGGCAACGAGAAGAGCTTGGAAATAAAATTGTTCACACACTAATGAATAGAAGCTTGATTGCAAGATCCTGTTTGGAAAATTATAGTGCTACACACAAGCCATACAATTACATAAAAAATGCTGCATATTCATTTCATCTACTTTGCATAGAGATTAACAAGCAGACTCTAAAATCAAAGCGAACACCAAATTTAGTCACAGGTTAGAAACTAAATAGCATTGTTTGATGGCTATGAATCTGTACCACCTGCCTGCTTGCTGATTGCTCACGGCTTAACACGGGTGCAGAACTTTTTTTTTCCCCTCTTCCAAGAAACCATCAAGTACGTAGGACTAACAAATATTTGTAGTTGCAATCAATAATTTCAAAGTGAAAAAAAAATTGAAGTAGATCCTGGTCTTCTCAACAAAGCTATTCGTAGTAAAAACAGGGGAGGCAATTACTATCTCCCAGGTTTATTTGATATTATTTTAAGAAAATCAATGAAACATATTTGTTGAAAATCTGTCTCTCCGAACTATATATTAACAGTGTTATTCCTGACAAAATTGCTTTACTACAATGGCAGGTTGAGCAGTACAATTTATGCCATTTTGTCTTGCTGTAATATTGCACACACAAAAATATACTTTAGAGCCGTAAATTCTTCTTTAACCAGTGGCAGCATAGAAAATAATATTTTATCATCAGTGCCCATCCAGTCCAGGGCAGCCATTAGGGGAGGTCTGTGGGGACTGGTGTCCCGGGCCCTTACAGAGAGGGGGGCCCACCCCTAGTACTTACCGCCAATACCTGTAGAGTTGCACAAGTCTGTGAATCGACAGCAATCTGATGCGCAGGGAGGACTTCTTTAAACAAGCCTTATTTGCACCATTCCTGTAGGTCTGCAACACTCCACCTATATGTAATGTCACAAATGTATGACACCGTATAAGGGTGGAGCAGTGCGGCATAATCTTTTTTTTTGGGGGGGAGGGAGGGGCATTGTCTATCTTGTCAGTCCCGGGCCCCACAATTTTTGATGGCAGCTCTGATCCAGACTATGGCCCTCATTCCGAGTTGATCGCTCGCAAGGCGATTTTAACAGAGTTACACACGCTAAGCCGCCGCCTACTGGGAGTGAATCTTAGCTTCTTAAAATTGCGACCGATGTATTCGCAATATTGCGATTACTAACTACTTAGCAGTTTCAGAGTAGCTTCAGACTTACTCTGCCTGTGCGATCAGTTCAGTGCTTGTCGTTCCTGTTTTGACGTCACAAACACACCCAGCGTTCGCCCAGACACTTCCCCGTTTCCCCGGCCACTCCTGCGTTTTTTCCGGAAACGGTAGCGTTTTTTCCCGCACGCCCATAAAACGGCCTGTTTCCGCCCAGTAACACCCATTTCCTGTCAATCACATTACGATCGCCGGAGCGATGAAAAAGCCGTGAGTAAAAATACTATCTCCATTGTAAAATTACTTGGCGCAGTCGCAGTGCGAATATTGCGCATGCGTACTAAGCGGAATTTCACTGCGATGCGATGAAAAATACCGAGCGATCAACTCGGAATGAGGGCCTATGTTTTATTAGAGCCTCCCATATTCCTGCTTGTACTATTCACATATGTACGACGGTAATCCTGAAAGCAGAGACCATTTGTCTGTAAAAAAAAACCACAATATTTTTGTCTTATTCTGTAGATAATCACATCCCTCATTTATCATATCTGTCCACAAGCTTTAGAATCCCCTTTTTGTCCTCAGGTGCCTCTCTAGTCAATTGAACTAGTCATTGACTTCAAGCATCAACTCGTAATCACTTCCAAAATATTTTCCTTCCTGGAACTCTTTGAAAGGATGAAAATCATCACTTGAAGTAAGTTCCGGACTATAGGGTGGATGATCAAAAACCTCCCACACAAAACTGTGACAAATGATGGGAGTCCTGTTCGACGTTCTTCATGCTCGTTTGTTCGGTCCATTATTGAACATTTTACACCTCTTTGTCACATTACCATATACCTGCTCAGTGTCAGACTGGGGCATGAAGGACCCACCGGGAATGCAGTGGTAGGTACCCATGTTCTCCAGAGGAGGTGTGGGCAGTTGCCTCAGAGGCTTGGCTAACCATTATAGAGTGCATGGCCTGGGTCCCTTGGTAAATATATATATACTGTAGTAAATACTGCTAGGGCATGCATAATAATTAATAACAACAGCAATGCACTGTAGAAAATACACCATAGTCCTGTGCAGTATAAGGTAAAATATATAATGAGTAATTTAAGTACACAGTCTGGAACCTGATCCCCAGAGAAAGAGGTGGAGCCCCAGGTGGTGGGGCCCACCGGTGATTTTCCCTGTTTCCCTGTGGGCCAATCCAACCCTGTACCTGCTTTAATTGAGGGATTTTGTATCATAGGATTCATTTTAACAAGTTCAATGCGGCACCTTACAAATCAATGATAATAATAATAATAATAATAATAATAATAATAATAATAATAATAATTTTGATGGAATAAAAACAATGAAATCACTGTAACTAATGATTTCCAAATGGCCAGAAGTGGGCAATACAGCTCACATTTTATTTACAAAAAATGTGAAATTGAAGGAAAACTTTTATTAAATTATGTGAAAAAAAAGTTAAATGGAATATGATTAAAATTATCAAATTGTTTCATTATAGCATGCAATCTCTACTTTTTATATTATGCAGTAAATTGTGATCCTATGATGCTCCTGATATTTAGTATTTTTGTTGGATGACTTTAAGTAACCTGTACTTGTCAATTACTGTTAATTAAGATGTTTAGTCTGAGTCTAGACTTTCTTTAAAGATAGCAACACACTGAAGAGGACAAGCATCCTAGGAAACACCAAGTGCTAGATTTTGCAAAGTGGTACCTTTTGCAAGCCACCAATGCTTGCTGGTTTTGATCCCAAAATTGTAAATGGATTTAGTATGATTGCTGTTTTTAATTTTGGTGTCAAAACCACCACTTAATATAATTAGCCACAAATATTATTTAAATGAATTGTTTGTGAAATTAAATTAAAGGTAAAAGTTTACACTTACAAAGAGAATAAAGCTAAATGAGAAATGAAAGAACTCTACCCTAGACATACAATGTATACAATGGATTTCAAATGACACATTTCCCCTAAGGCACAATTATTATAGTGATGAGCGGGTTCGGTTTCTCGGAAACCGAACCCCCCCGAACTTCAGCCTTTTTACACGGGTCCGAGGCAGGTTCGAACCTTCCCGCCTTGCTCGGCTAACCCGAGCGCGCCCGAACGTCATCATCCCGCTGTCGGATTCTCGCGAGGCTCGGATTCTATCGCGAGACTCGGATTCTATATAAGGAGCCGCGCGTCGCCGCCATTTTCACACGTGCATTGAGATTGATAGGGAGAGGACGTGGCTGGCGTCCTCTCCGTTTATAGAGAAGAGAGTAGAGAGTTAGAGACACTATTTGGTATTTACTAATTTTGGGGAGCATATTAGGACTGGAGTACTACTACTTGCTGATAGTGTGACCATTGACCACCAGTTTAATTAATCCGTTCTCTGCCTGAAAAAAAACGCTACACAGTGTGACACAGTCACATACCATATCTGTGCTCAGCCTCAGTGTGCTGCATCATCATATGTAATACTGTATATCTGACTGTGCTGAGTGCTCACTGCTCACACAGCTTAATTGTGGGGGGGACTGGGGAGCAGTTAGAGCAGGAGTACATAAATAAATAATATATTTTAAGTACAGTGCACACTTTTGCTGCCAGAGTGCCACACTGCCAGTGTGACTGACCAGTGACCACACTGACCACCAGTATATTGTGATTGTCTGCTGACCACCAGTATATTGTGATTGTCTGCCTGAAAAAGTTAAACACTCGTCGTGTGGTGTTTTTATAAACGCATTCTGCAGACAGTGTCCAGCAGGTCCGTCATTACATAATATACATATACACCTGTCCGGCTGCAGTACTAGTGTGATATATATATATATATTTTATTTTTATCTCATTATCATCCAGTCTATATTAGCAGCAGACACAGTACGGTAGTCCACGGCTGTAGCTACCTCTGTGTCGGCAGTCGCTGGTCCATCCATAATTGTATACCACCTACCCGTGGTATTTTTTTCTATCTTCTTGATACTAGTAGCTTACTTTAGGAGTCTGCAGTGCTGACAGACAGTGTCCAGCAGGTCCGTCATTACATAATATATATATACCTGTCCGGCTGCAGTACTAGTGTGATATATATACCGTATTTGCCGGCGTATAAGACGACTGGGCGTATAAGACGACCCCCAACATTTCCACTCAAAATATAGAGTTTGGTTATATACTCGCCGTATAAGACTACCCCCTTCCACACACCAAATAAAACGTAAAAGAACATCAGATTTGTGACATACTGTATATTATGACCTGATAAGAGATTTGGATAGGGAGTATTTATCAAGGTATGCATAAGAAGGGGGGAGGGGGCGAGGAGAAAGTTGTAAAATGTATAAAAGTATACCCCTGTGTGCATTTAGTGTTACCGGTTTCACATGAGTGCCATTAGTATTAGTATTAGTGCCATTACAGTACCTGTCATTGTCACCATTGTACGGCCACAACACGACCGCAGCGCCTCCGGCCAGTCCCTGCATCTCCCTGTAATTGGCACTAGTGACCTGCCGCGGCCGCACTGGATATCGCGCGATACTGGATGGTGAGTAGAATGAGGTGGGCGGGCATCGGGAGGCCACTATGGGCACCGGGCGAGTATCGGAAGGCCACTATGGCAGCTATGTCTATCCCAACTGAAGTGCACCAGGCGTATAAGACGACCCCCCCACTTGGAGGCATGTTTTTCAGGGCAAAAAAGTAGTCTTATACGCCAGCAAATACTGTATATATTTTATTTTTATCTCATTATCATCCAGTCTATATTAGCAGCAGACACAGTACGGTAGTCCACGGCTGTAGCTACCTCTGTGTCGGCAGTCGCTCGTCCATCCATAATTGTATACCACCTACCCGTGGTTTTTTTTTCTATCTTCTTGATACTAGTAGCTTACTTTAGGAGTCTGCAGTGCTGACATACAGTGTCCAGCAGGTCCGTCTTTACGTAATATATATGTACCTGTCCGGCTGCAGTACTAGTGTGATATATATATATATTTTATTTTTATCTCATTATCATCCAGTCTATATTAGCAGCAGACACAGTACGGTAGTCCACGGCTGTAGCTACCTCTGTGTCGGCAGTCGCTGGTCCATCCATAATTGTATACCACCTACCCGTGGTATTTTTTTCTATCTTCTTGATACTAGTAGCTTACTTTAGGAGTCTGCAGTGCTGACAGACAGTGTCCAGCAGGTCCGTCATTACATAATATATATATACACCTGTCCGGCTGCAGTACTAGTGTGATATATATATATATTTTATTTTTATCTCATTATCATCCAGTCTATATTAGCAGCAGACACAGTACGGTAGTCCACGGCTGTAGCTACCTCTGTGTCGGCAGTCGCTGGTCCATCCATAATTGTATACCACCTACCCGTGGTATTTTTTTCTATCTTCTTGATACTAGTAGCTTACTTTAGGAGTCTGCAGTGCTGACAGACAGTGTCCAGCAGGTCCGTCATTACATAATATATATATACCTGTCCGGCTGCAGTACTAGTGTGATATATATATATATTTTATTTTTATCTCATTATCATCCAGTCTATATAGCAGCAGACACAGTACGGTAGTCCACGGCTGTAGCTACCTCTGTGTCGGCAGTCGCTGGTCCATCCATAATTGTATACCACCTACCCGTGGTTTTTTTTTCTATCTTCTTGATACTAGTAGCTTACTTTAGGAGTCTGCAGTGCTGACAGACAGTGTCAAGCAAGTCCGTCATTACATAATATATATATACCTGTCCGGCTGCAGTACTAGTGTGATATATATATATATTTTATTTTTATCTCATTATCATCCAGTCTATATTAGCAGCAGACACAGTACGGTAGTCCACGGCTGTAGCTACCTCTGTGTCGGCAGTCGCTGGTCCATCCATAATTGTATACCACCTACCCGTGGTATTTTTTTCTATCTTCTTGATACTAGTAGCTTACTTTAGGAGTCTGCAGTGCTGACAGACAGTGTCCAGCAGGTCCGTCATTACATAATATATATATACACCTGTCCGGCTGCAGTACTAGTGTGATATATATATATATTTTATTTTTATCTCATTATCATCCAGTCTATATTAGCAGCAGACACAGTACGGTAGTCCACGGCTGTAGCTACCTCTGTGTCGGCAGTCGCTGGTCCATCCATAATTGTATACCACCTACCCGTGGTTTTTTTTCTATCTTCTTGATACTAGTAGCTTACTTTAGGAGTCTGCAGTGCTGACAGACAGTGTCAAGCAAGTCCGTCATTACATAATATATATATACCTGTCCGGCTGCAGTACTAGTGTGATATATATATATATTTTATTTTTATCTCATTATCATCCAGTCTATATTAGCAGCAGACACAGTACGGTAGTCCACGGCTGTAGCTACCTCTGTGTCGGCAGTCGCTCGTCCATCCATAATTGTATACCACCTACCCGTGGTTTTTTTTTTCTATCTTCTTGATACTAGTAGCTTACTTTAGGAGTCTGCAGTGCTGACAGACAGTGTCCAGCAGGTCCGTCATTACATAATATATATATACCTGTCCGGCTGCAGTACTAGTGTGATATATATACCGTATTTGCCGGCGTATAAGACGACTGGGCGTATAAGACGACCCCCAACATTTCCACTCAAAATATAGAGTTTGGTTATATACTCGCCGTATAAGACTACCCCCTTCCACACACCAAATAAAACGTAAAAGAACATCAGATTTGTGACATACTGTATATTATGACCTGATAAGAGATTTGGATAGGGAGTATTTATCAAGGTATGCATAAGAAGGGGGGAGGGGGCGAGGAGAAAGTTGTAAAATGTATAAAAGTATACCCCTGTGTGCATTTAGTGTTACCGGTTTCACATGAGTGCCATTAGTATTAGTATTAGTGCCATTACAGTACCTGTCATTGTCACCATTGTACGGCCACAACACGACCGCAGCGCCTCCGGCCAGTCCCTGCATCTCCCTGTAATTGGCACTAGTGACCTGCCGCGGCCGCACTGGATATTGCGCGATACTGGATGGTGAGTAGAATGAGGTGGGCGGGCATCGGGAGGCCACTATGGGCACCGGGCGAGTATCGGAAGGCCACTATGGCAGCTATGTCTATCCCAACTGAAGTGCACCAGGCGTATAAGACGACCCCCCCACTTGGAGGCATGTTTTTCAGGGCAAAAAAGTAGTCTTATACGCCAGCAAATACTGTATATATTTTATTTTTATCTCATTATCATCCAGTCTATATTAGCAGCAGACACAGTACGGTAGTCCAC
This sequence comes from Pseudophryne corroboree, assembly GCF_028390025.1. NCBI lineage: Eukaryota > Metazoa > Chordata > Amphibia > Anura > Myobatrachidae > Pseudophryne > Pseudophryne corroboree. The sequence continues at coordinate 133,705,484 of NC_086451.1, forward strand.
GGCTGTAGCTACCTCTGTGTCGGCAGTCGCTGGTCCATCCATAATTGTATACCACCTACCCGTGGTTTTTTTTTCTATCTTCTTGATACTAGTAGCTTACTTTAGGAGTCTGCAGTGCTGACAGACAGTGTCAAGCAAGTCCGTCATTACATAATATATATATACCTGTCCGGCTGCAGTACTAGTGTGATATATATATATATTTTATTTTTATCTCATTATCATCCAGTCTATATTAGCAGCAGACACAGTACGGTAGTCCACGGCTGTAGCTACCTCTGTGTCGGCAGTCGCTCGTCCATCCATAATTGTATACCACCTACCCGTGGTTTTTTTTTCTATCTTCTTGATACTAGTAGCTTACTTTAGGAGTCTGCAGTGCTGACAGACAGTGTCCAGCAGGTCCGTCTTTACGTAATATATATATACCTGTCCGGCTGCAGTACTAGTGTGATATATATATATATTTTATTTTTATCTCATTATCATCCAGTCTATATTAGCAGCAGACACAGTACGGTAGTCCACGGCTGTAGCTACCTCTGTGTCGGCAGTCGCTGGTCCATCCATAATTGTATACCACCTACCCGTGGTATTTTTTTCTATCTTCTTGATACTAGTAGCTTACTTTAGGAGTCTGCAGTGCTGACAGACAGTGTCCAGCAGGTCCGTCATTACATAATATATATATACACCTGTCCGGCTGCAGTACTAGTGTGATATATATATATATTTTATTTTTATCTCATTATCATCCAGTCTATATTAGCAGCAGACACAGTACGGTAGTCCACGGCTGTAGCTACCTCTGTGTCGGCAGTCGCTGGTCCATCCATAATTGTATACCACCTACCCGTGGTATTTTTTTCTATCTTCTTGATACTAGTAGCTTACTTTAGGAGTCTGCAGTGCTGACAGACAGTGTCCAGCAGGTCCGTCATTACATAATATATATATACCTGTCCGGCTGCAGTACTAGTGTGATATATATATATATTTTATTTTTATCTCATTATCATCCAGTCTATATTAGCAGCAGACACAGTACGGTAGTCCACGGCTGTAGCTACCTCTGTGTCGGCAGTCGCTGGTCCATCCATAATTGTATACCACCTACCCGTGTTTTTTTTTTCTATCTTCTTGATACTAGTAGCTTACTTTAGGAGTCTGCAGTGCTGACAGACAGTGTCCAGCAAGTCCGTCATTACATAATATATATATACCTGTCCGGCTGCAGTACTAGTGTGATATATATATATATATATTTTATTTTTATCTCATTATCATCCAGTCTATATTAGCAGCAGACACAGTACGGTAGTCCACGGCTGTAGCTACCTCTGTGTCGGCAGTCGCTGGTCCATCCATAATTGTATACCACCTACCCGTGGTTTTTTTTCTATCTTCTTGATACTAGTAGCTTACTTTAGGAGTCTGCAGTGCTGACAGACAGTGTCAAGCAAGTCCGTCATTACATAATATATATATACCTGTCCGGCTGCAGTACTAGTGTGATATATATATATATTTTATTTTTATCTCATTATCATCCAGTCTATATTAGCAGCAGACACAGTACGGTAGTCCACGGCTGTAGCTACCTCTGTGTCGGCAGTCGCTCGTCCATCCATAATTGTATACCACCTACCCGTGGTTTTTTTTTCTATCTTCTTGATACTAGTAGCTTACTTTAGGAATCTGCAGTGCTGACAGACAGTGTCCAGCAGGTCCGTCTTTACGTAATATATATGTACCTGTCCGGCTGCAGTACTAGTGTGATATATATATATATTTTATTTTTATCTCATTATCATCCAGTCTATATTAGCAGCAGACACAGTACGGTAGTCCACGGCTGTAGCTACCTCTGTGTCGGCAGTCGCTGGTCCATCCATAATTGTATACCACCTACCCGTGGTATTTTTTTCTATCTTCTTGATACTAGTAGCTTACTTTAGGAGTCTGCAGTGCTGACAGACAGTGTCCAGCAGGTCCGTCATTACATAATATATATATACACCTGTCCGGCTGCAGTACTAGTGTGATATATATATATATTTTATTTTTATCTCATTATCATCCAGTCTATATTAGCAGCAGACACAGTACGGTAGTCCACGGCTGTAGCTACCTCTGTGTCGGCAGTCGCTGGTACATCCATAATTGTATACCACCTACCCGTGGTATTTTTTTCTATCTTCTTGATACTAGTAGCTTACTTTAGGAGTCTGCAGTGCTGACAGACAGTGTCCAGCAGGTCCGTCATTACATAATATATATACACCTGTCCGGCTGCAGTACTAGTGTGATATATATATATATATTTTATTTTTATCTCATTATCATCCAGTCTATATTAGCAGCAGACACAGTACGGTAGTCCACGGCTGTAGCTACCTCTGTGTCGGCAGTCGCTGGTCCATCCATAATTGTATACCACCTACCCGTGGTTTTTTTTTCTATCTTCTTGATACTAGTAGCTTACTTTAGGAGTCTGCAGTGCTGACAGACAGTGTCAAGCAAGTCCGTCATTACATAATATATATATACCTGTCCGGCTGCAGTACTAGTGTGATATATATATATATTTTATTTTTATCTCATTATCATCCAGTCTATATTAGCAGCAGACACAGTACGGTAGTCCACGGCTGTAGCTACCTCTGTGTCGGCAGTCGCTGGTCCATCCATAATTGTATACCACCTACCCGTGGTATTTTTTTCTATCTTCTTGATACTAGTAGCTTACTTTAGGAGTCTGCAGTGCTGACAGACAGTGTCCAGCAGGTCCGTCATTACATAATATATATATACACCTGTCCGGCTGCAGTACTAGTGTGATATATATATATATTTTATTTTTATCTCATTATCATCCAGTCTATATTAGCAGCAGACACAGTACGGTAGTCCACGGCTGTAGCTACCTCTGTGTCGGCAGTCGCTGGTCCATCCATAATTGTATACCACCTACCCGTGGTTTTTTTTCTATCTTCTTGATACTAGTAGCTTACTTTAGGAGTCTGCAGTGCTGACAGACAGTGTCAAGCAAGTCCGTCATTACATAATATATATATACCTGTCCGGCTGCAGTACTAGTGTGATATATATATATATTTTATTTTTATCTCATTATCATCCAGTCTATATTAGCAGCAGACACAGTACGGTAGTCCACGGCTGTAGCTACCTCTGTGTCGGCAGTCGCTCGTCCATCCATAATTGTATACCACCTACCCGTGGTTTTTTTTTTCTATCTTCTTGATACTAGTAGCTTACTTTAGGAGTCTGCAGTGCTGACAGACAGTGTCCAGCAGGTCCGTCATTACATAATATATATATACCTGTCCGGCTGCAGTACTAGTGTGATATATATATATATTTTATTTTTATCTCATTATCATCCAGTCTATATTAGCAGCAGACACAGTACGGTAGTCCACGGCTGTAGCTACCTCTGTGTCGGCAGTCGCTGGTCCATCCATAATTGTATACCACCTACCCGTGGTTTTTTTTCTATCTTCTTGATACTAGTAGCTTACTTTAGGAGTCTGCAGTGCTGACAGACAGTGTCCAGCAAGTCCGTCATTACATAATATATATATACCTGTCCGGCTGCAGTACTAGTGTGATATATATATATATATATTTTATTTTTATCTCATTATCATCCAGTCTATATTAGCAGCAGACACAGTACGGTAGTCCACGGCTGTAGCTACCTCTGTGTCGGCAGTCGCTGGTCCATCCATAATTGTATACCACCTACCCGTGGTTTTTTTTTCTATCTTCTTGATACTAGTAGCTTACTTTAGGAGTCTGCAGTGCTGACAGACAGTGTCAAGCAAGTCCGTCATTACATAATATATATATACCTGTCCGGCTGCAGTACTAGTGTGATATATATATATATATTTTATTTTTATCTCATTATCATCCAGTCTATATTAGCAGCAGACACAGTACGGTAGTCCACGGCTGTAGCTACCTCTGTGTCGGCAGTCGCTCGTCCATCCATAATTGTATACCACCTACCCGTGGTATTTTTTTCTATCTTCTTGATACTAGTAGCTTACTTTAGGAGTCTGCAGTGCTGACAGACAGTGTCCAGCAGGTCCGTCATTACATAATATATATATACACCTGTCCGGCTGCAGTACTAGTGTGATATATATATATATTTTATTTTTATCTCATTATCATCCAGTCTATATTAGCAGCAGACACAGTACGGTAGTCCACGGCTGTAGCTACCTCTGTGTCGGCAGTCGCTGGTCCATCCATAATTGTATACCACCTACCCGTGGTATTTTTTTCTATCTTCTTGATACTAGTAGCTTACTTTAGGAGTCTGCAGTGCTGACAGACAGTGTCCAGCAGGTCCGTCATTACATAATATATATATACCTGTCCGGCTGCAGTACTAGTGTGATATATATATATATTTTATTTTTATCTCATTATCATCCAGTCTATATTAGCAGCAGACACAGTACGGTAGTCCACGGCTGTAGCTACCTCTGTGTCGGCAGTCGCTGGTCCATCCATAATTGTATACCACCTACCCGTGGTTTTTTTTTCTATCTTCTTGATACTAGTAGCTTACTTTAGGAGTCTGCAGTGCTGACAGACAGTGTCCAGCAAGTCCGTCATTACATAATATATATATACCTGTCCGGCTGCAGTACTAGTGTGATATATATATATATATATATATTTTATTTTTATCTCATTATCATCCAGTCTATATTAGCAGCAGACACAGTACGGTAGTCCACGGCTGTAGCTACCTCTGTGTCGGCAGTCGCTCGTCCATCCATAATTGTATACCACCTACCCGTGGTATTTTTTTCTATCTTCTTGATACTAGTAGCTTACTTTAGGAGTCTGCAGTGCTGACAGACAGTGTCCAGCAGGTCCGTCATTACATAATATATATATACCTGTCCGGCTGCAGTACTAATGTGATATATATATATATTTTATTTTTATCTCATTATCATCCAGTCTATATTAGCAGCAGACACAGTACGGTAGTCCACGGCTGTAGCTACCTCTGTGTCGGCAGTCGCTCGTCCATCCATAAGTATACTAGTATCCATCCATCTCCATTGTTTACCTGAGGTGCCTTTTAGTTGTGCCTATTAAAATATGGAGAACAAAAATGTTGAGGTTCCAAAAATAGGGAAAGATCAAGATCGACTTCCACTTCGTGCTGAAGCTGCTGCCACTAGTCATGGCCAAGACGATGAAATGCCAGCAACGTCGTCTGCCAAGGCCGATGCCCAATGTCATAGTACAGAGCATGTAAAATCCAAAACACCAAATATCAGTAAAAAAAGGACTCAAAAATCTAAAATAAAATTGTCGGAGGAGAAGCGTAAACTTGCCAATATGCCATTTACCACACGGAGTAGCAAGGAACGGCTGAGGCCCTGGCCTATGTTCATGGCTAGTGGTTCAGCTTCACATGAGGATGGAAGCACTCAGCCTCTCGCTAGAAAAAAGAAAAGACTCAAGCTGGCAAAAGCACAGCAAAGAACTGTGCGTTCTTCGAAATCCCAAATCCACAAGGAGAGTCCAATTGTGTCGGTTGCGATGCCTGACCTTCCCAACACTGGACGTGAAGAGCATGCGCCTTCCACCATTTGCACGCCCCCTGCAAGTGCTGGAAGGAGCACCCGCAGTCCAGTTCCTGATAGTCAGATTGAAGATGTCAGTGTTGAAGTACACCAGGATGAGGAGGATATGGGTGTTGCTGGCGCTGGGGAGGAAATTGACAAGGAGGATTCTGATGGTGAGGTGGTTTGTTTAAGTCAGGCACCCGGGGAGACACATGTTGTCCGTGGGAGGAATAGGGCCATTGACATGCCTGGTGAAAATACAAAAAAAATCAGCTCTTCGGTGTGGAAGTATTTCAACAGAAATGCGGACAACATTTGTCAAGCCGTGTGTTGCCTTTGTCAAGCTGTAATAAGTAGGGGTAAGGACGTTAACCACCTCGGAACATCCTCCCTTATACGTCACCTGCAGCGCATTCATAATAAGTCAGTGACAAGTTCAAAAACTTTGGGCGACAGCGGAAGCAGTCCACTGACCAGTAAATCCCTTCCTCTTGTAACCAAGCTCACGCAAACCACCCCACCAACTCCCTCAGTGTCAATTTCCTCCTTCCCCAGGAATGCCAATAGTCCTGCAGGCCATGTCACTGGCAATTCTGACGAGTCCTCTCCTGCCTGGGATTCCTCCGATGCATCCTTGCGTGTAACGCCTACTGCTGCTGGCGCTGCTGTTGTTGCTGCTGGGAGTCGATGGTCATCCCAGAGGGGAAGTCGTAAGACCACTTTTACTACTTCCACCAAGCAATTGACTGTCCAACAGTCCTTTGCGAGGAAGATGAAATATCACAGCAGTCATCCTGCTGCAAAGCGGATAACTGAGGCCTTGGCATCCTGGGTGGTGATAAACGTGGTTCCGGTATCCATCATTACTGCAGAGCCAACTAGAGACTTGTTGGAGGTACTGTGTCCCCGGTACCAAATACCATCTAGGTTCCATTTCTCTAGGCAGGCGATACCGAAAATGTACACAGACCTCAGAAAAAGACTCACCAGTTTCCTAAAAAATGCAGCTGTACCCAATGTCCACTTAACCACGGACATGTGGACAAGTGGAGCAGGGCAGGGTCAGGACTATATGACTGTGACAGCCCACTGGGTAGATGTATGGACTCCCGCCGCAAGAACAGCAGCGGCGGCACCAGTAGCAGCATTTCGCAAACGCCAACTCTTTCCTAGGCAGGCTACGCTTTGTATCACCGGTTTCCAGAATACGCACACAGCTGAAAACCTCTTACGGCAACTGAGGAAGATCATCGCGGAATGGCTTACCCCAATTGGACTCTCCTGTGGATTTGTGGCATCGGACAACGCCAGCAATATTGTGTGTGCATTAAATATGGGCAAATTCCAGCACGTCCCATGTTTTGCACATACCTTGAATTTGGTGGTGCAGAATTATTTAAAAAACGAGAGGGGCGTGGAAGAGATGCTGTCGGTGGCCAGAAGAATTGCGGGACACTTTCGGCGTACAGGCACCACGTACAGAAGACTGGAGCACCACCAAAAACGCCTGAACCTGCCCTGCCATCATCTGAAGCAAGAAGTGGTAACGAGGTGGAATTCAACCCTATATATGCTTCAGAGGTTGGAGGAGCAGCAAAAGGCCATTCAAGCCTATACAATTGAGCACGATATAGGAGGTGGAATGCACCTGTCTCAAGCGCAGTGGAGAATGATTTCAACGTTGTGCAAGGTTCTGCTGCCCTTTGAACTTGCCACACGTGAAGTCAGTTCAGACACTGCCAGCCTGAGTCAGGTCATTCCCCTCATCAGGCTTTTGCAGAAGAAGCTGGAGACATTGAAGGAGGAGCTAACACAGAGCGATTCCGCTAGGCATGTGGGACTTGTGGATGGAGCCCTTAATTCGCTTAACAAGGATTCACGGGTGGTCAATCTGTTGAAATCAGAGCACTACATTTTGGCCACCGTGCTTGATCCTAGATTTAAAACCTACCTTGGATCTCTCTTTCCGCCAGACACAAGTCTGCTGGGGTTCAAAGACCTGCTGGTGAGAATATTGTCAAGTCAAGCGGAACGCGATCTGTCAACATCTCCTCCTTCACATTCTCCCGCAACTGGGGGTGCGAGGAAAAGGCTCAGAATTCCGAGCCCACCCGCTGGCGGTGATGCAGGGCAGTCTGGAGCGACTGCTGATGCTGACATCTGGTCCGGACTGAAGGACCTGCCAACGATTACGGACATGTCGTCTACTGGCACTGCATATGATTCTCTCCCCATTGAAAGAATGGTGGAGGATTATATGAGTGACCGCATCCAAGTAGGCACGTCAGACAGTCCGTACTTATACTGGTAGGAAAAAGAGGCAATTTGGAGGCCCTTGCACAAACTGGCTTTATTCTACCTAAGCTGCCCTCCCACAAGTGTGTACTCCGAAAGAGTGTTTAGTGCCGCCGCTCACCTTGTCAGCAATCGGCGTACGAGGTTACTTCCAGAAAATGTGGAGAAGATGATGTTCATTAAAATGAATTATAATCAATTCCTCCGTGGAGACATTGACAAGCAGCAATTGCCTCCACAAAGTACACAGGGAGCTGAGATGGTGGATTCCAGTGGGGACGAATTGATAATCTGTGAGGAGGGGGATGTACACGGTGATATATCGGAGGATGATGATGAGGTGGACATCTTGCCTCTGTAGAGCCAGTTTGTGCAAGGAGAGATTAATTGCTTCTTTTTTGGTGGGGGTCCAAACCAACCCGTCATTTCAGTCACAGTCATGTGGCAGACCCTGTCACTGAAATGATGGGTTGGTTAAAGTGTGCATGTCCTGTTTATACAACATAAGGGTGGGTGGGAAGGCCCAAGGACAATTCCATCTTGCACCTCTTTTTTCTTTAATTTTTCTTTGCGTCATGTGCTGTTTGGGGAGTGTTTTTTGGAAGGGCCATCCTGCGTGACACTGCAGTGACACTCCTAGATGGGCCAGGTGTTTGTGTCGGCCACTAGGGTCGCTTAGCTTACTCACACAGCTACCTCATTGCGCCTCTTTTTTTCTTTGCGTCATGTGCTGTTTGGGGAGTGTTTTTTGGAAGGGCCATCCTGCGTGACACTGCAGTGCCACTCCTAGATGGGCCAGGTGTTTGTGTCGGCCACTAGGGTCGCTTAGCTTACTCACACAGCTACCTCATTGCGCCTCTTTTTTCTTTGCGTCATGTGCTGTTTGGGTAGTGTTTTTTGGAAGGGCCATCCTGCGTGACACTGCAGTGCCACTCCTAGATGGGCCAGGTGTTTGTGTTGGCCACTAGGGTCGCTTAGCTTACTCACACAGCTACCTCATTGCGCCTCTTTTTTTCTTTGCATCATGTGCTGTTTGGGGAGTGTTTTTTGGAAGGGCCATCCTGCGTGACACTGCAGTGCCACTCCTAGATGGGCCAGGTGTTTGTGTCGGCCACTAGGGTCGCTTAGCTTACTCACACAGCTACCTCATTGCGCCTCTTTTTTTCTTTGCGTCATGTGCTGTTTGGGGAGTGTTTTTTGGAAGGGCCATCCTGCGTGACACTGCAGTGCCACTCCTAGATGGGCCAGGTGTTTGTGTCGGCCACTAGGGTCGCTTAGCTTACTCACACAGCTACCTCATTGCGCCTCTTTTTTTCTTTGCGTCATGTGCTGCTGTTTGGGGAGTGTTTTTTGGAAGGGCCATCCTGCGTGACACTGCAGTGCCACTCCTAGATGGGCCAGGTGTTTGTGTCGGCCACTTGGGTCGCTTAGCTTAGTCATCCAGCGACCTCGGTGCAAATTTTAGGACTAAAAATAATATTGTGAGGTGTGAGGTGTTCAGAATAGACTGAAAATGAGTGGAAATTATGGTTTTTGAGGTTAATAATACTTTGGGATCAAAATGACCCCCAAATTCTATGATTTAAGCTGTTTTTTAGGGTTTTTTGAAAAAAACACCCGAATCCAAAACACACCCGAATCCGACAAAAAAAATTCGGTGAGGTTTTGCCAAAACGCGGTCGAACCCAAAACACGGCCGCGGAACCGAACCCAAAACCAAAACACAAAACCCGAAAAATTTCAAGTGCACGTCTCTAAATTACTTTTGTTTCTCCTTTTTGTTATCCTTCTTTTACAATTGCATTGCCTGTAATGAAAACTGTACATTACAAATGTTAAAAAATGTAATCTCTCATATAGTTGATTATAAACATATCTAACCTGTGTGTGTTTTTTCTTGCAAATTATTATAATTTATGTTTCAGCACCGTTCTTGTGGAATTATGCGCACACACAGAAGTAGATAATTGTGTATTAGGTGAAATGGGTCATGTGAAAGGTGCTGTGGGTCTGTGTAAGGTAGAGTCTCTAGCACATTTGTCCTTTAGCCTTTACTGAAACAACTTGCTAACCCCCAGAGTAACATTAATGTGTGACTGTGTCATTATCCCTTCAAAGCACTTTTTCTTATTGCAGTATGTCTGTACCAATATAATCTAGTCTTGTTATATTACTATTTGTCTCCAGTTGTAAACTGCTGTGGAGTAAAATGTCCAGAACACAAACCATAATTCACTAAAGAGATGAGAAGAGAACACGCACTGGCGCTTCTAGGAGTAAGGAACGACCGTAAAAGACCAGGTTCTATCTTAGGTGGGGTCACTGGCGTATTTATAATGGGTGCAGTGTGTGCGGTGCCCACAGGCCCCCGGGGGTTCAGGGGGGCCCACACCGCACACCCTGCACCCATTATTTGTCATACTTACCCTTCAGAATCCCGCTGCAAAGCAGCAGCACCGCAGGAATCACTGGGAAAATGGCGTGGCACCATTCTCCCAGCGATTTGCGCTTGCGCAGTAGGAAAATCACTGGGAAAATGTCTGCCTCACCATTTTCCCGGAGCTCTGCACATGCGCTCTAGACTCAGGACAGCGCTATGTTACCCTAGGGACCCTAGTGCCCAGACTCACAGTGCTGCCGCCAGCTAGAGAGGAGGGGGCCCTGACTGAGTCTGCACACGGGCCTCCTCCTCCTCTCTAGATACGCCCCTGTGTGTGGGGTATAAAATGTGGCACTATTAAGAGGTTACTTGGGACTCTTATATAATGGTAAACTATGTTGAATAAACACCTAAATGTTGAGTGACCACATACAGAAATAAGACTGATTTATAGGTGGATGCAGATGCGCCACTATGCAATTTTATGCAAAGGCCACTACAAAGTCCTTCCTTGGGGTACATCTGTGTGTATAAATGTGCAAAGACTGAGACGCCCACTGTCAGCATCTCTAGACACCGTAATACTGCCTGGTGCATCTTTAGATGCCACCATTGGTCGCACCACAAAAACAGCATCAGTCCTATGGCAGGTGCAGATTTATCATCTGACTATGGTCTCCAAGTGAACAGCTGAGCATCTGAGTACGCAAACACTTCAGTGACATGCCCACAACACTCCCATAGCACGGACTATCTCTATGCATCTGTTTATCCACCTCTCAGCTACCGCCCAGTCAGGCCCACCATCTTTCCAAGACATTTCTGATACCACGCATCTCAATCACATCAGCACCTTTATGCATATACACTGTGTAACACATGTGACATAGGAGTTTTGCTCCACTCCATGTACATCGGCATTGCATGCAGCTCTGAATCACATCCATAGCAACTTCCTTTTGTTGTGGTCTGTTAGATGTGAACCTTCCCAGATATCCATAGTACATAAGGGGTAAAACTGAGCAATATACAATAGTGTAATAACGTCATCATATCATAATGTAAACAATAAACAGAGTCTCCAGTTTCAGCCTGTATTTTCAAATGCAACGCTTCCCCAGTGGTGTGATATGTAATCTAGATATAGAGTTTTGGTCATATGTAATTGCTTACTTCTACAAAGTTTAAAATACAGTAGTGTTATGCCACAAAGTACGTCTGTAAAAGTATTTTCATGGTGAACCAGTAGTCTCTTAAACCACATTTTCAAATGCATGATTCATTATTTGTCTGCAGATTTTTATTTTAAAGAAAAAATAAAACTGAATTTGCTATTCAATGTGATGTGGAAGCTCCAAGTTTACACATATGAAATATATTGCTCTAAAAACTGTCTTTCAGTAGCCTGTACTTGTGAATCATTAAAAAGCTTAGCTTTTATGGATACAAGACCCCATATATCATTGGTCATGAAGAAAAGCTATGAAAATGAAAACCAAAGAGTATTTTAAGAAGATTAAAGATAACATTTTAGATGTGCACAAGATAGAAAATTGCCACAAATTAATGTCCAAATGCTTGGATATCCAAGTGAGCACAACTGGATCAATTGTAAAAAATGGATGCTGCATCACACCACACAGGCACTGCCTAGACAAGGCCATCGCTCAAAACTCAGTGTCAGAGTAAGAAATAGATGTGTAAGTGAAGCCACGGAGCGTCCAACAATCACTTTCAAGGACCCTCACAGGTCAGTGTTTGAGAATGGAGCAAAGATGTGCAAGGGCACCGGGAGTGAATTGGAGGGGGAAGGGGGGGGGGGGGGGGGGCGAGTCCGGTGCTAATTATCTTGGCTTGGCGTTGTTTGAGGCGTTCAGTGAGCTGTGGAGGAGAAATGTCATACCATGGTTCACAGGGTGCAAAAAGTGTTTTTGTTATTGTTTTTTGTTAAGGAATGTGGCCTTGCCTCTCAGAATATGGTCTCCCTGGTCTTGAAGTGGCCCTGCAGATGTACTAGTCAACCATACCAAGGGCTCTGCATAGAACTGTTTGGGAGTGTGGCTAGTAAGAAGCAGTTACTGAAAATGGGTGGTATTCATGTGACCTGCAGTCAGCAAACCGACGGTCACATGACCTCCCCCAAAATCCTACCCCCTCACTATCCCGACGGTCGGCCTACCGACCAACAGGGACTATTTCCACTTGCTGCACTCGCCCCTCCCCGCCGGGATCCCGGCGTCGGAATGCTGACCGGCGGTCAGGAGACCATCGGTCAGCCATACCACACCTACTGAAAACAACTACATCAAAGCACTTCTAGAGTTTTCCAGAAAAGATCAGAGTGACCTAGCTACAGTACAATGTGGGATAAGATTTTGTGGTCAGATTTCTGGCACCAATTTAAAATAATATGGTCTAGATGCGTCATCTCTTAGAAAGTGATAAAATGAAGAGAGAAAAAGTACCAGCCAATCACCTCCTGTCGTTTTTTCAAACACAGCCTGTAACATGACAGTTAGGAGCTGATTAGATGGTGCTTTTCTCTTTCCATTTTATCACTCTCCAAGCGATGATGCAATGAGTCCTATGTGTGGTCCGAAACTTACAGCAAGCATTCATCCCAACTATGTGGGTAATTCAGACCTGATTGCTAGGTTGTGTTTTTTGCTGCCAAATAGTCGATCAGATAGTCGTTGCCTACAGGTGGAGGGGAAAAGTGCTGTGCAGGTGTGCGATCAAATTTGTAGCAGAGCTGCACAAGAATCAGTTTGTGCAGTCTCTGCTCAGCCCAGGAATTATTTAGCCACTGCGATGGATTCCTGGTGATTGGGGCCGGAGCTGATGTCAGACACCCTCCCTTCAAATGCCTGGTCCCTCTTGCGTTTTTCCAGACACTCCTGTAAAACGGTCAGTTGCCACCCACAAACAGCCTCGTCCTGTCAATCACCTTGCGATTGCCCGTGCGATCGCTTTTTTCGCACCATCCCATTGCTAGGTACCGATGCCCAGTGCAGCCGTCTGATGGGCTGGTGCATTACGGTGCATAGGTGTGCGCAGTTCAGATCTGATCGCCCGCTGTGTGAATATGCACAGCAGCGATCAGGTCTGAATTACCACCTATGCGTTGTGTTGTGGGGATGCTTTTCCTCAGCGGGGGCTGGGCATCCTGTTAAAATTGAAGGATCAATGGAAAAATCACTTCCAAATAATAAACAAACCTGGTAGAATTTTACCGCTAAAGATTTAGCGATGTTATTGCAGCAAAATATAGTTCTACCTAGTACTAGACTGCAGAGGTTGAACACATGCAAGCAGTATTTTTCAGTTTCTGTTTTTAAAACAAATTCAGAAGACAAATAATGGATTTAGAGTTCTAAAATTTACTTTAAATAACCTCTTGATTCACAATAAAAATACTAAATGGAACAATCTGTGCGTCATTTATAACACAGACAAATCTGTTGACTCTTTAGGGTGTTAAATACTTTTGCCAACCACTGTTTATGTGAACACATTAATGCATTCTGCACCCACAGGTTATGAACCTGTGTCTGCCGTGAGAATGCAATAAATCGCCAATAAATAAAATCTGTTTAATTTGGAGAAAAAGTCTTTCAAATGTGGAAGAAATCATTAATATTTAGAGAAATGGTAATGAATGGAATCTACATTTTAATTATACCCCTTTCAGACCAAGGGGGTCATTCAAAGTTGATCGCTCGCTAGCAGTTTTTAGCAGCCGTGCAAACGCGCCCACTGGGAGTGTATTTTAGCTTAGCAGAAGTGCGAACGGTATCGCAGCTCGCCTGCAAAAATTTTTGTGCAGTTTCAGAGTAGCTCAAAACCTACTCAGCGCTTGCGATGACTTCAGACTATTTAGTTCCGGATTTGACGTCACACACCCGCCCAGCGTTCGCCCAGCCACCCCTGGGTTTTCCCTGGCACGCCTGCGTTTTTCCAAACACTCCCTGAAAACAGTCAGTTGCCACCCAGAAATGCCCACTTCATGTCAATCACTCTGCGGCAACCAGTGCGACTGAAATGCATCGCTAGACCCTGTGCAAAACTGCATCGTTCGTTGTGCCCATACGTTGCGTGTGCGCATTGCGCCGCATACGCATGCGCAGAACTGCCGATTTTTAGCCTGATCGCTGCGCTGCAAACAAATGCAGCTAGTGATCAACTCGGAATGACCCCCCAAAAGTCCAGGTCCAGCCTGGGTCACTGAACACGGATTTCAAGCCGTGACACAGCAGCTTGACATATGTTCACACTACAGCCTGGTCCCGGCAGTGGCGGATCCAGGGGGGGGGGTCACCAAGGCCCCCCCCTGTCGTTTAGAAGAAGATTTTTTTTTTTAATTGATAGTGCACGACACTGTAAGGGAAAATGGGACGCTACAATCTCCGCGGCGGCGGCCCCTGCAGTACGGGGGGAGATGGTGCAGTCCTGTTGCTAGACTGCACTGAAGTCCCCCTCTGTCCGGTCCGCGTCCTGCTGCTGAGTGCCGTCCTGACACCCGTGCTGCTGCCAGCTGCTGTGCGGTGCTGGCAGCATGAGAAGCCCACTCCCCCCTTCCCTCACCTGTGTGTCAGTGACTCGGTACATATCAAAGGAGGGGGCGGAGCTACACGGACCGGAATGGGTGGAGCTAAACGGGACAGAAGGGGCGGAGCTACACAGACCAGGCTGCTGCAGTGCTGTACTGAGGGAGACAGTGGCTTAGGTAAGTGGTGGGTGACAGAGAAATGTATGTGTGTGTGTGTGTGTGTGTGTGTGTGTGTGTGTGTGTATATATGGTGGGTGTGTATGTGTGTGTCTATGTGTGTGAATTGTGTGTGTGCGCACACGTTTTATGGACGCTACTACTGGGGGGGTGCATTACGTGTAAGGACGCAACTACAGGGGGGGCATTACATATAATGACGCTACTACTACTGGGGGGGCATTACGTATAACGACTCGACTACTACTGGGGGGGCATCACATGTAAGGACGCTACTACTACTGGGGGGGCCATTACGTGTAAGGACGCTACTACTACTGGGGGGGCATTACGTATAAGGACGCTACTAGAGGCGGGCATTAAGTATAACGCTACTACTACTGGCGGGCGTTACATGTAAGGACGCTACTACTACTGGGGGGCATTATGTATAAGGATGTTACTACTACTGGGGGGGCCATTACGTGTAAGGACACTACTACTGGGGGGGGGGATTACATATAAGGACGCTACTACTACTGGGGGTGCACTACGTATAAGGACGCTACTACTACTTGGAGTGCACTACGTATAAGGATGCTACTACTACTGGGGGGCATTACGTATAAGGATGCTACTACTACTGGGGGGGCCATTACGTGTAAGGACGCTACTACTACTACTGGGGGGGGCATTACATATAAGGACGCTACTACTACTGGGGGTGCACTACGTATAAGGATGCTACTACTACTGGGGGGGCCATTACGTGTAAGGATGCTACTACTACTGGAAGGGGCATTATGTATAAGGACGCATTACATATAAGGACGCTACTACTACTGGGGGTGCACTACGTATAAGGACGCTACTACTACTTGGAGTGCACTACGTATAAGGACGCTACTTCTACTTGGAGTGCACTACGTATAAGGACGCTACTACTACTGGGGGGCATTATGTATAAGGATGTTACTACTACTGGGGGGGCCATTACGTGTAAGGACACTACTACTGGGGGGGGGCATTACATATAAGGACGCTACTACTACTACTGGGGGTGCACTACGTATAAGGACGCTACTACTACTTGGAGTGCACTACGTATAAGGACGCTACTACTACTGGGGGGCATTACGTATAAGGATGCTACTACTACTGGGGGGGCCATTACGTGTAAGGACGCTACTACTACTACTGGGGGGGGCATTACATATAAGGACGCTACTACTACTGGGGGTGCACTACGTATAAGGATGCTACTACTACTGGGGGGCCATTACGTGTAAGGATGCTACTACTACTGGAAGGGGCATTATGTATAAGGACGCATTACATATAAGGACGCTACTACTACTGGGGGTGCACTACGTATAAGGACGCTACTACTACTTGGAGTGCACTACGTATAAGGACGCTACTACTACTTGGAGTGCACTACGTATAAGGACGCTACTACTACTGGGGGAGGCATTACGTATAAGGACGCTACTACTACTGGGGAGGCATTATGTATAAGGACGCTAATACTACTGGGGGGGGCATTATGTATAAGGACGCTACTACTACGGGTGGGGCATTACGTATAAGATAAATAAGATTGTGCTACATTTTGGCGTAAATTTAAATGGGGGTACTATTGTGTTGCCATGCCCCTTACTTGTGAGACCACACCCCTTTTCCCGGCGCGCGCCAATGGATTATGGGAGGGCGCAAATTTATAGTTTGCAGGGGGGCGCCGAACACCCTAGCACCGGCCCTGCTGCAGCCAGATCTCCATATCTGACATCAGGTAAAGGTCCGCTCCCCATCCTACCCCTGGTACCTTCCGTCCACTCTTCTCAATGCCAGTACCAGGGAACAGTTTCCATAGCAGGGGGCCATCAACAGTGTTAGTGTGGGGGTACAGGGGTAGTATATAAGTGGGTAGTGGTAATTCTATGTGTGCCCCCCACCAGCCCACTGCGCCCATCGATGTCATTGCCCCCCCACCTAGAACCTACCTGCCAGTTCAGTCACAGGGATCCCCCTGCCACCTTCCCATCCTGCCTAGCGTCCCCCACCATCTCACTGGCCCCCCTCCCATCCCAATGTCTCCCACCCTACCAGCCCTGGGTATTCCCTCCCTTATTAAGCCCAGTGTACCCCCTTCTCCAACATAGTGCCACCCCTTCCCACCATGTCAGTGCCTATTTCCCATTCAGCCCAGTGCCCCCCTATATATCATCCACTGCCTCTCCCCATCAACCTCTATCTGGTGTCATCCATTGTCTCTCCCTGTCACCCTTTTAATGTCACCCACTACCTTTCCCTGTCTCCTACTGCCTCTGCCGTCACCTTCTCCCTCTCATCATCCACTTCCTCTCCCTGTCACCCTCTCCTTTCACACACTGCCTTTCCCTGCATCACTATCTCGACATCCGCCTCTCTCTCCTGTTACCCTCATCAAAGCATCACCCTCTCCCTCTCCATGTCAACTTTTCCCTGTCACCCACTGTGTCTCCGTGTCTACCATTCCTGTCACCCACGAGCTCATGGATACAGCATTCCCTTTGAAGCCACGCTTATTATTGTGGGCCACACACACTTTCCCAGGAGCGTGCTTGCCTTTGGCGCACAAAGTACCCCCCAAGTCATGGTGCCCCCCCATGTCATTTTTTTCTGGATCCGCCCATGGGTCCCGGGTTACTGCTGTGCTTCTCCTCTGCCAGGGCTTAATGATCATATCATCTCAAAAGCTCAGCTGAGCCAGCTCTCCGTAGGGTTTAAATGGGACCTATTTATACTGCCCTATAACCCGGGTTCTTCCCGGACCAACCCAGGTAGCTACTCGGGTTGGATTCCCGGGTCACTGGGCTTGGGTTATTTTTCAGGTGCCCTTTCAAACCGAGTTGCGACTCGAGTTAACCCGGGTCTAAGTGCATGTGAAAGGGGTGTAATCCAAATATTTTAGTTGGACACAATCTAATTTATTTTTCACTTATGCCATTTTAACATGTAACCTCCTGTTATATCTAACAAAGAAAAAATTCATTGAGAGTAGCATTTCCTCCAGATTTAATACAATGGTGTAAATGTATTGAGCTGTGGATTTAAAAATTACTAATTTCAGATGTTGATATCGATGAAAATAGCCCCACCTACATGTCTTATATAAAACCCATGATTTGCCTTTAACAAAGCAAAGGTGCTCATGGATCAGGATAACAATCTTTGTCAAAGAAACAATCCATAGATCAGGAGATCAGGCTGGTGAGGCAAGAGTTTTAACAGCTGTCAAGCAAAGCTACAGACAAGCATAACCCAAAGGCATGGGCCCTCATTCCGAGTTGTTCGCTCGCAAGGCGATTATAGCAGAGTTACACACGCTAAGCCGCCGCCTACTGGGAGTGAATCTAAACATCTTAAATGTGCGACCGATGTATTCGCAATATTGCGATCAAAACCGAGTTAGCAGTTTCTGAGTAACTCCAGACTTACTCTGCCTGTGCGATCAATTCAGTGCTTTTCGGTCCCGGCTGACGTCATAAACACACCCAGCGTTCGCCCAAGCACTCCCACCGTTTCTCCAGACACGCCTGCGTTTTTTCCGGAAACGGTAGCGTTTCCAGCCACACGCCCCTAAAACGCCGTACATCCGCCCAGTAACACCCATTTCCTGTCAATCACAATGCGTTCTCCGGAGCGACGAAAAAGCCGTGAGTAAAATTACTTTCTTCTTAGTAAAGTTACTTGACGCATGCGCAGTGCGAACATTACGCATGCGCACTAAGAGAATTCTCACTGCGATGCGATGAAAAATACCGAGCGAACAACTCGGAATGAGGGCCATGGTTGTGGATTTAGCAAAAGTCCAGAATACCATATAAACAGGAGACTTGCAGAAAGACTTAATAATTACTCACAGATGATTGGAATTGATCCACTTATATAGGCTGGGGACCACGGCACAGGACGATGATGTTACTGACAGAAATGTTAGAGTTTATCCTTCACATGTGCAGTAATATTGAGGACCAGGACCATGTGGGAGCTTCTATGTGAATTTGAGTTGCCACTATCCTTGGTGGTGAGCAAACAGTTGAAGAAACTGAGTCCTATGGGATAACTGTAGCCGTAAGTGAGGCATAGGCACTGTCAAAGTCAGAAAAATGTCTCTATGCACGTTGCCATATTTGCACCGCACACTGGTCCGCGCTGCGCATGCGTACGCTCTCCCGTGAAGGCGCATACCCGCAATAGCGTGCACTCGCAGGCGCGGTATGCGTATTTACGGTAGAGTTTATGTAGTCGTAGCGTGCGACTCATTCGTTACATATTTTCACAATTAATGTAGTTTATAGATCATGATCCCTTTGATAGTTTCTGAAAGTTTGGTTAATATAGAAGGTCCCTGTTTAAAGGAATCCCTCTTTGTATTGTACGAAGGGTCTAACAGGAATCATACAGCAGTGTTTGGTACCCATCGGAAGAGTATTTAATTAGTAATATTCCGGTGTTGGTTTGGAGCGTATTAATCGCTCGTGCGAATAGTTATGGACATAAGAAGTTTATGTCCATTTCTATTATTTACTCATACTCAGGTATGCGGCGGGAAACCCAGTTTCCCACCCACCTGAGCTGTTGGAAATCGTCACAGCCCACCTGTATGAATCACCCTATGACCTTTTGTTGTGATACAGGGTCGAATTCCTTCATCCAATGGACAATGGGATTGTAGGGACTATGAGATTGCATTGTGTGTGGGGCATAAATAGGCAGGCCGACCATATCCAACTTCACTCTCTCATCAACGGTTATCTGCTGATAGCCGGGAGCTGGATATCGAGGCGCATGCGACCATACCCTTTGTGCGTAAGTTTTCTCTCCGTAATCATTGTCTTTCTGTGAGCCAATTTCTCTCATCTCTCTCCGTCTCTCTCTCTCTCTCTCTCTCTCTCTCTCCTCTTTTCTCTTATATCTCTCATAGTATTATAGCATTGTATTGTATTGCATTTAGGTCAGTGTAGTATTGTCTTTTTGTATTTATTGTTTAGTTCTGTGGTTAGGAAGTCTCTGTTATATTGTAGTGTATCACTTGTACTGTTATCCCCTTTTTACAAGTATATTAGATATAATACAGTTAATAGGCTTTGGACCCTAAACCAGTATCTGTGTATTTTCTATAGTGTTAAGTGTTCACTTGAGCGTCGGTGTTGCTCAAGCAGCTTTTTAGTTAGTCAGGTTACACAAGGTTGCACTTACACCCTGTATTCACATTAAGGTATTCTGTGTATTTCATTAGTATAAGGTCTAGACATAAAGGTATAGCATTGTGAGCGTCTGCACCGCTGGTGACCTCCTCGTGGTCTCGAGCGTAAGCTACGCCATAGCGAATCATTACTCTAGTCATAGCCAATAACGTGTCCTGTGATCACTGGGCCGCGAGCTAACGTGACGCTTGAGCGTCTCGCCTACGGCTGAGCGATCGTTACGCAGATAGCGTACCCTTACGGTACTTCTTAAGCAAACAGCGTACAGTGTTCTTAGACTTCATAAAGGGTTGTTTATACGACAAAGGAATTTAGCATTGTCAATTGGGGACTCGTCCGATCCTTCTCATATCTGCACTAGGTAGATCAGCAGACATTATCCCTCCAGCAAAGGGTGGGAGGTTGTCTCGCAGTGCTGACGGGATAAGCGTCTGCTTCGCTTAGATAAAGAGTGCTGAAGGAATCCGGGAACCGGAAGTAAGAACAAAACGCTTGTGTCTTTTAAAACTGTTTTATTTCTCTTCTGTCTTGCGTATACACGCACGCATACATTTATCTGCATTTCTTTTTCAATTTCGTATATCACTATTCCTGTTTGCCAATTTTTATAGTTGATAGAAAGTGCTAAAAAGAGATTTGCTGTTATTTCATAGTAGAGGTAATAGTTAAAGTATAGAACAACACACGATCTGCCTGGGAGATAAGGCAGTCAGTGTGGATTGCGGTAGATGATCAGGGATCATTTACATTGATAAAAGTATATATTGTGTTACGGTGGATCTTTGCATTGCGTACACGTGTCGCTAACAAAGACTAGTGTACGCAATCCAAAAGGCAGACGCACGCAGCGTACATTACGCAACGTAGCGTCCGGTTACGCTCACGTAGCTCAAGTCACGAAAAGTTGAATTAGCGCAAAGCGATAATTAGCGCAAAGGCGATAAGTAACGCACAGCGGTAGATAACGCGAAGCGGTAAATAACGCAAATCTATTTTTGGAAAAATCTGAAATTTAGTTTAACAGATCCTGCTCCTAATTGGTAACACTGTTGGACTGAAGACAATTTCTGCGCAGAAATAGATATAGAAACAAAGTGTACATGTGTTGAGTGAGTGTGTTTTTATCACATAAGTTTATATAACTTAGAGGTTGAACCAAAAGGAAAGTCGGGTACTCGTCAAGGGACATACGTGTAAGTGACATATACGGTGGCTAGGGAGGCATCCCTGGTTAAATAATATTTGAGCATTAGAGTATAGCGGACCATAAGGTAACAGACCAGGAGGTCATTAACAGAAGGTAACAAGACCAGGAGGTCGTAAGGTACTAAAGAGGTCCGCTATAAAAGTCCAGTGGCACAACCCCTGGGGGCGTTGGTGCAGAACCCATATAGGCCATAAGCTCTTGCTGAAGGAATCGCGGCCGGAAACATCGATTCCATTAAATCTCTCAGTACATAACAGGTAGTGCTTATGTACTGAACGATTGGACCGCACGTAATTGTGTGCAGTAGTTAGTAATCTGACCTAATACCATTAGAGTAAAGTGGTCACAAACGCTATTTGTACATTCTGACGTGATTTGTGTAATTTTTTATTTTTAAAGGGAAGTTCGCTGGTCACTCAGGAACTATCTAGCAACCCCACCTTTACTGGAAAGAGTAAGTGTCCTGCGGGTAACCCTCATATGTTCCAGTAAACAGAAGGTTTTTGGTAGGGCCCTGTATCGAGTACGCCAGCACCACGTCGGTGTGATCAGGTCGTATTGGTCGAGGTGGGCGAGTGAGTGGGGTACTCGGTAAACCGCCACCGCCGGCCTACTGTGGAGTAATTTGGTTGTCTGTAAAGGCTTGCTGAAAACCTTGATACAGAAATCCAAGGAGGACTAAGCAACACCTGCAGACTATGGGGGCCAGTTGCTCAGGTAGGGGGCGATCAACCTTGGTTCAGGTTGATTCTGTGAACCGACCAGTTGGGTCGGCACGATATGTAATGTGTGAAAAATATGGAAGTCACACCGAATCTTTATGTGATGAATGGGAAAGAATGACTGTACAAGACAGGGACAAATTCCCAAGAATAGGTAGCTTCAGTCCAGAAGTGTTACAAAATTTAAGGAGGAGGATATGTCTCGTAAAATCAACAAAGAGACGAATTCAACATCATGATTATTTACAGTTATGGCACCAGGAAGGTGAGATACAGAGAGGTTTGGCTCTGGCGGCAGGATCTGGGGCAGTCAGGAAGCTGATAGCCACAGCTCCTCCTCCACCATACATTGCAGGAGAGAAGTTGATTGCGGAGAGAAACGCACTGGGTTGTAAAACACAAACACTCAGTAACTCTGTAAATGTAAATGATGTTAACCAAGTAACTCATGCAATTATTAACCCGTGCAAGATGTACCCTGTTTTGAACCTTCCTCAGGAGTGTGATCAAGAAGACGATTCAGCAACAATTTCAGCTCTCTCTCTTGCGGCCACCATAGCAGAGACCACAGTAGGCACAGCGACACCCACGAGATTAGTGAAAGCCCCTAGCGGAGGGATAGGTGAGGTCGTGTCAACGGGTAAGTACGGCACCATGCACTACACTGAAACAATTGTACCACAACAAGCTGTAGAATCTACACAGGAAGAGGCTGTTAGAATTGCTCCTGTAAGGGTAATAGCAGTTCCCAATGGAAAAACAGATGTGTCTGGAGCCACTCCCATAAGAAATATCGCCATGTACACTCCATTTTCCAGAATGGAATTAAGAACAATAGTGTCCGAATTTCCTGACCCCAGGAAGGACTTAGTTGCTAGCCAAAAATACATCAGGGATCTAGGCAACACTGTAGAACCCAACAACAAGGATTGGCAGATACTGCTAAGAGCTTGTTTACCTTCCAATGTCGACGCAACTCAATTCTTAGTTGACTGCGCATTGGATAAAGATGTACCGCTTACAGACGTGTACAACAAGGATAATGTAAAAAGGATAAATTTACAGCTAAAGGAGTATTTCCCAGCCGTTGTTAAATGGAATAAAATATTTTCCATTAAGCAAAAGGAGTCCGAAACGGCAACAGAATATTTTCACCGGGCACTATTAGAAATGGCAAAGTACACTGGTATAGAAGACATTAAGACCAACCCAAACCATCGAGAAGTAGCAGTATCTGTACTGATGGATGGTTTGAAAGAAACATTAAAAGCTAGGGTACAGACCACACAACCATGTTGGCGAGGTCTGTCAGTGTCCACATTGAGAGAGGCTGCTATTGATCACGACAGAAACATCACTAGGCACAGGGAGTCGCAAAGTGATAAGTTGATGTCCGTAAGTATACAGGCGCTGACCACAAGGCAGCCTGCGTATGTACCACCGAATCCTGTGGGTAAGGCAAGTGTAATAACATGTTTTTCTTGTAACAGACCGGGACACTATGCACGAGAATGTAGAACAAAGAGTGTACAAAGATCTTTTCAACCCCCTAGACAACGACACGACACACGACATTGGGAGCAGGGTCCACAGAGGCGGAGTTTTGAGCCACATACAGGGGAAACAAAAAGATATCCCCCGAACAGAGATTGGCATGCCTCTGGTAGTTCCCAGCTAACCCCCGCACAAGTAGTCGCTGCCAGCGGGATTCAGGGAGGTCAGCATACCCAATAGGGGTGTGGCCATACCTGTAATCTGCACCCAGTTAAGTTGATTGCTAGTCTTGGAAGCTGTGGCCGGAGAGACTAGCCAGCCACACGTGTAATGGCGTCTGCGGCACTGAAGGGGTTAACCCTCGTGCCCGGCGCCATGTTACGGACTGTTTAAAAGTTTGTTTAATTATGTGTTTTACTTTTAACATGTCATATGTAGTTCTCTGTGCACCATTGCAGGAAGGCATGTTTAACTGTATCTATTTTATATTCAAGACAGGCTTGGTGTATATTTAAAGGAAAAATGCAGTTACTATAGCTGTCTGAATACGCATCTCGTATCCTCTGGAAATAGGAAGGGGCATGCTAAGGGCCCTGTACTAGCAGTGAGGTGTGAAGGACAATACCTTTTGATGTGTAAGTTCCTTAGAGAGAGATGCTAATCATTGGGTTTATGGGCTTGGATTTGATATACGATCCCTGAATGGAAGTTAAAGGAAGGAAGACCGTTTGTTTGTATTGTAGCCATTCCTGTTGTAATCTTAAACACTGAGATTGCCTGCAGATGGGAATGACCAGACACATTTGTATTTTGAAGATATGTGATAAATTTATCAATAGTGAATGTTAATCTGATACCAAATGTTGTCTGGGTGACAGGAAGGAGGATATTGTTTTATTGCACTTATATCCTTGTAAAATGTAATTTATTGGTATTTTGTAAAATAACCTGATTGGTTGGAGAAGACCGGGAGGGCTTACCCCCCTGTGGTACTGTGTGGAAAACTGACATAAAAAGGAGACCTGCGTGCCTCCAGGGTGGTGTAGTTATACCATCTTATTCTGCTGGAACATCTTGCTGTATGCTGTTGCCCCTAGCAATAGGGAAGAGTTCTCTTTAGAACTATATTTGAGCAAATAAACATCATTGCCTCAAGAAGATTGCTTCATCTTGTGACCAACAGGGTTAGGCCAAACCTAGCCCCGTCCTCCGGCTGTCCAGGGAAGCACCTAGCGTCTCCAAGCTCCGCCTTCTGCCAGCTACCGGTAGAGGCCTAGCAAGTGGCTAGTGGGGATTCGTCAACACCACACAGGTGTGGTAAAGCAGTGCGTCGGCACATACAGAGCAGAACCGTGGTTCCAAACGCCACGGCAGGTTAGGAGTTTGGTGGTGGCAGCGAGAACCCGCCCACAGCGCAGTGGGTGGAGTCAGTAACAGGCGGTTACTGACAGTAAGCGGGAATCCCCTATGTGGTCAGGCCTCGTGCGGCTTGACCTTCCATTCTGTGCGCAGTCGACGGGACGCGGCAAGCGGCGAGTGCTTCCGTGCGGTTCCGTCCTGTCACAGAAATTGGTGGCAGCGGTGGGATATTCCCAGGCGGCTTTTCATCACCCGATTGGAGAAGCCGAGTTACTCAGGAGAGGAGTAACTGCAGCGCAGGAGAACGCACAAGATGGCGGAATTCAGCGGAATGTCCAAGGAGGATCTGGAGATCGTATGCCAGGGGAAGGGTGTGGATATCCCTTCCAACGCGTCCAGGAGCGTCATGAAGGCGGCGCTCAGGAGCGTGGAGGAGTCTCATCGGGCGGAGGTGGAAAGCACTGACGGCGTCAGCATCGCAGAGGACGGCCCAACAGTGGACCTTCGTAAGGAACCGGTGAGAACCACAAGCCCTGCCCTCTCTCACAGCAGCAATGTTTCCCAGCAATCCCTAGCAGGGCCAGGATCCCAACGTCCCAGGGGGGGCGGCCCGGATAGCCTAGCAGATCGGCTAGCGGAATTGGGGGAAAGGGCAACAGAGCAAGAGCGCTTGATCATCATCCAGATGTGGCGTGATGAGCGGGCACCACAGGCCGTGGTACCCCGGGAGCCGTTGTCAGCTGTTGTACACAGATCAGGACGTATACAGTTTGCCAAGTTTGCAGACAGTGATGGGGACATTGATGGACATTTGCAAGTTTTTGAAAGGACTTGTAAACTACACGATCTACCCAAGTCAGAGTGGGTGAGACACCTTGTGCCCACTCTGCATGGAGAGGCCTTGGAGGCCTATCGAGGAGTGGCGACGGAGGACTGTGGGAACTACGACGAAGTCGAGAAGGCCCTCCTCCAGCGATTCTTCATCACTCCCGAGTCTTACAGGAAGAAATTCAGAGACTTGCCCAAGAATCCTAGCAGCACCCATGAGCAGTTCGCCACCCAGCTGCGGCAGTACGTGGTGAAGTGGGTGAAGGATTCAGAAGCCACTACATGGGACGCACTGATCGACCTGATCTGCAGGGAGCAGTTCTACCGCCGGTGCGCCCAGGAAGTGAAGGAGTGGGTGCTAGATCGGGAGCCACCCAGCTTAAAGATGGCTGCCCAATTAGCCGACAAGTATGTGGCAATTCGGCCACGGGGGCAGAAGCGCCCCGCCAGCAGCCAGCTCCAACAGACTGTACCACCAAGGGGACCACCCTCTTCAGCTCATCACCCCCAAAGACAAGCATCTTCCAACCCGGGTGCTCTTGGCCAGCAACCGCACCGCAGCGTCCCTGCAACTGATCAGAGATCATCGGTGCCACGACTGGAGAAGAAGTGCTACGGCTGTGGGAAAATCGGACATCTGAGGATGAACTGTCCTGCATCCCAAGCACCCCAGACTCGTGCCCCAAATCCGAGTGCTGGAGCCCGGATCGTTTGTTTGACGAGAGGAGATGAGCCTACAGAGACTGTTCCCCCTCCAGTCAGTCCGATGGAGTGTGGCGAGAGACAGGTGTACTCTGCGGAGAGAGTCACCTGCATGGCCAAACAGCCCCTACACAACATGTGGAGGCACCTGCAGCCAGTCCACGTGGGACCCCTGCAGGGAGAAGGCCTAAGAGACTCTGGGGCCTCAATCACTGTGGTGAGCCCCCACCTTATAGATCCTGCTGCAGTATTGCAGGGTCGCACTGCCACGGTCACCCTGGCAGAAGGAACAGAAAAAGCGGTTCCCATGGCAAGAGTCTACCTGGACTGGGGAGCTGGACCAGAGTTGCGAGAAGTTGCCGTCATGGATGGTCTCCCAACTGATGTGGTCCTAGGAAATGATCTGGGTGGTGGGATCGTCACTATGTTTGTTGGCGCCATTCCCCGGAGTCAAGTTCCAAAACCACCGTTGACATCAGCTACTCCAGCACAGCCCAGCCCAGAGGAAAAGACTACAGCTGCTAGACAACTGCCAGCACAGCCAACCACAGCATCAACCAGCCCAGAGGAAAAGATCACAGTGGCTAGATCAGTACATCGACCCCGCATGCCTTTTGCCTCTGGTATGCCTACGTCCCCTAGCAACGCAGAGGATGTCGGTTCCAGCTCGTTTGATCCTGTGGGGGTGCCCAATGATGTTCCTGACCCAAGTGGTTTGCCAACTCCGGCGGTGAGTATGAGAAACCACATTGACTTTTCCATGACTGACCCCTACCAGACTGACCCTAGTAGTCCCCCCCTAGATCCCCTTGTAGAGTGTCCCAATTTAGGAGAGATTGAGGGCCACAGGCAGGAGTTTAGGGAGGCTCAACTCTCTGACCCATCCCCGAAAGGCATGAGGCGCCACTCTGGCAGCGGCCTTGACAGGGTTGGGGCGGGGAGGTTGACCTGGCGGGAAGGGTTAAGGTACAGGGTAGCCAGGAAAGTGGGAGGGGATAGACCAGATAGGGAATGTGTCCAACTGGTCCCCTCAGGGAACG
The DNA here is from genome assembly GCF_028390025.1 of Pseudophryne corroboree. Lineage (NCBI taxonomy): Eukaryota > Metazoa > Chordata > Amphibia > Anura > Myobatrachidae > Pseudophryne > Pseudophryne corroboree. The sequence goes on from NC_086451.1 coordinate 133,733,092, forward strand.
TTCCTGCGCAACCGGTGTCGGTTGCCAGCGAAACCCCTTTGGACAGCAACCCGGAGACAGACCGTACCCTGAAGTGCCTGACACAGAGCTTACCCTGGTCTGGAATGTCGGATGACGCCCAGACCAACTGTAAGGCTGGTGCCATGCGTTGGCAGCCGGGGCACTCCAGCGGTTGTGTTGTCTCTGGGCCTCTGCCCATAGGAGAACCCTTGCAGAAAGTTGCTGTGGACATAGCAGGTCCCCTGCCTGTGCGCAGTAGATCGGGGAAGACACGCAGCCTCCCTGTAGTGGATGCCACACAGGATCCAGAGGCTGGTGGTCTGGCCGCCATCACTGTGGCACAGGTAGCGGAAGAGGAGGAAGGAGTAGGCCTAGGTGACAGGGTAGGTTTCCCGAGTCATAGGTCAACAGAGGAGGATTGGATGGCAGATCTGACAGTAAGGGCAGACAGTTGCCAGATAGGTATGACGGAGGTGCAGTGCCTGGGGCACCATGTGGGAGGAGACAGGGGTAGGCCCAACCCAGAGGGGGTGGAGGCAACCAGAGGCTGTCCCCGACCCACATCACCCAGACCGGTACTGGCCTTAGAACCTGTAAGGCCCTACGGACATGTTGTCATTGACTTTAGTCCTGTAGTGAACCCCTTGACAGAGGTGGCTAGGAAGGGCATTCCCAAGTCAGTGGACTTTGCACCCGCTTGCGAGTTGGCATTCCAGTCATTGAAGAAGACTCGGGTACCCGCTCCAGTGCTGATGGCGCACATTCTTGACCAGGACTGTGTGTTACGAACTATTGCGCCACTGCACGGACTGGGAGCTGTACCGAGCCAGAAAGAGCCATATGGGCAGGAGCACCCTGTGGCCTGGTTGAGCAGGAAACTGCTATTGTGCGAGGTGGGGTATGCCACTGTTGGGACACCGTGGGTGGCACTTGTTTGTAACCGGCCTCCCACCGTGGTGACTTACCACCTACCTGTTAGGTGGCTGCAACCTACCTTGGGGGAATTGGACAGACTTTTGTGGTGGAGCCTTGAACTTGGACTTCAGGTGGACTATTTGAACATTGTGCACCCACGAAGAGAGGCCCACTGCACTATGGATGAACTGTCTAGGCCAGAGCCTACACCCCCCAGGTAGCGTCCCCTTCACCCCAACGGACTGCGGGACCAGGACCCAAATCGTTGGGACATGGGTCCCTGGTTGACCCGCTTGAATGGGGGGGGAGGAATGTGGCCGGAGAGACTAGCCAGCCACACGTGTAATGGCGTCTGCGGCACTGAAGGGGTTAACCCTCGTGCCCGGCGCCATGTTACGGACTGTTTAAAAGTTTGTTTAATTATGTGTTTTACTTTTAACATGTCATATGTAGTTCTCTGTGCACCATTGCAGGAAGGCATGTTTAACTGTATCTATTTTATATTCAAGACAGGCTTGGTGTATATTTAAAGGAAAAATGCAGTTACTATAGCTGTCTGAATACGCATCTCGTATCCTCTGGAAATAGGAAGGGGCATGCTAAGGGCCCTGTACTAGCAGTGAGGTGTGAAGGACAATACCTTTTGATGTGTAAGTTCCTTAGAGAGAGATGCTAATCATTGGGTTTATGGGCTTGGATTTGATATACGATCCCTGAATGGAAGTTAAAGGAAGGAAGACCGTTTGTTTGTATTGTAGCCATTCCTGTTGTAATCTTAAACACTGAGATTGCCTGCAGATGGGAATGACCAGACACATTTGTATTTTGAAGATATGTGATAAATTTATCAATAGTGAATGTTAATCTGATACCAAATGTTGTCTGGGTGACAGGAAGGAGGATATTGTTTTATTGCACTTATATCCTTGTAAAATGTAATTTATTGGTATTTTGTAAAATAACCTGATTGGTTGGAGAAGACCGGGAGGGCTTACCCCCCTGTGGTACTGTGTGGAAAACTGACATAAAAAGGAGACCTGCGTGCCTCCAGGGTGGTGTAGTTATACCATCTTATTCTGCTGGAACATCTTGCTGTATGCTGTTGCCCCTAGCAATAGGGAAGAGTTCTCTTTAGAACTATATTTGAGCAAATAAACATCATTGCCTCAAGAAGATTGCTTCATCTTGTGACCAACAGGGTTAGGCCAAACCTAGCCCCGTCCTCCGGCTGTCCAGGGAAGCACCTAGCGTCTCCAAGCTCCGCCTTCTGCCAGCTACCGGTAGAGGCCTAGCAAGTGGCTAGTGGGGATTCGTCAACACCACACAGGTGTGGTAAAGCAGTGCGTCGGCACATACAGAGCAGAACCGTGGTTCCAAACGCCACGGCAGGTTAGGAGTTTGGTGGTGGCAGCGAGAACCCGCCCACAGCGCAGTGGGTGGAGTCAGTAACAGGCGGTTACTGACAGTAAGCGGGAATCCCCTATGTGGTCAGGCCTCGTGCGGCTTGACCTTCCATTCTGTGCGCAGTCGACGGGACGCGGCAAGCGGCGAGTGCTTCCGTGCGGTTCCGTCCTGTCACAGAAGCGAACCAGAGATTGCAATCAATGTAGCTGGTAAAACTTTAAACTTTCTTGTAGACACAGGGGCGGCCAAGTCAGTGATAAATTCGACAGTGGGCATGAGAACCACTGGTAGGACAATTCCAGCCATGGGAGTAACAGGAGTAGTCCAGCACTACCCTGTTAGCAAACCAGCCGAGATTACAATAGGGCCTTTGCATACCAAGCATTCCTTTTTGCTGGCTGCATCGGCACCAACTAATCTCCTGGGTAGAGACTTACTATGTAAAATGGGTTGCGTCATTTATTGTACTCCTGAAGGTGTATTCTTGGACATTCCTGAGAATCACGCTCAGGAGGTACGAGACATGTTAGACTCCCCATCAAAATTAATGTCACATTCCATTATGACAAATAGGAATCCATCCCAAGTAGAAGAGATGACATCTCAGATACCAGAGTCACTTTGGACAAAAGATGGACAGGACACTGGATTAATGGCAAACGTAGCTCCAGTAGTTGTACAAGTAAAAGATGGTAGGATAGCTCCAAAAATCCCACAGTATCCTCTGAAGCCAGAGGTGGAGTTAGGAGTTTTCCCAGTAATAGAGCGCTTGCTGCAACAGGGCATTCTGGTAAGAACGTCCAGCACAGCAAATAGTCCCATCTTCCCTGTTAAAAAGAGTGGGGGGAGGGGTTACAGGCTAGTGCAGGATCTAAGGGGGATTAACAAAATAGTTGAGAGTCAGTTCCCCGTAGTGCCTAATCCAGCTGTCATCCTAATGCAAATTCCTCCCACTGCCAAATTTTTCACTGTTATTGACCTCTGCTCCGCTTTCTTTTCGGTACCTCTGCACCCTGACAGCCAATATTTGTTTGCATTCACATACAGAGGAGTCCAATACACGTGGACTCGGTTACCCCAAGGTTTCATAGATAGTCCAAGTATATTTTCTCAGGCTTTGCATGATTGTTTACAGTCTTTCCAACCAGAGAGTGGATCAGTATTGATACAGTATGTGGATGATTTACTGCTGTGTTCAGATTCACTGGAAGCTTCCCTGAAGGATACGAAACAGCTCCTGTTTCATCTTTCAGACACAGGTCACAAGGTTTCCAAAGACAAGTTACAATTATGCCAAACTAAGGTAAAATATTTGGGACACTGTCTAACACAAGGACTGAGACACCTGACCGCTGATAGAATCCAAGCCATTAGAGACATGACACTGCCACAAACCCAGCAACAGATAAGGACGTTTTTAGGAATGTGTGGGTATTGCCGTAATTGGATCCCAGGGTTTTCCATATTAGCGCTACCTTTGCAGGAAATGGTCTCCTCAAACAAACCTGATCGGATTTCGCATACAGACGAATCTGAAACAGCATTTGAGAGACTCAAACAGTGCCTAACGCAGGCACCAGCACTAGGTATGCCAGACTATGGGAAACCCTTTGAACTATACGGAACAGAAAGTGCTGGGTGCGCAGCAGGTGTACTAACACAAAAACACGGTGACGCCAGCAGGCCAATTGCATACTACAGCGCTCAGCTAGACACGGTAGCGCGATCCCTCCCCACATGCTTGCGTAGCGTTGCGGCGATAGCATTGCTAGTGACAAAAAGCGAAGATGTCGTGCTAGGCCACAACCTCACAATCCATACACCGCATGCGGTATCTGCCTTATTGAATTCTGCCCAAACCAGACACGTCTCATCAGCAAGGTTTACAAGATGGGAATTGGCATTAATGGCCCCAGTAAACATCACCATAAGGAGATGCAGTGCATTAAATCCTGCAACATTTCTCCCAGGTGTGCCTGGTCAGGCACAAAGGGTGGAAGGTGAGAGTGATGGGGAAGGAGGATTTAATGCAAAGGAAGATACACATGATTGTATGGAATATTTGACCCAAAATTTTACCGCAAGGCCTGACATCAGTGACAATCCACTGGAAGATGCAGAACTCACGTTCTACACGGACGGTAGTTGTCATAGACAGTCAGACTCGGGAGACTTGTGTACTGGATACGCAGTCGTAGATGACCAAGACACCATAGAAGCGGAACCGCTAGGCCCACCTCACTCAGCCCAGGTTGCTGAACTGGTCGCCCTAACCAGAGCATGTGAATTGGCTAAGGGTAAGTCTGCCAATATCTACACCGATTCTAGATACGCCTTCGGGGTAGTACATGATTTCGGAGCCTTATGGCGTCTCAGAAATTTCATGACGGCAGCTGGTACACCGATAGCGCATGCAGCTTATATAAAAAGGCTTCTAACAGCGATACAGGAACCCGACAGAGTGGCTGTTATCAAATGTAAAGCACATACATATAGTCAAGACCCAGTGTCACTTGGTAACAGCCGAGCAGACGAAGCCGCAAAGCTTGCAGCTGCTACCCCCATACAGACAGACACCACACAACTGATGGTATTTAATACCATCAACACACAAAAGTTGTGTGAGATGCAGAATTTGTGTTCCACACAGGAAAGAGCAGTCTGGAAGGCAAAGGGATATGGCCAGGAGTCCTCAGGGCTCTGGACGGATGGACATGGTAAACCAGTGGCCCCCAGGGCATACCTTCCATGTCTGGCTGAAGCAGCTCACGGGCTGACTCATCTAGGCAAGGAGGGGATGTGCAAATTGGTAAGAGCATACTGGTGCGCCCCAGGATTCTCCTCTCATGCGAGTAAAAGAGCAATGTCATGCCTTACCTGTCTGAGAAAGAATATTGGAAAAGCAATACCTACAGAACCATCCCATATCCCACCTGCCGGCGGCCCTTTCCAGGTAATACAAATTGACTTCATTCAATTACCCCCATGTCGAAAGTTGAAATATGTACTTGTCTGTATAGATGTTTTCTCGAATTGGGTCGAAGCTTTTCCAGCAGCTACAAATACCGCTATGTTTACAGCTAAGAAAATTGTGCAGGAATTTGTATGTAGATATGGTATCCCTAGAATCATTGAAAGTGATAGGGGTACCCATTTTACAGGTGATGTCTTTCAAGGAATGTGTAAATTAATGGGTATTGATAGCAAGCTGCACACTCCGTACCGTCCACAGGCGAGTGCGAAGGTCGAAAGAGTGAACAGCACTATTAAAAATAAATTGAGTAAAGTAATGGCAGAGACAGGATTGACGTGGCCAGAAGCTTTACCCATTGTTTTGTATAGCATCAGAACCACTCCCAGGTCCCCTCTTAATCTGTCTCCTTTTGAAATCTTGTTTGGTCGACAACCGCATGTCATGATTAACCCTCAGGATGATTTGAAATGTAACAATGAAGTAACTGTAAAATACTTAATTAACATGAGTAAACAGTTGAGGAATCAAAATGATAATCTGAAGTTGGTGATTCCTGATTTACCAGATAGTAATTGTCATGACATTGAACCTGGGGATTATGTAATGATACGAAATTTTCTACGCTCAGGTTGTCTTATTGATAGATGGGAAGGACCATACCAGGTCTTATTGACTAGCACCACAGCATTGAAGGTTGCTGAGAGAGAGACTTGGGTCCATTCATCCCACTGCAAAAAGGTTGCTGATCCAGAGAAGTCCCGTGATAAGGAACAGACGGTAGAGGTTGTATCACTGGAGTGTCTGTTCCAGGAGGACTGAGGTGGCACCTGAGCCTTGAAGATCGAAAGCAGCTGTCGACTCCCCTCTCCCTTTTATTGTTTTTCTCCACTTCCCATCCCCTCTCCCTTAAAATTTCTTTTTCCCCCTTCTCATTCTTCTCTATTTCCTCCTCAAAGATGGACTTGCCCCAAGAGACTGTGACTCGGATTTTGATGTTAACCATGATGTTGACCAGAGCAGTCTGTTCCGGCGAGAGTACCATAGAGGTCGAGAGAGGTTCTGGAATGGGTTCCGATTATGATGATGGAGGCGTAGTTTTCCAAGATCAACCAAACCAACAAGCAAAGGCGAGTATCAGAAAACGATCCGATAGAAGAAATTGTGATGGATTGTTAGCTGAAGAAAATTGTATCTGTAGGCTCTGTGATAATCTGGTTGAAGATGGATGCATAAAGAAATGCCAGCCCAGTTTTAATATCCATATGGACCGGCATCCATTGAGTGACTATCACTCCTTAGTGGGTAACGTGTTAAACCAAACAGATTGTTGGGTATGCTCTCAAGTACCTCAGGGTCACAGCAAATCAGGGCTAGTACCATTTCCTTTAACGTTAGGGGAGGTACTTGAGCTAAGTGGTGGGAGACCGGTGGACCGGAGGTTTAACATCTCCAGCCCTCCTAGTTTGAAGCTCCACCAATACCATGTGGATAGGTCCCTCTTATGTTTCAACATCTCCAATCCCAGAAAACCGGGAAATTGGGAAGTGTCATGGAGCAACCTTACCATGACCTTTTCACACAGAGCAGATAGAATGCCTACAGATACAGAGCTCGTACGCCACATAGCCAGTAGAGGAAAATCTTTCCGGTATCGATATACCTTAGGAAATAGGATTACTAGAGTTGGAGAGGTATCACCAGGATACTGTGCACATATCGTACAAACTGATACGTGCATTAAGCAGATGGAAGAATTAGGGTCAGGAGATTTCACCTGGAAGGTTTGTAACATGGTCATGTCCTTCTCCGTCCCTTATGTTCTCCCCGATGATGCATATTTCATATGCGGGAGAAAGGCGTACAAGTGGCTTGCCCCAAACTCTGAAGGATTGTGTTATATTGGAAAGGTATTGCCTGAAGTGATGACTGTTACACATGACAAAATGAAGGACATACACCGTGGTGCCCAAGATCCTTATACTCACACTCATTACGAGCACCGAGTTAAAAGACAGCTGTCAGAAAGGTTAGAGCATCCGGCCTCTGATCTTATCCATGAATCCACCGGGATTCAGGTTCTGGTAGCGTTAGATTTCACTCGTACCGCTCGAGGAGTGATGAATTATAGATACATTTCCGCACTCGCCAATTTGTTAGATAATATCACTGAAATGTATGATGACACGTTTAGATACACTGGAAGAGAACTTCAAGCCTACAAAACAGAACTAGTTCAGCATAGGATGGTTCTTAATTATCTTACAGCAGTAACAGGCGGATATTGTGTTACATTGGCAACACAGTACGGCATAAAGTGTTGCACGTATATCACAAATAGCACCGAGGATCCGGTAGAGGTCATAGACCAAAAGATGGACGATATTCTGCAATTAAAGTGGGAATTTCGTCGAAAACACAATCTCACCCTTGCTGCTGTAGGTAATGAGCTGACTGGTTGGGTGTCATGGTTGAACCCGCGAAATTGGTTCTCCGGTTTGGGAGACTGGGCTCAAGGAGTCATAATGGATGTTGGAAAGTTTCTACTATGTATCCTGGGTGTCGTTATATCGATTGGATTGATATTTAGATGCGGGCAGGCTTTAATGAGGTGCAAACAAAGTACAAGAGTGATGAGCTTGAGGAGCGAGGAAACTGTAATTAACCTGGATTTGATTTATGACCCAATGATAGAAACCGGGATGTGATGAAAATGCGATTATACGGTCCGTTTCTTTCACCTGTTTTTCTGCTTTTCTCCAAGATACAAAGACCCCCTTGGACGAGGAAGTTGACGAGACGCTGTACAGACAACAGACAAGCACCAAAGATGAAGTTCTGACAACCTATGATATGGACACTTGATGAACTTTGCCATGGATCCCCAGTTTCCCTAGTACTTTTAAACTCACGCTAGCCCAACATTTTTTGTAAATCTGATGGCTCAGACAAAGCTATTTGCTCACGCCCAAGGAGCAATACAGCGCAAAGAAGACGACTCTCAACAGATACCGAACACAACTTCAACGACAGATGTACATTTCCCTGACATAGAATATCATTGCATTTTCCATAAGTGTTCTTTATCTTCATCTCTTCAACCCTCAGGTAATGACACACATAGACGATAGGGAGTACAGGCACAGATATCAGCAACCACATACCTCCCCCATTCATGTATCATCAACTAAAATGTGCATCCCCATTTTGTTACAACTGAAAGCCGAAATGAGCTCGGTAGAGTTTGACAGCCCATCCACAGACCCTTAGTACGGGATAAGAAGGAATTCAAATGTATACTTCGCAATACCTCGAAGCTTGATTTACCACACGTACGGCACGATGATACATGACCCTCCAAACATGGACTCATACACACATGCTTCTACTTTCTCACTAGGTCATACCCTTTTCACACCTACTCCTCTCTTCTTCCTTACCCCACCATGGAAATCAATTAACCCCTGACTTACATTTTTCTCCTTAAATATTTTAGAAGGTGGCAGTTATTATTGACTGCCAAAGGGTGGACTGTCAAAGTCAGAAAAATGTCTCTATGCACGTTGCCATATTTGCACCGCACACTGGTCCGCGCTGCGCATGCGTACGCTCTCCCGTGAAGGCGCATACCCGCAATAGCGTGCACTCGCAGGCGCGGTATGCGTATTTACGGTAGAGTTTATGTAGTCGTAGCGTGCGACTCATTCGTTACATATTTTCACAATTAATGTAGTTTATAGATCATGATCCCTTTGATAGTTTCTGAAAGTTTGGTTAATATAGAAGGTCCCTGTTTAAAGGAATCCCTCTTTGTATTGTACGAAGGGTCTAACAGGAATCATACAGCAGTGTTTGGTACCCATCGGAAGAGTATTTAATTAGTAATATTCCGGTGTTGGTTTGGAGCGTATTAATCGCTCGTGCGAATAGTTATGGACATAAGAAGTTTATGTCCATTTCTATTATGTACTCATACTCAGGTATGCGGCGGGAAACCCAGTTTCCCACCCACCTGAGCTGTTGGAAATCGTCACAGCCCACCTGTATGAATCACCCTATGACCTTTTGTTGTGATACAGGGTCGAATTCCTTCATCCAATGGACAATGGGATTGTAGGGACTATGAGATTGCATTGTGTGTGGGGCATAAATAGGCAGGCCGACCATATCCAACTTCACTCTCTCATCAACGGTTATCTGCTGATAGCCGGGAGCTGGATATCGAGGCGCATGCGACCATACCCTTTGTGCGTAAGTTTTCTCTCCGTAATCATTGTCTTTCTGTGAGCCAATTTCTCTCATCTCTCTCCGTCTCTCTCTCTCTCTCTCTCTCTCTCTCTCTCTCCTCTTTTCTCTTATATCTCTCATAGTATTATAGCATTGTATTGTATTGCATTTAGGTCAGTGTAGTATTGTCTTTTTGTATTTATTGTTTAGTTCTGTGGTTAGGAAGTCTCTGTTATATTGTAGTGTATCACTTGTACTGTTATCCCCTTTTTACAAGTATATTAGATATAATACAGTTAATAGGCTTTGGACCCTAAACCAGTATCTGTGTATTTTCTATAGTGTTAAGTGTTCACTTGAGCGTCGGTGTTGCTCAAGCAGCTTTTTAGTTAGTCAGGTTACACAAGGTTGCACTTACACCCTGTATTCACATTAAGGTATTCTGTGTATTTCATTAGTATAAGGTCTAGACATAAAGGTATAGCATTGTGAGCGTCTGCACCGCTGGTGACCTCCTCGTGGTCTCGAGCGTAAGCTACGCCATAGCGAATCATTACTCTAGTCATAGCCAATAACGTGTCCTGTGATCACTGGGCCGCGAGCTAACGTGACGCTTGAGCGTCTCGCCTACGGCTGAGCGATCGTTACGCAGATAGCGTACCCTTACGGTACTTCTTAAGCAAACAGCGTACAGTGTTCTTAGACTTCATAAAGGGTTGTTTATACGACAAAGGAATTTAGCATTGTCAGGCACAAACCAGAACATAACCCTGTTTATGACACCCAAATTCTTCTGGACAGTAACCCTTTTATTCCACAAAATATTGTAGCCTATTTTTGTGGATTCTAGAATCTTCTAGACAATAAATACTTACTCTTTCAATGGCTGGTAAATTTGACCTAGAGAGGGGCTCTCTTTAAAAAGTTTAAACAGAGTAACATAAAAACCAGATGTATCTAGAAGTTCTAAGTGGAAAATAACTTGGCCTAAATATCTCATGCAGAGAGATCCATGTTATATTGGTCTTCTCACACTCCCAAGAGAGGTGCAAATTGCAGCGTAATGCCATGAAAGGACAGGGCTCCATCTCAGGGAAAAAATATGGCTAGCTGTGGGGGATGGGGGGGGGGGCATGTTATGGCCATGGCCCTGCACAGTAATTCCAATAAAAAGCCACCACCCACGTCGATAGGTGATGCAGGCAGCGCTAATGTCGCTGACAAGCTACAGCCACCTTCTCCTTCCTCAGGTCCTGGCATTTCCATGGTCCTCCTCTGCCTGTGGTCCGCCCCTCCTGGTACTAACACAGGCTGTCTCTGTCCGATGGCATTTGTCCCCTCTAAGGTCCCAGCAGCTTCCTTTTCCAGCATGGCATATGTGATGTCATGCCGTCACCACCACTGAAGTGAAGAAGAGACGCAACTAGGAACAGGCTCTGTGCATGCTGAAGACAAGGTGAGAGGGGGCTGGAGGGACAAGAGAGGTGGGGAAAATGCTGGAGGGACACAGGACATTGAGCTCCTGGATGGACATTGACGGTGAGCTGCTGGAGTGACAGAGGCAGAGATGTATAAAAGGCGCAATACTGTGGGCATTATGTGTATAAGGGGCACTACTGTGGGCATTATGTGTATAAGGGGCATTACTGTGGGCATTGTGCTTAAGGGGCACTACTACTGTGAACATTATGTGTATAATCAGCATTACTACTGTGGGCATTATGTGTAAGGGGCACTACTATTGTCGGCATTATGTGTAAGGAGCACTACTGTGGCCATTTTGTATAAGGGGCACAACTGTGTGTCGTAAAGGTGAATAAGGGGCACTACTATGTGGTGTAATATGAATCAGGGGCACTACATGCGGTGCAATGTGAATAAGATTGTGCTACTGTGTGGCATAATTTGAATTGGGAGTACTATTGTGTGACCACATGCCATCTTTATGCAACCACACTTCTGGTTTTGCAATGCGCAAACTATGGGAGATAGAGCACAAATTTGTAGGGGGGTGCCGAAAAAACCCTAGCACTGGCCCTGGCTCCGCCTAATGGGGGGAGGTGTAAGTGGCGTCGAAAATGAGTTCCACTCTTCTCCAGAACCACTTTAAGCCCTGCTCCAGAATAAGGTGAAGTAGAATCACAGGACCAGAAAAAACTAATTTAAGGTGAAAAACAAATTCCTTCCCAACCACATTCATGTTAATCAGCTTCATTCTATGGATTAATCACTTTATGTGCTATGGATATCATTCCTTCAAAGAACCACCCCATCCAGGTTTAAGGGGTCAATTTACTAAGCCTTGGATGGAGATAAAATCGCTGGAGATAAAGTACCAACCAATCGACTTCTAACTGTTATGCCACAGGCTGTGTTTGAAAAATGACAGTTAGGACCCGATTGGCTGGTACTTTATTTCCAGCTACTTTATCTCCATCCAAGGCTTAGTAAATAGAGCCCTGAATCCATTATGTGATATAATAAGCACCTCTGGCACATTTAGATGCACAAAGTAAATATCACTAGTTTAGACTTTTGCATAATGAAAATGACAATGTTTAGATGAATTTGCAGAACTTTGCTGCCACCTGAAAACTTGCTGCTGTGGGGGCTCAGTGAGGTTGCCTTATTATAGGCATAACCCTTCCTACAGACTCTGCTTACAGGCGTGTCTGGGAATCAGTTGATTATGATATGCATGCGAACAATATGAGTGTTATTTTTCCCAATCCAGAAGTGTAATTGAGGTAACTATAGAAACCTAGCAATGGCGTCATCAGTGGTACTGTTTCCAGTGTGGGGCAGAGAAGAGACATACACAGAGACAGTGCAGAAATATCTGCTGTTTCATCTTATCACCGCAAATGCAATATTTCAAAAAGAATCACTATTTTCCTGTCAAGCATCAAAGACTCAAGAGGGAAAAAGAAAAGAAAGACTCTGTGTTGGGGCAAACTGAATAGTTATCAAAATTATTGCTAACATGTAGTTTTTACTAGTTATTTTAAAAGGATATATTCTTCCACACAGAGCATGACACAACACAATATAAAATGACTCCTATTACATGCAGAGTTGTGTACATTATGTACATATGTGGACAGAGCTCTGGATATGCTTACAATTTTGACTGAATAATCACTTGCTCGTAGTTCATCCAATGATTACCTCTATCGTGTCACATGTGGTGAAAATTACTGTGAAAATATTAAAATCAAGAATTATCAACATTATCGAACAATAACACATCCTTTCTTATATAGATGTGATTGAAACACATTTAGGGCATGTTTGATAACATATATTACTCTCCTGGTATGAGCGAAATGTGCTTGGTAGAACTATCTACTGTAATGCTTTACTCATTATTGTATGTCTGTATGGTAGTATAGGATACCGGTCTCAGGCCCAGAGCTCATATGGGTTGATGTGCTCCTAACTGAATAGTTGTCCTGTGATCATGCTTGAGGGCTATTCAAAATAATGGGCTACTGGGTCCAGGTGGTCACCTCCTGATATTGTCTTATGTAAGGTGTAACATAAGACAAAAATTCACATCCCCTCTGCACTTCTTATGTGGGAAGAAAAGAAGCCATGGCACTGTTCAAAGGTTTCTCCACTACTACTGCTTTTTATGATTTTGTTCAAGTTTTTTATTGCATTCCTAGGTGGTCTCCCATCCAAGTACTGATCAGGCCTGTCACTGATTTGCTTCCAAGATCAGGGGAGATTTGGCGTAGCCAGTGAAGTAATGCAGTTTTGGTCAGAACTCACAAACGAGAGAGTGCGGTTTTTAACAGGAGTGCCCAGGAGTGTATGTACAGTACTTCTGCTGTCCAATTTGGACATGCACAGGGCCTCTGTTACATTTGCATTGCAGAGAGTAGCACTTGGATGAGAGAGTACAGAAATGCTGATAGTAACAGACAGATAGGTTGTGTGTCTTCACTTCTGGTGTCCATTGTATTATATGTAAAATATAGAGAACAGTGGATGAGAGAGCTGGAACACAGCTTATTAACAAAGATCTGAGAATAGTGAAGGATATGAAAATTACCTACACCTCATGGGAGGAGGCTATTTTGTTCAGTTAAATCAGATTTGCAGAATCGCAAAGAAATTACAAAATAGTGCTTCCTATATCATTGCCATGTACTGTAGCTACAGGAGTTGTAAGGGACTTCAACATGCATGTATTGCTGTCGGTACATGGAAACAACTAGCAGTGTCACTAATGGTTTTGTAATCTTACACATTACTATATTGCACTGTAGACCCCCAATGGGTTTTCAGACTCTCAAAAGAAACACACTCTCAGTATCTCAGTTCAATATGCATGAAAAAGGCTGACCTGATAGTGTTAATAATAGATTTACAGATAGCTATATCCCACTACTCAGCCCAAAGTGGGACTTGAACTTATGAGGAAACACTTATGATGACAAAATGCAATATACATGCATTTACCATTAGACAAAATGAGTGAGCTAGCAGTATCATCAATAGTTCTATAGCTATGCAATTTGCTGTGTAAAAATTTACAAAGCCCAAGTGGGCTTATACGATACCAGGAGAGCAGTGGTGTGGGCACTGCCTGCCATCACTGGGTCACAAATGGCCGTTTCACCGATGGGTGGCTTGTTCACTGGCTCCATAAGTCCTGTATGGATCAAACCCCGAACCAAGTTGGTGTATTCTCCCCGTGCTTGCGTGGGTTTCCTCCGGGTAATCCGGTTTCCTCCCACAATCCAAAAATATACTGACATGTAAATTGGCTCCTAACAAATTTAACCCAAGCATGAATGTGCATGCGTGTATATCTGGTAGGCAGAGGCGTCACTGATTCTGGTGACACCTGATTAGCACTCCGCACCCTTTTGCGCGTCAGATGCGCACTTGTGGCCGAAAAGACGGCTTGTACTAAGTTGGAGGGGCGTGCCTCACCGGGGAACCTGGTTATATCATTCCGGGGGCAGCCCAGGATTAACCGAATCAGCTGGGCTGCCCCCAAAGACCAGTAAATGGAGTTTCAGCTCTTCCTGTATGACAGGAGTCGAGCGCTGCAAGAGACTGTCATACTGCAGCACCCGGCTCCTGTTAGTGTAAGAAGCCGGCATTTTGGTGTCACACCCTCCGATGACGCCACTGCTGGTAGGGAATATAGATTGTCCAAATATTCTCCATATATACTGTATGAGCATTTGCAGAATAGGCTCCTATTCAGGGAAGACTGCCCATCTGGTACTTCTGACAATTGGTTTGGCTGGCCAAATATAACTCTCTCTGCACATGTTATATCTGCCCCCCATGCAGTGCACATGGTTTTGCCCATTTGCTAACAAATTTGCTGCTGCGCTCAGGTCTGAATTAGGCCCTATGTCATGCGGCGCAAGACTGAGATGCTCAGAGAGGTGTAACATACCATAGTTTTCTTTATTTGCAGATGTAGAGAAAAAACACACAACGGGCTGTATTAACAGCATTGTAGTCGTTGGGCAAAGCAATGCACTGGGACCAATGCCCACCCGTTCATGGTAATAAATATAAAAAAGTCTAACCCTTCCGGTAGTCTTCTGCCATCTACTCTCATGCGTCCATGCAGTGACTAATATTAAAGAGACAGGGACGTAAGACCACAGTGTGATGCGCTAAAAAGAAAACAATGTGCAGCCAGATATGAAATGCCACCAATTGGAGGATTCCTCCAACCTCCACCACAAACGTGTACAAAGAAATAAATATGGGTATAACTTATCCGGCGCTATTGCTTTAAATGCAGGTCATGTGAGTACAATTCTGGTTAGGCTTTCCCTTCAGGCAGTGTTCAATCATTCAAATGATACATGGGAATGAAAAAGAAATGTAATATAGTGAAGTACAATTTCATATGCTTTTAATGTTTAAAAAAAGGTTCTCGCTCCACACAATGCATATACGGCAATCTATCCAGCACAGGTGAAATGAAGGTAATTACCAGAGTCCTTTGAACTGAATAAACAGTTCAAAACAGCATGTATAGAGTGAGTCCCGGGCACCCTTGATGTTAGGCAATGCTGCAATGGATATTCCGGTGTCACAGTCACACATCCGTTCTGGATTTGCCGCCGCTGCGGCAAATCCAGAACGGATGTGTGACTGTGACACCGGAATATCCATTGCAGCATTGCCTAACATCAAGGGTGCCCGGGACTCACTCTATACATGCTGTTTTGAACTGTTTATTCAGTTCAAAGGACTCTGGTAATTACCTTCATTTCACCTGTGCTGGATAGATTGCCGTATATGCATTGTGTGGAGCGAGAACCTTTTTTTAAACATTAAAAGCATATGAAATTGTACTTCACTATATTACATTTCTTTTTCATTCCCATGTATCATTTGAATGATTGAACACTGCCTGAAGGGAAAGCCTAACCAGAATTGTACTCACATGACCTGCATTTAAAGCAATAGCGCCGGATAAGTTATACCCATATTTATTTCTTTGTCCATGCAGTGACTGTCTGTCAGCACTCTGGTTGGTTGATAGCTCCAGCCATCCACCAATCAACATGCTAATAGCCATTCACTGCCAGGCTGCAGACATAGGGGCAAGTCGAGAATGCTGCTATACCTCTCTGACTGTGTTATTCACAATAAGAGCTGCATTCTCAACTCCGGAGGCACCAGCCCTGCTTGAAGGCCCCTTGAATCGTGCGGCCCTGGGCAGCTGCCCAGTGGGCCCATACGTTAAGATGGCCCTGCCACTCAAGTGTACTAGACACTCTGGGCTGTGTCTTTATCTGTACAGGGAACTTGTGTGAGAAAAAAAGATGTGGCCACTGCATCGGAGCCCTTCGTTCATAGATTCAGAGTCAGTCACACACAAGTATACAAATGTTGCACATCAAATTGATCAGTGTAGTCTACTGATGTCATTTTGCCACTCCCAGTTGTTTCATTTACGTGGTAAAGATGCACAGTTAAGAGAGAAAGACGCTCGGTGCAAGAGTGGCATTTGTTGTGACTTGAGCTACAGAGTATTAGAACACATCTGTAATTGTCTTCACAAATTGGTACTAATGCTGCTCCCTGTAGTCCCTACATTGGTTACCTGCCTTGACAAAGTATCTCCCAACTCAACCCATATGCTCCTGTCATGTGCACCCATTACTTGTTCCCATTTCCCATTACAGTACGTTTCCCGGGTCAGGTTGCACCTTTGGAATTCATTCCTTTGTACAAAACTTTACCTTAGACTCCAAACCTTAACACGTTCCTTGTCCTCTTCGGACAAGCTTTTAAATTTCAGAATCATCTTGTTACTATATCATGGCTGCATTTGAAGGATTAGATTGTAATCTTGTATGCAGTACCCTCTTACCTATTTGTCTGTCTGTTAATGCCCACTCTAATTTTAATACTGTTTCTGTGCCCAACTGAAAAGTGCTGCAGAACTTGCTGGTGCTATATAAATTAAATTGTGATAAAAAATATTCTCTACCTATCTCCAAAAGTGAACAAAGTGGCGCACAGCAAGATGAAACAGGCGTGCGGCTGGCCTGGTAAGGTAAGTGAGTAAAGGGTTTTGCTGGAGATTTCAGAAGCTCCTTAAAAATGTTACAACCAACACTTTGTAATTTATTATGTTATTATTATTTTTTTAAATATTTTATAGGCAGTTGTTCTAGTGAGCAGTTTGGAGCGTACATGCCTGCCGCCAAAAATAAAAATCCATAATCATTCTTAATTACACAGATGTATGTACAGAGTACATGTATTTATTTTATACAGATGGGAGGTGGGGGAAGGTAGTGTCATTGATCACTATGGTGATGGGAATAAAACAAGCCAAGCAAATACAGCCTAGAGGGGAAATATTGAGGGTGTAACATGATGCCTGCACAGCTTAGTCATTTGTTAGTGCGGTCACTAACTGGGAATTGCCCCCTGAGACACTTTTGTTTTTACAGATGAGGGTCAGCAATGAGAGACTGGCTGGTCTTCCTTCAGGATTGCACACCATTAATTCAGGAGAGCACCATTATTGCTGTACGTAAGACGTATTGAAGTGTTGGTCCATGACGTAAGAGATTTCACAATGATGACTGTTCTGTAAGAGGACACTGCTTTTATCATGTAGGCCAGGGGTATTCAACATGTGGCCCACCAGCTGTTTTAGAACTAAACATATCAGCATGCCCTGCTACAGTGTTGCTATTAGGGCATTCTAAAACTGTGGCAGGGCATGCTGGGATGTTAGTTCTACAACAGTTGGAAGGCTGCATGTTGAATACACCTGATGTAGGCATTACTTTAGTTCCATAGACTTCTGCTTGACAAAGAAATGTTATACCTAGCTTGAATCATTTTCGCAGAGACAATCACCAATATTTACTGATATATTATTGATGTAATCTGAAAATGTATGAATAAAAAAAATGAAATGAGCAACAAGGTAAAAACTTGATAACATTACTTCTGCCCAACCTAGTTGTACAGGATGCATCTTGGGAGTGTGGATCATTCGTTTTAAATAGACTAGGTTGTCCCCATAGGGTCGACATGTGATTCATCGTGGCCTGTGGCCACTATTCACGCCATTGCAAGGAGCTATGGTTGATGGGGCAAAAAATCGACAGGGTCAATTGATCAACATGTAAAATGTAGACACCTGAAAAGGTTGACATGTACAAAAGGCTGACACAGTGAAATGGTCGACACAAAAATGGCCGGCGAATATTTTTTATTTTTGGATGTCATTTTGAATATTAAACCATGTAAAAACCAAATTAGTTTAAATGTGTACCCTCGTCATCTCGCATTGCTTACCACGCTTTGTGCAAGGTTCATTTGCCCAAATTTAGGCCATGTTGATGGCAAAATATGAAAACAATAAAAAAAAACTTGGCGAACATATGTGTGTTAACCATTGCCATGTCGACCATTTGAACCTGTTCACCTTTTGAACCCATCGACCATAAGCACTGTTGACATTTTACACGTCTACCATTTGACTGTTTCAATGCTGCTACATTGGTTTGCCTAACCATTAGAGATTGCATGGGCTGGAGCCCTAGATATATATATATATATATATATATATATTAGGGATGTGCACTTGAAATTTTTCGGGTTTTGGGTTTTGGTTTTGGGTTCGGTTCCGCGGCCGTGTTTTGGGTTCGAACGCGTTTTGGCAAAACCTCACCGAATTTTTTTTGTCGGATTCGGGTGTGTTTTGGATTCGGGTGTTTTTTTCAAAAAACCCTAAAAAACAGCTTAAATCATAGAATTTGGGGGTCATTTTGATCCCATAGTATTATTAACCTCAATAACCATAATTTCCACTCATTTTCAGTCTATTCTGAACACCTCACACCTCACAATATTATTTTTAGTCCTAAAATTTGCACCGAGGTCGCTGTATGGCTAAGCTAAGCGACCCAAGTGGCCGACACAAACACCTGGCCCATCTAGGAGTGGCACTGCAGTGTCAGGCAGGATGTCCCTTCCAAAAAATACTCCCCAAACAGCACATGACGCAAAGAAAAAAAGAGGCGCAATGAGGTAGCTGTGTGAGTAAGCTAAGCGACCCTAGTGGCCGACACAAACACCTGGCCCATCTAGGAGTGGCACTGCAGTGTCAGGCAGGATGGCCCTTCCAAAAAATACTCCCCAAACAGCACATGACGCAAAGAAGAAAAAAAGAAAAAAGAGGTGCAAGATGGAATTGTCCTTGGGCCCTCCCACCCACCCTTATGTTGTATAAACAGGACATGCACACTTTAACCAACCCATCATTTCATCGACAGGGTCTGCCACACGACTGTGACTGAAATGACTGGTTGGTTTGGGCCCCCACCAAAAAAGAAGCAATCTCTCCTTGCACAAACTGGCTCTACAGAGGCAAGATGTCCACCTCATCATCATCGTCCGATTCATCACCCCTTTCACTGTGTACATCCCCCTCCTCACAGATTATTAATTCGTCCCCACTGGAATCCACCATCTCAGATCCCCGTGTACTTTCTGGAGGCAATTGCTGCTGGTGAATGTCTCCATGGAGTAATTGATTATAATTCATTTTAATGAACATCATCTTCTCCACATTTTCTGGAAGTAACCTCGGACGCCGATTGCTGACAAGGTGAGCGGCGGCACTAAACACTCTTTCGGAGTACACACTGGAGGGAGGGCAACTTAGGTAGAATAAAGCCAGTTTGTGCAAGGGCCTCCAAATTGCCTCTTTTCCCTGCCAGTATACGTACGGACTGTCTGACGTGCCTACTTGGATGCGGTCACTCATATAATTCTCCACCATTCTTTCAATGGTGAGAGAATCATATGCAGTGACAGTAGACGACATGTCAGTAATCGTTGGCAGGTCCTTCAGTCCGGACCTGATGTCAGCATCAGCAGTCGCTCCAGACTGCCCTGCATCACCGCCAGCGGGTGGGCTCGGAATTCGTAGCCTTTTCCTCGCACCCCCAGTTGTGGGAGAATGTGAAGGAGGAGATGTTGACAGGTCGCGTTCCGCTTGACTTGACAATTTTCTCACCAGCAGTTCTTTGAACCCCTGCAGACTTGTGTCTGCTGGAAAGAGAGATCCAACGTAGGTTTTAAATCTAGGATCGAGCACGGTGGCCAAAATGTAGTGCTCTGATTTCAACAGATTGACCACACGTGAATCCTGGTTAAGCGAATGAAGGGCTCCATCCACAAGTCCCACATGCCTAGCGGAATCGCTCTGTTTTAGCTCCTCCTTCAATGCCTCCAGCTTCTTCTGCAAAAGCCTGATGAGGGGAATGACCTGACTCAGGCTGGCAGTGTCTGAACTGACTTCACGTGTGGCAAGTTCAAAGGGCAGCAGAACCTTGCACAACGTTAAAATCATTCTCCACTGCGCTTGAGTCAGGTGCATTCCCCCTCCTTTGCCTATATCATGGGCAGATGTATAGGCTTGAATGGCCTTTTGCTGCTCCTCCATCCTCTGAAGCATATAGAGGGTTGAATTCCACCTCGTTCCCACCTCTTGCTTCAGATGATGGCAGGGCAGGTTCAGGTTTTTTTGGTGGTGCTCCAGTCTTCTGTATGCGGTGCCTGCACGCCGAAAGTGGCCCGCAATTCTTCTGGCCACCGACAGCATCTCTTGCACGCCCCTTTCGTTTTTTAAATAATTCTGCACCACCAAATTCAAGGTATGTGCAAAACATGGGACGTGCTGGAATTTGCCCAGATTTAATGCGCGCACAATATTGCTGGCGTTGTCCGATGCCACAAATCCCCAGGAGAGTCCAATTGGGGTAAGCCATTCTGCAATGATCTTCCTCAGTTGCCGTAAGAGGTTTTCAGCTGTGTGCATATTCTGGAAAGCGGTGATACAAAGCGTAGCCTGCCTAGGAACGAGTTGGCGTTTGCGAGATCCTGCTACTGGTGCCGCCGCTGCTGTTCTTGCAGCGGGAGGCAATCCATCTACCCAGTGGGCTGTCACAGTCATGTAGTCCTGAGTCTGCCCTGCTCCACTTGTCCACATGTCCGTGGTTAAGTGGACATTGGGTACAACTGCATTTTTTAGGACACTGGTGAGTCTTTTTCTGACGTCCGTGTACATTCTCGGTATCGCCTGCCTAGAGAAGTGGAACCTAGATGGTATTTGGTAACGGGGGCACACTGCCTCAATAAATTGTCTAGTTCCCTGTGAACTAACGGCGGATACCGGACGCACGTCTAACACCAACATAGTTGTCAAGGCCTCAGTTATCCGCTTTGCAGCAGGATGACTGCTGTGATATTTCATCTTCCTCGCAAAGGACTGTTAGACAGTCAATTGCTTACTGGAAGTAGTACAAGTGGTCTTCCGACTTCCCCTCTGGGATGACGATCGACTCCCAGCAGCAACAACAGCAGCACCAGCAGCAGTAGGCGTTACACTCAAGGATGCATCGGAGGAATCCCAGGCAGGAGAGGACTCGTCAGACTTGCCAGTGACATGGCCTGCATGACTATTGGCTTTCCTGGGTAAGGAGGAAATTGACACTGAGGGAGTTGGTGGTGTGGTTTGCGCGAGCTTGGTTACAAGAGGAAGGGATTTACTGGTCAGTGGACTGCTTCCGCTGTCGCCCAAAGTTTTTGAACTTGTCACTGACTTATTATGAATGTGCTGCAGGTGACGTATAAGGGAGGATGTTCCGAGGTGGTTAACGTCCTTACCCCTACTTATTACAGCTTGACAAAGGCAACACACGGCTTGACACCTGTTGTCCGCATTTCCGTTGAAATACTTCCACACTGAAGAGCTGATTTTTTTGGTATTTTCACCAGGTATGTCAATGGCCATATTCCTCCCACGGACAACAGGTGTCTCCCCGGGTGCCTGACTTAAACAAACCACCTCACCATCAGAATCCTCCTTGTCAATTTCCTCCCCAGCCCAAGCAACACCCATATCCTCATCCTGGTGTACTTCAACACTGACATCTTCAATTTCACTATCAGGAACTGGACTGCGGGTGCTCCTTTCAACACTTGCAGGGGGCGTGCAAATGGTGGAAGGCGCAAGCTCTTCCTGTCCAGTGTTGGGAAGGTCAGGCATCGCAACCGACACAATTGGACTCTCCTTTGGGATTTGGGATTTCGAAGAACGCACAGTTCTTTGCTGTGCTTTTGCCGCAAGTCTTTTCTTTTTTCTAGCGAGAGGATGAGTGCTTCCATCCTCATGTGAAGCTGAACCACTAGCCATGAACATAGGCCAGGGCCTCAGCCGTTCCTTGCCACTCCGTGTCATAAATGGCATATTGGCAAGTTTACGCTTCTCCTCAGACGCTTTTAATTTTGATTTTTGGGTCATTTTTTTACTGATCTTTTGTGTTTTGGATTTTACATGCTCTGTACTATGACATTGGGCATCGGCCTTGGCAGACGACGTTGATGGCATTTCATCGTCTCGGCCATGACTAGTTCAGCTTCAGCACGAGGTGGAAGTGGATCTTGATCTTTCCCTATTTTTTTAACCTCCACATTTTTGTTCTCCATATTTTGCGCACAACTAAAAGCCACCACAGGTATACAATGTAGATGGATGGATAGTATAGTATTACTTATACTTATGGACGACGAGTGACGACACAGAGGTAGGTACAGCCGTGGCCTACCGTACTGCTGCTTAGTGCTTATATATAAATATAATATACTGTATAACGGACCTGGTGGACAGTGTCAGCAGCAGACTGCTAAACCAGTATGAAGAAAGAAAAAAAAACACCACAGGTATACAATGTAGATGGATGGATAGTATTACTTATACTTATGGACGACGAGTGACGAGTTGACACAGAGGTAGGTACAGCCGTGACCTACCGTACTGCTGCTTAAGTGCTTATATATAAATATAATATACTGTATAACGGACCTGGTGGACAGTGTCAGCAGCAGACTGCTAAACTAGTATGAAGAAAGAAAAAAAAACACCACAGGTATACAATGTAGATGGATGGATAGTCTTACTTATACTTATGGACGACGAGTGACGAGTCGACACAGAGGTAGGTACAGCCATGGCCTACCGTACTGCTGCTTAGTGCTTATATATAAATATAATATACTGTATAACGGACCTGGTGGACAGTGTCAGCAGACTGGTAAACTAGTATGAAGAAAGAAAAAAAAAACACCACAGGTATACAATGTAGATGGATGGATAGTATTACTTATACTTATGGACGACGAGTGACGAGTCGACACAGAGGTAGGTACAGCCATGGCCTACCGTACTGCTGCTTAAGTGCTTATATATAAATATAATATACTGTATAACGGACCTGGTGGACAGTGTCAGCAGCAGACTGCTAAACTAGTATGAAGAAAGAAAAAAAAAAACACCACAGGTATACAATGTAGATGGATGGATAGTATTACTTATACTTATGGACGACGAGTGACGAGTCGACACAGAGGTAGGTACAGCCATGGCCTACCGTACTGCTGCTTAGTGCTTATATATAAATATAATATACTGTATAACGGACCTGGTGGACAGTGTCAGCAGCAGACTGCTAAACTAGTATGAAGAAAGAAAAAAAAAACACCACAGGTATACAATGTAGATGGATGGATAGTATTACTTATACTTATGGACGACGAGTGACGAGTCGACACAGAGGTAGGTACAGCCGTGGCCTACCGTACTGCTGCTTAAGTGCTTATATATAAATATAATATACTGTATAACGGACCTGGTGGACAGTGTCAGCAGCAGACTGCTAAACTAGTATGAAGAAAGAAAAAAAAAACACCACAGGTATACAATGTAGATGGATGGATAGTACTGTATTACTTATACTTATGGACGACGAGTGACGAGTCGACACAGAGGTAGGTACAGCCGTGGCCTACCGTACTGCTGCTTAGTGCTTATATATAAATATAATATATTGTATAACGGACCTGGTGGACAGTGTCAGCAGACTGGTAAACTAGTATGAAGAAAGAAAAAAAAAACACCACAGTGTTTTTCAGGCAGACAAACGTATACTGGACTGGTGGTCACTGTCAGCAAAACTGTGCAGTGTGCACTGACTGTACTCCTGCTATAACTGCTCCCCAGTCCCCACAATTAGGCAGTGTGAGAAGTGCACTCAGCACAGATATATCATGCAGCAGTGCAGCACACTGAGTGAGCACAGATATGGATTGGTGGAGCGTTTTTTTTCAGGCAGAGAAACAACGGATTAAACTCAAAACCCTGCACTGTACTCCCTAACAGCTGCTCCCCGTCCCCAATCCTCCCCACAATTTATAACTAACTAAGTTCTACTATAACGGAGAGGACGCCAGCCACGTCCTCTCCCTATCAATCTCAATGCACGTGTGAAAATGGCGGCGACGCGCGGCTCCTTATATAGAATCCGAGTCTCGCGAGAATCCGACAGCGGGATGATGACGTTCGGGCGCGCTCGGGTTAACCGAGCAAGGCGGGAGGATCCGAGTCTGCTCGGACCCGTGCAAAAAAGGGTGAAGTTCGGGCGGGTTCGGATTCCGAGGAACCGAACCCGCTCTTCACTAATATATATATATATATATATATATATATATATATATTTATATATATATATTTATATTATATATAGAGAGAGAGAGAGAGAAACAGAAAGTTCAGCACTCACCAAAATAAGCTCACTTATCCTCACAACATCAATGAATAAATTAATAAATGATGGGGGTTTAGTTAGTGAATTGGCCAATGCACGGAAGCCTGCATACAGCTCGCCAAGGTACCCCACCTTCATGCAGGTCCTACACTATCACAAAATCATAAAAATTAAAACCTGGCAACTTTATCACATAATATAACTGCAAATATGCCCACTTGGTACACCTTAAACCAAGTGGGCATATTTGCAGTTATATTATGTGATACAGGTGCCAGGTTTTAATTTTTATGATTTTGTGATAGTGTAGGACCTGCATGAAGGTGGGGTACCTTGGCGAGCGGTTTTACAGGCTTCCGTGCATTGGCCAATTCACTAACTAAACCCCCATCATTTATTCATTGATGTTGTGAGGATAAGTGAGCTTGCTATGGTGAGTGCTGAACTTTCTGTTTCTATATTTTTGAGTAGGTGGCCATGGGCTACATGCACCCCACCTTATTGGTGGCGAGTGCGGATACTGCACCCCGCTTCTGGGGTGGCGAGTGCTGTGGTTTTCTATTTGTTGGTGTATATATATATATATATATATATATATATCCATACACACTAGGTGATTCATCACGCCCTACAGGCACTCTTCACACTGTCATAAGGAGCTACGCCCCCTTAGCCCCTGCACACCCATTGTGTGTGACATCTTTGTATTTTATGCAACAGGCTACGCCCCCTGAACCCCTGCACTCCCTTATGCCGTGCTATATTTGTATTATATGGAGTATTTCCTGCAATCATAATTGTGATAGTGGTTAAATATTGCATGGCCAAAGGGCGTGCGATGGTCAAGGGGGCGTAGCTCCTTGCAACGGCGTGAATAGTGGCCACAGGCCATAATGAATCACATAGTGTAGTACAGTCCCTGGTTTGTGATGCAGAAGGGCAGTCCTGCTACAGGCCCGGCCAGCGTTATAAAATGTGTTAGTAGTGTATGCGTGAGAAAGTCCCAGATTAGTAGCAGCAATGCACTGTAGAGAATACACCCTAGTCCTGTGCAGTATAATGTATCATATGTATAGGTGCACAATATAGAACCTGATCCATAGAGAACTGACTGGCCGTTGGCAGTGGGACCCATTCGGGGGTTGCCCTGTACCCTGTGGGCATGCATGCAGGAAGGTAGTGTTTGGTAGTGTTTACTGTCAGTTGGCGCAATACTATGTGTGACACCCTGTCAACAACTGCGCCCCATTGGCTGTACCACAGCATTACAAAGACTATGCAATAACATGTTTGCTATCTAATAGTACCTGAAGCGATGATATTGTCCCCACTACACCATAGCCCCAGCAACACCAGGCAGCCACCATGCTGTATGTACAGCAGTAGTCAGCGGAGCACACTGGAAACACAGTCCCCCTGACGTCACCACTGCCCCCAGTGTGTACAGCAGCAGCCGCCAGAGCACAGCAGAAGGCCCGACTCCGTGACGTCACCGGCCGCCACTGTCAAGTCATTGGCTGCGGCCGGCGTCCATTTCTCGCATCGCTGCTTCCGCGCTGTGTGTTCCAACAGAATCTGGGCCAAGTATCGGTTGCACGGTACAACACCACTGCCGCCCTCTGCATGCCACACCCATCATTGTCCCTGGGAATGGGATGGGGAGCCGCGCTGTAATCCTCAGGTAAGGAGCTGTCAGCAGCGCGGCATATGGCTACTGCCTGTGTATGTGGCCCAGTGGCTGTGTAATCTGTGGAAGGGGGGGGAGGGGGAGCCGCGTTGTAACCCCCCGCTTATGGAGCTGTCACCACCGCGGCATATGGCTGCAACCTGTGTATCTGGCCCACGGCTAGTAATGACGTGGACCTGTGGGACGGGGGGGTGGGGGATGTTTCTAGCTCAATCTGTTAATTCAGAAGGGCGGACCCTGACCCCCGCCCTCCACTCACTATACCGTGAACCGCTGCACAGGCAGCCGCAGAGCAGGAGGAGAAGCAGAGGGGCGCACACTGACTCAAAGACTAGTTAGGGAACAGGAAAGGCCAGAGACTCTGCCACCCTCTTCATATGTCTCACTGTCTGCTTGTAGCTGTACAGCAGGGTTACTTCTGTCCTGCTACACCACTCTCTGCTTCAGCTGCTGCAGCACCTCTTTCTGCCCCAGCTGCTGCAGCACCTTTATCTGCTCCAGCTGCTGCAGTACCTCTCTCTGCCACAGCTGCTGCAGCACCCCTCTATACATTGATGCTGCACCACCTCTCTCTGCCTCAGCTGCTGCTGCAGCACCTCTCTCTGCCCCGGCTGCTACAGCACCTCTCTATACATTGATGCTGCAGCAACTCTCTGTCCCAGCTACTGCTGTATGTAAGGCTCTACATGTATAAGTGACTCTACTGTTGTGCAAAGTATGGTGGCCAATCCTGGGATCGGGATCAGCGGGATCCCGGGATTTAGGCAAAAAAATGGCCGGGATTCAATCCCGGGATTGGAGGCTCCACAGCTGCCCGGCGTTGAGCATCCACAGCTGCCCGGCTTCCTGCTTCCGGGTCCCCAGCGCAGCGTGAGAGGTCGCGCTGTGCTGTCAGCTGCTGGTGGGAGCCGCCAGCAGCGTTCACAGGATGTTCCCCTCCCGCCCGCCCCTCTGTATATGGTGAGTTATATGTGCGGGGCAGGCGGGGCGAGGGGGCGGCCACCTAGGTAAAAGCCAATCCGGGGTGTCCCGGGATTGACCATTTTTCAATCCCGATACCCGGGATTGAAAAAATGGCCCGGGATTGGCTTCCCTAGTGCAAAGTGTAGAAGCGGCTCTACTGTGTTGTGTAACCTGTATAAGGGGCTCTACTGTGTGGTGTAACGCGTATAAGGGACTCTACTGTGTGGCATAACATGTTTAAGGGGCTCTATTGTGTGGTGTAACATGTATAAGGGGTACTACTGTGTGGTGTAATGTGAATAACATACACTATTGTAGAGTAATGTGAATAACGGACAGTACTGTGCAGTGTAATCTGAATTTGTACTATTCTGTGCCCACGCCCCTTCCCCATGAAGCCACACCCTTATATTTTTGTTGTGCGCCTTCAGTGTGCACTGTCCCTATTTTATAAATGTGAGGCGCCCAAAGGAAACTTTCGCCCTGAGATCCATAAGGTCTAGAACCTGTCACCGATTTAGGTTTTTTAAATATTAAATATAACATGCACCAAATTCAGTGCAGGAGAGGGGCCGCCGAAACATACCATTGCTCCGGGCATCATGGCATCTAATTACACCCCTGTGTTTATATAGTGCATCCGGAAAGTATTCACAGCGCTCTACTTTTTCCACATTTTGTTATGTTACATCCTTATTACAAAATGGAATAAATTCATTTTTTCCCTCAAACACAATATCCTATAGTGACAATGTGAATAAAGTTTTTTTGAGATTTTTGCAAATGTATTAGAATCAGAATCAGAATCAGCTTTATTGGCCAGGTGTACTCACGTACACTA
Source organism: Pseudophryne corroboree (assembly GCF_028390025.1). Lineage (NCBI taxonomy): Eukaryota > Metazoa > Chordata > Amphibia > Anura > Myobatrachidae > Pseudophryne > Pseudophryne corroboree. The sequence goes on from NC_086451.1 coordinate 133,761,225, forward strand.
GGAATTCTTTGTGGTACAATGCATCGCCAAGCAGCAACATGGAGGAAAAAAACGTAGCATACATTACAAACATTACACATATGAGTTCATACTGCACATATGCAACTGTACAGTAGACATATTGTACATTTAAGACTAAAAACTAAGGATGCTTTATTATTTAAAAATAATAAACTTAAAAATCACATGTACATAAGTATTCACAGCCTTTGCTCAATACTTTGTTGATGCACCTTTAGCAGCAATTACAGCCTCAAGTATTTTTGAATATGCCACAAGCTTGGCACACCTATCTTTGGGCAGTTTTGCACATTACTCTTTGCAGCACCTCTCAAGCTCTATCAGGTTAGATGGGAAGCGTCGGTGCACAGTCATTTTCAGATCTCTCCAGAGATGTTCAATTGGATTCAAGTCTGGGCTCTGGACATTCACAGAGTTGTCCTGAAGCCAATCCTTTGATATCTTGGCTGTGTGCTTAGGGTCGTTGTCCTGCTGAAAGATGAATCTTCGTCCCGATCTGAGGTCAGGAGCCCTCTGAAGCAAGTTTTCATTCAGGAGGTCACTGTACATTACTGCATTCATCTTTCCCTGTTTCCTGATTAGTTTCCCAGTTCCTGCTGCTGAAAAACATCCCCACAGCATGATGCTCCCACCACCATGCTTCACTGTAGGAATGGTATTGGCCTGGTGATGAGGGGTGCCTGGTTTCCTCCAAACATGATGCATGGCATTCACGCCCATACCATACCATATATCTTTGTCTCATCAGACCAGAGAATTTTGTTTCTCATGGTCTGAGAGTCCTTCAGGTGCATTTTGGCAAACTCCAGGTGGGCTGCCATATGCTTTTTTACTAAGGAGTGGCTTCCGTCTGGCCACTCTACCATACATGCCTGATTGGGGGATTGCTGCAGAGATGGCTGTCCTTCTGGAAGGCTTTCCTCTCTCCACAGAGGAATGCTGTAGCTCTGATAGAGTGACCATCGGGTTCTTGCTCACCTCCCTGACTAGGGCCCTTCTCCCCCGATCGCTCAGTTTAGACGGCCAGCCCGTTCTAGGAACAGTCCTGGTGGTTCCAAACTTCTTCCATTTACGGATGATGGAGGCCACTGTGCTCACTGGGACCTTCAAAGCAGCAGATATTTTTCAGTACCCTTCTCCAGATTTGTGCCTCGAGACAATCCTGTCTCAGAGGTATACAGACAATTCCTTTGACTTCGTGATTGGTTTGTGCTCAGAAATGCACTGTCAAGTGTGGGACCTTATATAAACAGGTGTGTGCCTTTCCAAATCGTGCCCAATCAACTGAATTTACCACAGGTGGACTCCAAATAAGCAGGAACATCTCAAGGATGATCAGTGGAAACAGGATGCACCTGAGCTCAATTTTGTGCTTCATGGCAAAGGCTGTGAATACTTATGTACATGTGATTTCCTAGTTTTTTTATTTTTAATAACTTTTCAAAAATGTACACTTTTTTTTCCCCACTTTGTCATTATAGGGTATTGTGTGTAGAACGTTGAGGTAAAAAAATTATTTATTGCAGTTTGAAATAAGGCTGTAACATAACAATATGTGGAAAATATATATACAGGTGGGATTTAGAATTTTGGATAAGGGATACTCAACCTGTATATATATATATATATATATATATATATATATATATATACACATATTTTTGTGTATCATTGACTTGCACTTGCATCTGTTTGCTCCTGGAGATGTGTGGGAATGGTCAGGAATGGGACTGGAAGCCCCGGGACAATAAGACCATACTAACATAACTGTGACACAATTAGACATATATGCATACTCATATATGCCTTGTAGGTGGTGGAGGCCTGATGCAAACATGCACAATAATGAGCATGACTATCATCCAGCTTCTGATTGGACTTAAATCTTTAGAATCTCACATCAAGTCATGGCTGTCTGTTCACAATTCTTCATTGGCATTTCATCTTGGACTATTGCCTTTTAATCTGTATTCAATTATTTTTCACTTACGTGGATGTCTGTTATTGCTTAGCAGAACTAATTTACAAAGACAGTAGTGTAATTTATTATTATTATTGTTATAATAATAATAATAATAATAATAATAATAATAATTTTATTTATATAGCGCTCTATCTCCAATATGACTCAAGACAGACAGAATGAACATAATATAGTACAGAAACAATGAAGTACAGAAAAGCAGAAAATTTCAGCATGGAAATACTGAAGGGACATTATGGAAATGCTTGAGTAAACAGGAAAGTCTTGAGTGTGTGTTTAAAGGATTCTAGAGTTGGGGCTTCTTGAACTGTGTGGGGAAGTGAGTTCCATAGAGTTGGAACCGCATGGCTAACAGCTCGACCCCCAGATGAATTACGGGCGATTCTAGGTATTGCTAAATGTTCTTCATCTGCAGATCGCAGTAATCGAGTGGGGCAGTATGGAATCAGAAGCTGCTTCAGGTACCCTCGGCAATGGTCATGTAGAGCTTTGAAACTCAGTAAGCCAATCTTGAAGCTTATTCGCCATCTTACAGGCAACTAGTGAAGGGAGTATGGGAATGGGTGTTATGTGGCTAGACCGGGGCTGGTTGGTTAACAGCCTGGCAGCTGTGTTTTGTACCAGCTGTAAGCGGTGCAATTCTTTTGCTGGGAGACCAATGTAGAGGTCATTGCAGTAGTCTAGTCGATATGATACAAAAGCAAGGATGACGTTTGGCAGATCTTTAGAGGGAATTAAGTGTTTGATTTTGGCTATGTTTCTCAGATGAAAGAATTAGCTTTTGATTGTGGCTGATATCTGATGTTTAAGTGTCAAGCCACCATCCAGGACTGCGGCAAGATTCCGCACATGAACAGTGTTTTGTAATTCTGTTCCCCCAAGTGTAAGTCCAGTTGGCTGGGTATGCTGTAGTCTTGTCCTTTGATGTAGAGATTCTATCATAAGGACATCTGTTTTATCAAGATTCAGTCTCAGCCAACTGGCACTTATCCACTCCTGGAGATCAGCTAGACAGCCATTTAAGGTTGCCATTGGGCTATCAGTGCACCCAGTGGCAGCATTTATAGTATACTGCAAAAAGCATGTGGGATAGTATAGAACCTTGTGGGATACCACATGACAATGGAACTGATGGTGATAAGTATACTCCAGACGAAACTCTCTGTGACCTTCCGGTGAGAAATGATTTGAACCAGCTAAGGACTGTGCCTTCCAGTCCACAGAAATTGTTCAGTCACTCAATCAGAAGCCCATGATCAACGGTATCAAATGCTGCAAAAAGATCCAGAAGGATTAAGATTGATCAATCACCTCTGTCTCTTGCCATCATGTATGTTTTATATTGTAGACACTGATCACAAAATATCAATATTTGCCGTTTTTCCTTCAGGGATTAACACAAAAAGATGCTTGGTGTTACTAACTCGTGAGAAAGCCACGTAAAACTGCCAATGGGAGAAGCAGCTTGTCCTGCAATCTACACCTGCAGCCCTGAGCATTTGTCCCTGTGATTTGTTGATCGAAATAGCAAAACAGATGCTTAAAGGAAACTGCAGGCACCTGAATTGAAAAGGAAAACTGTTGAAAATAAGGGATATACATGGTATAAACACAGTTTCACTTGCATCAGATTCCATTAGAATCTCTGCCCTAATTAGGTTCCTCTGGAGAGCAGTCACTTTAAGATGGAGTGCTTTCAGGTAATCACCTTAGTTTAATTTGCTTAACCTTGGTGGAAATCTTGGACAAATTCGATCTCTTTCGAGACAGCATTATTGCACCACTATAATAAACAGAAACGGTGGATTATTGGTTATCGGTGTACTATTTATTTATGTAAACCACAAAATTAAATTCAAGGGGAAATCAATCTCACAGTCCCATCTAAGTTCACTTCAGTCAATCAAATATTATCTTGTAGATCCATATCTGTTGCTAATTACAGTAACACTGAAAGGTTGCAAGCAACATGACCAGTGACTATGATATGTAGTATCTGTCTTGGTGCACCATCAACTGGATTGACATATATATTGCAACTTCAAAAGTCAAGATAAAATGCCTGACTAGTGAATATTATATAGTTGGATTTTCCTGTGAAATAAATCTTGATATATGTGTGTTTATATATGCAGACATATATAACTGTTTGTATTTGTGGTGTGCATTGTATGTGTGTGTGTGTGTGTGTGTGTGTGTGTGTGTGTGTGTATATATATATATATAAACACAAAAATGCTCCTTTTGCGCCATATTACAGCAGCACTTAGGATGGAGCCCCTGTTAGCGAGAACCTATACAAAGTACATAATAACAAAAATATCCAAGTGCGCTAGTGTATACAATACTGAATTCACTTCAGGACTGAAGATGTAGACTAAATTTGATATTGAGTGTACCAAGAGTCTTTGATGGTTGAATACATTTAGGACACCTAAAATAGACCCTGTCACCAAGAAATATCACGAAAAATTATATTAATCAGACATTGTATTATTCATACAATGAATGTTTTAAAACATTTATAAAAATTTGTCATTTCACCAATATTACAATACACATGTCAATGCAAAATAGATGTTACTCTGGCCCACCCTCACCTTAACATAAAGCTGTGAGCTCTGGATGAGACAGTATGATACAGAGACATGACGGACCCTACGCAATTCATCACCATGATGTCTTCAGGTGTATTATGATGATTTTTAAAAATAGATGACTGATAAACTGTCAGTCTCTCCACTGAGGATTTGACTGCTGTGATGCTCCCACTAAAAAACAGGGATACACGTATTCCCTTGAATTTCCAAAATCACTAAAAATTGGCATCAAACAAATGCCCTATAACAATGAAAAAATGCTTTTCCTGGTGATCAATACTGGAACCACATAAATTTTATGCTCAGATTCCAAATGAATGTGTGTGTATAGATCACCAGGCTAGATCTATAGATATACATATATATTCATAGGGGAAACTGTCATACTTCAAAAGATTATTTCTATCTGCTGGTTTGGTGAAAAGTGATGTGACAATCCTTCACTCTTCTATAGAAATGCATACATCCAAAAAATTGATTTGTTTCAAATCTACCGCCAATGTAAATTTCACAGGACTATTTGACAGATTTTGAGACGTCACTATGGATTCCAGATGTGTCTTTTGTCCTGTCCAAAAGATAAGTACATCATCAATGTACCTTAGGTAAAGACCCATACTTCTGTTATTCCCCTATCCTGCAGAAGTAGATCCCTCTCAACTTCCCACATAAATGTGTTTGTGAAAGCTAGAGCTACCGCGGATCCCATAGCGCAACCTGTGTGCTGGATGTAGTATTTCTTTTCATAGAGGAAATAGTTATATGTAAGGGAAAATTTCAATAGTAGGAGAAAGAAATCAATATCGGGACCTGTATATAGGTGGTTGTTGGTAGTCAAGTGCTTAACTGCAGACAACCCTGCCCCGTGGGGAATACATGTATACAGACTAATAACATCAATGGATGCCAATATAGTCTGTGGAGGGAGCGTCTCTAGTGTATTTAATTTCCTCAGAAGCATTGATGTATCTTTTAAATTTGTGCTGGTGTTTTGAATGCACGGCTGCAAAAATGAATCACAATAAACTGACAAGGACTCACATAATGACCCTCTAGCCAAAATAATCGGTCTTCCCTGGGGATTTAGTGGGTCCTTGTGCAGTTTAGGGATAGCATAGAATACTGGTACAACAGGAAAATCCCTTGATAATACCTTAGACACAGAGTCTGAAATAATACCATTAACCACTGCCTCCTTCAAAATATCATCCAATTCACGTTTAAAGAAAATGGTTGTATCAGATGAAAAAAGTCCATACGTATCAGAGTCCGACAGTAGCCGTACACACTCACTCTTATATTTACTCATATCAAAAACTACAATAGCTCCACCCTTATCTGTGTTCCTAATAATAATGTCCTGTCTTTTCCCCAAGTTCTTAAGGGCCAAGAATTCCTCTCTGGACATATTAGGGTGTGGTGTGTTACATGGTTCATTGCTTAACGTTTCCATCATTCCAGTAAAACTTCTAATAGACGGGTTTTGTGAGACAGGTTCCAATGTAGACTTCACCAATTTTCTCACCTGTGACGGAGCCGTGGTTATCTCAGGAGACCCTTTTCAGCCTGTTGTTTATTAAAGAACTCCTTAAGTTTCAGTGAACGTGTTAATTTGTAGGTGTCAATTTTCCATTGCATAGGGTCAACAGAGCTAGTAGGTATATATGCTAGACCCTTACTGAGTACCCTGTTTTCCATGGGTGTCAACTCCTTAGTAGACAAATTAAAAATCAATTGCGTCCCCTCCTCGGAGGCTTTGATCCTGTTTTCGGACCTTGCTTTCCTCCACGTTTGTCCCCCTCTCCTTGTGGGCTCACTTCTCGGCCTACCGCAATAGCCCTCGTGCGTACTCCTAAAGGGACCTCCTTCTCTTGTTGTGCATATCTGGGGGCTGTCTCGTCAAGTTCACTGGCTGACGTACTGGAGTATTGTTGTCTAGGCACCCGGCGTCTGTTATAATGTTGACGCGTCAGGGTATGTTGTTAAGCCAAGAGTAGGCCCTGTGCTGGGCATAATCCTGTTCTACCTGTGTTAATTTCTGTTTCTTAAATTTAATGAGAATGATTTTATATTGCTCTAGCTCCGTGTTTAACTTAGTAAGCCATTCTGGAGGTGAGGTCACTGTAATCCCATGCTCCAACTCACATGCCTCTATCTTCTGTTTGGTGCTATTAATTTCTCGTGTGGATTCCTCTATTACAAGCAATAAGAGGTCCATGGAGCACTTATTGAGCACAGAGATCAATTTCCAGCAGAACGTGACGTCATACCTCCCAATCGTAGGCATGTTGTGTACGCGAAAACCGCGTGGAATCTGCTTCGCTCTGTAGTAGTCCGAAAGGGTCATTCTGTGATATAGGTAGTCTATTTCCCTTTTGTGAAGTTTTAGTAGATCTCTGTAGATATCATCACTTGAACAACCCGCTTCTGTTTCAAATGCAGGGTTTTAAAAAGGATACTCTCAGCCTCTGCCTCAGATAAGCTAAAAGTATCTGAATTATCACATTGTATTAATTTATTTTATTGTATATGTACTATGGAAAGCACTAACTACTTTTGCGTGTCTGAAAAGGACTTTCTATAAGAGATTGTTTAGATATACACATTATTGCACATTATGGTTAGATCATATTGTTATAGAGTAAGCTAGTAATATGAATTGATCTATTGCCATATTTAAACACGGTCTCTAGCACTCATTATTGAGTACTGATGGCGCTGGTATAAGCAATGTTTACATGTATCCATGGTTACTTTTTTTCAGCCTCAAGGCATGTGCTGGGCGGACCCAGAGCCGGCCCTAGCCAATATGATGCCCTAGGCAAGATTTTGGCTGGTGCCCCCTAGCACAACCGCTGGTTCCGCATCTGACCTTGCACCTCTTTCCCATCACCATCACCCCTCACCCATAGCAGTCCTTGTTTTGGTGTTTGTACCCCCTATATTTTAAATAGGAACAGTTCGCACATTTGGCGCACATCCCAAAAAGGGGTGTGTTTTTGCTGGCAAGGGGCATGGCCACACAATAGTAACCCCAATTCCAATTACGCCACACACTACTGCAACTTTATTCACATTTGATCATGCGATAGTGTCCATAATTCATATTACATCCCTCAGTAGTATCACTTTTCCTTATAAACATTACTTCTCACTGTAGAGCCTCTTATTCACATTACATCACACTGAATTGATCCTTATTCACATTACACCACACCCTATTGCTCTTTATTCACACTAGACGACACAGTAGTGGCCTTTCTATATGCAATGCCACATAGTAGAGTACCTTTTACACATAATGCCACACATTAGTAATGATTTATACACAATTGCACACAGTAATGCCCCTTACACATATGAGACACATTATTAATGTCCTTATAAACATAATGCGCCTTACACATTATGACAACCTTTATTAATGCCCTTTTACACATAATGTCCCTTACACATATGCCACACATTATTAATGCCCTTATACACATAATGACACACATAGTGACCCCTACACATTTGCTGCACATTATTAGTGCCCCTATACACATAATGACACACATACAGTAGTACCCTGTTACACATATGCCACACATTGTTAATGCCCTTATACACATAATGACATACATAGTGCCCCTTTACACATATGTTGCACATTATTAATGCATTTTTACATGACACACATAATGCTCCTTAACACATATTCCAAACACTACTGCACAACCAACCCACTCACATGCACAGAACTCTCACACTGCCACTAACACTGTGACCTCTACCAATGCTTGGATACAGATGTGGCCTCATAAATCTTGTCTCAATGCTAACGTCAGGCACCTTTTTTTATGAAAATTTATTTTATTTGCCTTGCTATGTGGCTAGGATGCACAAGCAGCTTCTGCTGATTAAAATGATATGCAGCATGCCTATATACTGTGTGAGACTGGGGCTGTATCTGCATATGAAATGCTACACACAGAATATAGGCATGTCGCATATCATTTTAATCAGCAGAAGCTGCTGATGCCCCTATGCATATCAAATGCCCTAGGCAATTGCCTAGTTTGCCTATGCCTATGGCCAGCTCTGGGCGGACCGACGATATGTCACTTCCGGTGAGTCCAGGGAGACATGACCGGAAACCGGGCGGTGCTGTTGGAGGTGGCGGGGGAGACTGCGCTCTGACAGGTATTTAAACACTTTATATTTTGTATGACACTTATCCTGATGACGGGGCTGTGACCCCGAAACGTTGATGCACTGAGAATAAACCCTGCACTGTAACAGGTTACAAGTCTCTGGTTGCCGCCTTATCGTTTTGATATATATATATATATATATGTATATATATGTATATATATATATATATATATATATATATATATATATATATACTGTATAAGCAGTGTGTGGAGGGCGGCACTCATCTGACTTCCAGCAGCAGAATAAAGGACTACTGAGTCTGATCAAGTCATTAGTTCAACGTTTCGGTGTCTCCACCTTTATCAAGAACTAATGACTTGAACAGACTCAGTACTCCTTTATTCTGCTGCTAGGAGTCCGATGAGTGCCGCCCTTCACACACTGCTCATATGGGGAACCTTCTGACCCGGGATGGCACCAGGACAAGTAATATCTTGACAGCATTTGAGTGTCGGCATTTTTGTATGGAGATAGATATCTATACATAGGAAGAAAAAAAAAAAAAATATATATATATATAATCGCACCCAAAGGGGTTCAGCTATGCCACCAACATACTGTGGTCACACCCCGGTAAGTTCTTGCACCGGGGCACAGGATTTCTCTTGGCAGACCTGCATCTGATGTACATTATGATTAGAGATGTGCAGCGGGTATTTTTCGTGTTTTGTGTTTTGGTTTTGAATTCGGGTCCACGGTCGTGTTTTGGATTCGAACGCGTTTTGCCAAAACCACCCTTTCGGATTTTGGATTCGAATGTGCTTTGGATTCGGGTGATTTTTAAAAAAAACACAAAAACAGCTAAAATCATAGAATTTGGGGGTAATTTTGATCCTACAGTATTATTAACTTCAATAACAATAATTTCCACTCATTTCCAGTCTATTCTAAACACCTCACACCTCACAATATTATTTTTAGTCCTAAAATTTGCACCGAGGTCACTGGATGACTAAGCTAAGCGACCCAAGTGGCCGGCACAAACACCTGGCCCATCTAGGAGTGGCACTGCAGTGTCAGACAGGATGGCACTTAAAAAAATAGTCCCCAATCAGCACATGATGTAAAGAAAAAAAGAGGTGCACCAAGGTCGCTGGATGGCGGTCGCTTGATGGCTAAGCTAAGCGACACAAACATCTGGTCCATCTAAAATTAGACTCCAGTATCATGTGAATTATAAGGCAATATCACTGGAGTTATTCGTTATAATCAATGGAATTATTGGTCCAAATCACTGGAAGAAAATGACAAAATCACTAGAATTAAGAGCCAGTATCACAGGAATTATTTGTTCTAATCAATGGTATTATTGGTCCAAATTACTGGAAGAAAATTACAAAATCACTGGAATTAAATGGCAGTAATGTCGGGAATTATATCAAATGGCAGTACCACTGGACATATACGGAAGTGTCAGACAGGATGGCACTTTTAAAAAAAATAGTCCCCAAACAGCACATGATGCAAAGAAAAGAGAAAAAGAGGTGCACTGTGGTTACTGGATGGCTAAGCTAAGCGACACAAACACCTCAATATCACAGGAATTATTTGTTCTAATCAATGGTATTATTAGTTCAAATCACTGGAAGAAAATGACAAAATCACTGGAATTAAATGGCAGTAATGTCGGGAATTATATCAAATGGCAGTACCACTGGACATATACGGAAGTGTCAGACAGGATGGCACTTTTTAAAAAAATAGTCCCCAAACAGCACATGATGCAAAGAAAAGAGAAAAAGAGGTGCACTGTGGTCACTGAATGGCTAAGATAAGCGACACAAACACCTTAATATCACAGGAATTATTCGTTCTAATCAATGGTATTATTTATTGGTCCAAATCACTGGAAGAAAATGACAAAATCACTAGAATTACAAGCCAGTATCATGGGAATTATATCAAATGGCAGTACCACTGGACATATACGGAAGTGTCAGACAGGATGGCACTTTTAAAAAAAATAGTCCCCAAACAGCACATCATGCCAAGAAGTAGCTGTCCCATATGTACCAAGAAGTAAGAGGGCAATGAGGTAGCTCTATGACTAAGCTAAGCGACACAAGTGTGCGACACAAACACCTGGCCCATCTAGGAGTGGCACTGCAGTGTCAGACAGGATGGCACTTTTAAAAAACTATTTTTTATATGACAGGGACAAACCCACTGTCCTAACAATTGGCAGGGCTGATTAAACAAACAGCCAGGGGGAAACTCCTGAATACAGTTTCTAACCCTGGGTAATAGTGATTATTATTATTATATCCGGGTAATAAAAATTAAGGCTCCCCTGTAGTGATGTAGATGAGATCCCCCCCCCAGTGGACCCCCACATGGAAGTCCTTCCGCGTCATGCTGAGGACGCTAAAGGAGTAGAATCCAACCTCTGAACCCGTGCACCTGTAGTGGGTGCAGACTTTCTGCTCTTTCTATGGCCTAGTCCCTTCCGAATTTTCTCGATCTGGCAGCCCAAGGAGACTGCATCATAGAAGCAGAGTTACGTCTTCTCACAGGTGGTGCTGCGGAAGGAAGCAAAGCTGACTTACCCGAAGTAGCCTTTGTATTCAGAGTGTCCCCAAGCGGTGTCTTACCTGCGAAGGGAAGGTACCTTTTGGATTCTACATCTGCGTTCCATTGGCGGATCCGGAGACCTCTGCGAGCCGCTACTGCCATGGAGGATGCTCTAGAATTCATCAGCCCAATGTCTCTCATGGCTTTCACCATGAATTTAGCCGAATCCTTTATGTGACCTAGAATCAAGACAACATCGTCCCTATGGAATGTATCAAGGTCTTCTAGTAAATTGTCTGACCATTTTAACATAGCGCTAGCTACCCAAGTGCATGCAAGGGATTTCAGAGTTGTCTCTATCTTGCGGTCAGTCAGCTCCTTTAACGAGTCCGAGCCTGGTACAGGTAATGTAATTAGCCCTGATGGCCTGGACACCGAAATGTCCATTATAAGAGGAATCTCCCATCTCCTTCTATCCTCCTCAGGAAAAAGGGATATGTATTAAGTACTTTATTGGGGATGTGAAAAACCTCTTCTAGGTTTAACCAGGATCTTTCAAATAAGGTATTCAACTCTTCCAAAACCGGGAATGTCACTAATGATTTTGCAGTTAGCATACAAGAATTTTCCTCTATTTGTATAGGTATTTCTAACACATCCCTAATGGCATTGATAACTTGCTGAATTTTATATTCCAATCTATCATAGTGCCCCCCTCTAACTTCTGTGTCGATCCCTGTGTCGGCATCGATGTCCATGTTGGCCTGCAAGACCTGTGTATCAGGAGCTGAGGGGGTCCTAGATGAAATGGACTGATCCATATCTAGAGCATTCTTCATAGCTTTTTTCCAGCAACTTAATAGAGTATGCCCTAATGAACTCTGAGGAATCTTATTTCCTAGGCTATCCAGCCATTCTGTCTCCATCCTAATGGGATGAAACTACTCAATGCAATCCTGAGTACCTGGTACAGACTCCTCTGAGGAAGACACCTCTACAATCTCAAAAACATTTTGTTCTGACATGACACTGACCAGCAGGGCCGGACTGGGACCAAAAATAGGCCCTTGCATTTTTGAAGCACACAGGTCCACCTCAGTGTCAGCATCTGACTCCTCCCCTTACTATTCCCGACCCCTCCTACGTCTTAGTCTATGCTCTTACAAATATAATTAATATTATTATAACAACATACAAGTGTACATTTGCTAGGAGCTTAGGAGACAAAATTCCAGAGCTAATTGCAATAATGACAAGGGATAACCTGGATTTTGTGGCAATTACAGAGTCATGGTGCAATGAGAATCATGACTGGGACATAGTTATACCAGGATACAATTTATTTAGGAAGGATAGAATAGGAAGAATGGGAGGAGGGGTAGCAACGTATGTGAAAAAAAGCATAAATGCTACTTTTTTTTTTTTTCAAATGTGTTTATTAAGTTTTCACAAGGTTTTTCATATAACAAAGTTTCGCAGTGTTGTACATGATAGACTTATAAAAGATAGAGTCATGAACATAAGTTCGTCATCTCTTAAAAGCAAGACACAGTCAAACTGGATAATATTTCGTCAGGGAGCTGATGGAGGAATCATCTAGAGGTAGATTTAGTCCCTTAAGAAATAAGACATTTTAGATGAATCGCTATAATTGGTGAGTTTGAAGCTTGACATCTAAGCCTGGGTGATGTTCTACAACACAGTTAGGTAGTCTCATAATATATTCATAAACCTCAGAAACATACAGGGTGTAAATATAAACAATTTTAACAAAGGGGGTGTAAGGGGGAAGGGGAGAGAGAAAAAAGGGGGGGGGATGGGATTAACTAGGGGTGCTGCCTATATTCCTGAGAAGTATAGCGTATAAGAACCATTCCTATAGGTGAGTATAGCCTATCCCATAAGAGTCAGCATACCTCTCTTCTTGATTGATTATTAAATTGAGCCTGGCTAGGGGTGTCAGTAAATCCCAGCTCACCATGGAGAAAAGCGGAAAACAGTAGCTGGAATGAGGTGTTTCCCTATCATTACCTCACCATATCTTGGGGTTTTCCCTTTGGGTAGATTCTATATATAAGCCCCATTTCTTGTGAAATCCTACTGACCCATTACAATAATCAGACAGTACGTCATACCTGTCGAATGCCATATATTTCTCAAGTAAGTTAATCACTTCCCTCAATGAAGGAGACCTATGTTTAATCCAAGAGTTTAGGATGATTTTTTTAGCTACAGTGACTATCATAGTCAAAATAGGAATGAGTTGTCGTCTCCGAGTACCGAGATCCCAAACGTCAAAGTTGGCAAATAAAAGTGGGAGGGGATGTAATGTCAATTGCATGGTGAAAATGGCATTGAGATGGTGTAGTACCTTATACCAGAATTTCTTCACATGTCCACATGTCCAGAAGTTGTGTATGAACGTCGCTGATGAAATCCTGCACTTTGGGCAGTTACCACTTTCTTCCGGCACATAATGGCTGCGTTGCCCCTGAGAAATGTATGCCCTGTGTGTGGTTTTCACATGAACCTCCTGGAGTACCGAGGATCATACTGTCTTTAGCACTGAGTGATAATGTTTAAGTATAGTGTCATCTTGTATGTCTGTGGGAAAATCTGTTGTCCAGGGCCTCTCAATTTGTTTCCATGTGGGATCCTTATTAAGTTTTAATAAAGTTTCATAAGTGATCCTTGGTTTATATTTATTTAATGTACATTTAAGGAAAATGTGCTCCAATGGGTCTAAAGGTGAATGTTGTTTAGGTAGGGTAGGGAGGGTGAGAGCATAGTGTGTTAGTTGGGCATAAGCATAGTAATCCGCAGGTGTGATACCGTAAGTAGCCTGTAGTCGCACGAATGGGATAATGTGACCCCCTGGGTCGAACACCTGGGATATAGCTTTCAGGCCTTTTTGTCGAAAACGTTGAAAGGCAGCGTTTTCGATGCCCGGGCTAAATATAGGGTTGCCCCCCATTGGTAGCCACTGGGAATAACTGGGGTCCCTACCAAGCGAGGTGTGTATAGTATGCCAGGCTGAGTGAGTATCTCTGAGAAAAACATGGTTGTAAATCCGTTTGTCTATGGCCGATTTGGGAACATGTAATAAGGCCCCTGGGGATAATGGAGTAAACAAGGCGCATTCCACTTCATAATTTGTGTATTGACTGCGTTCTAGTAGCCAATCCATGGCATATCGGAAGTGTATGGCTTGAGTGTACAATGATAGGTCAGGGAAACCCAACCCGCCATCCTTTTTGGAGAGACACATTTTTTTGAGAGCTATCTTCGTTTTTTTAGATTGCCAGATAAACTTCGTACAGGCACTATTGAGGGACTTAATGTCTGCCTTAGTTATTTTGATAGGTAAAAGCTGCATAATATAGGTTAGTTTTGGGAGAAGGATGGATTTTATAACTTCCACTCTACCTAATAGGGATAGAGGTAAATCATGCCACTGTTTGAGATACTTTTCTAGTGACGACAGGATCGGGTGGAAATTCAGCTTATAAAGGTTCGCAAGGGTATGTGGGATCTGGATGCCTAAATATTTAATATGGGAGACGGCTAGTTTGATCGATGATATATCGTCCGTTTGAGGTAAACTAGTGGCGGGCCCCTTAAAACTAATAATTCAGATTTGTTAATATTTATTTTGTAACCCGAAAAGGAGCTAAATTTGGATATGATCGAGATGGCTGTAGGGATTGAATGCTCTGGGTGTGATAGAAAGAGCAGCATATCGTCCGCAAAAAGCGATAGTCTAAGATCAGCCGAGCCTATCGATATGCCTTGGTAGAGGGGGGATTGTCTCAAGGCGACTGCTAGGGGTTCTAATGCAATCGCAAATAGTAAGGGGGATAGGGGACATCCCTGTCTAGTGCCCCTCAAAATGGGGAAAGGGCCGGATAGAGTGCCATTACATAGTATGTTTGATGCTGAGTCTGTATATAAGGTTTGGAGGAAGTGTGTAAATTGTATTGGGAAGCCAAATTTGGAGAGGGAACAGAATAGGTGATCCCAGTGTACCATGTCAAAAGCTTTCTCTGCATCAAGAGACAGTATTGCCCTCCCTGAGTTTGACATGGCACCCTGGGAATCACTCACCGCAGCCAAAACCTTCCTGATATTGGTAACTGGATTCCTACCTTGGATAAAGCCCGTCTGGTCGGTGTGTATTAGGGTCGGTAAAAGGGGTTTCAATCTATCTGCTAAGATCTTGGTCATGATTTTATAATCTAAATTGAGGAGTGAGATAGGACGGTAGGAACCTGGATCAGAGAGGTCCCTTCCTGGTTTCGGCAGTAGTCTTAAGAGTGCTCTGTTAAAATAGATGGGAAGTGCGTTAGTGAAGAGAATTGTGTTATAAACTTTAGTCAAAATTGGTACAATGTGATCTGCCAGTAATTTGTAGTAATCCGCCGTGAGGCCATCTGGGCCTGGCGCTTTTCCCCTTTTAAGATGTGCTATACCGTCCCTTACTTCTTGCTGTGATATCTCAGAAATCAGGGTTAGGCTTTTATCTGTAGTCAACTGTGGCAGTGCTAGGTTTTCCCAAAACTCAGTTTCCTGGACTGTGTCAGAGTACGGGGCCGAGTATAGTTTTTGATAATAGTCAAGTAATACTTGCGCTATCTGTGCATTATCCGTGGTAAGACCACCATTAGTTGTTTTTAGCGGATGGATTATGGAGGGGGGGCGGGTACCCTGGAGCATGTTTGATAGGAGCTTGCCCGACTTATTTCCAAATTTGTGGAATTTAGCATCTCTGGAAAAGGAGTAAGACATCTCCATCTTAATGAATACCTGTTCATGAATTAATTTGGCCTTTTGATAAGCGGATCTATTTTGTGGGGTGGGTTTGGCTGCAAATGAGAGGAACGTCCTAGAGATCAGATCGTGTGCTTCTAAATATTGTTTAGTTAATTGCTTTTTAATTGTAGAAGAGTGTGAGATAATCTCACCCCTTATAGTAGCTTTGGAAGCCTGCCAGAAGATGATGGGGTGTGTTTGTTTAGTGTCTGCGTTATGTGTGTCATAAGTAGCCCATGCATCTAGAACCGCCTGCTTCAGCTTGGAGGAGGTTGCCAAAGTGGATGGGCATCTCCAGTTGATATAGCTGCCCTTATCCCGTGAGAGTTGGATTTGAATCCAGATCAATGCGTGATCTGATAAATGTATTGGCTCCATATCAGCTATGAGCGTGGTTGATAAGAGTTTGGTGGAAACTAATATATAGTCAATACGTGACATTGTATGCTTGGCAGCGGATAGGCATGTAAAATTTCTATCCGTGGGGTGTAATATACGCCACAGATCTAGTAGTAGCAGTTGTCGTGCTAATTCTGGGACCCCCAGAGTGGGCAGTTTTCTTCTGCCAGTGCGCTGTTGTTGTCTATCTAGGTGTATGTTTGAGATCAGGTTAAAGTCACCTCCTAGCAAAACAAACATATGTAGACGTGGAGTTAGGATGGTTATGATGTGTTCGAAAAACTTTCTTTCATAAATATTAGGAGCGTATACATTCATGCAATAGAATAGCTGATGTTCAATCTTTAAAGTGCAAGAGACATATCTGCCAAGGGGGTCCGAAATTACATCAGACACCTCCACAGGGAAGTGTCGTCTCGCCAGTATAGCCACCCCTCTTGCTTTGGAATTATAGGAGGCCGAGGCGAGCACCACCCATCCTAGCATATTTAGTTTCAGGGTTTCAGGTGGGGTAAGGTGGGTTTCCTGTATATATACTAGGTCAAAGCGTAATTTACGGAGATAGATTAAAATGCGCTTCCGTTTTTGGGGCGAGTTTATGCCACCTACATTCCAGCAGCCTAGTTTAAGTGTCTGTGTCATCTAGAAAAAGGAGTGACGTGACATAACCCCACAGGCAGTATTCTAAGGACATTTTCAGGCAGCATAAGAGGTGTGGGAGGGGGAGGTGGTGGGGGGGGGAGGCTAACTGGGGACGAAAGAAAAAAAAAAACCAACTAACAAACCTACATATAAGCATTCCTAATGAGGAATTCTCCTCAACAAACTGTTAGAAGATAAGATCCGTGCTCCTATACCGGAAGCACTATATCATGTGCACTCCTACGCCGGGGCGCCTCACGTGAACATCATGTGGAGCCTGCCAGCTTAATGCACTGGGCTCCTAATTAGAGCCTTAGGTCATAGAGGGGGGTGGTGGGGTAGGGGAGGGGGGGAGATAAGCGAAGTGCACATCAGGCAATATAGCTTAGCACGATAAGCATTAATAATTGCACAGATAACAAAAATCTAATGTTAGATCAGTGGAAAGAAGACAACTCATAATCATACATTTCATTCACATTCAGACATGTGTGATCTTGAGCGAGCATTCTCAGCATATTCCTGGAGATAAGCCTTTGCGTCAGCTGGGCTTAGGAAGTCCAAGAAGGATGACCCATCATAGATACGCAGGCGTGCCGGGTAAAGAAGTGCAAATTTACATCCGTCCTGCACTAGTTGTGAGCAGATAGGAGCGAAATCCTTTCTCGCCTTGGATAACTCCGCAGAGTAGTCCTGGAAAATGAGAATCTTGTTTCCATTCCATATCAGATCTCTGCATCTGCGTGATGCTGTCCAGAGCAATTCTTTATGTAGATAATTAAGGCTTTTAAAAATAACAGCGCGTGGACGCGCTCCCTCTTGTTGGCGCTGCGGCCCCAGTCTGTGTGCTCTTTCTATTATTAAATCCTGGCATCTGTCAGCTACTTTGAGCAAGGATGGCAAGGTGATTCGGATAAAATCAAAGAGCGCTTGACCTTTGACCTCCTCAGGTAGACCTACAATTCTTAGATTTTGCCTGCGTGAACGATTCTCCAAATCCTGTACCTTATTGTGCAGCTGATGTATTTCATTTGCCTGTGCAGAGACTCGTTGTTTTAAAGAGCTGACGTCTGCAAAATTCTCCCCCAATCTATGTTCGGTATCTAGAACTCTCTGTGAGAGTGATGCCAGTTGCTGATTAATTTGAGCAGTCTGTGCTTTCAGAAGGGGATCAATAGCCAGTCTAACTGCCTGCACCATTTCCCCATAAGTAACAGGACGGTCCATATGTGGGATCACCCTGTCTGTTGTATCTGATAATGTAGGGGAGCGGGGGGGAGACTCACCCTCTGAGAAGTGCTGTGCTTCGATCCCGGGAGAGCGGACACGCTGAGGCAGGATGGCAGGAGAGGAGCACGCTGTGACTGTGCTGGCGTCCGGCGCCATCTTGGAATCTGCCCGGCGCTTCTCCTTGTCCTTAGCTCCGCGGTTCTTGGAGGACGGCATGGCGGTAAGATACTTGTCCATGTACTGGACTCTTCCCCTGATAATCGGTGGTGGCTGGCAGTGTTATGGAGGCGGCTAGCGCCGTGAAATCGGTAGTGAGGGGGCCCGGACAGCGGAGCTGAAGTGATCAGCAGCCGTTCATGCCGCTGCCGGAACCGGACTCAAATGCTACTTTAATACAAAATATTGAAGACAAAACTGAGGCCCTTTGGGTCACCATAGAAACCGCAGAGAAGGACATTATTCGCATTGGGGTGATCTATAGACCGCCAGGCCAGGGGCAGGATTTGGACAGGAACCTATTGTTGGACATCACTAAAATGGCTTTAAAGGGAGAAGTCATAATCATGGGAGACTTTAATTTACCTGATGTAAACTGGGAGTGGTCTTTTGCTAGTTCAGCTACAAGTGGCAAATTTCTACATTCCTTACAGGGAGCATCTCTCAAGCAATTGGTCAGTGAGCCCACTCGCAAAGACTCAATATTAGATTTAATTCTTACAAATAGTGATAGGATATCCGACACATATGTGGGTGAGCACCTGGGATTCAGTGATCATCAAGCAGTATGGTTTAGTATAAAGACAGGATCCAACTCCTGTCACACAAAAACAAAGGTGTTGGATTTTAGAAATGCTGACTTTGCAAAAATGTGGAGATGTGTAAGTGATTCATTGGCAGACTGGAGGAACTTGGAAGGAGTGCAGGAGAGGTGGGAAAAACTGAAAAGTGCAATACTAAGTGCAACAGATCTTTGTATCAAAAGGGTTAGGAAAAGCACCAGGAAAAGGAAACCAGTGTGGTTCACAAAAGAAGTATCAACTAGTGTGAAGGCAAAAAGATGGCTTTTAGGAAATACAAACAGACTCAAAAGAATAACGACAAAGAGGTGTATCTGGACAGACGGAAGGATGCTAAGAAAGTGATAAGACATGCAAAGGCAGAAGCTGAGGAGAAAATGGCTCAGTCAGTAGATAAAGGGGGCAAAACTTTTTTTAAGTATATAAGTGAAAGGAGAAAATCAAATGGAGGAATAATAAGACTTAAGGCAGAGAGTGAGCATTTGGTGGAGGGAGATAAGGCAATAGCAGATCACCTAAATAATTATTTTTGCTCAGTATTTACTACAGAAGAAGGTATGGGGCCACAGTTAAGTTGCAAGGACATTCGTAAAAATCTGGTAGATGAAAGTACATTTACAGAGGAGAAGGTCCTAGCAGTACTTTCAAAACTAAATGTGGATAAATCAATGGGGCCAGATGGGATACACCCAAGGATACTCAAAGAGCTAAAAGATGTGCTGGTTACACCTTTAACAGAATTATTTAACCAGTCTCTAAGTACAGGTGCCATTCCAGAGGACTGGAAAAGAGCAAATGTAGTTCCACTGCACAAGAGTGGAAGCAGGGAAGAAGCAGGCAACTACAGACCAGTAAGCCTTATATCAGTAGTGGGGAAAGTAATGGAAAAACTATTAAAAGAAAGAGTTGTGGAATATCTTAAATCAAACAACTTACAGGATCCAAAACAGCATGGATTTACTGGTGGGAGATCATGCCAAACAAATCTTATTGACTTTTTTGACTCTGTGACGAAAATAATAGATCAAGGGGGAGCTGTAGATGTAGCATATCTAGACTTTAGTAAGGCATTTGACACTGTCCCACATCGCAGACTGCTAAATAAACTTGAAAGCGTGGGGTTGGATTATAAAACAGTTAAATGGATAAGAAACTGGTTGCAGGATAGGAAACAGACAGTTGTAGTTAATGGAGTGCAATCTATGGAGGGAAATGTTACCAGTGGAGTACCCCAGGGATCTGTACTTGGTTCAATTCTCTTTAATATCTTTGTTGGTGACATTGCAAATGGTATTGAAGGGAAGGTATGCCTTTTTGCAGATGATACAAAGATATGCAACAGAGTAGACACACCGGGAGGGGTAAAACAAATGATTGATGACCTAGGTAGGCTTGAGAAATGGTCAGGAACGTGGCAACTACAGTTTAATGCTAAAAAATGTAAAATCATGCACTTGGGTCTCAAAAACCCAAAGGCTAAATATAGTATCAAGGGTAATATAATGGAAACTACCGAGGAGGAAAGGGATTTAGGAGTCACTATTTCAAGTGACTTGAAGACAGGAAAGCAATGCAACAAAGCAATGAGAAAGGCAAGTCAGATGCTTGGTTGCATAGGGAGAGGAATCAGTAGCAGGAAAAAAGAAGTGATAATGCCACTGTATAGGTCATTGGTACGGCCCCATCTGGAATACTGTGTCCAGTTCTGGAGACCATATCTCCAGAAGGATATAAATACATTAGAGAGTGTACACAGAATGGCAACTAAAATGGTGCATGGCCTACATCACAAAACTTACCCGGAAAGGCTAAAAGATATTAACATGTATAGTTTGGAGGAGAGAAGGAAAAGGGGGGACATGATAGAACATGATAGAAACTTTCAGATACAGTATATCAAGGGTCTTAACAAAGTTCAGGAGGGAAACATTCTTCAAAGGAAGAGAAGTATTAGAACTCAAGGACATACACTGAGACTGGAGGGGGGGGGGGGGGTCAGGGGAAATTTAAGGAAAAATTACTTCACAGAAAGGGTAGTGGATAAGTGGAATAGCCTCCCATCACAGGTAGTAGAGGTTAAGACTGTAGACCAATTTAAACATGCTTGGGATAGGCATATGAATATCCTTACAAAGAATTAAGGTTCAAAAAGGGTTGAGATTGCCTAAAGGATAAAAAAAAAGGGGCAGACTAGATGGGCCAAGTGGTTCTTATCTGCCGTCAAATTCTATGTTTCTATGTTACATCATTCTGTATTAAAATACACACAACCATTGGTTGTAGTGGAAATGTTGAAGTGGGGGTATAGAAAAATAAAGGTTGTAACTAAGCGCGCGCGCTCCAGAAAAGGGGCGTGGACACGCACGCGCCCCATTCACTAGAATGAGAGCGTCTGTGTGCACTGCCACCGGGGCTCAACGGCGACCAATCAGACAGAGAGTGTCCCACAGAGGTACTGCGTGCGCGCTCCATAGGCGCGCGCGCCAAAAATATGGGTGTGGCCAATTAAAATGGGACGTAATACACAGACATATGCCCCCAATAGTGCAGTGCCAGATCCACAATTGCCCCCACAGTGCCAGGTATACAAATGCCCCCATAGTGCCAGATCCACAAATGCCCCCACAGAGCCAGATCCACAAATGCCCCACAGTGCCAGGTATACAAATTCCCCCACAGTGCCAGATCCACAAATGCCCCCACAGAGCCAGATCCACAAATGCCCCACAGTGCCAGGTATACAAATGCCCCCACAGTGCCAGGTAAACAATTACCCCCACAGTGCCAGCCAATTGCCCCCACAGTGCCAGGTATACAAATGCCCCCACAGTGCCAGGTAAACAATTGCCCCCACAGTGCCAGCCAATTGCCCCCACAGTGCCAGGTATACAAATGCCCCCACAGTGCCAGGTAACCAATTGCCCCCACAGTGCCAGCCAATTACCCCCACAGTGCCAGGTATACAAATGCCCCCACAGTGCCAGGTAAACAATTGCCCCCACAGTGCCAGCCAATTGCCCCCAAAGCAGTGCTGCAGCTGCTTACCGCTGCTGCTGCTGCTCCTCCGGCTGTGATGTGACTGAGGCTGTCAGGAGTTCAGAGCGCGCCAGTGCGGCTATGTCTGGTGGCGTGTAGCGGACTTCAAACCAGCCGCCAGTTCATGAGCCAATCAGAGCTCGCGGACCGGCAGCGGCGGCACCTTATTGTCTGCCAGTACGCGAGCTCTGATTGGCTCACGAACCGGCAGCTGGTTTGAAGTCCACTATACGCCGCCAGACATAGTCGCGCTGGCGCGCTTTCCTCTCCTGACAGCTGAGACACGCTGCTGCCGGACTGAGCGGCAGCGTGTCTCAGTGAGCGCTGGACCGGCCCACGCGGCCATCGGCCCTTCTGGCATTTGCCAGAAGTGGCAGATGGCCAGTCCGGCCCTGCTGACCAGTGATACTGAGCACTGATGATACTACTGAGCAGTGATACAGAGAACTGACACTGAGCAGAACGATGCAGCACAAGACACTGAGCACTGACCAGTGATACTGAGCACTGATGATACTACTGAGCAGTGATACTGTGCACTGATGATACTACTGAGCAGTGATACTGAGAACTGACACTGAGCAGCACGATGCAGCACAAGATACTGAGCACTGACCAGTGATACTGAGCAGTGATGATACTACTGAGCAGTGATACTGAGCACTGATGATACTACTGAGCAGTGATACTGAGAACTGACACTAAGCAGCACGATGCAGCACAAGACACTGAGCACTGACCAATGATATTGAGCAATGATGATACTACTGAGCAGTGATACTGAGCACTGATGATACTACTGAGCAGTGATACTGAGAGCTGACACTGAGCAGCACGATGCAACACAAGACACTGAGCACTGACCGGTGATACTGAGCACTGGTGATACTACTGAGCAGTGATACTGAGCACTGATGATACTACTGAGAACTGACACTTAGCAGCACAAGACATTGTACTAGTATTAGTAATGTATTACTGAGCAGCACGATGCAGCACAAGACAATGAGCACTGATACCGAGCACTGATGATACTACTGAGAACTGACACTGAGCAGCACGATGCAGCACAAGACACTGTACTACTATTAGTATTAGTGAGCAGCACAAAAGCACTCTGGAATTGTCACCCCCCAGATACCACTGTGACTGGAATGATGATGACCGATGTACAGTCACAAGACACTACTACCACCGCACCCTACAGCAGCAAGATGCAGCACAAGACACTGTACTAGTATTACTGAGCAGCACGATGCAGCACAAGACAATGAGCACTAATACTAAGCACTGATACTGAGAGCTGACACTGAGAGAACGTAGCCACGTCCTCTCTGTACTCTCTACAATGCCCGAGTGAAAATGGCGGCGACGCGCGGCTCATTATATGGAATCCGAATCTCGCGAGAATCTGAGAGCGGGATGATGACGTTTTGCCTTGTTCGGGTTTTCCGAGTCAGGTGGGAATAACCGAGCCAGGCTCGGAACCGTGTTTGACACGTGGAGTTCGGTAGGCTTCAGTTCTCGGCGACCCGAACCCGATCATCTCTAATTATGATGTAGGTCAAATGCTACTGTTTTCTTGAGATACATTTTACTAAACATCTCTTTCTCATTCTCTCCCTCTCTCTCTCTCTTTCTCTCCTTTAAAACAACATGCAATGTATTTAACATCCACTGTTTTGGTGTTAAAAGTAAAACCCAGCGTGTGTGTGTGTGTGTGTGTGTGTGTGTGTGTGTGTGTGTGTGTGTGTGTGTGTGTGTGTGTGTGTGTGTGTGTGTGTATATATATATCTATCGAGAGAGAGAGAGAGAGATTTTGATATATACAACAGGCATTGATGTGACAATTCCTCATCTGGGGGTAAATAATCTCAATCTAGATACTGCACTGAATTTTCCCTTATCAGATATCACTTTCACTCCACAATTCTTCTGCATAACCCGTAGTTCAGTGACGTGCGGTGAGGTCAATGGCTGGGGAGGCACTGGCTTCACCAGTACATCCTTTTTAGGAACAGCAGATACATTAGAGTACATGGGGGTGGGCTAGTACTGCACAGTAGGCAGGCAGAGCCCCCTTTTACAGATTACGGCAGGCAGAGTCCCCATTTTTACACATTACGGCAGGCAGAGTCCCCCTTTTTTACACATTACAGCAACAGACTCCCCCTTTTTTACACATTACAGCAACAGAGTCCCCCTTTCTCCATATTACAGCAACAGAGTCCCCCTCTTTTTACACATTACATCAGAATGCAGAGTCCCCCTTTTTACACATTACAGCAACAGAGTCCCCCTTTTTTACATATTATGTCAGAATGCAGAGTCCCCCTTTTTACACATTACAGCAACAGAGTCCCCCTTATTTTTTACACATTACAGCTATAGAGCCCTCCTTTTTACACATTAAGCAGGCAGAGTCCTCTTTTACACATTACAGCAGGCAGAATCCCTATTTGTACACATTACAGCAACAGAGACCCCCTTTTTACACATTACAGCAGAGAGTCCCCCTTTTACACATTACGGCAGGCAGAGTCCCCATTTTGACACATTACGGCAGACAGAGTCCACCTTTTACACATTACGGCAGACAGCGTCCCCTTTTTAAACATTACAGCAGGCAGAGTCCCTCTTTTACACATTACGGCAGACAGCGTCCCCTTTTTTACACATTACAGCAACAGAGTCCCCTTTTTTCAACAGTACAGCAACAGATTACACATTATGCAGTAGAGTCCCTCTTTCTTTCTTTTTTATACATTATGGCAGCTGGGAGAGAGGTCATCAGCCCTCACAGAGGTAACCCCTTCTCCGTGTATGCGCTCAGCATGTAGCGGGGAAAGAGGGGAAGGGAGGCGGGCGGGGGTGATGGCTGCTGTGTTCATTACCTGTCTGCGCTGTGGGGAGGAACAGGGGTGCCGTACTCACCACAAGCGCCTCAGGATTGCGGCCGTCTGTTGGCTCACGACTATCCCTGCATTCACTTGAAAGAGCCCACTGGACGCGCCTATACAGGACACAGACACCCGGAGATGCGCCTGAAGGAGGAGGAGCGCACCGGCCGCCGCTGCTGCACTTGCAGCTCTTGGCTACCCGGCGCCGGCTGCGGCCAGCTGACGCCGCTGCACTTAGCTTTCCCCCCTCCTTGGTGCTGCCTGCGGCTACCACTGCACAGGGTCCCGGTGATGATCGCCGGCCGCGGGACTCTCCCACCGCCAGCAGCAGGTGAGAACGGGGAGGGGGGGGGGAGAATGTAGGGAGGGTAGCAGCTTACTGTCCTGCCTCCTGTATGGGTGATTGGACAGCGGGTCCAGCGCTGGATCCGCTGTCCAATCATTTCTGCCTTGCTGACAGGGAAAGCCCATCCCTATCAGCGAGGCACTTCTGTAGGTGCCACTTTCTTCACTTATTTCAATGGGCTTTTAAAGCCCAGTTCTTGGCACCGCCCCCCACTCGATCCCCGTTGCCGTTGTCTATGGGAGGCACTGCTGTCAGTGCCTCCCAAATGAATTTAATGAGTAAAAATTATTAGAATAGAATAAAGAAGATGCTTATGACACAGAATATGTATCATAAGTATCTACTTTGTATTATTTTAATAATTCATCACAGGGGAGGCACTGCCTCCCCTGCCTCCCCTGACTGCACGACCCTGCCGTACTTTAAATAATTATACTGTATGATAATTATCTAAGAACTTGTCTAAAACAAAACAGAATTCTATTGTCCTACATACTGTGGGGGTCATTCCGAGTTGTTCGCTCGTTATTTTTTTCTCGCAACGGAGCGATTAGTCGCTAATGCGCATGCGCAATGTCCGCAGTGCGACTGCGCCAAGTAAATTTGCTATGCAGTTAGGTATTTTACTCACGGCATTACAAGGTTTTTTCTTCGTTGTGGTGATCGTAATGTGATTGACAGGAAGTGGGTGTTTCTGGGCGGAAACTGGCCGTTTTATGGGTGTGTGTGAAAAAACGCTACCGTTTCTGGGAAAAACGCGGGAGTGGCCGGAGAAACGGAGGAGTGTGTTGTGACGCTGGGTGTGTTTGTGACGTCAAACCAGGAACGACAAGCACTGAACTGATCGCACTGGCAGAGTAAGTCTCGAGCTACTCAGAAACTGCACAGAGAAGTATTTTCACAATATTGCGAATCTTTTGTTCGCAATTTTGATAAGCTAAGATTCACTCCCAGTAGGCGGCGGCTTAGCGTGTGCAAAGCTGCTAAAAGCAGCTTGCGAGCGAACAACTTGGAATGACCCACTGTATGTAATTCTTTACCATGGCCCTCATTCCGAGTTGATCGGTCGCAAGGCGAATTTAGCAGAGTTACACACGCTAAGCCGCCGCCTACTGGGAGTGAATCTTAGCTTCTTAAAATTGCGACCGATGTATTCGCAATATTGCGATTACTAACTACTTAGCAGTTTCAGAGTAGCTTCAGACTTACTCTGCCTGTGCGATCAGTTCAGTGCTTGTCGTTCCTGGTTGACGTCACAAACACACCCAGCGTTCGCCCAGGCACTCCCACCGTTTCTCCGGCCACTCCTGCGTTTTTTCCGGAAACGGTAGCGTTTTCAGCCACACGCCCCTGAAACGCCGTGTTTCCGCCCAGTAACACCCATTTCCTGTCAATCACATTACGATCGCCGGAGCGATGAAAAAGCCGTGAGTAAAATTACTTTCAACATAGCAAAGTTACTTGGCGCAGTCGCAGTGCGAACATTGCGCATGCGTACTAAGCGGATTTTCATTGCGATGCGATGAAAAATACCGAGCGAACAACTCGGAATGAGGGCCCATATTGATCTGTGTTGGAGAGCGTGGACTGGGAAAATAGGGCTGCATTTTCTGTCTTATACTGCCCTCATGTGGGCAGATCTCACCAACTAGAAATGTAATTTGTTTAGCATTTATTAATGGCATAAACTGAGTTATAAATAAAGTGAGGAGTTTACAACTGACCAGACTAATCCTTTTATAATCCCCTTTCAATATTAAACACCCTGTATTAGTCCTCAATCCACTAAATAAAAATGAAATCTTCAAAGTAATTTAAACATAGAAAAATAACTAACAGAATTGCAAAATTGAACTCTATATAAATGGTTCACATAATGGTCCATCCAATAAGAAAGGTCCTTCTCCTAGATGTAGCAATTAATTGGAAAAGATGGAAAGCGGTCAATATTATTATAGAAATAGTTAAGTCCCTTTAATGCGCTAAATTGAGAAGAGCTCGGACCAATGAGAAATACCTCCTGCCAGAATAGGTATACAAATAGAATAAAAGAACAGAATTCTCATGGGAGCTATAACCACCTCAGAAGATCAACCCAATGGGTTTCTTTAAATATGTGGATTAGATCATACATCAGAAATAATTTATTGAAGATCTGGCATCTTATGCAACAGCCGATATCATCAGAATATATTTCTTCAATTTATTGTCAAAACAATATGTTGTGTCTATTTGAATTTAGCACAGCTACGATCAGGTACACAGACATGCGGGCGGACGCCCAGCACAGGGCTAGCTCACCTCGCATGTGTGTCTGGCCCCCCAGCACAAGTACAAAAGCATCGCCGCTTTGTGCTTGTGGAGTTACTCCCGGCCAGCGCAGTTGCGGCTGGCCGGGAGTTGGTCATTGCTGCTCCTGGTCGCAACGGCTGCATGTGACATCACGCAGCCACTGCGGCCCACCTCCCGCACGGTCCGACCAAGCCTGCGTTGGCTGGACCGCGCCCATGAAACAGCGGCTAAATGCCGCCATTCCGCCCCATCACGCCCAGCAAACGCTTCTGTCAATCGTAGGGCTCCGATGTCCTTCAGCCATCTGGCATGCACCGGCGCACTGCAGCGCCAGCGCATGCGCAGTTCTGACCCGATCGCACCGCTGCGATAAACTGCAGCGTGCGATCGGGTCAGAATGATCCCCAATAAGCACTATATTTCCATGTTTTTTTACGCATTTACATTTTTTAATTTCTCCTTCAGTTACTTGTATATTTATTTGCAGTATTCACAAACATCTTCATACACATGCTGAACCTATATCATTTTGTCTTTACACACTTGCAAATCCAGTCTGAATTACCTTTGCTTTTTGCTTACCCTCTCATGTCCTCTCATTTTTAACACCTCCTTCAACTTCAATTTCTGCAACTACATAAACTTTCTGCCAGGGCCGGCTCCAGGCCTACTAGCACCCTGAGCGAGAAGATTTCAAAGCGCCCCCTCCCATCCTCTATCCTGGAAACGTGGGCGTGGCCTTACATCTTCATATTATCAAACTATAAATAAATATATTTTCACACCCCCTCTACGCACACAATTAGCAGCCTTACACATAACAGCCACAGTAGTGTTCCTTACACACAATGGTGGTCATTCCGAGTTGTTCGCTAGCTGTTTTCGGTCGCAGTGCAGCATTCAGGCAAAAAAGCGGCACTTCTGCGCATGCGTATGTGGCGCAATGTGTACACGCGACGTACTTTCACAACAGCCTAAGCAGTTTCACACAGGCTCTAGCGAAGCTTTTCATTCGCACTGCAGACCGCAGAGTGATTGACATGAAGTGGGCGTTTCTGGGTGTGAACTGACCGTTTTCAGGGAGTGATTGTGAAAACGCAGGCGTGCCTGGAAAAATGCAGGCGTGGCTGGCCGAATGCAGGGCGTGTTTGTGACGTCAAAACAGGAACTGAATGGTCTGAAGTGATCGCAAGCGCTGAGTAGGTCTGAAGCTACTCTGAAACTGCTCCAAAAATTTTTTGTAGCCGCTCTGCGATCCTTTCGTTCGCACTTCTGCTAAGCTAAGATACACTCTCAGAGTGCGGCGGCTTAGCGTTTGCACAGCTGCTAAAAGCAGCTAGCGAGCGAATAACTCGGAATGAGTGCCAATGTCTCCAGTATAGTGCCAGCTACACATAATGTCTACAGTAGTGCAGTGCCAGATAGACATGATATGCCCCCCAGCAGTGCCAGATAGACATGACATGCCCCCCAGCAGTGCCAGATACACATGACATGCCCCGCAGCAGTGCCAGCTACACATGACATGCCCACAGCAGTGCCATCTACAAATGATATGCCCCCCAGCAGTGCCAGCTACACATGATAGTGTTAGGGCAGGGTGCTGATCACAGGGAGGGCACATTTTGCATTCGGGAGGGCACATTTTAAAGTTAGAAGGGCAAAATTATGTACATACCGTAATGCTTGGTGCTCCCTGGCGAAATTCTGGACAGTGCGCGTCGAAGGCGCGCAGCAAAAATTTAGGGGCCTTGCTTCGTGGGGAAGGGGCGTGGCCACATAATAGTGGCAATTCGCATTACACCACTCAGTAGTGCAGCTAATACACATTGCACCAGGTAGAACCTCCTATACACACTGCGACAGGTAGAGCATATTATACACTTTGCGCCAGGCAAAGCACGTTATACACTTTGCGCTAGGCAAAGCACGTTATACACTTTGCGCCAGGCAGAGCACGTTATACACTTTGCGCCAGGTAGAGCACTGCGACACATTGCACCTGGTATTGCACT
Source organism: Pseudophryne corroboree (assembly GCF_028390025.1). Lineage (NCBI taxonomy): Eukaryota > Metazoa > Chordata > Amphibia > Anura > Myobatrachidae > Pseudophryne > Pseudophryne corroboree. The sequence continues at coordinate 133,791,007 of NC_086451.1, forward strand.
GAGACATGGGAACACTACATGATATGCCCCCCAGCCGTGCCAGCTACACGTGATAAGCCCCCCAGAAGTGCCAGATAGACATGATATGCCCCTCAGCAGTGCCAGCTACACATGATATGCCCCCCAGCAGTGCCAGATGCACAACATACCCCCCCAGCAGTGCCAGATGCACATGACATGCCCCCCCAGCAGTGCCAGATGCACATGGCATGCCCCCCAGCAGTGCCAGATAGACATGACATGCCCCGCAGTAGTGCCAGCTACACATAACATGCCCCCCAGCAGTGCTAGCTGCACATGACATGCCCCCCAGCAGTGCCAGCTACACATGACATGCCCCCCAGCAGTGCCAGATACACATGACATGCCCCCCAGCAGAGCCAGCTACACATGACATGCCCCCCAGCAGTACCAGCTACACATGATATGCCCCCCCAGCAGTGCCAGCTACACATGATAGTGTTAGGGCAGGGTGCTGATCACGGGGAGGGCACATTTTGCATTCGGGAGGGCACATTTTAAAGTTAGAAGGGCAAAATTATGTACATACCGTAATGCTTGATGCTCCCCTGGCGAAATCCTGGACAGTGCGCGTCGAAGGCGCGCAGCAAAAATTTAGGAGCCTTGCTTCGTGGGGAAGGGGCGTGGCCATATAATAGTGGCAATTCGCATTACACCACACAGTAGTGCAGCTAATACACATTGCACCAGGTAGAACCTCCTATACACACTGCGACAGGTAGAGCACATTATACACTTTGTGCTAGGCAGAGAACGTTATACACTTTGCGCCAGGCAGAGAACGTTATACACTTTGCGCCAGGCAGGGCATGTTATACACTTTGCGCCAGGCAGAGCACATTATACACTTTGCACCAGATAGAGCACTGCGACACATTGCACCAGGTATTGCACTGAGACACGGGAACACTACATGATATGCCCCCCAGCCGTGCCAGCTACACATGAAATGCCCCCCAGCAGTGCCAGCTACACATGATATGCCCCCCAGCAGTGCCAGATGCACGACATGCCCCCCAGCAGTGCCAGATGCACGACATGCCCCCCCAGCAGTGCCAGATGCACATGACATGCCCCCCAGCAGTGCCAGATGCACATGGCATGCCCCCCAGCAGTGCAAGATGCACATGGCATGCCCCCCAGCAGAGCCACCTACACATGACATGCCCCGCAGCAGTGCCAGCTACACATGACATGCCCCCCAGCAGTGCCAGCTACACATGACATGCCCCCCAGCAGTGCCAGCTACAAATGACATGCCCCCCAGCAGTGCCAGCTACACATGATATGCCCCCCAGCAGTGCCAGCTACACATGATATGCCCCCCAGCAGTGCCAGCTACACATGATATGCCCCCCAGCAGTGCCAGCTACACATGATAGTGTTAGGGCAGGGTGCTGATCACAGGGAGGGCACATTTTGCATTTGGGAGGGCACATTTTAAAGTTAGAAGGGCAAAATTATGTACATACCGTAATGCTTGGTGCTCCCCTGGCAAAATTCTGGACAGTGCGCGTCGAAGGCGCGCAGCAAAAATGTAGGGGCCTTGCTTCGTGGGGAAGGGGCGTGGCCATATAATAGTGGCAATTCGCATCACACCACACAGTAGTGCAGCTAATACACATTGCACCAGCTAGAACCTCCTATACACACTGTGACAGGTAGAGCACATTATACACTTTGCGCCAGGCAGAGCACGTTATACACTTTGCGCCAGGCAGAGCACGTTATACACTTTGAGCCAGGCAGAGCACGTTATACACTTTGCGCCAGGCAGAGCACGTTATACACTTTGCGCCAGGTAGAGCACTGCAACACATTGCACCTGGTATTGCACTGAGACATGGGAACACTACATGATATGCCCCCCAGCCGTGCCAGCTACACATGATAAGCCCCCCAGAAGTGCCAGATAGACATGATATGCCCCTCAGCAGTGCCAGCTACACATGATATGCCCCCCAGCAGTGCCAGATGCACGACATGCCCCCCAAGCAGTGCCAGATGCACAACACACACCCCCAGCAGTGCCAGATGCACATGACATGTGCCCCCAGCAGTGCCAGATGCACATGACATGCCCCCCAGCAGTGCCAGATGCACATGGCATGCCCCCCAGCAGTGCCAGATAGACATGACATGCCCCGCAGCAGTGCCAGCTACACATAACATGCCCCCCAGCAGTGCTAGCTACACATGACATGCCCCCAAGCAGTTCCAGCTACACATGACATGCCCCCAAGCAGTGCCAGCTACACATGACATGCCCCCCAGCAGTGCAAGCTACACATGACATACCCCCCAGCAGTGCCAGCTACACATGATATGCCCCCCCAGCAGTGCCCGCTACACATGATAGTGTTAGGGCAGGGTGCTGATCACGGGGAGGGCACATTTTGCATTCGGGAGGGCACATTTTAAAGTTAGGAGGGCAAAATTATTAGTGATGTGCACCGGACATTTTTCGGGTTTTGTGTTCTGGTTTTGGATTCGGTTCCACGGCCGTGTTTTGGATTCGGACGCGTTTTGGCAAAACCTCCCTGAAAATGTTTTGTCGGATTCGGGTGTGTTTTGGATTCGGGTGTTTTTTTTTACAAAAAACCCCTCAAAAACAGCTTAAATCATAGAATTTGGGGGTCATTTTGATCCAATAGTATTATTAACCTCAATAACCATAATTTCCACTCATTTTCAGTCTATTCTGAACACCTCACACCTCACAATATTATTTTTAGTCCTAAAATTTGCACCGAGGTCGCTGGATGACTAAGCTAAGCGACCCAAGTGGCCGACACAAACACCTGACCCATCTAGGAGTGGCACTGCAGTGTCAGACAGGATGGCACTTCAAAAAAATAGTCCCCAAACAGCACATGATGCAAAGAAAAAAAGAGGCGCAATGAGGTAGCTGTGTGACTAAGCTAAGCAACCCAAGTGGCCGACACAAACACCTGGCCCATCTAGGAGTGGCACTGCAGCGTCAGACAGGATGGCACTTCAAAAAAATAGTCCCCAAACAGCACATGATGCAAAGAAAAAAAGAGGTGCACCAAGGTCGCTGGATGGCTAAGCTAAGCAACACAAGTGGCCGACACAAACACCTGGCCCATCTAGGAATGGCACTGCAGTGTCAGGCAGGATGGCACTTCAAAAAAATAGTCCCCAAACAGCACATGATGCAAAGAAAAATGAAAGAAAAAAGAGGTGCAAGATGGAATTGTCCTTGGGCCCTCCCACCCACCCTTATGTTGTATAAACAGGACATGCACACTTTAACAAACCCATCATTTCAGCGACAGGGTCTGCCACACAACTGTGACTGAAATGACTGGTTGGTTTGGGCCCCCACCAAAAAAGAAGCAATCAATCTCTCCTTGCACAAACTGGCTCTACAGAGGCAAGATGTCCACCTCCTCCTCATCGTCCGATTCCTCACCCCTTTCACTGTGTACATCCCCCTCCTCACAGATTATTAATTCGTCCCCACTGGAATCCACCATCTCAGGTCCCTGTGTACTTTCTGGAGGCAATTGCTGGTGAATGTCTCCACGGAGGAATTGATTATAATTAGTGATGAGCGGGTTCGGTTTCTCGGAAACCGAACCCCCCCGGACTTCACCTTTTTTACACGGGTCCGAGCCATACTCGGATTCTCCCGTATGGCTCGGTTAACCCGAGCGCGCCCGAACGTCATCATCCCGCTGTCGGATTCTCGCGAGATTCGGATTCTATATAAGCAGCTGCACGTCGCCGTCATTTTCACTCGTGCATTGGAAATGTTAGGGAGAGGATGTGGCTGGCGTCCTCTCCGTTTATTCATTGTTGAGTTGATGCAAATATTTGTGCTTGCTTATATCATTGTGGGGACTGGGGAGCAGCTTTATATTAATATAGGAGGAGTACAGTGCAGAGTTTTGCTGATCAGTGACCACCAGTTTTATCCGTTCTCTGCCTGAAAAAAACACTCCATATCTGTGCTCAGTGTGCTGCTTTATTGTGGGGACTGGGGACCACCAGTATAATATTATATAGGAGGAGTACAGTGCAGAGTTTTGCTGACACAGTGACCACCAGTATATATAGCAGTACGGTACGGAAGGCCACTGCTGTACCTACCTCTGTGTCGTCATTAAGTATACTATCCATCTACATTCTAATTCTATACCTGTGGTGCATTTTAGTTTTGTAGTTTGCTGACACAGTGACCACCAGTATATATAGCAGTACGGTACGGAAGGCCACTGCTGTACCTACCTCTGTGTCGTCATTAAGTATACTATCCATCTACATTCTATACCTGTGGTGCATTTCAGTTGTGCAGTTTGCTGACACAGTGACCACCAGTATATATAGCAGTACGGTACGGAAGGCCACTGCTGTACCTACCTCTGCGTCGTCATTAAGTATACTATCCATCTACATTCTATACCTGTGGTGCATTTTAGTTTTGCAGTTTGCTGACACAGTGACCACCAGTATATATAGCAGTACGGTACGGAAGGCCACTGCTGTACCTACCTCTGTGTCGTCATTAAGTATACTATCCATCTACATTCTATACCTGTGGTGCATTTTAGTTTTGCAGTTTGCTGACACAGTGACCACCAGTATATATAGCAGTACGGTACGGAAGGCCACTGCTGTACCTACCTCTGTGTCGTCATTAAGTATACTATACATCTACATTCTATACCTGTGGTGCATTTTAGTTCTGCAGTTTGCTGACACAGTGACCACCAGTATATATAGCAGTACGGTACGGAAGGCCACTGCTGTACCTACCTCTGTGTCGTCATTAAGTATACTATCCATCTACATTCTATACCTGTGGTGCATTTCAGTTGTGCAGTTTGCTGACACAGTGACCACCAGTATATATAGCAGTACGGTACGGAAGGCCACTGCTGTACCTACCTCTGTGTCGTCATTAAGTATACTATCCATCTACATTCTATACATGTGGTGCATTTTTGTTTTGCAGTTTGCTGACACAGTGACCACCAGTATATATAGCAGTACGGTACGGAAGGCCACTGCTGTACCTACCTCTGTGTCATCATTAAGTATACTATCCATCTACATTCTATACCTGTGGTGCATTTTAGTTTTGCAGTTTGCTGACACAGTGACCACCAGTATATATAGCAGTACGGTACGGAAGGCCACTGCTGTACCTACCTCTGTGTCGTCATTAAGTATACTATTCATCTACATTCTTTACCTGTGGTGCATTTTAGTTTTGCAGTTTGCTGATACAGTGACCACCAGTATATATAGAAGTACGGTACGGAAGGCCACTGCTGTACCTACCTCTGTGTCGTCAAGTATACTATTCATCTACATTCTATACCTGTGGTGCATTTTAGTTGTGCGCAGTATATATAGTAGTAGGCCATTGCTATTGATACTGGCATATAATTCCACACATTAAAAAATGGAGAACAAAAATGTGGAGGTTAAAATAGGGAAAGATCAAGATCCACTTCCACCTCGTGCTGAAGCTGCTGCCACTAGTCATGGCCGAGACGATGAAATGCCATCAACGTCGTCTGCCAAGGCCGATGCCCAATGTCATAGTAGAGAGCATGTAAAATCCAAAACACAAAAGTTCAGTAAAATGACCCAAAAATAAAAAATTGAAAGCGTCTGATGAGAAGCGTAAACTTGCCAATATGCCATTTACGACACGGAGTGGCAAGGAACGGCTGAGGCCCTGGCCTGTGTTCATGGCTAGTGGTTCAGATTCACATGAGGATGGAAGCACTCATCCTCTCGCTATAAAAATGAAAAGACTTAAGCTGGCAAAAGCACAGCAAAGAACTGTGCGTTCTTCTAAATCACAAATCCCCAAGGAGAGTCCAATTGTGTCGTTTGCGATGCCTGACCTTCCCAACACTGGACGGGAAGAGCTTGCACCTTCCACCATTTGCACGCCCCCTGCAAGTGCTGGAAGGAGCACCCGCAGTCCAGTTCCTGATAGTCAAATTGAAGATGTCACTGTTGAAGTACACCAGGATGAGGATATGGGTGTTGCTGGCATTGGGGAGGAAATTGACAAGGAGGATTCTGATGGTGAGGTGGTTTGTTTAAGTCAGGCACCCGGGGAGACACCTGTTGTCCGTGGGACGAATATGGCCATTGACATGCCTGGTCAAAATACAAAAAAAATCAGCTCTTCGGTGTGGAATTATTTCAACACAAATGCAGACAACAGGTGTCAAGCCGTGTGTTGCCTTTGTCAAGCTGTAATAAGTAGGGGTAAGGACGTTAACCACCTCGGAACATCCTCCCTTATACGTCACCTGCAGCGCATTCATCATAAGTCAGTGACAAGTTCAAAAACTTTGGATGACAGCGGAAGCAGTCCACTGACCACTAAATCCCTTCCTCTTGTAACCAAGCTCCTGCAAACCACACCACCAACTCCCTCAGTGTCAATTTCCTCCTTACACAGGAAAGCCAATAGTCCTGCAGGCCATGTCACTGGCAAGTCTGACGAGTCCTCTCCTGCCTGGGATTCCTCCGATGCATCCTTGAGTGTAACGCCTACTGCTGCTGGCGCTGCTGTTGTAGCTGCTGGGAGTCGATCGTCATCCCAGAGGGGAAGTCGGAAGACCACTTGTACTACTTCCAGTAAGCAATTGACTGTCCAACAGTCCTTTGCGAGGAAGATGAAATATCACAGCAGTCATCCTGCTGCAAAGCAGATAACTCAGGCCTTGGCAGCCTGGGTGGTGAGAAACGTAGTTCCGGTATCCACCGTTAATTCAGAGGCAACTAGAGACTTGATTGAGGTACTGTGTTCCCGGTACCAAATACCATCTAGGTTCCATTTCTCTAGGCAGGCGATACCGAAAATGTACACAGACCTCAGAAAAAGAGTCACCAGTGTCACCAGCTAATACACATTGCACCAGCTAGAACCTCCTATACACACTGTGACAGGTAGAGCACATTATACACTTTGCGCCAGACAGAGCACGTTATACACTTTGCGCCAGGCAGAGCACGTTATACACTTTGAGCCAGGCAGAGCACGTTATACACTTTGCGCCAGGCAGAGCACGTTATACACTTTGCGCCAGGTAGAGCACTGCAACACATTGCACCTGGTATTGCACTGAGACATGGGAACACTACATGATATGCCCCCCAGCCGTGCCAGCTACACATGATAAGCCCCCCAGAAGTGCCAGATAGACATGATATGCCCCTCAGCAGTGCCAGCTACACATGATATGCCCCCCAGCAGTGCCAGATGCACGACATGCCCCCCCAGCAGTGCCAGATGCACAACACACACCCCCAGCAGTGCCAGATGCACATGACATGTGCCCCCAGCAGTGCCAGATGCACATGACATGCCCCCCAGCAGTGCCAGATGCACATGGCATGCCCCCCAGCAGTGCCAGATAGACATGACATGCCCCGCAGCAGTGCCAGCTACACATAACATGCCCCCCAGCAGTGCTAGCTACACATGACATGCCCCCAAGCAGTTCCAGCTACACATGACATGCCCCCAAGCAGTGCCAGCTACACATGACATGCCCCCCAGCAGTGCAAGCTACACATGACATACCCCCCAGCAGTGCCAGCTACACATGATATGCCCCCCCAGCAGTGCCCGCTACACATGATAGTGTTAGGGCAGGGTGCTGATCACGGGGAGGGCACATTTTGCATTCGGGAGGGCACATTTTAAAGTTAGGAGGGCAAAATTATTAGTGATGTGCACCGGACATTTTTCGGGTTTTGTGTTCTGGTTTTGGATTCGGTTCCACGGCCGTGTTTTGGATTCGGACGCGTTTTGGCAAAACCTCCCTGAAAATGTTTTGTCGGATTCGGGTGTGTTTTGGATTCGGGTGTTTTTTTTTACAAAAAACCCCTCAAAAACAGCTTAAATCATAGAATTTGGGGGTCATTTTGATCCAATAGTATTATTAACCTCAATAACCATAATTTCCACTCATTTTCAGTCTATTCTGAACACCTCACACCTCACAATATTATTTTTAGTCCTAAAATTTGCACCGAGGTCGCTGGATGACTAAGCTAAGCGACCCAAGTGGCCGACACAAACACCTGGCCCATCTAGGAGTGGCACTGCAGTGTCAGACAGGATGGCACTTCAAAAAAATAGTCCCCAAACAGCACATGATGCAAAGAAAAAAAGAGGCGCAATGAGGTAGCTGTGTGACTAAGCTAAGCAACCCAAGTGGCCGACACAAACACCTGGCCCATCTAGGAGTGGCACTGCAGCGTCAGACAGGATGGCACTTCAAAAAAATAGTCCCCAAACAGCACATGATGCAAAGAAAAAAAGAGGTGCACCAAGGTCGCTGGATGGCTAAGCTAAGCAACACAAGTGGCCGACACAAACACCTGGCCCATCTAGGAATGGCACTGCAGTGTCAGGCAGGATGGCACTTCAAAAAAATAGTCCCCAAACAGCACATGATGCAAAGAAAAATGAAAGAAAAAAGAGGTGCAAGATGGAATTGTCCTTGGGCCCTCCCACCCACCCTTATGTTGTATAAACAGGACATGCACACTTTAACAAACCCATCATTTCAGCGACAGGGTCTGCCACACAACTGTGACTGAAATGACTGTTGGTTTGGGCCCCCACCAAAAAAGAAGCAATCAATCTCTCCTTGCACAAACTGGCTCTACAGAGGCAAGATGTCCACCTCCTCCTCATCGTCCGATTCCTCACCCCTTTCACTGTGTACATCCCCCTCCTCACAGATTATTAATTCGTCCCCACTGGAATCCACCATCTCAGGTCCCTGTGTACTTTCTGGAGGCAATTGCTGGTGAATGTCTCCACGGAGGAATTGATTATAATTAGTGATGAGCGGGTTCGGTTTCTCGGAAACCGAACCCCCCCGGACTTCACCTTTTTTACACGGGTCCGAGCCATACTCGGATTCTCCCGTATGGCTCGGTTAACCCGAGCGCGCCCGAACGTCATCATCCCGCTGTCGGATTCTCGCGAGATTCGGATTCTATATAAGCAGCTGCACGTTGCCGTCATTTTCACTCGTGCATTGGAAATGTTAGGGAGAGGATGTGGCTGGCGTCCTCTCCGTTTATTCATTGTTGAGTTGATGCAAATATTTGTGCTTGCTTATATCATTGTGGGGACTGGGGAGCAGCTTTATATTAATATAGGAGGAGTACAGTGCAGAGTTTTGCTGATCAGTGACCACCAGTTTTATCCGTTCTCTGCCTGAAAAAAACACTCCATATCTGTGCTCAGTGTGCTGCTTTATTGTGGGGACTGGGGACCACCAGTATAATATTATATAGGAGGAGTACAGTGCAGAGTTTTGCTGACACAGTGACCACCAGTATATATAGCAGTACGGTACGGAAGGCCACTGCTGTACCTACCTCTGTGTCGTCATTAAGTATACTATCCATCTACATTCTAATTCTATACCTGTGGTGCATTTTAGTTTTGTAGTTTGCTGACACAGTGACCACCAGTATATATAGCAGTACGGTACGGAAGGCCACTGCTGTACCTACCTCTGTGTCGTCATTAAGTATACTATCCATCTACATTCTATACCTGTGGTGCATTTCAGTTGTGCAGTTTGCTGACACAGTGACCACCAGTATATATAGCAGTACGGTACGGAAGGCCACTGCTGTACCTACCTCTGCGTCGTCATTAAGTATACTATCCATCTACATTCTATACCTGTGGTGCATTTTAGTTTTGCAGTTTGCTGACACAGTGACCACCAGTATATATAGCAGTACGGTACGGAAGGCCACTGCTGTACCTACCTCTGTGTCGTCATTAAGTATACTATCCATCTACATTCTATACCTGTGGTGCATTTTAGTTTTGCAGTTTGCTGACACAGTGACCACCAGTATATATAGCAGTACGGTACGGAAGGCCACTGCTGTACCTACCTCTGTGTCGTCATTAAGTATACTATACATCTACATTCTATACCTGTGGTGCATTTTAGTTCTGCAGTTTGCTGACACAGTGACCACCAGTATATATAGCAGTACGGTACGGAAGGCCACTGCTGTACCTACCTCTGTGTCGTCATTAAGTATACTATCCATCTACATTCTATACCTGTGGTGCATTTCAGTTGTGCAGTTTGCTGACACAGTGACCACCAGTATATATAGCAGTACGGTACGGAAGGCCACTGCTGTACCTACCTCTGTGTCGTCATTAAGTATACTATCCATCTACATTCTATACATGTGGTGCATTTTTGTTTTGCAGTTTGCTGACACAGTGACCACCAGTATATATAGCAGTACGGTACGGAAGGCCACTGCTGTACCTACCTCTGTGTCATCATTAAGTATACTATCCATCTACATTCTATACCTGTGGTGCATTTTAGTTTTGCAGTTTGCTGACACAGTGACCACCAGTATATATAGCAGTACGGTACGGAAGGCCACTGCTGTACCTACCTCTGTGTCGTCATTAAGTATACTATCCATCTACATTCTACACCTGTGGTGCATTTCAGTTGTGCAGTTTGCTGACACAGTGACCACCAGTATATATAGCAGTACGGTACGGAAGGTCACTGCTGTACCTACCTCTGTGTCGTCATTAAGTATACTATCCATCTACATTCTATACATGTGGTGCATTTTAGTTTTGCAGTTTGCTGACACAGTGACCACCAGTATATATAGCAGTACGGTACGGAAGGCCACTGCTGTACCTACCTCTGTGTCATCATTAAGTATACTATCCATCTACATTCTATACCTGTGGTGCATTTTAGTTTTGCAGTTTGCTGACACAGTGACCACCAGTATATATAGCAGTACGGTACGGAAGGCCACTGCTGTACCTACCTCTGTGTCGTCATTAAGTATACTATCCATCTACATCAGGCTTTCCCAACCACGGTCCTCAAGGCACACCAACAGTGCATGTTTTAGTGATATCCAGGCTTCAGCACAGATGACTTAATTAGTAGCTCAGTTATTTTGATTTAATCATCTGTGCTGCAGCCTGGATATCACTAAAACGTGCACTGTTGGTGTGCCTCGAGGACCGTGGTTGGGAAAGCCTGATCTACATTCTACACCTGTGGTGCATTTCAGTAGTGCAGTTTGCTGACACAGTGACTACCAGTATATATAGCAGTACGGTACGGAAGGCCACTGCTGTACCTACCTCCGTGTCGTCATTAAGTATACTATCCATCTACATTCTATACCTGTGGTGCATTTTAGTTTTGCAGTTTGCTGACACAGTGACCACCAGTATATATAGCAGTACGGTACGGAAGGCCACTGCTGTACCTACCTCTGTGTCGTCATTAAGTATACTATCCATCTAAATTCTATACCTGTGGTGCATTTTAGTTTTGCAGTTTGCTGACACAGTGACCACCAGTATATATAGCAGTATGGTACGGAAGGCCACTTCTGTACCTACCTCTGTGTCGTCATTAAGTATACTATCCATCTACATTCTATACCTGTGATGCATTTTAGTTTTGCAGTTTGCTGACACAGTGACCACCAGTATATATAGCAGTACGGTACGGAAGGCCACTGCTGTACCTACCTCTGTGTCGTCATTAAGTATACTATTCATCTACATTCTTTACCTGTGGTGCATTTTAGTTTTGCAGTTTGCTGACACAGTGACCACCAGTATATATAGAAGTACGGTACGGAAGGCCACTGCTGTACCTACCTCTGTGTCGTCAAGTATACTATTCATCTACATTCTATACCTGTGGTGCATTTTAGTTGTGCGCAGTATATATAGTAGTAGGCCATTGCTATTGATACTGGCATATAATTCCACACATTAAAAAATGGAGAACAAAAATGTGGAGGTTAAAATAGGGAAAGATCAAGATCCACTTCCACCTCGTGCTGAAGCTGCTGCCACTAGTCATGGCCGAGACGATGAAATGCCATCAACGTCGTCTGCCAAGGCCGATGCCCAATGTCATAGTAGAGAGCATGTAAAATCCAAAACACAAAAGTTCAGTAAAATGACCCAAAAATAAAAAATTGAAAGCGTCTGATGAGAAGCGTAAACTTGCCAATATGCCATTTACGACACGGAGTGGCAAGGAACGGCTGAGGCCCTGGCCTGTGTTCATGGCTAGTGGTTCAGATTCACATGAGGATGGAAGCACTCATCCTCTCGCTATAAAAATGAAAAGACTTAAGCTGGCAAAAGCACAGCAAAGAACTGTGCGTTCTTCTAAATCACAAATCCCCAAGGAGAGTCCAATTGTGTCGTTTGCGATGCCTGACCTTCCCAACACTGGACGGGAAGAGCTTGCACCTTCCACCATTTGCACGCCCCCTGCAAGTGCTGGAAGGAGCACCCGCAGTCCAGTTCCTGATAGTCAAATTGAAGATGTCACTGTTGAAGTACACCAGGATGAGGATATGGGTGTTGCTGGCGTTGGGGAGGAAATTGACAAGGAGGATTCTGATGGTGAGGTGGTTTGTTTAAGTCAGGCACCCGGGGAGACACCTGTTGTCCGTGGGACGAATATGGCCATTGACATGCCTGGTCAAAATACAAAAAAAATCAGCTCTTCGGTGTGGAATTATTTCAACACAAATGCAGACAACAGGTGTCAAGCCGTGTGTTGCCTTTGTCAAGCTGTAATAAGTAGGGGTAAGGACGTTAACCACCTCGGAACATCCTCCCTTATACGTCACCTGCAGCGCATTCATCATAAGTCAGTGACAAGTTCAAAAACTTTGGATGACAGCGGAAGCAGTCCACTGACCACTAAATCCCTTCCTCTTGTAACCAAGCTCCTGCAAACCACACCACCAACTCCCTCAGTGTCAATTTCCTCCTTACACAGGAAAGCCAATAGTCCTGCAGGCCATGTCACTGGCAAGTCTGACGAGTCCTCTCCTGCCTGGGATTCCTCCGATGCATCCTTGAGTGTAACGCCTACTGCTGCTGGCGCTGCTGTTGTAGCTGCTGGGAGTCGATCGTCATCCCAGAGGGGAAGTCGGAAGACCACTTGTACTACTTCCAGTAAGCAATTGACTGTCCAACAGTCCTTTGCGAGGAAGATGAAATATCACAGCAGTCATCCTGCTGCAAAGCAGATAACTCAGGCCTTGGCAGCCTGGGTGGTGAGAAACGTAGTTCCGGTATCCACCGTTAATTCAGAGGCAACTAGAGACTTGATTGAGGTACTGTGTTCCCGGTACCAAATACCATCTAGGTTCCATTTCTCTAGGCAGGCGATACCGAAAATGTACACAGACCTCAGAAAAAGAGTCACCAGTGTCCTAAAAAATGCAGATGTACCCAATGTCCACTTAACCACGGACATGTGGACAAGTGGAGCAGGGCAGACTCAGGACTATATGACTGTGACAGCCCACTGGGTAGATGTATTGCCTCCCGCAGCAAGAACAGCAGCGGCGGCACCAGTAGCAGCATCTCGCAAACGCCAACTCGTTCCTAGGCAGGCTACGCTTTGATTCACCGCTTTCCAGAAGAGGCACACAGCTGACAACCTCTTACGGAAACTGAGGAAGATCATCGCAGAATGGCTTACCCCAATTGGACTCTCTTGGGGATTTGTGACATCGGACAACGCCAGCAATATTGTGCATGCATTACATCTGGGCAAATTCCAGGACGTCCCATGTTTTGCACATACATTGAATTTGGTGGTGCAGAATTATTTAAAAAACGACAGGGGCGTGCAAGAGATGCTGTCGGTGGGCGAAGAATTGCGGGCCACTTTCGGCATTCAGCCACCGCGTACAGAAGACTGAAGCACCACCAAACAATCCTGAACCTGCCTTGTCATCATCTGAAGCAAGAGGTGGTAACGAGGTGGAATTCAACCCTCTATATGCTTCAGAGGATGGAGGAGCAGCAAAAGGCCATTCAAGCCTATACATCTGCCCACGATATAGGCAAAGGAGGGGGAATGCACCTGACTCAAGCGCAGTGGAGAATGATTTCAACGTTGTGCAAGGTTCTGCAACCCTTTGAACTTGCCACACGTGAAGTCAGTTCAGACACTGCCAGCCTGAGTCAGGTCATTCCCCTCATCAGGCTTTTGCAGAAGAAGATGGAGACATTGAAGGAGGAGCTAAAACAGAGCGATTCCGCTAGGCATGTGGGACTTGTGGATGGAGCCCTTAATTTGCTTAACCAGGATTCATGGGTGGTCAATCTGTTGAAATCAGAGCACTACATTTTGGCCACCGTGCTCGATCCTAGATTTAAAACCTACATTGTATCTCTCTTTCCGGCAGACACAAGTCTGCAGAGGTTCAAAGACCTGCTGGTGAGAAAATTGTCAAGTCAAGCGGAACGTGACCCGTCAACATCTCCTCCTTCACATTCTCCCGCAACTGGGGGTGCGAGGAAAAGGCTAAGAATTCTGAGCCCACCCGCTGGCGGTGATGCAGGGCAGTCTGGAGCGACTGCTGATGCTGACATCTGGTCCGGACTGAAGGACCTGCCAACGATTACTGACATGCCGTCTACTGTCACTGCATATGATTCTCTCACCATTGAAAGAATGGTGGAGGATTATATGAGTGACCGCATCCAAGTAGGCACGTCAGACAGTCCGTACGTATACTGGCAGGAAAAAGAGGCAATTTGGAGGCCCTTGCAGAAACTGGCTTTATTCTACCTAAGTTGCCCTCCCTCCAGTGTGTACTCCGAAAGAGTGTTTAGTGCAGCCGCTCACCTTGTCAGCAATCGGCGTACGAGGTTACTTCCAGAAAATGTGGAGAAGATGATGTTCATCAAAATGAATTATAATTAGTGATGTGCACCGGACATTTTTCGGGTTTTGTGTTTTGGTTTTGGATTCGGTTCCTCCATCCTCTGAAGCATATAGATGGTTGAATTCCACCTCGTTACCACCTCTTGCTTCAGATGATGGCAGGGCAGGTTCAGGACTGTTTGCTGGTGCTCCAGTCTTCGGCACGCGGTGGCTGAATGCCGAAAGTGGCCCGCAATTCTTCGGGCCACCGACAGCATCTCTTGCACGCCCCTGTCGTTTTTTAAATAATTCTGCACCACCAAATTCAATGTATGTGCAAAACATGGTACGTGCTGGAATTTGCCCACATGTAATGCACGCACAATATTGCTGGCGTTGTCCGATGTCACAAATCCCCAAGAGAGTCCAATTGGGGTAAGCCATTCTGCGATGATCTTCCTCAGTTTCGGTAAGAGGTTGTCAGCTGTGTGCCTCTTCTGGAAAGCGGTGATACAAAGCGTAGCCTGCCTAGGAACGAGTTGGCGTTTGCGAGATGCTGCTACTGGTGCCGCCGCTGCTGTTCTTGCTGCGGGAGGCAATACATCTACCCAGTGGGCTGTCACAGTCATATAGTCCTGAGTCTGCCCTGCTCCACTTGTCCACATGTCCGTGGTTAAGTGGACATTGGGTACAACTGCATTTTTTAGGACACTGGTGATTCTTTTTCTGAGGTCTGTGTACATTTTCGGTATCGCCTGCCTAGAGAAATGGAACCTAGATGGTATTTGGTACTGGGGACACAGTACCTCAATCAAGTCTGTAGTTGCCTGTGAATTAACGGTGGATAACGGAAAAACGTTTCTCACCGCCCAGGCTGCCAAGGCCTGAGTTATCCGCTTTGCAACAGGATAACTGCTGTGATATTTCATCTTCCTCGCAAAGGACTGTTGGACAGTCAATTGCTTACTGGAAGTAGTAGAAGTGGTCTTCTGACTTCCCCTCTGGGATGACGATTGACTCCCAGCAGCAACAACAGCAGCGCCAGCAGCAGTAGGCGCTACACTCAAGGATGCATCGGAGGAATCCCAGCAGGAGAGGACTCGTCAGACTTGACAGTGACATGGCCTGCAGGACTATTGGCTTTCCTGTGTAAGGAGGAAATTGACACTGAGGGAGTTGGTGGTGTGGTTTGCAGGAGCTTGGTTACAAGAGGAAGGGATTTAGTGGTCAGTGGACTGCTTCCGCTGTCATCCAAAGTTTTTGAACTTGTCACTGACTTATGATGAATGCGCTGCAGGTGACGTATAAGGGAGGATGTTCCGAGGTGGTTAACGTCCTTACCCCTACTTATTACAGCTTGACAAAGGCAACACATGGCTTGACACCTGTTGTCCGCATTTGTGTTAAAATAATTCCACACAGAAGAGGTGATTTTTTTTGTAATTTGACCAGGCATGTCAATGGCCATATTCGTCCCACGGACAACAGGTGTCTCCCCGGGTGCCTGACTTAAACAAACCACCTCACCATCAGAATCCTCCTTGTCAATTTCCTCCTCAGCGCCAGCAACACTCATATCCTCATCCTGGTGTACTTCAACAGTGACATCTTCAATTTGACTATCAGGAAGTGGACTGCGGGTGCTCTTTCCAGTACTTGCAAGGGGCGTACAAATGGTGGAAGGCGCCACCTCTTCCCGTCCAGTGTTGGGAAGGTCAGGCATCGCAGCCGACACAATTGGACTCTCCTTGGGGATTTGTGATTTAGAAGAACGCACAGTTCTTTGCTGTGCTTTTGCCAGCTTAAGTCTTTTCATTTTTCTAGCGAGAGGATGAGTGCTTCCATCCTCATGTGAAGCTGAACCACTAGCCATGAACATAGGCCAGGGCCTCAGCCGTTCCTTGCCACTCCGTGTCGTAAATGGCATATTGGCAAGTTTACGCTTCTCCTCCGACAATTTTATTTTAGGTTTTGGAGTCCTTTTTTTACTGATATTTGGTGTTTTGGATTCTACATGCTCTGTACTATGACATTGGGCATCGGCCTTGGCAGACGACGTTGCTGGCATTTCATCGTCTCGGCCATGACTAGTGGCAGCAGCTTCAGCACGAGGTGGAAGTGGATCTTGATCTTTCCCTAATTTTGGAACCTCAACATTTTTGTTCTCCATATTTTAATAGGGACAACTAAAAGGCACCTCAGGTAAACAATGGAGATGGATGGATACTAGTATACTTATGGATGGACTGCCGAGTGCCGACACAGGGGTAGCTACAGCCGTGGACTACCGTACTGTGTCTGCTGCTAATATAGACTGGATGATAATGAGATGAAATCAATATATATGTATATATAATATCACTAGTACTGCAGCCGGACAGGTATATATTATATATTTATTATGTAATGACTGATGACGGACCTGCTGGACACTGTCAGCTCAGCAGCACCGCAGACTGCTACAGTAAGCTACTATAGTAGTATGTATAAAGAAGAAAGAAAAAAACAACAACCACGGGTAGGTGGTATACAATTATGGATGGACTGCCGAGTGCCGACACAGAGGTAGCTACAGCCGTGGACTACCGTACTGTGTCTGCTGCTAATATAGACTGGATGATAATGAGATGAAATCAATATATATGTATATATAATATCACTAGTACTGCAGCCGGACAGGTATATATTATATATTTATTATGTAATGACTGATGACGGACCTGCTGGACACTGTCAGCTCAGCAGCACCGCAGACTGCTACAGTAAGCTACTATAGTAGTATGTATAAAGAAGAAAGAAAAAAACAACAACCACGGGTAGGTGGTATACAATTATGGATGGACTGCCGAGTGCCGACACAGAGGTAGCTACAGCCGTGGACTACCGTACTGTGTCTGCTGCTAATATAGACTGGATGATAATGAGATGAAATCAATATATATGTATATATAATATCACTAGTACTGCAGCCGGACAGGTATATATTATATATTTATTATGTAATGACTGATGACGGACCTGCTGGACACTGTCAGCTCAGCAGCACCGCAGACTGCTACAGTAAGCTACTATAGTAGTATGTATAAAGAAGAAAGAAAAAAACAACAACCACGGGTAGGTGGTATACAATTATGGATGGACTGCCGAGTGCCGACACAGAGGTAGCTACAGCCGTGGACTAACTTACTGTGTCTGCTGCTAATATAGACTGGATGATAATGAGATGAAATCAATATATATGTATATATAATATCACTAGTACTGCAGCCGGACAGGTATATATTATATATTTATTATGTAATGACTGATGACGGACCTGCTGGACACTGTCAGCTCAGCAGCACCGCAGACTGCTACAGTAAGCTACTATAGTAGTATGTATAAAGAAGAAAGAAAAAAACAACAACCACGGGTAGGTGGTATACAATTATGGATGGACTGCCGAGTGCCGACACAGAGGTAGCTACAGCCGTGGACTAACGTACTGTGTCTGCTGCTAATATAGACTGGATGATAATGAGATGAAATCAATATATATGTATATATAATATCACTAGTACTGCAGCCGGACA
The DNA here is from genome assembly GCF_028390025.1 of Pseudophryne corroboree. Lineage (NCBI taxonomy): Eukaryota > Metazoa > Chordata > Amphibia > Anura > Myobatrachidae > Pseudophryne > Pseudophryne corroboree. The sequence continues at coordinate 133,809,338 of NC_086451.1, forward strand.
GGTATATATTATATATTTATTATGTAATGACTGATGACGGACCTGCTGGACACTGTCAGCTCAGCAGCACCGCAGACTGCTACAGTAAGCTACTATAGTAGTATGTATAAAGAAGAAAGAAAAGAAAAAAAACACGGGTAGGCTAGGTGATATACAATATTATATATATATTATATACAATTATATATATATATATAATATATATTAAACTCATAAACTGGTGGTGATTTATTAAACTGGTGGTCAGGTCACTGGTCACACTATCAGCAACTTGCAGTACTCCTGAGTCCTAAGCAGACAATCACAATATATATTATACTGGTGGTCAGTGTGGTCACAAACAATGGCAGTGTGGCTGGCACTCTGGCAGCAAAAGTGTGCACTGTATACGTTATATGTACTCCTGAGTCCTGCTCTCAGACTCTAACTGCTCCCCACTGTCAGTGTCTCCCCCACAAGTCAGATAATACAGTCACACTATCTCTCTCTATCACTTCAGCAAGTACTAGTAGTAGTAGTACTCCTCCTAATGCTCCCCAAATTACTACTGTGTCTCTCTCTGTCTCACTCTCTTCTCGAATCTCTATAAACGGAGAGGACGCCAGACACGTCCTCTCCCTATGAATCTCAATGCACGTGTGAAAAATGGCGGCGACGCGCGGCTCCTTATATAGAATCCGAGTCTCGCGATAGAATCCGAGCCTCGCGAGAATCCGACAGCGTGATGATGACGTTCGGGCGCGCTCGGGTTAACCGAGCAAGGCGGGAAGATCCGAGTCGCTCAGACCCGTGGTAAAAAACATGAAGTTCGGGCGGGTTCGGATTCCGAGGAACCGAACCCGCTCATCTCTACTATATAATACTGCTGGTCCCCAGTCCCCACAATAAAGCAGTGTGAGCACAGATATATGCAGCACACTGAGCACAGATATGGAGCGTTTTTCAGGCAGAGAACGTACAATACTGGTGGTCACTGGTCAGCAAAACTCTGCACAGTACTCCTCCTTTATAATACTGCTGGTCCCTAGTCCCCACAATAAAGCAGTGTGAGCACAGATATATGCAGCACACTGAGCACAGATATGGAGCGTTTTTCAGGCAGAGAACGTATAATACTGGTGGTCACTGGTCAGCAAAACTCTGCACTGTACTCCTCCTATAATACTACTGGTCCCCAGAATAAAGATATTTGCAGCCCCCTGAAAGTTGTGAAACAAAGTGAGAGGAATCCAGCCACGTCCTCTCACTATCATTTCCAATGCACGAGTGAAAAATGGCGGCGACGCTCGGCTCCTTATATAGAATCCGAATCTCGCGAGAATCCGACAGCGGGATGATGACGTTCGGGCGCGCTCGGGTTAACCGAGCAATACTGGAGTATCCGAGTATGCCTCGGACCCGTGTAAAATGGGTGAAGTTCGGGGGGGTTCGGATTCCGAGGAACCAAACCCGCTCATCACTAAAAATGATGTACATACCGTAATGCTTGGTGCTCCCCATGCGAAATTCTGGACAGTGCGCGTAGAAGGCGCGCAGAAAAAATTTAGGGGCCTTGCTTCGTGGGGAAGGGGCGTGGCCACATAATAGTGGCAATTCGCATTACACCACACAGTAGTGCAGCTAATACACATTGCACCAGCTAGAACCTCCTATACACACTGCGACAGGTAGAGCACATTATACACTTTGCGCCAGGCAGAGAACGTTATACACTTTGCGCCAGGCAGAGCACATTATACACTTTGCGCCAGGCAGAGCACATTGTACACTTTGCACCAGGTAGAGCACTGTGACACATTGCACCAGGTATTGCACTGAGACACGGGAACACTACATGATATGCCCCCAGCTGTGCCAGCTACACATGATATGCCCCCAGCAGTGCCAGCTACACATGATATGACCCCCAGCAGTGCCAGATGCACGACATGCCCCCCCAGCAGTGCCAGATGCACGGCATGCCCCCCCAGCAGTGCCAGATGCACGACATGCCCCCCCCAGCAGTGCCAGATGCACATGACATGCCCCCCAGCAGTGCCAGATGCACATGGCATGCCCCCAAGCAGTGCCAGATGCACATGGCATGCCCCCAGCAGTGCCAGATACATAAATGCCCCCACAGTTCCAGATACATTAATGCTCCCCACAGTTCCAGATACATTAATGCCCCCAGTGCCAGATAGATAAATGACCCCACAGTGCCAGATATGCTCCCACAGTGCCAGATACATTAATGCTCCCCACAGTGCCAGATACATTAATGCCCCCAGTGCCAGATGGATAAATGACCCCACAGTGCCAGATATGCCCCCACCGTGCCAGATACATTAATGCCCCCACAGTGCCAGATACATTAATGCCCCCACAGTGTCAGATATGCCCCCACAGTGCCAGATACATTAATGCCCCCCACAGTGCCAGATATGCCCCCACAGTGCCAGATACATTAATGCCCCCCACATTGCCAGATACATTAATGCCCCCACAGTACCAGATATGCCCCCACAGTGCCAGATACATTAATGCCCCCACAGTGCCAGATACATTAATGCCCCCCACAGTGCCAGATACATTAATGCCCCCCACTGTGCCAGATATATTAATGCCTCCACAGTGCCACATATGCCCCCAGAGTACCTGCTGTGCTGGCGATGAGGGAGGGGGAGTGCTGCTGTAGGCTGTCCTATGTTAAAGTGATCTGTGCGCACTGTGCGGCGCCGATGCCTGTAAGTGATCTGTGCACGCTGTGTGGCGCCGGTGTCTGACATCAGACGCCGGCGCCGCACAGCGTGCACAGATCAATTTAGCGTAGGACAGGGCCGGCTCCAGGCTCCAACATGGCGGCGCCAGCGTGCGGCGCCCTTTATGGGTGGCGCCCTGTGCGGGAGCTCGAGTCGAACATGCTTGGAGCTGGCCCTGCTTTCTGCTGTAACCAAATTATAATGCCACTGAACACTTCCAACACTGTACTTTCATCTGCATTTCTGCAATTCTACTGCTCTGTTCATCTTACAACCACCACTCCTATTTCCAAATTTATCATACTATTTACCTCATGCATACTACAGCATGTCTAGCCTGTCACTATCACCCCTCAACACCAGGAGCGGTTCTTCGTGCGGGCAAGCAGTGCCTGCTTCCGGGGAGTCGCGGCCTGGGAGCACGGCCGCAGTCACCCCACTGGCGCCTGCCGCCTACCCGCACCCTGCTCCCCGGCTACAGTGTGCGCGTGGGCTGTGTGGGCGTCCGCTGCAGCCGACGCACCTGTCAGACACTAGAGGTCATTATTGACCTGTAGTGTCTGTGCGGGAGAGGAGCCGCGGGTGGCCAGACAGCAGCAGCGGTCGGGAAGCAGGAACGGGGCAGTGGTAAGAATTGTTTGTTTGTTTTCTTGTGTGTTTGTAAGCGGCTACTAAGGGGCACAACAACAGGGGTCACAACTACTGGGGGCACAGCGACAGGGGGCACAATTACAGGGGGCACAACTAAAGGGGCAAATCTACTGGGGAATAGCTATAGGGGGCACAACTACTGGGGCAAATCTACTGGGGCATAGCTATAGTGGGCACAACTACTGGGGCAAATCTACTGGGGGGCATAGCTACAGGGGGAAAATCTACTGGGGGCACAGCTAATGGGGGCATAGCTACAGGGGGCAAATCTACTGGGGGCAAATCAACTGGGGGCACAACTACTTGGGGCAAATCTAATGGGGGCACAGCTACTGGGGGCACAACTACTGGGGGCATAACTGTGGCCACGCCCCTCCCCTATGAATCTACGCCCCTGTTTTTTACTGCGCGTCTGCAGCGCACAGTTTTTTTTGGGAGGGGCACCAGTTAAAACTTTTGCACTGGGCGCCACACGGTGTAGAACCGGCCCTGCCCAACACTTCTTGTCTGCCCTATCCTTTTCTCTGTCCCCTGCTCCTACCTCTATCCTTCACCCATAGTCTCCTACATTTCCTCCTCTCTCCCCTCCTTTGTCTCCCATCCACCCCACTGCCTCACTTCCACTCCTCTCCTGACACCACACTGTCATTCACCTCTACCCTACCTTGGGACAAATCATCCACCACTCTGCCCTGCTCCCTCCCTCCTCTACCTCATATCCCTCTGTACCACACTTTACTCCCTCCATGCTCAACTGCTGCAGTGTTTCTTCAAAGCCCAGGAGCCAGCACCCTCACTACACCCTCTGTATTCCTGTCTTCTAAATCCATCTCACCTCATTGCTACAGCAACCCTGATAATCTCATTCACATCACTCCCTCAGACTCTTTCCCTCTCTCCTGTGCCCTCTGGAATGCCAGCTCTGTCTGTAATAAACTGGTCCCCACCCATGACCTTTTCATCTCAAATTCCTTGCATCTCCTAGCCATCACTGACACTTGGATTACCCCCTCTGACACAGTTTCTCCTGCTGCTCTCTCTGCTGGGGGTCTCATATTCTCACACACACCCCGACCTGGAGGTCGCCACGGTGGTGGTGTCAGGCTCGTACTACCCTCTAGCTACTCATACCAACTCATACAACCAGAACCATCTCTTACATTCTCTACATTTGAGGTCCATGCCATACGCCTCTTCCAACCTTTTCATCTTCGAGTAGCTGTCATTTACCGCCCCCCCTGGCATGCCCTCCAAATTCTTTGACAACTTTTCTTCCTGGCTTCCTCACGTCCTCTCCTCTGACAGTCCCTCCATTATTCTGGGTGATTTCCACATCCCTATCGATAACCCCACAAAATCACCTGCCTATAAACTCCTTAACCACACCTCTTCTCTTGGTCTCTCCCAGTGGACCTTCTCCCTCTCCCATGTGAGTGGAAGCTCACTGGACCTGGTCTTCACTCACCGCTGTGATCTTTCTGATTTCTCCAACTCCCTGTTCCCCCTCTCTGACCATCACCTGCTCACTTTTAGCCTTTCTCTATCTGCTTCTCCATCTTTACCATCTAAGACTACCATCACAAAGCATAACATTGAGGCTATTGACACAACTTCACTATTTTCCCTGTTTGACTCACTTCTCTCTCCTATTCCATCTCTTTCCTGCCCTGAACAAGCTACTTCCCTATAAAATGCATCCCTTACCTCTGCTCTTGACTGGGGGAGTCATTCCGAGTTGAACGTAGCTGTGCTAAATTTAGCACAGTTACGATCAGGCACTCAGACATGCGGGGTGACGCCCAGCACAGGGCTAGTCCGCCCCGCATGTCAGTGCCCCCCCCCCCTTCAGATATGCAAAAGCATCTGTGGCTGGCCGGGAGAACCTCTTCGATGCTCGGGTCGCAATGGCTGCATGTGACGTTACGCAGCTGCCGCGGCTCGCCCCCCCCCAATGGTCCGGCCACACCTGTGTTGGCTGGACCATCCCCCCTAAACTGCGGCTTAATGCCGCCGTCCAGCCCTCTCTCGCCCAGCGACCACCTCTGCCTGTCAATCAGCCAGAGGCGATCGCTAGGCAATGACGGCCTTCAGCCGTCTGACATGTGCCAGCGCACTGCGGTGCATGCGCAGTTCCAACCCGATTGTTGCGTTACGATAAACTGCACCGAGCGATCGGGTCGGAATGACCCCCTCTGTCACCCCACCAACCACTATTCACCCTCACAGAACCACACCTCAACCCTGGCACACCAAATGCACCAGATTTCTGCAAAAATGCTCACGTACCGCTGAGCGACAGTGGAGGAAATCACGCTCTAATGCCGACTTCCTCCACTACAAATTTATGCTCTCATCCTACTTTGCTGCCCTTACCCTTGCTAAACAATCTAACTTCAAAAACCTCCCAATCCTCAAACCCCTGGCGCCTCTTTGCCACTGTCAACTCGCTCCTCTACCCACCCCCACCTCAACTCCCCTCTTCACTTTCTGCTCTTGACTTTGCCACATACTTCACATCCAAAATTTACTCCATTCGTCAAGACATAACATCCCACCAGAACCTGAGCAACCCCCCTCCTCCATTTCCCGACCCCCTCCTCTCCTTCCCTATGACCAACTCTGACATTTTTCTTCCCTGTATCTGGAGAGGAAGTCATGGTCCTCATCCCCTTTCACCTCCCCAGTTGACCCTATTCCCTCCCGCCTTCTCAGATTCATTTGCCTGTACCCATCTTGCCCATTTACTCAATCTCTCACTCACATCAGGCACTGTCCCTTCTGCCTTCAAGCATGCACTTTTCTCCACTATTCTTAAAAAACCTACCCTTGATCCAACCAATATCTCAAACTACCGACCCATCTCTCTCCTCCCGTATTGCCTACAACCACCTCACTGTCTTTCTTTCTTCCCACTCACTGCTTGACCCTTTCCAGTCTGGTTTCCGTCCACAGCACTTCACTGAAACTGCCCTCACGGAAGTCGGCAATGACCTCCTTGCTGCTAAATCCAGGGGTCACTACTCTCTGCTTATTCTCCTTGACCTCTCTGCTGCTTTTGACACTGTAAACCACGATCTCCTCCTGCAAATCCTTTACTCCCTTGGTTTGCATGATACTGCTCTCTCCTGGCTGTCCATCTACCTTTCTGACCATTCCTTCTCTGTCTCCTCTCATGACTCCATCTCCCCTCCACTTCCTCTACCAGTAGGTGTCCCCCAAGGTTCTGTTCTTGGGCCTCTCCTTTCCTCTCTCTACATACAGTATCCGCATTAGGTGAGCTCATTAGCTCTTTTGACTTAAAATATCATCTCTACGCTGACAATACTGAAATATACCTTTCCTCCCCTGAACTCTCCTCTGCTCTCCTCACTCATATCTCCAACTGTCTCTCTGCTATCTCCTCCTGGATGTCCCAGCGCTTTCTTAAACTTAACATGTTTAAGACTGAGCTGATCATCTTCCCTCCCTCCTGCATAACCTCACCGCCCACAATTTCATTATCCATTGATGGCACAACTATATTCTCTAGCCCCCAAGTGCAATGTCTTGGAGTAATCCTTGATTCCTCCCTCTCCTTCAAACCACAGATTCAGTACCTCTCACAAACCTGCCATTTCCATCTCAAAAACATCTCCAGGATCACACCCATTCTCACCCAGGATGCTACTAAGAACCTCATCCAGTCAATGGTCATCTCCAGATTGGACTACTGCAATCTCCGCCTATCTGGCCTCCCTCAAAATGCCTCTATCCACTCCAATCTATCCTCAATGCTGCTGCCCACCTCATCTTCCTCACCAAATGTACTACATCCACATCCCCTCTCTTGCAGGACCTTCACTGGTTACCCTTCCCATTCAGAATCCAATTCAAACTTCTCACACTCACCTACAAAGCCCTCACCCACCCTTCTCCCTCTTACATCTCTGACCTTATCTCTCTTTACATTCCCTCCCATACTCTTCGCTGTGCTAATGCACGCCGTCTCTCCTGCCAACTGATTACCTCCTCCCACTCCTACCTACAAGATTTTGCACATGCTGCTCCCTATCTCTGAAATGCTCTACCTCTCCCCATCCAACTCTCCACCTCTCTACAAAGCTTCAAACGGGCTCTCAGGACCCACTTCTTCACCAAACCCAGCCAACTTTCTTCCTAACCCTTTTGTCTATGCTCACGGTCTACCCCTTCTGTGTCATCCCGGTCTGTTAGCCCCTCACCTTCTAGATTGTAAGCTCTCAAGATCAGGGACTTCTTTCCTCATGTGCCTTTCCTTTTCTTACTTACACTATCTTATTCTCCATACTCCCTTTGACGGCACCTAACCCTGGGTTTTCTATACCTGTCCTATATTGTCTTGAACTGTAAGTGCTGTTTTCTTGTTTGCTCATTTGATTATCTACTGTGTAATGGGCACTGCGGATCCCTTGTGGCGCCATATAAATAAAGGATAATAATAATAATAAGCTTCTGAAAAATAATGTATATACAATAGCTGATGTAGATGTAAAACATTTATTGGTTAATAAATGAATAGTTAATAAGGCAAACATAAACAATGGTGGCTACACATTCCTCTCTGAAGGTTGCATAGCAGTCCCACTGTCTTATGGGCAATGTTAGTGATTTTATCGACCAACGATATTATCGATAGTCGATATTGCTGCCAACGATTTTTGCCTACACACTTGCCGATAATGATGGTCAATTTGGAGAATATGAGAGTACATATATCTATATCAGTGATGGCTAACCTTGAAACTTCAGCTGTTGATGAACTACACATCCCAGCATGCCCTGCATCAGTTTTAGCATGGCCAAATAACAAAACTGTAGCAGGGCATACTGGGATATGTAGTTCAACAACAGCTGGAGTGTCAAGGTTAGCCATCACTGTTCTATATCGTCCAAATTGACTTGCATGTATAAACGAGGATAGATCAACGATGAACAATCGCGGGGACGCGCATCGTTCATCATTGATGCATACACACTGACCAATATGAACGATTTATCATTCATTTTTGAACAATATCGTTCATATCGATTATCGTTATTGGCAGTGTAGGGCCCTTTAGGCGGACATACATATGATGACTAGATCAAACTATACATTATTTCTTGGCTTACAATTGCTAATTAAAATTTTACTACTCTCATTCAATAATAGTGAGTGTTTCGAATTAAAATAGCATTAACATATATTAATAATAAGACTCAATAAATTAGCATTAACATAAATTAGTGTGCCACTTCCTGACCTTGGTGAGAAGGCGAGGTCATCTCTCAGAACTGCAGTGAGGCTGAACTATGGGCCTAATTCAGACCTGATCGCTCTGTAATGTTTTTTGCACCACTGCGATCAGGTCAGAACTGTGCATGCGCCGCTCAGCGATGGGTTTGTGCGAAGAATCCATTCGCACAGCCGTTCGCAAGGAGATTGACAGGAAGAAGGCGTTTGTGGGTGGCAACTGACCGTTTTCTGGGAGTGTTTGGATAATGCAGCCGTGTCCAATCGTTTGCAGGGCGGGTGTCTAATGTCAATTCCGGGCCCGGACAGGAAGAAGTGATCGCAGCAGCTGAGTAAGTCCTGGGCAACTCAAAAATTGCACAAACTCTTTTTGTACCGCTCGGCTGCACATGAGATCGCACACTTGCACAGCTAAAATACACTCCCCAGTGGGCGGTGACTATGCGAATGCCGGACTCGCCACGCTGCATGCACGGTGACTCGCTACGCTCGGCACACTAATTTATTCTCCCTCTATGGGTGTCGTGGACACACACAGAGGGAGAATATGTCAGGGTTGTGCCGGTCGGGATGCCAGTGTCAGTATACCGACCTACGGGATTCCGTCCGGCGGGATCTTGACCGCATCCCCAGTGGCGTAACTAGAAATTTTTCTCCCCCAAGCCAAAAAATTCTCTGGCGTCCCCCCCCCCCCATAATTGTCAGTAGCAAAGCGATGAATCTGCGCGTGCTGCAAAAAAGGGCGTGGCCTTGCTGAAATGGGCATGGCTTTGCATAAAGAGGCGTGGCATTGCAGGAAAAGACTACCTTACCCTACAACACTGACTGGAAAACAGAACTTATTGTGGATGCCAGTCCTGTGGGGCTCGGAGCTATCTTGACTCAGGTGAATACACATGGGGATCATCATATTGTAGCATGTGCAAGTCACAGTTTGACAGAGGTGGAAAAACTTTACTCTCAACCAGAAAGGGAAGCTCTTGCAGTAGTCTGGGGTTGTGAATGCTTTCATATCTATCTATACGGCATTAACTTTACCATTCAGATTGATCATCAAGCCCTAGTGACACTTTTTGGAAATCCAAAATCCAAACAACCAGCTAGGATACAGCGATGGGGCTTACGTTTGCAGGCATACAATTTCTCCATCATTCATAGAGCTGGTGCTGACAATCCCTCAGATTACATGTCCAGACATCCTCTGCCTTCTGACATATTGCAGTCTACTTCAGTGGAGGAGTATGTGAACTTTATTATTAACAATTCAGTTCCTGATTCACTTACTAGTGCCAACATCAAAGAGACTTCTTCCTCAGGTAAAGTTTTGTCAGCAGTAAAACACTGCATTATTTCCAATGATTGGCGACTGGGACAGATTTTATTTTCAACTGATGAGGAACAAGACTTCTGAATACTTCATAAACATTGTCAAGAACTTACTGTACATGATGATTCCTTCATTTTCAGAGGTGACAAAATTGTTATTCCAGCTGCGTTGAGAAAGAGGGTAATTGATATTGCCCATGCCAGTCATTTAGGAATCGTAAAGACCAAACAACTTTTACGTGAAAAGGTATGGTTTCCCTCCATGGAGCAACTTGTTGAATCGGAAATCCATAACTGTATGACATGCATGCTTCTTTCTACGCAAACTAGCAGTTAACCATTGCGGATGACTGATCTACTTGACAATGTCTGGGAAAATGTCGATGTTGATTTCTGTGGGCCATTATACAATGGTAAATACGTACTAGTGGCTGTGGATGAATATTCAAGGTATCCTGTTCTTGAAATAATATCCTCAACATCTGCCACATCTGTCTTACCAGCGTTGGATAGAATATTTACTACTTATGGAATTCCAGGAACAATAAAGACTGATAATGGTCCACCATTTCAAGGTGATTATTTCAGCAAATTCATGAAACATTTTGGAATTCGACATCAAAAAATCATTCCCCTGTGGCCACAGGCTAATGGTCTTGTTGAACGTTTTATGTGTAATCTGGGAAAGCAAATAAAGATTTATAAAGTATCCATAATTTCAATTCAACAATCTCTAAATCAATTTCTCAGACAATATCGCTCAGTGCCTCATTCCACAACAAATGTCTCTCCTCAGACATTAATGTTTTCAAAGAAAAGTAATCAGATCCACTCTTCCAGAAATCCATTTGACTCCTTCATCTAGAGATCATCAGGTTAGACAGAAGGACTCTGCCAATAAACAAAAGGCTAAACAATATGCAGACCAGAAAAGAGCTATTGTTTCGGACTTACAAGAAGGAGATCGTGTTCTTGTGAAGCAAAAAGTAGTACTTAAGGGCATGACCGCTTTTCACCCAAGTCCACTGACTGTAGTGAAAAGTAAAAGAACAATGGTTGTTGCAGGAAATGACCATCACACTGTGACAAGAAATGTGTCCCATTTCAAGAAGATATTCCCATCCTTATCTTCGGATGCACCAAGTCAAGATGATGTCAACACAACACCTATAACATCCTCAGCACCAAGTGATTCAATTGTGTCTGTTCCTTTGAGTGAAGGATCATATACTCAGACGAAAGCAGGCAGAGTCATTAAACCTCCTACAAGGCTTATTGAGCAGATATGACTTTCATCTTATAGTTCATAATTTGTTGTTCAAAAATCTTTTCCAGTTTAATGTGTATTGTATGTTGTGGGTTAATGTTCATGCTCAAATTCAGTCAGCATATTGTTATATGTTTAATTGATTGAATGTAAAATCAATTTTATGTGTTTCAAAGAAATATATTAATTTACATATATGAAATGAAGGGGGAGATGTAGTATCTATGAAGATAGTTTATGTGCATTAGCTAGATGAGGTAGTGTACCTTTAAGAATCTGGCTGCACAGATGAACATGTGATCAGGAAGTAGAAGGAGAGAGAAGGAGAAGGAGAGCAGCATGTGGATTTGATGTCTATCTATAACCATGCAAGTATTACTTACCAATACAAAATAAAATACACAATCTTCATACTGCATAATTCATTGAAATAAAGAGATGTGCATCAGGATATAACACTGTTTTTTTTCCTTCAGATTCTGTCTCTCACAGTGGGTCAACTTGCACAATCGGTGGCTGTCCAAATACTTTTTTGCCCCCCTGTATATCTGTGTGTGTGTGTGTGTGTGTGTGTGTGTGTGTGTGTGTGTGTGTGTGTGTGTGTGTGTGGTAATATGATGACAATAGGCGCTAAACCTTCTCTCTGAATGTGTAGTGGATGTTAGTCCTAACAAAGTCTTTAAGTACACTCCCCCTTTGTTTCTCTCCTTGTTTTTTTCCGGGGTGGCTGTCCTTTTTTCCGATGGTCTGCTGTTCCAACAGGCCTAATGATCTGAAATAACAAATGAAAATAGGCGCCTTCTAGTGTATTACCATGACAATTCGGTACCCTCCACCACTATTAACACCCTATAGATGGGAGGTGTACCATTTATGGTGGAATTCCAACCACCTATAGATCAAACATATACAGTAAGTCATGTTTCCAGTGTTCATTCCGGAGTCAATGCAGATTCTTAGTAGTCTCTCATAAGTGTCACTGTTATATACACACTGGTTCTCATGGATCAAAGCTTCAGCAGTACTGTGTGGGAAGAGACATGATGGAGACCCACTAAGAGTAGCTCCAGATAGACCTGCAATATAAAGCTGTTCCAGCATCCTGCACAGCATATACTCACTGGCTAGTGAGCTGTATTGAACCCTACAATGCTGAAGCTTTGATCCATGAGAACCAGTGTGTATACAACAGTGACACTTATGAGTGACTACTAAAGAATCTGCATTGACGTCAGAACGAGCACCGGAAACGTGACTTGCAATTTACTGTATATGCTTGGTCTATAGGTGGTCGGAATTCCACCATAAATGGTACACCTCCCATCTATAGGGTGTTAATAGTGGTGGAGGGTTCCAAATTGTCATGGTAATACACTAGGATGCGCCTATTTTCATTTGTTATTACACAATAGGCTAGCACTCCATTAAAACAGTAGACCATTGTCTGGGTGCCCTCCTACATCCACTCAGCAATGGACGAATACATACAGTCTTGGAATGGCGGCACTCACAGGTGACCGGCACCTTCTAGAAGTTCACCATTTCAGTTTATTTATCAAACTTTCGTCAGAACAAACAACAGATAAAAATTACTTACCTATATAAAAAGCACCCAGTGGACAAGACAACATGTGCTCCAGGCCGGCTGCCGGGTGGATGATGTCACAAGCCTGCGACGGGTGCTATCCGGCGCCACTTCTGCTCCCGGCGTCACCTAGCAACAAAATAAACAAAGAACACCATCACAAAAAGAGCAGGGAAGCAGCAGAGGGAGTCCCAGCGCAGAAATAGATTGAATATATAGTGTAGGTGTCTGATGCTGAACCGGCCAATCGGCCATATCATATTTATAATGAACATCAGTGATATATAATACTTGGTGCAAAACAGCTAAGGCACCTATACAATAATAATCTATGGTTTTTTTTAATGTAAACAATCTATGCAGCATATGATCCACCTAGTTGGTGGATAGTGTTAAACATAATAAAGAGAGCCTATCATCAAAACACTCACAAAGTGATTAATACTTAATATAATGACCCAAGACTACCAGCCTAGTCAGGGCGTGACAACATCTCTACGTAACCATAATAATGATATCTCACAAGAAACAGTTCCAATTTAACTGTTCATTAAGCCCCATGGGAGACACGGTATTTAGATTGTATATCCACCGGGCCTCAAGTTGGAGCAGTTTTTTGCCCCGATCACCAACCCTTTGGCTGGGAGGGACTTGGTCTATAATCTTATGCCATAGGGTTGCCAGGCTGTGTTTAAAGGTCTTAAAGTGCCTGGCCACTGGTTGTTCTGAATCCGAGCCATCAAGTGCTTGTCAAATTGACTGTGCAATATTGAGTGAGAGGGGTATTAACAGAGAAAATAATTGTGTTGTCAATTAAACTTTTTGCTAAATAGCAGGAATACTTAAATACTGTGGAAACAAGTATTCTGCAGTATTTAAGTAGAACTTTCATTGCTGTATAGAGCTCTACAGCTCATCTACAGTACATATCGAAGGTACAGTATGGGGGGACATTATTAATATTTATAAATACATAAAGGGACAATACAAGGATTTATCAAACAATTTGGTTATAAAAAAACCATTACATAGGACACGAGGACACCCCAGAAGAAATTTTTTTTATACACAACAGAGAAAAGGGTTCGTCACAGTAAGTACAGTAATTAATTTGGAATTCTCTGCCAGAGAAGGTAGTAATGATGGATTCAATCAATAACTTTAATAATGGATTAGATAAATTCCAATCTGAAAAAAATATCCAAGTATACAACATTTAAGTAATATAAAATTATAATACAGGTTGAACTCGATGGACATTTGTCTTTTTTCAACCTCAACAACTATGTAATTATGATACTGTATGCATGTATGTACTGTACGTATGTTCATACATAAGTATGTATGCATTCTGCTTCATGGTGACATTGGTTTATGACTATAGATGGAAGGTTGTCAGGAGCCGGAGGCTTACCTCCAGAGTCGGGGTCCAGGACCTGCCTGTCCGGCTGCTGGAGGTGCTGCGGGGCCACAGAGGGGGCTGGCGGGAGTAATTGTGCGGCTTCTGGAGTTGGGGAGATGGGAATTCAAGCTAGCGAATAGGCGTGCCCCATGTGTGTCTGCAGCAACTGGGGGCCGCTGTGTTGGAGACCAGTTCTCTGTGGCCAATGGCTGGAGCTAAGTGGAATGTTCAGCCAATCCCTGGCAGCTTCCTCTTTCAAAAGGGGGCAGCTCAGTCTTAATGTTGCCAGTGCTTTAAGTTACTGCCCAGTGAAGAAGCTCCAGCTCTGAGCTCCCTCAGGAATTTCCTGCAGCTTCTTCTTTATGCTCTTCCTGTCTTTTGCTCTGCTCTCCTAGTTACCACAGCCTTCCGCAGAACCGTAGCTGGTATTCCCTCAGCTCCGCGGTCCGCAGTTGTCTGCCCGCCGGGCAGCGTCCTCAGGTGCCTTGTATCCGCAGAGGGGCTACCTGTTCACCCGTAGTGCTCTTCAGCCACGACTCTTCAGTATTCATTCTTCAACAGTATTCTTCAGTGTCCTTCAGCTACGACTCTTCAGCATACATTCTTTAACAGTACTCTTCAGTGTTCTTCAGCCACGACTCCTCAGCATTCTTCAACAGTATTCTTCAGCGTTCTTCAGCCAGGACTCTTCAGTATTCATTCTCCAGCAGCACTCTTCCGTGTTCTTTAATCCCATCAACTCAGTAGTAACATTCCTCAGTCTCCAAGTCTTTATTCCACGCAGTCAGCCAGATCCATTCACCCATCTTAGTTCACTAGTTAATTCTTCCACTAGCTCCTCCTTGAATCCTAGGATATATGAGAAGGAATTACATCCGACCTCCTCAGTTCCTTCCTGCTGTTGTGAGCACTTCCTCAACCAACGCCCCGTTTTCAGATCCTCATCCTCAGCCCATTGTAACAGTGATACAGTATGATACTAAGTCAATAGTTTATTTTATATGTTTTGAAGTAAATAAAATATAATATATTGAATAATTAACTATGGGGGTAATTCTGAGTTGATCGCAGCAGCAAGTTTGTTAGCAATTGGGCAAAACCATGGGGGTAATTCCAAGTTGATCGCAGCAGGATTTTTGATAGCAGTTGGGCAAAACCATGTGCACTGCAGGGGAGGCAGATATAACATGTGCAGAAACAGTTAGATTTGGGTGGGTTATTTTATTTCTGTGCAGGGTAAATACTGGCTGCTTTATTTTTACACTGCAAATTAGATTGCAGATTGAACACACCCCACCCAAATCTAACTCTCTCTGCACATGTTATATCTGCCTCCCCTGCAGTGCACATGGTTTTGCCCAACTGCTAACAAAAATCCTGCTGCGATCAACTTGGAATTACCCCCCATGTGCACTGCAGGGGGGGCAGATATAACATTTGCAGAGAGAGTTAGATTTGGGTGGGTTATTTTGTTTCTGTGCAGGGTAAATACTGGCTGCTTTATTTTTACACTGCAAATTAGATTGCAGATTGAACACACCACACCCATATCTAACTCTCTCTGCACATGTTAAATCTGCCTCCCCTGCAGTGCACATGGGTTTGCCCAACTGCTAATAAAATTCCTGCTGCAATCAACTTGGAATTACCCCCTATGATCAAACATTCTGAATTTTATTGTGAGGGGGAAAAAAAATCACATATTTTGCTCAGCCTGTGGTTTGTGCTAGTGAAGTTGGATCTTCTGATAGCATGTGCCTTACCATTTTCAGTTACAGTCACGACTTGAACATCAAAATGTTCCTGCAAGCGCAGTTCTGCTCACAAGTGACGAAGCTCACTTCATTTGTCTGGCTAGTTAACCAGACAAATTTTTGTTATTGGGTGAAAACAGTCCCTTATCAGCTTCATGAGAGGCCTTTACATAGCCAATTTGTCATTGTTTGGTGTGCTGATGCAGATTTTGGTGTTTATGGCCCTTACAGCGATAATGCCGGAAATGACCTGCTGAATGATGCAAAACAGAAATTGACTACAAATGTGTATTGCAAAGGAAGGTCAACATCTGGACGATTTCATATTCAAAAACAATTGAAAATAATCTGTATTCCATGCACTTTTAGATTTGGTACTAAAATTTTGAATATCATTTACCATGCTTTTTTTGTTATCCTTTAAAATCTTGGAGGTTTCGTGCCTCACCCTGTGTTTTAAAAATGTAATTGGTTCTCTAGAAACAAACATAATCTGACACATTCAGAAGTAGCTGGGTTAAATAAATTGGGGCTCATGCAGAGTTGAACATACTGTAGGTCCACCAGAAGTCCACAAAAACCTGCCTGCAGCAGGGACGTGCAGTCAGGGGAGGCAGTGCCTCCCCTGTGATGAATTATTAAAATAATACAAAGTAGATACTTGTGACACATATTCTGTGTCATTAGCATCTTCTTTACTCTATTCTAATAATTTTTACTCATTAAATTCATTTGGGAGGCACTGACAGCAGTGCCTTCCATAGACAACGGCAACGGGGATCGAGCGGGGGGCGGTGCCAAGAACTGGGCTTTAAAAGCCCATTGAAATAAGTGAAGAAAGCGGCACCTACAGAAGTGCCTCGCTGATAGGGATGGGCTTTCCCTGTCAGCAAGGCAGAAATGATTGGACAGCGGATCCAGCGCTGGACCCGCTGTCCAATCACCCATACAGGAGGCAGGACAGTAAGCTGCTCCCCTCCCTACATTCTCCCTCCCCCCTCCCCGTTCTCAACTGCTGCTGGCGGTGGGAGAGTCCCGCGGCCGGCCGGCGATCATCACCAGGACCCTGTGCAGTGGTAGCCGCAGGCAGCATCAAGGAGGGGGGAAAGCTAAGTGCAGCGGCGTCAGCGGGCCGGAGCCGGCGCCGGGTAGCCTAGAGCTGCAAGTGCAGCAGCGGCGGCCGGTGCGCTCCTCCTCCTTCAGACGCATCTCCGGGTGTCTGTGTCCTGTATAGGCGCGTCAAGTGGGCTCTTTCAAGTGAATGCAGGGATAGTCGTGAGCCAACAGCCGGCCGCAATCCTGAGGCGCTTGTGGTGAGTACGGCACCCCTGTTCCTCCCCACAGCGCAGACAGGTAATGAACACAGCAGCCATCACCCCCGCCCGCCTCCCTTCCCCTCTTTCCCCGCTACATGCTGAGCACATACACGGAGAAGGGGTTACCTCTGTGAGGGCTGATGACCTCTCTCCCAGCTGCCATAATGTATAAAAAGAAAGAAAAAAGGAACTCTGCTGCATAATGTGTAAAATGGGGGACTCTGTTGCTGTACTGTTGAAAAAAGGGGACTCTGTTGCTGTAATGTGTAAAAAAGGGGATGCTGTCTGCCGTAATGTGTAAAAGGGGGACTCTGCCTGCTGTAATGTGTAAAAAGGGGACGCTGTCTGCCGTAATGTGTAAAAGGGGGACTCTGCCTGCTGTAATGTGTAAAAAGGGGATGCTGTCTGCCGTAATGTGTAAAAGGTGGACTCTGTCTGCCGTAATGTGTAAAAATGGGGACTCTGTCTGCCGTAATGTGTAAAAGGGGGACACTGTCTGCCGTAATGTGTAAAAGGGGGACACTGTCTGCCGTAATGTGTAAAAGGTGGACTCTGTCTGCCGTAATGTGTAAAAATGGGGACTCTGCCTGCCATTATGTGTAAAAGGGGGACTCTGTCTGCTGTAATGTGTAAAAAGGGGGTCTCTGTTGCTGTAATGTGTAAAAATGGGGATTCTGCCTACTGTAATGTGTAAAATGGGACTCTGCCTGCTTAATGTGTAAAAAGGAGGGCTCTATAGCTGTAATGTGTAAAAAAAAAAAAAAAAAAGGGGGACTCTGTTGCTGTAATGTGTAAAAAGGGGGACTCTGCATTCTGCCATAATATGTAAAATAGGGGGACTCTGTTGCTGTAATGTGTAAAAAGGGGGACTCTGCATTCTGACGTAATGTGTAAAAAAAGGGGACTCTGTTGTTGTAATATGTAGAAAGGGGGACTCTGTTGCTGTAATGTGTAAAAAAGGGGGAGTCTGCCTGCCGTAATGTGTAAAAATGGGGACTCTGCCTGCCGTAATCTGTAAAAGGGGGCTCTGCCTGCCTACTGTGCAGTACTAGCCCACCCCCATGTACTCTAATGTATCTGCTGTTCCTAAAAAGGATGTACTGGTGAAGCCAGTGCCTCCCCAGCCATTGACCTCACCGCACGTCACTGGCCTGCAGAGGTGTTGGGAACAGTGGGGACATGTAAGAGTAGAGAACATCTGCTGATATTTCCAGTTTAAGAAGTACATATTTTACAATAGTCTACTGTTTCATCAAATAAGGGCTCATTTGCAAATTACAAGCTATGCTTAACCCGTACTACTTCATTATTGGCCAAAATGTACATAATTGTCTACTGATCAGGGGCAACATTTACTAAAGTTCGATTTGGGATTAATTTTTATGACTCTTAAAAATCTACTAAAATCAATTCTAATCCAACTGCAAAATCCCTTACAAAATCCCTCATTTACTAATAATCGATTTTGCATTCGATTTTGAACGATTTTAAGAAGAGATTTTGCGTTCCCTTCCAAAATCAAACCTCAAATCCGCATTAAAATCAAATGCAATTTGCTCATTTGCAACTTCCTCATTTCTTCCTATTGAGCCAAATGTATCACATGCACACTAACTAAAGGGGAAACTATCGCTTTATACATGAACACCTAACTGAAGAACAACATTTTGTGGTATTTAATAAAATAAAAATAAATACAAATAGAAATAGTTGGCAACAAGCATATCCCTAATCTGCCTTCCTGCCTGCCTTCCACATTCTGTGCTCACTTATTCAGTTGTTGGTAACAAAACCTCTGCCTTCTCGCTGTTTTGCATAATCTGGGGGGGGGGGGGGGGGGGGTGATTTAATGAGGATTAGAAACATAGTAACATAGAATTTGACGGAAGAAAAGAACCACTTGGCCCATCATGCCTGCCACTTTTATTAAGCATATTGTTATCTTAAACCTTAGTTAAGCCTTATTTCTTTGTAAGGATAGTATTATGTCTATCCCATGCATGTTTAAATTGCTCTACTGTCTTAGCCTCTACCGCCTCTGATGGGAGGCTATTCCACTTGTCCACTACCCTTTCTGTGAAGAAATTTTTCCTCACATTTTCCCTGAACCTACCTCTCTCCAGTTTCAGTGCATGTTGTCGTGTTCTAATGCTTCACTTAATTTGAAGAGTGTGTCCCCAGTGCCGTAACTAGACATTTTACCGCTATGTGCAAGGAACAGTATTGGCACCCCCCTCCCCCCCCCCCTCCATATACAAGTCAGGGCCAGTGCACCTCGTAGGCACGCTATAAAAATATAGAGCGTGGCTACATGGGGAAGGGGCATGGCCACAGAGCTCCCTTTTACACATTACGGCACGCATAGCTCCATTTTACACATTACGTCAGGCAGACTCCCCTTTTACACATTACAGCAGGTAGAGTCCCCTTTTACACATTATAGCAGGTACAGCTCCCTTTTACACTTTACGGCTAGCAGAGTCCCCCTTTTTACACATTAAACAGAGAGTCCACTTTTTACACATTACATCAACAGAGTCCCCCTTTTTTACACATTAGGCAAGCAAAGTCCTCCTTTTTTACACATTATAGTAGCAGAGTCCCCTTTTTTACACATTAGGCAGGTAAAGTCCCCCTTTTTACCCATTAAGCAGACAGAGTCCCCTTTTTACACATTACAGCAACAGATGTTGCCAGTGGTCCTGCTCCTCCAGTGCATCTGTGCTCTGTGCCAGGCACCACTGGCACACCTACTTACTGCCCTGCTAATTGCATTCATTCAGTAGGAAATAAACCCTGACAGGATGACACTTTGCAGGGGGATTAAATGAATCAGGTTACTACCATGTAATCCGTATCATGCTGATAAGGAATAATGCTACTTACCGCCTGTACACTGACTGAGCATGGTACAAGTCCTGGGGTTTATTAGCATAGGGTGTCCTCAGCCCAGGACTGGGCTGATCAGCAATCTATTGTCCCAATAGTACATGAAGGGATAACACAGTGTTCACACAGGGTCACAGCAGCGGCTCAGTGCCACATGCCTGGCCGGCATAGCGCTGATCAGGCAGGGACACAGCAGCACTTCAGTGCCGCATGTCCGGCCGGCGCCATGCTGATCAGGCAGGGACACAGCAGCGCTTCAGTGCCACATGCCCGGCTGGCACAGAGCTGATCAGGCAGGGACACAGCAGTGCTTCAGTGCCGCATGCCCAGCTTGCACAGCGCTGATCAGGCAGGGACACAGCAGCGCATCCCGGGGTGTCAATTAGGTATCAGGGAGACAAATGCTGCGGGTGGGAAACAGGGAGTAGGAAAGTGAGCTGACAGACACACAAGGAGGATTGTGGGTGGATGCAGTTGGTTGCGCCCACAGGGCAAATGCGCTATGGTTAAAGCACCGTCTGCCCACACCTAGTTACAGCCCTTTGTTTCCTTCCTGGACTTTGTTAAAACTTTTGATATATTTGAATGTTTCTATCATGTACCCCCTTTCACTTCTCTGCTCCAAACTATACATATTGAGATTTTTTGGTCTTTCTGGGTATGTTTTGTGAAGTAGGCCATGCACTATTTTAGTTGCCCTTCTTTGTTCAGTCTCTAATGTATTAATATCCTTTTGAAGATATGAGCTCCAGAATTGAACACAATATTCTAGATGAGGCCGTACCAATGACATATACTGTGGCATTATTAATACTTTCTTTCTGCTGCCGATTCCTCTCCCAATGCAGCGAAGCATCTGACTAGCCTTCCTCATTGCTTTGTTACATTGCTTACCTGCCTTTAAGTCACCTTAAATAGTGACACCTAGATCCCTTTCCTCCTCAGTAGATTCCAGTTGTCAAAGTCGAAAAATATTGCAGTACACACATCACGTACAAACTACACACAGATGGCCTCCGCGCATGTACTTGTTCTGCTGTGCGTGCACAAATTCGCAATTTGCGTATGGTTGCTCCCGCGGTCGTGCGCATCAGCGCGTGGTATGGGTATTTACGGTAGAGTTTGTGAACGCATGGAGAGCTATCAAAACACATTACATATTTAATCCAAATAGTGCACAATGTACACATAGTCCCCCTGCACCACACCAGAAAGTAACAACAGTTTAGATGGTTTCAGAACAAAGGGATTCACCTTTACAGAATAGGAGGGGACAGAACAAGGTCATAAGATGGTGTTTGGTATCCAGCTGTAGGGTATTTTAAGGGTAACATTCCGGTGTTGGTTTGAGGAAGATCGCATGTTCCTTTGGATAGTTATGTGCAGAAGCAGAATATAGATATAAACTGTATTTACTGTACATTATGTATGCGGCTGGAAGCCAGAGGAGACCACCCACAAGAGCAATTGGAATGGACATCGCCCACCTATTCAAACCGACCTATGACCTCTCCTGTACTGTAAAAGTGCATCCCTGTGTCCAATGGACAAAGGGATTACAGTATCCATTGTATTGAGTTTTGGAGGAATTGTATAAAGAGAGCTTGCTGCTAGCCTGGTCAGACACAAGACTCACAAAGTTATCTATTAGATGACTGAGGACCGGGCCGGGAAGCGCAAGCGAATCTACTCACGTATGTACCATTGAATGTAGCCATTTACTGTTATATTGTATTGTATTATTTGTATTGTAGCCCCCTTTCAGCAATAATACGCTGTGGTTTCGGAACCCAGCGGTTTAATCACAATCTGGTGTCGTGTCTTCATTGCCCTGCTAAGGTTTAAAGTGTTTTATCATTGCATTGCATTACTGTAAAGGTTTAAAGTGTATCTCTGGGTGTGTGCGCGCTGTGTGTACTTTGTACCCCCAGCGCGGGGCGTTTGTACGCAAAGTCCATACAGTGATACAGGACTCCGTACGCAAACAGTGTATATAGTACGTAGCTTGTGTAGTAAGTTTAGCGGCCGCAGCAGCTCCATGGTAAAGTGTATTCTAAGTGTGTATAAGGTATAGCTTTCATTCCTGTAAGATAATCAGCATTATCAATTGGGGGCTCTCCGGTATTCCACATACTTACTACCTAACAGGTCACAGCAGACTTAATCTATCAGCAAAAGGGTGGACAGAAAGTATCCTACGTATCCTTTTCTTGGTCGATGGATGCAGTGAAAACCCTGCTTGATTGCTGATTAGATGACGTCTGCTCTGTATGGTTTGTAGAGATGCTGGTAGAACCCGTAAGGTAAACAGGAAAAAAGCTATTTAAAATCTGTGAAAAAATTTTGGGGCGCCAAAACCGAACACAGCACCCATACTCTTTGCATACTCTCTCACATTGTTGCCATAACATTCAGATTGCTAGATTCATTTAAACCTATGTGAAACCGGAGATATTTTTGTTGCTATATAGTTAAAACTAAAATAAATGTTAAGGAAGTAAGTGTAACACACACACGCAGCCTGTCCTAGTTATAAAGGTTTATACAGAAAGAAACTGTGTGTTGTTTTAAGTGAGCGATTATAGTTAATATTGCTCACATTTATAGAATTGTGTGATTTGTGCTATTGCGGACGAACGGTTTTGTACACGTGTCTCGGACAAAGTACAGGACTGCGTACGCAGCGTAAGAGACACGCACGATCGCATGTTTATGCAAATTGCGTAAGAAGTACGGTCGCTAAGTACAAATTACACAATAGTTTGTTTAGTTTAAAGGTGGGACAGTAGCCACGCTACAATAGCACCAAACCACCCGGTTTCTAAAGAAATTTAGTATAAAAACAAAATTTAGTATGAATAATTTTTTTTAAAATTGCCTGTGGGGGTAAAGCTGCTAACTTGAATGAATCCTAATTTTCTGTACAGAAAAATAACGTGTATTTGAGTGAGCGAATGCAGGAGTGAGTGGATACTGAACCCAAGAGCTGAAGTGGTCTGGGTGGTCAAAGCTAGGTGGTCTAGGTGGACACACTGGGTTAGTAGAGGCCCGGTGGCATAGGGTTCGCAACCCTGCGTTATTAACTAGGTGGTCTTAGTGGACTGAGTGGTATCCCATACAACTCTTGGTGGTCTGAAGTGGTCTAAGCTAGGTGGTCTACAGCAATCGTAGGGCATATAGATAACTAGTATCTATAGGCTGTGCTATTGCATCACATGTCCATTTGTTCTGCACAGCGCAACGTAATATTATTGTGTCATATGCGCTGTGGAAGAGCATACACAGACGTGATTGTATAGACAAAGGGGTTTTTCTTTGATAACTTCGGGAAATCTCCCTGGTGGGCTTCACTGGAAAGGGTGAAAGATAGTTATCTCATTTCTCTGTTTTTCACCCTACAAACAATTCCAGTTGAAAGATACCGAAAAGGAAATTTTCACTGCCTCTCTCAGGAAAATATTCCAAACAGAACTTCCACCGAAAGAAATTACGGTGTAAGGTCTGATAGGAGCCCTAAGTTGGGTACATTGCGATCCGCTATCAACAGTGTATCGTTGTATTGGCCAGCGTGGGCGAGAGCAAGTGGAAGGCGCTCAGGTATACTTCCACCGTCTACTTATATTGAGTATTTTGGTGTTTGTGGGAATTTTTTAAAATTATTAGAAGAGACCCACAAATATGGGAGCCAGTTGCTCAAGTAAGAGACGTTTAGACAGGGTTCAGGTAAAATTGTGGCCAAATGGCTTAGCAAGGTTTATCATGTGTGAAAAATATGGTTCACACACAGAAGTTTTATGCAATGAGTGGGTATGTATGACTAACAATGATAGGGAACCATTCCCTAGGGTGGGCAGCTTTGAACCAGAGGTACTGCAGAATGTAAGCAGTAGAATATGTCTTCTTAAATCCAGAAAATAAAGGATTAGACATAATGATTGTTTAAAATTATGGCAACAGGAGGGGGATATGCAAAGAGAACAAATTCGCAAAACAGGTTCAAAACCTAGCGGGAATGAGAACACAAACACACCAGTGTCGACACAGGTCGAAGGGGAAGAGATGGCTACAGTCAATGGTATATCCGGAAATGATAGTAGTATGCAAAAACAATGTATTAAACCTAATTTTTGCAAGATGTATCCTGTTTTGAAGTCTTTTCAAGGTTATAGGTCACAGGAAGATGAAGGATCCAGCCAAATTCCAGCTCTCCTCCAAGCAGTCACTTTGCAGGAAACTCAGGTGGGGCCTGTCCAACCAGGTAGAGCAGTAACAATATTCCCCAATGAAAGAACTAGTGAGGTCACAGCTACTGGTAAGTGTGAGACAGTTCATTGCACAGAGACAACAACACCTCACAGTAAACCGATTAGGAACGGAACGGTAGATTTACACCCTGTCTTGGAAATAGTAACTCCCAATGGGGGAACCGATAGTCAGGGAGTAGTCCTCACCAGGAATAATGCAATGGCCCAGAGATGAGCTGCGATCAATCATTTCAGAATTCCCCGACCCTCGGAAGCATTTAGCCAGATGTCAGAAATTTATCAGAGATCTGGGTAATGCATATGAACCGACAAACAAACACTGGCGGATATTTTTAAAAGCGTGCCTACCCCCTAATATTGACACCCAAAAATGTATCACTGATTGTAGGTTAGAGTCGGATAGTCTTATGACTGACAAAAAACAATCAGGAGAACTTAGAACAAATTAATAGACAACTAGAGTCGTGTTTCCCTATTAATGTTAAGTGGAGAAGAATTTTCTCCATAAAACAGAGGGAAAATGAAATGACATCTGAAAATTTCCATCGGGCCCTGAAAATAATGGATAGATACATTGGGGTATCAGATACAGGGAACGATGCGAATTATAGGGAAGTGGCTGTCTCTGTGCTAATGGACGGACTTAATAAGACAGTAAGGGACAGGGTACAAACATTTTTGCCTGATTGGAGAGGGGCCACAGTAGCTTGCCTTAGAGAGTGCGCGATTGAACACCATAAGAATATTGCTAGGCGTAGAGAACTGCAGGAGGAGTGGCTGAGGATTGAAAGAATATAGGCTCTTACACCAAAGTCTCATCAACCTAAACCCCAAAACACGGATATTAAGAAAGGACCTAGGATATGTTACACTTGTAGGAAGGAAGGGCATTTTGCCAGAGATTGTAGGAATAGTAGAACACATAGCCAATATAGACCCCTAGACAGAGAAAACAAGCCACGTTATTAAACACATAGACGGGATCAAGGGACATATAGTAAGGAATCACGAGCCATATAGAAAAACACAGATTCGGTTAATGGGAAGAACAGAATAAATGCAACTTTACCCTTTTGACAGAACTTGCTGGGGTTAGGAGGAGGTCTCTAAACTTCTGCTTCTCTCTCTAGCAGAAGTGACCTCTAAGTAACTTAACAGAAGTTTTGTTAGAGATGGTATACATATAGAGTGCTCCCACCCAGGAAGCACAAAATATTTTGGATACCCACAAAGACCAATGTTGCATTTCACTGTTCTAGATGCATGTCCATCACAGGTAGAGGAAATTATCTCAAAGATACCGGGTTCCCTATGAACTTAGAGTGGACAGGACACTGGATTGATGGCTGGGATAGTCCCAGTAGAGATATAACACACATAGAATTTCTTTTAGGGGAGCAGACCGAGTAGAGAATCATTCCCCCGTAGTGCCCAATCCAGATGTCAAATTTTGTAAAATATTCTTTGCCTCTACAAACTTATCTGTTACTAAACTCTATGTGATTTGTCTTCAAAGTTTTCTCTTCATCTCTTACGTTCACTGACAGGATTATAGTTCAAACGCCACATGCCTACTCGGTCTTTCAGAGCTCTGCCCAAATCCAGTATATCTCACCAGCATAGGGACACCTGTATTTATGCAGTGTGCCTGGTCATGCACAAAGGGTGGAGAATGAGAATACAGGTTGAGTCTCCCTTATCCAAAATGCTTGGGACCAGAGGTACTTTGGATATCGGATTTGTCCGTATTTTGGAATAATTGCATACCATAATGAGATATCATGGTGATGGGACATAAATATAAGCACAGAATGCATTTATGTTACATATACACCGTATACACACAGCCTGAAAGTAATTTTAGACAATATTTTTTATAACTTTGTGCATTAAACAAAGTGTGTGTACATTCACACAATTCATTTATGTTTCATATACACCTTATACACACAGCCTAAAGGTCATTTAATACAATATTTTTAATAACTTTGTGTATTAAACAAAGTTTGTGTACATTGATCCATCAAAAAACAAAGATTTCACTATCTCAGTCTCACTCAAAAAAGTCTGTATTTCGGAATATTCCGTATTTCGGAATATTTGGATATGGGATACTCAACCTGTACTGGTGAAGGGAGACTGTGCATAGACACCGATATGCATGATGGTGTGACAGCCTGATGGTGAACGCAAATCTGACAAATTTTCTTTTTTATTATTTCCCCTCTCTTTTCACTTTCCACAGACGGTTTACTTCACACAACTGATAATACACAACAGTTAAACACATTGAAATGCAAGATTTGTGTTCATTACAGGAAAAGGCAGTCTGGAGGTCAAAGGGATATGGCCAGGAATCCTCGGGACTGTGGACAGGTGGACAAGGTAAGCCAGTAGCTCCCAGAGCATATCTTCCAAGCTTAGCTGAGGCGGCACACGGTCTGACTCATCTGGGTAAAGAGGGTATGTGTAAGCTGGTGAGAGCCTACTGGTGTGCACCAGGATTCTCTTCTCATGCAGGCAAGAGAGCAATGACATGTTAAACTTGCTTGAGGAAGAATATTGGAAAGTCAATACCAACAGAGCCATCCCATATTCCTCCAACAGACGGTCCTTTTCAGGTAATACAAATCGATTTCATACAGTTACCACCCTGTAGGAATTTCAAATATGTGTTAGTTTGTATTGACGTATTTTCAAATTGGGTAGAAGCGTTCCCTGCTGCCACAAATAATACTACGTTCACTGCAAAGAAAATTGAGCAGGAATTTGTGTGTAGATATGGTATCCCTAGAATAATTGAAAGTGATAGGGGTACCCATTTTACAGGTGAAGTCTTTCAGGTCATGTGCAAACTGATGGGAATTAATAGCAAGCTGCATACTCCGTACCGTCCACAGGCGAGTGCAAAGGTGGAGAGAGTGAATAGCACTATTAAGAACAAGCTGAGCAAATGAATGGTTGAAACTGGATTGTCGTGGCCAGAAGCTTTGCCACTAGTGTTGTACAGCATCAGAACCACTCCCAGGTCTCCCCTTAACCTATCACCCTTTGAAATTCTTTTTGGTCGACAACCTCATGTAATGATAGACCCCCAGGATGATTTGAAATGTAATAATGAAGTGACTGTGAAATATTTGGTTGGGATGAGCCAGCAGCTGAGAAATCAACAAAGAAATATAAAGCTGGTGATTCCTGACCTGCCGAACAGTAATTGTCATGACATTGAACCTGGGGATTATGTGATGTTTCGAAATTTCTTACGCTCAGGTTGCCTCATAGACAGGTGGGAAGGACCATATCAAGTCTTGTTAACCAGCACAACAACATCCATCCGGAAAAGACATCTGCCCTACCCAAAATGTTTATGTGAATGTATTTTAGATATGTGTCTTATCTTCATCTCTGCAACCTCCAGTTAATAGCACACATAGTCGACAGGTGATATCCACATATACTAGCACTCACTTATGTTTCCCCCTCCATGTATCATCAACTAAATGTGCACCCCATTTGTTTTAACAATAAGCCGAAAAGAGCTCGGTAGCGTTTGTTGGCCCATTTACAGACCCTAAATACGGGATGAGAAGGATTTAATGTATACTTCACAATACCTCAAAGCTTATTTAAAGCATATACGGCACGATGATACATGCCCCTCAGACATGGATTCATACATACATGCTTTTTACTATCCCACTAGGTCATACATTTCCTACCTACCACTCTCTCCCGACCATCCAAACTTCTGTAGATATTGTGTAGATATTTTTCTGTTTAGTGATTAGATAGTGGCAGTTATTGGTGACTGCCAAAGGGTGGACTGTCAAAGTCGAAAAATATTGCAGTACACACATCACGTATAAACTACACACAGATGGCCTCCGCGCGTGTAATTGTTCTGCCGTGCGTGCACATATTCGCAATTTGCGTATGGTCGCTCCCGCGGTCGTGCGCATCAGCGCGTGGTATGGGTATTTACGGTAGAGTTTGTGAACGCATGGAGAGCTATCAAAACACATTACATATTTAATCCAAATAGTGCACAATGTACACATAGTCCCCCTGCACCACACCAGAAAGTAACAACAGTTTAAATTGTTTCAGAACAAAGGGATTCACCTTTACAGAATAGGAGGGGACAGAACAAGGTCATAAGGTGGTGTTTGGTATCCAGCTGTAGGGTATTTTAAGGGTAACATTCCGGTGTTGGTTTGAGGAAGATCGCATGTTCCTGCGGATAGTTATGTGCAGAAGCAGAATATAGATATAAACTGTATTTACTGTACATTATGTATGCGTCTGGAAACCAGAGGAGACCACCCACAAGAGCAATTGGAATGGACATCGCCCACCTATTCAAACCGACCTATGACCTCTCCTGTACTGTAAAAGTGCATCCCTGTGTCCAATGGACAAAGGGATTACAGTATCCATTGTATTGAGTTTTGGAGGAATTGTATAAAGAGAGCTTGCTGCTAGCCTGGTCAGACACAAGACTCACAAAGTTATCTATTAGATGACCGAGGACCGGGCCGGGAAGCGCAAGCGAATCTACTCACATATGTACCATTGAATGTAGCCATTTACTCTGTTATATTGTATTGTATTATTTGTATTGTAGCCCCCTTTCAACAATAATACGCTGTGGTTTCGGAACCCAGCGGTTTAATCACAATCTGGTGTCGTGTCTTCATTGCCCTGCTAAGGTTTAAAGTGTTTTATCATTGCATTGCATTACTGTAAAGGTTTAAAGTGTATCTCTGGGTGTGTGCGCGCTGTGTGCACTTTGTACCCCCAGCGCAGCGTTTGTACGCAAAGTCCGTACAGTGATACGGGACTCCGTGTATAAAGTACGTAGCGTGTGTACTAAGTTTAGCGCCCGCAGCGGCTCCATGGTAAAGTGTATTCTAAGTGTGTATAAGGTATAGCTTTCATTCCTGTAAGATTATCAGCATTATCACAGTATAATGCCATTAATACTATATTTAGCCTTTGGATTTTTGAGACCCAAGTGCATGATTTTGCATTTTTTGGCATTAAACTGTAATTGCCACACTCTTGACCATTCCTCTAGTCTACCTAGATCCTCAATCATTTGTTTTACCCGTCCTTTGTGTCATCTGCAAAAAGGCATACTTTCCCTTTAATGCCCTTTGCCATGTCACCAAAAAAGATATTAAAAAGCACTGGTCCAAGTACAGATCACTGGGGTACTCCACTGGTAACATTTCCCTCCTGTGAATGCACTCCATTTACTAATACTCTGTTTTCTATCCTGCAACCAAGATTTTATCCATTCAATAATCATGGAATCCAATCCCAAGCTTTCGAGTTTATTTAGCAGTCTGCGATGTGGAACAGTATCAAAAGCCTTACTAATGTCTAGATAAGCTATATCCACGGCTCCACCTTTATCCATCACTTTAGTCACAGTCAAAAAAGTCAATAAGGTTTGTTTGACATGATCTCCCCCCAGTGAATCCATGCTGTTTGGAATCCTGCAAATTGCTGGATTTTAGATAATCTACAACTCTTTCTTTTAAAAATGTTTCCATCAATTTCCCTACTACTGATGTAAGACTCGCTGGTCTGTAGTTGCTTGCCTCTTCCTTGCTTCCGCTTTTGTGTCATGGGACTACATTCGCTCTTTTCCAGTCCTCTGGAATTACCCCTGTAGCTAATGACTGGTTGAATAATTCTGTTAATGGTGCTACCAGCACCTCTTTAAGCTATTTTAGTATCCTTGGATGTATCCCATCTGGCCCCATAGATTTGTCCACTTTCATCTTTGAGAGTTCTGTTAGGACCTTCTCCTCTGTAAATTGACTTGTTTCATTTTCCTAAATATCGCTGCAACTTCACTGTGGCCCCTTCCCCTCTCTTTCAGTAGTGAATACTGAGCAAAAATAATTATTAAGATGATCGGCTATTACATTGTCTCTCTCCACCAGACTCTCAGTCTCTGTCTTTAGGTTTATTATTCTGCCTTTTGTTTTTCCCTTTCGCTTATATACCTAAAACAGTTTTGCCCCCTTTACCCACTGACTTGCCCTTTTTTTCCTTAGCTTGTGTCTTTGCACACCTGATTACCTTCTTTGTTTCCTTCTCTCTAACAAGATACAGGTTGAGTATCCCTTATCCAAAATGCTTGGGACCAGACGTATTTTGGATATCGGATTTTTCCGTATTTTGGAATAATTGCATACCATAATGAGATATCATGGTGATGGGACCTAAATCTAAGCACAGAATGTATTTATGTTACATATACACCTTATACACACAGCCTGAAGGCAATTTTAGCCAATATTTTTTATTACTTTTTGCATTAAACAAAGTGTGTGTACATTCACACAATTCATTTATATTTCATATACACCTTATACACGCAGCCTGAAGGTCATTTAATACAATATTTTTAATAACTTTGTGTATTTAACAAAGTTTGTGTACATTGAGTCATCAAAAAACAAAGGTTTCACTATCTCACTCTCTTTCAAAAACGTCCGTATTATTTGGATATGGGATACTCAACCTGTATATCTCTTTGTCTTCATTTTATTGTGTCTGCTTATATTTCCTAAAAGCCATCTTTCTTGCTTTCACAATACTTGCTACTTCTTTCGCAAACCACACTGGCTTCCTTTTCCTTGTGTTTTTCCTAACACTTTTGATACAAAGGTCTATTGCCTTTAATATTGCACTTTTTAATGTTTCCCACCTCTCCTGCACTGCTTCCAAGTTCCTCCACTCTGCTAAAGAATCGCTTACACATTTTCCCATCCCTTCCTAAAATCTAACACCTTTGTTTTTGTATAGGATGAGTCAGTCTCTGTCCTTATGCTGAACCATACTGCTTGATGATCACTGGATCCCAGGTTTTCACCCACCCAGGATTATGTAATAGACAGCAGCAGATCACCATAATCAGACACTTTTTCCAGATCATATAATAATATGCCTCCCGATTTATCAACCTTGTTTATAATAGCACAAAGGTGCATTCTGTTATGGATTGGGTGGCTATATGTGCATTGTTATACTTGTGCTCAGCAGGAGTCAGACACTGGAGTCAGAAGCCAGCACGAACCAGAATAGCCAGTCACAACGCTCATGATTTTTCAGTTTGCATCACAGACCACCTGCACATTCATGGAATAGGTATGATGCCTATTTGTATACACATGTGCAGTATGTTGCTGTTATTGATGCTCGTGGGTTCTCTCAGTTAGGTGGTGATTTGCAGGTAGGTGCACAGCATAGCATAACCTTGATAAGTTATACCTACAGCCACACTGCCCCACATGCTTTTGGGAACTTCTACAGTCATCACAATCTGTTTCCAAGCAATAGAATGGTGTTTAGACTAGAGGCTCAAATCCAATGTCTCTCATTATTCTGTTCATTTGGGGATTTGTAGTTTGATTTAGAGTTCGATTTGAAATCGATTTGCAAATCGAATTTTAGTAAGTGAGGAATTCTATATATATGTTTTTCAATAATTCGATTTGAGTGGGATTTGAGTTGAATTCAGTTTTAGGTTCAATTTGACATCAAATGGCAAATCCCTCAAAACTTAAAATCGAACATTACCAAGTATACCACCTGATGTCCAAGTGAAAGCCCAGAACCTGGTCCTTCAAACCAAGGCAATAATAACTTTGGGGCAGATGGAGCTAAAGCTCCAGGCTTCCACATAAAAATAGGCCAATCATCATGACAGTATGATTAAGACCAGCTGCCCAGCTGGAGACACATTCAGCCATAAATCTTTTTGTGTTTCACATTGTATTTCTGTTTTTATCCACAAAAAAATAGATGAGTGCACTATTCTGTGGTGTACACAAAATGATGAATTGTAGACACCAACAGAAAGAGGTGTTGGAGCACACCAGCAGGATACACTATATCAGAAGCTTTGGTTTATCTGTACTGCACAGATATTGTGCAGCTGGTCTCACAGATACACATATGGATAACAGAGATGGAATGGAGCATACAGTGAATTAGTCAGTCATGTATGTAGACACTGGCAACAGGATATCGCAAAGTCCTTTAAGGAGCTAAATGCAAGATCATTGTACTAATGTGGTGCTCAGACACAGTAATTAGGGCACAAATGTACAGTACAGTACTAAGCCTTGGAAGTGATACCTTGGAGAAACCAAGTAAACTACCAAGCAATCAGCTCCTACCTGTCATTTTTCAAACAAAGCCTTTAACATAGCAATAAGGAGCTGCTTGGCTGATATTTTATCTCTCTCCACTTTATCACTATCTGAGGTTTGATACATCTACCCCAAGATGGCATTGTGTAGAGTGAGAGAGTAGAAGGTGATAACGTACCAGCCAGTCAGCTCCTAACTGTCAGTTTTCAAACCCAGCCTGTAACATGGAAGTTAGGAGCTGATCGGCTGGTGCATTATCACCTTCCCCTTTATCACTTCACCAGGCTTAATAAATCTGCTCCTAAGTATCGGTGGCCATCTTGGTAAAGTAAGATGCTTCAGTTATGAAGCACTCTATGCCCAGCACTCAGTTATGGAGCACTCTATGCCCAGCACTCTATCAGCTCCAATTACAGTGCATTTCCTGGTCACATGACACATCTAAGTGTCGATCAGTGCACAACGCACACTCCCACACTCAGAGGCATGCCTCTATTAGCTTCCTTTCTGAGCAGCTTTACTGCCTGTGGTGTGGCCCCGCTCCCAGCTCTGCAAAGCAATGTCATACTGTAGAACCAAGGCAGAGCTGTTGCTGCCCCTTCTCTCATCTCCCTTCAACACCAAGGATCTCCACAAAGCTGGTTAGTGTTTACTATGAAAAGGATACAATAAACAAAGAAGATGTTTATGTTACAAATATCTTCTTTGTATTGTTCTAATTGTTTTTATATAAAATCTCAGGAGTTCTACAGGGAGTATGACAGGGGAAGCTCTACCTCCCCTGCCTAATCTGACTGCACGTCCCTAACACACACACACACACACACACACACACACACACACACACACACCAGGGCCGGATTAAAGGAGGGGCGACAGGGGCAGTCATCCCGGGGGCCCCACACAATAGGGGCCCCCATACTCTATTTCCCTGAATCGTACCCGGGATCCAATTGCTTTGCTGCCCGCCGCCGGCACTATTAAAATTGCCTCCCTGTTCAGTCGCAGTGCCGAGGTGTTGCACACAATAAGTCTCGCGGGAAGTCAAATCCCCTGAGACACTCACTAAACTGAGCCGCCTGCCCGCAGGTCACAGCATACCAGCTGTATGCCGGCGGAGCTGCTGAATCAGGCGCCGGTTCGCCTGCAACTCAGACTTCAGCGGTGGCAGCTTGGTGTTGCCGGGTTCTGCAATCACCCATGTGAGTAGCCTACCCTTTAGTCAGTGTGTGACAATGGGGGGCATTCTCTGGGCGACGCAGACAGTAGAGCTGGGGGAGCAGAGGCGGGTGCTGTCAGTTTCTGATTTCCCTACCCCTCATCTTCCTCCACAGCCTGGCCAGCGCTGCTGGCTGTCGGAGCTGAGAACTGACTGACTCCAATGGAGGTAGTGGTGTAGCTCTGCTCCATGTGCTGAACACCTTTACTGTGTGCTTTGCCCCCATCTCACACCCATGTGTGAGCATCACTCCAGTATGTCCCCCCAGGTCCCATATGTGTCACCATGCCACATTATGTCAGCATGCTCCCCCTCCCTCCCCAGACCCAAATGTGTGTCACCATGGGGCCCCCCAGTTCGCATCGGGTGTCAGCCTCCCACCTCCATCTCAATGTGTGAGTGTTATATATATATATATATATATATATAGATCCACACGCAGGTCGGAGGTACGGCACTCCTGGCGACTTAGAATACTTCTTTCACAGCATAGGTTAGCAGTATATATATATATATATATATATATATATATATCACTTCGATAATTTGTATTCATAGGGGCCCCCACAACATTGTTGGCCAAGGGCCCCCACAGACCTTAATCTGGCCCTGACACACACACAGACACACATTTACATACAGTACACCATACTTGCCTACTCTCCCGGAATGGCCGGGAAGCTCCCGAAAATTGGATGATCCTCACGGGTCATGAAAGAGCAGGCAAGTCTCCTGATTTTTGTGGTCCTCCCTGGCCAGCTGCCCACTTAGTGAGTAAAATGGGCAGTCTGGGTAGTTGATGACGCGATTCTTGTTGAATCGTGTCATTATAGCCACGCCCCCTGCAGTATAATGAACGGGGGCATGGCTTAAATGACTCGACTCAGCAACCACGCCCCCACACCGCCTTTTCCTCACCCCCATTCTGCCTCTGCCCCCTCTGTCCATCATTGCCCTGCCTCGCCCACCTGCTTAGCCAACCTGGCTGCTCTCTCCCGGAGAGACACACATATACATACACACAGTGAACTCCCCTAATAAGAGGCGATTGGCTTTAGAGACCTTCCAAAAGGAAAAGGCGAAAGTGGTGGCCCTGCAGGAAACCCACTTCTCTTCAATTGGCCCTCCCCTTTTCCATAATTCCCGCTACCCTACGAGTTATTTTGCAAATGGGCCCTTTAAAAGAAAAAGTGGACGGAATTATGAAATAGAATCGCCACACCAAGAGTTGTCTCAGCAAACCGCAGATAGAGATGGTCATTATTTGATCCTATTAGGGAAGTTGGAGGATAGAGAAATAACGATAGTGTTTTTATATGCCCCAAATTCCCAGCAAATAACCTTCCTGAGGAAATTATTTGAAACTTTGCATAAAGTTCAGAAGGGTCACCTAGTTGTTATGGGTGATTTTAATTTGGTCCCAGATGGGAAAATCCATAAAGCTTCGTCCTCCAAGGACTACATTCCGAAATAAGATTCCCCTAAAAAGCTGCAACTCTTATTGGCAGAGTTCGATATCTATGATGTCTGGCATTTCCGCTCTCCCACTGTGTAAGACTATACTTTCTTTTCTCATGTACATAACTCCTATTCTCGTATTGATTTTATTTTACTGGATAAATGGTCGTTGCAGCATACTTGTAAGTCTACTATTAGTCCGGTAGTTTGGTCTGACCATGCGGCAGTAACCTGGACATGGGACTGCTATACATCTAAAATACCCATGCGCCCATGGCAATTCCCAGAATACTTATTAACCTCCCTGAAGCACTTACGGCTATTACTGATACGTTGGCTTCTTATTTGGCCACAAACTCCCCTGCTGATACCTCTGTACCCACCTTTTGGTGTGCCTTGAAGGCTGTCTTGCGAGGTTCGGTAATTCAGGTAGGGGCCAGACTGAGAAGACAATATCTTAAACGACAGTCCGATCTGGAAGAAAGACTGCTCCAAGTTGAATCTTTGAATAGAGCCCAACCTACTCGCTCCCTGAAACGTGAATTAGTCTCAATCCGTAATCAACTCCATGTATTGTTTCTAAATCGCATCAAACACGCATATGCTAAAATGCAACAAAAGTTTTATTCATTAGATAACAAAGCGGGTAAATTCCTAGCACGTAGGCTTAGATTGAGAAAGTCTAGAAACAGAATTAAAAACATACGCTCTTCCGAGGGGAATTTGGTACACAACCCAGCAGATATTGCTGAGGCTTTTTGCCCGCTATTATGAGAAATTATGTAATTTGAAGTCTGACCCTTCTGTAATTCAACCTAACTCATCTATAATCTCTTCCTTTTTAGACAACATACACCTTCCTAGACTTTCAGCTGCAGATCTGGATGTTTTAAATTCTGAATGGTCCACGGAGGAAATAAAATCAGTCATTGCTTCTTTACCGACAGGTAAATCCCCGGAACTTGATGGTTTTACCAACTCATTTTATAAAAAATTTGCTTCCAACCGGACACCTTCTCTTACTACCCTCTATAGATATGCCACTGACTGTGAGCCGCTCTCCACGGAAATGCTACAAGCCCGGATCATCACTTTTCACATACAGGGGAAGGACCCATCCCTGTGCCCAAACTATAGACCCATAGCACTCCTTAACAAAGATTTAAAAATTTACTCTAAAGTCATAGCTAATAGATTATCTCCTTTTATTCCTCAGCTCATACATGCTGACCAGGTAGGCTTTGTGAGGGGCAGACAAGCTTCCGATAATACGAGAAGAGTGTTTGATCTGGCGGAATACCTTGTCAGAGTGGGGAGGGAGTCTGTTTTTGTCTCCTTAGACGCTGAGAAAGCGTTCGACCGCCTACACTGGGGATTCCTTACAGAGGTATTATTGAAGGCAGGTTTACGAGGGACGATTTTATCATCCTTATTAACATTATACAGCTCCCTTTCTGGTCTTGGTCTTTAGTAATGGTTTCATGTCCTCTCCCTTTCTAAGTTCCAATGGCACCAGACAGGGATGCCCACTATCCCCACTTATGTATGTTCTTGCCATAGAACCTTTAGCAGCCCTATTGAGACAATCTTTACTTTTTACGGGAGTATGTGTGAACTCCACTACACATAAATTGAGTCTTTCGCAAACAATGTTCTTGTCTTAGCAACAACAAGAAATAAAACCAGCGCTCCAACTCAAAAGTGCAGCAACAGTTGCCGTGATGGTCCCCACCACCACAAAAATAGAACAACACAATAATACAAATTTGGCAATAGTGCGCACCCTCTATGGTAAAGGGAATATTAATATATGTCACTTTCAAAGTCCGGTTTATCCGACTCCTAGAATGTCAATTCTCCATGGACTTACACCAGCTAATTTTATCCATGTTAAACTCCTGTTGATCAATTTTCTCTCTCAATTTCTGAAATAGCAATTCACCACAGGATGTAACAGCAAACTTTAACCGTATCTTCTCTTGATAGTCAAATTTCTTTCTCTTTCAACAATGTGGTTACGATTTCCATACCAACCCAAAAATTAAAAAAGGGGTATATAGTGAAGTACAGTTTTTTTATCTTTGACAACAATTTTTCAAACGAATTTGCATAAAAGCACAAAAACATGTATAAAAACATCAAATCCACCATTAATCAGGCAGAAGTGCGTACCAGATTTATCAGGGTGTCATGAAATGCCCACCCAAACAGGTTTTTATGATGTTAAACAGATACCTCCCGGGTTCCAGGCACCGTGTTCATCAATGGATTCGCAGCCTCCAAACACTCAGAAACCTGGTCTCTCACAGTCTGTCTGATCAGCTCACCAACGCGTTTCTGCTCTCCAGGAGCCTTTCTCAAGGTGTGAGGTGGACTCAAAAATCTGGGTATTTAAATCTGATTGGACTAGACTGTGTAAGGTTTAATCAGGTTCCTAAAAGTACTTATAATGCATTTTCCGATTTTCTTATTTAATTTACCCCTTCATATTTTACATAACTTCCTGTTTAGCTAAACGAACTCTTTATAAGTACAGGTTGAGTATCCCATATCCAAATATTCCGAAATACGGATTATTCCGAAATACGGACTTTTTTGAGTGAGACTGAGATAGTGAAACCTTTGTTTTCTGATGGCTCAATGTACACAAACTTTATTTAATACACAAAGTTATTTAAAAAAAAAAAGGTATTAATTGACCTTCAGGCTGTGTGTATAAGTTGTATATGAAACATAAATGAATTGTGTAAATGTGCACTCACTTTGTTTAATGCACAAAGTTATTAAAAATATTGGCTAAAATTACCTTCAGGCTGTGTGTATAAGGTGTATATGAAACATAAATGCATTCTGTGCTTAGACTTAGGTCCCATCGCCATGATATCTCATTATGGTATGCAATTATTCCAAAATACGGAAAAATCCAATATCCAAAATACTTATGGTCCCAAGCATTTTGGATATGGGATACTCCACCTGTAATAAAAAAACATGCATTTTCCTCTAATTGGCGTGCATTCCAGCTCCCTGGAATGCACGGTCCTTCCTGTATCTGCCTCCATCTTCCAGCCATCGGGCCGGGAGTGCGAACCTGGGCTGTGAATATGGAAACTAGAGTAGTAAGAAAAGAGAAGGAGGTTATTTTTAGAAAAAAGAGAAAAATATAATAGAGATAAAAATGAAAAAGAAGATAGTATTAAACAGAGTGAGGAAAAATGTGAGGATGAAAATAGAAAACAAAGAGAGGATACACCATGTGATTGTGTGCTTATTCCAACACCTAGAAAAATACCCCGTCATCAGGGAGAAATAAGGAATAATATAAGAGGAAGGATAAGAAGTGATCAACCATACCAGAGGTTTAGAAAGAATGACTATTCCAAAGAAAGGATTTCCACCAGAAACTGGAGAAGACCAAGAGAGGTTTTGAGAAATAGGGAAAAACCATATAGAACACAAAACGGGTTCTATGTAAAGGATGAATGGTACATGAATTAAGGGGAAAGAGAACAACATCCTGTCTATACTAGAAATAGATTTGGGGCCTTCAACTATGATGATTTTTTTAGAACAGAGCAGGACGAGATCCAGAAGATACTAGTTTTTAAAATAATTAAAAAGAAAAGGGGGAAATGAGGCCAAGGTTATAGAAAAAAACAAACAACACCCTATAGGAGAAACTGTTGAAACTGAAATGGAAAAAAACAAAGATATTTAATTTGAGTAAACATAACTTATCCCAGGGTGAAACTAAAGTACTAGAAAAAGGTTTGAAATTTACCCCCGACAACAAATTGAATACATTTGAAACTTATCTGGACATCCAACAATTTATAAGGAAAATATCGCTAAAAAAATACTTCTTAGGTCAAAAATGTGAAAGCACCAATAACAAGGATCAATTCAGGCCAAAATCCACGTTTAACCCCACCTACAATTGAGTATGCTTTGTGGAGAGTTTTGGGAGGGCAGTAACAACAGACCTAGAAATTATCCAACCAAAATTACAAAAAAATCAAAACATCTCGAAGACAGAGAGAGAAGCCATATAATCATTGAGTGACAATAGAAATATAGGGATTAAACAGATAAGGGGGAGGGGTGGTGGTAATGGATCTTGAGAAGTATGAGATCGAAATAAAAAAACAGCTTGATAATAGAGAAACATACACCCCCCTAAGGAGTACTCCGAATGAAAGAATAGAGAGAGATCTAAGAATTCTAACTATTAAATATAAAAATGAAGGCATTTTAACAGAAAAAGAGGAAAGCTATATTAATATAAAGAACCCCACCCTGCCAGTGTTCTATATTTTGCCCAAGATTCATAAAGATCTCGAGAATCCCCCTGGGAGGTCCATTGTGGCAGGAACAGATTTGGTCAGATCTAATCTTTCTCATTTTATTGATTATCATCTCCAGCCCGAAGTTTTAAAACCAGATCTTATATAAAAGACACCATGGATATTCTCCAGAAATTAGATAGATTTAAATGGCAAACTAATTTTATTTTAGGAACTGCAGATGTGAGCAGCTTGTATACAGTTATTGATCACGAGAAAGTGACACAAGCTGCAGAGTACCACCTTAGGAAAAGTATGGTGGGGGAGAAGATACCCTTCATTTTAGAAAGTATCACATTTATTTTAAATATTTTTTTTCTGGCATAATGGAAGGTTTTATCAACAGAAAAAAAAAGCCGTACCGGCCCTGGGCACACGGTTTTCCCCAGCGTATGCCAACCTTTTTATGAGCTTGTGGGAGGATGAGAATATATGGGCAGCCAATAATCCATTTTTAGAAAATATAAAACTTTGGTATAGATTCATAGATGATATTATTTTTATATGGGAAGGAGATGAACAGCTTTTAGATTCCTTTTGAACTGCTTTGAATGTTAATGATTTTAATATATTTTTAACATTCCCCACCAGCCAAACAGAAATTCACTTTTTAGACCTCATATTATATATAGAAGACTCTCTCAAAACAAAATCCTTTTTTAAACCCACAGACAGTAATTTGTACATTTCTACTAAAAGTAAGCACCATCCAAGTTGGATAAAGAATGTCCCAAATGGCCAAATTAGGAGGATGAGACGTAATTGTACAGATATGGATATTTTAAAAGAACAATCAGAAAATTTTAAACAAAAATTTGTAGCGAAGGGATACAATGGATTTGTAATGGATAAACATATTGAAGATCTAGTAAAAGTAGAAAGGAAAGATCTTCTAAAGCCAAGTATCGATAAAAAGAACAACAATATAGTTTACCATTCATTACATCTTACAATGGACAATATAAAGAGATTGAAAAGATAGTAAATAAACATTGGCATCTATTGACAAGAGATCTTGTTTTAAAAACAATTTTACCGCAAAAAACGAAATTTATGTATAGAAAAGCCCCTAATCTCAAACAAAAACTAGTGAAAAGTGCAATTGCCCCTAAAAAGTCAGGAAGGATTAAAACGGTGGGATTTCATAGATGTGGGTTATTTATTATGTGTAGGCACCATATTTCTCAATCAAGCAAAATAGAAGATTTTAAATCTACAATAACAGGGACCACTTATCGTATTAATGATTTTATTACCTGTAATACTAAAAACTGTGTTTATCTTATGGAATGCAGCTGTGGACTGCAATATATTGGTCGGACATCGAGACCCCTGAAAGATCGGTGGGTGGAGCATTTCCGCAATATCAAGAATGAGAATCACTCGGTGTCCAACCATTTTAAAGAAATGCATAATAACAACTGTACTGCATTAACAAGAGTTTTGGGAATAAAAGTGGTTCAGACTCATTGGAGAAAAAGGGGGCGACCTGGACTGCACATCCTATTACTAAAGTTATCAAGTAGTGCTATCATGCTGACGCTTCTAATACTATGCTGGAGGAAGAGTGATGCAGATGCACACTCTTAGCACTAAGAACACTGATAGTAAAAATAATTTAAATAAACCCTCACAATTAACATGGAGTATAATTGAAGTTCTTAACACACATTTGTGCAAATATGCGGGCCCATGTACCGCGGCCAGGTGACTTCATCACATGGGTCCCTAACATTCCTAATACTATCACATTATATAAATGTATTCAGGACTTACCTCTAAATAGGGCCTTATCAATGTGTGATCTGAAATGCAGGAACCCAGCTAATTAAAACACCTGAGGGTGAATGGGAGGAGTACCAATACCAGAGGAAGGAAGCCTTGCCTTCCAGTGTACAATATATACACAAATACAGTGGAAAAAAGGGGGACCTGGACTGCACATCCTATTACTAAAGATATCAAGAGGTGCTATCATGCTGAGGCTTCTAATACTATGCTGGAGGAAGAGAGATGCAGATGCACACTCTTAGCACTAAGAACACTGATAGAAAAAGTAATATAGAAGAGGTCTTGGCCCAAACAGAAATGAAGTGGATTTATGATATGGGGTCTTTAGCCCCACGGGGACTCAATCTTTAATTTGAATTGAAGTGGTTTTTATAATCCATCCCATGTTAAAATTTATTATATCCACCGTTTTATTATATTTATTTATTCATTATATTTAGTCATTGGTATATATTTATATTCATGAAATTTACATCCCTTCCTATAAATTTAATAATGGTTATGATTATAATGCACAGATCATTGATGTAGGTTGCTGTGCCTAGTGGATTGAACACCGCCAATGTATTTATTAAATGCGCTAGTAAGTACAGTTCAGGCCCGCACTCCCGCCCCATTTACTTGGAACTACTGAAGCTGTGGGGTTGCTAGTCCACGGTGGAACGCGGAAGCGGTGCATGCTACTGTATTTGCCAAATGGATTGGTAAGCACAGTTCAGGTCCGCACTCCCGCCCCGTATATTTGTAACTGCATAAGCGGCGAGGTTGCCAGGTGACGGTGGAACACGGAAGCATTGTGTGTCTCAATGACACACTTCTGGATACTTCCGCCGATGGCCAGGAGATGGAGGCAGATACAGGAAGGACTGTGCATTCCAGGGAGCTGGAACAAACGTCAATTAGAGGAAAATGCACAGGTTTTTTATTACTTATAAAGAGTTTGTTTAGCTAAACAGGAAGTTATGTAAAATATGATGGTAAATTAAATAAGAAAATCGGAATAGGCATTATAAGTACTTTTAGGAACCTTATTAAATCTTACACAGTCTAGTCCAATCAAATCACTCCCTAGGGTTTTAATACCCAGGTTTTTCAGTCCACCTCACACCTTGAGAAAGGCTCCTGGAGAGCAGAAACGCGTTGGTGAGCTGATCGGACAGACTGTGAGAGACCAGGTTTCTGAGTGTTTGGAGGCTGCAAATCCATTGTTGAACACAGTGTAGGGAACCCGGGAGGTATCCGTTTAACATCATAAAAACCTGTTTGCGTGGGCATTTCATGACACCCTGATAAATCTGGTACGCACTTCTACCTGATTAATGGTGGATTGGATGTTTTAATACATGTTTTTGTGCTTTTATGCAAATTTGTTTGAAAAATTGTTGTCAAAAATAAAAAACTGTACTTCACTATATACCCCTTTTTTAATTTTTGGGTTAGTGGGGAAATCGTAACCACATTGTTGAAAGAGAAAGAAATTTGACTATCAAGAGAATATACGGTTAAAGTTTGCTGTTACAGCCTGTGGTGAATTGCTATTTCAGAAATTGAGAGAGAAAATTGATCACCAGGAGTTTAACACGGATAAAATTCGCTGGTGTAAGTCAATGGAGAATTGATGTTCTTGTCTTTATTACTGATCCTGACATTTCCTTCCCTGTTCTTTTAGAGGTGATTAAACGCTATAGTGAAGCTTCTTATTATAAACTTAATACATCTAAAACGGAAGCTTTGCCATTTAATCTGAGCCCGATAAACTGATTAGACTTAAATCTCAATATAAATATAATTGGAAAAAAGATTACATACTTTATCTTGGTATCAATATTCCCAACACGTTGGCTACAATCACAGAGGTAAACTACACTCCCTTGTTCTCTCAAATAGATCAGCTCCTGAAAAGATGGGGGGGCCTGGAGGTATCGTGGCTTGGCAGGCTAGCAGCATATAAAATGACAATCCTTCCAAAACTGATATACCTATTTCGCACAATCTCTTATTTGGTCCCGCAGAAGTTTATCAGTCAATTCCATTCAGCGATCCTTAAGTATATTTTGAAAAATACACCCCCACAAATAGCTTATAGATGCCTAACAAGATCTAGGAAATCAGGTGGGTTGGAGGTACTTGACTTGTAGTCATATCAAATATGCCTAATATCACAAGTAAGCGATTGGTCTCTATCGGAGGGCACAAAAATAAGATTTTACTCACCGGTAAATCTATTTCTCGTAGTCCGTAGTGGATGCTGGGGACTCCGTAAGGACCATGGGGAATAGCGGCTCCGCAGGAGACTGGGCACAGCTAAGAAAGATTTAGGACTACCTGGTGTGCACTGGCTCCTCCCACTATGACCCTCCTCCAGACTTCAGTAAGGATACTGTGCCCGGAAGAGCTGACACAATAAGGAAGGATTTTGAATCCTGGGTAAGACTCATACCAGCCACACCAATCACACCGTATAACTCGTGATAATATACCCAGTTAACAGTATGAACACAACAGAGCCTCTCAAAGGATGGCTCAACAATAACCCTTGTAGTTAACAATAACTATATACAAGTATTGCAGACAGTCCGCACTTGGGACGGGCGCCCAGCATCCACTACGGACTACGAGAAATAGATTTACCGGTGAGTAAAATCTTATTTTCTCTGACGTCCTAGTGGATGCTGGGGACTCCGTAAGGATCATGGGGATTATACCAAAGCTCCCAAACGGGCGTGAGAGTGCGGATGACTCTGCAGCACCGAATGAGAGAACTCAAGGTCCTCCTCAGCCAGGGTATCAAATTTGTAGAATTTTGCAAACGTGTTTGCCCCTGACCAAGTAGCAGCTCGGCAAAGTTGTAAAGCCGAGACCCCTCGGGCAGCCGCCCAAGAAGAGCCCACTTTCCTCGTGGAATGGGCTTTTACAGATTTAGGCTGCGACAGGCCAGCCACCGAATGCGCAAGCTGAATTGTGCTACAAATCCAGCGAGCAATAGTCTGCTTTGAAGCAGGAGCACCCATCTTGTTTGGTGCATACAGGATAAATAGCAAGTCAGTCTTCCTGACTCCAGCCGTCCTGGAAACATAAATTTTCAAGGCCCTGACTACGTCCAGTAACTTTGAGTCCTCCAAGTCCCTAGTAGCCGCAGGCACCACGATAGGTTGGTTCAAGTGAAAAGCTGATACCACCTTAGGTAGAAACTGGGGACGAGTCCTCAATTCTGCCCTATCCATATGGAAAATCAAATAGGGGCTGTTACATGACAAAGCCGCCAATTCTGACACACGCCTTGCCGAAGCCAAGGCCAAAAGCATGACCACTTTCCACGTGAGATATTTTAAATCCACGGTTTTGAGTGGCTCAAACCAATGTGACTTTAGGAAACCCAACACCACGTTGAGGTCCCACGGTGCCACTGGAGGCACAAAAGGAGGCTGAATATGCAGCACTCCCTTGACAAATGTCTGAACTTCAGGCAGTGAAGCCAGTTCTTTTTGGAAGAAAATCGACAGAGCCGAAATCTGGACCTTAATGGAACCCAGTTTTAGGCCCATAGTCACCCCTGACTGTA
This sequence comes from Pseudophryne corroboree, assembly GCF_028390025.1. Lineage (NCBI taxonomy): Eukaryota > Metazoa > Chordata > Amphibia > Anura > Myobatrachidae > Pseudophryne > Pseudophryne corroboree. The sequence continues at coordinate 133,854,329 of NC_086451.1, forward strand.
GGAAGTGCAGAAATCGACCTAGCTGGAATTCCTCCGTTGGGGCCTTCCTGGCCTCACACCACGCAACATATTTTCGCCATATGCGGTGATAATGTTGTACGGTTACATCTTTTCTAGCTTTAATAAGCGTAGGAATGACTTCCTCTGGAATACCCTTTTCTTTTAGGATCCGGTGTTCAACCGCCATGCCGTTAAACGCAGCCGCGGTAAGTCTTGGAACAGACAGGGCCCCTGCAGCAGCAGGTCCTGTCTGAGCGGCAGAGGCCATGGGTCCTCTGAGATTAATTCTTGAAGTTCCGGGTACCAAGACCTTCTTGGCCAATCTGGAACAATGAGAATAGTTCTTACTCCTCTTTTCTTTATTATCCTCAGTACCTTGGGTATGAGAGGAAGAGGAGGGAACACATAAACCGACCGGTACACCCACGGTGTCACTAGAGCGTCCACAGCTATCGCCTGAGGGTCTCTTGACCTGGCGCAATATTTTTCTAGCTTTTTGTTTAAGCGGGACGCCATCATGTCCACCTGTGGCTTTTCCCAACGGTTTACAATCAGTTGGAAGACTTCTGGATGAAGTCCCCACTCTCCCGGAGGTCGTGCCTGCTGAGGAAGTCTGCTTCCCAGTTGTCCACTCCCGGAATGAACACTGCTGACAGTGCTAACACGTGATTTTCCGCCCATCGGAGAATCCTTGTGGCTTCTGCCATCGATTTACATGGGCGACTGCCGTGATGTTGTCTGACTGGATCAGAACCGGCTGGTTTTGAAGCAGGGGCTTTGCTTGACTTAGGGCATTGTAAATGGCCCTCAGTTCCAGAACATTTATGTGTAGGGAAGTCTCCTGACTTGACCAAAGTCCTTGGAAGTTTCTTCCCCGTGGGACTGCACCCCAGCCCCGAAGGCTGGCATCCGTGGTCACCAGGACCCAGTCCTGTATGCCGAATCTGCGGCCCTCTCTGAGATGAGCACTCTGCAGCCACCACAGCAGAGACACCCTGGTCCTTGGAGACAGGGTTATCAACCGATGCATTTGAAGATGCGATCCGGACCATTGGTCCAACAGGTCCCACTGAAAGGTTCTGGCATGGAACCTGCCGAATGGAATCGCTGCGTAGGAAGCTACCATCTTTCCCAGGACTCGCGTGCAATGATGCACCGACACCTGTTTTGGTTTCAGGAGGCCTCTCACTAGAGATGACAGCTCCTTGGCTTTCTCCTCTGGGAGAAACACTTTTTTCTGGACTGTGTCCAGAATCATCCCCAGGAACAGTAGACGTGTCGCCGGAACCAGCTGAGACTTTGGAATATTCAGAATCCAACCGTGCTGGTGTAGCACCTCCTGAGATAATGCTACGCCAACCAACAACTGCTCTCTGGACCTCGCCCTTATCAGGAGATCGTCCAAGTATGGGATAATTAAAACTCCCTTTTTCCGAAGGAGTATCATCATTTCGGCCATTACCTTGGTAAATACCCTCGGTGCCGTGGACAGGCCGAACGGCAACGTCTGGAATTGGTAATGACAATCCTGTACCACAAATCTGAGGTACTCCTGGTGAGGATGGTAAATGGGGACCTGCAGGTAAGCATCCTTGATGTCCAGAGATACCATGTAATCTCCCTCTTCCAGGCTTGCAATAACCGCCCTGAGCGATTCCATCTTGAACTTGAATTTTCTTAAATATGTGTTCAAGGATTTCAAATTTAAAATGGGTCTCACCGAACCGTCCGGTTTCGGTACCACAACATTGTGGAATAGTAACCCCGTCCTTGTTGAAGTAGGGGCACCTTGACTATCACCTGCTGGGAATACAGCTTGTGAATTGCCTCTAACACAGCCTCCCTTTCTGAAGGAGTCGTTGGTAAGGCAGATTTGAGGAAACGGCGGGGGGGGATGTCTCGAATTCCAGCCTGTACCCCTGAGATACCACTTGAAGGATCCAGGGATCTACCTGTGAGCGAGCACACTGATTGCTGAAGTTTTTGAGACGGCCCCCCACCGTACCTGGCTCCGCCTGCTGAGCCCCAGCGTCATGCGGCGGACTTAGCAGAAGAAGCGGGGGAGGACTTTTGTTTCTGGGAAGTGGCTGTATGCTGCAGCTTTTTTCCCCTACCTCTGCCTCTGGGCAGAAAGGACGCGCCTCTACCCCGTCTGCTCTTTTGGGGGCGAAAGGACTGCACCTGATAATACGGTGCTCTCTTTGGTTGTGAGGGGACATGTGGCAAAAATGCTGACTTCCCAGCTGTTGCTGTGGACACTAAGTCTGAAAGACCATCCCCGAACAACTCCTCACCCTTATAAGGCAAAACTTCCATGTGCCTTTTAGAATCTGCATCACCTGTCCACTGCCGGGTCCATAACCCTCTCCTGGCACAAATGGACAGTGCACTTATTTTTGATGCCAGCCGGCAAATATCCCTCTGTGCATCTCTTATGTAAAAGACAGCGTCTTTAATATGCTCTACGTTTAGCAATTTGATAAGCGCGTAAGTGCTTTATCCACCCTAGGGGGTGTTTCCCAACGTGACCTATCCTCTGGCGGGAAAGGGTACGCCATTAGTAATTTTTTGGAAATTACCAATTTTTTATCGGGGGGAAGCCCACGCTAGTTCACACACTTCATTCAATTCTTCAGAAGGGGGAAAAACTACTGGTAGTTTTTTCTCCCCAAACATAATACCATTTTTTGTGGTACCTGGGGTCACCTCAGAAATGTGTAAAACATTTTTCATTGCCTCAATCATATAACGAGTGGCCCTATTGGACATTACATTAGTCTCTTCGTCGTCGACACTGGTATCAGTATCCGTGTCGACATCTGTGTCTGCCATCTGAGGTAGCGGGCGTTTTAGAGCCCCTGATGACTTTTGAGACGTCTGGGCAGGCACGGGCTGAGAAGCCGGCTGCCCCGCATTTGGCATGTCGTCAAATTTTTTATGTAAGTAGTCGACACTTTCGCGTAATTCCTTCCACAAGTCCATCCACTCTGGTGTCTGCCCCGCAGGGGGTGACAACACATTTATAGGCACCTGCTCCTCCTCCACATAAGTCTCCTCATCAAACATGTCGACACAGCCGTACCGACACACCGCACACACACAGGGAATGCTCTGACAGAAGACAGGACTCCACAAAGCCCTTTGGGGAGACAGAGAGAGAGTATGCCAGCACACACCAGAGCGCTATATAAATCAGGGATTAACTAAATTATATCCCCTTATAGCTGCTATATGTATATTGCGCCTAAATTTAGTGCCCCCCCTCTCTTTTTTACCCTTTTCTGTAGTGTAGACTGCAGGGGAGAGCCAGGGAGCTTCCTTCCAGCAGAGCTGTGAGGGAGAAATGGCGCCAGTGTGCTGAGGGAGATAGCTCCGCCCCTTTTTCGGCTGACTTTTCTCCCGCTTTTTTATGGATTCTGGCAGGGGTATTTATCACATATATAGCCTCTGGGGCTATATATTGTGATATATTTGCCAGCCAAGGTGTATTTATTGCTTCTCAGGGCGCCCCCCCCCCCCCAGCGCCCTGCACCCTCAGTGACCGGAGTGTGAAGTGTGTATGAGGAGCAATGGCGCACAGCTGCAGTGCTGTGCGCTACCTTGGTGAAGACTGATGTCTTCTGCCGCCGATTTTCCGGATTCTTCTTGCTTCTGGCTCCGGGACCGAACACCAATGGCCGGTTCCATGCGGTCGATCCCTCTGGAGCTAATGGTGTCCAGTAGCCTAAGAAGCCCAAGCTACCACCAGTTAGGTAGGTTCGCTTCTTCTCCCCTTAGTCCCTCGCTGCAGTGAGTATGTTGCCAGCAGATCTCACTGTAAAATAAAAAACCTAAAATATACTTTCTCTCTAGGAGCTCAGGAGAGCCCCTAGTGTGCATCCAGCTCAGCCGGGCACAGGATTCTAACTGAAGTCTGGAGGAGGGTCATAGTGGGAGGAGCCAGTGCACACCAGGTAGTCCTAAATCTTTCTTAGCTGTGCCCAGTCTCCTGCGGAGCCGCTATTCCCCATGGTCCTTACGGAGTCCCCAGCATCCACTAGGACGTCAGAGAAACAATGGGTTGATTTAGAGAAGGACTTATGTCCCCATTTTAATCTTTTAGACTTTCTTTGGACTCCCGTCCAACAGAGACCCTGCTCACAATATATTCCTCGTACTATTTTTGACTCTCTCAAAGTATGGGACACTATGGTAACGTCTTCAAAAGCTGTTTCCCTACCTTCCCGTACATTATCCTTGGACGCACCTTCCAGATTGATCCAATGTTTCAAAATGGCTGCATTGTGGTATCACTACCATCGCCGATCTGGTTGATGGATCTACCATTACCCCCTTTTCCACACTACAAAGCCATTTTCACTTGCCTCATACTGAGATATTTACATATAACCGCATAACACATTGGATTTCTAGTTCAATTAAATCCTCAGGGCCACTACTACTGTCACCTCCTATTATCTTATCGAAACTGTTATCTAGTAACAGTTGAGGCTCCAATAGATTTGTGTACACTATAATTCAAGATATTTTGCCACAAGATAAGACTCCACCTCAATCACAGTGGGAGTCGATTTATCTTGCGTCGCATGTTATGTCTAAGTGCAACAACCACAAGAAAATGCATTTCAAACTCCTTCATAGATTGTATTTTACGCCCGTCAAGTTACACAGAATCTGGCCTAGCCACTCAAAATATTGTTGGAGGAATTGTTCAGAGATTGGAGATATTTTCCATATATTTTGGTTGTGTCCTGTGATTGGCCAGCTCTGGAGTGATGTGTTTGCTTTCGCTTCTAAAGTACTTAAAGTTACCCTCAAAGAGTCTACATTGTTGGCTCTTTTTCACATTTTCCCGACAGAACTCACTTATGCCGATAAATTCACAAAATGCAGATGTGCGCACCCCCTGGGGTGATACGGGGTCAATGCTTGAATATTAACTTCGTAGGAAATGGTCAATTACTTTAATCCTTCCTTAAGAATCAAAACAATATTCCTCTTCTTTCCCTCAAAAGAACAGAAAATTAGGGGATATATAGTGAAGTACAGTTTTATTGGAAAATACAAACAGCTTAAAAGGGTATTTAAGACAATTCCACTAACATTCGATGGGGCAAATATGCATACCAGAATAAGTGGGGTCCCCAATGATGGTTACCCTATAGCGCTTGTGAGATAGTGAACAGGTACCTCCCGGGAACACAGCACTGTTCCTCCTCTAGCTATGGCAATCCTGGATACCTCCACAGATTCCTTATTCTGCCGCTGTCTGTCCCACAACACCAATGCGTTTCTGCTCACAGGGAGCCTTTCTCAAGGTGTATGGTGGAATAGGGAACTGGGAATATTTGAACCCAGTGCTGTGGTGTGATTGGTTTAGACTGCGCAGTACATGGAAACGACTCCCTCTAAATGTTACCTAATAGTGCTTGTTGTAGAGGGTTTTGTGTAAATATTTCATAGCCCCTTTGGTGGTAAAATAATAAAATAATTAATTTAATGTGCTTAAAAACGTTGAAAATAACCGTAATTGGGCGTGCGTTCCAACTTGTGGAATGCACACCTGACTTCCACTTCCGCCCGCCACTCGTTCCTATTTGCGGCGGGAGCTTAGTGTGTGTCGCTCCTCCGGCGGTCTGTGCGTTCCACTTCCTGGAACGCACGCGATTTCCGTTTCCGCCCGGACCCTGTGCTATTGGCCGCGTTGTTATGGTGCACAGGCACCTAGGATTTCCGGTCACGGGGGGCCCCAATCGTGGAACGCATAGTTTAACTTTGCATTTCACGGTTGAATAACAAAGGGGGGATTATGTCTTGGCTACCTCTAATGTAGTACCTAAACTGTGAATACCAAATTGTTTCCTTAGAAATATTTAAAATGCTCGCTCTAATATATATTGTAAACGCCTGCACCCCTTATTACCATGTGCCATGAATGTGTGCTATACATAGCAAAACACTGCATCCCATAAGAGAAAACAATACACCCACACATTATCTGAGTTCCAAAGATCATTGATGTATATATTTGTTATTAAAAGGATATGGATTCAATATATTACAATGTACAGTATACCTATAGTTACATGGTTACAACTCATACAGTAAGCAGTTAATACATACAGTTACATACAGTTACATACAGTTACAGGACAGCATACAATACCATTATCTTTCTCATATAAATTTGTCTCTCCATATCACTCTCTCTCTCTCTCTCTGTAAAATCGTGCAGGAACTGGTCTAGAAGCAACTCCATCATCCTCTGAGACAAAACAGCAACTAACTCCTGTGTGATCAGCAATGTGTTATCTAGTTTTTGGGGGAGGGGACTTTCTCATTCATGATGAGTCACTGGTTTGTTCATGTGCTGAACAGGTTCAGCCTTGGGGACATCTGAGGGGGCTGGCCTGAGTTTCCTGTCCATTGTACTAATAAGAGTGATTTTAGCTTTCATATATTTAATCATAACTATTTGTTGCAATGTCCTACAACTTAATAACAAGTATCAAATGAATCTACACATTAATCTGGTTGCTTAAATACTAAATATGACAGGTGTATCTTGCTTCGTTCAAATAATATACATACATGACATTACTTCATTATATAATTTTAAATCATCATAATGTCTGGCGCTTGATATTATTATAATTATGAACTGTATAAAATAAGTGTTGAATCCATCTCTGTGGCATGTCCGTGTAAATGCGCGTGTTACCATATATTGCTGTGCTCGCTGCGCGTATTTGCAAGTATAGCGACTTATATGTGTGTAGAGTTTGTATGTTCTTTCTATGTAAAACCAATCACACCACAGCACTGGGTTTAAATATTCCCAGTTCCCTATTCCACCATACACCTTGAGAAAGGCTCCCTGTTAGCAGAAATGCGTTGGTGTTGTGGGACAGACTGCGGCAGAATAAGGAATCTGTGGAGGTATCCAGGATTGCTATAGCTAGAGGAGGAACAGTGCTGTGTTCCCGGGAGGTACCTGTTCACTATCTCACAAGCGCTATAGGGTAACCATCACTGGGGACCCCACTTATTCTGGTACGCATATTTGCCCCATCGAATGTTGGTGGAATTGTCTTAAATACTATTTTAAGCTGTTTGTATTTTCCAATAAAACTGTACTTCACTATATATCCCCTAATTTTCTGTTCTTTTGAGGGAAAGAAGAGGAATATTGTTTTGATTCTTAGGGAAGGATTAAAGTAATTGACCATTTCCTACGAAGTTAATATTCAAGCATTGACCCCGTATCACCCCAGGGGGTGCGCACATCTGCATTTTGTGAATTTATCTGCGTTTTTTTGGAAGTGGCGGTGACCACTTTAGCGGAAGTTGCAGCACTGCTGGCTTGGAGCGCTGATTTGAAAAACTTTACTACTGTTCACTTATGCCAATGGCTATGTATTAGGTCATATCCTCATAGACACTAGAGCCGCAACAGCCCAAAACTGGAAAACTCCCTGCCCCCATCGCTCATTAAAATTATCCACAAGACCGACCTGGCCTTTATGATGGAGACCCAAGGTTTACATGTTTCATGCAAAATACCCTTTGGTCAGATGGCTTAGCTGGCACAACTCTTCCAATACCAGAGAAGGAGCCAATTCTCTGCTTGAATTGGACAATTAATTGTCTCTTGGTACTGGAGAGTTTGCTATTTATTTTTACTTTATTTGTTATTTTTTATATTATTGTGTAACCTGCTTTATATATTACACTTGACCATTACATTTGTGTATATTCTATTGTATGCTGTATGAGTACTGTTTATGACTCCTTATCCCCCCCCCCCCCTCTCTTTCCCTTTTTTTGTTTCTGTACCCTTCCCCTTTCCGTACACAAGGAACAAAACATTTAATAAAAGATTATTGATGAAAAAAAAATGAATATTATTCATTTAATGCTGTGGCTAGATAGGAGAAGGCAAGTATAAAGTGTTCACTCATTGCCATATTTTATGCACCTCTTCTTTTCCAAAACAGAGCTCCAACATCCAGATCCAGACAAGCAGCAACTAAGCTTAAGACTAGAGCTGCTGCAGGTACTGAAATCTTACCTATGAACAAGGTAACAAGCGAAATCTATGTCAGGTGGTTGATTTGCAAGCTTATGTGTTCTTAGGGCATCTGGTGTGGTCTGTGGAGGGGAACAGCCTATAATTACAGTACTGAATTCTAATATCAATATAATCAGCAGTCCAATGGGTGAAATTCACAACCTTAAGGACGTCATGCAGACCTGGTCACTGCAGCGGCAGCATACGCAGGCTGAAGGCCAGTGCAGTGTGTCCATGTGCAGGAGCTCACTTATGCAATCGCCTCTGCCTGATTGACAGGCAGAGGCGGTCGCAGAGCAGTCGGGGGGGAGGGCTTTCGGTTGCATTGGGACGGCATTTTTCCAGCGTTGGTGGGTGCATGGCAAAACGCGCAGGTAGCTGTCTACTTGGCAGCATCATCGCCATGTGATGCTTTCGCATGTCTGCGGGGGGGGGGGGGGGGGGGCAGAATCCGGCATGCGGGTCAGACTGTGCTGGGCATCCCGCCGCAAGTCAAAGATTTAGATTTTTTTTGCACATCTACAATCAGGTCTGAGCGCCTAATTCAGACCGGATCGTAGATGTGCGAAAAAACGCACATCTCCGATCCAAATTTTTGACATGCGGCGGGACGCCAAGCATAGGGCAAATCCGCCCTACTTGCCGGGTTCTCCCCCCCCCCCCTGCAGACATGCATAAGTGTCGCATGGTGGCGATGCTTTCGCACCTTCCGAGTTGCTCTCTGCCTACGCACCCTAGTTGTGAAGGCAGTTGGCTACCCACCATGTTTTTGGCTGCAGCGGCTGCATCTGACGACCCACCCCAGCAACGGTCCGTACATGCTTCCATTGTCCGAACCGCGCCCCCCTCCAATGCCGCCACCATGCCGTCCCAACACCGCCATCAATCAGGCAGAGGCGATCACACACTGTACACTGCACTGGCCGTCAGCCTGCATACTCTGCAGCGACCAGGTCTGAATTACCCCCTTAGATAGAATTCAAGTTGCAAAGACGTGTGGCACAATGTAGGATGCTACATAGGGATACAATATAGATCATAGGCAAACGCAGGCGGGGTTTCCGGTTGCCCAGAAACCCCTCTCCCCTTGGCAAGTGGCTCAAATTATGACAATAGCAAGGGTATATAAAACGATTACTAGAGAGATGCCGCCACATTGCAGTTTAACGGACAGAGCAGAGCTTCTGCACAGTGGCAGCAGCTTCTTCTACCAAGTTTAATGTGTGAGTCCTCAATCCGTGCAGTGGACCAAAGAGCATACCTCCCAAGATGTGCCTCTCCAGGAGGGACAGAATGCTCTTCTCCTGGACTTCCTTCTTACTGTGTGATTGCTATCACCTGTGGTGAAACACCTTTCTTATCCATTAACCTGTTCAACACAGGTGCTGGCCATCATAAATGAAGAAAAAGTCCAGAAGCAGAGCATTGTGTCCCTCCTGGAGAGGATCATGTTGGGAGGTATGCCAGAGAGTATCTACCTGGAAGAAGAAACAGGAGCCTTACCGTGGGAGAATGTGTGCTTAGAAAGTGCAGTACTGGTTCTATTATGCTTGTATATTTATTATAGTATGTTTAACCTTTTCCTGACCACTTATCTTATTTATATTATTTAAAAATGTTTGATACAGCCTATACTATAGACAATCTATAGTTTTAAATATTAATACTGCATTCCATGTTCCGCATAGTGGGAGATTGTGGATTTCATTTGGAAACCCCCCTCTAGAAATCCTGCGTTTGCCACTGTAGATCCATAGCATCAGATAAGAGACCTATGTAAGATACGTAATTCAGTGATTAGGAGAAGCGGAACAAAATATATATTCCTATCTAGCCAGAGCTGAGTATCTGCCAGCATTGTGCTCACTTCCCCAAACATGAACTACTGTATTTGATTGTGTTCATTATACAAATGATAAGCTACAAATAAAATGTGACATATGCAAATAAATGATAATTTACTAATCAAATGTGAAGTACGTTGCTATAGCCTGATGCCTTACTGGAAATAAATTGTTGTAATAAGCAAATAATAGCAAGTTTGCTTCTTCCACAACTACAGTGATAAATAGGAACAATGAGTCGGATTCAACTATACGCAGTTCACGTTGCGCATGTACTGTATAGTAACTGATTTCTGTTTGTACCAACATAGGCTACGAACAGAAATCAGCTAGTGGGAGGTAATGCACAAAGCTGCCTGCAGTTGAATCAGGTTCAATATGTTAATAATGGGCCCGATTCAAACCTGATCGCTGCTGTGCATTTTCACACAGTGGGCGATTATTGAACTACTGTGCATGCACCGCAATGCGCAGGCCCATCGCCAAACAGCAACAGGATGGTGCGTTAATTTCAATCGCACGGCCATTCGCAAGGTGATTGACAGTAAGAGGACGTTTGTGGGTGGTAACTGGCCGTTTTCAGGTAGTGTCTGGAAAAACGCAGGCGTGCCCAAGCGTTTTCAGGTAGGGTGTGTGACGTCAGCTCAGGACCCGATCAGCCTGATTTCTTCGCACTGGAGGACTAAGTCTTGGGCTGCACACAGACTGGAAAAATCATTCGATGGTGAGTGAAATTGCGAACAGATTTGCAGATGTCCGCTGACTTATGAGAATTTTTGCATAGCGTACACTTGCAATTGCACACTTGCACAGGGGCAAATTTTCACTCCCCCTGGGTGGCGATAGACGAAGATACAGAGTTTACACATACTGTATCTGTGGCTGGACCGCCTCTAACTGTATGCTGGGTTTCATAGCCATCATCATTATAAGTGCACACTAGCCCCAGCCCTATTATTGGAGAAAAAGATCTGAATGAAAACAGGTATATGTACACATCTGCACAACTTTGTCTAGCCACCAATTCCATTGCCTATGTGAGAACATTACTTTACAGACCAGGGGCCAGATTCAGATCCGGAAAGTGTTTCGATTCAGCTGCAAGTGGCTGATGGGTTTTGATCTGTGCATACGAGTGTCGGAGGTTTGCAGCCATTTGGGGGCTCAGATCCGCTGCTACCGAAGACACAGCAACACAGCACTGATGACTCCTGCATCCACCTCTGCATCAGGCCCCAAGTATACCTAGTTAGTTACAAGTGGAGATACACCTAAGATGTGCATGACTCTGTATCGCCCGTTGTTGTGTGCACATGGTCCCGGAATAAATGCAGTGCAAAAACACATACGAACTTGCCTTCAACTTTGCATAGCCCCCAAATTGTCTGACTAATGTTCACGTAAAGCTAAATAGAAGTTTTTCTTTGTATATGCACTAAGAATTTTTATTGCAGAACGGTAATTAACGAGCAAGAATCTTAATGGGACCTAAGTAAATGAATAATGATTTACAGTAGACTGTGATATGAGATGAACAGGGGGGTTTACGAGTACCCAGAAATTACTCCCCCTTCCCTCCCGTCCCTCCTATTGGCCAAATTCTTTTATCGGAGATGGAGACTGCAGTGTCTTCTTCTAAACATGAACCACGACCACAACCTGATCTGCCGAGCTTTTTGCACACAAAGAAGCTTCGGAGCTACTGCGCATGCTCAGCTATAGCAGCTCCCTCTATTTCCTCACATTCTAAAGTGCTGTGGCTGCCCCAGTCTTCTCCTCTCGGGCCCAGGTATGTCTGTGTGTATGTTTGTATGTTATGAACAGAATGTGTGCTGTGTGTTATGTATGTATGCAGTGCCGTGGCCTGCAGCTCAATCTACATATGGGGGGGCGGGGGGGGGGGCGGGGGGGATGAATAAATACTCGTTTATAACCTTTGTAGTACCTTTATAGTGTGTTATAAAATGTGTGCTGGCTGACTGTCCCCGGGGATCAGCAGTGTCGCTGTGTGTATCACAGCCACCAATGCACCAGCCAGGACACAACTCTCAGCTTCTCCTTCTTTTATAACCCACCCCTAGACTCACATTGGCTAGTTACACAGGAGTCTGAGGGTGGGTTATACAGGGAGGAGAAGTGTGCTGTGCCCAGATATATTCGTTACGGTAAGAACTTACCGTTGATAACACTATTTCTCCTAAGTCTACGGGATCCACAGGATAACATTGGGATATGATGACGTGACAGCGGATTTGCACCAAATGGTCAAAGCTTTCGGCCTCCCAGAATGCAATGGGCCCCTCCATATATTCCCGCCTCCTGGCTCAGGCAAATCAGTTGTTTTTCCAAAGCTCAAGGCAGGAACATCATAGAGAGCCCTAATCAGGCGAGAAGAACACACATGCACAACCTTCCATACAAGAAGGAAGAAGTTAGTGAGTAAAAGGATCCTCAATTCAGGTGCGTCAGGGTGGGATCCCTGTGGATCCTGTGGACTTAGGAGAAATAACGTTATCAACGGTAAGTTCTTACCATAACGAATATTTATCCGGCAGAATCCACAGGTTATCCACAGGATAACATTGGGATATCCCAAAGCAATTTAGTGGTGGGGATGCTCCTGATTAGACAGGAGAATCCTTCACCCGAATTCAGCGTCCTGAGAGGCAAAGGTATCAAAGGCATAATGTCTAATGAAAGTGTTAATGGAAGACCATGTGGCTGCCTTACATATCTGTTCTGCTGAAGCACCATGTTGTGCTGCACATGATGGACCTACCTTACGAGTAGAGTGACATTAGCTGAAACAGGGAGATCAGCTTGAGAATATGCTTCTGAAATCGTCAATCTAAGTCTCCTTGCCAGTGTCTGCTTATCAGCAGGCTATACTCTCTTCTGAAATCCTGAAGCAATAGCCAGTAGAAGGAGAAATTTAGCTGTCAACCATTTAAGATCCACTTGTTTTAGTGGTTCAAATGGGGCAACCTGAAGGGCCTTTAGGACTAAATTTAAGTCCCAAGGCACTGTAGGAGGAACAAAAGGAGGTTGAATGTGCAGCATTCCATGGAAAACAGTGCGCACATCCTGTAGGTTAGCAATTTCTTTGGAACCATACAGTCAATGCTGACACTTGCACTCTCAAGGAAGCTACCCGTAAACCTTTATCCATTCCTGCCTGAACTCTGAAAGATTTATGGTCAAATTTCCGATCACTGCGCCATTAAATATAGGCTTGCCATATTCTGTGATAAATGCGAGCTGAGGAAGGTTTCCTTGCTCTGAGCATTGTTTGAATTACCTGTTGTGAGAATCTTCTTGCCTTCAGGATGGAAGTCTCAAGAACCATGCCGTCAAAGACAGTCGATCCAGGTGTTTGCTATAACAAGGACCTTGAGACAGTAGATCTGGACGTTGAGGGAGTAGGAATGGAGCATCCATCGACATCCTCTGCAGATCTGTGTACCAATGTCTTCTGGGCCAAGCCAGAGCTATTAGTATCACGGCACCCATTCCTTGTTTTGCGTTTCACATCACCCTGGATAATAGGGCGATTGGTGGAAACACATAGGTCAGACGAAAGTCCCTTCTCACTGACAAGGCATCCACAAAGATCACTTTGGGATCCTTTGTTCTTGACCCATATGCAGTAACTTTGTTGTTCTGATGGGACGCCATGAGATCTATCTCCGGAAACCCCCACTTGTCTACCAGGGTTTGGAAGACCTCGGGGTGTAAAGCCCATTTGTTGCATGAATGGCATGTCAACTGAGAAAATCTGTTTCCCAGTTTAGGACTCCCAGAACAAACACTGTGGACAAGGCTGGATGATGAAGTTCTGCCCACTTCAACGTGTGACTTACCTCCTTCATTGCTTTCTGGTTGCGACTTCCTCGCTGATGGTTGAGGAACGCTACTGCCCTCGCATTGTCCGAGCTGATCTGAACTGGTTTCCCCTGAAATATGTCCTTTGCCTGAATCAGTGCCATATATATGGCCTGAAGTTCTAATATATTTATTGGCAGGCAACTTTCTTCCTTGATCCACTGCCCCTGGAAACAAATCCTTCCTGACACCGCTCCCCAGCCCTGAAGTCTGGCATCCGTTGTCAGAATTTCACAATCTGATATCCAAAAGGGCCTCCCTTTGTCCAGATGGGATGTCTGTAGCCACCAGGTTAATGACCTCCTTACTTCCAGAGTAAGGACCATAGTCTGCATTTTTATTGTCTGTTGAAAACCATTCCATTTGGTAATGATCAGATGTTGCAGAGGCCTCGAGTGAAACTGAGCATACTCTACCATGTCGAATATTGACACCATCAATCCCATCACACGCATTGCTGCATGAATGGATACCTTTCGACTGTGTAGCAACTCCTGAATCCTTGATTGAACAAAATATCCAAAGTTCTGAGGTAAGGCTACTCTCTGTAGGCTCAAATCCAATATAGCCCCCAAGTGAGTCATCCGCTGTGATGGAGCCAGAGAAGACTTTACCCAATTTATGAGCCAACCGTGCTTCTGTAGACAAGCTATTGTCTGTTGCAGATGACACAGAAGCAATTCCTGAAATTGTGCCAGGATTAATAGGTCGTCGAGATATCGAAAAATTCTAATCCCCTGCTAGCGGAGATAAGCTACCATTACCACCATAATCTTGGTGAATACTCTTGGGGCTGTGGCCAATCTAAATAGAAGGGCTTGGAACTGAAAATGCTGATGGAGGATAGGAAACCTAAGATAGTGCTGATGGGACAGTGCTATAGGAACATTTAGGTAAGCATCCTGGATATCCAGGGATACCATATAATTCCCTGGCTCCATGGCCAAAATGATGGAAAATAAAGTCTCCAAATGAAACCGAGCCACCCAAATGTACTTGTTCAGCACTTTGAGATTGAGTATGGGCCGGAATGACCCATTTGGCTTCTGGACTAGAAACAGGTTGGAGTAAAAATCCTGTCCTCATTGTCCAGGAGGAACTGGAATGATTACTCCTGACTGAAGCAAATTCTGAACTGCTTCTTTCAAAGCCCTGGCCTTCGTTTCTACTGAAGACGGGCTTGTACAAAAAAAACCTTTGAGGAGGGCGTTTCTTGAAAGCAAATGTATAAGCGTGAGATATTGCTTCTTGAACCCAGGCATCTGTGGTAGACTGCTGCCAGATCTGTGCAAACTGAAGAAATCGGCCTACCACCCTGGAGTCCTCCAGGTGGAGGCCCACACCATCAAGCTGATGGCTTATCTTCTGATTTGGAAGCCGATCCTCTGATAGCCCAATGCTTTTTATTCTTACCAGACTTGTTGTATTGGAACTGTTTGCCATCACCTTTTCCTTTTGCATTTCCTTGAGACTGAAAGGGCTAAAAAGCTGGAAATTTAGGCTTGAATTTGTGTGTGGAAGGAAACTTCACTTTCTTGGAGTCTGCTTCTGACTCCAAAATACCGGTTAATTCTTTACCATGAAGAATATCTCCAGTAAAAGGCAAATACTCCAGAATCTTCTTGGATTCTGAATCAGCTTTCCATGTACGTAGCCAAACTGCTCTGCGAGCGGCTACTGCTGAAGCTGACGCCTCAGAGGCAATTGTACCCATATCCAAGGCTGCTTCTTTCAAAAACATTGCCGCCTGTTTGATATGTGCAATATGGTATTTTTGCTCTCTATATGCCATTGAAAGAAAATCTTCCAATGTATCAGCCACGGCAGCCACTGCTTTTGCCATCCAGACTGAAGGAATGGCTGGTCTTATGATTGCCCCAGACAAGGAAAAAATGTTTTTTTTAGAAAACCATCAACTCCCCTATCCGTGACATCATTTAATTATGTTGAAGGCAGAGGTAATGTAGATATTCGCACTAATCGGATGACATGCGTGTCTACTTTGGGAGCCACCTCCCTTTTTAAACACTCTCCCACCAGAATAGTATAATTGGAATTCCATTTCCTTGGAATTCTAAACTTCTTACTGGGCGTAACCCAAGCCTCTTGCATAATTTCCGTCACAATTTCTCACCCAGGAAATTCAGTCCTAACTGTTTTGGCCCATTTAAACACAAGTGCCTTAGATTTAAACACAGGCTCTGCTGCCTCCTCTAATGATAGAATGGGTTTCATTGCATTAATTAACTCAGATATGTCCACTGAGCTGAGACCCTCCTCCTCGTCTCCGTGTGCAGAACCGACGAATCCTCAACTGAAACATGTGTAGACTGTGAAGATGTTGTTTCATGTCTATGTGATTTACTTACCACCGGCCTTTCAGCCTGTTTTTGTTGAGAGGCTGTTTCTTCCTCTGCTGGATGTAATAAACCCCAGGTGGAATGCTGCATGTAAGGGTTAATAGTGTAACCTATCCCTGGTACAGTAGTTGGAATTCTCCGCTCAGCTATACTGGATAATGTCTGTGAAAAAGTAGCCCATGGGGGATCCACTTGCACCTGTGTCTGCCTTGGATTTTTCAAGAGACTTTGGTGAAAGCTAAAACAATTTACACACAAACCATTCTGAACCAGATTCTGAGAAGCTAACCCAGCTTTGCAAGACAAACATGACATGAGTGTTGGTGCTACTGTGAGTGTATTTTCCTCACCCTTTCTTAGACATGACAAATACCTACATACATGTACAATTTAAACTACACAATTTGTGACTGTAATCACTTTAAATTTTGTTAAAGTGACATACAATCCGACCCTACCCTGCTTTGCACCAGCATTGAGGATCGGAATAGACAGAAAAACTGACAGAATTATAGTAAAGTCAGCAATTACACTAGCAATCAGTCACAGGTTATACATTAGTATAAAAAGCAATATGAGCACATAATCAACTACAGATACATTTCAAGTACGTAGGAGAAACATATTACTGCATTACCTTATATAGGAATTAACCGTATTCACAGCGAAAGAAAACAACAGTAATAGTTATCAGACTCATATGCATTAGGCACTTATCCAACTATTCGTACTCAAAGGTAGATAGAGACTTTGTGCTGTATTACCCGCTCAGTAGAGTGAGATGCAGGGAGACTCACCCTGCTTCCAGAATTGAACAATACGTTAGCAAATGCTGAGTGGATCTAGGCGTTATTAGTGTACACACTCGACCCGTGAACCTACAGTGGAAACAGACGCTGAAGTGAACACTGAAGCACCAGTCACACAGCCGCCTAGGCTGCGATTGGGTCCCCTTAAATAGCGTCTCAGATAGAAGCAGGAAAACAGTTCATGGCGGGAGACTCGGAGGAACCTGGTCATTAACCAGGGGGAGGGGTGACCAGGGGAGCGTCTGACCCCATTGCTGACATCAACCCTAGGGTTCTTGGCCTCATACTACCGCTGGAGCCTATTATCCCTAGGGCCTAGCGCTGGTGCACCCCAGGTGGCAGCCGCGTTAGCGACTGTTTGGTAGTCTCCTCCCAAAACAGTGCGGCTGTGTCCGTGTTCCCCCTCTAAGCGGAACTGATGCCCTACCTTCTCACCGTGCTCTGGCAACAGCCTGGTAACGTCTTCTGGACTTGCTAGTACATCTGACAGAGACACCTGCCGAAACATCACTGTACTCGTGGGTAAGTGTTATTGGGACCCAGCGGGGAGTTGTTGGAGCGACTCTTTCTAAAGTACGTATAAGACACTTTTAGAAAGATCACTCAAAAAAATAGTAAGACTATAGAAATTAAATAAAAAAGCTTATGGCTGCTAAAATAAACAGCAGCCCATTGACCATGGTCCGGCTCCTGCTGCACCAAACAAAAAACTGATTTGCCTGAGCCAGGAGGTGGGGATATATGGACAGGCCCATTACATGCTGGAAGACCAAAAGCTTTGAGCGTTTGGTGCAAATCCGCTGTCGCGTCATCATATCCCAATGTTATCCTGTGGATAACCTGTGGACCCTGCCGGAGAAATACTGGTTAACTTCCGAGCTGCTGCTGTGGGTCACGGAACACGGAAAGCACACATTACTGATGAAGCAGATAGTCGACCAATGAAACAGAGGCATAGCAATAGCCCCCGCAGACTGGCTTGGGGGCGCCAAGGCTTTTACGCAACATTTCAAATGTGGTGCTGACTGGCCACCAGCCAATCAGAGCTCACAGACCAGCAGCAGCGACTCCTGATTGGTTGCCGGATAGCGAGCTTCTATTGGCTCACGAGCCAGTGCCATATTTGAAATGGCTGCTGGACTCAGCGGCGGGCAGGAGAGGTGAAAGCAGCTACTACTGGGGAATTATGTGTAAGTGGCACTACTGGGGGCATTATGTGTAAATGGCTCTAAAATGCCATGGTGGGGCACCAGAAACTTTTTTGGCAGGGGAAAGCAAAATATATAGTTACGCCACTGCAATGAAACATGATAAAGTACCATTATCTCGCTGCTACCATACAATTAACCTGGGAGCCAACTGACTACTTTCAAGTTTTAATTGTGTATTATAGTAGTTCTCAAACTCTGCCCTCAGGTACCCAAACAGCTCATGTTTTCCAGGTCATCCAGCAGGGCACAAGTGTATTCATTACTCACTGACACATTTTAAAAGATCCATGGGTGTAGCTAAAAATTTTAGTTGTGATTCAATGAGGAGACATGAACTGTTTGCAGCCCTCAGGTCTGAGTTTGAGAACCTATGGTGTATTGAATAAAATGGAAATTTTTGGAAATTACTTCCATGGAATTCATTCATTACATCAATATTGACATGAGAACGGCTCCATCCAAGGGTATCTACTACATGCTACCAGGGCCGGCGCTACCACTAGGCAGCTTTAGGCAGCTGCCTATGGGCGGCGACCACTGAAGGGCGGCACCACACAGTCAGTGAATGATGGAACGCTTTCTTTATCATCCTGCCGTCCCCCCACCTCCGCGATAGCAGCACCCGACAGCATAGATATACCGCCGCCCCGCAATGCGGAGTGTTCAGTCCCCGCGATTGGCTCCAGCGTCATGATGGGCGCTCCGAAGCGCCCCCCCCCCCCCCGTGATTGGGCCTCCTGTCACTTCTCGATCCGCTGCTGCCACATCTCGTTAACCGCTGCACATCTCCTCCTTCCCCATGTACTGGCAGCAGCACATTCCCGCTGTAGCAGCAGATCCCGGCCTCGTGTTATGGGCAGGACGGAGGGAGGTGGGCAGCAGCCACCTCTGTGCTGTGGACAGGAGGGGGGTGAGCAGCTTACTATGGCCAGGAGGGAGGGGGTGAGCAGCAGTCGGGTTCATGCTGTGGGCAGGAGGGGGGGGGGGGGAGCACCTGGCACTGTGCTGTGTACAAAATAGATGAGGGGAGAGCAGTAGCCACACTGTGCTGTGTACAGGATAGATGGGGGAGAGCAGTAGCCACACTGTGCTGTGTACAGGATAGATGGGGGAGAGCAGTAGCCGGCACTGTGCTGTGTACAGGATAGATGGGGGGAGAGCAGTAGCCACACTGTGCTGTGTACAGGATAGATGGGGGGAGAGCAGTAGCCGGCACTGTGCTGTGTACAGGATAGATGGGGGGAGAGCAGTAGCCACACTGTGCTGTGTACAGGATAGATGGGGGGAGAGCAGTAGCCGGCACTGTGCTGTGTACAGGATAGATGGGGGGAGAGCAGTAGCCACACTGTGCTGTGTACAGGATAGATGGGGGGAGAGCAGTAGCCGGCACTGTGCTGTGTACAGGATAGATGGGGGGAGAGCAGTAGCCGTCAGGGAGTGAACACTCCGGGAGCCCCAGCAATGGACACAGAAGGCCGGGGGCACCAGGACTGACACTGCTGCTGCTACTACTTCAGGTCAGTCACTGTCTCTCTACTTGCCTGATGTACAGTACACCCACAGCAGGTCTCTAGTACAACCCCATGCGGCCATGCCCTATATTATGCAGCACATCTGATTGCTTTCTATGCCCCTGACTGCTCCCTATGCCCCTGATATACCCTGGCTGCTCCCTATGTCCCTGATACACCCCTGACTGTTTTCTATGTTCCTGATACACCCCTGACTGCTCCCTATTCCCCTGACTGCTCCCTATGTCCCTGATACACCCCTGACTGCTCCCTATGTTCCTGATACACCCCTCACTGCTTCCTATGTCCCTGATATACGCCAGACTGCTCCCTATATTCCCGATACACCCCACACTGCTCCCTTGAGATACCTACTATGGTCCCTCCTTCTTACATGCAGGGATACATAATATTTGTGGCTAATCATTACACCTAACTTTAATACCTTAACCCAACGTGGAAAATCAACCCTAATATACAGTAATATCCCTAATACCCTAACCCCATCCCCGAAACTAACCATAAGTCACCCATGTCTTTATTATGACGCACTTAACATTAACACTTAGCTAGCTTATCACTATGAAATAACCACACGGACACCAACTGCTAGATTTAAAAGGTCAAACTGGTATTTATTGTTCAATGACCTGTCATTTAAGCTAAATATTGGAGGATGGCGAGAAAAGGCGCTACCAACTCACCAGCACCAGTCAACTATAATAAAACCATAAAACTAGGAGGGGACTCACAACCGCCTCCTTAAACATAACCCGTACTGCGCAGGACTCACCCCCCTTACTCTAGCAGAGCCGTGGACAAACCCGCACGGGAACATCCGTAGTCCACCCGCAAGGGGAGGGCATACTCGCTGTTCAATCAAAAGGGGGTGCCCCACAGTGACCACTTATGTAACTTTTGACCGCTGGCTGGTAGCGACTTTCCGCCACAACAAGGATTTTCGACAGCAAAACCCGCAGACCGCCATCCAACCAAACCAAAGGAAAAAACTCAACCTGACAAAACTCGAAGGATATTTTCTAAGAACACACCAATACCCGTAGGGGAAAGGTGGACCCCGACCTCTCTGTTAAAAACTGCACCTTGCGAAGAACTAAACGGGTGCCCAACAACCAACCCCCTATCACCTGCTCATAAACTGACACTGCAGAATTAACTTTCTTCCTAGCTTTTCCAATTGCAGAAAAACGAACAGCACACCGCCATTAGAAATGGGGTACTATGTCAGTAAAGCGACCAAGTCCGCCTTGATACTCATAACGAGGTCAATGCCTTTGACCCGACCCATATCATTCCCCCCGATGTGAATAAAATCCAGCGAGGCCGCCCCCACCTTCGGTCGTGGCTAAACAGCAGGCTAAGTAACCTCTAACACCCAACCATCTGACTACCTTGTCCCCACAGACCTCACCCGTTCGCCCCGCCATAGGATGCCTCCCAAGCCGCTGTAAAGGAAAATTCCTACCGTCAGCAACATAACGAAAATATGCATAATAAGGAAAAGGAGAAAACTCAAAAAAACTCCCGTGGACCGTGAGTGATGCCAATTGTAATTCGGCCCCCTCGGAGGAAAATTTAAAAATTCACTTCACACCCTCCATTCCTGAACGCTGGCCGTTCAAGAACCGACGGGTAAAAACGCGTTTTTGGGTTCGCGCAACCGGCGCAACAAATCACAACTTAACATCTGAACTTCCCAACTGCCAGGTCGCAAAACCTGCCAACTGAAACCGGGCTTCCGCGACCCAGGCCGGCGTCCTACCCGCATAGGCAGGAACCACTCACTGCGGACAGCATTCAGGACTGCCGCCACCAGGCCAACATCGGCCCCAACGAAACGAGGCAACAGGCCACCGTAACTCCTAGTCAACGAGCTTCCACAGGAAGGGCAGAACCGGTAAAACCCCCCTCTGCCGCCTCAGGAACCTGCTCCCGAAACTTACCAAATTCAAAACGGGACAGCGCATCAGCGCTTCTATTGCCAACCCCAGGGACATGCGCAGCCGCTAAATGCATATTATGCCTCAAGTATTTTAGTACTACAAACGCAACAGGCGCAAAGCTTGCGGATAGGACGAACGTTGGTTATTAACAGCGTGTACGACACCCAGAGTGCCGCAGCGGAACATAATACTCCGATCCGACAATCTGGGTGACCACAACTCCACGGCCACCATCGACGGGAACAATTTCAAAAGAACCAAGTTCTCTGTGAAACCGCTGGAAACCTATGACAATGGCCAAGGGGCGGTGCCCCACCCCCTCCTGAAAAAAGCCCCGAAGCCCGAATCGCCGGCAGCATCATTAAACAGCTGCCAAGTGGCGTTAGAACAGCGCTCCGCTGGCCCTGACACCTAACGGTTAAAGGAAACCAAAAATGTGGACCCAATTTGTAAGTCTTCCCTATTTTCGCGCGAAATATACACAGCATGGTGAGGCTTGCGAACCCCTGCCATAAACCTCTCAAGTCTACGGCAGAACCCGCGCCCCATGTGTATGATCCTGCACGCAAAGTTGAAAGGCCCCCGTAATGACTGCACTCGTTGTAACCTGACCAGACGGCTAAAAAGGAATTGCTCTATAAGACCCAGCAATTTGTGCACCCTATCGGCGGGAAGCCGGCAGCAACCGGCCTTCGCATCGATTTAAATGCCCAAATAACTGAGGCAAACCGTGGGCACCTAGATCTTACCCGAGGCCACGGGCACCCCCACCGGCCGGACAAACGCTGCCAAACCCCAGGACATCCCCGCAAACCGGACTGTCCCTCGGACCTACAAATAGAAATTCGTCCAAGTTGTGTGCAACCCCCGGGTGACCGGAGGCAGCACCACGCACCAACGCAAAAAAGAACTGAACTACTCAAATTGGGCACAAGAAACAGAAATAACCCATCGGCAAGCACCGGTCGACATAGAACTCCCCCCACCTAACCGACAACTGAAGAAAACGAAGGGATCGGGGTGAATGGGCAGCAGGCGGAAAGCAGACTCAATGTCCAGCTTGGCCAGAAGGGCGTCGAGGCCCGCCGATTTGACCACCCGAAGGGCTTCGTCAAAGGATTGGTACCGCACCCTGCAAGATCCTGCTTGTGAGGGACCACTGAAGGGAAAACGCGCGCGGGCTTAAAATCGCCTGGAGACCACGAGGGCTGAATGTGGAAATGGGGAGCCTGAAACCGTGACGGACAGCGTCTAACAAAACCAGCCCGGAAGCGCGGTCGGGGTAAGCACCCAACCGCTTGATCCATTCCGGGATGTTAACGGGGGGGGGGGAAACGCCTTACTTTCCACCTCCAAGCACCCCGGCAGCCTCCGAGGGCCGGGACCTAGGAGTGGAATCGAAAACCTTGGCCGGGTATCCCCCGCTGCCAACCTTGCAGGAGTGGCAACAACGGCAGTTCGAAAACCCGGGAACACTTGCCAACATTGAGAGCGAAGCATTTCCTGTTGTTCCCCCGAGTCGGGGTCAGCCTAACCCCAAACCCGATTTACCGCCTTGGGACTCTGGGAGGGGAGTCTTATGTTGTGTGCCACCAGCCACCCGTCAACGTCCCCGAAACCCAATGGCAGCCAGGGTTACCGTCCTGGTTGCGATGGAATTTCTCGTCGCAATCCCGCCCCGCGCAACCCCTGGAGGTCAAGCACGTCTCGTGCACCAGGGATAAATATTTGACCGTATTATGATACACCGCCCTTTCCATAAAAAACGCGGAGGGTCCGACGCGACCGTCGAACCCTTGCCCTTCCCCTTCCTATCTTTCGTGAGTATGCGATGCCCAATAAGCCTGGCTAATTTACGCGGGCGCCTAGGGGACCCGGAAAACATCAACAAAAGTAGAGCTGGAAAAAGAGCTATAGAAGAAGAAAAAGGATTAAATATCTCACCAGTTCCTGCAGGACCTCCCACCTCTTCGGACGTGGCGGCGGGGCGGGCAGCACGTCTTCAGGGACCCGAGATCCCCCAGCTTTGCCTGTTCGCACCTGCTCGCTCCGTGCTGCCAATCCTATCTGCGTTGGCCTGGACGCTGCTACCGCACTGGCTCCAGACGATCCTCCCGGGGGAGAGACCCCCCTTTACACCTCGACACCTGGCGGGGAGACAACAGGGGGGGGGGGGAGCGGAGGTACAAAAGCGGCAGCCGCCGGAAGGGGACCGGAAGGCAATGGAGGGGGGGGGAACAGAAAGGTGGGGGGGGCTGGGAAAAAGGGGAGGGGGCAGGCACGGCCAACGATTCCGCGCGCCCCGGGCCCTCGGCCGCACCGGAGGAGGGAGCGGAACACCTGGGTGAAAAGCGAACGGCGCCCGCGGAAACATCCCCGACCAATAATGCATCTGTGTAAAACCCCTGAAAAAGGGGGCCCAACCCCGGACCCATAGGGACGGGCCAAGAGGGTACTGAGCCCCGCGGATGGGCAAACGCCGGAGGCAAATAAGGGACAGAAGGATGGGGGGGGCACCCCCCCTTGCATTCCGGGAGGTCATGGCCGGAAATTGTAGCGCACCCGGCCCGGCCACCAACACCGACGCTGCCGGCAGGAAACCCGTGGGAAACCTGAGACCCACCGCCCGTTGCTGGTAACGAATCGGCCTTGGTAATGTGGACTGACCATATCTGCTGTACCAAGGGCTGGCCAGCAGATGGCGTCACATCGCCGCGCCACAGGCCACCGCCCGGTGGCAGCAGGATCTGGACCCGGGAGCGCGGCCGTATGGATCCCAGCTACCTGCCCGTCCAGCCCCGCCGTTGCCGACCCCGCGCTCACCACAGGAGCGGGAACCAGGGGAACGGCGGGGGGAAAAGAGGCACCGACCCCACCCCCAGCCGCGCTGCTAAAATCAGGTCCAGCCCCCCGAGCTGCGCCCGAAATTGCTGCCCGTGAACTAACCCTCCACCAGCCAGGCACCAGCCGTGGGACTGCCTGGGGAGAGCCCCGCATTATCGCGCCGCTGTGCGGCGTCACTGGGCTCCTTCATCGGGTCACGTGACCCACTCGATGCAGCCACGAGGGGGGGGGACGGGGACGGAAAAGACCAGGGAGGCCGGAGACCAGTCACTCGCGGCACTACCTCCGTGCCGAGCTCCGACCGCAGCCGCTGCCGCGGAGACACCACCGCCCGAGGAGAGCAGCAACCGCTCTCCTGCGGGCGGACAGCGGGAGGGGGAACCACCCGCGGCTGGCGATAACCAGCCGCCATGAGCGGGCGGGCAGCCTCCGCAAGGCGCCGGGGAGGGGGAGCTGATCTTCACGGACGGGGATTGTGCAAAGGAGGGAAACACTGAGGGCACAGCAAAACCAATGCAGGTGAAAGGGAAAATTAACGTGACAGGGAATACAAAGATATCACTGTAATGACAGACCTTACGGCATCCGAAGAAAACTGCTAAGAGGAAGATGGCTGCCTACACCCAGCCTATATACCCCTGTATCTACTCCTCCTACCTACACCTGATAGGCACCCTGAATCACCTGACCCCCACTGTCCATCACTAAGGCTAGCCCTGCCTACCTTAGCCAAATGTCATAAAAATTCCGGGTGCTTATGTGGCTTCGAGCCTATGCGGATCTCTGCCTGCCTAATACTCAAACCTAAACCACTAAATTATCAGGCGGTGGCAGTGCAACTTGTAGGAGATGCCGTGTCCGAACATTTTCTCCTGAGGGGCTCCGTATTTTGCTGAGTAGTGGTGGTGGTGGTAGGGGGGGAGGGTTTGCTGTTGATTTGCCTAGGGTGCTGATAAACCTTGCACCGGCCCTGCATGCTACAGTACACTTGCTCCTATGAGAACAACTTCCCAGTTGAATGGGATAAACTATTTGAATTCGACAGCTATGTAATCTAATGGCCTAAAAGTGGTGCCTTGCCACTGCCACAGGTGCAACTAGGGAGCAAATTAAATATAATGTGTCCCTTTGAATACTGCTCTTTAAAATTCTGATACTGAAATACACATTGGAAACACAAATAAAGGAAGCGCAAAAGCAAGGTAAAACCCACACACATGCTTTTGTGAAAAATACATTTTAGATGATTATTGGTAAACATTTCTGCCACCAGGAGTACGTTTAATAACTTAAAAAAAAAAAAAATACTTCTGTGCCATCGATGCCACTCATAATTAGTTTTATGTCACTCTCTGAGTTTTTTTTATGCCTTTCCCTAGTCTTTGTCACTTGGGTGCCCCAAGGGTTTTTTGTAACCCCAATGTATCCCCTGTGCTTTTCTTACCTATATGGTGGCTTCTCTGTAATTGGGGACCGCTGATGAAATTGAGCCTCCTGGGGTGTCTTGAGCCGGTATGCGGTATGCATATAGGAGACCATGTGATGCGGAAGACACCTGTTTGTGTAACAACAATTGGTATTACAGTGCTCAATAGGTCTAGTATACAGGCTATCTTAGCAGCCACTAATATTATTAGGTGACCCAACCTTATGTATAACAAACATATTAAATGTTTTATTTTGGGCGCTCCAAGAAAACCAACGTCTAACACAGAATATATTAGTGTCCAGTAAAAAAAAACTTAAGTTCAGCAAACTAATCAAAGACTTGTCCATCAGATACTGTACACCCCTTATTCACATATACCACATGCCTCACATGAAAGCACAACAGCAGAGGTTCAAAGAGATAATACATAGTAATAGAAGTTTTGGTATAGGGTTTTGGTATAGGACTTTCTTGAGCAAACATCCTCGAGACGTCATCCACCTACATCTTTCCAGTGCCATCCCTCCTGCATCTCTACAGCATCATCTCCACTGTGTCATCCCCCCGTGTGTGACCAGTGTCATCCCTACTGCGTCTCTCCAGCACCAGCCCCCCTTGAGTCTATTCATGATAATCTTGCTGTGTCTCTTGTGCACGCACATCTCTCCAACACAAAGCCCCCTTTGCATAATTTCACACCATCCTGCACATAGTCAGATTAAGGGGGGGATGCAGGGCATACTGTACCCCAGGCCCCCCTTTGCAGGGGCCCCCCGGCCGGAGCACATGGACATCACTAGCTTTCCCTCTTATGCTGCCGTAGAACAGGCAGCCAGAATGCAAGCAGGACAGTAAGCAGTACAGGCAGAGACACAGGAGTATCAGATTTCATGAGCTACCGACAGAACTTTCTGACCAGAGGAGAGATAGGAGGGGAAGAGAGCTGTAAGTGACACAAGAATCCCAGCTTCTCTTCCGCCCCACCTGGGTGTCTGGGTCCCGTGCAACCTGTTATCGAATGAGGATCTAGAGAAACACACACACACACACACACACACACACACACACACACACACACACACAGAGTCCGCTCCAAGTGGGTAAGTAGTACAGAGGCTGCTGCTATTCTTGCATGTGACAAGATAGAAAAATAAAATCTATATAATCTATGTGTATTTTAAAGTTGTCTTTGTTCCACTACAAGAATTTTTTATAAAATAGTTGTCTGTCAATTAAGTGGGGCTCTAAACAATCCTCAGGCATTAGTAAACGATTAGTTTAAATCTAATATGAACCATGGAACCCCGCCCCCCACACACCTGTGTAATAAAGGGATTGTGCGCGCTGCATGCGCGCACCGCAAAAAAGGAGTGTGGGCTCAAAAAGAAAAGGGTGTGGTCACCCAATAGTATCCCCAATTCAAATTACACCGCACTGTAGCACAATCTTATTCACATTACACCACATAGTAGTGTCCCTTATTCATGTTATTGTTACAAGGACTACAGTGTGCTATGGCTATCCGAAAGTTCCTGGTGACGATCATGCAATTACCCTTGCCCAGCAGTCTTTTAGCCTCCTGCAGCCAAAGACTTCGCCTTTAGCAGCCACCTTTCCAAGGCAGATTAGGTCCGCCTCATACTCAGATGCCCCCAGGTTTTATGTAAAGACAAGGCTGGGCAAGAGTAGGTTGCAGTACGGTGAGACGTACACAGAACCCTGGCTAGATGCCGCTGCACTATTTGCAGGCAGAGAGAGATAACCTAATGCATGTGAGTGCAACAATGCACAGGTTGGAATATAATATTAAGACAATAACTATGTACATGCAACAATGCACAGGGTGTTATGAACAACAAGACAGTAAATACTAATGATTTGTAATGCAACAATGCACAGGATATTATAATAAAGAAATGTTGGCAAGACAGTGCCTGTGTGGAAACTCCACACCAAAACTTGAGTATACGGCAAGCTGGATCAGAGCAGGAATCAATCAGACAAGGTCTCAGAATCATGGGTATTACACAGGCTGACAGGTTCTCACACAAACTGACAGGTTCTCACATGAACTGACAGGTTCTCACATGAGCTGACAGGTACTCACAAAAGCAGTAACTATCACCAGCGATTTGGGAGAGGCCAGGAAGGGAATATAAACGATGCTGCACCAATCAGAACCCAGTGGTCTAAACAAATAAACTTTATGCAGCTGCTCCCATCAGCCCCAAAGGTGAGATAATTAATGAAAGGACGTGCAGCTTCTGCACGTCCACAGGTCACTGCCAGACTAGTTGTCCAGCAACCGGGAACCATTTTTACTGAAACAATCAACTACTACCCAAATGACTGTGCATTTGGAAGATCTTGGCAGGTCCACAATAAAATCCATTGACAAATGGGTCCATGGCTTGGAGAGTACAGACAGAGGAGGTAATTGTCCAGAAGGAAGAATATGAGGACACTTGTTTTTGGCACAGACATGACAGGCCCTAACAAACTCCTGAACGTCTGTCTTGATAGTTGGCCACCATACTGAGTGAGAGAGAAGGTGTAAAGTCTTATTAACATCTGGATGTCCTGAGGTCTTGTTGAAATGGAACTCAGATAACACTACCGCTCTGAGTTTCTCTGGAACAAACAGGAGTCCTGAAGGTCTCAGATGGGGCCTGCATCTGTGCTGACTGGACTTGGGAGGCAAGATTCATGGTTAGACCAGCAAGAATGCATCCTGGGGTGAGAATCGGCTCCAGAACCTTAACAACTTCATGGCTAGACAGAAAACTCTAGGATAAAGCGTCAGCTTTGATGTTTTTGGAGCCGGGCCTATAGGTAATTACCAAATTGCACTCTCAGCAAGCCAGTTCTTTGCTAGTTTCAATCTTTTAGCAGATTCAAGATAGACTAGATTTTTGTGGTCTGTGAATACGATTACTGCATGTCTTGCTCCCTCCAGCCAGTGCCTCCCTTCCTCCAAAGCACATTTGACTGCTAAGAGCTCTCGATTTCCTACGTCATAGTTGACTTCAACAGGGGTATAATTCCGAGAGAAGAAGGCACAGAGGTGGAGCTTATGACAGACTGGATCCTCTTGTGAAAGAATGGCTCCATCGCCTACTTCAGAGGTATCCACTTTTACTATGAAAGGCAGATCTGGATCGGGATGCCGGAGAACAGGAGCAGAGATAAATGCTTTTTTAAGGTCCTCATATGCCCTTACCAATGACCAATGATGACCAATGGTGACCAATGAGCAGGATCCCCACCTTTTTTTGTTAGACTCACAATTGGGGCTACAGTTGAAGAAAATAAATCAATAATTCTACTGTAGTAGTTTGCAAAACCAAGGAAACGTTGTGTGGCTTTTAGATTAGAGGGTTGAACCCACCATTCCACAATTGCCTGAAGTTTCTTAGGGTCCATAGAAAACCCCTTGGAGGTGATGATGTATCCGAGGAAGGCCACTTTCTCCACCTCAAATTCACATTTTTCCAGTTTTGCATAGAGATGATTCTCCCTGAGCTTGGTGAGGACCACTTTTACATGAGCTCGATGTTCATTGAGTGAGGCAGAGTAAATCCAAATATCATCAAGATAGACGACCACAAATCTCCCAAGGAATTCCCGATGAATGTCATTTATAAGATCCTGGAAGACGGCAGGGGCATTAGAGAGTCCAAAAAGCATCTCCAAATACTCATAGTGGCCCGAGTGGGTATTGAATGAGTTTTTACACTCGTCCCCCAGCCGGATCCTAATGAGATTATATGCTCCCCACAAATCAGTCTTAGAAAAAACTAGCATTTCTGAGCTGATCAAATAAGACGGGGATCAGAGGCAATGGGTATGAATGTTTTATTGTCATTTTGTTCAGTCCCTGTAATTGATGCATGGCCGTAATGAGCCATCCTTTTTCCCGACAAAGAAAATCTTGGCTCCCACCGGTGACTTAGAAGGCCTGATATAGCTTTTTTCTAAACTCTCCCGGATGTATTCCTCCATAGCTTTCATCTCGGGCAAAGACAGAGCGTAGAGGTGGCCTTTATGGAGTCTAGCTCCAAGTATAAGATTGATTGCACAATCATAAGTACGGTGAGGAGGTAAAGATTCAGCTTGTTGTTTTGAAAACACATACATGAAAGACATGTACTGAGTTGGCAACCCTTCAGGGACTGGAAATGCTCATGCATATGGCTGCATATTCCATGTACCAGGAAACAAGATCTCCTGTACTCCAGTTGAATACTGAGTTATGAGCTTTTAGCCAGGGTAGGCCCAGAACTACTGGAGTTAAAGGGCAATGTACAAGGAAAAAAGACAACTCTTCACAATGGAATATTCCGCCACAAAACTGGAGGGCTGGAGTCCGGGTGCTCACTCAACCATTTTGAAGAGGATTGCCACCTAATCCACAGATGGAAATCGGCAAAGAGTCTCCATAGGAATTCCTCGGGCACAAGCAAATTCCAAATCCATAAAATTTTCAGCAATCCCGGAGTCAACAAAACAGTTACCTCACTTGGACCAGAAGGGGTAATTAACCTAACAGGTAATAATAAATAATTATTCAGGGAGATGGAACAGAGACCCAGAAAAACTCTCCCTGAATTTCTCGGGTCTGCTAGTTTTCCGACTTCTGTGGACAAGTGTTTGCCAGATGCCCCTTGATCCTGCAACAGAGACACAGTCCTAGACTGTGAAATCTTGCCTTCTCTTGA
The DNA here is from genome assembly GCF_028390025.1 of Pseudophryne corroboree. Taxonomy (NCBI): domain Eukaryota; kingdom Metazoa; phylum Chordata; class Amphibia; order Anura; family Myobatrachidae; genus Pseudophryne; species Pseudophryne corroboree. The sequence continues at coordinate 133,884,972 of NC_086451.1, forward strand.
GGCATCAAGCGGAGAGCTCCAATTTGCATGGGTTCCTCAATATTCCCTGCAACCTCTGGCACCATCCAATGAGATCTAAGTATGGGAGCCTCTTTCTCCATTTTCTGCTCCCGGATCCGCCTATCTACTTTGATGGCTAACTCCATAAGTGCATCCAGAGTGGCCGAGGAAGGATATTGAATGAGAAAATCCTTAATTTGCTCTGTTAGTTCCAACCAGAACTGACTCCGAAGTGCCGGGTCATTCCATCCACAGTCATTGGCACATCGGCTACATTCAGTAAAATATACCATGCCAGAATTTCTCCCTTGCTTAAGGGAACGAAGATGGGCCTCTGTGGATGCTGCCCGATCTGGGTCATCATAGAAAACTTCCAAAGCTTTAAAGAAGGAATCCACAGAATGCAGATTGGGGTGATCTGCTGAAAGGCCAAATGCCCAAGATTGTGGGTCACCTGGCAACAGGGAAATAAATGATTCCCACTTGCTGGGTCACAGAACCTGAAGAGTAAGACCTGAGCTTGAAATACAGTTTGCAACTCTCCCGGAAGTTCACAAACGTTTTACGATCCCCAGAGAAACTATCTGGGAGGTTTACTATAGGTTCCCTTGGCGCAGGTGACAAGGCGGTCTGGGTAGTACGATTTCCCTCCTGAGTGTCCACACGAAGGGTAAGGTCCAGTAGCTGCTGGGTCAAACCATGGCCTGACAGAATCTGGGCAGGATTTTGTGCTGGATCCATCCGGAGACAAATGACCCACGGAGCTGCGGTTCTTTGGCTGGTGATACTGTTACGTGGACTACAGTGTGCTATGTCTATCCGATGGTTCCTGGTGACACTCACGCAATTACCCTTGCCCAGCAGTCTTTTAGCCTCCTGTAGCCAAAGACTTCGCCTATAGCAGCCGCCTTTCCAGGGCAGATTATATCTGATGCCCACAGGTTTTAAGTAAAGATAAGGCGGATATTGAAGGCTGGGCAAGAGTAGGTTGCAATACGGTGAGACATACACAGAACCCTTGCTAGATGCCGCTGCACTATTTGCGGACAGAGAGAGATAACCTAATGCACGTGAGTGCAACAATGCACAGGTTGGAATATAATATTAAGACAATAACTATGTACATGCAACAATGGACAGGGTGTTATGAACAACAAGACAGTAAATACTAATGATTTGTAATGCAACAATGCACAGGATATTATAATAAAGAAATGTTGGCAAGACAGTGCCTGTGTGGAAACTCCACACCAAAACCTGAGCATACAGCAAGCTGGATCAGATCAGGAATCAATCAGGCAAGGTCTCAGAATCTCGAGTGTTACACAGTCTGACAGGTTCCCACACGAACTGACAGGTTCTCACACGAGCTGATAGGTACTCACAAAAGCAGGAACTATCACCAGAGATTTGGGAAGGGACTATAAATGGTACTGCACCAATCAGAACCCAGTGGCCTAAACAAATAAACTCTATGCAGCTGCTCCCATCAGCCCCAAAGATGAGATAATAAATGAAAGGACGTGCAGCTGTGCTGCTGCACATCCACAGGTTACTGCCAGACTAGTTGCCCAGCTACCGGGAACGCTGCCTGCGTCTAACGTCCCGGTTGCTAGGTGCTCGCCGGATCCCAGTCCCCCCTGCAATAGCGTTGCTAAGCAAAGGGCGGGACCCGGCAGTGCAGCATCCCGGTCGCTCAGCAACAGCCGAGACCTGCCTCCTCTACGAGCCGCACTGTGTCTTATAACAGTTATGACACATATTAGGGCCCCTTATACACAAAGCCCACAGTAGTAGCACCCAAAATACACATAATGCCCACAGCAGTAGTGACCCTTATACAATGCCCTCAGTAGTAGTGCCCCTTATGCAATGCCCACCATAGTGGTAGTGACCATAGTTGTAGTGCCCCTTATGTAGAGTCCATAGTATTTGTGCCCCTTATACAGTGGCCCCAGTAGTAGTGCCCCTTATGTCCCCAGGAGTGATGCCCCATATTAAGTGCCCCCTATGCAATGACCTCATTAGTAGTACCCCAATAGTAAGGCGCCCATGTAGTATTTCCCCCGCTAGTAATGCACCCAGCGGTAATGCCCCCAGTAGATGTGCCTCCAGTAGATGTGTCCACAGTCAGTAGTTGTGCCCCCTGTAGTTGTGCCCCCAGCAGATGTGCCCCCAGTCAGTAGTTATGCCGCCAAGAGATATGCCCCTGTAGTTGTGCCCCCAGTAGATATGTCCCCAGTCAGTAGTTATGCCCCCAATAGATGTGCCCCTTGTAGTTATGCCCCCAGTATATGTGGCCCCAGTAGTTGTGCCCACAGTAGATGTGCCACCAGTAGTTGTGCCCACAGTTGATGTGCCCCCAGTAGTTGTGACCCCAGTGGATGTGCCCCTAGTACATGTGCCCCCTCTAGCAGCGCCGCTTACACACACTCACACAAAAAAAACCCACACAAGACTAACCAGTCCCGCTCCCGCTTCCGGACTGCTGCCCTCCGCCTCACCATCCGCTCCTCGGAACTACTATAGCGCCGTACAGCTGCACACTGCCTGAGTCGGAAGCCGGAGCTCAGGAGTGAGCTCCTGCCTTTGGCTGCTGCTGAGTAGTAGGATCTGGGTGCCCGCTGGTAACAAAATCTCAGCGGGCGCCCAACATCTCCCTTGGTAAGGTGAGCCGGAAGAGGCGAAACTGGTTCTGCCTCCAAATGGAACTGACGGAACGCAGTTCTGCCTCGTTCTGGCTCACTTTAACCTCTGAATGCGGTCCCCGCCTGTCCACCACATCTATTGATATTGGTGGGATGGCACACAGAGCAGCTGGAAGAGTAACTGAGGCTGGGTGAGTTCCAAATAGAACTGATGGAATGCAGTTCCTCCCCATTCCGGCCGTAACTGTAATGCCGTCTGGTCATCTGCCACTCTCGCAGGCACTGTAAGATGGGGAGCCAAGCTGTCACAGTAATGCTGCCTGCCTATCTGCCACTCTCGCAGGTGCTGTAGGAGGGGGATGCAGGGCTAGGTCGTCACAGTAATGCCGCCCCTGCCTATCCGTCATATCTATTGATATTGGTGGGGTGGCGCATAGAGTGGCTGGAAGAGTAACTGAGGTGCATTGGCGTATCTATAATGGTTGCAGTGTGTGCGGGGCACACGGGGCCCCCGAGGTCTAGGGGGCCCACCCCGCACATACTGCACCCATTTGTTTAATACCCCCATCGGAGCCATCCCTTCCGGCAGCGCAATAGAGTCAAAACACCAGAGGGTACATCCTCTATTGCGCTTGCTGAAAACTCCAAAAACGTGGTGCAGCGGACATTTTTTCCGGAGTTTTGCGCATGCGCATTAAGAAAATATTCAGGAAAATGGCTGCCGCACCATTTTCCCGGAGGTTTGCGCATGCACAATAGAGTTGGGCTCAGACTCTATTGCCGCTGCGGAGAAGGACGGCACCGCCGGGGTACTCCGAGGAGGTAAGTATTAAATCCTTGCGCATCGTCAGAGAGGAGGTGGCCCCTGATGCAGAAGGCTGCACATGGGCCTCCTCCGGTCTTAAAACGCCCCTGCTGAGGCGAGCCAGCAGATTACAGAAAGGATTCCTAAACTGTCCACTAGTACTACTGTATGTGGCGAATGCAACTGCCTATTTGAGAAACACTATGGACAGTAACTATCATTTCTATAAGAATAGAAATAAATTTATGTTTACCAATAGTAATATTTTATAATAAAAATTATATTTTCCAGATAAATTCAGGATTTCACATATGAAAGCAATTTGCATTCCCATTTTTATCTAAATATCCTCCATAACTTGTATAAAGAAAAACAAAGCACTGTGTTCTGTACTGCATGAGCACAATGGGAATAAAAAATCCTGTCCTCATTGTCCAGGAGGAACTGGAATGATTACTCCTGACTGAAGCAAATTCTGAACTGCTTCTTTCAAAGCCCTGGCCTTCGTTTCTACTGAAGACGGGCTTGTACAAAAAAAACCTTTGAGGAGGGCGTTTCTTGAAAGCAAATGTATAAGCGTGAGATATTGCTTCTTGAACCCAGGCATCTGTGGTAGACTGCTGCCAGATCTGTGCAAACTGAAGAAATCGGCCTACCACCCTGGAGTCCTCCAGGTGGAGGCCCACACCATCAAGCTGATGGCTTATCTTCTGATTTGGAAGCCGATCCTCTGATAGCCCAATGCTTTTTATTCTTACCAGACTTGTTGTATTGGAACTGTTTGCCATCACCTTTTCCTTTTGCATTTCCTTGAGACTGAAAGGGCTAAAAAGCTGGAAATTTAGGCTTGAATTTGTGTGTGGAAGGAAACTTCACTTTCTTGGAGTCTGCTTCTGACTCCAAAATACCGGTTAATTCTTTACCATGAAGAATATCTCCAGTAAAAGGCAAATACTCCAGAATCTTCTTGGATTCTGAATCAGCTTTCCATGTACGTAGCCAAACTGCTCTGCGAGCGGCTACTGCTGAAGCTGACGCCTCAGAGGCAATTGTACCCATATCCAAGGCTGCTTCTTTCAAAAACATTGCCGCCTGTTTGATATGTGCAATATGGTATTTTTGCTCTCTATATGCCATTGAAAGAAAATCTTCCAATGTATCAGCCACGGCAGCCACTGCTTTTGCCATCCAGACTGAAGGAATGGCTGGTCTTATGATTGCCCCAGACAAGGAAAAAATGTTTTTTTTAGAAAACCATCAACTCCCCTATCCGTGACATCATTTAATTATGTTGAAGGCAGAGGTAATGTAGATATTCGCACTAATCGGATGACATGCGTGTCTACTTTGGGAGCCACCTCCCTTTTTAAACACTCTCCCACCAGAATAGTATAATTGGAATTCCATTTCCTTGGAATTCTAAACTTCTTACTGGGCGTAACCCAAGCCTCTTGCATAATTTCCGTCACAATTTCTCACCCAGGAAATTCAGTCCTAACTGTTTTGGCCCATTTAAACACAAGTGCCTTAGATTTAAACACAGGCTCTGCTGCCTCCTCTAATGATAGAATGGGTTTCATTGCATTAATTAACTCAGATATGTCCACTGAGCTGAGACCCTCCTCCTCGTCTCCGTGTGCAGAACCGACGAATCCTCAACTGAAACATGTGTAGACTGTGAAGATGTTGTTTCATGTCTATGTGATTTACTTACCACCGGCCTTTCAGCCTGTTTTTGTTGAGAGGCTGTTTCTTCCTCTGCTGGATGTAATAAACCCCAGGTGGAATGCTGCATGTAAGGGTTAATAGTGTAACCTATCCCTGGTACAGTAGTTGGAATTCTCCGCTCAGCTATACTGGATAATGTCTGTGAAAAAGTAGCCCATGGGGGATCCACTTGCACCTGTGTCTGCCTTGGATTTTTCAAGAGACTTTGGTGAAAGCTAAAACAATTTACACACAAACCATTCTGAACCAGATTCTGAGAAGCTAACCCAGCTTTGCAAGACAAACATGACATGAGTGTTGGTGCTACTGTGAGTGTATTTTCCTCACCCTTTCTTAGACATGACAAATACCTACATACATGTACAATTTAAACTACACAATTTGTGACTGTAATCACTTTAAATTTTGTTAAAGTGACATACAATCCGAGCCTACCCTGCTTTGCACCAGCATTGAGGATCGGAATAGACAGAAAAACTGACAGAATTATAGTAAAGTCAGCAATTACACTAGCAATCAGTCACAGGTTATACATTAGTATAAAAAGCAATATGAGCACATAATCAACTACAGATACATTTCAAGTACGTAGGAGAAACATATTACTGCATTACCTTATATAGGAATTAACCGTATTCACAGCGAAAGAAAACAACAGTAATAGTTATCAGACTCATATGCATTAGGCACTTATCCAACTATTCGTACTCAAAGGTAGATAGAGACTTTGTGCTGTATTACCCGCTCAGTAGAGTGAGATGCAGGGAGACTCACCCTGCTTCCAGAATTGAACAATACGTTAGCGAATGCTGAGTGGATCTAGGCGTTATTAGTGTACACACTCGACCCGTGAACCTACAGTGGAAACAGACGCTGAAGTGAACACTGAAGCACCAGTCACACAGCCGCCTAGGCTGCGATTGGGTCCCCTTAAATAGCGTCTCAGATAGAAGCAGGAAAACAGTTCATGGCGGGAGACTCGGAGGAACCTGGTCATTAACCAGGGGGAGGGGTGACCAGGGGAGCGTCTGACCCCATTGCTGACATCAACCCTAGGGTTCTTGGCTTCATACTACCGCTGGAGCCTATTATCCCTAGGGCCTAGCGCTGGTGCACCCCAGGTGGCAGCCGCGTTAGCGACTGTTTGGTAGTCTCCTCCCAAAACAGTGCGGCTGTGTCCGTGTTCCCCCTCTAAGCGGAACTGATGCCCTACCTTCTCACCGTGCTCTGGCAACAGCCTGGTAACGTCTTCTGGACTTGCTAGTACATCTGACAGAGACACCTGCCGAAACATCACTGTACTCGTGGGTAAGTGTTATTGGGACCCAGCGGGGAGTTGTTGGAGCGACTCTTTCTAAAGTACGTATAAGACACTTTTAGAAAGATCACTCGAAAAAATAGTAAGACTATAGAAATTAAATAAAAAAGCTTATGGCTGCTAAAAGAAACAGCAGCCCATTGACCATGGTCCGGCTCCTGCTGCACCAAACAAAAAACTGATTTGCCTGAGCCAGGAGGTGGGGATATATGGACAGGCCCATTACATGCTGGAAGACCAAAAGCTTTGAGCGTTTGGTGCAAATCCGCTGTCGCGTCATCATATCCCAATGTTATCCTGTGGATAACCTGTGGACCCTGCCGGAGAAATACTGGTTAACTTCCGAGCTGCTGCTGTGGGTCACGGAACACGGAAAGCACACATTACTGATGAAGCAGATAGTCGACCAATGAAACAGAGGCATAGCAATAGCCCCCGCAGACTGGCTTGGGGGCGCCAAGGCTTTTACGCAACATTTCAAATGTGGTGCTGGCTGGCCACCAGCCAATCAGAGCTCACAGACCAGCAGCAGCGACTCCTGATTGGTTGCCGGATAGCGAGCTTCTATTGGCTCACGAGCCAGTGCCATATTTGAAATGGCTGCTGGACTCAGCGGCGGGCAGGAGAGGTGAAAGCAGCTACTACTGGGGAATTATGTGTAAGTGGCACTACTGGGGGCATTATGTGTAAATGGCTCTAAAATGCCATGGTGGGGCACCAGAAACTTTTTTGGCAGGGGAAAGCAAAATATATAGTTACGCCACTGCAATGAAACATGATAAAGTACCATTATCTCGCTGCTACCATACAATTAACCTGGGAGCCAACTGACTACTTTCAAGTTTTAATTGTGTATTATAGTAGTTCTCAAACTCTGCCCTCAGGTACCCAAACAGCTCATGTTTTCCAGGTCATCCAGCAGGGCACAAGTGTATTCATTACTCACTGACACATTTTAAAAGATCCATGGGTGTAGCTAAAAATTTTAGTTGTGATTCAATGAGGAGACATGAACTGTTTGCAGCCCTCAGGTCTGAGTTTGAGAACCTATGGTGTATTGAATAAAATGGAAATTTTTGGAAATTACTTCCATGGAATTCATTCATTACATCAATATTGACATGAGAACGGCTCCATCCAAGGGTATCTACTACATGCTACCAGGGCCGGCGCTACCACTAGGCAGCTTTAGGCAGCTGCCTATGGGCGGCGACCACTGAAGGGCGGCACCACACAGTCAGTGAATGATGGAACGCTTTCTTTATCATCCTGCCGTCCCCCCACCTCCGCGATAGCAGCACCCGACAGCATAGATATACCGCCGCCCCGCATTGCGGAGTGTTCAGTCCCCGCGATTGGCTCCAGCGTCATGATGGGCGCTCCGAAGCGCCCCCCCCCCCCCCCCCCCGTGATTGGGCCTCCTGTCACTTCTCGATCCGCTGCTGCCACATCTCGTTAACCGCTGCACATCTCCTCCTTCCCCATGTACTGGCAGCAGCACATTCCCGCTGTAGCAGCAGATCCCGGCCTCGTGTTATGGGCAGGACGGAGGGGGGTGAGCAGCTTACTATGGCCAGGAGGGAGGGGGTGAGCAGCAGTCGGGTTCATGCTGTGGGCAGGAGGGGGGGGGGGGGGAGCACCTGGCACTGTGCTGTGTACAAAATAGATGAGGGGAGAGCAGTAGCCACACTGTGCTGTGCACAGGATAGATGGGGGGAGAGCTATAGCCGGCACTGTGCTGTGTACAAAATAGATGAGGGGAGAGCAGTAGCCACACTGTGCTGTGTACAGGATAGATGGGGAGAGCAGTAGCCACACTGTGCTGTGTACAGGATAGATGGGGGGAGAGCAGTAGCCGGCACTGTGCTGTGTACAGGATAGATGGGGGGAGAGCAGTAGCCACACTGTGCTGTGTACAGGATAGATGGGGGAGAGCAGTAGCCACACTGTGCTGTGTACAGGATAGATGGGGGGAGAGCAGTAGCCACACTGTGCTGTGTACAAAATAGATGAGGGGAGAGCAGTAGCCGGCACTGTGCTGTGTACAGGATAGATGGGGGGAGAGCAGTAGCCACACTGTGCTGTGTACAGGATAGATGGGGGGAGAGCAGTAGCCGGCACTGTGCTGTGTACAGGATAGATGGGGGGAGAGCAGTAGCCGGCACTGTGCTGTGTACAGGATAGATGGGGGGAGAGCAGTAGCCGTCAGGGAGTGAACACTCCGGGAGCCCCAGCAATGGACACAGAAGGCCGGGGGCACCAGGACTGACACTGCTGCTGCTACTACTTCAGGTCAGTCACTGTCTCTCTACTTGCCTGATGTACAGTACACCCACAGCAGGTCTCTAGTACAACCCCATGCGGCCATGCCCTATATTATGCAGCACATCTGATTGCTTTCTATGCCCCTGACTGCTCCCTATGCCCCTGATATACCCTGGCTGCTCCCTATGTCCCTGATACACCCCTGACTGTTTTCTATGTTCCTGATACACCCCTGACTGCTCCCTATTCCCCTGACTGCTCCCTATGTCCCTGATACACCCCTGACTGCTCCCTATGTTCCTGATACACCCCTCACTGCTTCCTATGTCCCTGATATACGCCAGACTGCTCCCTATATTCCCGATACACCCCACACTGCTCCCTTGAGATACCTACTATGGTCCCTCCTTCTTACATGCAGGGATACATAATATTTGTGGCTAATCATTACACCTAACTTTAATACCTTAACCCAACGTGGAAAATCAACCCTAATATACAGTAATATCCCTAATACCCTAACCCCATCCCCGAAACTAACCATAAGTCACCCATGTCTTTATTATGACGCACTTAACATTAACACTTAGCTAGCTTATCACTATGAAATAACCACACGGACACCAACTGCTAGATTTAAAAGGTCAAACTGGTATTTATTGTTCAATGACCTGTCATTTAAGCTAAATATTGGAGGATGGCGAGAAAAGGCGCTACCAACTCACCAGCACCAGTCAACTATAATAAAACCATAAAACTAGGAGGGGACTCACAACCGCCTCCTTAAACATAACCCGTACTGCGCAGGACTCACCCCCCTTACTCTAGCAGAGCCGTGGACAAACCCGCACGGGAACATCCGTAGTCCACCCGCAAGGGGAGGGCATACTCGCTGTTCAATCAAAAGGGGGTGCCCCACAGTGACCACTTATGTAACTTTTGACCGCTGGCTGGTAGCGACTTTCCGCCACAACAAGGATTTTCGACAGCAAAACCCGCAGACCGCCATCCAACCAAACCAAAGGAAAAAACTCAACCTGACAAAACTCGAAGGATATTTTCTAAGAACACACCAATACCCGTAGGGGAAAGGTGGACCCCGACCTCTCTGTTAAAAACTGCACCTTGCGAAGAACTAAACGGGTGCCCAACAACCAACCCCCTATCACCTGCTCATAAACTGACACTGCAGAATTAACTTTCTTCCTAGCTTTTCCAATTGCAGAAAAACGAACCACACACCGCCATTAGAAATGGGGTACTATGTCAGTAAAGCGACCAAGTCCGCCTTGATACTCATAACGAGGTCAATGCCTTTGACCCGACCCATATCATTCCCCCCGATGTGAATAAAATCCAGCGAGGCCGCCCCCACCTTCGGTCGTGGCTAAACAGCAGGCTAAGTAACCTCTAACACCCAACCATCTGACTACCTTGTCCCCACAGACCTCACCCGTTCGCCCCGCCATAGGATGCCTCCCAAGCCGCTGTAAAGGAAAATTCCTACCGTCAGCAACATAACGAAAATATGCATAATAAGGAAAAGGAGAAAACTCAAAAAAACTCCCGTGGACCGTGAGTGATGCCAATTGTAATTCGGCCCCCTCGGAGGAAAATTTAAAAATTCACTTCACACCCTCCATTCCTGAACGCTGGCCGTTCAAGAACCGACGGGTAAAAACGCGTTTTTGGGTTCGCGCAACCGGCGCAACAAATCACAACTTAACATCTGAACTTCCCAACTGCCAGGTCGCAAAACCTGCCAACTGAAACCGGGCTTCCGCGACCCAGGCCGGCGTCCTACCCGCATAGGCAGGAACCACTCACTGCGGACAGCATTCAGGACTGCCGCCACCAGGCCAACATCATCCCCAACGAAACGAGGCAACAGGCCACCGTAACTCCTAGTCAACGAGCTTCCACAGGAAGGGCAGAACCGGTAAAACCCCCCTCTGCCGCCTCAGGAACCTGCTCCCGAAACTTACCAAATTCAAAACGGGACAGCGCATCAGCGCTTCTATTGCCAACCCCAGGGACATGCGCAGCCGCTAAATGCATATTATGCCTCAAGTATTTTAGTACTACAAACGCAACAGGCGCAAAGCTTGCGGATAGGACGAACGTTGGTTATTAACAGCGTGTACGACACCCAGAGTGCCGCAGCGGAACATAATACTCCGATCCGACAATCTGGGTGACCACAACTCCACGGCCACCATCGACGGGAACAATTTCAAAAGAACCAAGTTCTCTGTGAAACCGCTGGAAACCTATGACAATGGCCAAGGGGCGGTGCCCCACCCCCTCCTGAAAAAAGCCCCGAAGCCCGAATCGCCGGCAGCATCATTAAACAGCTGCCAAGTGGCGTTAGAACAGCGCTCCGCTGGCCCTGACACCTAACGGTTAAAGGAAACCAAAAATGTGGACCCAATTTGTAAGTCTTCCCTATTTTCGCGCGAAATATACACAGCATGGTGAGGCTTGCGAACCCCTGCCATAAACCTCTCAAGTCTACGGCAGAACCCGCGCCCCATGTGTATGATCCTGCACGCAAAGTTGAAAGGCCCCCGTAATGACTGCACTCGTTGTAACCTGACCAGATGGCTAAAAAGGAATTGCTCTATAAGACCCCGCAATTTGTGCACCCTATCGGCGGGAAGCCGGCAGCAACCGGCCTTCGCATCGATTTAAATGCCCAAATAACTGAGGCAAACCGTGGGCACCTAGATCTTACCCGAGGCCACGGGCACCCCCACCGGCCGGACAAACGCTGCCAAACCCCAGGACATCCCCGCAAACCGGACTGTCCCTCGGACCTACAAATAGAAATTCGTCCAAGTTGTGTGCAACCCCCGGGTGACCGGAGGCAGCACCACGCACCAACGCAAAAAAGAACTGAACTACTCAAATTGGGCACAAGAAACAGAAATAACCCATCGGCAAGCACCGGTCGACATAGAACTCCCCCCACCTAACCGACAACTGAAGAAAACGAAGGGATCGGGGTGAATGGGCAGCAGGCGGAAAGCAGACTCAATGTCCAGCTTGGCCAGAAGGGCGTCGAGGCCCGCCGATTTGACCACCCGAAGGGCCTCGTCAAAGGATTGGTACCGCACCCTGCAAGATCCTGCTTGTGAGGGACCACTGAAGGGAAAACGCGCGCGGGCTTAAAATCGCCTGGAGACCACGAGGGCTGAATGTGGAAATGGGGAGCCTGAAACCGTGACGGACAGCGTCTAACAAAACCAGCCCAGAAGCGCGGTCGGGGTAAGCACCCAACCGCTTGATCCATTCCGGGATGTTAACGGGGGGGGGGAAACGCCTTACTTTCCACCTCCAAGCACCCCGGCAGCCTCCGAGGGCCGGGACCTAGGAGTGGAATCGAAAACCTTGGCCGGGTATCCCCCGCTGCCAACCTTGCAGGAGTGGCAACAACGGCAGTTCGAAAACCCGGGAACACTTGCCAACATTGAGAGCGAAGCATTTCCTGTTGTTCCCCCGAGTCGGGGTCAGCCTAACCCCAAACCCGATTTACCGCCTTGGGACTCTGGGAGGGGAGTCTTATGTTGCGTGCCACCAGCCACCCGTCAACGTCCCCGAAACCCAATGGCAGCCAGGGTTACCGTCCTGGTTGCGATGGAATTTCTCGTCGCAATCTCGCCCCGCGCAACCCCTGGAGGTCAAGCACGTCTCGTGCACCAGGGATAAATATTTGACCGTATTATGATACACCGCCCTTTCCATAAAAAACGCGGAGGGTCCGACGCGACCGTCGAACCCTTGCCCTTCCCCTTCCTATCTTTCGTGAGTATGCGATGCCCGATAAGCCTGGCTAATTTACGCGGGCGCCTAGGGGACCCGGAAAACATCAACAAAAGTAGAGCTGGAAAAAGAGCTATAGAAGAAGAAAAAGGATTAAATATCTCACCAGTTCCTGCAGGACCTCCCACCTCTTCGGACGTGGCGGCGGGGCGGGCAGCACGTCTTCAGGGACCCGAGATCCCCCAGCTTTGCCTGTTCGCACCTGCTCGCTCCGTGCTGCCAATCCTATCTGCGTTGCCCTGGACGCTGCTACCGCACTGGCTCCAGACGATCCTCCCGGGGGAGAGACCCCCCTTTACACCTCGACACCTGGCGGGGAGACAACAGGGGGGGGGGGGAGCGGAGGTACAAAAGCGGCAGCCGCCGGAAGGGGACCGGAAGGCAATGGAGGGGGGGAACAGAAAGGTGGGGGGGGGCTGGGAAAAAGGGGAGGGGGCAGGCGCGGCCAACGATTCCGTGCGCCCCGGGCCCTCGGCCGCACCGGAGGAGGGAGCGGAACACCTGGGTGAAAAGCGAACGGCGCCCGCGGAAACATCCCCGACCAATAATGCATCTGTGTAAAACCCCTGAAAAAGGGGGCCCAACCCCGGACCCATAGGGACGGGCCAAGAGGGTACTGAGCCCCGCGGATGGGCAAACGCCGGAGGCAAATAAGGGACAGAAGGATGGGGGGGGGCACCCCCCCTTGCATTCCGGGAGGTCATGGCCGGAAATTGTAGCGCACCCAGCCCGGCCACCAACACCGACGCTGCCGGCAGGAAACCCGTGGGAAACCTGAGACCCACCGCCCGTTGCTGGTAACGAATCGGCCTTGGTAATGTGGACTGACCATATCTGCTGTACCAAGGGCTGGCCAGCAGATGGCGTCACATCGCCGCGCCACAGGCCACCGCCCGGTGGCAGCAGGATCTGGACCCGGGAGCGCGGCCGTATGGATCCCAGCTACCTGCCCGTCCATCCCCGCCGTTGCCGACCCCGCGCTCACCACAGGAGCGGGAACCAGGGGAACGGCGGGGGGAAAAGAGGCACCGACCCCACCCCCAGCCGCGCTGCTAAAATCAGGTCCAGCCCCCCGAGCTGCGCCCGAAATTGCTGCCCGTGAACTAACCCTCCACCAGCCAGGCACCAGCCGTGGGACTGCCTGGGGAGAGCCCCGCATTATCGCGCCGCTGTGCGGCGTCACTGGGCTCCTTCATCGGGTCACGTGACCCACTCGATGCAGCCGCGAGGGGGGGGACGGGGACGGAAAAGACCAGGGAGGCCGGAGACCAGTCACTCGCGGCACTACCTCCGTGCCGAGCTCCGACCGCAGCCGCTGCCGGGGAGACACCACCGCCCGAGGAGAGCAGCAACCGCTCTCCTGCGGGCGGACAGCAGGAGGGGGAACCACCCGCGGCTGGCGATAACCAGCCGCCATGAGCGGGCGGGCAGCCTCCGCAAGGCGCCGGGGAGGGGGAGCTGATCTTCACGGACGGGGATTGTGCAAAGGAGGGAAACACTGAGGGCACAGCAAAACCAATGCAGGTGAAAGGGAAAATTAACGTGACAGGGAATACAAAGATATCACTGTAATGACAGACCTTACGGCATCCGAAGAAAACTGCTAAGAGGAAGATGGCTGCCTACACCCAGCCTATATACCCCTGTATCTACTCCTCCTACCTACACCTGATAGGCACCCTGAATCACCTGACCCCCACTGTCCATCACTAAGGCTAGCCCTGCCTACCTTAGCCAAATGTCATAAAAATTCCGGGTGCTTATGTGGCTTCGAGCCTATGCGGATCTCTGCCTGCCTAATACTCAAACCTAAACCACTAAATTATCAGGCGGTGGCAGTGCAACTTGTAGGAGATGCCGTGTCCGAACATTTTCTCCTGAGGGGCTCCGTATTTTGCTGAGTAGTGGTGGTGGTGGTAGGGGGGGAGGGTTTGCTGTTGATTTGCCTAGGGTGCTGATAAACCTTGCACCGGCCCTGCATGCTACAGTACACTTGCTCCTATGAGAACAACTTCCCAGTTGAAGGGGATAAACTATTTGAATTCGACAGCTATGTAATCTAATGGCCTAAAAGTGGTGCCTTGCCACTGCCACAGGTGCAACTAGGGAGCAAATTAAATATAATGTGTCCCTTTGAATACTGCTCTTTAAAATTCTGATACTGAAATACACATTGGAAACACAAATAAAGGAAGCGCAAAAGCAAGGTAAAACCCACACACATGCTTTTGTGAAAAATACATTTTAGATGATTATTGGTAAACATTTCTGCCACCAGGAGTACGTTTAATAACTTAAAAAAAAAAAAAAATACTTCTGTGCCATCGATGCCACTCATAATTAGTTTTATGTCACTCTCTGAGTTTTTTTTATGCCTTTCCCTAGTCTTTGTCACTTGGGTGCCCCAAGGGTTTTTTGTAACCCCAATGTATCCCCTGTGCTTTTCTTACCTATATGGTGGCTTCTCTGTAATTGGGGACCGCTGATGAAATTGAGCCTCCTGGGGTGTCTTGAGCCGGTATGCGGTATGCATATAGGAGACCATGTGATGCGGAAGACACCTGTTTGTGTAACAACAATTGGTATTACAGTGCTCAATAGGTCTAGTATACAGGCTATCTTAGCAGCCACTAATATTATTAGGTGACCCAACCTTATGTATAACAAACATATTAAATGTTTTATTTTGGGCGCTCCAAGAAAACCAACGTCTAACACAGAATATATTAGTGTCCAGTAAAAAAAACCTTAAGTTCAGCAAACTAATCAAAGACTTGTCCATCAGATACTGTACACCCCTTATTCACATATACCACATGCCTCACATGAAAGCACAACAGCAGAGGTTCAAAGAGATAATACATAGTAATAGAAGTTTTGGTATAGGGTTTTGGTATAGGACTTTCTTGAGCAAACATCCTCGAGACGTCATCCACCTACATCTTTCCAGTGCCATCCCTCCTGCATCTCTACAGCATCATCTCCACTGTGTCATCCCCCCGTGTGTGACCAGTGTCATCCCTACTGCGTCTCTCCAGCACCAGCCCCCCTTGAGTCTATTCATGATAATCTTGCTGTGTCTCTTGTGCACGCACATCTCTCCAACACAAAGCCCCCTTTGCATAATTTCACACCATCCTGCACATAGTCAGATTAAGGGGGGGATGCAGGGCATACTGTACCCCAGGCCCCCCTTTGCAGGGGCCCCCCGGCCGGAGCACATGGACATCACTAGCTTTCCCTCTTATGCTGCCGTAGAACAGGCAGCCAGAATGCAAGCAGGACAGTAAGCAGTACAGGCAGAGACACAGGAGTATCAGATTTCATGAGCTACCGACAGAACTTTCTGACCAGAGGAGAGATAGGAGGGGAAGAGAGCTGTAAGTGACACAAGAATCCCAGCTTCTCTTCCGCCCCACCTGGGTGTCTGGGTCCCGTGCAACCTGTTATCGAATGAGGATCTAGAGAAACACACACACACACACACACACACACACACACACACACACACACACACACAGAGTCCGCTCCAAGTGGGTAAGTAGTACAGAGGCTGCTGCTATTCTTGCATGTGACAAGATAGAAAAATAAAATCTATATAATCTATGTGTATTTTAAAGTTGTCTTTGTTCCACTACAAGAAATTTTTATAAAATAGTTGTCTGTCAATTAAGTGGGGCTCTAAACAATCCTCAGGCATTAGTAAACGATTAGTTTAAATCTAATATGAACCATGGAACCCCGCCCCCCACACACCTGTGTAATAAAGGGATTGTGCGCGCTGCATGCGCGCACCGCAAAAAAGGAGTGTGGGCTCGAAAAGAAAAGGGTGTGGTCACCCAATAGTATCCACAATTCAAATTACACCGCACTGTAGCACAATCTTATTCACATTACACCACATAGTAGTGTCCCTTATTCATGTTATTGTTACAAGGACTACAGTGTGCTATGGCTATCCGAAAGTTCCTGGTGACGATCATGCAATTACCCTTGCCCAGCAGTCTTTTAGCCTCCTGCAGCCAAAGACTTCGCCTTTAGCAGCCACCTTTCCAAGGCAGATTAGGTCCGCCTCATACTCAGATGCCCCCAAGTTTTATGTAAAGACAAGGCTGGGCAAGAGTAGGTTGCAGTACGGTGAGACGTACACAGAACCCTGGCTAGATGCCGCTGCACTATTTGCAGGCAGAGAGAGATAACCTAATGCATGTGAGTGCAACAATGCACAGGTTGGAATATAATATTAAGACAATAACTATGTACATGCAACAATGCACAGGGTGTTATGAACAACAAGACAGTAAATACTAATGATTTGTAATGCAACAATGCACAGGATATTATAATAAAGAAATGTTGGCAAGACAGTGCCTGTGTGGAAACTCCACACCAAAACTTGAGTATACGGCAAGCTGGATCAGAGCAGGAATCAATCAGACAAGGTCTCAGAATCATGGGTATTACACAGGCTGACAGGTTCTCACACAAACTGACAGGTTCTCACATGAACTGACAGGTTCTCACATGAGCTGACAGGTACTCACAAAAGCAGTAACTATCACCAGCGATTTGGGAGAGGCCAGGAAGGGAATATAAACGATGCTGCACCAATCAGAACCCAGTGGTCTAAACAAATAAACTTTATGCAGCTGCTCCCATCAGCCCCAAAGGTGAGATAATTAATGAAAGGACGTGCAGCTTCTGCACGTCCACAGGTCACTGCCAGACTAGTTGTCCAGCAACCGGGAACCATTTTACTGAAACAATCAACTACTACCCAAATGACTGTGCATTTGGAAGATCTTGGCAGGTCCACAATAAAATCCATTGACAAATGGGTCCATGGCTTGGAGAGTACAGACAGAGGAGGTAATTGTCCAGAAGGAAGAATATGAGGACACTTGTTTTTGGCACAGACATGACAGGCCCTAACAAACTCCTGAACGTCTGTCTTGATAGTTGGCCACCATACTGAGTGAGAGAGAAGGTGTAAAGTCTTATTAACATCTGGATGTCCTGAGGTCTTGTTGAAATGGAACTCAGATAACACTACCGCTCTGAGTTTCTCTGGAACAAACAGGAGTCCTGAAGGTCTCAGATGGGGCCTGCATCTGTGCTGACTGGACTTGGGAGGCAAGATTCATGGTTAGACCAGCAAGAATGCATCCTGGGGTGAGAATCGGCTCCAGAACCTTAACAACTTCATGGCTAGACAGAAAACTCTAGGATAAAGCGTCAGCTTTGATGTTTTTGGAGCCGGGCCTATAGGTAATTACCAAATTGCACTCTCAGCAAGCCAGTTCTTTGCTAGTTTCAATCTTTTAGCAGATTCAAGATAGACTAGATTTTTGTGGTCTGTGAATACGATTACTGCATGTCTTGCTCCCTCCAGCCAGTGCCTCCCTTCCTCCAAAGCACATTTGACTGCTAAGAGCTCTCGATTTCCTACGTCATAGTTGACTTCAACAGGGGTATAATTCCGAGAGAAGAAGGCACAGAGGTGGAGCTTATGACAGACTGGATCCTCTTGTGAAAGAATGGCTCCATCGCCTACTTCAGAGGTATCCACTTTTACTATGAAAGGCAGATCTGGATCGGGATGCCGGAGAACAGGAGCAGAGATAAATGCTTTTTTAAGGTCCTCATATGCCCTTACCAATGACCAATGATGACCAATGGTGACCAATGAGCAGGATCCCCACCTTTTTTTGTTAGACTCACAATTGGGGCTACAGTTGAAGAAAATAAATCAATAATTCTACTGTAGTAGTTTGCAAAACCAAGGAAACGTTGTGTGGCTTTTAGATTAGAGGGTTGAACCCACCATTCCACAATTGCCTGAAGTTTCTTAGGGTCCATAGAAAACCCCTTGGAGGTGATGATGTATCCGAGGAAGGCCACTTTCTCCACCTCAAATTCACATTTTTCCAGTTTTGCATAGAGATGATTCTCCCTGAGCTTGGTGAGGACCACTTTTACATGAGCTCGATGTTCATTGAGTGAGGCAGAGTAAATCCAAATATCATCAAGATAGACGACCACAAATCTCCCAAGGAATTCCCGATGAATGTCATTTATAAGATCCTGGAAGACGGCAGGGGCGTTAGAGAGTCCCAAAAGCATCTCCAAATACTCATAGTGGCCCGAGTGGGTATTGAATGAGTTTTTACACTCGTCCCCCAGCCGGATCCTAATGAGATTATATGCTCCCCACAAATCAGTCTTAGAAAAAACTAGCATTTCTGAGCTGATCAAATAAGACGGGGATCAGAGGCAATGGGTATGAATGTTTTATTGTCATTTTGTTCAGTCCCTGTAATTGATGCATGGCCGTAATGAGCCATCCTTTTTCCCGACAAAGAAAATCTTGGCTCCCACCGGTGACTTAGAAGGCCTGATATAGCTTTTTTCTAAACTCTCCCGGATGTATTCCTCCATAGCTTTCATCTCGGGCAAAGACAAAGCGTAGAGGTGGCCTTTATGGAGTCTAGCTCCAAGTATAAGATTGATTGCACAATCATAAGTACGGTGAGGAGGTAAAGATTCAGCTTGTTGTTTTGAAAACACATACATGAAAGACATGTACTGAGTTGGCAACCCTTCAGGGACTGGAAATGCTCATGCATATGGCTGCATATTCCATGTACCAGGAAACAAGATCTCCTGTACTCCAGTTGAATACTGAGTTATGAGCTTTTAGCCAGGGTAGGCCCAGAACTACTGGAGTTAAAGGGCAATGTACAAGGAAAAAAGACAACTCTTCACAATGGAATATTCCGCCACAAAACTGGAGGGCTGGAGTCCGGGTGCTCACTCAACCATTTTGAAGAGGATTGCCACCTAATCCACAGATGGAAATCGGCAAAGAGTCTCCATAGGAATTCCTCGGGCACAAGCAAATTCCAAATCCATAAAATTTTCAGCAATCCCGGAGTCAACAAAACAGTTACCTCACTTGGACCAGAAGGGGTAATTAACCTAACAGGTAATAATAAATAATTATTCAGGGAGATGGAACAGAGACCCAGAAAAAACTCTCCCTGAATTTCTCGGGTCTGCTAGTTTTCCGACTTCTGTGGACAAGTGTTTGCCAGATGCCCCTTGATCCTGAAACAGAGACACAGTCCTAGACTGTGAAATCTTGCCTTCTCTTGAGGCGTCAAGCGGAGAGCTCCAATTTGCATGGGTTCCTCAATATTCCCTGCAACCTCTGGCACCATCCAATGAGATCTAAGTATGGGAGCCTCTTTCTCCATTTTCTGCTCCCGGATCCGCCTATCTACTTTGATGGCTATCTCCATAAGTGCATCCAGAGTGGCCGAGGAAGGATATTGAATGAGAAAATCCTTAATTTGCTCTGTTAGTTCCAACCAGAACTGACTCCGAAGTGCCGGGTCATTCCATCCACAGTCATTGGCACATCGGCTACATTCAGTAAAATATACCATGCCAGAATTTCTCCCTTGCTTAAGGGAACGAAGATGGGCCTCTGTGGATGCTGCCCGATCTGGGTCATCATAGAAAACTTTCAAAGCTTTAAAGAAGGAATCCACAGAATGCAGATTGGGGTGATCTGCTGAAAGGCCAAATGCCCAAGATTGTGGGTCACCTGGCAACAGGGAAATTATGATTCCCACTTGCTGGGTCTCAGAACCTGAAGAGTAAGACCTGAGCTTGAAATACAGTTTGCAACTCTCCCGGAAGTTCACAAACGTTTTACGATCCCCAGAGAAACTATCTGGGAGGTTTACTATAGGTTCCCTTGGCGCAGGTGACAAGGCGGTCTGGGTAGTACGATTTCCCTCCTGAGTGTCCACACGAAGGGTAAGGTCCAGTAGCTGCTGGGTCAAACCATGGCCTGACAGAATCTGGGCAGGATTTTGTGCTGGATCCATCCGGAGACAAATGACCCACGGAGCTGCGGTTCTTTGGCTGGTGATACTGTTACGTGGACTACAGTGTGCTATGTCTATCCGATGGTTCCTGGTGACACTCACGCAATTACCCTTGCCCAGCAGTCTTTTAGCCTCCTGTAGCCAAAGACTTCGCCTATAGCAGCCGCCTTTCCAGGGCAGATTATATCTGATGCCCACAGGTTTTAAGTAAAGATAAGGCGGATATTGAAGGCTGGGCAAGAGTAGGTTGCAATACGGTGAGACATACACAGAACCCTTGCTAGATGCCGCTGCACTATTTGCGGACAGAGAGAGATAACCTAATGCACGTGAGTGCAACAATGCACAGGTTGGAATATAATATTAAGACAATAACTATGTACATGCAACAATGGACAGGGTGTTATGAACAACAAGACAGTAAATACTAATGATTTGTAATGCAACAATGCACAGGATATTATAATAAAGAAATGTTGGCAAGACAGTGCCTGTGTGGAAACTCCACACCAAAACCTGAGCATACAGCAAGCTGGATCAGATCAGGAATCAATCAGGCAAGGTCTCAGAATCTCGAGTGTTACACAGTCTGACAGGTTCCCACACGAACTGACAGGTTCTCACACGAGCTGATAGGTACTCACAAAAGCAGGAACTATCACCAGAGATTTGGGAAGGGACTATAAATGGTACTGCACCAATCAGAACCCAGTGGCCTAAACAAATAAACTCTATGCAGCTGCTCCCATCAGCCCCAAAGATGAGATAATAAATGAAAGAACGTGCAGCTGTGCTGCTGCACATCCACAGGTTACTGCCAGACTAGTTGCCCAGCTACCGGGAACGCTGCCTGCGTCTAACGTCCCGGTTGCTAGGTGCTCGCCGGATCCCAGTCCCCCCTGCAATAGCGTTGCTAAGCAAAGGGCGGGACCCGGCAGTGCAGCATCCCGGTCGCTCAGCAACAGCCGAGACCTGCCTCCTCTACGAGCCGCACTGTGTCTTATAACAGTTATGACACATATTAGGGCCCCTTATACACAAAGCCCACAGTAGTAGCACCCAAAATACACATAATGCCCACAGCAGTAGTGACCCTTATACAATGCCCTCAGTAGTAGTGCCCCTTATGCAATGCCCACCATAGTGGTAGTGACCATAGTTGTAGTGCCCCTTATGTAGAGTCCATAGTATTTGTGCCCCTTATACAGTGGCCCCAGTAGTAGTGCCCCTTATGTCCCCAGGAGTGATGCCCCATATTAAGTGCCCCCTATGCAATGACCTCATTAGTAGTACCCCAATAGTAAGGCGCCCATGTAGTATTTCCCCCGCTAGTAATGCACCCAGCGGTAATGCCCCCAGTAGATGTGCCTCCAGTAGATGTGTCCACAGTCAGTAGTTGTGCCCCCTGTAGTTGTGCCCCCAGCAGATGTGCCCCCAGTCAGTAGTTATGCCGCCAAGAGATATGCCCCTGTTGTTGTGCCCCCAGTAGATATGTCCCCAGTCAGTAGTTATGCCCCCAATAGATGTGCCCCTTGTAGTTATGCCCCCAGTATATGTGGCCCCAGTAGTTGTGCCCACAGTAGATGTGCCACCAGTAGTTGTGCCCACAGTTGATGTGCCCCCAGTAGTTGTGACCCCAGTGGATGTGCCCCTAGTAGATGTGCCCCCTCTAGCAGCGCCGCTTACACACACTCACACAAAAAAAACCCACACAAGACTAACCAGTCCCGCTCCCGCTTCCGGACTGCTGCCCTCCGCCTCACCATCCGCTCCTCGGAACTACTATAGCGCCGTACAGCTGCACACTGCCTGAGTCGGAAGCCGGAGCTCAGGAGTGAGCTCCTGCCTTTGGCTGCTGCTGAGTAGTAGGATCTGGGTGCCCGCTGGTAACAAAATCTCAGCGGGCGCCCAACATCTCCCTTGGTAAGGTGAGCCGGAAGAGGCGAAACTGGTTCTGCCTCCAAATGGAACTGACGGAACGCAGTTCTGCCTCGTTCTGGCTCACTTTAACCTCTGAATGCGGTCCCCGCCTGTCCACCACATCTATTGATATTGGTGGGATGGCACACAGAGCAGCTGGAAGAGTAACTGAGGCTGGGTGAGTTCCAAATAGAACTGATGGAATGCAGTTCCTCCCCATTCCGGCCGTAACTGTAATGCCGTCTGGTCATCTGCCACTCTCGCAGGCACTGTAAGATGGGGAGCCAAGCTGTCACAGTAATGCTGCCTGCCTATCTGCCACTCTCGCAGGTGCTGTAGGAGGGGGATGCAGGGCTAGGTCGTCACAGTAATGCCACCCCTGCCTATCCGTCATATCTATTGATATTGGTGGGGTGGCGCATAGAGTGGCTGGAAGAGTAACTGAGGTGCATTGGCGTATCTATAATGGTTGCAGTGTGTGCGGGGCACATGGGGCCCCCGAGGTCTAGGGGGCCCACCCCGCACATACTGCACCCATTTGTTTAATACCCCCATCGGAGCCATCCCTTCCGGCAGCGCAATAGAGTCAAAACACCAGAGGGTACATCCTCTATTGCGCTTGCTGAAAACTCCAAAAACGTGGTGCAGCGGACATTTTTTCCGGAGTTTTGCGCATGCGCATTAAGAAAATATTCAGGAAAATGGCTGCCGCACCATTTTCCCGGAGGTTTGCGCATGCACAATAGAGTTGGGCTCAGACTCTATTGCCGCTGCGGAGAAGGACGGCACCGCCGGGGTACTCCGAGGAGGTAAGTATTAAATCCATGCGCATCGTCAGAGAGGAGGTGGCCCCTGATGCAGAAGGCTGCACATGGGCCTCCTCCGGTCTTAAAACGCCCCTGCTGAGGCGAGCCAGCAGATTACAGAAAGGATTCCTAAACTGTCCACTAGTACTACTGTATGTGGCGAATGCAACTGCCTATTTGAGAAACACTATGGACAGTAACTATAATTTCTATAAGAATAGAAATAAATTTATGTTTACCAATAGTAATATTTTATAATAAAAATTATATTTTCCAGATAAATTCAGGATTTCACATATGAAAGCAATTTGCATTCCCATTTTTATCTAAATATCCTCCATAACTTGTATAAAGAAAAACAAAGCACTGTGTTCTGTACTGCATGAGCACAATGGGAATATGAATATTGCGTGTTAAAATAACCTTTCAAGTAGTGAATGGAAAGTTAGATTAATGAAGCTGTCGTGTGAGGGCGTTTTCTAGAAGTAATATATAAACAGAGAATGTAAATGTGACGAGCTGATCACAAGGCTCATAGCATTCCACACACATATGGTAAGCTAACACATCAGCGAAATATAACATCTATTGACAAGTTACAAAACCCTATAGCAATATGCATTACGCTCCCTACAGTATAAACCACTATAACTTTTTATAGCGTCAGCACATATTTGCTACATACAGTATTCAGGGGAGTAAATGTATTAGAAATGAAGGAATATAAACCTCAAGGCTTGGGGACTGGCTTGGAGGCATCATATGACGTAATCCAGTGGTGCAAGTAGGACATTTTTCTTAGTGGTACTGATAATAAAAATAGGCGTCGTCACATGTTGTGAGGTGGCGTGGTCACATGAAACTAGGGGAGTGGCTACATGACAATAGGGGCATGGCCACATTATGCCACACAGCTCAATGCTCCTTACACATTATGCCAGACACGTAATGCCCATTACACATTATACCAGACACTGTAACAGCCATTACACATTATGCCACACACCGTAATGCCCATTACCCATTATGCCGCTCACCGTAATGCCTATTACATATTATAGCACACACAGTTATACCACTGACTCCATTTTACAAAAATGCCCCTTATAAATTATGGTACTCCATATCACCCCGTACCACCCTACTTTCAGCACTGACATAAACTCGCCTATTATTTTTAGAGGAATATCACCAGTGGTCTTGGTATTTAAGGTCAGGACAGGCTGAAGGGGCAAACGCAGGATGTCTAGAGAGAGATTTCCAAATGCCTGATTTTAGATCGAGCGTGTCCGGGAAGCAGTTAACTTCAGGACGGATGGGATCCCGGCGGTCAGTATACTGAAGCCGGGATCCTGAGGACGCAATGCCGGCATCTACATACCGACGCCGGTTGAGATACAGGCGTCACATTACCGACAGCCAGCATGCCGATCATCCTAACAGCAGAACACGCTGGCATCCTACCGCACGGGGGGGAGGGGGGAGGTTATGTTTAGGCAGGAAAAGGGTTAGGGTTAGGGATCGGGGAGTTAGGTTTAGGCACATAGTAGGGGAGGTTAGGGTTAGGCATCAAGTGGGGAGGGTTAGGTTTAGGTAGCATAGAAGGGAGGGTTAGGGTTAGGGCCAAGCGGGCAGGGTTAGAGGTATTAGAAATAACACACATTTTACCAGCAGTCAGTGTCCCAACAGTGCTTCAGTATCCACAATGAACATTCCTACTACCCACAGAAGCATAACGAGTGCTTTGGGCACTTAGGGCATGTTGAAAAAAGGGCGTCCCCCCATTTTACAATATTTTAGTTAAAAAATGATTGTTAAAGAGGCCAATAAGAAAACTGTGGAGCAAATGGGGGTAGTAGAAACAACAAACGTTTTGCCAGCAGTCAGTTTCCCGACAGAGGCATAACGAGGGCTTTACACTTGTTACCACTAAAGTCTTCCTAGGATTCATTAATGTTTATGTGTATCATTGCACACTTTGCTTTGTACATATACATACTCTAGTCCTTTGCCACTTAAATAACATCACCTTTTTCAGAATAACCACCATGTAGGGCAAGAATAGTAGTGGGACTACTGGGGACCAGGAGAGGTTTGCCTGTGCATTTCAGGAATATGTAGATAGGGCACCAAAAGTACATTTTATCTTCACCACCCCTAACCTAAAAACATTCTGGCGCCGTTGCATGCACGGATAGGTGCTCGGAAAGGAGCCCATCCCTGTGGTCTTGTAGAAGTAAAGGGACCACAAATGCTATCCCTTCACTTCTTCTTCAGCGCTATTGTGCATGTGTGGTCTGCTGCGCAAGAGGAGAGTTTATACTAAACAGATCACAATATCATATGTATAATTATGAATCCTCCTGCAAATTTATGGATAGGTTGCAATATATTAGTGCTCCAACACCACTTAAGTACTGAACCTATTATTCATAATGCAATTTTTGATAGTTTACCACATGCTACATGCAAAATGGTTTAATTTGTAGAGAAGCAATAGTAGTCACAGGTATAGGAGGCATTCCTAGCAGTGCAGAAACAGAATTATTGCAGTTATTGTATTTAAAAACATACTTACCTGCTCTCTGAGAATATACTCTGGACTCCGGGAAAAATCGGTGGCATGGGGAGCATAATGTTACAAATTGCAGGACATTGAGCAGGGTGCAGGGGCAAATGACGTGATTCTATTCTATTTTCATCCCATCCCATCTTCATAGACATGTGTTGTGCAGCATTCTGCGGCAATGGGGTTGAGCCTAATAACGAGAAATGTCTAGCTTCACCTCCAACAGCGGCCAAATGCATCTCCTTTCCGGGTTTCTCCTGGAGGGGAGAAATTAAAAATAGAGAAGTATTATCAGAGCTGTTACTAGACATTTTGGTGCTCTATGCCAGAAAGTGAATTGGTGCCCGCTCTATCCCATATTTAAAACAGTGATAGTGCACGCCAAAATTCCGTGTCAAAAAGATAGGGTCGCCGCTTCATGGGGAATGTGCATGGCCACAGAATAGTTCCACTTCACATTACACCGCACAGTAGTGTCCGTTATTTAAATCACACTAAACAGTAGTGCCACTTACACACATTACACAACAGAAGATCCCCTTACACACATTATGCCATCGTAAAGCCCCTTATACACATTACAACAGGTGGAGCACTTTATACACATTACACCAGGTAGAGCCCCTTACACACATTAAGCCAGCTAGAACCCCTTACACACATTACGCCAGGTAGAGCCCCTTACACACATTATGCCAGGTAGAGCCCCTTACACACATTATGCCAGCTAGAGCCCCTGGCACAC
The DNA here is from genome assembly GCF_028390025.1 of Pseudophryne corroboree. Lineage (NCBI taxonomy): Eukaryota > Metazoa > Chordata > Amphibia > Anura > Myobatrachidae > Pseudophryne > Pseudophryne corroboree. Next base: position 133,911,493 of record NC_086451.1, read on the forward strand.
ATTATGCCAGGCAGAGCATGTTATACACATTAGGCCAGGCAGAGCCCCTTATTATTGTAAAAGTCTCCTGACCGGTCTTCCCAAACATAGGCTCTCACCACTACAATCCATTTTGAATGCAGCTGCGAGGCTAATCTTCCTCGCTAGACGTTCATTGTCTGCAGATCCACTCTGTCGGTCCCTCCACTGGTTACCAGTAATCTACCGTATTAAATATAAAATACTTTTATTACATACAAGTCCATTAACCAAACTGCACCAACATACATCTCTTCACTCATCTCAAAATATCTCCCGACCCAACCTCTCTGCTCTGCACAAGATCTGCATCTCTCACTCACACGCATTACTTTTTCACACTCAAAATTACAGGACTTTATCCGGGCTTCACCCACTCTGTGGAATGCCCTCCCACGCACAATAAGACTCACCTCTAGTCTCCAAACCTTTAAACATTTCCTGAAAACTCACCTCTTCAGACAAGCCTATCAAATTTCAGGCCCACCCATATAACCTTCAGTGCTTCCCTATCTAATTACATCCTCTCTGTACAGTCCACATAACATCACATATCTTGTCTTTCTTTACTCTCACACCCTCCTGATACTTGGCCAACATTGCTGTGTGATCATATCATACAATCCATTAAGAACCTAGCAATCTGGTGGAACATTATGCAATAGGTAGCATCTCTCCTTGTGTATCAATGCCTATTTCCCTATAGATTGTAAGCTTGCGAGCAGGGCCTTCCTACCTCTATGTCTGTCTGTTGTTACCGAGTGTTGTTTTATTACTGTTGTTCCCCAGTTTTGTTCTATTACTGTTCTAATTGTAAAGCTCAACAGAATATGCTGCGCTATATAAGAAACTGTTAATAAATAAATAATAGACCTTACGCCAGGTAGAGCTCCTTACACACATATACAAGGTAGAGCCCCTTACACACATATACAAGGTAGAGCCCCTTACACTCATTATACTAGGTAGAACACGTTATACACATTATGACAGGTAGAGCCCCTTACACTCATTACACCAGGTTGAGCACATTATACACATTATGCCAGACAGAGCCCCTTAGACACAGATAGAGCACATTACGACAGGTAGAGTCACTTATACACATTATGCTAGGTGGAGCCCCTTACATGCTAGGTAGAGCCCCTTACACATATTATGCCAGACAGAACACATTATACACATTATGCCAGGAAGAGACCATTACACACATAATGCAAGGTAGAGCCCCTTACACTCATTACGCCAAGTAGAGCCCCTTACACACGTTATGCCAGGCAGAGCCCCTTATACACATAATGCCAGGCAGACTGCCTTGCACACATGATGTCAGGTAGAGCCCCTTACACACATTATGCCAGGTAGAACACGTTATACACATTATGCCAGGTAGAGCCCCTTACACACATTATGCCAGGTAGAGCACCTTACACACATTATGCCTGGTAGAGCCCCTTACACACATTGCACCAGGTAGACCACATTATACACATTATGCCAGACACTCTCCCTCTCTGCCCTCACCCCCAGAATAAAGGGCTCTGAGAGGGAGTGAGTGTGTGAGTGTGTCTCCATCCCCCGCACTCCCTCCCTGCAGAAGCTATGTCTTATTTACATTTTGAGTGCCTCAGCAGACCAGCAGCTGCCTCCGTGACCCGGTAGTTCCACAGTACAGGATGAGGGGAGGACGGAGCACATGAAGGACAGACTCTGACACTTTCCAACGCCACATGCTATATTACCTACAGCAGCCAGTGCAGCAGATGATGACCACCACAACTTAGGGTGGGTGCGGACGGTGCACCCACACAGAAGATGCAAGGCACCAACTGCCCCACCCCAGTTACAGCCCTGAGTATACAGAAAAAAGGTTTTTAGGCGCTGAACAGGGTCATGCAAATATAGCACTGGTAATGGCAGCCACTTGGTAAGGAGGTAGCCGGCCTCCTGAAAGTGAAACAACTGAAACAAAATCACCAAGTAGGCGCACGGTACCAGTGATGTTGATAAAAACACAATTTATTAACATAAAACCAATAACAAACTGATTAAAAGACACAACACTACACAGAGCATATATCTGAGGTATTATACCTTATAGTTCACACATAAAGTGTATAAATAAGTGAAAGGGACACTAATATGCAGGAGAACCCGTCTCTGTAAGATAGGGTTAATCTCTCACATTAATTCCATATCAGACAGTTTAAATGAAAAGGAAGTCCTGTAAACTGATGTAATTAGCGTTTGTGACCATAAAGGTGTCCAGATTTAAATAGTGTTTCCTTGGAGCAAAATAAACCAGCCGATTAATGTTACTCACTGAGACGTAATGATCTCTTGCTGTACGGGATAAATGGTTAAGAAACCGCTTGTTATCACCCTGTGTATGGGTGAGACATCCGTCAGCGGTATATTCAGATGAAAGCCACTTCTTTCTGTGCAGCACCAGTTGCCTGTATTAGATCACCATACAGATCCTCCAGCTTGCTGAGCGACGCCCGGCCGGGCAGGAGGTAACAATGTTCCAAATGCAAGGAGAGTTAGAGTGGAGTGATTGAATCACAGGCTGGATCATTCACCGGTAACTTGTAACAAACGGCTGAAAGTGATGGATGTCGTGCTCCGTGGGACACTTAATGGTCAAGTGTGGCCCTTACTTCTGTACCCTCAACGCGTTTCTCCGCACCTCAGGCGGCTTCTTCAAGAGGCAGAGTGTTCTTCTCTGAGCACAATTGTGGTTGTTTTATACCTTGTCCCATTAAAATCATTAGAAACAGGTGAGTGTGAAGGCTCAACAGGTGCTCTGAAATCAGAGTCTTCATACACAGATAACGTGTCACAGGGTTTTTAATTAGACATTTAATTCAAAAAATATATATTTTAAAATCAATCCTATGGCTATCAGTTTGTCATAAATAAAAACAACATCAATAAATTTTTATTGATGTTGTTTTTATTTATGACAAACTGATAGCCATAGGATTGATTTTAAAATATATATTTTTTGAATTAAATGTCTAATTAAAAACCCTGTGACACGTTATCTGTGTATGAAGACTCTGATTTCAGAGCACCTGTTGAGCCTTCACACTCACCTGTTTCTAATGATTTTAATGGGACAAGGTATAAAACAACCACAATTGTGCTCAGAGAAGAACACTCTGCCTCTTGAAGAAGCCGCCTGAGGTGCGGAGAAACGCGTTGAGGGTACAGAAGTAAGGGCCACACTTGACCATTAAGTGTCCCACGGAGCACGACATCCATCACTTTCAGCCGTTTGTTACAAGTTACCGGTGAATGATCCAGCCTGTGATTCAATCACTCCACTCTAACTCTCCTTGCATTTGGAACATTGTTACCTCCTGCCCGGCCGGGCGTCGCTCAGCAAGCTGGAGGATCTGTATGGTGATCTAATACAGGCAACTGGTGCTGCACAGAAAGAAGTGGCTTTCATCTGAATATACCGCTGACGGATGTCTCACCCATACACAGGGTGATAACAAGCGGTTTCTTAACCATTTATCCCGTACAGCAAGAGATCATTACGTCTCAGTGAGTAACATTAATCGGCTGGTTTATTTTGCTCCAAGGAAACACTATTTAAATCTGGACACCTTTATGGTCACAAACGCTAATTACATCAGTTTACAGGACTTCCTTTTCATTTAAACTGTCTGATATGGAATTAATGTGAGAGATTAACCCTATCTTACAGAGACGGGTTCTCCTGCATATTAGTGTCCCTTTCACTTATTTATACACTTTATGTGTGAACTATAAGGTATAATACCTCAGTTATATGCTCTGTGTAGTGTTGTGTCTTTTAATCAGTTTGTTATTGGTTTTATGTTAATAAATTGTGTTTTTATCAACATCACTGGTACCGTGCGCCTACTTGGTGATTTTGTTTCAGTTGTTACAGCCCTGAGTATGATTAAAAGGGTGGAGTTTCAATTGAGATCCTTGCTGCATGGAGGGGGACACAGAACTTTGCAATACATAGGAGCTGGTCTTATACTTTTATTGGGGACCGTTTTGCGGCTCCATGATGCACTTCAGCAGAGAAGTTCAATTCTAGGCACACTCTGCGCAATATAGTAAAACACTTTGGAGAGAGGTGTATCAAGCCTGGGAGACAGATAAAGTGAAAAGAGATAAAGTACCAGCTAAGCAGCTTTGCACAATTTATAAATAAGACTCTCATGATTACTGCTAGCCATAAATTAGGCTAAAACAATATATTTTAGCAGAAATGGTGAAATCATTTTGAACTCAAAAGGGTGTATTAAAAGAGCTTGGTGTGGAGGGAAAAATATTTACATTCTGTAGGACACCCCTAAAGATTTTTCTATTTCTCCACATATCGAGGTGTGCTTGTACTTTGCAAATGCAATTTCTGAAAGCCAAGGGTATACGTACACCTTGATGTATTAACTGGGCCACAAATAACACCAGTGCAAACCATAGCATTGCTTATCAAATTGTATAAATCACCTGTTTTTCAACACGTCACTTAAAGTCTTGTACCATTGCGAAAAAAGGGGGAAATGTCCCCCTCGCTATCGATAACTGAAAATCTCACATAAACCTGGAAATCCTGTGATGCTTTAAGATGTAGTATAATGCCAGGGATTAACAAATGTAGATAACGTATATTCCTGGATCTGTACACCTAAAATGAGCTCTTTGGTTTGTCTAGAGTAATGGTTCTCAAACTGTGTGCCGTGGCACCCTGTGGTGCCTCAGGACACGTGCAGGGGTACCTTAGATTGGTGGTTCAGTACGAAATTTAAATTATTTTTAAATTATTTATGGTCAATGTACAGTAATTGCCAAAACCAGTGCTGGTGGCAGTCAATAATAAAATATGTGGACAAGCAGAAGCAAATCCTGTCCCTCACCACATAACTGAACCTAAGGATGACATATAAACACAATTTAAGTAGTTTAATTTTTTTTTTTCTACATTTCTCAAGAAATAAATGTTTGGCCTGGGGGTGCTGTGAAAAAAATTCTGATACTCTAGGTTGCCGTTATTCAGAAAAGTTTGAGAACCACTGGTCTGGAGTAACTGAGAAAAGCAAGGCATGCTGTGATACGTATATTACAACAATTCCTAATGTGTTGTCAACAAGTGCTGAGGCCTTATTTATTAAGTAAATCTTGAGTGACGCATTGATGAAAATCACTATAGTAACATAAAGCTGAGACAGCAAATGCTTTGTATTAACTCTTTCAGGGTCAGATACAAGTCTATTTGCCATGCAGATCATGCATAGATTTGAACTGAACATGTCATATTAAAGCATGCACACAATTCAGTAGTACTGTATCTCCATTTGCGGCTGAAAGGGAGTAACTGGGTTGCAATGGCTGTTGTTATAATGTAGGCGTAGTTGAGAGATGGTGCATCGGTGGGAACAGAGGGCTATATGGAGTTGTGCATGAGTATTAATAGCCCTGTTTTTATACACACCTTTTGATGCAAGGTTAGGGCTAGACTAGTGGAAGTGAGCTCTGATGATGATGACTGCAATGAAACATGAGTAAGGATAGGGGCAGTGCCCATACTACCCTGCATATGATCTAATACACGCGATGATGGAAAAATTGTGTCTGAACTGCGCTACACTAATTCTCATAATCTCATTTTTTTATTTTGATTTTTCCTTTAAAAAATTCTGCCCAAGTCTTCTATAATTTTACACTCCCTAATAGTTATAAGTAAATAAACAGTAGTAACTCTTTAAGACACAAGTGCGGGACGGCAGAGGCTATAAATACATCCTGTTCATTGTCTTTTTAATATATACAGTATGTATCTTTACTTATCTCTTTATATGTTCCCAAGTCAGGGTGTGTGCATCACTAGACATATATGAAATGTGAGCTTATATTTGCCTTCTACTGTAGTATAGCTATGTACACCTTACTCCTTATCACAGCACATGCAGACATACCTATATATGCACAGTATACCTCTAATTATATATTTGTGTATCTCGTTATCTCCCAAGAGTAGGTGTTACTGTGATCTGCCAAGTTAAGACCTCACTGAAAAACATTTTCACATTGCAGGTTGCTGTAAATGACCTCAACAAACTACCAGCCCCTTGTGTGAGTGAGACCTCCCTCCATCTAGCCCTGGCTGAATATAAAGTTCTCAGGAGATAGAACGCACACAGCTGAGCTTTGCACACTCCGGAGATCTGTCTGCAGCAAGGTACAGTAAGATAACATTGCCCGGTTATGTAGTCTGAGTATTGTGTGATGGCGTTGTGACAGTAGTGTGCTATGTGATGTCTCTCTCAGAGGATTTATGCATCACTAGTGCTATTATTTGTTTATTGAATACATTCATTACATTATTGATTAATCTACCTGTATGTTTCTGTATATATATTGGCTGGGTTTTAGATGGAAAGTTATTAGATATAAAGTTATTAGATTATTTCATTTTTATTATTTATTTCCTGCCTTTTTGTTCTTGGAGGTGCAAACAATTATTTCATGAGATGCAGATAATATTGATCTATAGTATTGATAATCAATATAAGGATTGTGCGTTTGGTCTGCATTCCAACAGATGTTGCTTATAATTAGAGACTGTCGCTGCCTATAATGAGTATTGCAACCAATTGTTAAATGTTCTATTACATGTCTGTGTATGGTGGTGCCATAGAGGTACTTTGAACCCTTTTTAGCTGGAAAAGTGCTAGCAGAGACAAACCCTGAATGAGGGTATAAGGGTAATAGAGGCATTTCCATATTCTCCATCACTGTACAAATTAAAGTGAGGGGTGATGGGATTCTGGCGTCGGTCACATGACTGCCAGCATAGTGACCACCAGGATGCCAAACGCATTCCCAAATGAAGAAGTACAAATGTGACTAAGGTTTCCTAAAATTTCTACTTCTTTCCTATGAGGTTCAACATATGGTGCTACTTGACATTTATAGTGTTTATGTTTATCTCATCTATACACAAGTTTACCCTTAAATTTCCTACCTTTAGGAAAGTATACACGTATACTTCTTCCAAATACACAAATAACTTACTGTGTCACAGAGATAAAAGGGCCCTATTTATTAAACTTACATCTATTTGGCGATCAGAAATTACTTTATGCCACAATATGAAAAACAATATTTTATTACTGTGGCAGCTGAGCATAACTCACAGAAGGCAGCGAAGACAGAGCTATAAGGCCCCCAATCTGCAATGCAGAGCATGTGCAGAGCCCCAGAGCATCCCTGGAACTACTGTAGACAGGGCCGTCTTTTCGTATAGGCTCAGTGGGAAGTTGTCCAAGGGCCCCAGGAGTATACAGGCCCTAGGCTGATAGCTGAGGGTCCTCTTTTCCCATGGGTACCAGATATCTGAAAATCTGCATTGGGAAACCGGAGATATCAGACTTCAAAGCAGTGGTCCCCATCTGAGCCTGTTAATTGCTCTTCCCAGCCAGATATCTCGGGTTCTGTCTGATTTAGAGTTTTTCTAAGGGTATACTCCAAATGCTGGGACTCTCCCATTTTAGTGAACAGCTTGTATCTACTATGCCCAGAACCAGAGATATCAGCCTTCCCATAGGCAAACGCAGGGGGGTTTCTGGTTGCCTGGAAACCCCCCTCCTATCCGCAAGTTTCTCAAATTATGACAATATTAGCAATAGTATACAGTATAATATGATTACTAGAGCTGCTGCCACATCATGTAGGTTATGGAACAGAACAGAGCTGCTGCACATGCCCAGTGGTAGCATCTTATTCTACCAAGTTTGCGCTATGTGAGGACCTGAGTCCTCAATCAGTGCTCTGGACTAGAGAGTAGCTACCAGGAAGAAGAGACAGGAGCTTGCCATAAGGTGGGAGAATGTGTGCTTAGAAAGTGCAGTAATGGTTCTACTATAGTTGTGTACTTATTTATAGTTTGTTTAACCTTTTCCTGACCACTTCTTTATATAATTTGTTTGATACAGCCCATACTATAGACCATCTAAAGTTTTAAATATTAATAATGTATTCCATACAGTATCCAATGTATAAAAAGACGAATGTGTACATTAATGTCCAGGGTCGTTACTAGGTTCTATTACCGCTCCCCCAGTCTCCGGCACTGATTCCAATGTTCTGCAGATTCGGAGATTGTGGACTACATTTGGAAACCCCTCTCTAGAAATCCTGCGTTTGCCACTGCTTCCAGCAGCTGGGCTGTGCTCGAGCTCATCACGCCTGGTATGCAGTTTTATATTTTCGTCAGTGGATTGCTCCGGCTCCTGAGCTCTGATCCGCCAGTCCCCAGGACCTACTGAAAGGTGGGGCTCTAGTTTTTATATCCCATTAAAAGCTAAGAAATCTATTTCCAGAAACTGGAGATATCCGCAGTCAAGAAAGCTGCCCTCCCACCGAAAATTGATGAATATTAAGCCCACTCCACTGACTACCCCTCCTCTGCGTATTAAACATCCCCTACCACCCTGGAAGTCATGTACGGGGACCCCTTCATTCAGCCCAATGCCCCTTCCACAGTTTAATGTTCTCCCTCACGCCCCATCTCCCACCATCTGTGCTTTAAAGGAGTAATTAGCAGGAATTACTGCTCCAGGTCCTACATGCTGAGCAGAAGATAGAACACCCCCTACCGCCCGTGAGACATCAAAGCTGCACCCTGCACTACTACCACTGGAGGATGGGTAGGGGCCCCAGTGCATTGCTTTGCCCATGGGCTTACACTGCTGTTAAGACAGCCCTGACTGTAGAAGCACAGTTTGAGCTTCTAGATCCACTATTACTGAAACAAATGAAAAGCAAAAGAAATGTTTAAATAAATATATATAGTGTTAGGTAGATAATATATGTTGTATTATATCTACCTGAACTCTACCTTAGAAACTATTTATTTTACCAGAGCGAACTGAAAAAAGTATTTAATAAATATTTTTGCTTCAATTTCTATTACTGACGGCATGTGATAAAACGGTTCCCCCATGCAAAATCCTATATAAGATCAATATTAAGTACAATAGTCAATTGCTGGCAGCAACAGAGGTTATTTCAGATGCTGACCCCCTTTATAGGTTGAACAAGAAAAGAAAAGCCTTAACTGGAAAAATGGGTAAGGTTTTTTCATCATTTGATAAATAGCCCCTAAATTATTCATATTTGGGATATACTCTGCAGCACATACTTCCATTGTAGTCATTCCAAACATTTCTGGAATTTCAGAAATGACTTCATGTGTTCACTTTATTAAAACACTACAAGGAATTTCCCCCCATTTCCCATACCCTCCAACATTCTACAAAAAAAGACTGAAACTTTGCAAAACTCTGGTCCTCATCTGCTGCAGAATGATCACATGATAAATGTACAGTATATGCCATCTGGCGATTAAGCAATATAACACCTAATTAATTCACATATTCTCAGACACCTGAAATCTGACCTGTCTGACCTTATGCGACAGGAAATGAGAACTATTGGGACAGGTACTGTCTGACCTTCAACAATAGGAAATAAGAACTAATGGGATGGGTATATAAAAATGACAGACAAAAGAAATATTACATGCTGTTAGGGTGAAATGGGGCATTTGCAAACAGGTGCTATGTCAGATAACGATAGGCTGAAAACCATTTTCAGTTCATCTGATAAAAACTCTAATCACAAAGAGATTTTAATTACCAGCACCAAGAAAGAAAAAAAAATGCAGTTATATAAGTAGAGACTACAAATTGTTTTTTGTCAGTTTTTAAGAATCTCATTGTCTTTCCCATATATCTTCGAAAGTCTATCCAACATCTTAAGAGACATATTTATTATTCAATATTTTTGAGGTATCAGACATTTTCAATGGATACCCGCAAATACTGAGGATCTCCAAGATGTACCATGAAGGATTCAAAGCAGATATCTCCGATTCTATAAGGGAAGCTACAGTATGTAGTTGGATTTGCTAAACTCTGCAGATGTCATTACTCCTACTATATCACAAATTGTAACACGTCTACCGCAGATGACAAATGCGCTGTAGGTAATGACATCACATTGGCTGTAGGGGACCCGAACCAGTAAGCAGAGAGATAGCTTGTGGATAGTTGGGAATAATCGCCATTCTGAAGAGGCTCCAATCTATATATATATAAAAGGCAAATATCACTGACTCATCATAAAATCTCCTGAACCATAAGGACTAGGAACTTGAAATTTGGAAAGTAGCTTGCTTTTGTGTAGAGATGAGTGGGTTTGGTTCTAAGAGACCCGAAACCCATCCCGAACTGTGGCTTCCAAGTACGGATCCGAGCCAGGCTCGGATCTTCCCTCTTGACTCGGAAACCCAAACGCGGCAAAATTTCATCATCCCGCTGACGGATTCTCGCGGGATTTGGACTCCATATAAGGAGCCGCGCGTCGCGGCCATTTTCAATCCAGTCTCGGAGAGTGAGAGGACGTGTACTATTCAGTGTGCTCAGTCTCTGTTTATTCGGGCGGGAAAGTGGGGTGACAAGTGTTGTGCTGCTCAGTCCAGTCCATATATCCAGTGTAGCTGTAAAGTGGTGCTGTGTTGTGCAGACCAGTCCAGTGTAGTCAGTGTATTGTGCTGTATCAGTCCAGGCAGATATATCCAGTGTAGCTGTAAAGTGGTGCTGTGTTGTGCAGTGCAGACCAGTCCTGTGTAGTCAGTGTATTGTGCTGTATCAGTCCAGGCAGATATATCCAGTGTAGCTGTAAAGTGGTGCTGTGTTGTGCAGTGCAGACCAGTCCAGTGTAGTCAGTGTATTGTGCTGGATCAGTCAAGGCAGATATATCCAGTGTAGCTGTAAAGTGGTGCTGTGTTGTGCAGTGCAGACCAGTCCAGTGTAGTCAGTGTATTGTGCTGTATCAGTCCAGGCAGATATATCCAGTGTAGCTGTAAAGTGGTGCTGTGTTGTGCAGTGCAGACCAGTCCAGTGTAGTCAGTGTATTGTGCTGGATCAGTCCAGGCAGATATATCCAGTGTAGCTGTACTGTGGTGCTGTGTTGTGCAGACCAGTCCAGTGTAGTCAGTGTATTGTGCTGGATCAGTCCAGCCATTCACAGTGTTGGTGTTCTCTGCTGCCATATATCAGTAATTCCAGTATATATATATATCAGTAACTCCAGTGACGATATACGCTGCTGCTATATATATCTACTGCTGCAGTATAACATCCTGTTGGGCTGCATCAGAGCAGTGGTAGTGTCCTGTGTCATCAGTAATTCCAGTGACGATATACGCTGCTGCTATATATATCCACTGCTGCAGTATAACAAATTACTTACAATTATATTATTATTAAAAAGCTGTTGGGCTGCATCAGACCAGTGCTAGTGTGTGTCCTGTGTCATCAGTAATGGCAGTGGCGATATATACGCTGCTGCTATATATCCACTGCTGCAGTATAACAATTATAACAACCTGTTAGGCTGCATCAGACCATTGGTAGTGTCCTGTGTCATCAGTAATTCCAGATATTCCTGTGACGCATATTGTCTCTTATAACTCCCAAAAAATAATGGAGAACAAAAATTTTGGGGGTAATTCCAAGTTGATCGCAGCAGGACTTTTTTTTAGCAGATGGGCAAAACCATGTGCACTGCAGGGGAGGCAGATATAACATGTGCAGAAAGAGTTAGATTTGGGTGGGTTATTTTATTTTTATGCATGGTAAATACTGGCTGCTTTATTTTTACACTGCAAATTAGATTGCAGATTGAACACACCACACCCAAATCTAACTCTCTCTGTACATGTTAAATCTGCCTCCCCTGCAGTGCACATGGTTTTGTCCATCTGCTAACAAAGTTCCTGCTGCAATCAACTTGGAATTACCCCCTTTGTGTAGAAAATAGGGAAAGATCAAGAAGAACCACTTCCTCCTAGTGCTGAAGCTGCTGCCACTAGCCATGACATAGACGATGAAATTCCATCAACGTCTGCCAAGGCCGATGCCCAATGTGATAGTAGAGGGCATGTAAAATCCAAAAAGCCAATGTTCAGTAAAAAGACCCAAAAAAAGAAATTGAAATGGTCTGAGGAGAAACGTAAACTTGCCAATATGCCATTTACTACACGGAGTGGCAAGGAACGGCTGAGGCCCTGGCCTATGTTCATGACTAGTGGTTCAGCTTCACATGACGATGGAAGCCCTCATAACTGAGGACTTGACACTTATGTTGGTGTTAGACGTGCGCCCGGTATCTGCCATTAGTGCAGTGGTATTTAGACAATTGATGGAGGTATTGTGTCCCCGGTACCAAATCCCATCTAGATTCCACTTCACTAGGCAGGCGATAGCGAGATTTTGCCATTTAATTCCAGTGATTTGGACGTATAATTACAGTGATTTTGCCAATTAATGTCAGTGATTTACAATTATTAATTACAGTGATCTTGCCAATTAATTCCAGTGATTTGGACATATAATTCCAGTTGGAATTGTTTGTGTCGCTTGGCTTAGTCATACAGCTACCTCATTGCACCTCTTCGACAACTTTGCATGAGGTGCTGTTTGGGGCCTAGTTTTTGAAAAGTGCGATCCTGTGTGACACTGCTTTATGAGTCCAGGGGTACTGCTGTATTAGTCCTGGGGTACTGCCGTATAAATCCACCAATTCCAGATTTTTGTTAAAGTGACTGGAGCGTGCTGGAGATGCTGTCAGTGGACCGAACAATTGCGGGCCACTCTCAACATTTAGCCACTGCGTGACACTACTAGATGGGCCAGGTGGTTGTGTTGCTTAGCTTAGTCATACAGCAACCACGGTGCACCTTTTTTTCTTCTTTGCTTAATGTGCTGTTTGGGGCCTTTTTTTTATATCTGCCCTCCTGTCTGACACTGCAGTGCCACTCCTAGATGGGCCAGGTGTTTGTGTTGTCCACTTGTATCGCTTAGCTTAGTCATCCAGCAACCTCGGTGCAACCTTTTGGTCTAAAAACAATATTGTGAGGTGTGAGGTGTTCAGAATAGACTGGAAATGAGTGGAAATGATTGTTATTGAGGTTAATAATACCGTAGGAGCAAAATTACCCACAAATTCTGTGATTTTAGCTGTTTTTATGTTTTTTTCCCCAAAAATCATCCAGATCCAAAACCAAAACCAAAACATGAAAGGGTGGTATTGGCAAAACCAAGCTAAAACCAAACCACGAAAATGGAATTAGAACCAAAACCAAAAGACAAAACACGAAAAGTGCCTGCCGCACATCTCTACTTTTGTGACATAGGCACGCATTAAGAAGGGATTTTTCTAAATTTTACCCACAATGGGGATAAAAGGGGTTAGATAATTCCCCCCTCACAGAGGAGAGTTAAGGCAGCCCACCCAGCCGTCACTATACAGAAAGCATGGTGCATGTGATACCAAGTCGCGTAGGGGGAGGAAACAATGCTCTGTTCCTGGACTTCCTTGCTGAGCACTCCATTATTCAAATAGGGGAGCCACATGAACTACCACCACTAAACACTGTCAAACATCGCTGAGTGTGGCTCTTCTATTTGAATAATGGTCTGCTCTAAAACTGCCACTGGCAAGGAAGTGCAGCCTTATGGTTCAGGAGATTTTGTGATGAGTCAGTGGTATTTGCCTTTTATATATAAAGATTTCAGTACTTAACCAACCTATTTCCAGTCAGGAGAGGATAGTATCTCAATTATCAAAGGTTAACCTGTCACTTGACCTAAACATTTCCAATCCTCTCAGAGAGCAATAGTAGGAAAGGAGAGATAGATATTTTGGGGGACATGTACTCAGCAGTGATAAAAGTGGAGAAGTGAACCAGTGGAGAAGTTGCGAATGGCAACCAATCAGCTGCTCTGTATACTTTTATAGTATGCTAATTTTAAATGTTACATCAATGCTGATTGTTGCCATGGGCAACTTCTCCACTGGCTCACTTCTCCACTTTTATCACTGCTTAGTAAATCGTCCCCTTAGACTCTTAAATGCATTAAAGCAAAGCTTGATAGTCAGCAATTGCTTATCTGCTGTGTAAAAGGTACCGACAGCTCTCCCATGGTTATTCAGCTAGTACAATAGGTGAAAAGAGAACAAGAAGTGTATGAAGTGAATGTAGGTAAGTCTCTCAAAAAACATACATTGGTATTTATATGTATAATTAATAGATCCCTTGCAACCCAGTAATTTTGCTCAGTAACCAGATCTGTACAACTGCATACCTTCCAACTTGTGTGGGGTGGAGGTTGGGACAAATGTGTGCACACGAAATTAAGGGGTGAGGTTTAGCAGTAAGGGCGCATGGCCACACGTAGAATGCCGAACCCACAAGTCATGGCTCTGCTTTCGTCATGCTCCAGGAGCCAGCACAGTGTGTGTAGATGACAGTGCCCATCATCCATTCTCCGCTGCTTCCAGTGGTGTCAGAGTCTCCCCCTGTCCGTTGAAATCGGGACATTTGGGAGGTAAGCAACTGGCTCTTTACTAGTATGGCCAAATAGAGACAGTGCACAAATATTGGAAAGCTGCTCAATCAGATGTAATATCAGTCAGGTGCTAAAAGGGAGGGGTAATTCTGTGTAAGAAAAAACAATTTCTGTTCCCTAATGCACACTGAGGGGTATATGCAATTGCGGTCGAATTGCCGCAAATGTCGAAAAACGGGACATTTTCGACACAAAAAAAAATTCGACAATGCAATACAGTACTTTTCGACAAAAAAACTGACTTCAGATTCGACTTTTTGAAATTCGACAGTTCACAAATTCGACATGTCTGCAATGGTAAAAATGCGGCTTTTCGACAAAAGTATATTCAATTGAAGAATGTCGATTCGACAACAGTGCTTTTCGACAGTAATTTCGTCAATTTCATTCCACCTCACTTTGCTGGCGGAATCTAATAAAAAAATGTGGTTAGTGGTTTTTTTTTATTGCTAATAGCATATCTATTTATATTAGAAGGGATTAGGTACTTGGTTTGCCTATTAGGATTTACAACTATTATTTATATATTTTTTAAAATATTTTTTTTTTTAACTGACTAAAATTGAGAGAGCATGGTTTTCAGTGGGAAGGGGTGGGAATGGGTTAAAATTCAGAAAAAAAATGCGTGGGGTCCCCCCTCCTAAGCATAACCAGCCTCGGGCTCTTTGAGCCGGTCCTGGTTGTAAAAATACGGGGGGAAAATGGACAGGGGATCCCCCGTATTTTTAGAACCAGCACCGGGCTCTGCGTCCGGTCCTGGTGCAAAAAATACGGGGGACAAGAAGCGTAGGGGTACCCCGTATTTTCAACACCAGCACCGGGCTCCACTAGCTGGAGAGATAATGCCACAGCCGGGGGACACTTTTATACCAGTCCCTGCAGCCGTGGCATTAAATCCTCAACTAGTCACCCCTGGCCGGGGTACCCTGGAGGAGTGGGGACCCCTTAAATAAAGGGGTCCCCCCCTCCAGCCACCCAAGGGCCAGGGGTGAAGCCAGAGGCTGTCCCCCCCATCCATCGGCCAGTGTGTACCCACCTTACCGTAATGCTGCAGGTCACCTCACTGGGTAAGAAACTCACATTGTGGGCCAAATGTACTGGGATGCAGGATTCTGAAAGTCCTGAGATTCCAGTGACTAGGCAGATCATTTTGAAGTGGCAATATTTATTAAGGCAAAGCCTGGTTGGCTTTGCCTTAGGCCTACACATAGGAAAAAAGAAAAAAGTTGCAGGTGCACTATGCCAACATTACTAATCAAAATTTAAATAAATATTACAATTAAATATTAATTAAGAGGTTGTTAGCATAAATTTGGCCAAAGTTATAGGCTTACACACCGACAGTTCAGCTGGGATCCTGCATGTCGGCCAAACTTAGGACGGCATTACATCCTGCCCTTGGTTTTTAACTTACTGCGCAGATGCCACACTGCATGTGCAGGTCTACTTCTGCGAGATCGCTTGCAGTGCCCCCAAGTCGCTGCATGATTGACATGCTGTGACCCTTTCCAGAAAACGCAGGGCGTTTTAGACCCGTTTATGGTATCGGCATTGCAAAGCACAACAAAAGACACACAGATAGCTGTGTGTACAAGTCATTATAATTAATACCTGGGGGACATGATTTTATATTAAATTATCTTTTTTTTAAATTATTACTTTATTGCATCTATTTTTAGGTGTTCTTTGCCCATACCAGAAGCTGTAAGCACAAGTCATGCTTTCAGGATGCAAAATGCTCATTTTAATGCTTTTATCCTACTATTGTTGTTTTTGTATTGAGGTTTGTTGTTACCAACTAAAGCTAGGGTTTATAGGAAGGGGGATCGTATAGGCATATGGCACTCACTGGTGTTAGCCTATTCAAAAAGTAACCATAGTAACGTCACAATAGAAACTAACTCCTTTAACTAAGAATTGTAAGTCTGGTGAAGCCTCCGAGTTTAGACGGTTACAGAACAGTAAAGACCAACAGGTATTACTTGATAAATTCTTCTATAACAATATATTCAGAGGTTGTTATGTAGTGACTGTGTTGCAGATTTGCTTTCCTGTTTTCCTTTAGGGTTAGAATTTATTTGATAACAATTTTAAAATATTCATAGTTCCATTATTTTAAAACAATTTAAACTATCTTGTTTGTCACCTATGCTTGATTTCCAGGGGCATTTGAAAGGTTTTTAAGATGTATCTCTTGAAATATTTGTTCCTGATGATGCAAAATCTGACCAAATGCTCCTTTCCACATTTGTCATGCAGATCTGTCTACCCTCTACCATCCTCTTACCACACACTGTGTGCATTGCAGTATGTTTGTCCAGATTAAACCATTTCAATGAAAAAGACTCGGCCATTAAGTGTCTGCACATCTATGTTAGGGGGGGATCAGTATGATTTGCCATCGCACAGGATCCCGGTGGTCGTAATACCGATGCCGGGATCCAGATGTTTGAGAAGCCGACAGGGGTGAGCAAGGGGTGTTCCCCCTTCTCCCCAACCGCCTAACCCTCCACACCCGCATCCTAACCCTAACCTCCCCCCTTGTTGCCTAATCCTAACCACTCCCCATAGGTGCCTAAACTTAATCCCCTGTTTCCGCTGCCTAAAGCTATCCTTCCCCCCACCCCCGCCGCAGCCTAACCCTAACCCTCCGAGGATGGTGCCTAATCCTAACCCCCCTCCTCGCAGCCTAACCTTAACCCCCCCAGGACGCAGCCTAACCCTAACCCTCCCCCCTGCAGCCTAAACCTAACCTCCCCACTCCACGCGGCTTGCCTGACTTCCGGCGGGGAGGGGTGAGTGCAGTATGCCCCTTGCGGGCTCGATGGCGACCCTATTCCCACTCTATGGGTATCGTGGACACCCATGAGTGGAAATAGTCCCTGTTGGTCAGCAAGCCGACCATCGGGATAGTGAGGGGGCAGGATGTTGGTGGAGGTCATGTGATTGTCGGTCTCCCGACCGCCGGTCACTTGAATACCACCCCATCCACCTCCACCTCTGAATCATTTATTCAAAACTCTAAGGGACAGACAATGAATAATAAATGTAGAGTTTTCAGGATTCATGATACAAAAAAATGTGCTGTAAGTCCTGTTAATAAAGAAGGAGAGAGAATTGACAGCATAGGAAAGGAATGAGTTAAACATCTTGTGAGGGGTGGACCTAGCTGGAAGGAAAGTACAGCCCTTGGAAAAGGGGAGGGTTAGTATATATAGGGAAGGATAGGCCATTTTGTCTCTCTCTGGTTGGTGAAATTGCCTGTTTGTGTGGGTGAGTGCTGCAGTGCAGAACTTCCCATTTCATTCCCAGTTTCCCTGCGGTTTTTCTAATTGGGGTTTATTGTTAAGCCCCCTGCATCCCTACATTAGCTGTGCATATTGCTCCCCTGCATTACCGTTGAAAAATGGCTGCCCGCCCTCGACGTTCCGCCGGGCCCCCAGCCCGGTACTGCGCTTCTGGCGGTGGGGCTGGCCCGGGGGAAGGGGTGTCAGGCCTAGGGGACGGGGCTCCGTCCCCCAGGGCCTCCACGGGCTCGGGCGGGAGCGCAGTGCGGCGGACCAGGTCGGCCTCGCCGCTGGGGTCCGGGACGGTTTTGCCGGGCGGGCGCGGCGGGGTGGGCCGGGGGTCCGGTCCGGCCGCCCGGAGGTAGACGGGCATCGGCCCTCGCCTCCGGGAGCGGCTGAAGCAGCGGTGGTGTCCGGCACCCGCGGG
Organism: Pseudophryne corroboree; assembly: GCF_028390025.1. NCBI lineage: Eukaryota > Metazoa > Chordata > Amphibia > Anura > Myobatrachidae > Pseudophryne > Pseudophryne corroboree. The sequence continues at coordinate 133,929,690 of NC_086451.1, forward strand.
CGTGCGCATGCGCGCTGCGGCGGGCGCCCGGCGGGGGATCCACGCGCGGCCTCTATCAATCCCCCCTGCCGCGGCCGAGTGTAGGTGCCGGGCGGGGGGGAGAGGCCGGACGGGGGTCGGCTGCTCGCCGCGCGGGGCTGGTTACGGAGCCTCGCGCGGCGGGTACTACAATGGCGGCAGGCGGGAGCTTTGTGCCTGAGAGCGGTGGGGCGCGCGCACGAGGCCACGCTCGCCTCCGGCGGTGCCAGCCGCGCACGTGTGCGCGCAGCGGCGCCGCCAGCCTTGCTGTCTCCCATGATATCGCCCCGGCAGCCAGAGTCCGGCAGGGGCCGGGGGGGGAGGAGAGGCAGGACATTTTCATATGCAGGGGACGGGCAGGGGCGTGCGGGAGTGGCACAACGGGTTGCGGCAGCAAGAGGTGACGTGGCGCACGCACGGGACGTGCGCGAGCCCGTGCCCACGGCGAGCGGCGCCGCGCGCGCGTGCGCACGCAGCGGCGCCGCGTGTATCCCTGTCTCCCCAAATCACTCCCCTGGAGCCGGAATACAGCGGCCTGCGGGGGAGGAGGGGGGACAGGGAATGGGTTAGTGGCCGCGGGGCTGCTGCACGCGCCGCATGGGCTCGCGGCGGCCCCCCCTCAGCGGCGACGGATAGTTCCGATCCGCAAGAGGAGGGGGCGTATTCGGACGGGGAGAGCGAGGGCAGTGCGGGCACCGACAGGGGTGCCTCCGCTTTCCCGCCGGGGCAGCGGGCGCCGGGTGCCCGGTTCACGCCGGGCGGGCGGCGAGCGCGTGTTCACGCGCGGGCCCCGGCTGAAGGGCCATTGGGGCCCGGGGCCGCGTTTTGGGGCGGTCACGACCCCTCCGGAACGCTGGCGTCGGCCCTGGCCACGGTGGTGGAGGCATTAGGGCCGCTAGCCGCGGCTGCCTCCCCGAGGGCGGCTGTAAGTTCCGGCGCGCCTGCGGTAGCAGGCGGGCGGCGGGCTTCAGCGGCGCAGCGTGTGGCACGCGCCTGCCGGGAGCTTGGGGCGGCCGCCGCAGAATTGGAACAGGGTCCGGGGCAGGACGCACAGGGGCGCGCGGCGGCAACGCCCCCCTCACGGAGGGTGGATGGGTCCTCCGCTACTTTCTCTGTTACAGGGGAGCTCGGGGACGAGGAGATGGCAGAGTTCGAGGAGGAAGACGTCGGTTTGGCCACGCCGGAGGATTCCATGTCGGGGCAGTCGGCGGCATCAGGTGAGGCGGTGCAGTCGGTATCGGGTTCCTCCACGAGCTCTAGTTCTCGTAGTTCCTCCTCTTCCTCCTCTTCATCGTCTCTGTCGTCGCAGGCGTCCGAGGTCAGTAGCACGACTAGGGCGAGGAAGCGGGCGACGAAATTCGCCAAGAGGGCAGCGGGCCAGCAGAAGAGGCGGAAGAGACGCAAGCGGCTTAGCGAGGAAGCTCGTAGGGCCAAGAAGCGCCGCGATTTGCCCGGTGTCGTGCGCTGCGACTATACTGCTGTAATGCGGGGGCTGCGAGATAGCTGCCGCAGGAAGATTCGCAGAGGGGACTTCGTTGATGTGTTCGTCTTGATGAAGGACGCGAAGAGGGAGTATAAGGCAGCGGTCGCAAAGAAGGGCATCGGGGCTGAGGCATTCCGTACCTTCGATAACTGGCTGGACGGGTTTTGGGTCTTCGCGGCGTGTTACCTGGAGGACAGGCCGAACAAGCACATTAACATAATTCGGTACCTGCATCTCGTGCATGACATGCAGCGCACGTCTTCGGGATCGGAGTGGCGTAGGTACGACCAGGAATTCAGGGAAAAGCAGGACGGTTTGCAGGTCATGGATTTTGGGTTCAAGGACGTTGAGGTCTGGCTCAAGGTCACTCGGGCTTCGCAACAGGCTGAGGAGCCCCGGAAGCCGGGGGCGGACGCGCACAGCGCAGGGTCGTCCGCCTAAGGGACAGACAATGAATAATAAATGTAGAGTTTTCAGGATTCATGATACAAAAAAATGTGCTGTAAGTCCTGTTAATAAAGAAGGAGAGAGAATTGACAGCATAGGAAAGGAATGAGTTAAACATCTTGTGAGGGGTGGACCTAGCTGGAAGGAAAGTACAGCCCTTGGAAAAGGGGAGGGTTAGTATATATAGGGAAGGATAGGCCATTTTGTCTCTCTCTGGTTGGTGAAATTGCCTGTTTGTGTGGGTGAGTGCTGCAGTGCAGAACTTCCCATTTCATTCCCAGTTTCCCTGCGGTTTTTCTAATTGGGGTTTATTGTTAAGCCCCCTGCATCCCTACATTAGCTGTGCCTATTGCTCCCCTGCATTACCGTTGAAAAATGGCTGCCCGCCCTCGACGTTCCGCCGGGCCCCCAGCCCGGTACTGCGCTTCTGGCGGTGGGGCTTGCCCGGGGGAAGGGGTGTCAGGCCTAGGGGACGGGGCTCCGTCCCCCAGGGCCTCCACGGGCTCGGGCGGGAGCGCAGTGCGGCGGACCAGGTCGGCCTCGCCGCTGGGGTCCGGGACGGTTTTGCCGGGCGGGCGCGGCGGGGTGGGCCGGGGGTCCAGTCCGGCCGCCCGGAGGTAGACGGGCATCGGCCCTCGCCTCCGGGAGCGGCTGAAGCAGCGGTGGTGTCCGGCGCCCGCGGGCGTGCGCATGCGCGCTGCGGCGGGCACCCGGCGGGGGATCCACGCGCGGCCTCTATCAATCCCCCCCTGCCGCGGCCGAGTGTAGGTGCCGGGCGGGGGGGAGAGGCCGGACGGGGGTCGGCTGCTCGCCGCGCGGGGCTGGTTACGGAGCCTCGCGCGGCGGGTACTACAATGGCGGCAGGCGGGAGCTTTGTGCCTGAGAGCGGTGGGGCGCGCGCACGAGGCCACGCTCGCCTCCGACGGTGCCAGCCGCGCACGTGTGCGCGCAGCGGCGCCGCCAGCCTTGCTGTCTCCCATGATATCGCCCCGGCAGCCAGAGTCCGGCAGGGGCCGGGGGGGGAGGAGAGGCAGGACATTTTCATATGCAGGGGACGGGCAGGGGCGTGCGGGAGTGGCACAATGGGTTGCGGCAGCAAGAGGTGACGTGGTGCACGCACGGGACATGCGCGAGCCCGTGCCCACGGCGAGCGGCGCCGCGTGTATCCCTGTCTCCCCAAATCACTCCCCTGGAGCCGGAATACAGCGGCCTGCGGGGGAGGAGGGGGGACAGGGAATGGGTTAGTGGCCGCGGGGCTGCTGCACGCGCCGCATGGGCTCGCAGTGGCCCCCCCTCAGTGGCGACGGATAGTTCTGATCCGCAAGAGGAGGGGGCGTATTCGGACGGGGAGAGCGAGGGCAGTGCGGGCACCGACAGGGGTGCCTCCGCTTTCCCGCCGGGGCAGCGGGCGCCGGGTGCCCGGTTCACGCCGGGCGGGCGGCGAGCGCGTGTTCACGCGCGGGCCCCGGCTGAAGGGCCATCGGGGCCTGGGGCCGCGTTTTGGGGCGGTCACGACCCCTCCGGAACGCTGGCGTCGGCCCTGGCCACGGTGGTGGAGGCATTAGGGCCGCTAGCCGCGGCTGCCTCCCCGAGGGCGGCTGTAAGTTCCGGCGCGTGTGGCACGCGCCTGCCGGGAGCTTGGGGCGGCCGCCGCAGAATTGGAACAGGGTCCGGGGCAGGACGCACAGGGGCGCGCGGCGGCAACGCCCCCTCACGGAGGGTGGATGTGTCCTCCGCTTCTTTCTCTGTTACAGGGGAGCTCGGGGACGAGGAGATGGCAGAGTTCGAGGAGGAAGACGTCGGTTTGGCCACGCCGGAGGATTCCATGTCGGGGCAGTCGGCGGCATCAGGTGAGGCGGTGCAGTCGGTATCGGGTTCCTCCACGAGCTCTAGTTCTCGTAGTTCCTCCTCTTCCTCCTCTTCATCGTCTCTGTCGTCGCAGGCGTCCGAGGTCAGTAGCACGACTAGGGCGAGGAAGCGGGCGACGAAATTCGCCAAGAGGGCAGCGGGCCAGCAGAAGAGGCGGAAGAGACGCAAGCGGCTTAGCGAGGAAGCTCGTAGGGCCAAGAAGCGCCGCGATTTGCCCGGTGTCGTGCGCTGCGACTATACTGCTGTAATGCGGGGGCTGCGAGATAGCTGCCGCAGGAAGATTCGCAGAGGGGACTTCGTTGATGTGTTCGTCTTGATGAAGGACGCGAAGAGGGAGTATAAAGCAGCGGTCGCAAAGAAGGGCATCGGGGCTGAGGCATTCCGTACCTTCGATAACTGGCTGGCCGGGTTTTGGGTCTTCGCGGCGTGTTACCTGGAGGACAGGCCGAACGAGCACATTAACATAATTCGGTACCTGCATCTCGTGCATGACATGCAGCGCACGTCTTCGGGATCGGAGTGGCGTAGGTACGACCAGGAATTCAGGGAAAAGCAGGACGGTTTGCAGGTCATGGATTTTGGGTTCAAGGACGTTGAGGTCTGGCTCAAGGTCACTCGGGCTTCGCAACAGGCTGAGGAGCCCCGGAAGCCGGGGGCGGACGCGCACAGCGCAGGGTCGTCCGCCCAGGGGGCCGGCGCGGACGGCGGATTGGCCAAGCCAGGTAGGTCGGCCGTCCGCGCAGGGGGGCGAGCCGCCACAAAAGGTAAATGTTTCGCGTTTAACAACGCGGCGTGTTCCTTCGGCAAACAGTGTCGTTTTCGACACTCGTGCCTGCAGTGTGGCGGATCCCACCCAGCCTCCTCCTGCTTCAAAGGCAGTCAGCAGGGTGCCCAGGGTAAGCCAACTTACCCCAGGCAAGCCGCGGGCGGGAGCGCTCCACAGAGCGCCAACACCAATTAAATTGGAAACTATGGGCCGGTGGTTGGACTGGTATCCGAATAGGGAGGATGCACAATTTTTGTTTTCCGGTGTTCAGTTTGGGTTTCGCTTGCCTGTTGCGAGCGAGGTGTCCGTGCTGGCCCAGCGGAACCTCCAGTCTGCCCGAGCCTTGCCGTTAGTACTGAGGCAGAAAGTGGAAAAGGAGGTCAGGTTGGGCAGGATGGAGGGACCGTTTCTATCACCCCCCGTGGATGACTTGGTCATCTCTCCAGTGGGGGTGGTTCCCAAGAAGACTCCAGGCGCTTTCCGGCTCATTCAGCATCTTTCTTACCCGTCGGGGGCGTCGGTCAACGACGCAATACCGCCGGCTCATTGCTCGGTGGTGTATCAGTCGTTTGACGAAGCGTTGGAGATGGTCCGCAGTTACGGGACTGGGGCCCTCATGGCTAAGATTGATGTTGAGTCCGCTTTTCGGTTGCTGCCATTACATCCGGAATCATTCCGTTTTATGGGTTTCCGGATTGGAGCGGAGTATTTCATCGACAAATGTTTGCCGATGGGATGTTCCGTTTCATGCTCATTTTTCGAGCGTTTTAGCACGTTTCTACATTGGTGCGTGGAGTCTTCGTCAGGGGGTCACGGGGTAGCCCATTACCTCGATGACTTCCTGTGCGCGGGTCCGGCAAATTCACCACGGTGCGGCAACTTGCTTTTCAGCACCCGAGCTCTGTTTTTCCACTTCGGCGTTCCGGTGGCCGAGGATAAAACAGAGGGCCCGTCCTCCTGTTTGTCCTTTTTGGGGATCGAGATTGACACGGTGGCAGGATCGTGTCGGCTGCCTCGGGACAAGGTGGTGAAGCTCCGCGACGCTATTTGCCGGTTTGAGGGGTCGCGTAAGGTCACACTACGGCAGGCGCAATCCTTGCTGGGCATGTTGAACTTTGCTTGTCGGGTAATCCCGATGGGCAGGGTTTTCTGCCGGAAGCTAGAAAGGGCGACTGCGGGGTGTGTCAGACCACACCATTTCGTGCGTTTGTCCTCAGAGATCAAGAGGGATTTGGCCGTATGGGCCTCGTTCCTGGAGGACTTCAACGGGGTGTGTATATGGCAGGCCCCAGTGGTGGACAGCGCTAGGTTGCAGCTGTTCACCGATGCAGCGGGTGCCTCTGGATTTGGTTGCTATCTGGAGGGATCTTGGTGCGCAGCCTCGTGGCCGGCGGAATGGCATCGCGAAGGTTTAACTAAGGACCTTTTGCTTCTGGAGCTTTTCCCCATTATGGTTGCACTGGAGGTATGGGGCGATCGGCTGGCTCATCGCAGCATCTTGTTTAGATGTGACAATCTGGGCATGGTGCATGCGATAAATAACCAGAGGGCGAAGTCGCTGGTCGTTCTGCGGGTGCTGGGGCAGTTGTTGTTGTCATGCCTACGGCGAAACGTGTGGTTCCGCGCGCAGCACGTGCCGGGGCTGTAGAACGGAATTGCTGACGCGTTATCACGAGGGCAGTGGGAAAGATTTTGTTTGTTGGCACCCGAGGCCGACGAGCATGGTTTTCATTGTCCCGGTTATGTTTGGCAGGTGATCGGGCCGGACTGGAGGGTCTAGCGTTGCGGTCAGTCGCGCCAACTACGCTTACGGCTTACAGGCAAGCTTGGAGCGAGTGGGAGGAGTTTGTTCAAGGACGGAATTCACAAGGTAAGAGCGGGCATCGGATGATGCTTTCTTTTATTTGGCAGCTGTATGTTTCGGGTAGGTCCAGAGCGGTGGTTGCCCGGTACTTGGCTGGTATTTCGTTTTTCAGCAAAATAAAGGGCGTCCCCGACGTGACGAAAAGTGGGATTCTGCTGAAGGCGATGAAAGGTTGGGCGCGAGTCGCGCCGGCGCCGCCTGACAGGAGGCGGCCCATTGACGCGGCCTTGTTGTCGGCTGTCATCAGGGCGGTGGGAGGTGTCGCATCGTCCATGTTTGAGTCGCTGTTGTTTAGTTTGGCGTTCTCAATGGCTTACCACGGGGCCTTTAGGGTTTCGGAATTGGTAGCGCCTTCTAAGCGAGCAGATTCGCGCATGCTTGTCGGGGACGTGGTGGTGGGTGAGAGATCCTTGCTTTGCAGATTGCGTCGCTCTAAGACGGACCAAGTGGGGAGAGGTCGATGGGTCACCTTGGTTCCGGCTCTTGATGAGAGCATTTGCCCAGTACGGTTGGCAGTGCAATATGAGGCAGTACGGCCCGACGGTCGGGGGTCATGGCTGCTGCATTATGACGGGCTGCCGGTGACGAAATATCAATTTCGTTGGATGCTGGGTCGCTGTCTTGCGAGCTTGGGCTTTCCACCCGCTGCGTTCGGGACGCATTCCTTCCGCATAGGGGCTGCGACGTCGGCTGCGGCGGCGGGATTTTCCACGGCTGAGATCCAGGCGGTTGGGCGATGGAAGTCGTCAAGTTACAGACGGTATATTCGCCCCGTTGAATGAGATGTTGGCTCGCGCGTGCTTTTTGTGCAATTGCAGTTGTTAATCATGATTGTTACAGTTCAGTACGTTATGGTGTTGTGCGTTTTGTTTGTCTTCCCGTTTTTTATCCTACTCAGGGATTAGCTACTCGCCGTTGCGGGCATGAGCCGGCAGCGGGGGTCTGGAGTTATTTTGCGATTTTTTGCCTGACTTGACGGACTGAATTCTAATCCACAATTCGGCTAATTTGTTCTAATCAGAGTCCCTCAGCAGGTCTTTACGCTTTCACCTCCAGCTGAGTTCTTACGTGTTTTACCCTTTTTTTACCCCCCCCCCCCAACCCCCCTCCCCCTTTTTTATTTTCTTAATTTTGTTTTTCAACTTCCCCATTTGTGTGTTCATGTTCTGCTTCAAATTGGCTGGAAGCTCAGGCAGATCGGCTAGGCCGAGATTTCTGCAATATTCGGAAACAAATTTGTTTTCTTTTTGGCAGATCCTTCAGGTTAACGCACTTACTGAATTATGGTGTAGATATTTAGTAACCAATTTTACCCCCTTTTTCCTCCTCTTCAGGTTGGTTTGCTGATGACTTGACCGTTTGGGTGGTGGGCCACTTGTATGTGTTTTGGGCCGCAAAGTTTTTAGCCTCGGCTGGGGCTCAGCGGTTTCCTAGGGCTCAGGGAGTTAGATGGCTTGGTTGGCGAGGCATGATGTGGAAAGATCTGAGGAGTAGGCTATTTAGTCAGGCCAGCAAGCATGGAGTTCCTAGAGTATTGGTTGTCCATCTAGGTGGCAACGACCTGGGGAAGAGGACATCTTTGGAGTTGCGGTGGGCCATGATACAGGATCTGGCAAGTGTGGCCGCGGCATGGACCAATTGCATATTGGTGTTCTCCTTGATGGTGCCAAGGTTGAGTTGGCGAGGTGTGGCGGACGGTCGCATAATTGATGAGGCCAGAAAGAAGGTGAATGGGGCGGTGGCGAAGTGGGTGCTGTCCCACGGAGGCAAGGTAGTTCGCCACCCTAGGATTCGGTTCCGAGACAGTCACCTTTTTCGGCCTGATGGTGTGCATCTATCCAATGAGGGGATGATGTTTTTCCTGGAGGATCTGTTCCTAGTGTTGCAGGAGTTAGGGTGAGGTTATGGTGGCGGTGCGAAGACTCTGGGGAGGAGTCTTTCGCTGTTGGCGGAAAAGAACGGCAGTTTGTAGTTGTATGGTAAGCTGTAGTGATTTACAGTTTGATTTGGTTTAGGTGCACTCACCTCCATCGACTTATTGGCCGCTCGACCACCCGACCGGGAGGCAGCGGAATGGGCACCCATCAGGGTGGGAAGTCACTGTGGGGGTGGAGCTAGCACCTATTACCGTTTTTGATAGTTTGAAGTTAAATTAGGATGGTTTTGATTTTAGCATTTTAAGGTTAGCGTCAGTTTAATAGAGCCGTTCTTTTTTCTGCCACCATATGCCGGCTGATTCGGCATCTTAACAAAAGTTTTTCATTTACAGGTTTGCTATGGTTAGGGTCAAATAAATAGCTAGCAATTTTTCTGCCAAATTCAAGTCTCCGTGTCTTTATTTCTTGGTATGAGAGGTAACGAATGCTTACTTAGAACGAAGGGGTCCACCAAATGTCACTAGGATGTTTATAGTATATTTATTTGGCTTCTAGATAATGTATTTAATTGTGATAGAAGTTTCTATGAATAAGCACAACTTGTATAAATGCATTCAAGATGCAACATACTGCTTTTTTCACACAATGTTCTAAATATTGCTTTTATCCAGAGACACAACAATCTCCCATGGCTTCTCTATCTCTCCTGCATGGAGGGTCCCGCAGGCTCCGGACCTCCTCTGCCAGTATCTCTTATGATGGAAGACCCAGGATTGTGTCTTCAGCACCAGAGTTCAGTTTACCTCTGGACCATGGGTCTAACGAAAAGGAGGTGATGCAAAACCTTAACAATCGGCTGGCCAGTTACCTGGACAAGGTTTGCGCTCTGGAGAAATCAAATAAGCAACTGGAGATCCAAATTCGAGAAAAACTATCAGTAGGTACTGCAGTAAGGAAAGACTACAGTGATCAGTTCAACCTGATTAATACCCTCAGAAAGAAGGTGAGAAATTAACATTGGCCATTATTTATTAAATGTAATTGCATATCATTGACTAGTGGAGTGCGCAGATGCCTCCTGTGTCCCTGCACAAGCGTATTAGGATTGTGTGCCAGGCTTTTAGGTGGGCCCAAGGAGATAAAGATGTGTTCACATTACACCTAGAGTCTCAAATTGCACCAAACAGCTACGTATGGCGCACCATGGACTTTGTGACTTATTGTAGCCTCTCCAAGCGTCCTTCCAGAGATTTTGTCACAAAATATGCTTCTTTTTTGCATTACTAATGTGACAAACACAGAATGCACAGGTAACCTAACTACTGGCACTGGCATTTCATGTAGCTTCTGTGTGCGACTAACCTGGGGAAAAATGCAAAAGACACAGGTCTGATACGAGTGGTCCACGATATGCCTTGGCCTGCGCATTGTCATGCTTAATCTGTGATTCTGGGCGTAATACAGACCTGACCAGACATTTTTCTCTAATAGACAAAACCATGTGCAGTGCAGCGGGGGGGGGGGGGGCAGATAAAACATGTGCAGAGAGAGTTAGATTTGGGTGGGGGGTGTTCAAACTGAAATCTAATTGCAGTGTAAAAATAAAGCAGCCAGTATTTAACCTGCACAGAAACAATATAAACCACCCAAATCTAACTCTCTCACATGTTATATCTGCCCCACCTGCAGTGCACATGGTTTTGCCCGTTAGAGAAAGATTTTGCTGCTGCGATCAGGTCTGGAAAAAAATAATAGTGCACAATTCAGGGAAAAGTATTAAAAGTCTGTAAATCGCTACCCATAGCGGTTCATCTAAGTCACACAGGGTGTCTCCCGCCATATGGAGCAAAAAGGTTAGGCGTATGAGGACACATCTGTACAGCAGCCCCACAGGGCCCCTTGTACAATTCAAGGCTTCTGGAAAATAAAATTTTATCAGATAACCTCATTCAAGTTTTTGTTTTATATTTATTTTGCTCTCCCAAGTTGTGTGATCTTCACTGTAACGTCTGCCCTTCCTTATCTTGCTATTAATTAAAACACACAATGGGGGTAATTCCGAGTTGATCGCAGCATCAAATTTGTTAGCAGTTGGGCAAAACCATGGGGGTCATTCCGAGTTGTTCGCTCGTTATTTTTTTTCTCGCAACGGAGCGATTAGTCGCGAATGCGCATGCGCAAAGTCCGCAGTGCGACTGCGCCAAATAAATTTGCTATGCAGTTAGGTATTTTACTCACGTTTTTTTCTTCGTTCTGGTGATCGTAATGTGATTGACAGGAAGTGGGTGTTTCTGGGCGGAAACTGGCCGTTTTATGGGTGTGTGCGAAAAAACGCTACCGTTTCTGGGAAAAACGCGGGAGTGGCTGAAGAAACGGAGGAGTGTCTGGGCGAACGCTGGGTGTGTTTGTGACGTCAAACTAGGAACGACAAGCACTGAACTGATCGCAGATGCCGAGTAAGTCTGGAGCTACTCAGAAACTGCTAAGAGGTGTGTAATCGCAATTTTGAGAATCTTTCGTTCGCAATTTTAAGAAGCTAAGATTCACTCCCAGTAGGCGGCGGCTTAGCGTGTGTAAAGCTGCTAAAAGCAGCTTGCGAGCGAACAACTCGGAATGAGGGCCCATGTGCACTGCAGGGGGGGCAGATATAACATTTGCAGAGAGAGATAGATTTGGGTGGGTTATTTTGTTTCTGTGCAGGGTAAATACTGGCTGCTTTATTTTTACACTGCAATTTAGATTGCAGATTCAACACACCACACCCAAATCTAACTCTCTCTGCACATGTTATATCTGCCTCCCCTGCAGTGCACATGGTTTTGCCCAACTGCTAACAAAGTTCCTGCAGCGATCAACTTGGAATTACCTCCCAATATGTACAGCAGAAGGACCAATGCACCTAAATAATATAAAATAAAATCCAAACTTTCAAAAGTATCTGAATGATACATGTATGCATTTTCAAAGTAAGAATATCAACGGTTTTATATGCAAATTGTGATCAAGATTATAATAAATAAATCAGAAAGGATTCTGATGACATCTGAGGATCTCATAAACAGAGAATAGATAAGCATTTTGTTAATCATTTAATAAATTATTTACTTGTAAAATCTAACTGATCATGATATTTTCAGACAGATTATTGCCTTCAGACAAGATAAATATTAGAGACAACAGGGGCGATTTATCAACACAGTGTAAATATTAAAATATATTCTACCCCCATAGCAACCAACAATAAGCTTTAGATGCCGCAGCAGAGGTAAACTAATGCTGGGTAAACACCTTCCTTGGAAGCAGCGCTATGGAAGCAGCAGTGATAGCGCTGTATGGTAATGAAGCAGGAGGCGTCTACTACAGGTATGACGTCTCCTGCTGCAGTAGTGATCCGAACTGTGTCCTAGGATGCAACATTGGATTAGTCACTCACCATCAGGCGGCTTGCAGCATTAATGGGGACGTGCAACCTGCCTGTCGCAGTGGCCAGAAAATCTCTTTGCAACTATGGCGATCCCTAGCCTCTTCCAATCCCGTAAATGGCGGCAACACACCTCCGTTTTGGGAAACGGAGGCCATCACTGCTCCCTCAACACCTCCTAGATGGAGTAGACTGTCAATCACTGACAGTCTGTTGCCGTCCTGCTTCCTACATTTCAGGATCTGTTCGCTCATGCACGGAACAGGTCCAGTGTGTACAGAGCCTAGGAAAAGCAAGTGTCTGGGGTAATTGCATATTTTAACATTTGTTAGTAATCAATCTAAGGGGTAAATTTACTAAGGTGGGAGGTTTTTTTTTAGAACTGGTGATGTTGCCCAGGGCAACATTACATTCTATCTATTATCTTCTGGAAGCAGCTAATGCAGGCCTGGCCAACCTGTGGCTTTCCAGCTGTTGTGAAACTACAGATCCCAGAATGCCCTGCCACAGGTTTAGCATTCCCTAATAGCAAAGCTGTGACAGGGCATGTTGGGACTTGTAGTTTCATAACAGCTAGAGAGCCACAGGTTGGTCAGGCCTTGACTAGATAAATGTTAAGTAGAATATGATTGGTTGCTATGGGCAAGATCTCCAGTTGTAAAAAAAAACCTCCCACCTTAGTAAATTGACCCCTAATTGTCACTTAGTAATGTTACTTATCAAATGAATTAGAATTTGCTTGTCATGTGCTGCATTGTGGTGACCAGTATACTACAGTACAATAGTCCAGTGCTGCATCTCGTTGCCCAGTGTCAGTTCTAGTATCCTCATCAGTGCTCAGTATCACTACTCATTGTCTTGTGCTGCATTGTGGTAACCAGTATACTACAGTACAATAGTCCAGTGCTGTTCTCGTTGCCCAGTGTCAGTTCTAGTATCCTCATCAGTGCTCAGTATCACTACTCATTGTCTTGTGCTGCATTGTGGTAACCAGTATACTACAGTACATTACTAAAAGTCCAGTGTCTTGTGCTGCATCTTGCTACTGTAGGGTGCTGTGGTAGTGTCCTGTCACTGTGCATAGGTCATCATCATTCCAGTCACAGTGGTATCTGGTATCTATCTAGTGGTATCTATTTCCAGACATTACTGCCGTCTAATTCCAGATACATTACTGGCATATAATTCCACACATTAAAAAATGGAGAACAAAAATTTGGAGGGTAAAATAGGGAAAGATCAAGATCCACTTCCACCTAGTGCTGAAACTGCTGCCACTAGTCATGGCAGAGACGATGAAATGCCATCAACGTTGTCTGCCAAGGCCGATGCCCAATGTCATAGTAGAGAGCATGTAAAATCCAAAAAACAAAAGTTCAGTAAAATTACCCAAAATCAAAATTAAAAGCGTCTGAGGAGAAGCGTAAACTTGCCAATATGTCATTTACGACATGGAGTGGCAAGGAACGGCTGAGGCCCTGGCCTATGTTCATGGCTAGTGGTTCAGCTTCACATGAGGTTGGAAGCACTCATCCTCTCGCTAGAAAAATTAAAAGAGCTAAGCTGGCAAAAGCACAGCAAAGAACTGTGCGTTCTAAATCACAAATCCCCAAGGAGAGTCCAATTGTGTCGGTTGCGATGCCTGACCTTCCCAACACTGGACGGGAAGAGGTGGCTCCTTCCACCATTTGCACGCCCCCTGCAAGTGCTGGAAGGAGCACCCACAGTCCAGTTTCTGATATTCAAATTGAAGATGTTACTGTTGAAGTACACCAGAATGAGGATATGGGTGTTGCTGGCGCTGAGGAGGAAATTGACAAGGAGGATACTGATGGTGAGGTGGTTTGTTTAAGTCAGGCACCTGGGGAGGCACCTGTTGTCCGTGGGATGAATAAGGCCATTGACATGCCTGGTCAAAATACAAAAAAAAAATCACCTCTTGTATGGTGTGGAATTATTTCAACAGAAATGCGGACAACTGGTGTCAAGCCGTGTGTTGCCTTTGTCAAGCTGTAATAAGTAGGGGTAAGGACGTTAACCACCTAGGAACATCCTCCCTTATACGTCACCTGGAGCGCATTCATCAGAAGTCAGTGACAAGTTCAAAAACTTGGATGACAGCGTAAGCAGTCCACTGACCACTAAATCCCTTTCTCTTGTAACCAAGCTCCTGCAAACCACACCACCAACTCCCTCAATGTCAATTACTTCCTTAGACAGGAACGCCAATAGTCCTGCAGGCCGTGTCACTGGCAAGTCTGACAAGTCCTCTCCTAACTGGGATTCCTCAGATGGATCCTTGAGTGTAACGCCTACTGCTACTGGCGCTGCTGTTGTTGCTGCTGGGAGTCAATCGTCATCCCAGAAGGGAAGTCGGAAGACCACTTGTTATACTTCCAGTAAGCAATTGACTGTCCAACAGTCCTTTGCGAGGAAGATTAAATATCACAGCAGTCATCCTGTTGCAAAGCGGATAACTCAGGCCTTGACAACTATGTTGGTGTTAGACGTGCGTCCGGTATCCACCGTTAGTTCACAGGGACTTAGAGAATTGCTTGGGGTAGTGTGTCCCTGGTACCAAATACCATCCAGGTTCCACTTCTCTAGGCAGGCAATACCGAGAATGTACACAGACGTCAGAAAAAGAGTCACCAGTGTCCTAAAAAATGCAGTTGTACCCACTGTCCACTTAACCACGGACATGTGGACAAGTGGAGCAGGGCAGACTAAGGACTATATGACTGTGACAGCCCACTGGGTAGATGTATTGCCTCCCACAGCAACAACAGTGGCGGCACCAGTAGCAGCATCTCGCAAACGCCAACTTTCCATAAGAGGCACACAGCTGATAACCTCTTACGGAAACTGAGGAACATCATCGCAGATTGGATTACCCCAGTTGGACTCTCCTTGGGATTTGTGACATCGGACAACGCCAGCAATATTGTGCTTGCATTACATGTGGGCAAATTCCAGCACGTCCCATGTTTTGCACATACAATGAATTTGGTGGTGCAGATTTTTTTTCAAAATGACAGGGGCGTGCAGGAGATGCTGTCGGTGGCCCGAAGAATTGCGGGCCACTTTCGGCATTCAGTCACTGCGTGCCGAAGACTGGAGCACTAGCAAGAGGTGGTAACAAGGTGGAATTCAACCCTCTATATGCTTCAGAGGATGGAGGAGCAGCAAAAGGCCATTCAAGCCTATACATCTGCCTATGATATAGGCAAAGGAGGGGGACTGCACCTGACTCAAGTGCAGTGGAGAATGATTTCAACGTTGTGCAAGGTTCTGCAACCCTTTGAACTTGCCACACGTGAAGTCAGTTCAGACACTGCCAGCCTGAGTCAGGTCATTCCCCTCATCAGGCTTTTGCAAAAGCAGCTAGAGAGATTGAAGGAGGAGCTAAAACGGAGCGATTCCGCTAGGCATGTGGGACTTGTGGATGGAGCCCTTCATTCGCTTAACCAGGAATCACGGGTGGTCAATCTGTTGAAATCAGAGCACTACATTTTGGCCACCGTGCTCGATCCTAGGTTTAAAGCCTACGTTGTATCTCTCTTTCCGGCAGACACAAGTGTGCAGATGTTCAAAGACCTGTTGGTGAGACACTT
Source organism: Pseudophryne corroboree (assembly GCF_028390025.1). Lineage (NCBI taxonomy): Eukaryota > Metazoa > Chordata > Amphibia > Anura > Myobatrachidae > Pseudophryne > Pseudophryne corroboree. Next base: position 133,945,049 of record NC_086451.1, read on the forward strand.
GTCAAGTCAAGCGGAACGTGACCCGCCAACAGCTCCTCCTTCATTTTCTACCGCCACTGGAGCTGCCAGGAGAAGGATAACATTTCCAAAAACACCCGATGTCGGTGATGCAGGGAGCGAAAACTGGTTCGGACTGAAGGACCTGCCAACGATTACTGACATGTCGTCTACTGTCACTGCATATAGTTCTGTCACCATTGAAAGAAAGGTGGAGGATTATATGAGTGACAGCATCACTGTAGGCATGTCAGACAGTCCGTACGTATACTGGCAGGAAAAAGAGGCAATTTGGAAGCCCTTGCACAAACTGGCTTTATTTTACCTAAGTTGCCCCCCCCCACCCCCTCCAGTGTGTACTCCGAAAGAGTGTTTAGTCTAGCCGGTCACCTTGTCAGCGATCGACGTAGGGGGTTACTTCCAGAAAATGTGGAAAAGATGATGTTCATCAAAATGAATTATAATCAATTCCTCCGTGGAGACATTACCAGCAATTGCCTCCAGAAAGTACACAGGGACCTGTGATGGTGGATTCCAGTGGGGACGAATCAATACTCTGTGAGGAGGGGGATGTACACAGTGAAAGGGGTGAGGAATCGGACGATGAGGAGGAGGTGGACATCCTGCCTCTGTAGAACCAGTTTGTGCAAGGAGAGATTGATTGCTTCTTTTTTGGTGGGGGCCCAAACCAAACAATAATTTCAGCCACAGTCGTGTGGCAGACCCTGTCGCTGAAATGATGGGTTTGTTAAAGTGTGCATGTCCTGTTTATGCACCATAAGGGTGGGTGGGAGGGTCCAAGGACAATTCCATCTTGCACCTCTTTTTTTATTTATTTATCTGTGCATCATGTGCTGTTTGGGGACTATTTTTTTAAGTGCCATCCTGTCTGACACTGCAGTGCCACTCCTAGATGTGCCAGGTGTTTGTGCCGCCCACTTGGGTCGCTTAGCTTAGTCATCCAGCGACCTCGGTGCAAATTTTAGGACTAAAAATAATATTGTGAGGTGTTCAGAATAGACTGTAAATGAGTGGAAATTATGGTTATGGAGGTTAATAATACTATAGGATCAAAATTACCCCCAAATTCTATGATTTAAGCTGTTTATGAGGGTTTAAAAAAAAAAAAACGAATCCAAGACGCACCGGAATCCGACAAAAATTCTTAAGGGAGGTTTTGCCAAAACGTGTCCGAATCCAAAACACGACCGCGGAACCAATTCCAAAACCAAAACACAAAATCCGAAAAATGCCCGCTGCACATCTCTAATTTCAACCCGGTATAAAAGCAGTGTTATACACGGGTTGGATCCGGGTCAATGTGCCCTCTAAAGTATTCAACCCTGCATTCATGTAAAAGTGCTGATTGGCTGTTCTTTGTGTGCCTTGATGATGTCAGCAGCCTGAGCCCTGCTACACAGGAGAGCATTAAGACAGAGAGCAACAGAGAGCATTAACAATTAGAGCTATTAAGAATTAGGGGTGAGGCAGAGATTGCTAGGCTGCTTTCTGCATACCTCCCAACTTATTAAAAGTACAAAGAGGGACCTTTGCGCGTGCCTGAAAAGGGTGTGTGGCCTATATGAAAGGGGCATGGCCTCGTGATAGAGCCTTGATCGCGAGTCACGCCCCCTTGTACCATCATTGAGGGGGCATGCCCAGCGCTCTCTGAGCTGCTGGCATGCCCCCTCTCCCTCTGTCACCTGTGAATAGATGCATGCGCACAGCTAGGGTGTTCGGCGCCCCCCCTGCAAACTATAAATTTGCGCCCTCCCATATTCCTTTGGCGCGCGCCGGGAAAAGGGGTGTAGTCTCACAAGTAAGGGGCATAGCCACACAATAGTGCCCCCATTCAAAATTACGCCACAATGTAGCACAATCTTATTCATCTTATACGTAATGCCCCACCCGTAGTAGTAGCGTCCTTATATGTAATGCCCCCCCAGTAGTTGTAGCGTCCTTATACATAGTGCACAACCAGTAGTAGTAGCATCCTTATGCATAATGCCCCCCAGTAGTAGTAGCATCCTTATGCATAATGCCCCCCCAGTAGGAGTAGCATCCTTATGCATAATGCCCCCCCAGTAGTAGTAGCATCCTTATACATAATGCCCCCCCAGTAGTAGTAGCATCCTTATACATAATGCCCCCCCCAGTAGTAGTAGCATCCTTATACATAATGCCCCCCAGTAGTAGTAGCATCCTTATACATAATGCCCCCCAGTAGTAGTAGCGTCCTTATACGTAATTCCCCCCAGTAGGAGTAGCATCCTTATACATAATGCCCCCCAGTAGTAGTAGCGTCCTTATACGTAGTGCACCCCCAGTAGTAGAAGCGTCCTTATACGTAATTCCCCCTAGTAGTAGTAGCGTTCTTATACGTAATGCACCCCCAGTTGTAGTAGCGTCCTTATACGTAATGCACCCCCAGTAGTAGTAGCATCCTTATGCGTAATGCCCCCCAGTAGTAGTAGCATCCTTATACATAATGCCCCCCCCAGTAGTAGCATCCTTATACATAATGCCCTCCCCCAGTAGTAGTATTGTTATACGTAATGCCCCCCCAGTAATAGTAGCGTCCTATACATAATGCCCCCAAGTAGTAGTATCGTCCTTATACGTAATGACCCCCCAGTAGTAGCGTCGTTACACGCAATGGCCCCCATTAGTAGCGTTGTTACACGTAATGCCCCCCCTGTAGTAGTAGCGTCCAAAAGCACACATAAACGCACACACACACACACACACACACACACACACACACACACACACAATTTCCCTCTCACACTTCACTTACCTAAGCCAGTCTCCCTACACTACAGCAGCCTGGTCCGTGTAGCCCCCTTCTGACCCGTTTAGCCCCGCCCCTTCCGCCGCTTAGCTCCGCCCCCTTCTGTACCGTGCACAGCGCTGTCCTGTCACACAGGTGAGGGAGGAGGATTTTCATGATGCAGGTGCCGCAGCCAGTGCCTGTCATACAGTGACAGGCACAGCAGCAGCAGGGGGCACAGGACGGCGCAGCAGGGAAGGAATGCAGAGCAGGGGGAGCGCCTCTCCGTCCCAGCGCCTCCCTGCACTGCATCCCTTCGCTGAGCGAGTAGCGCCGGGCCTGCGCACAGCGTCTATTCGCTGCTGCTCTGCTAAGCAGAACAGCAGTGAGAGGAGCCTCCCAACTGCCCCCCCCCCCCCCCCCCCCTCCTCCACCACGCGACACAGCGGCCCGCAGGTGGAACAGTGGGACAAGCCCCAAAAACGGGACTGACCCGCGAAAATAGGGACAGTTGGGAGGTATGCTAAAGATGCAATTGTGTATAAAAATTAGCTCTGTCAGCCATGATTCCTGCAATGCTGTGAGCTGTCCCCACCCTCTCCTTTTGTCCCCTTCTGACACCTCATCTTTCTGAGCCAAAAAAGTCCATTTAAAATGACATCCATGGTGTTTTAATTGCTGACCCGGGTTGAGTTAAAAGGAGCCAACCCTGCAATAACCCGGGTTGAAAGTGTAGTGTGAAGGAGTCGACCCGGGATTGCGGTGTAAAAGAGGTATAATTCACAATAGGGATCTGATGTAGATTTAGAATCAAAACTCAAAAAAAGGTGCAGCTTTGCTCCTGAACAAACCATTTTGCAAAACAATGCAAAAAGGGCAAATGCATTTATTTATTTTCCCATGCAGGAAATGACTGGCTTCTTTTGCATGCAGCCCACAAACACTGGATAGTTTTAGTGTTACGCTGCAATGTATGGGACGATACAGTTAGTCCAGCGATCTGTTCACAGCAAAGTCCTGCGAAACACTGCTTAGAATTTAACTAGAAATGTTACATTGTGGCCCCCAGCCTGGTATCATGTGTTAACTCATTGTGCGATTTATGTGAAGTGCACAAAAGAGGAAATTATCCTGAACCACACAAAAGTGTTACATATTGTAGGATAGCAAGAGGCCACAGGAGACATGTAGGAGGCTGTGAGTGGCCATAAGTCATTAAATTTGATTTTTACAATAAATTAAAAACAATAATTCATTTATTAATGAATGGAAACGATAATCAGCAATGTTTACAGTATTGTGGGGAATGTTTAAACAGAGTAGCAGCAGGGGTATTCCCCAAACACGTGACATCATGAGGTCATATTGAGGGGGCAGGGCTGCAGAGGCAGGGGAGCATCCCAAATATGCTCTAGGGAGCTCTGCAGCAGTGACCGCAGCATTCTAAAGGTGGGTACACATGGAACAATTAGAACTACGATGAGGGCATTCCCGATCATTTGGAATGACACATTGTGTATATCGTTCCATGTGTATGCCCGATACCGGTGGCGATGCATGCACCGGAGAGTCGCTAACGACAGCTCCAAATCTTTTGAACATGCAAGAAGATCTGTGGCTGCCGTTAGCTAAGCCATCCTACCGAATGAAACATGGCCCCTGCCCCCCTCCTCCCCCCGCCACCGTTTGTCACTCCCCACGTTGCCAAGTGTGTATGCACTTGGCGATGCCATGTGTACGGACCATAAGGATGATCCGGGCAGCTATCTAGGGTGTAGGGTGCCATTTCAGGTATGCTACAAGACAATGCAGGTCCCACAGTGTGAGTCACAGTGCTGCCCCTGAGACCTGCTCCCTCGCAGTGGCACCACTCACCCACCCTTAGTTAGAACTCTGCATTTAAATGTCTCTGTTGAGCTTTGTAAGTGTACATACTGTATATAGGAATACTAAATTATTGGAACAAAATACCTGCACCTACCATCAATACAACACATCAACATACATGCTGAGCTAGTATATAACCCTACCAGCTGTAAATCTATACATTTTAAATTTGGCTGTTTAAAATGCTCCAAAAAGCTTCATTTGTTACTTTAACATTAATATTTTCAATATTTTTAGAGAGAATTATATAATTATTGCTAGAAATACTAAGCTCCACAATTGCTAGTATACTAATCCTTATTTTCACACTGTAAAATAAGAGTATTTCCAACTGTGTCACCCGTGAAAATTGTAGTTCAGCCAGTTTCATTACTGCAACAGGCACATGAAATCTCCCTTATATAACCAACAATATAACAGAACAATGCTCAGAGTGAAGCAGCAAATATTTAACATAATCCAATTTCTCTACAAATGGAAATATTTATTGATCTTTCAGTTACTAAGGTGAGAAAACAAACAGTAACGTGCACTAAGACATTTATATTTGCAGAGGATTATGTGTATTATGAGAAATGGTGACTTTACTAAAGCAGCCCAAACTGCCTGATAATCCACATCCCAAGTGTGTGTGTGTGTGTGTGTGTGTGTGTGTGTGTGTGTGTGTGTGTGTGTGTGTGTGTGTGTGAGAGAGAGAGACTGTGTGTGTGTGTGTGTGTGTGTGTGTGTGTGTGTGTGTGTGTTTGTTTGTTTGTGTGTGTAGTGTGTATGTATGTTAGTATGTCCCCCATCGGGGGAATGCAGTTGTAGGGGCCCATGATCAGGGGTGTGGCCAACCATTGGAGTGCATGGTCCGAGTCCCTTGAGATTGAGATATATATATACATATATATAAATGCACTCACCAAGAAAGTTCAAACAGGCATTTTTAATGATAACTCATGAACATATGTAGATAGGTTGGGTTCCGGTATAAAAGATAGATAGTGTCTAGTTAGACAGTCAATAGATAGACACCATATGTTAGACAGACATTAGGTCGACAGGGTCAAAAGGTCGACAGGGTCAAAAGGTCGACATGAAAATGGTCAACATGAAAAAGGTAGACACCATGTTTTTTGCATTTTTGTGGTTTGTGTGGATAGTTTTGTCATCTGGAACCCCCAATTGTACAAAGTCATACCCTCGCGGGGCTCGCTTCACTCGACACGCTTCGGGCACGGTGGCTCGCTGCGCTTGCCACAAGGTTTATAACCAACTCTATGCCGACATGGATAGAGAAAGTATGAAATAATCCAAAAACATGTTACATAAAAAAAAAAAACATTTGTCTATCTTTTTTATGTCGACCATTTTCATGTTGACCTTTTGACCCTGTCAACCTTTTGACCTGTCGACCTTTTTCATGTCGACATTTTGACCCTGTCGACCTTTTGACCCTGTCGACCTAATGTCTGTCAACATATGGTGTCTATCTATTGACTGTCTAACTAGACACTGTCTATCTGTCAAACGGATACCATAGGTTGTCGAAGTTTCGGTCATAGCACAACCTTTTTCAAGACATCATACAGCACAGCGGGGGTAATTCTGAGTTGATCGCAGCAGCAAGTTTGTTAGCAATTGGGCAAAACCATGTGCACTGCAGGGGGGGCAGATATAAGCATGTGCAGAAAGAGTTAGATTTGGGTGGGTTATTTTGTTTCTGTGCAGGGTAAATACTGGCTGCTTTATTTTTACACTGCAATTTAGATTTCAGTTTGAATACACCGCACCCAAATCTAACTCTCTCTGCACATGTTAAATCTACCTCCCTTGCAGTGCACATGGTTTTGCCCAACTGCTAACAAAATTCCTACTGCGATCAACTTGGAATTACCCCCAGCAATAGGAATAATGCACAATGAACCACCAATGGTGGCTTATATAAGCCGTCCACCTGTGGGTCACTGGTGAATGGGGATATAAGGTGAGCTTTGTTTGATTTGTATTATGTTTGTTCCTGACGAAAATCCATAAAGGATTGAAACGTTGACTGTACCTGCACTGGATCTGTGACTTCTTCCAAAGTGTTCGTGAGTGCCGCATCTTTGCTTGCCCATATCCTTCTTATGAGGGCACCAGAACAAGTAATACATCAGGTGGAGTGCCGGGTTAACTGCATTGTGTATATATATATATATATATATATATATAACATACATGGAAAAAGTGGGGGATAGGGGTACCGGCGACCTGTGTTGTTTCAAAAGTATGTACTAAAAAACTTTGAATTTATGAGCCAAAAAATATATATATAAAAATAAACAAATTTTAATAAAATATAAAAGTTAATAGATAAAAAGTACAAATTTTCAAGAGATAAAAGTATATAAATATAAGGTAGGAGATTAGACTTAGCTTTAAAAATAGGCAGGGGGTCAGTGCAGGGAACCCAACGCGTTTCGTCACATATGACTTCTTCAAAGGGTAGGTATACATACATGCATACATACAATATGAAAGGACCGGCACTCCCCCCGATACTTGCTAAGTTTCACTCAGGTGCCATTCGGATAAAGTAATAAAATACAAACAGTTAAACGAGCAGCGGCACTCTGAGATTCAATGTGTTCAACAAAAGTAAGTAAACAAATGAGTGATTTATTCCATCCTAGTGTGCCAACGTTTTGGGGCCAACATGCTTCTTAGTCAAGGTGATTATAATCACCTTGTAAAAGGGGCATGTTGGCCCTGAAACTTTGGCGCACTAAGGATGGAATAAATCACTTGTGGGCCAATCAAACCATGTGCATATGTATCTCCCACACCCCTGAGACAGTAGACAAGCCTACTCTATCTGCTCTCTTCCCCAGAGTAGTGGTGCTCGATGACCTGATTTGCACTGTACAATGCCCATATAGCTTGGAGAAAATGGAGTATCCAGGAGGGGGATGGGACAGGACAATCAATTCCCCCCCCCCCCCTCTTCCCCCCACACACACCACATAACATACACACCTGTGTCCTGTCTCCTGTCTCAGCCCTCCTTAAGCTTCTGGATCACCTCTGGCGGAAATTTTTCCATCTAGTGCAGGCCTGGCAACCTGTGGCTCTCCAGCTGTTGTAAAACTACAAGTCCCATCATGCTTTGCCACAGTTTTGCTATTAGGTAATGCTATAACTGTGACAGGGCATGCTGGGATGTGTAGTTTCACAACATCTGGAGAGCCACAGGTTGGCCAAGCCTGATCTAGTGCTTCTGAATGTGTAACAGGACAATAATTTATAATGAACAGGTCACTTAAGCCCTCTACCACTTAAAAGTTTTTCACCATTGCAGGGCACTTATGCTGGTTCTTCTGATGTGGTCATCCCTTCTAGATCAATAACTGGATACGGCTAAAGGAGAGCTCTTAAAGTTGCCCCCTATTTGATACCCAGTTGCATGAGGCAGTTTGGAGGCATATAAGGGGCATATAAAGTGCATGTGGAGTAGATGGCATTAAAGGAACACAGGAGTTCTTGAAATATGACACAGGTCACAGTGTTTCAGGGTTAAGTTGATCTGCTGGCGACAGTCTTCCCAGAGTGAAGGCTTCAGTTATGTGAGCATGGGGCTGGGCCACACACTAGGTAATAACCTTTTCTAGATATGCTTTACTTTGACAATATAATTTTTGTATATATGATAATGAAATGATACAATTACATGATTGCTTGTAACCGTGGTAACTATAGGTTATATGAATGCCCTACTACTAGGCTTTTTTGCCTATAACTAATTTTGCTTACAAATATATATTTTTTTAAAAGTTCACTGTGACTTTCACATCATATGAATTCCATTGATTTTATAGATTGCAGATTCAATCTCTGAGAATACAAAGCGCCTGTTGGCTATTGATAACAGCAAACTAGCAGCAGATGACTTCCGGGAGAAGTGAGTATCAGATGTGTAACCCATAGTCTGGGAATTACTTTGTGAATATACTTTGAAATATGGGAAAGAGCACTCTTATCTTCTGTGAGCAATTTGTCAACTGTTTACAGCAAATTAAGGTCCAGATTTATCAAGCCTTGGTGGAGTGATAAATTGCACGGTGATAAAGTACCAACCAATCAGCTCCTATCTGTCATTTGTCAAATACAGCATGTAACATGGCAGTTAGGAGATGATTGGTTGGTACTCTATCACCGTGTAATTTGTCCCTTTCCAAGGCTTGATAAGTCTGGGCCTTATTAACTTATAATCATTGTGATGGCAGTTCCACTGTGTTGCTACAAGAGTCTTGGTCAGCAATTAGGTCTAACTTGGTGATATCTCTGGATCCCTTTAATTTAGAGGTTCTTAAACGAGGAATTGACTGAGGTGCTAATTAAGTCACTTGTGCCCAAGTTTGGCTAACCTTAAAGCCTGGATCATTGGGGTGCCTTGAAGAACGTGTTTGAGAACCTCTGCTTTAATCAATAATGACGCAGGTGACATAGACAACACTTACAGATTATTATTATTATTATTATTATTATTATTATTATGTTAAAGTAGTTGTATTATTTGTATATTTATCAATAATACAACTGCTTTAACTTAATAATCAATATCATAGTGGAAAGTAAAACACCAGTGCGGCAGAAGAACAGCTACAATATCAGCAGTGTTTGATTTAACCAAAATTGACATCCATTCAGAGTATATGATATTTGGGTCCTCCTAAATGCTACAGCAATAAATATAATTGGAGCACAGTCTGAAGGTGATATTTTGGGGTATATCAATAGAAGTAACAACTGTGCCACGGCCAAGTGACATTGGGGGCCAGGTTGCAACTAAAATATGCTACATTCATACCTCCCAACATGACCCTCTCCAGGAGTGACATAATGGTCTGCTCCTGTACTTCCCTCTTAATTTATTATTGCTATCACCTGTGCTGAAACACCTTTCATATCCATTAACTAGTTCAACACAGGTGACGGCAATAATAAATGAAGAGAAAAGTCCAGAAGCAGAGCATTTTGTACCTCCTGGAGAGGGTCACGTTGGGAGGTATGTACATGGGTTTAGGACCCAGTCAGATGTACAGTGTAGCCAAATTTCACCCAGAAAGCAGAGTGTAGATATCATGGTTGGAAAATCACTACAAACAGAACATAGTCGAATGCAGCTATTGCCTAATCATAGTTATCAGCAACCTCAATCATCATCTCAATGATCACGATCAGAGGACCCATTTAGAGCTAGGACTAAATTCAGCTAGAACGTGCTCTGTTGCACTGTGGCAAAACCAGGTTACGCTGTAAAGACCAAGCCTGGGTTACCCTACAGGAGACAGGATTGAGACTGTGCATGTGAGAAGCCAGGCAACGCTAACCTTGTGAGAGATTTTTTATATAAGAGCCTTTTGGCAGATTTATCACCATCCGGATCTGAGGATGCATATGGGATAGGATAAAATCACTCCAATCTGCAATTCGATAATTGATTACATTGCATGGACATATCAATTATCGCATGCAGGGACAGAGCTTGCAAGAAAACTCTGTCCCTTTGATGCCACTCCGCAGCAGGGTATTTTTTTGTGAAAAATACCTGGAGTAATGGCTGCGCATGCACTGCCAACATCGCCACTACCGCTGTCAGGGCACATCCCCCCGTTGGGACTACCCCCACACCGCTACCCCCATTCCCTGCATACTTTCCCGTGACCTGTGCCCCAGTGCGCTCCTCCATCTCTGGTCATGTGATCGCTGGCTTCTTGCACTGTGACCCAGTCATCTGATGCTGTAAACTGCTCTGAATGTCGGTTTACAGCAGATGACCAGGGACACAGTGCAGGAGCCAGAGTTCAGTATATTTAAAAAAAGGGGGCAGAGAAGTCAATGCAGGAGGCAGCATATCGCAGTGAGCTCTCTGATAATGCTATCTCAGGATAACGTTATTATCACAGGACTTTTTTTATTTTATAGTAAATTTGGCCAGATCACATTTCCCATTATAGTAATGGGAAATACAATCTTGTTACTAAAAAAAAAAAGTGAATTAAAGGGTTTGGAACAGTTTTTCCCAAACACTGCTCCAAAAGCCCTTAATACAGCCAGGTGATACTAAAATAATGTGAAAAGGGTGTAAAAATAAAAATTTTCACATTATTTTAGTAAATTGTCCCCTATATGTTTGCAGAATAGCTGCCCAAAGTTAGTTAGGGGCAAAGAAGTGAGCCAGTGCCCTGAATGGGGGCTAGGCATTTGTTATTTTCTATTGACTTGTGTTGTTCCATTTATGCTGAAAGTAAGCACCATTCCTTTACCTAAAAATCTGTGTTGGATACTGTGTGAGCACCTAGACACTGCACAAATTCAACCCTCTACCATGCTAATTATCCCACGTCATCACAGTCCTTATACGCGGAAATCCGTTATTCATTGTACCGAGGGCCTGATTTAGAAAAGGACACAATGTTGATGTTGTACACAGTGGAGTGATTTACCTTGCCACTGTGTATGCTTCTGAGTCGCACTGCGCATGTGTTGCAATGGGCTTGCAATGGCGATTACAGTGAGGATTCTTTTGCAAAGTGATTGACTATCAGGTAGCATTTGTGGAAGGTAACAGGGGAGTGACGACTCAAAGGCAGGCATGTCACAACTGTTTCAAGTGCCTGTCCCAGCTTGCGACTGCCACCCCGCATGTAGTAAAAGGGTTCCAGCATCTTACTGCAGGTGACCATGCTGCGTGACCATAAAGTTACCCAGAAGGCCAATATTTAACGTAAGCGCATCCGATGTGTGCGCCATTCATACACAAGCGGCAAAATTCTCAGCTCCAGTGGACACCTTTATACGGGTGTAGTACGGCTGACCAGCGGTCTCCTGACCGCCGGTCAGCTTACCCACGCCGGGATCCCGGCAGCATACCGACGCCGGGATCCCGGCGGGGAGGGGCGAGTGCAGCTAGCCCCTTGCGGGCTCGCTGCGCTCGCCACGCTGCGGGCTCGGTGGCGACCTGCGGTCGCCACGGATTCTATTCCCACTCTATGGGTGTCATGGACACCCACGAGTGGAAATAGTCCCTGTTGGTCAGCATGCCGACCATCGGGACAGTGACCCATCGGGCTGGTGGAGGAGGTCATGTGACTGTCGGTCAGCTGACCGGCGGTCACATGAATACCACCCCTTTATACAAAGCCCAGTGGCTGCGACATTTGCATATTTTCACACGCGTGCTGTGCAATGCCGTGATGGCATTTGCCTACATCCCTAAATCAGGCCCATAGTATGTTGCTTTTAACATGCTAGATTTAACTGATTTTCAATGCTAGTAAATATTTTTAAGTTATAGTGCAAGTTCAAAAAGGTAAAAAACAAAAACTTCTCATTTTCTGATGTGACCTATTTCACCTAATGCACAATGTAAAAACTGTTATCTAGCCACACAGATACATCTAACTGGCTATGGGGTGCCCATTATAATGAATGATGTCTTAAGATGGCCATACTCTGATCGATAATCAGCTGATAAAACCATTGTTCTGTATAATTATCGTTCAGTGAATGAATATTAATGATAGTTGTCCACACCATGAAAACACTAGAAAAACAGTTAGGATCATTTGATTTATTTATGAAACATGTCCGATGGTCTTCACCGTCATCCAGCTGATTCCTAGCTGTAAATTGTAGATCGTGCATTGATGTATGGAGGCATGGTTATTATTGGCCATTGCACCGCCCCTCATCTGTTCCATCTGATCGTGAAGCCTATGGCCAGCATCAGTATCATTTAATATCCAAATACAAAAGCAATAACACAAGGACCACCAACCCCAACCCAAATAAAATGCCAGATAGATATGTATCATCAAACGTAAAACATTGTGTATGCATACAGTTATTTGTGGGAGTGCTTTTATTGCTTGTCTTCATGAGAACAAATGCCAGGGGGTAAATTTACTATAGGTTCTAAGAATGATAAGTGGTGAAGTTGCCCACAGCAACCAATCAGATTCTGTCTATCATTTTCTAGGATACAATAGAGAAATGATAGACAGAATCTGATTGGTTGCTATGGGCAACATCACCACTTTTCATTTTTAGAACCTTTAGTAAATCTACCCCCAGCTTAAGCCATAAGTATTAGGCATCAGAAGTATTGAGTATTAGCCGTTACATGTGAAAGACAGCTTTATATGATCATTACCGAAAAACTGAAACTAACATTGTTTTAATAACCGTATCACAAGTAAACAGACTTCATCGCAGACAACCTATAATATAAACCGTATTGACTTATTAAGGTAAATTCCTTTTAATCCTCATGAAGTATGCCTTAAAGCAATGTTAATCTGCACTGCTATGCATTATACCTTCACAATGAATGAGAACATTGTATTGTCATTAGGTGGACCACTGAATCTGCACTACGTCAGTCGGTGGAGAGAGATATGGTCTCACTGAGAAAAGCAAAGGAAAATCACGAATCTCTAAATGACAGTCTGAGAGCCGATCTAGGCACTCTGGACAATGAGCTGCTGACTTTAAAGAATGACCACAAACAGGTACCATTAATAAATAACTTCCATCAAATTCCGTCTTCGACAATAATTAACCAGCTATGGGATAGGTAAACATATCTTTTACATACTAAAACAATGAAGACTTCACAGTGGAAATGATGTCTTTGCTGATAAGCCACATATTATTACTGTAGTTCTCTCTTTTTTTTTTATAGAGCAGTGTTCAGGAGACCATGGTCACCAACGCTAGTGCAGACAGGCTTTAGCACACTTGGTATTGAGAGTGAGGGAGGCACAGATTGGATCAAATAATCATCTCATCTTCCATATACAGTAGGAGCTGATTACTTGTTATGGAGGGGAACAGTCAGTGGTCTATCTATCATGGGTGCAGTGTATAAGGTGCATACGGGCCACTGAGCATACTTGCCTACCCTCCTGGAACGGCCCAAAGGCTCCTGAAAATCGTGTGGCACACACTCCCGGTCCCCCCGAAAGGTGGGCAAGACTCCTACATCCCCCACCTTACCTGCCCACAACAGAGCACAAGTGGGCAGTCCAAGTGGACCCGATGACACAATTCATGCTGTATCATGCAATTGTAGCCCTGCCCCTCGCTATACAATGCCTGTTTTCTCAGCCCACATTTGCATGCGCCATGTCCCCTACGTGGAGGAGGGGGCTGCAAGTATGCCACTGAGTCAAAGGGAACCTGCAATTGCTATAGATCCTGGACCCATAGCAATTACTCACCGTGCTCCCACCCTTAGGAATTATTGAAGCAATCGCCAGATGCGAATAGTCGCAACCTGGCACACCATGCAGCATGCAATGATGCAAAATGCTGCATCGCAGCAAAAGATGATAGTACACGATAGTGAGCATAATACAAAGGCAATCACAGGTGGGTGCATCTGGTTCTCCACCCACAGGGCATATGTGCTATGTGTTGAGCACCGTCCGCACCACCATAGTTATGGCCATGCATAGAGCATCAAAAGACAGTCCCATATAAACCAGGGCAATCAGGGATAACTGAAAAAGAGAAAATGGAAAGGCTTCTTGGATACTAAAAAAGATCCAAAGGATAAAAAAGCCTGGAACCAAGAACACACAAGGTGACCATCTATAATAATAAGATAACATTTGTTGGAGACTTAATAGATAATGATGACCCTCCTAGACTTAGCTACGATACAGAGGCGAAATCCAACACTAAACAGATCTTTTTAACAAACAATTAAATTCACTGTAGGGCTAGGCACTATGGGTAAGATAACATAGTGAAGAACAGACTACCAAGTAAGACATTCAACAAGGGAAAACAAACATAATCCATTTCTGTATATCTCTCAAACAAAGCAAGTGCAATTAGTATTTGTGAACATCCTGGAAAGACTTATCTCATCTTTCACAAAGGGAAGCCAACAGATGACCAAAGCTGCTGAAGGAAATATTGTCCATGCACGTAAACCAAACCGGGATTATCATGCACAAATAAATGTTTACTTAAAGAGAAGTGTAACACAGATTACAAAATTGAATGACAGCCATTACAAGTAATGTAAGGAAAATGGGTCTAAAGATGGGAACACACACTATATATATATCTCCACGGAAGTCCAACCAGATAAATTCTGTATAATGAAGAACAATAGCTCATGGGGTCCTAAAAAGAATAACCCCTCACCAAAAGATCACCCAAACAGAGGCCCACGGCCAATTAGTAAAAAGTAATATTTTAATATCACAAATTACACATATAAAATTTCTTTGCAGACAAAAGTCAAATATTTATACAAAGAATTTATAATTAAGACAGGGGGCCCAGGGTTCTGACCCCCTGGCCCCTCCCCCCTTAATCCGGCTCTGGCCGAAGTAGGAGCGCACAACACATGCCATGGGGAAGAGGGTGGGAGTGCAAGACACACTGGAACAGCGCTGCCTACTATCACATAGCCAGCGATCCAGCGCCATCCGCCAACCCAGGATAAAAGCAGACGGTGTGCCTGAATGACCTGCCTCCAAAGATTTAGCTACTGTGTTGCAATTTGGAATACAGTGTTTTGCAAATTTCTACTTTCTGTAAATACCATCATGGACTTCTCTTTTGTCTGATAACTATCCTCTACACATTAACATAAAAGTGACATGTTCTAAATACTACTGTAATAAGTCCATAAAGATCTATGCACCCTGACAAGTAGCATTTAATACAGGAACTTGCAGCTCTCAAGGAGTCACTGGCGAAAGGAAAGATCGAAGTTGCTGTTGATGCTGCCCAAGGACCTGACCTCAACTCTGTTTTGTCTGAAGTCCGTACACAGTATGAAGACATTATAAGGAAAAATAAAGAGGAAGCAGATGATCTGTTCCAGACTCGGGTATGACTATTAATGTGAAAATGAAGTAAAATATGTGATTAAGCAAACATACTAAAGGCAAGCTACACCAAAAAAAAATGAGTTTGTAGGGTCTGGTGCCAATTTTACTAACTTCACCTGCACCTTTTGTAGCTATACAGGGCATAAGATTTGTATCAACGATAAGCATCCTTGGTATATCTGGCCATTGACAGACAACAACATATTTATTATCTGGCCATTGACAGACAGCAACATATTTATTGTCTGGCTGAAATCCAGTGCAGTGACTAATGAGCCATGATAATTACACATATCTAGTTTATACTGATAAACTGTAGTACTGTAAAACTAACAGGGCGGTAAACTAAAAATCAAATAGATTACCCTATAGGTCTGCTTACTGATGAATAAGTAATGAATAATGTCATACATTACTCTACACCACTGCTCACAGACTCCTACCACCGGGTACAAAACACTCTGCTCTTGAACTTCCCACTTCATGTATATTTACAGTCACCTGTGTTGAACTGATTGATGAGTCCAGGAGCAGAGGATTTTGTACCTGGTTGAAGGTGTTGGGGGGTATTACACAGCACTTTACCGATACACATGCTGCAGCAGCCGGCCGTGATAGACGACTGAACTGGGCGGGCGCATGTAAATTCCCACCAGGTTTGTGACATCAGTTCCCGACAGATCGGGCAGTGTATATTCACAACACACTGCCCAGTCCATCTGTAGATATACAGTATCTACAGATCAGTTGATCTGCAGATATATCTATAAAGGTGCATACACACGGTGAGATTTTGGCTATCTACGATTTTGACTATGCGATATGGACTATGCGATTTTGTCTATGTGTGCTTGCGATATTGGCTATGGGGGTAATTCAGACCTGATCGCTCACTAGTGTTTTTTTGCAGTCCAGCGTTCGCATAGTCGCAGCCCACCGGGGAGTGTATTTTAGCTGCGCAAGTGTGTGATCGCATGTGCAGCCGAGCGGTACAAAAAGATCGCTCGCTAGCGTTTTTTTTGCAGTGCTGCGGTCAGGTCAGAGCTGCGCATGTGTATGCACCGCAATGCACAGACACGTCGCACAGGTACAAAGCGGATCGTTGCTGTGCGATGGGTTTTACAAAGAAACTATTCGCACAGCCAGTTGCAAGCATATTGACAGGAAGAAGGCGTTTGTGGGTGGCAACTGACCGTTTTCAGGGAGTGGTTGGAAAAACGCAGGTGTGTCCAAGCATTTGCAGGGCGGGTGTCTGACATCAATTCCGGCCTCGGACAGGCTGAAGTGATCGCAGCGGCTGAGTAAGTCCTGGGTAACTCAGAAACTGCACAAGGTTTTTTTGTACCACTGAGCTGCACATGCGATCGCACACTTGCACAGCTAAAATACACTCCCTGGTGGGCGGCGACTATGCAAACGCAGGACTGCAAAAAACAGCTAGCGAGCGACCAGGTCTAAACATTTTTTGCAAATATACAGAATCCACACAGTTAGTGTCCCGCTTGGAATGGAATCCATGGTCGCAGTGCAGCAAAGCTAATCCCTGCGCTACCATGACACACTTAGTGGTCTATTCAATTGAAGTCGAAACTGCCGTCTACTCGGGAAAGACGACAGTTTCCGACTTTTTTAGGTCAAATTATGATTCAACCTATTCAGTGGGGCTGCCGTTTTTCCGACTTGTTGGCAATTCCGTTTTGTCGGAAAACACATGGATCGGCGGATTGTTTTCGACAATGTCAATCCGAATTTTAAAAAAGTCGGATTGGCATTGTCGAAAATGGGCAAAACCATTCGGATTTTCCCGCAAATTGAATACTGCATTGTCAGATCCTTTCCGTCGGAGAGGATCCAACATGCATTGAATAGACCCCATACTAGATAAATTCCTATTTTAGGATACATCTACTACATACTGTTGTTGTTTTTAAAAGTGTTTGATACATAGTGCTACTTGTTCTGTAGTATGAAGCTGTGACTCTGCAGCTGTCAAAGGAAGATGAAGAAGTTAAGAGGACACAAGCTGAATTGCGGGAGAAACGACCTCTGATACAGTCACTACAGCTGGAATTAGAGAACGCAGGAAACCAGGTGATTATAAATTGTTTTATAGGAATGTTCTCACATCTTGGCCACTGTCACACTACAGTAGTGTTCTGTTGTTGATATACAGCACTCAGTAGGAAACAGTGTTTTTCCGTCACACTATGCTTCAGAGGCATATGTGTGTTACATTGAACAGTGATAACTCTCAGTTATTGCTGACCAAGAGCTGCCATCATTTTGGTTACTTGGGGAGAGATGTCTCAAGCAGTGTAAATCCTGGAGAAGTGGACAAGTTTCCTAGAGCAGCCAATCAAATTCTTCTACCTATCATTTTATAGGATGTACTTGATAAACTAATGAATGGATACAATGGACAACTTCTCCACTGGTCCACTCTGCACTCATAACACTGCAGTATACAGCAACCCCTAAATTGTATATACTGAAGGCAAAGCAAATTATATGGTAACCAAACAAATAACTTATTCAACCGAAACATTTTAAACCTCCCCTGTGTTCAAATGCGGATTTAGGGGTCTGGCCGCCCCAAGCACACCATTTTACCCCCCTCCCCCCCCCCAAAGAAATTTATATATATATATATATATATATATATATATTATACAATACGAGTGGCCAGACTAAATTACAGGATTAAATAATCTAAAATTATACATATATGAGCTCATTTAAGATACCCAGCAGGGCAATATAAAATGCAGTGTTGACAAAGAGGGGAAAGGGGAGGGAGAGAGGGGTGGGTGATCAGGGGTTCTTAGATGAGGTGAGGAGGGCGTTGGAGGTGCCTCGCTACGAGGAAGATGAGAGGGATCGGAGGTGCTGCGATGGTGGGGTGCCTCAATGGTAGGGGCATTCGGGGTTCTGCGATAGTGGGGGGATTGGAGGTGATGCGATGAGAGGGTGAGTAGGGGAGGGTCAGGAGTGACGCAACTGAAGGGGGTTTTGAGGGGGGTCGGGGGTTCTGCGTTGGGGGTGAGCTAATGAAGCAGGGACTCAGGAGAGGAAGCCGATGGGAGGAGTGAGAAACAGGAAGACAGAAGGTGATGTGTGTATCCAGTTGCTGCCACCCCATATTTCCCTGTCCGGTCTGATCCCCAGCTGGATCTTACCTGCTGCCCGGCATTGCAGGGTGTAATTTCCACGTGCAGAGAGCCAACATCGTGGGGGGAGAGACCTGCTGTGCCACTTCTGGTAGGTGGCACTGTCTGTGTTTCCCCTCGCTGCCCTTGGCATCCCTTCCCTAATTAAGTTGTGCACCAAACCTGCTCATAGTCCTGTAACTGTGGTAAGAAACACTCAGTGATTGTATGTATCTGTGTGTGTCACAAAATAAATAAAGAGCAGAAATACTTTACCTCTTTTTACATTCTGGTTCTGGAACTTTATGGATTTCCAGATAAGAGATCCCACACCTGTCATTTACTTACTACTTCTAGCAGTTCCCATCCAGCATACAGTATGAGAAATTACTTTGTGGTCTGACTAAAAGGAAACCTTTATTGCAGGTAAATGCCCTAAGACGAGATATTGATGAAACCGAGCTCAGAAACAAGAAGGAAATGGAGAAATTGCAAGGTCACTTATCTTTGGTAGAACAGGAGCTGTCTGAGATATTAAGAACTGTACAGAACAACAAACTGGAATATGAAGCCTTGTGGAAAATTAAAGAGACCCTAGAAGCTGAAATCATTGAATATCGGCGTTTACTAGATGGAGAACCTGAGTAAGTGCCCAGTGTAGCAGCAGTGATGGAATGCAGTTATTTCACAGCTGAATGATGAGAGTGATTAATTTAGACACCTTGAGAATGTCACAGGCCTATGTGATATGTAGCCCTTTCTTTATACACAGGCCTCACATTCCTCAGCTGTCCTTGGTGTGTGAGAGCTTTGCAATGATATTCATGTGCGTGTGAGATGTACTACATAAACTTTTTATATTTTTCTCACATTGTAGATACATTTTGCAGCTCAACTGTTATCCTGACAACTTAGTTAATAGGAGTCTGGCCCAGTGACTTGCTTTACCCACATAGATTGTCCTTGTTTTACCTCTCCCTTTCACCATATTATGCCCCCTGCATCACATTATGTCATACACAGCAATGCCCGTGATACATTATGCCCTACAGTAAAGCTTCTAATTACTTTTAAATTACCTGTTCGTTGCTAGGGGTTTCATGCGCTAGGTGTTATGCTCATTGCCAGAGGTTTCATGTTCTGGGATGCATGTTCGTTGCCAAGGGTAAAGCTCATTGCCAGGTGTTTCATGCTCTGGGATCCATGGTCATTGCCAAGGGTAATGCTCATTCTATGGGCCACTTCACTGTGACTGATTATTGATTAATTGAACTCACTGGACCCGATTCAGAGGTGGATGCTGCTGCGTCCACTATAACGTCTTTGCAAATGTTAGTGTCAGCCTTCCCTTGTGCACTAGCATGTGCTGGCCCGGGGACAACCACTTTCTGAGTCCATGCACACAGTAACACCTTTGGTGGTTCTAGACAATCCACCATCCCCTGCACAATCCACACTTGCACCTGCACTCTAGAATAGCCTCCCTACAGAGATGGTTGAGGCAAAGACAGTAGAGCAATTTAAAAACAATTGGGAAAGACACGAATCTCCTTACAAAGACCTAAGGAACAAATATTTGAAGTTTTCGTGCATGTGCAGTAGCAAATTATCGCTAACCTATGTGAATATCGGAAAAGCGTGCAGTTTGCATGTGCCTCTAAATTAGGCACACTGTCACTGCCTCAGCAAAGTAACAACTTAATTAATGTCACACTGAAGGTTTTCAGACCCTCTTAACTCAACCAGTGCTGCCGATTCACTGACTGACATGTCTCCACAGGCCAGTCATCTCAGTATATTCCTCTTTATTTCATCTTTAATATAATGCTCCTGCTGCATGGGTGCAGCCATCTTGCCTGAAGTCAGTTGACACTATTGCAGCCAGTCACAGAGACCATACTACTCACATGATTCCAGTGTCTAATTCAGGTGCAGACTGTCCTATATAAACTGTTCCCAACCACCTGTGCTTTGCCACTTCGACTTCTTATTCATTTGTTCCTGTTCAGCAGCTCTGTCTACTGACTCCTGTTTCAGAGGGATGCAGTTAATTTGCCGGCTGTAGGGATCCCGGCTATCAGGATACCGATGCCAGAATCCCAACAGGCGACAATGCTGACAGCCGGAATCCCAGCGCACGGTCTATTCCTACGTGTGGGTGTCCACGACACCCATAGAGTGGAAGTAGAACCTGTGGTGAGTGCAGCGAGCCAATGAGCCCACAGCGTGGCAAGTGCAGAGAGCCCGCAAGGGGACTCTTTACACTTAGCCCACTGCCGGCATTATGGCAGGCGGGATGCCGCTGTCGGAATATTGACAGCCAGCATTCCGTCCGCTGGGAATACGTATGTATTCCCTTTCAGACTGTACATTCCACTATTCTCGTTCAGCAGTGAATCCCATCATTAGTAACTCACGTCTGCCTGTTTGGTGCACAATCCACTGTGAACATTAAGAGCAATTAATTCTCTGGCTTGGAGCTTCCTGCATTTTTCATTGTGCTCATTGCTAGACCAAGTACACATTGTTACTGATTCTAGTGTACAATATTACCAGCTTGCAATACCTGTTACTCTGTTACAAGAGGTGTATCCATCTCCAAGCACTGTGTCAGTGCTCTTGTATTATTTCTATTTAGTGAGGTACAGTACTCAGCCTTCCCTAACTGTACTCTGCATTTCCTAATTACAGGACAGGGCTGTTTCTAGCCAATTTGGCACCCAAAAGTGTGCCCCCCCCCCCATAGTAATGGAATGGGAGGAAAGGAATCTGCGTGTGGAAACGCCCCCTCCCCAAAAGGGGAGTGGTCTAGCAGAAAATGGGTGCGGTCTTGCTAAAATGGGCATGGTCCTGCAGAAAAACACTACCTTACACCATATTAAGCCCCAAACAGTAATGCCCCTAGCACCAAATTTTGTCCCACACAGTAATGCCCCTTGCACCTTATTATCCCCCCACACAGTAATGCCCCTTGCACCATCTTAAGACCCACACAGTAATGCTCTCTAGCACCAAGCCTCACTTGAAATCAGCACTGTACCTGCTTGTTGTCAAGAGGTTGTTTCATGCTGCTGGCCATGCCTGCGCCCTTCGCTGCTGCCGCATCCCCTATTTCTGCATCTTCCTGCTCCCTCCGGGTTCCATCTATGAGATGTCCCTCCCAAAATGGCCGCCGCCTCTTCTAGCATCCTTCATCCTTAAAAAATGGTTGCGGCATTTTAGGAGGGACGCTTTCACAGTATTATTACATGCGGCCAGCATAAAATAGTCCATCTATTCTGCCCATGTACTACACTATTACACACCAAGGTTAATTTTTGTCAGGAGCCAATTTATTTACAAGTATATTTTTTTTTAAAAACTGGAGTACCCGGAGGAAACTCACACATGCACGGGGAGAATATACAAACTCCATACAGTTAGGGCCATGCTGGGAGTGGAACCCAGGTGCTCTGAAGCAGTAATGCTAACCACTACATCATCCATAGTTACTCGACGCAGCAAGCACATTCCCATCCCCAGTACGTTGCCCCCCCTCAAGGAGTGTAGCAAGCACACACCCCTCACTTGTGTAGTAATAAGTATGCCCCCACCTAGATCAGCACAGTGAGCACATGCCCCCAACCCAGTAAAAGAATGACTATGCCAACCTTCAAATGGTACAGCAAACACATATACCCTCCCTAGTGGCACAGTGAGTATGACCCCCTCAGGAGGTGCAGTGAGCATGACCCACCCTCAGTCAATGTAGTGAGCACATACCCCTTCCGCAAGTGGCAAAGTGAGTACAGACACCCCCCAGGAGGTGCAGTGAGTATATATATATATATATATATATACACACACACAAATCAATACCTCACCATCCCCTGGTTCGGAGACCCGCACTCCCCCACGTAGCACTATTACACGTAAACAACATTTAAAAAAAATATCCTAAACAATAGGTGAGGCACGTGCCGTGCCTGTCAATCAGGCAGAGGCCTGTCAATAAGTTAAATGGGGGGCATGGGGACGCAAACGAGGGGCGTGATCACGGCGGCTGTGTGACGTCACATGCAGCTGCCGCGATCGGAAAGATGCCGGTGGGCCTCCTGCAGGTGCAGCTAAGCTGCGCCGGCAGGAGGCAACCTGAATTTCTGCTATCAAGCAGAAATTGCGATGTGATCACACTTTCTGCTTGATCGAGAGGGGGAGGCGGCAGTCAGCATGCTGGTCGGCCCCCCCAGCGTTCAATCTCATGGATTGCAAATTCTGCTACTTAGCAGAATTTGCAATCCAACCTGAATCAGGAACATACACTGTAGGTGTGTGCATCATTGCAAACCAAAGTGATTTGTGTTGTGCATTCACTTTTATTCATCCTGATATATCTATTTCTCAATTGCTAATTTGAAACAGCACACTCAGCACCAGTACTGTCGCTGTTCTGTAAAGCACTAACTCAGGGGCTGCTTCAGACCTGATCGCTGGGCTGCAAAGTTTGCAGTCCTGCATACAGATAGTTGCCGCCTCCAGGTGGAGTGTTAAATCTCTGTGTTCTAGCGTGCGATCCCATGTGTACGCAGAGCTGCAAAAATCCACTTTGTGCAGTCTGGGCCTAAATCAGACCTGATCGTAGATGTGTTAAACTTAGCACATCCATGATCAGCTACCCTGACATGCGGGGGGACGCCCAGCACAGGGCTAGTCCACCCCGCATGTGTGCCCCCCCCCCCCCCTTCCCGCACAAGTACAAAAGCATCGCACAGAGGCTATTGGCTGTCATGATTCCGGCATCGGTATCCTGACCACCTGGATCCCGACAGCCAGGAAACTAACTGCTTTCCATAGAGAGCACTGTCAGACTAACCAGACCTTAACAGATGAGGCCCTTTCAATCTTAATGTTGGAGCTCCTTTTTGTGTATGTTTGTTACCCGTTTTTGCATATTTGATGAAGGAAGGATATTGATTATCGTACTAGCAATGAAATCTTTGACCCTTTTATTAAAATAAATGTGAGGCTGATGCAGTGTGACTGCTACATCAGTCTATCCTTGGTGTATCTGCTCAGAATGAGAACACACACATACAGTATGTGGTTAGCAGACCCCCACCTATTTTTACAGGGATTTATTCTTGTTACCAGAGTGGGGAAGCAAGGGTGAGAAGGCCCAAGTAGACCAGATGTTAGGCACATATACTAGAGATGAGCGGGTTCGGTTTCTCTGAATCCGAACCCGCACGAACTTCATGTTTTTTTCACGGGTCCGAGCAGACTCGGATCCTCCCGCCTTGCTCGGTTAACCCGAGCGCGCCCGAACGTCATCATGACGCTGTCGGATTCTCGCGAGACTCGGATTCTATATAAGGAGCCGCGCGTCGCCGCCATTTTCACACGTGCATTGAGATTGATAGGGAGAGGACGTGGCTGGCGTCCTCTCCATTTAGATTATAAGAGACTGAGAGAGATTTACTGGAGCTGACTAGGAGGAGTACTGTTACTGTAGAAGTGTAGAGACTGAGTGGAGAGAGTTTACTAGTGAGGACAGTGCAGTTTACTTTATAATCCGTTCTCTGCCTGAAAAAAGCGATACACAGCACACAGTGACTCAGTCACATACCATATCTGTGTGCACTGCTCAGGCTCAGGCCAGTGTGCTGCATCATCTATTATCTATATATAATATTATATATATCTGTCTGACTGCTCAGCTCACACAGCTTATAATTGTGGGGTAGACTGGGGAGCACTACTGCAGTGCCAGTTATAGGTTATAGCAGGAGCCAGGAGTACATAATATATTATATAGTGAGTGACCACCAGACACACAGTGCAGTTTATTTAATATATCCGTTCTCTGCCTGAAAAAAGCGATACACACAGTGACTCAGTCAGTCACATACCATATCTGTGTGCACTGCTCAGGCTCAGGCCAGTGTGCTGCATCATCTATTATCTATATATAATATTATATATATCTGTCTGACTGCTCAGCTCACACAGCTTATAATTGTGGGGGAGACTGGGGAGCACTACTGCAGTGCCAGTTATAGGTTATAGCAGGAGCCCGGAGTACATAATATATTATATAGTGAGTGACCACCAGACACACAGTGCAGTTTATTTAATATATCCGTTCTCTGCCTGAAAAAAGCGATACACACAGTGACTCAGTCAGTCACATACCATATCTGTGTGCACTGTGCAGTGCACTGCTCAGGCTCAGGCCAGTGTGCTGCATCATCTATATATATTATATATCTGTCTGACTGCTCAGCTCACACAGCTTATAATTGTGGGGGAGACTGGGGAGCACTACTGCAGTGCCAGTTATAGGTTATAGCAGGAGCCAGGAGTACATATTATATTAAAATTAAACAGTGCACACTTTTGCTGCAGGAGTGCCACTGCCAGTGTGACTGACCAGTGACCTGACCACACTGACCACCAGTATAGTTAGTAGTATACTTATATTGTGATTGCCTGAAAAAGTTAAACACTCGTCGTGTGACTTCACTTGTGTGTTTTTTTTTTTTTTATTCTATAAAAATAAAACTCATTCTGCTGACAGACAGTGTCCAGCAGGTCCGTCATTATATAATATATAATATATACCTGTCCGGCTGCAGTAGTGATATATATATATTTTTTATATCATTTATCATCCAGTCGCAGCAGACACAGTACGGTAGTTCACGGCTGTGGCTACCTCTGTGTCGGCACTCGGCAGCCCGTCCATAATTGTATATACCACCTAACCGTGGTTTTTTTTTCTTTCTTTATACATACATACTAGTTACGAGTATACTATCTCTTTATCAACCAGTCTATATTAGCAGCAGACACAGTACAGTGCGGTAGTTCACGGCTGTGGCTACCTCTGTGTCGGCACTCGGCAGCCCGTCCATAATTGTATATACCACCTAACCGTGTTTTTTTTTTCTTTCTTTATACATACATACTAGTTACGAGTATACTATCTCTTTATCAACCAGTCTATATATTAGCAGCAGACACAGTACAGTGCGGTAGTTCACGGCTGTGGCTACCTCTGTGTCGGCACTCGGCAGCCCGTCCATAATTGTATATACCACCTAACCGTGGTTTTTTTTTCTTTCTTTATACATACATACTAGTTACGAGTATACTATCTCTTTATCAACCAGTCTATATATTAGCAGCAGACACAGTACAGTGCGGTAGTTCACGGCTGTGGCTACCTCTGTGTCGGCACTCGGCAGCCCGTCCATAATTGTATATATCACCTAACCGTGGTTTTTTTTTCTTTCTTTATACATACATACTAGTTACGAGTATACTATCTCTTTATCAACCAGTCTATATATTAGCAGCAGACACAGTACAGTGCGGTAGTTCACGGCTGTGGCTACCTCTGTGTCGGCACTCGGCAGCCCGTCCATAATTGTATATACCACCTAACCGTGGTTTTTTTTTCTTTCTTTATACATACATACTAGTTACGAGTATACTATCTCTTTATCAACCAGTCTATATATTAGCAGCAGACACAGTACAGTGCGGTAGTTCACGGCTGTGGCTACCTCTGTGTCTGCACTCGGCAGGCAGTCCATAATTGTATACTAGTATCCATCTCCATTGTTTACCTGAGGTGCCTTTTAGTTGTGCCTATTAAAATATGGAGAACAAAAATGTTGAGGTTCCAAAATTAGGGAAAGATCAAGATCCACTTCCACCTCGTGCTGAAGCTGCTGCCACTAGTCATGGCCGAGACGATGAAATGCCAGCAACGTCGTCTGCCAAGGCCGATGCCCAATGTCATAGTACAGAGCATGTCAAATCCAAAACACCAAATATCAGAAAAAAAAGGACTCCAAAACCTAAAATAAAATTGTCGGAGGAGAAGCGTAAACTTGCCAATATGCCATTTACGACACGGAGTGGCAAGGAACGGCTGAGGCCCTGGCCTATGTTCATGGCTAGTGGTTCAGCTTCACATGAGGATGGAAGCACTCAGCCTCTCGCTAGAAAAATGAAAAGACTCAAGCTGGCAAAAGCAGCACAGCAAAGAACTGTGCATTCTTCGAAATCCCAAATCCACAAGGAGAGTCCAATTGTGTCGGTTGCGATGCCTGACCTTCCCAACACTGGACGTGAAGAGCATGCGCCTTCCACCATTTGCACGCCCCCTGCAAGTGCTGGAAGGAGCACCCGCAGTCCAGTTCCTGATAGTCAGATTGAAGATGTCAGTGTTGAAGTACACCAGGATGAGGAGGATATGGGTGTTGCTGGCGCTGGGGAGGAAATTGACCAGGAGGATTCTGATGGTGAGGTGGTTTGTTTAAGTCAGGCACCCGGGGAGACACCTGTTGTCCGTGGGAGGAATATGGCCGTTGACATGCCAGGTGAAAATACCAAAAAAATCAGCTCTTCGGTGTGGAGGTATTTCACCAGAAATGCGGACAACAGGTGTCAAGCCGTGTGTTCCCTTTGTCAAGCTGTAATAAGTAGGGGTAAGGACGTTAACCACCTCGGAACATCCTCCCTTATACGTCACCTGCAGCGCATTCATAATAAGTCAGTGACAAGTTCAAAAACTTTGGGTGACAGCGGAAGCAGTCCACTGACCAGTAAATCCCTTCCTCTTGTAACCAAGCTCACGCAAACCACCCCACCAACTCCCTCAGTGTCAATTTCCTCCTTCCCCAGGAATGCCAATAGTCCTGCAGGCCATGTCACTGGCAATTCTGACGAGTCCTCTCCTGCCTGGGATTCCTCCGATGCATCCTTGCGTGTAACGCCTACTGCTGCTGGCGCTGCTGTTGTTGCCGCTGGGAGTCGATGGTCATCCCAGAGGGGAAGTCGTAAGCCCACTTGTACTACTTCCAGTAAGCAATTGACTGTTCAACAGTCCTTTGCGAGGAAGATGAAATATCACAGCAGTCATCCTACTGCAAAGCGGATAACTGAGGCCTTGACAACTATGTTGGTGTTAGACGTGCGTCCGGTATCCGCCGTTAGTTCACAGGGAACTAGACAATTTATTGAGGCAGTGTGCCTCCGTTACCAAATACCATCTAGGTTCCACTTCTCTAGGCAGGCGATACCGAGAATGTACACGGACGTCAGAAAAAGACTCACCAGTGTCCTAAAAAATGCAGTTGTACCCAATGTCCACTTAACCACGGACATGTGGACAAGTGGAGCAGGGCAGGGTCAGGACTATATGACTGTGACAGCCCACTGGGTAGATGTATGGACTCCCGCCGCAAGAACAGCAGCGGCGGCACCAGTAGCAGCATCTCGCAAACGCCAACTCTTTCCTAGGCAGGCTACGCTTTGTATCACCGCTTTCCAGAATACACACACAGCTGAAAACCTCTTACGGCAACTGAGGAAGATCATCGCGGAATGGCTTACCCCAATTGGACTCTCCTGTGGATTTGTGGCATCGGACAACGCCAGCAATATTGTGTGTGCATTAAATATGGGCAAATTCCAGCACGTCCCATGTTTTGCACATACCTTGAATTTGGTGGTGCAGAATTTTTTAAAAAACGACAGGGGCGTGCAAGAGATGCTGTCGGTGGCCAGAAGAATTGCGGGACACTTTCGGCGTACAGGCACCACGTACAGAAGACTGGAGCACCACCAAAAACTACTGAACCTGCCCTGCCATCATCTGAAGCAAGAAGTGGTAACGAGGTGGAATTCAACCCTCTATATGCTTCAGAGGTTGGAGGAGCAGCAAAAGGCCATTCAAGCCTATACAATTGAGCACGATATAGGAGGTGGAATGCACCTGTCTCAAGCGCAGTGGAGAATGATTTCAACGTTGTGCAAGGTTCTGATGCCCTTTGAACTTGCCACACGTGAAGTCAGTTCAGACACTGCCAGCCTGAGTCAGGTCATTCCCCTCATCAGGCTTTTGCAGAAGAAGCTGGAGACATTGAAGGAGGAGCTAACACGGAGCGATTCCGCTAGGCATGTGGGACTTGTGGATGGAGCCCTTAATTCGCTTAACAAGGATTCACGGGTGGTCAATCTGTTGAAATCAGAGCACTACATTTTGGCCACCGTGCTCGATCCTAGATTTAAAGCCTACCTTGGATCTCTCTTTCCGGCAGACACAAGTCTGCTGGGGTTGAAAGACCTGCTGGTGACAAAATTGTCAAGTCAAGCGGAACGCGACCTGTCAACATCTCCTCCTTCACATTCTCCCGCAACTGGGGGTGCGAGGAAAAGGCTCAGAATTCCGAGCCCACCCGCTGGCGGTGATGCAGGGCTGTCTGGAGCGACTGCTGATGCTGACATCTGGTCCGGACTGAAGGACCTGACAACGATTACGGACATGTCGTCTACTGTCACTGCATATGATTCTCTCAACATTGATAGAATGGTGGAGGATTATATGAGTGACCGCATCCAAGTAGGCACGTCACACAGTCCGTACTTATACTGGCAGGAAAAAGAGGCAATTTGGAGGCCCTTGCACAAACTGGCTTTATTCTACCTAAGTTGCCCTCCCACAAGTGTGTACTCCGAAAGAGTGTTTAGTGCCGCCGCTCACCTTGTCAGCAATCGGCGTACGAGGTTACATCCAGAAAATGTGGAGAAGATGATGTTCATTAAAATGAATTATAATCAATTCCTCCGCGGAGACATTGACCAGCAGCAATTGCCTCCACAAAGTACACAGGGAGCTGAGATGGTGGATTCCAGTGGGGACGAATTGATAATCTGTGAGGAGGGGGATGTACACGGTGATATATCGGAGGGTGATGATGAGGTGGACATCTTGCCTCTGTAGAGCCAGTTTGTGCAAGGAGAGATTAATTGCTTCTTTTTTGGGGGGGGTCCAAACCAACCCGTCATATCAGTCACAGTCGTGTGGCAGACCCTGTCACTGAAATGATGGGTTGGTTAAAGTGTGCATGTCCTGTTTTGTTTATACAACATAAGGGTGGGTGGGAGGGCCCAAGGACAATTCCATCTTGCACCTCTTTTTTCTTTTCTTTTTCTTTGCATCATGTGCTGAGGGGAGGGTTTTTTGGAAGGGACATCCTGCGTGACACTGCAGTGCCACTCCTAAATGGGCCCGGTGTTTGTGTCGGCCACTAGGGTCGCTAATCTTACTCACACAGTCAGCTACCTCATTGCGCCTCTTTTTTTCTTTGCGTCATGTGCTGTTTGGGGAGGGTTTTTTGGAAGGGACATCCTGCGTGACACTGCAGTGCCACTCCTAGATGGGCCCGGTGTTTGTGTCGGCCACTAGGGTCGCTAATCTTACTCACACAGCTACCTCATTGCGCCTCTTTTTTTCTTTGCGTCATGTGCTGTTTGGGGAGGGTTTTTTGGAAGGGACATCCTGCGTGACACTGCAGTGCCACTCCTAGATGGGCCCGGTGTTTGTGTCGGCCACTAGGGTCGCTAATCTTACTCACACAGCTACCTCATTGCGCCTCTTTTTTTCTTTGCGTCATGTGCTGTTTGGGGAGGGTTTTTTGGAAGGGCCATCCTGCGTGACACTGCAGTGCCACTCCTAGATGGGCCCGGTGTTTGTGTCGGCCACTAGGGTCGCTAATCTTACTCACACAGCTACCTCATTGCGCCTCTTTTTTTCTTTGCGTCATGTGCTGTTTGGGGAGGGTTTTTTGGAAGGGACATCCTGCGTGACACTGCAGTGCCACTCCTAGATGGGCCCGGTGTTTGTGTCGGCCACTAGGGTCGCTTATCTTTCTCACACAGTCAGCTACCTCATTGCGCCTCTTTTTTTCTTTGCGTCATGTGCTGTTTGGGGAGGGTTTTTTGGAAGGGCCATCCTGCGTGACACTGCAGTGCCACTCCTAGATGGGCCCGGTGTTTGTGTCGGCCACTAGGGTCGCTTATCTTACTCACACAGCGACCTCGGTGCAAATTTTAGGACTAAAAATAATATTGTGAGGTGTGAGGTATTCAGAATAGACTGAAAATGAGTGGAAATTATGGTTTTTGAGGTTAATAATACTTTGGGATCAAAATGACCGCCAAATTCTATGATTTAAGCTGTTTTTTAGGTTTTTTGGAAAAAAACACCCGAATCCAAAACACACCCGAATCCGACAAAAAAAATTCGGTGAGGTTTTGCCAAAACGCGGTCGAACCCAAAACACGGCCACGGAACCGAACCCAAAACCAAAACACAAAACCCGAAAAATTTCCGGCGCTCATCTCTAACATATACTGTATGTCTGTCAGGGCAGGAGTGAGTACACACTAATGATGATATGTAGTAATCTTCCCTAGCGGAGAGCAGATCAGGGAAGTAGGTAAATATGCAGTGACTTTTATTATTTAAGTAATTATTTAAGGGTAGTAAGGATGGTGTAATGGTTAGCGTGGCTGCCATCAGAAATTGTGGGGCCCGCGCCCCCCCTCCCCCCCACCAAATATAAAGTTAAATCAAAATAAATATATATTCCAAAGCCACCCCCTCAAGTCTCAAGTCTGTGTATTTAAGGTAGGAATATTTATTTATTAATTGTAGTTGACATTTTTAAATTCGCCATCAGATACCTTAAGATCTCACCTCATTTTTCTTTATATATATATATATATATATATACATGCATACATACATGTGCCTCTGTCTGGAGGGCCCAAGATGCTCATGCTGCTGCCTGCCCGCCTCTGTCCCCGCTATTCTGCTGCTGTCCTTTGTCCTCCTGCAGCTCTGTGTTGAAAATGTCCCTCTCAAAATGCCCACCGCCTCAAAGGAGACAGTTATTAAAGATACTAGAGGGCTTCTCTAGTATCTTGAATAACTGTCTCCTCTGTGGCAGCAGAATTTTGGGAAAGACGTTTTTCAATACAGAGCTGCTGGAGGATCGGAGGACAGCGGGGATCACAGCGGAATGGCAGGGACGGCTACGGGTGGGTAGGCGGCTGCATGAGTATCCCGGGCCCTCCTCTCTCTTCAGAGAGGCCGGGCCCGGGACAGCTGTGCTCCCAGCACCCCCCTGATGGCGGACCTGATGGTTAGCATTACTGCCTCACAGCACTGAGGTCATGGGTTCAATTCCACTATGGCTCTATCTGTGTGGAGTATTCTCATCATGCTTGTGTACGTTTCCTCCAGGTACTCTGCTTTCCTCCCACAATCCCAAATTATACTGGTAGATTAATTGGCTTCTGACAAATAATAACCCTCGTGTATGAATGTACGTTTAGGGTAGACTAGATGGGCTTCTTATCTACTATTACATTTTACTTACAAGACACCACAGTGTTTCGCAGCTATGTAAGTACATAGAATTTGTTTCCATGGATACCATGTGCCACATTTTCTTGAGGAGCTACTGCCTAGAAGGGTATTTAGGGATTTTATCCAAATACATGCAAATAAAAATGTAGCTTCATTAGGAATTTGCATGAGAAGTTTTCATAATATTAGCTTGGACCTCTAGTGGAAAACCAAGACTTTGGTGGAAATTTACTAAGGTCCACTCCCAACTTGATTCAAGATTGCATTTTCATACAAAAATGCAACTCGGAAATTTACTAAACACAAATCTCGGCAGTGCTGGGCCAATTCCTATTGAGATGCACTGCCGTCCACGCAAATACGAATCAATAGACCATCGGTCAAACACGGTTGTTTGTACACATAAACCTTATACAACACGGGAATTTACTAAGAATTCGTATTCTCAGTCACTGCAGATAATAGCTATACACTGCTGGAAAAGCATGGAATTCGTACACAAATAGAACTTTCAAATAAACCTGCTTCTGGCTGGCATGTTTGAAGAATCATGCACGGATCAGTGAGATCCGTGCATGCTTCTCTATTTTAAAGTATAGTAAACAGTCACAAATAAAAAATTGTGTGGGGTCGCCCCTCCTGAACACAACCAACCCCGGGCTCTTTAGCTGTTCCTTCCTGGTTGTTAAAATACTGGGGGGGAAATTGAGTAGGGATCCCCAGTGTTTTAAAAGCCAGCACTGGGCTCTTGGACCAGTCCTGGTTCCAAAAATATGGGGGGAAAGGACGTAGGGGTCCACCGTATTTTAGAAACCTGCACTGTGTTCCACTAGTCAAAGAGATAATGCCACAGCCAGGGGAGGGGGCACATTTATATAGGTCCCTGCGGCCACCACCCGTGTGCTGTGGGTGGCGATGTCATAGCTTTAGTGTAAAAATATTAGTGATGTGCACCGGAAATTTTTCGGGTTTTGTGTTTTGGTTTTGGACTCGGTTCCGCGGCCGTGTTTTGGATTCGGACACGTTTTGGCAAAACCTCCCTGAAATTTTTTTGTCGGATTCGGGTGTGCTTTGGATTCCTTTTTGTTTTTACAAAAAATCCTCAAAAACAGCTTAAATCATAGAATTTGGGGGTCATTTTGATCCCATAGTATTATTAACCTCAATAACCATAATTTCCACTCATTTCTAGTCTATTCTGAACACCTCACACCTCACAATATTATTTTTAGTCCTAAAATTTGCACCGAGGTCGCTGGATGACTAAGCTAAGCGACCCAAGTGGCCGACACAAACACCTGGCCCATCTAGGAGTGGCACTGCAGTGTCAGACAGGATGGCCGATTTAAAAAATAGTCCCCAAACAGCACATGATGCAAAGAAAAAAAGAGGTGCACCAAGGTCGCTGGATGGCTAAGCTAAGCGACCCAAGTGGCCGACACAAACACCTGGCCCACCTAGGAGTGGCACTGCAGTTTTCTAGCGAGAGGATGAGTGTTTCCATCCTCATGTGAATCTGAACCACTAGCCATGAACATAGGCCAGGGCCTCAGCCGTTCCTTGCCACTCCGTGTCGTAAATGGCATATTGGCAAGTTTACGCTTCTCTTCAGATGCTTTTAATTTTGATTTTTGGGTCATTTTACTGAACTTTTGTAGTATACTTGACAACACAGAGGTAGAGCAATGGACTACTGTACCGTACTGCTATATATATACTGGTGGTCAGCAAAATTCTGCACTCTATATAATGAGTAGTGATGAGCGGGTTCGGTTCCTCGAAATCCGAACCCCCACGAACGAATACGAATCTCGCGAGAATCCGACAGCGTGATGATGACGTTCGGGCGCGCTCGGGTTAACCGAGCAAGGCGGGAGGATCCGAGTCTGCCTCGGACCCGTGTAAAATGGGTGAAGTTCGGGGGGGTTCGGATTTCGAGGAACCGAACCCGCTCATCACTAAAAAATATACATAAATATTGTCTTTTGCTGTGGAACTACAAGTCCCAGCAAGCTTCCCTCGCATGCTGGTACTTGGAGAACCACAAGTACCAGCATGCAGGGCATTAAAGGGTCTGCTGGTAGCTGTAGTTCCACAGTAAAATAAATATTTAAAAAAAACAGTACACACACACACTGTGAAAGTAAAATTTTATTTAAACATACATGCACAATTACACACTCACACATACTTACCTAGTGTCCCATGGAACCCCTCGGTCCCCCTGTCAAGTAGAATCCACGGAGTACCTGTAAATAAAAAAATTGCACTCACCTAATCCGATGTAGATTGGTCCTCTTCAATCCATGGAGGCACCCAGGGGTTAAAAAAACAAAAACAAAAGAATGTTCTGAAGAGAACGCAGTTTAAGGCCTTGCGCATGCGTGTACGTGCGTATGTGCATGCACTGATGTGCAGAAATCGCTTCATTGCGATTTCTGCAAATCAGTGTGTGAACCTGAATTAAGCCCTTAGGGTATTAGTAGAAAGTGGTTTATTCATAATAGATGTTTACAACATCTGCCCAACGTCCATTTCAACCACCACATTGCTTTTCGTCAGGGGCGTTCATCATTAGGCCCCAGACAAAAAACCCTGCAGTGGTCAAAACGGTCATAGGGAAAAAGTTGGTAACACCTATTATAGAATAAAACACTTTTTATTAATAAAGTATCAGTGACGTTTAATTCCCTGGTTGTCGCACCACCAGTGCCGCCCAATCTACCCGGTAACAGCTGGGAAAGATGGGGAATTGATTGGACAGCCAGGGGGCTGTCACATACGGGGGCACCGATCGCAAGCAATCCTGCGCAATGGATGCCCGTACCTAATTACATTCTGGAGCGACGGAGCAAGAGGGTAAAACTCACTGCAGGTCTGGGTAGCTGCGGGCCCCTTAGTCCCTAGGGACCCCAGTGCATAGCAGTGGTGGTAGTCCCGCCGTTGATGCATACTGTATATATATCTATAGTCGAAAGTGAAAACAGCACTCATGGTCAAGTCAAACACCAAAGTGTTTATTCAAGCTTCAGGATACAGACTATATAAGTATACTTTACACAGTTTTTAATGTAGTTGCATTTAACATTGTGAGTCAAAGAAAATTGCCATAGAAAAAAAATTATTTCTGGCAGTCATTTTTTATGTTTTATTCTAAAAGCTATATATATTTTTTTCTTTTTCAGAGAGATCATCATACCTGAACCACGGCGTAAGTTACTTATATAGAGAACCGGTATTATCAGTGCATTATCACATACACAGAGCTAAGTGGGATAGGCACTGTGCGCCTGATTCATGTTTGTAAGCAGGGCCGGACTGTCCATCTGGCAAATGCCAGAAGGAATGATGGACTGGTGGGCCAGTCCTGTCACACAGAGAAACGGGAAGGCCGCGCGCAGCGCAGCCTCCGTCTCTCTGGTCTTGGCCGCTCCCCCGCCCGCCTCCATGGAAATGGGGGTTTGCCGCGAGTCCACGCCTCTGACGGTAGGGTCCACGCACCCCTGGGTGGGGTGTGTTCAAACTGAAATCTAAATTGCAGTGTAAAAATAAAGCAGCCAGTATTTACGCTGCACAGAAATAATATAACCCACCCAAATCTAACTCTATCTGTAAATGTTATATCTGCCCCCCCCCCTACAGTGCACATGGTTTTGCCCAA
The DNA here is from genome assembly GCF_028390025.1 of Pseudophryne corroboree. Lineage (NCBI taxonomy): Eukaryota > Metazoa > Chordata > Amphibia > Anura > Myobatrachidae > Pseudophryne > Pseudophryne corroboree. Next base: position 133,980,597 of record NC_086451.1, read on the forward strand.
CTGCTAACAAATTCGCTGCTGCAATCAATTCTGAATTACCCTCTCTCTCTCCTGCCTTTGTATTAGTACTATAGTAGCTTTTGTCACACATGCTACTCACAGACTGACAGAGATGACCTGGCTTCTGTATGCCTGCCTTTCTGAACGAACGTCCACACCCATGCCACCTGCTGGTGACTGTTAGGCTGCACATTGGGGGAAATTCCAAGTTGATCGCAGCAGGATTTTTTATAGCAATTGGGCAAAACCATGTGCACTGCAGGGGAGGCAGATATAACATGTGTAGAAAGAGTTAGATTTGGGTGGGTTATTTTATTTCTGTGCAGGGTAAATACTGGCTGCTTTATTTTTACACTGCAAATTAGATTGCAGATTGAACACACCCCACCCAAATCTAACTCTCTCTGCACATGTTATATCTGCCCTCCCCTGCAGTGCATATGGTTTTGCCCAATTGCTAACAAAAATCCTGCTGCGATCAACTTGGAATTACCCCCATAGTCCTTAACCAGGTAGCTGGTTTTATTGGTAGACACCAAAAACAGGATATGTAGGAACAAAATAGTAACGCAGGGGTTAATAGATGTAGTAAATGCATGTATTAGGTGTCTCACCTAAGGAGCTAATTACTGTGCATCTACACAGTATTGTGGCCCTCTACACAGTAGTAAAGATGGCTAGGTGCTCATGCTCAGTAGTCCAGTTGTGACGTCATCAGGTCGGAGGTTGGACCTCCCAGTGTCCCCAGGTTCTTGTGCCCGATGTATGCAGTGAGGAGACAGCACCGGAGCACACTGCTCTTCATCACATCTCCCAATTCTTGCACTACTACCGAGTACCAAAGTCTCCCTCTCATAGCTCAGGCTGGTAACAGTTCTAGCAATAAACATTCAAGTACAGTGGCACGTCTTGTTGGCAAGCTTTTTGTTATTGAAAGGAGCGCTTTTCCCTGATGGAATCCTTTTTTTAAGGAGATTTTTATTTTCTCTATGGTGACTCCTTTACCAGGCTCCAGAGTTTGTATGGTATCCGGTCTCTAGGTCGACAGAAACTAGGTTGACAGTGTCTAGGTCGACCCCTGTTGGTTGACAGAAACTAGGTCGACAGGGTCTCTAGGTCGACATGTTCTAGGTCAACAGGTCAAAAGGTCAACATGAGTTTTAAAAAAGAAAAAAAAAAGAAAAAAAAAATTGAACTTTTTCATACTTTACGATCCACGTGGACTATGATTGGGAACGGTAACCTGAAGCATGGTACCCAAAGCATGGTGAGCGAAGCAAGCCATGCGAGAGTACACGGTGCACTAATTGGGGTTCCCGGTCACTGTATGGCGAAAACTACACAATAAAAAAAAAACCTCATGTCGACCTTTTGACCTAGACTATGTCGACCTAGAGTCCCTGTCGACCTAGAATCCCTGTCGACCAGTAGTGGTTGAACTAGACACGGTCGACCTAGTTACTGTCGACCTTGCATACCACACCCGTTTGTATATATGTACTCCTGAAGTGGCACACTCTGCTATATGTCACTCAGGGGCGTCATTCATTTATACACATGGGCATCATCATCAGGGGCATCATTCATGCAACAAGATAAGAACATGGAAACAGACGTAAGAATCACAGTGAACAAAGAATTGTGCTCTTTCATTTTCCAATATCTTTCTCTTAAAATGTGACACTTTTTGCTCCAGTTTACTGTTGCTGTCAAGTTTTTTTGAACATGTCCCTAAATTCCCTTTTGTCACGTATTGTCAGTATTACGTTACAAATATATCTATCTAATGGATGACTTTCAATAAGTTTTTATTTTTCTCACAGAACCAGATATTAGAACCAAAAAGATTGTAAAAACGGTCACACAGACGCTTGTGGATGGAAAGATTGTTGGTGAATCGAGTGAGGTGGAGGAGTATGAGCATGCCGAGAAGGAAAACCAACCAACACGGCCATCGGCTGTGCCACATGGATATTAGTCTTGCAGCAGGGTGATCTAGAGCAGCTTCTATTCTCTTTGGCCACAACAGCTGCTGTATGATTATTTATTATTATATGCTTAACTGTGACCTGCTTGATGGGTATCATGGGAGATGTATCTGAACAGGGTTGGAAAGGATGACCATTCCTTGCTATGTACTGTATTTGTAATTGCATAATCTAATTTTCTACACATTTTAAAAAGAGATATGGAACCCTTCCCTGCTAATCTGACTATCCCACAAGGACTTCTGTGGTTCAGAAAGTGCTTATCTCAGTGGTGTTGCTTTATGCCAAGTATTTTTGTGTCTTTTCTACTAAATGGACATTTAATGTGATATATATTTATAATAACTATTTTTATGTAATTATATGGTGGGGGCATTCTAAGCCTACTATAGAGAGGGTTTATCTATAGGACTGGATGAGTCCAGGATATGGGATCACAGCATTACTGCTAGTCATTGTAGAGCGGGAAAGGGCTTCTTTAAAAATAAATAAAAAAATCAAGTCACCCACCTTTATCTACTCTTAAACAGGACATACAGTATATGAGAGACACATGCTGCACAGTTGCATATGAGTCAGAGCTTATAAGAGACAAATGGTTTCTGAGTTAATGCCATGCACCCAAAGGGATTAAGTGGCATATTTATATTTGTTACTAAAATAATGTGAAATCAGGTGTTTTCACACTTTTTTCACATTATTCTAGTATCACTTAAATGTATCAAAGGGCTTTTGGAGGAGTTGTCAAAAACTCCACCAAGCACTTACATTTGCATTCCTTCAGTAAGAAGATCTTATAATTGTAATTGTAAATGCAGTCTGTTTCAGATTTACTAAAATAACTTGTGAAAAAGTATTGGGGGGAAGGAGGAGGGGGGCTAGCAATAATAACATAATCTACAGAAGGCGTTATTAGGGCTTTGGTCTATTTACCCCACTCATGTTCTGCACTTACCTGCATGCTGACAGGCAGAGCAGAGCCTGGAGCCATCTTCAGTGATCAGCCTGTGTGTCTGATAGATAGTGCTTAAAGTGGTCCTACAGAGGTGGTGGAACTCACCTCCCACCCCACGGCGCCCACGTAACAAAGGTATTGCAAAAAAAATGGGCGTGGTCTCAAAAAGAAAGGGGCGTTGTCACAGAATAGTTATAATGCCCACAGTAGTAGCACCCCGTAATACGCAGTAGCGCTTCTTATACAATGCCCACAGTAGTAGTGCTCCTTATGCAATGTCCACTGTACTGCTAGTGCCCACAGTGGTAGTGCACCTTATATAAACTCCATAGTAGTGGTGTCCCTTATGCAATGCCCGCAATAGTAGTGCCCCTTATGTCCCCAGGAGTGATGCCCCTTATGAAATGCCCCCTTTATAATGCCCTCATTAGAAGGGCCCTCAGTAGTAATGCCCTTAATGGTAATGCCCCTGTGTAGTATTGCCCCCAGTAGTAATGTTGCCTGTAGTAATGCCCCCAGTCATTTAGCCCCCTGTAGTCTAGCCCTAGTAGTTATGCCCCCAGTGGTAATGCCCCTGCAGTTATGACCCCAGCAGATTACCCCCCTTTAGTTTAGCCTCCCAGTGGTAATGCCCCCAGTAGTTTAGCCCCAGTAGTTTGCCTGCTTGTAGTTTAGCCGCCAGCAATAATGCCCCCCTGTAGTTTGCCCCTTTGCAGTTTAGCCCCTGCAGTTATGCCCCACTTGTAGTTTAGCCCCCAGTAGTAATGCCCCCTGTAGTTATGCCCCTGTAGTTACGCCCCCAGTAGTAATGCCCCTGTAGTTATGCCCCCAGTAGTAATGCCCTCCTGTAGTTATGCCCCCAGTAGTAAGGCCCTCCTGTAGTTTGCCCCTGTAGTAATGCCCTCCTGTAGTTTGCCCACAGTAGTTAGCCCCTTTGTAGTTTGCCCCCTTGTAGTTTGCCACCAGTAGCTTGCCCCCTTGTAGCTTGCCCCCTGTAGTTTGCCCCCTTGTAGTTGGCCCCCAGTAATAATGTCCCCCAGTAGATGCCCCCCAGTAGTAATGCCCTCCTGTAGTTTGCCCCCAGTAGTAATGCCCTCCTGTAGTTTGCCCCCAGTAGTAATGCCCTCCTGTAGTTTGCCCCCAGTAGTTAGCCCCTTTGTAGTTTGCCCCCAGTAGCTTGCCCCCTTGTAGTTGGCCCCCAGTAAATATCCCCCAGTAGTAATGCCCCCAGTAGTAATGCCCCCAGTAGATGCCCCCCGAGTAGTTTGCCCCCAGTAGATCCCCCCAGTAGTTTGCCCCCTGTAGATGCCCCCCTAGTAGTAATGCCCCCAGTAGTTTGTCCCCAGTAGTTTACCCCCTGTAGATGCGCAGCTACACTAAGAAAGAAAACAATCACAATACTTACCGAGCCCCGCTCCCGCTTTCAGACCGCTGCAGTCCTCTCTCGCCGCCCACTCCTCGGCACTATGGGAGAGACGGCATGACGTCTCTCCCATAGCGCACAGTGACAGCGCCGGAAGCCGGAGCTCAGTACTGAGCTCCTGCCTCTGGCTGCCGCCGGTCGCCCGCTGGTAACGCAATCTCAGCGGGCGCCCGGCATCTCCCTGCAGCGCTGCACACAGCGGGCTAGGTGAGCCGGAGGAGGCAGAACTGCGTTCCGTCTCCAAGTGGAACTGACGGAACACAGTTCCATCCCATTCTGGCTCACTTTAACCACTGCTGATAGACCACAAGCTGATCACAAAGAAAGTAAAATAGGGGTAAATATTTTAATGGGGCAATTATTTAAAAGGAAAAACCAACCTTGTTTTCCCTTTTAAATTAATATTACTTTAAAACATTGGGCAGACTAACCGGGAACCCGCTGATGCCTGCCAGTTTCAGGCTATTACATTTACCACATAGTAGAGCAGATATTCCCCGCTACCTCTACTACTAGTTCATCTCATACTCATGAAAGTAGAGCCGTGTGTGATAACAGGCCAATGACTGTGCGCCCCTGGTTGAGGTTACGGTTGATTCTATATCAGAGTGGGAGAAGGGACCTTCTGACGTACCTAGGGGAGGAGACACGTCACCAGGGGGAGGAGCTACGGCCGAACAAGGTACCCGAAAAGTTCGCTTGCCGCGCTTCAGGCTCGGTGGCTTGCTTCGCTCGCCACCTGATTACTAAAGGTAATAGTTGGTGGCATGGATAGTAGAGGAACTATCCCACTGGCCTAGCTCCTCTGCCTTGTGTCGTGGCTCCTCCCCCTGACGGAAAAGGTCCCTTAGCCCACTTGAATCTAGTCATCAACCTTGAGGTTACTGAGAAGCAATTACAGGGTAATCGTATGTGCTGAGAAAGCTGAAGCATGTTGGTTCACAAAGCAGCAACTTGATTTAAAAAATAAAGTAGTTTTGCTGTATTTTTATTAAATTCAACTAAATAAGCTTCACCTGCACGCCAGCATTCTGCTACCGGTTGTCAGATGTATCCCTACCTGGGATGGTGCAGATCTGGAAGGTCGGTGTCATTTTAGGAGGGTAACAGATCTAATATGAGGCTTGGAATGTCTCCTTGGATACCATTATACAGTACAGGTTGAGTATCCCATATCCATATATTCCGAAATACGGAATATTCTGAAATACGGACTTTTTTGAGTGAGAGTGAGATAGTGAAACCTTTGTTTTTTGATGGCTCAATGTACACAAACTTTGTTTAATACACAAAGTTATTACAAATTTTGTATTAAATGACCTTTAGGCTGTGTGTATAAGGTGTATATGAAACATAAATGAATTGTGTGAATGTAGACACACTTTGTTTAATGCACAAAGTTATAAAAAATATTGTCTAAAATGACCTTCAGGCTGTGTGTATAAGGTGTATGTGTAACATAAATGCATTCTGTGCTTATATTTAGGTCCCATCTCCATGATATCTCTTTATGGTATGCAATTATTCCAAAATACGGAAAAATCCCATATCCAAAATACCTCTTGTCCCAAGCATTTTGGATAAGGGATACTCAACCTGTATATAAGAATATTTTCATGTATTTTTTTTAGAAGGGCAACATCCATGGGACGTGACTTTAGAAGTTGCAATAAAACATGTAACTAATATATCTGTATCCTGTGCACATACAGTTTCTGTATTAATTTTAACTCATCTTTAACAATTGAAAACTAATAGTTTATTTTTATGCATCTTCTGTATCTCGCCAAAGTTTGTTTAATAAAATGGTTTCCGCTATTTATCCATGTCTAATTGTTTCATTTAATTATACTGTATCAAACTTGTGTGTACTCTTCGCATTCATGTTGAGGGCACAGTCACACTTATTCATTTTGAAAGCATTTTTCCTATGTTAACAAATGCAAACCCACCATTGCAGTCTGGAGGGGCCAATCCTATATGCCATACTTATGGTACCTCTGAACTCGCTGATTTTTGTTCGTAGTCACATATGGCTGTGTACAAAAATCTTTCAGTCCGGGGTGAGATTGGGCCATGAGGGGGGCAAGTTGTGGTGCTGTGGGCAATGTTTCCACACTTCCCAGAAGTTCCCACAATGGCAACTGGCCCCCTCGGAGCTAATCGGACTGACCCCTCGGTGTTTAACATTTTACATGCAGCACACACTATTTCTCATACATTACCAATGTTGAGGGGGGTACACACGGAGAGATGTGTGCTGAGTGATATAGCACAGAACACTCAGCACACATCTCTCCCCCCACTCAGCACACAGCGCCGTGAAGTGAGCGACCTAACTAGATTGTGCCTGCATGCAGGTTAAACTAGAACCGGCGACAACGACACGCAGGGCCATGCATCGCTAACAATATGGGGCATACACACGGAGACATGTGTGCTTCATTTCTAAGTAATTTAGTAAGATTGCTTAGAATTTAAGCACACATTGCTACGTGCAGTGTCAGACTGGGCCGCCGGGGAGCCGGTGAAACCAGCGGTAGACCCCACAGATATTTGGCCACACCCTCTTTTATGTGAGGGCGGGGCCTACTGTAATAACGTGGAGCAGCGGCGCATGTAACGTGCTGCCGTCAGTGGCCTTGGGAGAGAGAGCGGCAGCACGCACTGGCCGGCAGAGTCAGTTGAGGGGAAGGAGAAGCGCACGCTGCGCTCTCCTCCCCGCCCCGACACAGGAGCAGCAGCAGAGCCCGGGCGGCGGCGGTAATTAGATCCCACGCAGAGTGGGACTGAGGGCCAGGAGAGGCGTAAGCTGCGCTCTCCTCCCCAGCCCAAAGACATGGAGCAGCAGCAGAGCCCGGGCGGCGGTGGTGAGTAACGCATAAATTGACATTGTATGTGTAACTAGCACTGTGGGGGGGGGGGTATGTATATCCTGCACTGTGGGGGTCATTTGTGTAACTGGGGGTACATATGTATATCCTGCACTGTGGGGGTCATTTGTGTAACTGGGGGTACATATGTATATCCTGCACTGTGGGGGTCATTTGTGTAACTGGGGGTACATATGTATATCCTGCACTGTGGGGGCATGTGTATATACTGCACTGTGGGGGCATGTGTATATACTGCACAGTGGGGGCATGTGTATATCCTGCACTGTGGGGGCATTTGTGTAACTGGCACTGTGGGGCATGTGTATATCCTGCACTGTGGGGGCATTTGTGTAACTGGCACTGGGGGTACATATGTATATCCTGCACTGTGGGGGCATTTGTGTAACTGGCACTGGGGGTACATATGTATATCCTGCACTGTGGTGGCATTTGTGTAACTGGCACTGGGGGTACATATATATATCCTGAACTGGTGGGGCATTTGTGTAACTGGCACTGAGGGTACATATGTGTATTCTGCACCGTGGGGGCATTTGTGTAACTGGCACTGGGGGTACATATGTGTATCCTGCACCGTCAGGGCATATGTGTAACTGGCACTGGCAGGGCGTATGTGTAACTGGCACTGTGGGTGCGTATGTGTATCTGGCACTGCTGGGCGCGTATGTGTATCTGGCACTGTGGGTGCGTATGTGTATCTGGCACTGCTGGGCGCGTATGTGTATCTGGCACTGCTGGGCGCGTATGTGTATCTGGCACTGCTGGGGGCGTATGTGTATCTGGCACTGCTGGGGGCGTATGTGTATCTGGCAATATACTCCAGTCATTATGTGTATCTACTGTTCTCTCCCAGATTTACTCAGGTGCATATACTACTGCTCTCTCCTGGGATAACCCAGGCACGTATACTACTGCTCTCTCCCGGTGTAACCCAGGCACGTATACTACTCCTCTCTCCCGGCGTAACCCAGGCACGTATACTACTGCTCTCTCCCGGTGTAACCCAGGCACGTATACTACTGCTCTCTCCCGATGTAACCCAGGCACGTATACTACTGCTCTCTCCGAATGTAACCCAGGCACGTATACTACTGCTCTCTCCCGGTGTAACCCAGGCACATACACAACAGCTTGAAGTGGACAGCGAGGTAGAGCTCTTTTTCTTTATATACTATGCTAGGTGGCGCCTCTAATGGCTGGCCACTCCCCTCTGGTCATGTGGCCACTCCCCTTCCAGCATATGGCAGTGCCTTTAGTGGGCCCCTGTGATTACATTTCCCTGGTGGGCCCTTCATGCCCCAGTCCGACACTGGCTACGTGTGTACCCTCCTTAACAGTAAAAGTGTAAAGGGGGGTACACACGGAGAGATCTGTGCTTAATTTCTAAGCAATCTGACTAGATCACTATCACCGGTTCTAGATTGTCCTGCAGGCACAATCTAGTTACATCACTCACTTCACCGCTAAGTGAAGTGAGCGTCCGTCCGGTTGCCCCCCTCTCGCTCAGCACACATCTCACTGTGTGGTGAGCGGGGGGAGACACGTGTGCTGTGCATTCTGTGATAGATCACTCAGCACTCATCTCTCCAACAGATCTCCTTAACACATGGAAAACATGTTAAACACACATCACTAAAATCATTTCACTAGCACTTGTGCGAACCAGTAAGGTAGATCTGGGAGGTATAACCAAGTAACATTTACTATAACTCGTATTTCTTATATTATTAGCAAAAGAGCTAAAACATACCAGATAGACTTGTTTCATTTAGAGAAGTGTTATACTCATATCTTTATTCACAAAAGTAACTTTTGTACTTGGCATGACCGGTGCTATAAATATTTGTAATTGCACTAGTTAGCACAACTTTACAAGACCTGTAGGATTAGGGCTTCTTGTAATCATTGTTATGGCCAATTGTTTTGTTTCTTCTTTAATTCCTTATGGGACAATGGGATGGTATCGGGATCCTGGTGCTTGGGATGCTGGCAGTCAGAATACCGACAGCAGCATCCTGACACTCAGCATCCCGACACCTACTTGGTAAGTATAGAACCCCTAATCCCCAAACTCCCTAACCCTCCATCAGGTCCGGTTCTAGGGTTTGCAGCGCCCCGGGCGGGCAATAGGGGCATGGCTTCATACAGGGGGCGTGGTCAGTTACGCCCCCTGTACAGTAGTAGCGCCGCTGAAATGATGTGCGGTGCGCGATGACGTCATCGCGCACCGCACAGTAAAGGTCCTCTCCACGAAGGGAAACTAGACGCTATGCGTCTAGTTCCCTTCACAGCGGGGGCAGCGGCAGCAGGACAGAGCGAGCAGTGGATCTTGCCATGCTGCGGGGCCCTCCGGAAGGCGGCGCCCCGGGCAAAAGTCCTGCTTGCCCGTGGCAAGATCCGCTACTGCCCTCCATACCCTAAACCTAACTCTCACCGTGGTGCATAAACCTCACTCCCCCTCCCCCACAGCCTAGCCCTAACCCTTCTCCCTCTGCCCCATCCCAGTGTGCAGTCACAGCAGTTCCTCGTTTGGGATCCCAGCAACAGCATTGCTATCCGTGGGGGTAATTCAGAGCTGTTCGCAGCAGCAGATTTGTTAGCAGTTGGGCAAACCATGGGGGTAATTCCAAGTTGATCGCAGCAGGAAATTTTTTAGCAGTTGGGCAAAACCATGTGCACTGCAGGGGGGCGGGCAGATGTAACATGTGCAGAAAGAGTTAGATTTGGGTGGGTTATTTTGTTTCTGTGCAGGGTAAATACTGGCTGCTTTATTTTTACACTGCAATTTAGATTGCAGATTGAACTCACCACACCCAAATCTATGTCTCTCTGCACATGTTATACCTGCCTCCCCTGCAATGCACATGGGCCCTCATTCCGAGTTGTTCGCTCGCAAGGCGAATGTAGCAGAGTTACACACGCTAAGCCGCCGCCTACTGGGAGTGAATCTTAGCTTCTTAAAATTGCGACCGACGTACGCGCAATATTGCGATTACAAACGAGTTAGCAGTTTCTGAGTAGCTTCAGACTTACTCTGCCTGTGCGATCAGTTCAGTGCTTTTCGTTCCTGGCTGACGTCATAAACACACCCAGCGTTCGCCCAGGCACTCCCACCGTTTCTCCGGCCACTCCTGCGTTTTTTCCGGAAACGGTAGCGTTTCCATCCACACGCCCCTAAAACGCCGTGCATCCGCCCAGTAACACCCATTTCCTGTCAATCACAATGCGAACGTCGGATCGATGAAAGTGCCGTGAGTAAACTTACTTTCTTCATAGTAAAGTTACTTGGCGCAGTCGCAGTGCGAACATTGCGCATGCGCACTAAGAGAATTCTCACTGCGATGCGATGAAAAACTCCGAGCGAACAACTCGGAATGAGGGCCATGGTTTTGCCCAACTGCTAAAAAATTTCCTGCTGCGATCAACTTGGAATTACCCCCCATGTGCACTGCAGGGGAGGCAGATATAACATGTGCAGAGAGAGTTAGATTTGAGTGGGTTATTTTGTTTCTGTGCAGGGTAAATACTGGCTGCTTTATTTTTACAGTTTGAGCACAACCCACCCGAATCTAACTCTCTCTACAGATGTTATATCTGCCCCTCCCCCCCCCCTTCCGCCCCTGCAGTGCACATGGTTTTGCCCAACTGCTAACAAATTTGGGCTGCGATCAACTCTGAATTAGGCCCATATCAGGATCCCGGCGTCAGAACTGCTGGGATCCCGAACACCGGTATCCTGATCGGATCCCTTGGAGCCTGTTCATGCAGTCGGCAGATGACAGCACACACCGACAGAAGGCATCTTCCAAGTAGATTTTCATGTCAGTATCTGGTTTAATAATTGCTCTAATACCTCATATGTGCCCATGAAAAGCCAGTATGTCAATATCACCATGACTGATTATTATGAACTATATAATGTGTGAAGCTGTGAGCAGTACTTACTTACAGTCTATATGCCTGATTCTGAGTCGGATGCTGCAGTGTCTGTGTGTTCATCTTTTTTTTTTACCAGTATTGCTTCTGTGACTTCATGCAAATACCGCTACATGCTCTTCCCTAACGTACATCCCTGCGTCTGTATGTGCAAGTACTGAGTTGCTCACTTTGATGCTGCAATTGTGCTAGGTGAGTCTTTATACACCACCATCAGTCGAACCATCGAGACTTGCATCAGCCCCTTGCTAGGTTCAGATTCTCCATCTGACTGTGGCCTCAAATGTGAACAATTATTCATCTGAATTCACAGCTACTTCAGCAACACTCCCATACCACGCCGATAAGACAGACCATCTTTGTGCTTCTGAATACCTCCCAGTTATATTTCCAATACATTTCTAATACTGTGCATCTCAATCGGTCCTGCACCCCTGTGCGTGCATACCGCCGGACGCATGCACTGTTTAGCAACAGACGCATGCGCAGTGAACATCAGCAATGCATGGACTCTTAAACAGGTCCATTGTGTTATTTACTGTATCTCCTTTAAATAAAACTTAAGGTAAGGGAAAAGCTAAGCTTATAATTATAGTTCTTGAAAAGTAAGTACTCCCATACATATTTCCATACTGTATGTCACTAATGGTATATGCTTTCCCATTAGCTATGAAGCAGGCACTGAAAAGCATCATAGTGCAAGTGTTAAAGTCATGTTATACTGTTTTAAACAATTCCTTACCCCATAGATGCCAATTCCTGAGATCAATCATCATAAACTATGCAAACTAATACTTATAGCTAGCGATATAATTTCTTGTAAGAAAATTATCCAATCTTATGTTTTTTTCTGTTTGCTACCAAAGCATTATGCTACGGAGCAGCTGGCATTGCTATTTTACACATTCAAATTTGGTAATATACAAGGATTATTATAAATAGCAGTACAAGTAGATTTATGGTAGACTTACCATAGTTAAATCTCTTTCTGCGAGGTACACTGGGTTCCCAGAGAATACATCAGGGTGTAGAGTAGGATTTTGATCCAGAGGCACCAACAGGATAAAGCTTTGTTCCCAGGATGCATTGCATGGCCTCCTCTATAACCCCGCCTCCGGACATTGGAGCTTAGTTTCGTTAACCAGTCCAATGCAGTAGCAGGTAAATGAAAAGGCAGATGTTAGTCACATAGAACCACATTCTCACGACAGGAGAAGGGACCAGTGGCCAATGCCATACAAACCCAGAGAAGCTAAGTCGTCAGGGTGGGCGCCCTGTGGAACCCAGTGTACCTTGCTGAAAGAGATTTAACTATGGTAAGTATACCATAAATCTCCTTTTCTGCAGCGGGGTACACTGTGTTCCACAGGGAATACATCAGGTATGTCCTAAAGCAGTTCCTCATGGGAGGGGACGCACCGTAGCGAGTACAAGAACATGGCGTTCAAAGGAAGCATCCTGGGAGGTGGAAGTATCAAAGGCATAGAACCTAATGAACATGTTCACTGAGGACCACGTAGCCGCCTTGCACAATTGTTCAGCGGACGCACCTCGGCCGGTCGCCCAAGAAGGTCGAACAGACTGAGTAGAATGGGCATTGATAGCAGCAGGAGCTGGGAGTCCAGTCTGCGCATAGGCTTGAGCACTGACCATTCTAATCCATCTGGCCAGGGTTTGCTTATTCGCAGGCCAGCCACGTTTGTGAAAACCAAAAAGTACAAAAAGGGTAACGGACCATCTGGGAGAGGTAGTCCTCTCCATGTAAATACGGAGAGCCCGTAGCACATCCAAAGACCGCTCTTTGGATGACAAACCAGAAGAGATAAAAGCCGCAACCACAATCTCTTGGTTAAGGTGGAAAGATGACACCACCTTAGGCAAATAACCAGGGCGAGTTCGACGAACTGCCCGGTCACGATGAAAAATCAGAAAGGGTGGACAACAGGATAAAGCACCTAAGTCTGACACCCTCCTAGCAGAGGCAATAGCCAGCAGAAACACGACCTTAAGCGTAAGATATTTAAGGTCCACAGACTCAAGCGGTTCAAATGGAGACAGACAGACAGATCCCATAGAGCCACAGGAGGGACATAGGGAGGCTGAATCGGTAAAACGCCTTGAGTGAAAGTATGAACGTCAGGAATAGACCCAATCTTCCTCTGAAACCACACCAACAAGGCAGAAATATGAACCTTCAGGGAGGCCAGACGAAGACCTAAGTCTAGGCCTTGTTGCAGAAAAGCCAAAAGTCTGGAAGTTCTGAAACTGTATGCATCGTAATTCTTAGCAGCACACCAGGTGAAGTAAGAATTCCAGACCCTGTAATAAATCCGAGCAGAAGCCGGTTTGTGGGCTTTCAACATAGTTTGGATAACTGCCTCGGAGAATCCTTTGGCCCTCAGGAGTGAAGATTCAAGAGCCACGCTGTCAAAGCCAGTCTGGCCAGGTCCAGATAGACACAAGGGACCTGAACGAGGAGGTCTTGGTGTTGAGGAAGTAGAAGAAGACACTCGATCAATAGACCCTGCAGGTCTGAGAACCAATGCCTTCTGGGTCACGCTTGAGCAACTAGAAGTAGTACTCCTCCTTCTTGCTTGATCTTCCGTAGTACCCTGGGCAGGAGTGACACTGGAGGGAACACGCATGGCAGCCGAAAGTTCCATGGAATTGCTAGTGCGTCCACAAATGCTGCTTGAGGATCCCTTGTCCTTGCTCCGAAGACCGGAACCTTGTGATTGTGTCGAGACACCATCAGGTCTACATCTGGTAGGCCCCACTTATCCACTAGGAGTTGAAAGACTTCCGGATGAAGACTCTACTCTCCGGCATGCACGTCCTGACAACTGAGGAAATCTGCTTCCCAATTTAGGACTCTGGGAATGAACACCACCGATATTGCTGGTAGATGGCGTTCTACCCAACAAAGGACTTTTGATACTTCGGTCAGTGCCATGCAGCTTTGAGCGCCGCCTTGATGATTTATGTATGCCACCATGGTGGCGTTGTCTGATTGTACTTGAACAGGCCTGTTCTGTATCAGAGGCAGGGCAAGCGTCAACGCATTGAAAACTGCCCGCAAATCTAGAATGTTTATCGGGAGAAGAGACTCCTCCTTGGTCCACCGACACTGGAGAGAGTGTTGCCCCAACCCCGCAGACTGGCATCCGTCATCAATAGAACCCAGTTGGAGATCCAGAAGGGACGGCCCCAGCTCAACTGTTGGTCCTGTAGCCACCAGCACAGTGACAGACGAACCTCCGGAGTCAAGGAGAACATTTGAGACCTGATCCAATGGGGCAGGCCTTCCCACTTGGCAAGGATTAACCTCTGCAGAGGGCGGGAATGAAATTGAGCGTACTCTACCATAACGTGTATAATGGGCTCTACCATGGCATAAGGTGTATAAGCGGCTCTACTGTGGTGTAACATCTATAATGGGCTCTACCATGGTATAAGGTGTATAAGCGGCTCTACTGTGGTGTAACTAGTGATGAGCGGGTTCGGATCCTCGGGATCCGAACCCTCCCGAACTTCACCTTTTTATTCCACGGGGCCGAGCAACTCGGATCCTCCCGCCTTGCTCGGTTAACCCGAGCGCACCCGAACGTCATCATCCCGCGGTTGGATTCTCGCGAGATTCACATTCTATATAAGGAACCGTGCGTCGCTGCCATTTTTCACTCGTGCATTGGAGATGATTGTGAGAGGACGTGGCTGGCGTCCTCTCAGTTTCTATGTTCAGTGGGCTGCAAATATCTGTGCTCAGTGTGCTGCAAATATCTGTGCTCAGTGTGTTGCAAATATCTGTGCTCAGTGTGCTAATTGCGTTATTGTGGGGACTGGGGACCAGCAGTATTATATAGTAGGAGGACAGTGCAGAGTTTTGCTGACCAGTGACCACCAGTATTATACGTTCTCTGCCTGAAAAACTCTCCAATTCTGTGCTCAGTGTGCTGCAAATATCTGTGCTCAGTGTGCTAATTGCTTTATTGTGGGGACTGGGGACCAGCAGTATTATATAGTAGGAGGACAGTGCAGAGTTTTGCTGACCAGTGACCACCAGTATTATACGTTCTCTGCCTGAAAAACACTCCATATCTGTGCTGCATTGTAGTATATAGTAGGAGGACAGTGCAGAATTTTGCTGACCACCAGTATAACTATATATATAGCAGTACGGTACAGTAGTCCACTGCTCTACCTCTGTGACGTCAAGTATACTATCCCATCCATACCTGTGGTGCATTTCAGTTTTGCACAGTTTGCTGACCACCAGTATATATAATATATAGCAGTACGGTACAGTAGGCCACTGCTCTACCTACCTCTGTGTCGTCAAGTATACTATCCATCCATACCTGTGGTGCATTTCAGTTTTGCACAGTTTGCTGACCACCAGTATATATAATATATAGCAGTACGGTACAGTAGGCCACTGCTCTACCTACCTCTGTGTATTCAAGTATACTATCCATCCATACCTGTGGTGCATTTCAGTTTTGCACAGTTTGCTGACCACCAGTATATATAATATATAGCAGTACGGTACAGTAGGCCACTGCTCTACCTACCTCTGTGTCGTCAAGTATACTATCCATCCATATCTGTGGTGCATTTCAGTTGTGCGCAGTATATATAGTAGTAGGCCATTGCTATTGATATATTACTGGCATATAATTCCACACATTAAAAAATGGAGAACAAAAATGTGGAGGGTAAAATAGGGAAAGATCAAGATCCACTTCCACCTCGTGCTGAAGCTGCTGCCACTAGTCATGGCCGAGACGATGAAATGCCATCAACGTCGTCTGCCAAGGCCGATGCCCAATGTCATAGTAGAGAGCATGTAAAATCCCAAAAAAATAAAGCTCAGTAAAATGACCCAAAAATCTAAATCAAAATCGTCTGAGGAGAAGCGTAAACTTGCCAATGTGCCATTTACGACACGGAGTGGCAAGGAACGGCTGAGGGCCTGGCCTATGTTCATGGCTAGTGGTTCAGCTTCACATGAGGATGGAAGCATTCATCCTCCTGCTAGAAAACTTAAAAGAGTTAAGATGGCAAAAGCACAGCAAAGAACTGTGCATTCTTCTAAATCACAAATCCCCAAGGAGAGTCCAATTGTGTCGGTTGCGATGCCTGACCTTCCCAACACTGGACGGGAAGAGGTTGCGCCTTCCACCATTTGCACGCCCCCTGCAAGTGCTGGAAGGAGCACCCGCAGTCCAGTTCCTGATAGTCAAATTGAAGATGTCACTGTTGAAGTACACCAGGATGAGGATATGGGTGTTGCTGGCGCTGGGGAGGAAATTGACAAGGAGGATTCTGATGGTGAGGTGGTTTGTTTAAGTCAGGCACCCGGGGAGACACCTGTTGTCCGTGGGACGAATATGGCCATTGACATGCCTGGTCAAAATACAAAAAAAATCACCTCTACGGTGTGGAATTATTTCAACAGAAATGCGGACAACTGTTGTCAAGCCGTGTGTTGCCTTTGTCAAGCTGTAATAAGTAGGGGTAAGGACGTTAACCACCTAGGAACATCCTCCCTTATACGTCACCTGGACCGCATTCATCAGAAGTCAGTGACAAGTTCAAAAACTTTGGATGACAGCGGAAGCAGTCCACTGCCAACTAAATCCCTTCCTCTTGTAACCAAGCTCCTGCAAACCACACCACCAACTCCCTCAGTGTCAATTTTCTCCTTAGACAGGAAAGCCAATAGTCCTGCAGGCCATGTCACTGTCAAGTCTGACGAGTCCTCTCCTGCCTGGGATTCCTCCGATGCATCCTTGAGTGTAACGCCTACTGCTGCTGGCGCTGCTGTTGTTGCTGCTGGGAGTCGATCGTCATCCCAGAGGGGAAGTCGGAAGACCACTTGTACTACTTCCAGTAAGCAATTG
Organism: Pseudophryne corroboree; assembly: GCF_028390025.1. Lineage (NCBI taxonomy): Eukaryota > Metazoa > Chordata > Amphibia > Anura > Myobatrachidae > Pseudophryne > Pseudophryne corroboree. Next base: position 133,997,699 of record NC_086451.1, read on the forward strand.
ACTGTCCAACAGTCCTTTGCGAGGAAGATTAAATATCACAGCAGTCATCCTGCTGCAAAGCGGATAACTCAGGCCTTGGCAGCCTGGGTGGTGAGAAACGTGTTTCCGGAATCCACCGTTAATTCACAGGGAACTAGAGACTTGATTGAGGTACTGTGTCCCCGGTACCAAATACCATCTAGGTTCCATTTCTCTAGGCAGGCGATACCGAAAATGTACACAGACCTCAGAAAAAGAGTCACCAGTGTCCTAAAAAATGCAGTTGTACCCAATGTCCACTTAACCACGGACATGTGTACAAGTGGAGCAGGGCAGACTCAGGACTATATGACTGTGACAGCCCACTGGGTAGATGTATTGCCTCCCGCAGCAAGAACAGCAGCGGCGGCACCAGTAGCAGCATCTCGCAAACGCCAACTCGTTCCTAGGCAGGCTACGCTTTGTATCACCCCTTTCCAGAAGAGGCACACAGCTGACAACCTCTTACGGAAACTGAGGAACATCATCGCAGAATGGCTTACCCCAAATGGACTCTCCTGGGGATTTGTGACATCGGACAACGCCAGCAATATTGTGCGTGCATTACATCTAGGCAAATTCCAGCACGTCCCATGTTTTGCACATACATTGAATTTGGTGGTGCAGAATTATTTAAAAAACGACAGGGGCGTGCAAGAGATGCTGCCGGTGGCCCGAAGAATTGCGGGCCACTTTCGGCATTCAGCCACCGCGTGACGAAGACTGGAGCACCAGCAAACAGTCCTGAACCTGCCCTGCCATCATCTGAAGCAAGAGGTGGTAACGAGGTGGAATTCAACCCTCTATATGCTTCAGAGGATGGAGGAGCAGCAAAAGGCCATTCAAGCCTATACATCTGCCTACGATATAGGCAAAGGAGGGGGAATGCACCTGACTCAAGCGCAGTGGAGAATGATTTCAACGTTGTGCAAGGTTCTGCAACCCTTTGAATTTGCCACACGTGAAGTCAGTTCAGACACTGCCAGCCTGAGTCAGGTCATTCCCCTCATCAGGCTTTTGCAGAAGAAGCTGGAGACATTGAAGGAGGAGCTAAAACAGAGCGATTCCGCTAGGCATGTGGGACTTGTGGATGGAGCCCTTAATTCGCTTAACCAGGATTCACGGATGGTCAATCTGTTGAAATCAGAGCACTACATTTTGGCCACCGTGCTCGATCCTAGATTTAAAACCTACGTTGTATCTCTCTTTCCGGCAGACACAAGTCTGCAGAGGTTCAAAGACCTGCTGGTGAGAAAATTGTCAAGTCAAGTGGAACGTGACCCGTCAACAGCTCCTCCTTCACATTCTCCCGCAACTGGGGGCGCGAGGAAAAGGCTAAGAATTCCGAGCCCACCCGCTGGCGGTGATGCAGGGCAGTCTGGAGCGAGTGCTGACATCTGGTCCGAACTGAAGGACCTGCCATCAACTACTGACATGTCGTCTACTGTCACTGCATATGATTCTGTCACCATTGAAAGAATGTAGGCACGTCAGACAGTCCGTACGTATACTGGCAGGAAAACAAGGCAATTTGGAGGCCCTTGCACAAACTGGCTTTATTTTACCTAAGTTGCCCCCCCTCCAGTGTGTACTCCGAAAGAGTGTTTAGTGCAGCCGCTCACCTTGTCAGCAATCGGCGTATGAGGTTACTTCCAGAAAATGTGGAGAAGATGATGTTCATCAAAATGAATTATAATCCATTCCTCCGTGGAGACATTCACCATCAATTGCCTCCTGAAAGTACACAGGGACCTGAGATGGTGGATTCCAGTGGGGACGAATTAATAATCTGTGAGGAGGGGGATGTACAGAGTGAAAGGGGTGAGGAATCGGAGGAAGAGGAGGAGGTGGACATCTTGCCTCTGTAGAGCCAGTTTGTGCAAGGAGAGATTGATTGCTTCTTTTTTTGGTGGGGGCCCAAACCAACCAGTCATTTCAGTCACAGTCGTATGGCAGACCCTGTCGCTGAAATGATGGGTTTGTTTAAGTGTGCATGTCCTGTTTATACAACATAAGGGTGGGTGGGAGGGACCAAGGACAATTCCATCTTGCACTTTTTTTTTCTTTCATTTTTCTTTGCATCATGTGCTGTTTGGGGACTATTTTTGGAAGTGCCATCCTGTCTGACACTGCAGTGCCACTCCTAGATGGGCCAGGTGTTTGTGTCGGCCACTTGTGTCGCTTAGCTTAGCCATCCAACGACCTTGGTGCACCTCTTTTTTTCTTTGCATCATGTGCTGTTTGGAGACTATTTTTTAAACCTGCCATCCTGTCTGACACTGCAGTGCCACTCCTAGATGGGCCAGGTGTTTGTGTCAGCCACTTGGGTCGCTTAGCTTAGTCACACAGCTACCTCATTGCGCCTCTTTTTTTCTTTGCATCATGTGCTGTTTGGGGACTATTTTTTTGAAGTGCCATCCTGTCTGACACTGCAGTGCCACTCCTAGATGGGCCAGGTGTTTGTGTCGGCCACTTGGGTCGCTTAGCTTAGTCACACAGCTACCTCATTACGCCTCTTTTTTTCTTTGCATCATGTGCTGTTTGGGGACTATTTTTTAAATCTGCCATCCTGTCTGACACTGCAGTGCCACTCCTAGATGGGCCAGGTGTTTGTGTCGGCCACTTGGGTCGCTTAGCTTAGTCACACAGCTACCTCATTGCGCCTCTTTTTTTCTGTGCATCATGTGCTGTTTGGGGACTATTTTTTTGAAGTGCCATCCTGTCTGACATTGCAGTGCCACTCCTAGTTGGGCCAGGTGTTTGTGTCGGCCACTTGTGTCGCTTAGCTTAGTCACACAGCTACCTCATTGCGCCTCTTTTTTTCTTTGCATCATGTGCTGTTTGGGGACTATTTTTTTGAAGTGCCATCCTGTCTGACACTGCAGTGCCACTCCTAGATGGGCCAGGTGTTTGTGTCGGCCACTTGGGTCGCTTAGCTTAGTCATCCAGCGACCTCGGTGCAAATTTTAAGACTAAAAATAATATTGTGAGGTGTGAGGTGTTCAGAATAGACTGAAAATTAGTGGAAATTATGGTTATTGAGGTTAATAATACTATGGGATCAAAATGACGCCCAAATTCTATGATTTAAGCTGTTTTTGAGTTTTTTTTGTAAAAAAACAACCGAATCCAAAACACACCCGAATCCGACAAAAAAAATTCAGGGAGGTTTTGCCAAAATGCGTCCGAATCCAAAACACGGCCGCGGAACCAAATCCAAAACCAAAACACAAAACCCGAAAAATTTCCGGTGCACATCACTAGGTGTTACGTGTATAATGGGCTCTACCTTGGCATAATGTGTATAAGCGGCTATACTGTGGTGTAAGGTGTATAAGCGATTCTTCCGCCCGCACCTCCCGGCATGACAGAAACATGGATTCGGGCTGTGAGGCCATGCCCCATCCTGACTAGACCACTCCCCTTTAGCCGGTGTGATTACTAGCATCAGGAGGAAGGGGGGGGGGGTGACGCCAAGGGAAAACTTCGTCCTGAGCTCCACAAGGTCTAGTTCCTGCCCTGTGCACACTAACATATGCCATCTCTCACCTGATTTTAATGTATCACCAGAGCCGGCCCTAGCCAATTTGATGCCCTAGGCAAAATTTTGTCTGGTGCCCCCTAGAACCGCCGCTAGTTCTGCATTTGACCCAGCAACACTCAGGCAGTGAAGCCCACCGGGGGGTTACCCTGTGGGCCAGTTCAACCCTGCATAATGGCATACAGTAATGCCCATAATTCCACACAGTAACGCACCTGACACATATGCCCCACATTAGTAATGCTAGTAGCTTTTTTTATAAATCATACTTTTGCTTGCTGGCATGTTTGCAGTCAGTGTGTGCGCCCATGCAGCTCCCTGGATCCATGACTGCATTTTGTGAGATGGGGGTGGCAGGATGGGTGAGTGCTTGCACTTGCACCCGTTAAAGGGGCACATGTACAAAGGATGTGACCTCACAGAGCATGCCGTCCTTTGCAAGCCTCACCCTTTATTTTTGCTTGCTGGTTGGACATAGATAGCAGCAATGTCCAGATACTGCCATACTCGCTGGTTATACAAAAAGACCAGTATCAAACATGTAGCAACTGTCATCCAGTAATAACCTTACATAGTCAGTGAAAATGTCACAGGTCCAGGAATTGCAGTTACCAGGCTTCTGCTGTCCTCTCACAAGTCAGGGGCATTCAAGCATGTCAGTGGGAGTTTAAAGAACTTTAAGGGAGAGTGTGCATTTTATTTGACAAATGTAAACAGCAGTGTATACAAGTACTGATTGAATACATTTGGAAAGTAACAGGTAGTTTGCAGACTGTCCCTCCCAGCATGAGATACTGCAGGGACATGCTTGCATGCCCTAGGCAAATGCCTAGCCTGCCTATAGCTTGGCCGGCTTGTGTATCACAGGCGGCTAATAGCAGGAGTGTTGGTTTCAGTAGCAGTCAGTTGCCTCGGGACTCATTTCTGCTTCGGCAGGTTACCTGTAATTGTACAGAGGCCATGTATTAGTATTCCCATCACACAAATTATTACTGTGTCCAATGCAATCCCCGAACCAATCCATAACCTTCGTGCATCTTATATACTGCATAAGTAGTACCTTTATTATTATTTTTTATTTATATGATGCAATAAGTGTCGGTGCCACCGTATAGGAAAATAACAATTATATGCACAAACAATAAATATAAAAAGGTTCAAACTGACAGCACAAGGGGGGGGTCACTGCAAGGTATTTAGACAATGAAGTGAGTGACAATAATAAAGCTAGGTACATACCATGCCATTTTTGAACTGACAAATACTGTAGTCCCATTGTTCTGCTATCGGAAGGTCCCGATATCGGTGCTACACATAAAGCGATCTGTTCTTATTTGCGATTTTCTGCCACACCGCACTGAATGTGCATATGTCAGCCACAAGAGGATGAGGTAGTCAGGATAAACCACAGGAAATGTGGTCAGATGCCCACACACTGCACAATATCAGGATTGTGGCCGATATCAAGACTGACCCATCGGATAATCGAAGCCAAGCGTTTCTGTTACCTGTTTGACCATTTATTCAGCGTTTGGCCAAAACCCTCATACCTACACACTACACAATTAAACCAGGCAATTACCCCAGTCCTTGCATAGTGTATAACTAGCAATGCAGTAACAAATCCACTCAGAGGGGAAATCCAGCCATTCTCTAATGCTTGCACCACTCTGTAAATCCTTACATGTGCACCAGTATCCTATATGGATCAAATCAATGCCCAGATTTATCAACCCTTGGAGAGTGATAAATAGCACAGTGAAAATGTACCAACCAATCAGCTCCTTACTGTCATGTTTCAAACACAGCCTGTAACATGGCAGTTAGGAGCTGATTGGCTGGTACTTTATTTATCATTCTCCAAGGCTTGATAAATCTGGCCCAAGTTACTTACTCAAGAACTCTCACAGTTTCTGAAACATAGATCAGACAAGGGCATCCCCTAGTGCAGAAACAAGTGGAAACACCAATTGTGCAAAATATATAATCAAACCATACCAAAAATATAAGAAAATTGAGCTTCACTGATATACTATAGGACTTCGCAAGTAGTCCCAATAACAGGAATTTCTGCCTTTTAATTTATGGCTCCTTATCATAAACTGAATGAAATATAAACAAGAACACATAGCGTAATCCTGCTTACAAATATATCACTAAAGACATACAATATTGCATGTACAATGAATAAAAGCTGGATACCTTATCTGAACTGATAACAGCTAACCAGCGGATAACATCCAATGCGTTTTGTCAAGACGGAGCTATGTCCTGTCACTCACACTCATTTTGTTACAATCTGGGAGAAGCGCAGGTCAGCAGTTCCTGGTGGGGATATAGTGGCTGTAATCAGTCTCCTGGACATGGCCACAGGATCATTAAGCAGGGCTGCAGATAATAAATAATATGCAAATGATAACATTATAAATTGGGGCCTATGGATTAGTATGTTGCAGACTGTAATGATTGGCAATTGAGCAGAATTTACCATGAGACATACCAGCCAACTGTCACTATTACATACAAACAGTCCCAATCTGCGATCTTATAGGGGGTGGTGCTTATCGGGTAGTGGGTGGAGCTTCACTGTAAAGTGTATAGTAATATTGGTGGTCATTCCGAGTTGTTCGCTTGCTGCCGTTTTTAGCAGAATTGCGATCAGGCTAAAAACCGGCAGTTATGCACATGCGTATGGGCCGCAGGGCGCACGCGCTAAGTAATTTCACACAAAACTATGCAATTTTACACAGGGCCGAGCAACGCTTTTCAGTCGCTCTTCTGATCGGTGAGTGATTGACAGGAAGTGGGTGTTTCTGGGCGGAAACTGAGCGTTTTCCGGGAGTGTGCTAAAAAATGCAGGCGTGCCAGCCAAAAACTCAGGAGTGGCTGGGGAAACGGGGGAGTGGCTGGCCGAACGCAGGGCGTGTTTGTGACGTCAAACCAGGAACTAAACGGACTCAGGTGATCGCAATCTAGGAGTAGGTCTGGAGCTACTCAGAAACTGCAGGGAAATATTTAATACCAGAACTGCTAATCTTTCATTCGCAATTCTGCTAAGCTAAAATACACTCCCAGAGGAGCGGCAGCCTAGCGTGTGCAATGCTGCTAAAAGCAGCTAGCGAGCGATCAACTCGGAATGACCACCATTGTGTAAACTAATCAGCAGCAAAATTCATGGAAATACAGATACTCAGTAACTGGTTTTCTCCAAGCCAGTAAGAAACATGGCTGCCTGACTGTCAGGGCAGGTCGGCCATTTTGCTATGGCAGTTAGAAAACCCTAGCTCACAGTAGCATCAGTGCCATTTCTGCGGTGGAAGCATTTGTTGCTGATGCTTTAATCTGGCCTCGGAAGAGCGACCTAGTTTGTTTTTTTACAACTAGTATAAAACTTCCGGCATTATTTCCCATTGTTCAGAGCACTATAATATCTGTGCTTTTTCTGAACATTTTTTATTTTATTTTTTATTTTGTGTATTTATTGAACATCTGGAGATGAGCGCCAGACGGGAGCTGAGGTGGCTCCTGGAGGACCAGAGGAGCTGGAGCCATCTCGGAGATCATGGTAAGTGAGATTTTTGGGCCAGTGATTCCAATCTAAGGGGCAAAATTATCAAAGATTGGGAAGCGATTAAGTACCAAGCAATCAGCTACCAACTGTCATTAAAAATGACAGTTAGGAGCTGACTGTTTGGTACTTTATCTTTCCCTGCTTTACCTTTCTACAAGCTGTGATAAATCTCCCCCTATGTCCTCTCAGCCTGTGTGGCGTGCGGGCGGCAGTTGGCGTTAGCTGCACATTACCTATATGTCCTGCCTTTTACACTTTGTGGGAGATTCATGAAAGCTTGGCGAGAGATAAAAAGGTCTATGTATTTAAGACTTGGGCCCAAGTGTATTAAGCCTTAACAAGAGTTAAAGTTGAGATGCATAAGGAATGATAAATGACCAACCAACCAGCTCCTGTCTTTTTTCAAACACAGCCTGTGACTTGGCAATTAGGAAGCTGATTGGCTGGTACTTTAGCTCCATACACTTTATCCCAGGCTTTATACGTAGACCCCATTGTACCAACCAATCAGCTCCTAACTGTCATTTTACAGGCAGAAGGGGAGATTTACTAAATCTTAGAGTGATATAGTGGCTAGAGATAAAGTACTAGCCAATCAGCTATGTTACAGGCTGGGTTTGAATGATGACAGGACCTGATTGGCTGCTACTTTATCTCTCTCCAAGCACTGATAAATATCACCCCCCAAGCTATGTTACCCTGTGTAGCATGCGGGTGGAACTTGGAGATGTGGTCCCCATCCCCAAACATCAACAATAAATTAGGGCAATTTGGCATTTTGCAGAGGATTGTGTATACAAAATTTACAATACATGGGGTTCACAGATCGCAGATTCTGACCAGTGATTGGTAAATCAGGTTTTTAAATATGTTGAATTTCACAGACCAATTAAAGCTGTACATTGCTAGTTTATGGTAACAATCAGCAGATTTGCAGACTATTACTAGTAATGATGAGCCTTTCAAGATTTAGCAGATCTGTATTTGCTGAAAATGATCTGCCAATCACTGAACAATGGCGGTCATTCTGAGTTGATCGCTCGCTAACTACTTTTAGCAGCCGTGCAAACGCATAGGCGCCGCCCACGGGGGAGTGTATTTTCGCTTTGCAAGAGTGCGAACGCCAGTGCAGCCGAGCAGCTGCAAACACATTTTGTGCAGAACAAGACCAGCCCTGTAATTACTTATTCTGTGCTATGATTACGGCGACGAAGGTGCCGGAATTGACGTCAGATACCCGCCCTGCAAACGCCTGGCCATGCCTGTGTTTTTCCAAACACTCCCATAAAACGGTCAGTTGACACCCATAAACACCCTCTTCCTGTCAATCTCCTTGCGTTCGGCTGTGCGTATGGAATCGTCATTGCGGTGCATGCGCAGGTTTGCCGGTTTTTAAACTGATCGCTACGCAGCGAACAACGGCTAACGATCAACTCGGAATGACCCCCAATATGTGTATTGTATTGGTGCAGATTGGTGGATTGGGGAATCTTTAACCACTTAACTGATGATTTTTTCTTTTAAAACCATTGATAGCATTATTTTTCTTTAATTTTATATTAACATAGTTTAAAAAGTATTTTTTAAATATTATATTATGTACATCTGCAGAATGGATCTCCTTGTCACAAACTAAGGGACACAGTGGGGTGGCGCGGTCGCATGTGACCTGACCATGCCAGTTAAGTGGTTAAATTTGGGGGGGAGACAATCACTAAATCTCTGTATTTGTTTTTTTGTGTTTTTAGTTTTGTGCTGATGTACTGTATTTGGGCCTTAGCTCCACATTATCATTATGTGTATATATATATATATATATATATATATATATATATATATACACACACACAGTATATATATATATATATATATATACAGTATGTATGTATATATATATATATATACAGTATGTATATATATATATATACACAGTATGTATATATATATATATATATATATATATATCAGGGTCGGCTCCAGGCCAACTAGCACCCTGAGCGCTCCTGGAAAAGTGGGCGTGGACTCGCAACTTCATATTATCAAACTATAAATAAATATATTTTCACATCCCCTCTATACACACAATTAGCAGCCTTATACATAACAGCCACCGTAATGTTCCTTACACATAACGGGGGTCATTCCGAGTTGATCGCTAGCTGAATTTGTTTGCAGCGCAGCGATCAGGCTAAAAATCGTCAGTTCTGCACATGCGACGCAATGTGCACACGCGACGTACGGTCACAATTAACTATGTAGTTTTGCACAGGGTCTAACGATGCATTTCAGTCGCACTGCTTGCCGCAGAGTGATTGACATGGAGTGGGCGTTTCTGGGTGGCAACTGACTGTTTTCAGTGAGTGTGTGGAAAAACAAAGGCGTGCCAGGAAAAACGCAGGCGTGGCTGGGCGGGTTTGTGACGTCAAATCCGGGACTGAATAGTCTGAAGTGATCGCAAGCGCTGAGTAGGTTTTGAGCTACTCTGAAACTACACCAAAATTTTTTGCAGGCGCTATGCGATACAACCGATCGCACTTCTGCTAAGCTAAAATACACTCCCAGTGGGCGGCAGCATAGCGTTTGCACGGCTGCTAAAACTAGCTAGCGAGCGATCAACTCGGAATGACCCCCAATGTCTCCAGTATAGTGCCAGATACACACAATGGGGGTCATTCTGAGTTGATCGCTCGCTAGCAGTTTTTAGCAGCCATACAAACGCTATGCCGCTGCCCACTGGGAGTGTATTTTAGCTTAGCAGATGTGCGAACGGTTGTATCGTAGAGCGCCTGCAAAAAAAATTTGTGTGGTTTCAGAGTAGCTCAAAACCTACTCAGCGCTTGCGATCACTTCAGACTATTCAGTTCCGGATTTGACGTCACACACCCGCCCAGCGTTCACCCAGCCACCCCTGCGTTTTCCCTGGCATGCCTGCGTTTTTCCAAACACTCCCTGAAAACGGTCAGTTGCCACCCAGAAACGCCCACTTCATGTCAATCACTCTGCGGCAACCAGTGCGACTGAAATGCATCTCTAGACCCTGTGCAAAACTGCATCGTTCGTTGTGCCCGTACGTCGCGCGTGCGCATTGCGCCGCATGCGCAGAATTGTCATTTTTTAGCCTGATCACTTCGCTCCGAACAAATGCAGCTAGCGATCAACTCGGAATGACCCCCAATGTCTCCAGTATAATGCCAGATACACATAATGACCCCAGTAGTGCAGTGCCAGATAGACATGATATGCCCCGTAGCAGTGCCAGATAGACATGATATGCCCCGTAGCAGTGCCAGATAGACATGATATGCCCTACAGCAGTGCCAGATAGACATGATATGCCCCCCAGCAGTGCCAGATAGACATGATATGCCCCGCAGCAGTGCCAGATAGACATGATATGCCCCCCAGCAGTGCCAGATAGACATGATATGCCCCCCAGCAGTGCTACATAGACATGATATGCCCCCCCAGCAGTGCTACATAGACATGATATGCCCCCCAGCAGTGCCAGATAGATGTGCTGTGCCCCCCAGCAGTGCCAGATAGACATGATATGCCCCCCAGCAGTGCCAGGTAGACATGATATGCCCCCCAGCAGTTCCAGATAGACATGATATGCCCACCAGCAGTGCCAGGTAGACATGATATGCCCCCCAGCAGTTCCAGATAGACATGATATGCCCTACAGCAGTGCCAGATAGACATGATATGCCCCCCAGCAGTGCCCGATAGACATGATATGGACCGCAGCAGTGCCAGATAGACATGATATGCCCTACAGCAGTGCCAGATAGACATGATATGCCCCCCAGCAGTGCCAGATAGACATGATATGCCCCCCAGCAGTGCTACATAGACATGATATGCCCCCCAGCGGTGCCAGATAGATGTGCTGTGCCCCCCAGCAGTGCCAGATAGACATGATATGCCCCCCAGCAGTGCCAGGTAGACATGATATGCCCTACAGCAGTGCCAGATAGACATGATATGCCCCCCAGCAGTGCCAGATAGACATGATATGCCCCCCAGCAGTGCTACATAGACATGATATGCCCCCCAGCGGTGCCAGATAGATGTGCTGTGCCCCCCAGCAGTGCCAGATAGACATGATATGCCCCCCAGCAGTGCCAGGTAGACATGATATGCCCCCCAGCAGTTCCAGATAGACATGATATGCCCACCAGCAGTGCCAGATAGACATGATATGCCCCCCAGCAGTGCCAGATAGACATGATATGCCCCCCAGCAGTGCCAGATACACATGACATACCCCCCAGCAGTGCCAGATAGGGGTGATGATAAAAATTAGGTTTGGAGATGTAGGAGAGGCAGGAGTGGCTTTACTGTATATGCAATAGTGAGAAGTTTAAACTGCTAGAACAGTCACAGTGCAACATATGAGAAAAAAACTCTTAAGGCTGGGCTTACTTCGAGTAGGTGCTCATTGCTCAGGACAGGAGGATCCAGTCTGGATGGTGCACCCTGCTGTTCGCTGTTGGCACAGACCGCGCCCTGGCGTGCGACACAGCACAGCAGCCAGCAGAACTGGTCTGGTGAGTCCGGTCATGATACTGTTCGGCGTGCGCGGGAAGGGATAGCAGCACTGCAGCATCATCCATCCGGCAGTGGATGTGCCGACGAGGGGGAGTGCTGTGGACAAGCCAAAGCTTAACTATGTGCGTGCTGTGTGGCGCCGGCGTCAGATGCTGGCGCCACTCAGCGCTCACATAGTTTAGCTTTGACCCACCCACAGCACTCCCCCTTGTTGTCACGTAGCCACAGCTAGAAGGCCACATTCCGTACCTCACACAGTCCGTGCCTTGCCAAGTCCACAGGGGACAAAACACAAGGAGACCAGCTCACCACCAAATAGAAAAAGTAGAAAAAAAGTTAAAATCAAAAATAGCATATTTAGGCCTTTAGCACAAATAATTTTATACGCATCCAAATTTAGTGGATGTAGTCCATAAGTAGGTACATGGCCATCCCACATATATATATATATATATATATAGAACAACAGTTTGACCCGGCACTCACAGTTCCGTAATACTGCTTAATTGGCTCACGGTGCCCTCCCACGGGATGGAACCCGATAGTACAAGCAAACAGAAGGGCGGCACTCAGAGCATTTCTTTAAGAAGTAAAGTGCAGTGAGACATGTCCAAGTCACTGCACTTTACTTCTTAAAGAAATGCTCTGAGTGCCGCCCTTCTGTTTGCTTATATATATATATATATATATATATATATCACACGCACACAAGAAACCATCCGGCATTTATGGGTACTGTCTATAAATAACACACTGGTGCTGAGGATTGGGGATCACACATAAAACAAGGCTAATTTAGTATCTATTGAGCTGCCATCTATATTCAGTTGCTGGACCAGTAGGGGGTGATGATGCAGTCTGATGACAATGCAATGTGCTCTGTGTGTCAACATGAACTGGCAATGGGGTGTGAGGGATAATTAAATAAATAGATCATGGATGGGTGTGAGTGGTGCCGGATTAAACCCTGTGGAGGCCCCTAGGCAGTTGAGATCTCGGAAATTATCTCAATACATTTTTAATGTTACCAACCAACAGTCTACGATCTGCAAACTGTAATGTGAATATGAGGTCTATGGTTTATGTACTTTAAAGAGTAGGGGAGATATGTGGGTCAGGTTGGAGGGATTACAAGAATGAGCTGGAAAGTTTTGGGGTGGAAAGTGGAGTGTGAGCAGATAGTGGGGAGTCTACAGGGTCCAGGGTTGGACGAGATGTCACCAGCAGCCATGAGAAGGTGCAGGGTGAGAGGACATGCCCGGATGAATTGTGGGTGTGAGGTGTTTCTGCTTATGTAGGCCTGAGAGTGCACATCAAAGCAGATCATGGGTGCAGACTAGCGAGGAGGGACGTAGTGATGGGGAACTAATGGAGAGGGAGAAATAGGATGCTGACAGCGGAGGTCACTGGGCAGCTGAACAGAGATGGACACAGCCAGCTCGGCCCAAAGTAACATAATGTCTCAGAGTTCACAAAATCACCAAGTCATTGTATGATCTAAGGGGTTTTTCATACTCAGCCCTCAAGTGCGCTGACAGGTCACATGCTGCAGACCCCCTAGCTGGGGCACAGGTGGACTCATCACTCGCTGTATCTGTCACATTTCAAAAGTTGCAGCGCATTCATTCATTCCTAACTGAGTCTAGGGAGCCACAAGGGGTCTGGAAAACATGACCAGTTAGGGGTCCTGAGGACCAAGTTTAAGAAACACTGATCTGAACTATTAAAGCTCAGTCCTCAGCATTTTTTTAATGTAAAGATTAGTTCAAGTTTTTCAAGTTTTTTAAAAAGTGTTTTTCCCGTTCCGCTATCCACTCACTGTAGTGTATACAGTTCCTTACAGGCTAGACCCAACCATCCCACAGCCCTCACACCCTTATTCCCATCTCTATGTTAGCATTTACCCTACTTCCACCTATTCTACCCTCACTAATGCAGCCTCACATCTATCCCAATCTCCACACTGAGCCGCACTCGTTCCTCTGGTGCTTTCTCATTTATTTGCGACCACTCATAGATGTTAGAGGGGCTCCTTGGGATACTTATGGTGGTTCTGTCTGAAAATCACAGGGTTCTGGTCTGCGACTCATGGTCTAAATGTTACACTCACTGTTATTACCATACCCTACTCCGCTGCAGACACACACAACAGTTACTCACTCATGCAGCTAATTGTACTGTTGCTGATCATTAGAAACAACCAGAGGAGCCTCCCTTCTCTGCTCTACTCAACACTATTTGGAAAATCTACACCTCAAGTACATTTCTAGCGTCCTGCTAGAGCACCCCAGCCAGTTTGGAAATATTTTGGCACCTTGGGTTTGTCACAAGGCCTCCTCCACTATATCCCCTGCTTAGGTCTCATAATTTATCACTTTCTTAATGATTTGTCATGCCAGCACTCCTCCTTCCTTCTCCCTTCCTGCCTGTACCCCTGCTAACACTCTCTTCTTTCTCCCTTTCCTCCATTCCCCTCCTTTTTACCTCTCATTTCCCCTCTTGTCATTTTTGCTGTCTCCCTATATCGCTTCTGTTTAGTGCAGCTTCCCTCAGGCCTTCTGTTTTACCTGCATTATTCTGTGTCTTTGTTATTTTTTTCTGGAACACCTAGAGATCCATTCTCCAAATGACAGCAGCTCCTTATTGGTTCCTTTCTTGCTTAATGCTGTACTATTGCTCTTAATGTTTTTATTTCTTCAAAATCATAAAAAAATTAAATTACAAAAAAATAACTACAATAAATTAAACAACTCTTATTCTGACAGTCTCTTAAAGTTATCAATGATATACTAAAATGTTATTTTTGTAACTCAAGTTATTAATTGGTCCATGTTATCTATAGGTAATTATTATTGCTACTATGTAAAGGTATATCTTTTCAGATGATTCATCCCCAACCATATTTGAGGAGAGGCTGCGGTCCGAGCGCCGAAGAGGTGCAATAACTCGTCAGAACACCCATGAACATCTATCAAGAGGAGAAACATCCACTCGTCTACAGACACCTAAGAGGGAGCACAGACACCGAAGCCGCTCTCCTCTTCTTGCTCCTTAGATTGCACCATCAGACGGACCAGGAATAGGATCTGGACTTGGTCTAAGTCATCTACATCCAGCATCTCAGCAGCCAGCGGAGAATGAGCATATCCAAGCCTTGGTGGAAGCTAACAATGGGCAGAATCTCCAGGCCATGTTGGAAGAGAGCGTCAGACAGAATATGCCAGCATTGGGGAAAGAGATGAATAGGCAGAATCTCCAGTCCTTGAAGTTGGATTTCAGCTATTTCCCATCTACCATTATTGCAGAGGATGAAGCAAGACAATCATGTGTTATCTGTCTAATGGAGTACGAAGCTGGGGAATGAGTGTCTGTCCTGCCCTGCAGCCACAAGTATCATCCAAGCTGCATATCAGAGTGGTATGAAACAAATTCCAGCTGCCCCCTGTGCCGCAGTGAGTGCACCCCAAGGCGGATCCAGTGTCAGATCTCCTGAATACGACAAAATGAAGATCTATATCACCATCTTCTCTCCATACCATCCACTCCACTCTGTCTAATTCCATCAGCTGACTGCTATCTCTCCTATACTCCTGCCACCCTCCTGCGGTCTAAGCCAGACATATTCACACACTCCATCAGCACACTGGGCCTGATTTCAGCCCTGACGCTGTAGCAGAGCATGTGTCAGGCTTTGAGTTTTTAATCCAAGAGACATCACAGGATAGTTTACTTAAACAGCTTTGGATTCGGAGCAGGCCAGGAGAGCCGGATAAGCCTAGGATGAACAGCAGGCCAGGAGAGCCGGATAAGCCTTGGCTGTACAGCAGGCCAGGAGAGCCGGATAAACATCAGATGCACAACAGGCCAGAAAAGCCGGATAAGCCTCGGATGCATAACAGGCCAGGAGAGTAGGATAAGCCCCAGATGTACAACAGGCTAGGAGAGCCGAATAAGCCCCGGATGCATAGCAGGCCAGGAGAGCTGGATAAGCCTCAGATGCACAGCAGGCCAGGAGAGCCAGATAAGCCTCGGATGCACAGCAGGCCAGGAGAGCCAGATAAACCTTAGATGGGCCATGCTGGAATGGCTTGAACCAGTAAGGCAGGTTTTTGGAATGCTGGAATGGCTTGTAACAGCAAGGCAGGTTTTCAGAATGCTGGAATGGCTTGAACCAGCAAGGCATGTTTACGGAATGCTGGAATGGCTTGAACCAGCAAGGCAGGTATTTGGAATGCTGGAATGACTTGAACCAGCAAGGCAGGTTTTTGGAATGCTGGAATGGCTTGTAACAGCAAGGCAGGTTTTCAGAATGCTGGAATGGCTTGAACCAGCAAGGCATGTTTACGGAATGCTGGAATAGCTTGAACCAGCAAGGCAGGTATTTGGAATGCTGGAATGGCTTGAACCAGCAAGGCAGGTATTTGGAATGCTGGAATGACTTGAACCAGCAAGGCAGGTTTTCGGAATGCTGGAATTGGCTGAACCAGCAAGGCAGGTTTTCAGAATGCTGGAATTGGCTGAACCATCAAGACAGGACAGCGCCAGGGTCTGCGGCGGCGATAAGCCAGAGCGCAGCTCAGTAGCGGCGATAAGCCAGAGCGCGGCTCAGTAGCGCTAAAAAATTTGACTATTTGTAAAAAAAAATATTTATGATTTTTACATTTACATTTTTTCCATTTTAAGATTTTTGTGTGTTCATATGTTATAATTTTTTTTATAGTATAATAATAACAACATCAAAACAGGTGTGTGATGGGCTGGCTAGAAGGGGAGGTTGGAGGCCAGCTTTTTTTTTTTTTTTACATTTACATTTTAATATTTAGGACCTGATTCAGCTGCATGTGCAGTTTTGTTAAATTTCCCTGGTGTAGGAATACAGAGGGACTTGGTTATCCCAGATCCCAGAAGTATTCTGGACTGGAACACGAGTAGTAGACAGAGTTTGTTGAAGTAGCCAAGGTTGCCTGAAATCCATCTTGTTGAGCAGAAAGATCCTGTATGCCTTTGACCATCTGAAGCTGTACTGTCTTGAGTTTTTCCAGATGAGCTGCTATAGCTTATACCAAGTCCGAACTTAACCCAGCACTTCCTGCCAGATCCATTGGGTCAGTGCTTACTGTCATGGCTGTGATTATTTGTGAATCCGGACTCGGACTAGACTCTAGGTTTGGACATGAGAGTTGAGGACAGAATTGTGCAGGCTTAATATAAGATCTTCACATTCAGACGTGGCAGTTGATTGAAAGGTAGCAGAAGATGACCAGCTATGTGGATACTGGAACACTAGTGAGGAGTCCCACCAGTGCAATAGATAGCTGGAGTGTCACTGGTAACAGAGTGTCGCTAGGATGAGGTGACCAGTTAATGAATGTTTAGAAGTTAGTTGAACTGAACACTGGATTGTCTTGACTAGCGAAGCAGGGTTTCAGAATGCTGGAATGGCTTGAACCAGCAATGCAGGTTTTAAGAATGTTGGAATGGCTTGAACCAGCAAGGCAGGTTTTAAGAATGCTGGAATGACTTGAACCAGCAAAATACTAATGCCACAGTGAAAAGCAGAACAGTCCCTCAGGAACACTGAGATGGCATGTCAGTAACTTGAATATCCTGCAATGTTATTGCAGTAGCAGCCCTTTAAAATCACCCAGGGAGTCAGGAAGTGCTATAGATAGTAACTGCACTCTGTCTTTATACTGCAGGAGATTCAGGAGCTCACAACAGGCTGGAATGGCTTGAACCAGCAAGGCAGATTTTCAGAATGCTGGTATGGCTTGAACGAGTAAGGCAGGTTCTCAGAAAGCTGGAATGGCTTGTACCGTCAAGGCAGGTTTTCGGAATGCTGGAATGGCTTAAACCAGCAAGCCAGGGATGGGATTCCGGCAGTCAATATACTGCCGCCAGGATCCCAAGGGAGGACGCAATGCTGGCATCTACATACAGACACTGCTTGGGATTGCGATCGTCCTCACAGTGGAATGCACTGGAGCCTTGTCATGTGGGGGGGTTAGCTTTAGGCAGGAGAAGGAGGGTTAGCATTAGGGAGCAGGGATGGGAAGGTTAGGGTTAAGGACCGGGGAGGGAAGGTTAGGTTTAGACACTTAGAAGGGGAGCTAAGGGTTAGGCATCAAACGGGGAAGTTTAGGTTTAAGCATCAGGGAAGGGAGGGTTAGGCACCAAGCGGGGGGTTAGACACCACCAGGGAGGGTTAGGCACCCACAAGGGAGGGTTAGGGTAGGAAAAAGGTGAGGGTTAGAGGGACTAATGGGGGTCTGTTAGGATTCTGATGAATGGGATGCCACTGTCGGTATACTGAAAGCTGGCATCCCATCCATCAACAAGTCATACTGAACACTGATAGGTTATGCTCCAGCGGGTTTTAGCTAGTCTGCGCAGGGCTTAGCAGCATTTAGGTGCAAGCAGGACTTGTATTGTTTGTTGGTCTTGTATGTCTCCCCCTGTCTTTCCTACTCGGAGATTAGCTACTCGCCACTGTTGGCAGTGGGAGTTTAGAGGGATTTGACAATTTTTTGTCTGAACTGACAGACTTAATTCGGCTTAAAATTTTTTCATTTGGCTAATTGGATTTTAATTATATGTCCCTCAGCAGGTTTTAAGTTTTACCTCTGGCAGAGTTTACTTGTGTGACCCCCCCCCCCCCCCTTCCCCCCGTTTATTTGTTTTACCTATCCTATCCTTCAGTTGGCTTGAAGCTTGTTTAAATGGAAATTCCATGCTTTTTTTTTTTCTTTTTGGCAGATCCTCATTTCATTATGTTTCCAACAGAACTGTTTCTATTTTACATGTCAATGTGAATGTTTTCTCTGGTTCTTTCGCTCCCTTATAGGTTTGGTGATAGATGCCAGGTTTGCATAGCTGGTCACTCATTTTGTGCTTGGCTAGCTGGTATACGTTTAAGTTGCTGGCTGTTGGGATCATGGCGTTCAGGATACCGACCCTGGAATCCTGACAGCTGGCAATGTGGGCAGCCAGAATACCGGCCACACAGGACTATTCCCACTCGTGGTTGTCCACAACACCCATAGAGTGGGAATAGAACCTGTGGTGGGTGCAGCGAGCCACGGAGCCTGCAAGTGGACTCTTTACACTCACCCCGCTGCTGGCATACTAGCGGCCGGAATGCCACAGTCGGTATACCGAACCCAGCTAGGTTTATGGCTTTAAGTTTACGCCATACATTCATTTTAATTTCTCTTTTATTTCAAGTTTAAAGCTCATTTAAATAAATAGCTAATAGTTTCTGCCAAAGTCATGTCTCCATGTCGTTATTTTATTTAAGGTTTATGTAAGTTATCACTGATGCATAGGGCAATCCTCAGCCGTTAGGAGGTTTACTACCACTAGCAGGGGTAAGAGGGGATGTGTTTGTGGCCTGTGAGCCAATAGGCAGCTTACTAATATAGCACACCAGAGCTGCACAGCAATATCCATAGGGTTACACATACATGTAACATGGTTACAGACTAGCACATCTCTTTACTAATATACTAGATAATAGAAGGGGAGGACAGAGCTCTACTACAGTAGCAACAGCTGACTTTCTGCGGGAGGAAATGATACAAAGGGGGAGAAATCCTGAAGATGCCAGTGGCAAGAGCTGATCAGAGAGAAGCAGTGGAGGGGTCATTGGCAGAGACAAGGTGGTGGGAGTGTAAGGTGAGCTGAGAAGGGATATGTAGGGAGAAGAGTGGGTAAGGGTTTGTATGTGAGTATGAGGAGTTCCATATTATTCTGTGGGGTACAGGGAGCCCATGGACTAGAAATCTGGATATACAGAATATATCTGGCGCTGTGAAAGGTAATAATGAATGGGTTAGGTTATACACAGCTTACAGGGGATGTGTCTGACACACTTAATGAAAAGTACCGGTCTTTTACTCACTAGTCCAAGTGAGCTATATAGAAAAAGAGCTGTCTCCTGCAGTTATACATAAGAATGGAACATGTGAATAGGATCAGTCCTTATTACTCACCAAAGACAACCAAGGTGAATATATGCCAGTTCTATGTCATATTCTCATACACATCTTAGGTAGTCTCATATCTCTAATTCATTAATGTGTATGATATAATTCATGTGGATGAGTTGGAACCCCCTGACATATATATTATAGGGCATATGTAGCAATTGTTATATACCCCTATTAACATACAGTATGTGCACAATGTTCTATTTAATCATTTATACCCCCTTCCCACTGAGCGAAAAACCCGGGATATTGCTGGGGGCAACTTGGCTCTGGTCTCCGTGTGAAAGGGTCTCTCCAGTTCTAAATTGCTGGTGCCTCGACCCTGGTCACTACCACCTTATGGTATCATGAGCCTCTCACTGTACAGTGCTGTGTAACACCTCGGCCCTTTATAAGTTATAATAACTGATATTACAGTTCATAGTTTATTAAGACTATATAACGGCAGAGAGTCAGGGCCTGATTAGGAAGTTGTATGAAATTCTGAATGTGGAGGGATGATGCACGTTTTTGTGAACTGCGCATGCATCTGCATACACATCCTAAAGCACTTACAGGCAGCTGTAATGGTGCGCATCTTGGTTACTTCTCATTTACGGCTCTATGGCATCACTGGGTGGTAGTGGGGCGTTTGCAGGTAAGCTGTGGGCTTACAGTCAAAGCTGCAGGCTATTTAGAGATGAGCATAAGCAGAGATGTCTGATTTCAGTTGGATCTCCCGCACCAAGGATGGGGCTGAGGCAGGTGATAGTGCTTATGGCTGCTGCCACAAGCGGAGGGCTGGGGACGGGTAAGGTTACAGAGATGTAGAGGTCTCTGAATACAAGTGGATATTTGCATGGATTTTCGATTGCTGGAATGGCCACCACTTTACGTGTGACTCAGACCCTCAATTTACTGCATGGGGAATGTATCCAAAACCCAGTGTAAATAACAAGTACAGATTAGACAATACATATTTTTCATACTCCACAAGTTTAGGTCATTCCATAAAAAACCTGACCTGTCCGTCATAGGCAGCGATGCTGGCTGTGGTAATTAGGACTCCTTTCTGTCCATGAGTGTCTGGCCCATTCTTCACCATCTCTGCTGTCACTAGATGAATAATGTGAAACGTGCAGGCAATGTTCCCCTAAGAGACCAGCAAAAAATATAATCAACAACTTTTATGCTTTTGAGAAAATCCACGTTGTTTTAGTCGTCAACTTATTATACGAGTGTCCGCTCTAGTAGCCCCAGCATTTGCAGCAGCTTATATTATCTATTCAACAATCACACAATGGAAAAATTAACAAAAGATAAAAGTATAAATTCTTCCAAAATACAGATTTTAATACTATCATTTATAACTACCAACAGAAAAAACGTTGCAGTACTACGTGATCTAAACCTACATTTATAACCCTCTGGAAATCCTCCAAACTGTGCGGCCTGCTTGCCTTTGTTGTATAGCCACCGCAATGTTCTTATAGCCACCGCAATACCAGCGCAGTTCACTGTAGTATCTATGAAGATAGTTTATGTGCATTAGCTAGATGAGGTAGTGTACCTTTAAGAATCTGGCTGCACAGATGAACATGTGATCAGGAAGTAGAAGGAAGTAGGAAGTAGAAGGAGATTAAGGAGAAGGAGAGCAGCATGTGGAGTTGATGTCTATCTGTAACCATGCAAGTACTACTTACCAATAAGAAATAAAATACATAATCTTCATACTGCATGATTCATTAAAGTAAAGATATGTACATCAGGACATAACAACTGGCGACGAGGATAAACTTTTAACTACTTACACTCAGCTACTGTACATTCCTCTTAGTCACCATGGCTGACATGCTAGCATTAATCCCTCAGTTTCTGCATACTGATGCCCCTCATGCAGCAGAGTTATGGAGAAAATGGCTTGCCCAGTTTGATCACTATATTGAAGCTATGGGGGTTTCTTCTGATAACAAAAAGAAAAGCATGCTTCTTCTCAGTGCTGGCTCCAAGATTCATGAACTGTATGATACTTTGCCAGAGGCAGACACCAGGGATTATAACAAATGCAGGGACTCTCTGACTGGCTATTTTGCCCCAAAATGCAGCCTGTCACATTCAAAATACCTATTCAGGACAGCTATGCAACTGCAAACTGAATCTGATGATGCATACATTACTAGATTACGGATTCTTGCCAAAACGTGTCAGTTCAATGATGTAGAGGATGAAATTAAGCAGCAGCTAATCGCATTTAGCACATGTGGAAAGTTGCGCAGATGTGCTCTTAAATCTGAAATGATGCTGACTGAGCTGCAGCAATATGCTAGAAGTCTAGAACTTTCAGAGACACATGCTAAAGACATGGAGAGAGGCATGACTCATCTGCAAGTGTGCATGACAGCTGCAAGTGTGCAATAAATTACACACTGACACAAGTACCATTCTGGAGACAGGGAAATCTAGATCATGTTAACGGTGTGGACGCTCCTATCCACAATCAGGAGACTGTCCTGCCACAGGTAAAATTTGCACTGCATGTGGCAAAATGAATCACTTTTCCTCTGTTTGTAAATCTAAGGAAATCAAGTCTACACCTAGACAATCTTCACAGCAGTTTAAATCCAGGCGAAAGACAGTGCGTTGTGTGGATCAACATTCTACAGTGGATCTGCCTGCAGAATCATCTGACAGTGATGACAAGTCAGAAGGATTTATCTACATGATTCATCAAGTTGGAAAAAACAAGGTCAGTCCAAAAACTGCCATCACTCTAGAACACACTTCTGTTGACTTTCTCATAGATTCCGGTGCTTCTGTAAATATAATGGACGCTACCAGTTTCAAGAAGCTGCATGGCAGAGTAATTTTGAATCTGTGAAAATATTCACCTATGGTAATAAACGACCTCTTCCACTAAAGGGTTCTTTTGACATAATTGCATGCAAAAATAACAAAATGACAAAAGCTGTATTTTATGTCACTAAGTATGCAAGAGGTAATCTTTTGGGATTGGATACTGCATCAGAGTTGGGTCTTATACAAATTGTGGCACACACTCATGATTCTGCTCATGTCTTACATGACCATCCCAATCTCACTCCTGTCCTACATGACCCAAAACCACTACGAAGTGATGTGGATGTTTTACTACGGGAGTATGATCATTTTTTTCATGGCATTGGAAAACTTAAAGACTATCAAGTTCATCTTCACATTGATCACTCAGTTATCCCAATTGCTCAAGAACATCGGCGTATTCCTATCAACATAAGGAAGCAAGTGGAAGAAGAAATTCAGGCCCTTGAAGACTTAGATATAGGTATCTGGTCCGACACCATGGTATCCCCTATTGTGGTAGGGCCCAAACCAGGTCAACCAAATGCAGTGAGAATATGTGTTGATATGCGTCGTCCTAATGTTGCCATTAAAAGAAAGCGCCATATTACTGATATCATACATCGACTCATAGGTGCAAGTTTCTTTTCAAAATTGGATTTAAATAAAGTTTATCATCAACTGGAACTTGATGAAGAGTCACGGCAAATAACAACATTCTCAACTCATGTTTGGTTACGACGATACAAACGGCTATCATTTGGAATTGTATCTGCAGCAGAGGTGTTTCAAAATGCTATCCGTCAGGTTATACAGTCAGTTCCAAATGCCATCAATTGCAGTGATGATATCCTGGTTTTTGGAGCAACACGCTAGGAACGTGATGTAGCTCTGCGTCAAGTGTTGCAGTGTCTTCAAACCAAAAACTTAACACTGAATAAAGATAAATGCGTCTTTCTTCAACATTATCAGTCTTTATTGTTCCTGGAATTCCATAAGTAGTAAATATTCTATCCAACGCTGGTAAGACAGATGTGGCAGACGTTGAAGATATTATTTCAAGAACAGGATATTTTGAATTATGAAAACAATGGATGGTTACAAACTAGCGCTAGGTTTAAAATAATAAAATTTTAAAACAACTTGAGACTTTTTAATCTTCGTCCAAAGTTTCTTTCAGATTCTTTCCATTCATCAGAAAGACACTCACTTTATCGTTCTGTCACGTGTTCCTCTTGAGGAAGGGGAGGGAATCCCCGAAACGCGTTGAAGTTGTTGCTAACCACTATACCTGACAATTTGTTTGCTGTATTGGACGAATAAAAAGCTGTGTGTTTCTTAAAAAAACACTGGTCTGCTCCATTCCTGCCTTCCACACTGTGAGGGATGAGAAAGATACCTTGATGTGCACGCGAGACAGGACACTAATGTAAGTGTTACTCCAATAGCTAAAGCTTATTACAAATGAAATATATCGTGGAGGTTTGGTGATAGAAAGATACTTTTACGTGAACACGTGACAGAACGATAAAGTGAGTGTCTTTCTGATGAATGGAAAGAATCTGAAAGAAACTTTGGACGAACATTAAAAAGTCTCAAGTTGTTTTAAAATTTTATTATTTTAAACCTAGCGCTAGTTTGTAACCATCCATTGTTTTCATAATTCAAAATATCCTGTTCTTGAAATAAAATCTTCAACGTCTGCCACATCTGTCTTACCAGCGTTGGATAGAATATTTACTACTTATGGAATCCCAGGAACAATAAAGACTGATAATGGTCCACCATTTCAAGGTGATAATTTCAGCAAATTCATGAAACATTTTGGAATTCGACATCAAAAAATCACTCCCCTGTGGCCACAGGCTAATGGTCTAGTTGAACGTTTTATGCATAATCTGGGAAAGCAAATAAAGATTTGTAAAGTATCCCGAATTCCAATTCAACAATCTCTAAATCAATTTCTCAGACAATATCGCTCAGTGCCTCATTCCACAACAAATGTCCCTCCTCAGACATTAATGTTTCAAAGAAAAGTAATCAGATCCACTCTTCCAGAAATCCATTTGACTCCTTCATCTAGAGATCATCAGGTTAGACAGAAGGACTCTGCCAATAAACAAAAGGCTAAACAATATGCAGACCGGAAAAGGAGAGCTATTGTTTCGGACTTACAAGAAGGAGATCGTGTTCTGGTGAAATAAAAAGTAGTACGTAAGGACATGGCTGCTTTTCACCCAAGTCCACTGACTGTAGTGAAAAGGAAAGGAACAATGGTTGTTGCAGGAAATGACCATCACACTGTGACAAGGAATGTGTCCCATTTCAAGAAGATATTCCCGTCCTTATCTTCTGATGCACCAAGTCAAGATGATGTCAACATACCACCTATAACATCCTCAGCACCAAGTGATTCTATTGTGTCTGTTCCTTTGAGTGAAGGATCATATACTCGAACGAAAGCAGGCAGAGTCATTAAACCTCCTACAAGGCTTATTGAGCAGATATGACTTTCATCTTAAAGCTTATAATTTGTTGTTCAAAAATCTTTTCCAATTTAATGTGTATTGTATATTGTGGGTTAATGTTCATGCTCAAATTCAGTCAGCATATTGTTGTATGTTTAATTGGTTGAACGTAAAATCAATTTTAGGTGTTTTAAAGAAATATATTAATTTACATATATGAAAGGAAGGGGGAGATGTAGTATCTATGAAGATAGTTTATGTGCATTAGCTAGATGAGGTAGTGTACCTTTAAGAATCTGGCTGCACAGATGAATTAGTGATCAGGAAGTAGAAGGCAGTAGGAAGTAGAAGGAGAGTAAGGAGAAGGAGAGCAGCATGTGGAGTTGATGTCTATCTGTAACCATGCAAGTACTACTTACCAATAAGAAATAAAATACATAATCTTCATACTGCATGATTCATTGAAGTAAAGATATGTGCATCAGGACATAACATTCACCACAATATTCACTCCTCCAAACTTGGAACGGGACAATTCCAATGCATGTCACAACAGGTTCAATCACAAGCAGAAAGCAAAGCACACAGCAGATTAACATTTATGCAAGAAAAAAAATAATAAAAAAAAAGATTTTGTGTATGTAGTTATATGAAGATGTTCTCTTATAGGTTTTTATTTTAAAGTAGAAGCAGGCAAACTTCTTTTGTGTTGTGGTCAAAGGTGGTCCTACAAATATTTAATATGGAACCCAAAATTTTTAGTTAGTGGTGTGGTTTCAAATATATTTCATATTTCTATAATTAAAACTATATATTAATTTGATCTTTGGTCCCAATATTGATCCATTATTAAACAAGAAATAATGAAACATATTAAACACACATACATATACAGAGAGATAGAGACAATCAAACTGTGTGTAACTGGATGGAGGCCAGCACACAGATAACAAGAGGTTGCTGGCCCCTGGCATAATTCAAAAACAAAATAAACCAGCATATAATGATGATTTTTTTTTTGGTCTAACCCAGTGTGACTAGGCACCCTGGGGTGCCGTGGGTTGGTGGTCCAGGACCAAATAAATGTATTTATGGTCAAAGTGATCAGGGCCGGCGGGGCTTAATTTATTTGATAAGCAAGTATAGATTTTGGCGCACCTCGTGGGATAAGCTTTAAAGAGGGACAGCGCACAAAAAGGAGCATGGTCTCGCAAGGAAGAGTAGTGTGTGCGGGGAGGAGGGGGTGCAGTGTGAGGGGTAGTGTAGGGGGGAGCAGTGTGGGTGGGGAGGACATAGGGTAGTGTGGAGAGCAGAGCATGTGGTAAGGAGGGAGTGCAGGGTGAGAGGTAGAAGGTAGGAGAGCAGTGTATACAGGGAGGAGGGGTGCAGTGTGAGGGGTAGTGTAGGGAGAGCAGTGTGTGTGGGGAGAAAGTAGTGGTAGTGTGGAGGGCAGAGCATGCAGTGGTAGTGTAGGAGAGCAGTGCATGTGGGGAGGAGGGAGTGAAGGGTGAGGGGTAGCATAGTAGAGCGTGCGGAGAGGGGTAGGCTAGTAGAGCAGTGTGTGTGGGGAGGGAGTAAGGGTAGTGTGGAGAGGAGAAGAAAGCGCTTACCAGTCATCGCTGGGACAGTCTACTTCCTGGTGGAATCTGTCCCAGCTTGACTTCAATGAAAAACTACCTCATTAATGATAGCAGCACAATATGCATTTAGAGGAGGAGGGGGCGGATCAGACAAAGAGACATGGGATTAGGCTAGAGATAAACAGTGGGAGGGTGTCTGACCAGAAAGAGACAGGAGGGGGTTAGGTCATAAAGAGACATAGAGGTGTGAAGATGTGAAGAGAGACAGGAGCAGTGTATTAGAGAGACAGAGGAATGATGATGATGGAGAGAGACAGGAGGGGAGGGTTAGGCCAGAGAGACATGGGAGTGGGGGGAACAATAGGCCAGAGAACGACATGATGGGAGGGTTAGGCCATAGAGAAACAGGGAGGTTAGACCAGGGAGAAACATTATGGGGAGGTTAGGCCAGAGAGAGGAAGAACGGGAGGGATAGGCCAGAGAGATATGAGGGTGGAAGGAATTGACCAGATTGAGAAAGAAGGGAGGATTACTGTTTACAAGAGAGAGGCGAGATTAGGACAGAGAGAAACATGACGAAGGGGGAGAGGGATTAGGCCAGAGAGAGATTTGAGGCGTGAAGGGAAGAGGTATTATTAGACCAGAGAGAGACATGAGGAGGGCAGGTGGAGAGAGGCAGGTTTAGTCCAGGCAGAGACACTGGTGACCTCTGACTTCCTAAGGCGCAGATGATGTAGAAATCACAGACAGCTGCAGGGCTATCTATTACTAGAGGTCAGAGATTAGGCCAGTGAAAGACAGGATGAGGGGGGGGGGGGGGTGCTGAGTTATGCCAAAGAAAGAAAAGAGGAGGGGATGGATTAGTTTACAGCAAGAAAGGAGGGGAGTAGGATTGGGAGAAAGTAAAACAGGAGGGGGGGGGGGGGGATTAGGCTAGAGACACAGGAGGGGGAGGAGGATTAGGCCAGAAAAAGACAGGAGGTGGGGTGGAGGGGGTTGGGAATAGACAAGATAGAGACAGGAGAGGGGAAAATTATACCAGAGAGAGAGAGAGAGAGAGAGAGAGACAGGAGGTTTGGGTTAGGGTAGAGTGAGATACAAAAGGAAAATAGGCCAGAGGGAAACATAAAGGTATGATTATGTAGAGAGAGAGACAGGAGCAAGGTAGAGTATTAGGTAGAGAGACAGAGGAATGATGATGAGGAAAGAGACAGTTGGACATGAGAGAGTCAGAGTGATTAGGATAGAGAGAGCCGTGGAGGGAGGGGGTATAAGGCCAGAGAGAGTGAGAAGTGGAGGGGAGAGAGACAGGGATGGTTGGGTAGGGATTAGACCAGAGAGAGACGGGAAGGAGGGATAAGGCTAGAGATATGGGGAGGGAAGGGATTAGGCAAGAGAGAGAAATCAGGGGATTAGGCCAGAAGGAGAGACAGATGGGGGGATTAGGCCAGAGAGAGATGGGCAGGTGGATTAGGCAAAAGAGA
Source organism: Pseudophryne corroboree (assembly GCF_028390025.1). Lineage (NCBI taxonomy): Eukaryota > Metazoa > Chordata > Amphibia > Anura > Myobatrachidae > Pseudophryne > Pseudophryne corroboree. The sequence goes on from NC_086451.1 coordinate 134,025,714, forward strand.
GATACAGGAGGCAGAAGGGGGAATAAGGTTTGAGAGTGCAAGACAACGGCTCCGGTTATCACTCAGCTCCAAAGGCACCTATGATGTAGATGTGTAGATGTTGCCGGCAGTTGATGGGTTTTCTGTCACCAGTGGCGGCTGCTGTACCACGAGCATACTTGTACATGAATGGACCGCTGCTGGGTCCAGGTCCCAGCTGTCTGATTGCTTCTCCCACGGAGATCAGTCTCCACGCCAGCACATCTCGTTACCAGTCTTCCTGTTCCCACCTACAAGAGCTGGGAAGGGGGAGTGGATTTGGCCTAGGGGAGATGGGGAGGGGAGTGGTGGATTAGGTCAGAGAGAGACGGGGGGACGGGACTAGGCCAGAGAGAGACGAGGGGGGTTAGGTCAGAGAGACGGGGAGGGGGAGGAGTTAGGTCAGAGGGACACAGGGAGGGGGGATTAGGTCAGAGAGAGAGAGAGAGACAGGGAGGGGGTATGGTCAAAGAGAGATTGGGGTGGGAATTAGGTCAGAGAGAGAGAGAGATGGTGGGGGGGGGGAATCAGGCCAGAGAGAAAGACGGGTAGAGGAGGGATTAGGCCAGAGAGAGACAGATAAGGCATTGGAGGGGATAAGGCCAGAGAGAGACAGATTAGGGGTAGGGGATTAAAACAGAGAGATACTGTAAATGCATGCTGTGCATCATGGGAGATGATGTCATGCCGAGGTGACTCACTTCCTCTTTGTCTCCTATTACTTCCACTTGGTGCCTGAGTAAAGACCTGTATTACACTGATGCTGCAAGTGTCGTCCTGAGTTTGTTGTTCCTAGTGATGTGCACCGGACATTTTTCGGGTTTTGTGTTTTGGTTTTGGATTCGGTTCCGCGGCCGTGTTTTGGATTCGGACGCGTTTTGGCAAAACCTCCCTGAAAATTTTTTGTCGGATTCGGGTGTGTTTTGGATTTGTTTTTTTTTTTTTTTTTTTTTTTTTGCAAAAAACCCTCAAAAACAGCTTAAATCATAGAATTTGGGGGTCATTTTGATCCCATAGTATTATTAACCTCAATAACCATAATTTCCACTCATTTCCAGTCTATTCTGAACACCTCAAACCTCACAATATTATATTTAGTCCTAAAATTTGCACCAAGGTCGCTGGATGACTAAGCTAAGCGACCCAAGTGGCCGAAACACAAACACCTGGCCCATCTAAGAGTGGCACTGCAGTGTCAGACAGGATGGCCGATTTAAAAAATAGTCCCCAAACAGCACATGATGCAAAGAAAAAAAGAGGTGCACCAAGGTCGCTGGATGGCTAAGCTAAGCAATCCAAGTGGCCGACACAAACATCTGGCCCATCTAGGAGTGGCACTGCAGTGTCAGACAGGATGGCCGATTTAAAAAATAGTCCCCAAACAGCACATGATGCATAGAAAAAAAGAGGTGCACCAAGGTCGCTGGATGGCTAAGCTAAGCGACCCAAGTGGCCGACACAAACACCTGGCCCATCTAGGAGTGGCATTGCAGTGTCAGACAGGATGGCCGATTCAAAAAATTGTCCCCAAACAGCACATGATGCAAAGAAAAAATGAGGTGCACCAAGGTCGCTGGATGACTAAGCTAAGCGACCCAAGTGGCCGACACAAACACCTGGCCCATCTAGGAATGGCACCTCAGTGTCAGACAGGATGGCCGATTTATAAAATAGTCCCCAAACAGCACATGATGCAAAGAAAAAAAGAGATGCACCAAGGTCGCTGGATGGCTAAGCTAAGCGACCCAAGTGGCCGACACAAACACCTGGCCCACGTAGGAGTGGCACTACAGCTTTCTAGCGAGAGGATGAGTGCTTCCATCCTCATGTGAATCTGAACCACTAGCCATGAACATAGGCCAGGGCCTCAGCCGTTCCTTGCCACTCCGTGTTGTAAATGGCATATTGGCAAGTTTACGCTTCTCATCAGATGCTTTTAATTTTGATTTTTGGGTCATTTTACTGAACTTTTGTAGTATACTTGACGACACAGAGGTAGAGCAATGGACTACTGTACCGTACTGCTATATATATACTGGTGGTCAGCAAAATTCTGCACTGTCCTCCTACTATATAATACTGCGCACAACTAAAATGCAGCACAGGTATGGATGGATAGTATACTTGACGACACAGAGGTAGGTAGAGCAGTGGACTACTGTACTGTACTGCTATATATATACTGGTAGTCAGCAAAATTCTGCACTGTCCTCCTACTATATAATACTGCGCACAACTAAAATGCAGCACAGGTATGGATGGATAGTATACTTGATGACACAGAGGTAGGTAGAGCAGTGGACTACTGTACCGTACTGCTATATATTATATACTGGTGGTCAGCAAAATTCTGCCCTGTCCTCCTACTATATATACTGCGCACAACTAAAATGCACCACAGGTATGGATGGATAGTATACTTGACGACACAGAGGTAGGTAGAGCATGGCCTACTGTACCGTACTGCTAAATATTATATACTGGTGGTCAGCAAAATTCTGCACTGTCCTCCTACTATATATACTGCGCACAATTAAAATGCACCACAGGTATGGATGGATAGTATACTTGATGACACAGAGGTAGGTAGAGCAGTGGCCTACTGTACCGTACTGCTATATATTATATACTGGTGGTCAGCAAAATTCTGCACTGTCCTCCTACTATATATACTGCGCACAATTAAAATGCACCACAGGTATGGATGGATAGTATACTTGACGACACAGAGGTAGGTAGAGCAGTGGACTACTGTACCGTACTGCTATATAATACTGGTGATCACTGGTCAGCAAAATTCTGCACTGTCCTCCTACTATATACTACAATGCAGCACAGATATGGAGCGTTTTTCAGGCAGAGAACGTAGATATTTTCAGCACACTGAGCACAGATATTTGCAAGCACACTGAGCACAGATATTTGCAGCACACTGAGCACAGATATTTGCAGCACACTGAACACAGAAACTGAGAGAACGCTGCACGTCCTCTCCCTATCATCTTCAATGCACGAGTGAAAATGGCGGCGATGCGCGGCTCCTTATATAGAATACGAATCTCGCGAGAATCTGACAGCGGGATGATGACGTTCGGGCGCACTCGGATTAACCGAGCAAGGCGGGAGGACCCGAGTCTGCCTCGGAACCGTGTAAAATGGGTGAAGTTCGGGGGGGTTCGGATTCCGAGGAACCGAACCCGCTCATCACTAGTTGTTACACATCTACATGGTGTTAGAACCGGGGTATACCATGGCACAGGGTCTGAGGAGAATAGATCTGCTGATATTTGATGAAAACGTGGCTGACAACTGGCTGAGGTTTAAAAGGGAATGGCACGTATACTCCATAGCAGGCCTTTCAGACAAATGAAAAAAAGTCCAGGCATACACACTGCTGAACTTCGCAGGCACTGATGCTGTGGACAAATCAGATGCTTTTGTATACGCTGACGGAGAAGACAGAGAGGATCCTGACATCCTAATTGCAAAGTTTGAAGAGATCTGCATGCCAGTAAAGAATGTAATTATGGACAGGCATGTTTTCAACAGCACAAACCAAAAGGGTGATGACACTATACAGTCCTATGTCTCCACGCTAAAGCTGCTGGCAAAGAAGTGCAATTTTGGTATCCTCACAGAGGAGCTCATCGGTGACAGAATCGTATGCGGCATACGCAGCGACAAGGTACGTGTGGGAACTGCGCGACACAGCACCCTCCTGACAAACAACGCTGCCCCGCATATGATAAACGATGTAATGCATGTGGCTAATGGAATCATTTTGCAAGGGCTGCCGCTCCAAAGATCAAACTTCCATAAAGCGACAGTCTGAGTCGCGCCATATCCGCTCACCCCGGCGGATCAACCAGGTTGAAACAGAGCCAGGGTGTGAATCAGTTTGCATTACAGTTTGTGATAGTGTAGACCACTTGGATGAGAAGGGCAAAATATTTATCAAACTGAGAAGAAAGCATACGAACAAGGTGGCCATAGTCAAAATAGACTCAGGAGCGAAGTGCAATGTCATATCTTACAACTACATGAAATAGGTCCAACTGCACAGATAAACCCACAAGGCAAGATCAACTTCATAGCTTATGGTGGCCATATCATCGCTACACTAGGTACCATAAAGCTAAAGTTTCCCCATGATGATTTGCTATTCCACATTGTGGATCAAAAGGTCAAACCATTGCTAGGCCTCCCTGACAGTATAAAGCTAGGCCTTCTCAAATTGGGGCCTGAGGTACATGCAATACAATTTCAGTACCCTGGATGCAAAGTGCGGATTCTGGCAAATCCCTTTGGACAGAGCTTCGTCCCTGCTCACTGCTTTCATGACCCCAATAGGGCGGTATGTCTTCCTTCGCATGCCCTATGGAATCACTACGGGCAGTGAGGTCTTCCAGCGCTGCATGGAGCAACTGTTTGCAGGCTATCCCTGTGAAATCATCATCAATGACATCTTGGTATGGGTCGCACCAAGGAAGAACACGACCAGTGGCTGCACCAGGTACTTGAACGGGCCCATGCTTTGAACCTCAAGCTCACCCCAGACAAATGCAAGTTTAGAGTCACCGAAGTGGCGTACATGGGTCACGTGCTCACCAGTCAAGGACGTCAAACCAGACCCAAATAAAATCACTGCCATCCAGCAAATGCCGCTTCCGGCTGACCAACAGGCACTGCAACGTTTCCTGTCTAAATTTGTTCCACAATACAGTGAAACCACGGCACCTCTGCGGCAGCTACTCCACCAGGACTCAGAATGGTGCTGGCTGGACACACACACAGCTGCTGTTGATCGATTAAAGACCATGCTAACAAATCCACCGGTCCTGCAATACTTCAACGTGCGTGATCCGGTAGTCCTCTCTGCCAACGCTTCACAGAGTGGTCTAGGGGCCGTGTGCTTCCAACACCGCAGACCGTTGGCTTTTGCTTCCAGGACCCTCACTGACACTCCAGCCTTCCTTCCAACTACTGCCGTGAACGCTGCTGAGGATGACAATGAGGTCATGGCTGTGGAGGTGCTCCCTACTAAGCGGCTGGACGAGCTGCGTGATGCTACTCTTGCGGATGATCTTTGCAAGCGTCTCTCTGCTGTGATTATCAACGGCTGGCCATCCTTTTCCAAGGAACTGCCGCACTGCCTTCGCCCCTTCTACCGTATGAGAGATGAGCTCATCGTGTCTGATGGTGTCAGCCTGCGGGGTCATCGTTTTGTGATTCCGGCTGCCTTTCAGACGTTCTACACCCAGCAGATGCATCAGGGCCATGCCGGTCAGGAGGCTACCAAGCGTAGGGCCCGTAAAAACGCGTTATGGCCCTCCATGTACGGTGACATTGACCGTGCTGTCTCGTTATGTGCACCCTGCAATGCCTTGCATCCACACTTGCCATGGGAGCACATGCTGCTCTTTGACATTCCTGATCTTCCGTGGTCCATTCTTGTGGCTGATTTATTCAAACGGAAGGGGAAGGAGTACCTGGTACTAGTTGATTCCTATTCAGGATGGTTCGATATAAACTACTTGCCCAGCACCACAAGTCAAATGGTCACTGCAAAGCTGAAGAGGCACTTTGCCGCACATGGCACCCCACAGCAGCTGATCACTGATAATGCCATGCAATTTAAGAGTAGAGAGTTCAAGGACTTTGCAAATACATGGGACTTCCAGCACATCACTAGTAGTCCACACTACCCACAGTCAAATGGATTGGCAGAACGTGCAGTCCGCTCTGCAAAGCACCTAATGGAGAAGTGTGCACAATATGGATCGGACATATACTTGGCACTGTTAAACTTGAGAAACACGCCCCGAGATGGACTTCCATCCCCTGCACAGTGCCTATTAGTATGGCGCACCCGCACAGGCATCCCAATGGCAAAGCAGCTCCTGCAACCCAGAGTAGAGCCACAGGTACGGGAGAACATCAGCAAGTGCAGAATGGCTGCCAAAGCTTCTTATGACAGATCAGCATACTGCCTGCCACCACTGTCTCCAGGCCAGCCTGTCCGCATGCAAACCAAGCAAGGATTTGATAGAATGGCGGTGGTTTAGCATCCTGCTGGTCGTCCAAATAGTTACGTGGTACAGTCTGATAATGCCCTTTATGAACACAACTGGCACCATCTGTTAATTGTACCTGAAGAAAGCTCTACACAGCCTGACTCATCAGTTTCTACCACAGCTGCAACCAATGTCAGTGATGATTCGCATTGCATGGACAGTCCTTCCTCAGAGAATACTTCTGAAGTATTAGAGCCATCTGGTGCCACAGCGGACATGCCCATGGGTTCCCAGTGTACCATTACCAGATCGGGCCGTGTGTCCAAAACCAACCCAAAGTTCCAAGACTTTATTGTATAATGTCTTTTCTTTTGTTCATGTCTAACATTGTTGTATTCATTTCATATAAGTTCTGCATCCATCCAGTTTGAAAGGGGGGATGTAAATGCATGCTGTGCATCACAGGAGATGATGTCATGCTGAGGTGACTCACTTCCTGTTTGTCTCATTTTACTTCCACTTGGTGCCTGGCTCATGCTGAGTAAAGACCTGTATTACACTGATGCTGCAAGTGTCATCCTGAGTTTGTTGTTACACATCTACAGAGACAGAGGGGGAGTAAAGGGAGGGGATTAGGCCTGAGAGATACAGAGGGGGGATTAAGTCACAGAGATTCACAGAGATGAGGGGGGAGGGGATTAGGCCAGAAAGAGAGAGAGAGAGGGTTGGGGAGGATTAGGCCAAAGAGAAACAGGAGCAGTGTATTAGAGAGCTATAGAGGAAAAATGATAATGAACAGAAACAGGAGGGGAGGGTTAGGACAGAGAGAGACAGGGAGTGGGGATTACTGTAGGTCAGAGGGAGGAGCAGGAGAGGGGGTGGGATTAGGCCAGAGAGGGTGGGAAGGGAAGGAGGATAAGGCCAGAGAAAGACAGTGACAGTCATTCTCAAAATGTGTGCCGTGGCACCGCGGGGTGCCTCGGGACACTTGCAGGGATGCCTTGGGTTGGTGGTCCAGGACCAATTATAATTAGTTATGGTCAACGTAACTGACAAAAGCAGTGATGGTGGCTGCCAACCATAAAATATGTGGATAAACAGAAGCAAATCTGCCCCTTACCACAAAATTGAACGGGTGTGTATTGCGTGATTGGCGGGCAGGAGACTGGCGGTCAGCATTCTGACACTGGCATCCCGACCACGTTGCGGGCTTGGTGGCAATGGGTTCTATTCCCACTCCATGGGTGTTGTGGACACCCATGAGTGGGAATAGTCCCTGTTGGTCGGCATGCTGACCGTCGGGATTGTGAGGGTGCGGGATGTAGGGGGAGGCAATGTGACCGGTGGTCTTCTGACTGCCGGTCATATAACTACATACCAATTGAACCTAAGGATGACAAATAAAATAGGATATTAATACCTACCGGTAAATCCTTTGCTCTTAGTCCGTATAGGATGCTGGGGACTCCAAAAGGACCATGGGGTATAGACGGGATCCGCAGGAGACATGTGCACACTATAAGACTTTGAATGGGTGTGAACTGGCTCCTCCCTCTATGCCCCTCCTCCAGACTCCAGTTAGAGAACTGTGCCGAGGGAGACGGACATTTCGAGGAAAGAATTTATTGTTTCAACATGGTGAGTGTCATACCAGCTCACACCTCGAACATGCCGCAGAACGTGGCATTCAAAAGAACACCAGCCGATGGCATGAAAAAATATACAGCAATATGCTGGCCGAAAATGTAACACAACCTGTGTGTAAACACGACCAACAATAGCATACCACATGCCATGGTATGAATAACTTCAGCAACAGACTTGACTGAAAAGAAACACCACCTGAGTGTAACCCCCAATAGCTGCAGATACAGTACGCACTGGGACGGGCGCCCAGCATCCTCTACGGACTAAGAGAAAAGGATTTACCGGTAGATATTAAAATCCTATTTTCTCATACGTCCTAGAGGATGCTTGGGACTCCAGAAGGACCATGGGTTCTATACCAAAGATCCAGACCGGGCGGGAGAGTGCGGACGACTCTGCAGCACCGATTGAGCAAACATTAGGTCCTCATCAGCCAAGGTAACAAACTTGTAGCACTTAGCAAAAGTGTTTGAACCCGACCAAGCAACTGCTCAGCTGAGACTCCTCGGGCATCCGCCCAAGAAGAGCCCACCGTCCTGGTAGAATGGGCCTTCACCGACTTCGGTAACGGCAATCCAGCTGTAGAATGAGCATGCCGTCTGCTTAGAAGCAGGAACCCCAATTTGGTTGGGAGCATACAGGACAAACAGAGTCTCTGTTTCCCCAATCTGAACCGTTCTGGCGACATTAATATTCCAAGCTCTGACTACATTGAGAGACTTCGAATCAGCCAAAGCTTCTGTAGCCACAGGCATCACAATAGGTTGGTTCATGTGAAACGCAGAAACCACTTTCGGCAGAAATAGTTGCCAAGTTCACAATTCCTCTCTATCGACATGGAAGACCAAATAGGGCTCTTGTGAGACAAATCCGCCAATTCCGACACCCGACTTGCGGACGCCAAGGCCAACAGCATGACCACTTTCCAAGTGAGAAATTTTAACTGAACCTTTCGTAAGGTTCCAACCAGTGTGACATAAGAAACTGCAACACCACGTTAAGGTCCCATGGTGCCACTGGGGCACAAATGGAGGTTGGATGTGCAGCACTCCTTTCACGAAAGTCTGAACTTCTGGAAGGGTGGCCAATTATCTTTTGAAAGAAAACTGATAAGGCCGAAATCTGCACTTTTATGGAGCCTAACTTTAGGCCTGCATCCACTTCTGCTTGCAAAAAATGGAGAAAACGACCCAGCTGAAATTCTTCCGTAGGAGCCTTCTTAGATTCACACCAAGACACATACTTCCTCCAAATACGATGGTAAAGCTTCGCCGTTACTCCTTTCCTAGCCTGAAGCAATGTGGGAATGACTTCACCAGAAATACCCTTTCGGGCCAGGATATGGCGTTCAACTGCCATGCCGTCAAACGCAGCCGCGGCAAGTCTTGACACACGCCCGGTCCTTGCTGTAACAGGTCCTCCCATAGAGGAAGAGGCCAGGGATCTTCAATGAGTAAGTCTTGAAGATCTGGCTACCAAGCCCTCCTTGGCTAGACCGGAACAATGAGGATCGCCGGAACCTTCGTTCTTCTTATGCTTATCACCTTCGGAAAGAGTGAAAGTGGAGGGAACACATAGACCGACTGAAACACCCATGGTGTCACGAGGGCGTCCACTGCTTTTGCTTGAGTGTCCCTTGATCTGGAACCATATCCCTGAAGTTTCCTGTTGAGGCAAGGCGCCATCATGTCTAGTTGAGGAATTCCCCAAAGACTTGTCACTTCTGTGAAAACTTTTTTATGAAGACCCCACTCTCCTGGATGGAGATCGTGTCTGCTGAGGAAGTCTACCTCTCCGTTGTCTACTCCCGGTACGAAGACCGCTAATAGAGCTTTTACATGCCATTCCGTTCAGCGGAAAACTTATGCGGCTTCTGCCATTGCCGCTTTGCTCCTCATTCCGCCCTAGCGGCTTACTTACGCCACTGCTGTTAAGTCGTCCGACAGAATTAAGACGGGCAGATCGCGAAGAAGATGTTCCGTTGTAAATAGCTCTTAATTCAAGAATGCTTATTGCAGACAAGCTTCCCGGTTTGACCTTTTCCCCTGGAAAGACTGCTCCCCAGCCTCGGACACTTGTATCCATGGACACCAGGATCTAATCCTGGCTCCCGAACCTTCATCCCTCTAGGAGGTGAGAACTGTGCAGCCACCCCAGGAGAGATATCCTGGTCCTGGAAAATAGGATTATTTTCCGGTGCATGTGCAGGTGAGACCCAGACCACATGTCAAACTGGTCCTGCAAAAAACCACTCTGGCATTTGACCTGCTCACCGAATGGCCTCGTAGGCCGCAACCATCTTCTTCATCAATGGAACGTATTGATGGGTTGCAAATCTGATCCGACTCTGGATCCTCAGATCTCTTTTCCACAGGAAAAAACAAACTCATAACAGTTCAGTATCTAATCTCACTCCCAACTCCAACATCTGCGTCTTTGGTATAAACAGCGATTCTCTGTGCTGAAGAACTGTCAGAAAGAAACAACAATTTCTACCACTTGTTTCTTGACCTCGCCATAGTCAGGAGAGCGTCCCAGTACAGAATAATAATGGCTCTTACCATTGAAGGAAAACCATCATACTGACATCCCTCCGGTGAAATGGCAATGACAATCCTGAATAGCAAAACCAGGTAAGCTTAATGCGGATGAAACCACATTTAAACCCATGAGAGATTCCATCTTGCAGTTCAATTGACCGAGCTGTCCAGGCTCAAAAGCACGAAAAGCTTGAATAACAGCTTTTTTTTTTTTTTTGACAGGGACAGCAGGACAATGTCCTGATCCTGACCCAACTATTGTATGGCGTCGCATACTACCTTCCCGTCCAGAGGAGAATCGGTAAGACCTATTTGAAAAAACAGTGAGGGGAATCTGGAAACTCCAGTATGTCCCCCTTTGGACTCTATTCTTAACTCACTGGTCCAAGTTGATAATGTCGATATTACCTTATAACACAAAGCTATACCTTAAATCACACCTTTACCATGGAGCCACTGCGGCCGCTAGACTTAATACTCACGCTACGTACTTCATACGCTATTTGCGTACAGAGTCCCGCACCGTGTACGTACTTTGCGTACAAACGCCGCGCTGGGGGTACAAAGTACACACAGCGCGTACACACTCAATTGATATACTTTAAACCTTATTCGTAATACAATGCAATGATATGATTACACTTTAAACCTTATGCAGCAAAGCACTGCAATGATGTTACACCTTAAACCTTATGTAGCGCTGACGGTACAAAGTACCCGCAGCGCGTACACACCTTATCAATACACTTTTAAACCTTATACAGTTGGGTAATGTAATACGCTTTAAACCTTAGCAGGGAAATGAGGACACAACACCGATTTGTAGTTAACCGCTGGGTTCTAACGCCACAGTGGATTATTTGAAAGGGGATAACAATACAAATTATACACTACAAGGCTAACAAGATAAATCTACAACAGAATAATGGCTACAGTCAATGTACATATGTGAGAATATTCGCTTGCGCAACCTGGACCAGTCCTCCGCTCATCAGGTAGATAGCGTTCAGAGTCTTCTGACCGGCCAGGCAGCAATAGGCTTTTTATACACAACTTCCATAAACAATACAATGGTTACTGTAATCCCTTTGTTCATTGGACACAGAGATGCATCTTTACATTACAGGAGAGGTCATAGGTTGATTTGAAAAGGTGGGCGATGTCTTTCCCAACTGCTCTTGTGGGTGGTCTCCTCTGGATTCCCGCCGCATACATAATATACAGTAAATACAGTTTATATCTATATTCTACTTCTGCACATAACTATATGCAGGAACATGCGATCTTTCTCTAACCAACATCGGAATGTTACCCTTAAAATACCCTACAGCTGGATACTAGACATCACCTTATAACCTTTGTCTGTCCCTTCCTATCATGCAAAGGTGAATCCCTTAGTCCTGGAATCATTTAAACTGTTGATACTTGCTGATGTGGTGCAGGGGGGCTATGTGTACAATGTGCACTATTTGGGTTAAATATGTAATGTTCTGATAACCCTCTATGCGCTCACAAACTCTGCCGTAAATACCCATACCACGCGCAGGATCGCGGGAGCGATCATACGCAAATTGCGGAAATGTGCATGCACGGCGGAGCATGTGTGTGTGGTTAGTACATGATGTATGCATTACAATATTTTTCGACTTTGACAGTCCACCCTTTGGCAATCAACAATAACTGCCACTATCTAAACATTAAACAGAAAAATATATAATACAATATCTACAGATGATTGGATGGTAGGAGGAGAGGTGTAGGTGGGAAATGTATGACCTAGTGGGATAGTAAAAGCATGTATGTATGAATTCATGTCTGAGGGGCATGTATCATCGTGCCATATATGTTCTAGATAAGCTTCGAGGTATTGCGAAGTATACATTAAATCCTTCTTATCCCGTATTAAGGGTCTGTAAGTGGGCCAACAAACACTACCGAGCTCTTTTCGGCTTCTTGTTCCAACAAATGGGGTGCACATTTAGTTGATGATACATGGAGGGGGAACATATGTGAGTGCTAATATATGTGGATATCACCTGTCGACTATGTGTGTCGCTAACTGAAGGTTGTAGATATGAAGATAAGACACATATCTAAAATACAGTCACATAACATTTTCATAATCATTTTTGGGTGTTGATCGAAGTCTTTTCCGGATGGGTGTATTTTTGCTGAGGGGGAAACAAAGGAAAAATGGGTGAAAGAAACGGGTCATGGAATTCATTTGCAATCCTTATCACAACATTGTCTCTATGGATGGGTCGTAAATTAAATCTGCTGCTGTAACAATGCCCCCGCTCCTTAGACTCATCAATTTTGTGCCGTGCTTGCGCCGCATTAAAATTCGAACACACCTAAATATCAAGCCAATAATTATGACGACTCCCAGGATACAAAGGAGAAACTTTCCTACACTCATAATAACATTTTGAGACCATTCTCCTAAACCTGAGAACCAATTGCGTGGGTTCAACCATGAGACCCAGCCGGTCAGTTCATTACTCACAGCAGTCAGGGTAAGGTTGTGTCTCCTTCGGAACTCCCACTTCAACTGCAAGATATCGTCCATCTTTTAATCGATGATCTCGGTTGGGTCATCAGTGCTGTTTGTAATATACGTGCAGCACTTCACACCATATTGAGTTGCCAAAGTGACACAGTACCCACCCGTCACAGCTGTGATATAATTGAGGACCATCCTGTGCTGGATCAGTTCCGTTTTGTAAGCTTGCAACTCCCTACCCGTATACCTGAAGGTGTCGTCATACATCTCAGTGATATTATCTATCAGGTTCGCTAGCGCATGGATGTATGTATAATTTATAATTCCTCTGGCAGTACGGGTGATGTCTAATGCGAGAAGGAATTGAATCCCGGTGGATTCGTGGATCAAATCAGAGGCTACGTGCTCTGTCCTATCTATGAGTTGTCTCTTAACGATGTGTTCATAATGAGTATGAGTATAAGGAGCTTGAGCACTGTGGTGAACGTCTTTCATCTTATCATGGGTTATGGTCATGACCTCTGGCAACACTCTTCCAATGTAACACAATCCCTCTGAGTTTGGGGCAAGCCACTTATACGCCTTCCTACCGCATATGAAATAGGCATCATCGGGGAGAACATATGGGACAGAATATGACATTACCATGTTGCAAACTTTCCAAGTGAAAAACCCAATCCCTAACTCTCTCATCTGTTCAGTACAAGTATCAGGCTGTATGATATGCGCACAGTACCCTGGTGATACTTCTCCAACCCGCATGGTCTTGCATCCTTGAGTATACCTATACCGAAAATACCTTCCACTGTTGGCTATTTGGCGTATAAGTTCAGAGTCTACGGGTATCTTATCAGCTCTATGCGAAAATGCCATGGTCTGGTTATTCCATGTCACCTCCCAATTTCCCGGCTTTCGGGAATTGGAAATGTTGAAACACACTAAGGGTCTATCTACATGATACTGGTGGAGCTTCAAACTAGGGGGCCTAGAAATATTAAATTTCTTGTCCACCGGTCTCCCACCCCGTAATTCGAGTACCTCATCTATTGCTAAAGGGTACGGTACTAATCCTGACTTGCTCTGACCTTGAGGTACTTGTGAGCACACCCAGCATTCTGTCTGGTTTAAGACCTTACCCACTAGTGAGTGGTAATCACTCAATGGATGGCGGTCCATGTTGATATTAAGGCTGGACTGACATCTCTGGATGCACCCATCCTCAACTATGTTCTCACAATTCCTACAAATGCAATTTTCCTCAGCCAATAACCCTTCACAGTGCCTCCTAGTTTCCTGACTACCAGATCGTTTTCTGATACTCGTCTTTGCTCGAGTGATGTGTTGCTCTTGGAATTCTACAAATCCGTCCTCGCCATCAGAACCCATTCCAGATCCTTTCTCGACCTCTCTGGTACTCTCACCGAAATAGACTGTTCTGGTCAAGAACAGGGTTAACAGGAACACCCGGAACGCAGTCTCTTGGGGTAAGTCCATCTTGTTAAGGGAAGAGAAAGGAAACAAGAAGGGGGAGGAAAGGAGGGTAGTGGGAGATGGAGAAAATAATAAAAAAGAAAACTGGTGCGACAACCGCCTCTGGTCTTGTTTTTCTCTGCGCTCATGTGCCGTCTCAACAGTACTGTCTCTCAGCCTTCCTGGAACAGACACTCCAGTGATACGATGTTCTCTCCGAGTCAGCGACCTTTCTGTAGGGAACATAAATCTGTTTAATTGTTGTGTATTATCAGTTGTGTGATCTTTGGGAAGTGAGAAGAGAGGGGAAATAATAAAAAGAAAATTTGTCAGATTTGCGTTCACCATCAGGCTGTCACACCATCATGTATATCGGTATCTATGCACAGTCTACCTTCACCAGTATTCCCATTCTCCACCCTTTGTGCATGACCAGGCACACTGATACTGGTGTCCCTATGCTGGTGAGATATACTGGATTTAGGCAGAGCTCTGAAAGACCGAATAGGCATGTGGCGTTTGAACTATAATCCTGTCAGTGAACGTAAGAAATGAAGAGGAAACTTTGAAGACAAATCACAGAGTTTACCTGGCCGCCCCTGTATCTACAAGGAATGATCTACCAGCTACATCAACTGTGACCTCAGGTTCATTACCAAGGTTAGCAATTAACTTCACTGGCTGCAGACTACAGGCGTGGCCCAACCCCTATTGTATATTGTGACCCTCCCGCAGCGCACTGGCAGCTACAATATGTTAGGGGGGTAACTGAGAATTTTCAGAGGTCTGCCAGTCCCTCCTAGGTGGATACCTCCTTGTTTCCCCTATGTGTGGCTCATAACTTCTCCTATGTGATCCCTGATCCCAGTTACGTGTATCATAACTTTGCTCGTGTTCTTGTCTAGGGGGTCTGAATTTTTGTGTGCTGTTACAATTGCTAGCATAATGCCCTTCCCTTTTACACAGATAACAAATTCTTGGCTTTCTCCATGAGTCAGAGGCCTGGGGTTTTGGCTGATGGGGCTTTGGTGTAAGAGCCTGTATACTTACTGTCATCAGCCTTTCCCCCTGTTCCTCCCTGTGCCTAATGATGTTCCTATTGTTGCCTTATAGGTAATTGTCTGCACTTAGTATAATATTAGGGCAATGGATATTGTCTGAATCAAAATATAATTCATTATAAATAGGCGATGTTACCATAGTGGACAGTATACTGGATATATATAGTAAGGAATAGATATGAAATAAGTTTGAATGTATGAGGTAATGTTTAGCTGATTTAAGAGATTAGGTTTGTGTATGTGTTTATATAGATATACTGTATATTTGTGTCTTACAGCAAGATGGTAAAAAATAGTGTAGGGAACAGGTTTATTCTGCTCTAGTCATAAATAAGGCCAGAGAGGTTACAGTAAGATCAAGAGTCATTGTAGAGAAAAGGTATTAGGCCATAAATGATAATAGGTATGTGACAGAGCTCTGTTGGTCATTGGAATTCACAGGTGTGCTTACAGTAGATCAGAATCTACTGGTTTGTCTATTGTCCAGTGAAGGTTAAAAGCTAGGGAGTATAAATTAACTACTATGAAAAGAGATCACATCCATTGATAAAACATTGTGTAACCGACCCCAGGAAAACTTGTCAATACAACAGAACTTTGGATGAAAAGACATTCCAGATTTTACAATACTATACTTGCTTAAGGCAGTGTGGACACCACACTTTTATGACACCATGCCTCCGTGAACAGGACACGACAGCCCAGTTCAATGTTTGTTTTATTACACCTTGGAATCTGACAAACCTATAATTACCTATTCCATTGGAAACTATGAGAATATGATAGTTTGAATTGGTAAAATATGAGATAAAAGGACCAGACTTGTAGTTAGGAGTTAGAAGGAAGAGGGAGAGGGAGAAGAAGAAGGAGAAGGAAGGAAGTCAGTCAGGAGGAGAAGTCATGGAGAACATGCAGAAGGAATGATTCTTGGGATGGCAATCTTTAACTTGCAAGTATAAATATGATAATAATTGAAACTGTTTGTGAAACTTATGTCATGTTGTTTTATGTTATGTAACGAAGGAAACATAGCATAGCTTAATATAATTATAATTAGTATATATATCACTACTGTGTATATCTTATTCTGTACGATTTGATCTGCCTGTAAATAAAGAATCATATAAAAAGAGCGGTAATATTCAAGCTTGAACTCTCTTTAAGGAATCTTAACTTTATAATTTCATAAGTCATATATATATAAGGACTGCATATATTTATCAGCCAATTAATTTGTAAGCCTGACATAATATATTTGCAGATATATATGATAACGCATATTAATTTAAATATATCCATATATTAATAACCATATATGTTATATTAAATATTAATATTCATAAATATGATTCCATAAAGCAATATTGGCGACCACGAATTGGACTTGTTATTACTGAATCTGATTATCTGATTTATAATATTTATGAGGAGTAGCAAATGCTATAAGCTGGCTACCAAATCTGCAGAATCACGGTGGGGATGTATCTATGAAAATTTATTACCATTGTGTAATGTCAATTTTGTATTCTGTATAACCTAGGATAAATGTGTTAGTGCAATATACGTTATTTTAACTAACATAATATCTATTAGGAAGCAGCACCAAAGGCTATAAGCCTGCTGGCAAAATACAAGATCACAGTGGAATAGGTTACAAATGAGAATAAAGAATTTAAAGGCCTAGAATAGAAAATGTGCACAGTGGAAAAGAGTATTTCCAAATAAATGTATAAATGTACCAGGTATTAGAGTTTAACCTTAAGACACCGGTCAATCTTAAGGAGAGGATACCTTCAGTACTAAAAACAAAGAATATATAAATTTAGCATTGAAATGTTAAAAATGCAAAAGTTTTCTGTAGCATTTAGAAAAATGCGCAGAACTGCGGCTCTAGAAGCCAAACAGAAATGTAAAGAAGAATCAGGTTCACGTCTTCGTAAGGCGTGCCTGACCATTAATGCAAAAATGCATTCGTTATTTAAGTCCCTTAAACAGAAAAATAAACAGAAAAAGTTTGGGGCAGAAGCGAAAAGCCTGACAGTTTGTAATCAAATTGTCAAGATCTCTGATGAAGAGATAACATCCAGCAAGCAAGCTGAGATAGAAACACCAAACAGGAATAGTGTTGAGGTATGTGAAACTCTGTACACAGAGTCTACAGGAGTCAGAAATGACTTAATCAGTCAAGATCCTAAAATTAAGGAAAGTTACATGTTGCAGGACTGCATCAATGTGCAGCGCATGGAGTCTGCTATGGTCACACAGACCACCAGCAGAACAGCCTCTGTGGTAAAGGAAGAAAGTAGCAATGTGCCGGATGTGTCTATCATCAGACAGCACATTAATGTAAAGGAGGTAGCAGCAATAGGAGATGTCCCCTATACTGTGTCTAGTAAGGGGGAAGATCATTGTAACTCAGATTATGAGTATTCTGCTGAATACACTCTCAGAGTTCCCAATGTAAATGAAGAATTTGTTATGCCCTTAGGCAAAGGTGAATTGTCAGCAGATTTAAACACTGATAGCAGCAGTACAGTGCACACAGGGGTGGGGAAGTTCCCCATGGTGAAAACTCCCATGGCAACCAGAGTTGCAAACCTTGAAATGTATTCACCTGGAAACATGTTTAAAGGGAAAATCCATGAAATTAATTCAGGAATGCATGTTTACAAACAAAGTTCCCAAACTTATGTAACCCCCACAGAGCACTCAGAGACTTCTAGTGATGGTGCAAATGTTTGCATGCTCTCAGAGAGACCACATGCAGAGTGTCATTCTGCAAACCACACACCAATTAACAATGACAAAAAGGATCACCAGGATGAAAATGTTTTTATGCCCTGGTGCCATAACCATTTTATTACAGGTGTGGAAAGACAGAAAGCCCTGGGACCTGCAATACATATTTGGCAAAGTTTAACAAGTTTCTCTCCCCACAAAAGTAGGTTTTTTCAGAAGCTCCAAGATTCTTCCAAACTAAGGAGCCACACCAAGCAGCAAACGCTATGGTTAAAGACAGTCTGGGACCAGGCTGCATCACAAGGGAGTATGGTCACAAGTGAATACGGTAGTATCATTCCTTTACTTGTTAGATCCAATGAAGCCATTGTTTGCTTTGATGTTCAAACAGCCACAGTTTCCAAATTAAACCTGCATCATATCTGCAGCGACAATTGTGCTGTCATTGACACACAATGTGACAGGAAAGATTGGCACAGGCCAGAAACAATTGTTTGTTTGTTATTCAATCGTTAAAAGACACATTTGTAAATTCTGTACCTGATAACATGCAGCAGATAGGACAGAATGCATAGCAAGCTATGTTAAATCACTGTATAAATATCTGTGATAGTCATTGTATGTATTTTTGTTTGATTCATAGTAATCCTGGCAACCTGTATACAGAATGGTGCAAGACTCCAAAAAGACTCCAATTTACAAGGGAAAAGGTCTTCATTAACCCTTTCATCGCTGCTATCCAGCAAAATCTACATAGCATCCCTAAAGACTGATATATGGACAAATCCTCAAGGAGTTTTCCAGTTTCACAAGAAAGGGGAAGGTTTTCATTAACCCTTTCATCACAAGTAATCATTACTTGTCTTTCAAACTACATGTACACTCCCACAACAGTGTACAGCACATCTCATCACTGTGATTATACAGAACTGTCTCATCCCTTCATATACCTTAATCACATATATGTAAACATTTGTCTGAGATATATTTTATATCATTGCATATATACCTTGTAAATATTTTATGTTTTTTTTATATATTACACAATAGATACTACCTATGCTTCCTTCGTAAAAGCTTCAAAAGTAATTAAATATCTAATACAGGATGGTATACCACGTTATAACAAATTGGGCCGAGATTATTAAGTGGGATGAATAATTCTCTTAATAAAGACTGTCACAAGTCTAAGATAATTATTTGTAGCATAACAGGGTCACTGTATATGCACATGGCTGCATATAAAATAATATTGGATGGAATTAGATATATTTAAAGCCATTCCTAAATGATATTTAATATCTGTTTGAAGCAAAATTATATTCATTTATTGTATTGATAGGATGTTACTATATACACATCAAAAGCATTTTAAATAATTATTAGTCAAAATATAGGTAGGATAGAAAACGCCTTTATATGGGTTAAACTGGTATAAGTTTATGTAAGATTGAGATGTATAAATAGGTACAAGGTAGAATAAGGAGATTTAAGACTGCATGGTAATTTATTCAGTGAGGAAATACAGAACAGAGTAGGTGTACTACTCACAGCCATTTGTGGTACTATTGCCCGAAGACAATTAAGACCTACTATTAACAAGCAAGGAAAGAAAAAAAAAAAAAAAAAAAAAAAAGACTGTTTCATATATGCCTGTTCTATTCAAAATCACAACCTGTTTGTGCAAAAGCAATATGGACACTGGTCACAACTGCGGCATTGGATAAACGCAAAGGAAACAGAACTGCTAAAGACTGTATAAAGACTATTACTATTACTGAGGGTCGTCACAAGTACTGAATGTTCAAGACACAGCACTCGACGTACACAGCCCTCTGCCTCAAACAGCGAAATGGCAAGCAAAGGAGCAGCTGCTACGAAGAATTCTACTTCTAGTAATGGTGCAAATGTTGCAAACGCAAGGCCATAATGCAAACGCAAGGCATCTCCAATTGCAAGCAAACCACGCAGATGACAGTCTTATCCCAGTAAATTGCTACATACAAGAACAGCAAAAATGTCCAAACGTACTGATCCAGATACAGAAAAAAGGTCTACAATTGGGCTATTGTATTCCAAATGTCTGTAGAAATTAGTTTTCCTCATGAATACTGAATAAAAACCTCAGTTTTGTCTGCTTTAGTTAAAAAGTAGAATAAGGTTAGGTAAGCTAAGAATTTTTAGAGATTTTTAAAATCATAATGGTTATTATTATTACACTTATGGTATATATTATGGTTACAACGAAAGTTATGTTTGAAGGAATATTTTGAAATGTATTTGGAAGCAATTACGCTAGTTTAATGTGTGGCCAATCAAAAGAATTTCTCATGGCCACAAGGGGGCGACTGTTGCCTTATAGGTAATTGTCTGCACTTAGTATAATATTAGGGCAATGGATATTGTCTGAATCAAAATATAATTCATTATAAATAGGCGATGTTACCATAGTGGACAGTATACTGGATATATATAGTAAGGAATAGATATGAAATAAGTTTGAATGTATGAGGTAATGTTTAGCTGATTTAAGAGATTAGGTTTGTGTATGTGTTTATATAGATATACTGTATATTTGTGTCTTACAGCAAGATGGTAAAAAATAGTGTAGGGAACAGGTTTATTCTGCTCTAGTCATAAATAAGGCCAGAGAGGTTACAGTAAGATCAAGAGTCATTGTAGAGAAAAGGTATTAGGCCATAAATGATAATAGGTATGTGACAGAGCTCTGTTGGTCATTGGAATTCACAGGTGTGCTTACAGTAGATCAGAATCTACTGGTTTGTCTATTGTCCAGTGAAGGTTAAAAGCTAGGGAGTATAAATTAACTACTATGAAAAGAGATCACATCCATTGATAAAACATTGTGTAACCGACCCCAGGAAAACTTGTCAATACAACAGAACTTTGGATGAAAAGACATTCCAGATTTTACAATACTATACTTGCTTAAGGCAGTGTGGACACCACACTTTTATGACACCATGCCTCCGTGAACAGGACACGACAGCCCAGTTCAATGTTTGTTTTATTACACCTTGGAATCTGACAAACCTATAATTACCTATTCCATTGGAAACTATGAGAATATGATAGTTTGAATTGGTAAAATATGAGATAAAAGGACCAGACTTGTAGTTAGGAGTTAGAAGGAAGAGGGAGAGGGAGAAGAAGAAGGAGAAGGAAGGAAGTCAGTCAGGAGGAGAAGTCATGGAGAACATGCAGAAGGAATGATTCTTGGGATGGCAATCTTTAACTTGCAAGTATAAATATGATAATAATTGAAACTGTTTGTGAAACTTATGTCATGTTGTTTTATGTTATGTAACGAAGGAAACATAGCATAGCTTAATATAATTATAATTAGTATATATATCACTACTGTGTATATCTTATTCTGTACGATTTGATCTGCCTGTAAATAAAGAATCATATAAAAAGAGCGGTAATATTCAAGCTTGAACTCTCTTTAAGGAATCTTAACTTTATAATTTCATAAGTCATATATATATAAGGACTGCATATATTTATCAGCCAATTAATTTGTAAGCCTGACATAATATATTTGCAGATATATATGATAACGCATATTAATTTAAATATATCCATATATTAATAACCATATATGTTATATTAAATATTAATATTCATAAATATGATTCCATAAAGCAATACTATCATGCTCGACAGCGGACTCTCTCAATGCAGCCACCGAGATACCCCTCCAGTTTGGTAGAGAGGTCTGTACCCTTGTTCTCAGTGCCTCCTTCAACCCGTCCATTAATACTGACACAGCTACCTCCCTGTGATGTACATTTTCCTTAATGTCCTTGACCCCAGTGTATCTAGCCATTTCCTGCAGTGCTCGATGGAAATATTCAGATGCCGTTTCACCTTCTTTTTATCTTATGGAAAAGATTTTATTCCATTTGACAACAGTAGGGAAATAATAAGAATTTACTCACCGGTAATTCTATTTCTCGTAGTCCGTAGTGGATGCTGGGGACTCCGTAAGGACCATGGGGAATAGCGGCTCCGCAGGAGACTGGGCACAACTAAGAAAGATTTAGGACTACCTGGTGTGCACTGGCTCCTCCCTCTATTCCCCTCCTCCAGACCTCAGTTAGAATTTTGTGCCCGGCCGAGCTGGTTGCACACTAGGGGCTCTCCTGAGCTCTTAGAAAGGCAAGTATATTTAGGTTTTTTATTTTCAGTGAGATCTGCTGGCAACAGACTCACTGCTACGAGGGACTGAGGGGAGAAGAAGCGAACCTACCTGCTTGCAGCTAGCTTGGGCTTCTTAGGCTACTGGACACCATTAGCTCCAGAGGGATCGAACACAGGCCCAGCCTCGGTCGTCCGGTCCCGGAGCCGCGCCGCCGTCCCCCTTGCAGAGCCAGAAGCAAGAAGAACGTCCAGGAAATCGGTGGCTGAAGACTCCGGTCTTCATTAAGGTAGCGCACAGCACTGCAGCTGTGCGCCATTGCTCCCCATGCACACCACACACTCCGGTCACTGATGGGTGCAGGGCGCTGGGGGGGGGCGCCCTGGGCTGCAATAAGAGTACCTTAACTTGGCAAAAAAACACATAATATAGTCAGTAAGACTATATATGTGTAAAATCCCCTGCCAAATATATCCTGAAAAAAGCAGGAGAAGTCCGCCGAGAAGGGGGCGGGGCTATCTCCCTCAGCACACTGGTGCCATTTCCTCTCACAGCTCCGCTGGAAGGACGCTCCCAAGGCTCTCCCCTGCAGTTTCCAGGCTCAATAGAGTAAAAAAGAGAGGGGGGGCACTAAATTTAGGCGCAAACTGTGTATTATAGCAGCTATAGGGGAAAAATCACTGTGTGTAGTGTGTATCCCTGCAGTATATAGCGCTCTGGTGTGTGCTGGCATACTCTCTCTCTGTCTCCCCAAAGGACTTTGTGGGGTCCTGTCCTCAGTCAGAGCATTCCCTGTGTGTGTGCGGTGTGTCGGTACGGCTGTGTCGACATGTTTGATGAGGAGGCTGTGCCCGGAAGAGCTGACACAATAAGGAAAGGATTTGGAATCCCGGGTAAGACTCATACCAGCCACACCAATCACACCGTACAACTCGTGATACTATACCCAGTGAACAGTATGAATAACAACTGAGCCTCTCAAACAGATGGCTCCAAACAATAACCCTTTAGTTAGGCAATAACTATATACAAGTATTGCAGACAATCCGCACTTGGGATGGGCGCCCAGCATCCACTACGGACTACGAGAAATAGAATTACCGGTGAGTAAATTCTTATTTTCTCTGACGTCCTAGTGGATGCTGGGGACTCCGTAAGGACCATGGGGATTATACCAAAGCTCCCGAACGGGCGGGAGAGTGCGGATGACTCTGCAGCACCGAATGAGCAAACTCAAGGTCCTCCTCAGCCAGGGTATCAAACTTGTAGAATTTAGCAAATGTGTTTGAACTAGAGATGAGCGGGTTCGGTTCCTCGGAATCCGAACCCGCCCGAACTTCAATTTTTTTACACGGGGCCGAGCGACTCGGATCTTCCCGCCTTGCTCGGTTAACCCGAGCGCGCCCGAACGTCATCATCCCGCTGTCGGATTCTCGCGAGGCTCGGATTCTATCGCGAGACTCGGATTCTATATAAGGAGCCGCGCGTCGCCGCCATTTTCACACGTGCATTGAGATTCATAGGGAGAGGACGTGGCTGGCGTCCTCTCCGTTTATAGAGAAGAGAGTGAGACTAGAGTAGAGAGAGACACAGTAGTAATTTTGGGGAGCATTAGGAGGAGTACTTTAGGAGGAGTACTACTACTTGCTGAAGTGATAGATAGATAGATAGATAGATAGATAGTGTGACTGTATAATGTATATCTGACTTGTGGGGGAGACACTGACAGTGGGGAGCAGTTAGAGTCTGAGAGCAGGACTCAGGAGTACATATAACGTACAGTGCACACTTTTGCTGCCAGAGTGCCACACTGCCATTGTGACCACACTGACCACCAGTATAATATATATTGTGATTGTCTGCTTAGGAGTACTACTTGCAAGTTGCTGATAGTGTGACCAGTGACCTGACCACCAGTTTAATAATCACCACCAGTTTAATATATATAATATATATATATATATAATTGTATATAATATATATATAATATTGTATACCACCTACCCGTTTTTTTTTCTTTCTTCTTCTTTATACATACTACTATAGTAGCTTACTGTAGCAGTCTGCGGTGCTGCTGAGCTGACAGTGTCCAGCAGGTCCGTCATCAGTCATTACATAATAAATATATATACCTGTCCGGCTGCAGTACTAGTGATATTATATATATATATATATTGATTTCATCTCATTATCATCCAGTCTATATTAGCAGCAGACACAGTACGGTAGTCCACGGCTGTAGCTACCTCTGTGTCGGCAGTCGCTCGTCCATCCATAATTGTATACCACCTACCCGTGGTTTTTTTTTTTTTTTCTTCTTTATACATACTACTATAGTAGCTTACTGTAGCAGTCTGCGGTGCTGCTGAGCTGACAGTGTCCAACAGGTCCGTCATCAGTCATTACATAATAAATATATCTACCTGTCCGGCTGCAGTACTAGTGTGATATTATATATATATATATTGATTTCATCTCATTATCATCCAGTCTATATTAGCAGCAGACACAGTACGGTAGTCCACGGCTGTAGCTACCTCTGTGTCGACAGTCGCTCGTCCATCCATAATTGTATACCACCTACCCGTGTTTTTTTTTTTTTCTTTCTTCTTTATACATACTACTATAGTAGCTTACTGTAGCAGTCTGCGGTGCTGCTGAGCTGACAGTGTCCAGCAGGTCCGTCATCAGTCATTACATAATAAATATATCTACCTGTCCGGCTGCAGTACTAGTGTGATATTATATATATATATATATTGATTTCATCTCATTATCATCCAGTCTATATTAGCAGCAGACACAGTACGGTAGTCCACGGCTGTAGCTACCTCTGTGTCGGCAGTCGCTCGTCCATCCATAATTGTATACCACCTACCCGTGGTTTTTTTTTTTCCTTTCTTCTTTATACATACTACTATAGTAGCTTACTGTAGCAGTCTGCGGTGCTGCTGAGCTGACAGTGTCCAGCAGGTCCGTCATCAGTCATTACATAATAAATATATCTACCTGTCCGGCTGCAGTACTAGTGTGATATTATATATATATATATTGATTTCATCTCATTATCATCCAGTCTATATTAGCAGCAGACACAGTACGGTAGTCCACGGCTGTAGCTACCTCTGTGTCGGCAGTCGCTCGTCCATCCATAATTGTATACCACCTACCCGTGGTTTTTTTTTTCTTTCTTCTTTATACATACTACTATAGTAGCTTACTGTAGCAGTCTGCGGTGCTGCTGAGCTGACAGTGTCCAGCAGGTCCGTCATCAGTCATTACATAATAAATATATATACCTGTCCGGCTGCAGTACTAGTGATATTATATATATATATATTGATTTCATCTCATTATCATCCAGTCTATATTAGCAGCAGACACAGTACGGTAGTCCACGGCTGTAGCTACCTCTGTGTCGGCAGTCGCTCGTCCATCCATAAGTATACTAGTATCCATCCATCTCCATTGTTTACCTGAGGTGCCTTTTAGTTGTGCCTATTAAAATATGGAGAACAAAAATGTTGAGGTTCCAAAATTAGGGAAAGATCAAGATCCACTTCCACCTCGTGCTGAAGCTGCTGCCACTAGTCATGGCCGAGACGATGAAATGCCAGCAACGTCGGCTGCCAAGGCCGATGCCCAATGTCATAGTACAGAGCATGTAAAATCCAAAACACCAAATATCAGTAAAAAAAGGACTCCAAAATCTAAAATAAAATTGTCGGAGGAGAAGCGTAAACTTGCCAATATGCCATTTACCACACGGAGTGGCAAGGAACGGCTGAGGCCCTGGCCTATGTTCATGGCTAGTGGTTCAGCTTCACATGAGGATGGAAGCACTCAGCCTCTCGCTAGAAAAATGAAAAGACTCAAGCTGGCAAAAGCACCGCAAAGAACTGTGCGTTCTTCGAAATCCCAAATCCACAAGGAGAGTCCAATTGTGTCGGTTGCGATGCCTGACCTTCCCAACACTGGACGTGAAGAGCATGCGCCTTCCACCATTTGCACGCCCCCTGCAAGTGCTGGAAGGAGCACCCGCAGTTCAGTTCCTGATTGTCAGATTGAAGATGTCAGTGTTGAAGTACACCAGGATGAGGAGGATATGGGTGTTGCTGGCGCTGGGGAGGAAATTGACAAGGAGGATTCTGATGGTGAGGTGGTTTGTTTAAGTCAGGCACCCGGGGAGACACCTGTTGTCCGTGGGAGGAATATGGCCGTTGACATGCCTGGTGAAAATACCAAAAAAATCAGCTCTTCGGTGTGGAAGTATTTTAACAGAAATGCGGACAACATTTGTCAAGCCGTGTGTTGCCTTTGTCAAGCTGTAATAAGTAGGGGTAAGGACGTTAACCACCTCGGAACATCCTCCCTTATACGTCACCTGCAGCGCATTCATAATAAGTCAGTGACAAGTTCAAAAACTTTGGGCGACAGCGGAAGCAGTCCACTGACCAGTAAATCCCTTCCTCTTGTAACCAAGCTCACACAAACCACCCCACCAACTCCCTCAGTGTCAATTTCCTCCTTCCCCAGGAATGCCAATAGTCCTGCAGGCCATGTCACTGGCAATTCTGACGAGTCCTCTCCTGCCTGGGATTCCTCCGATGCATCCTTGCGTGTAACGCCTACTGCTGCTGGCGCTGCTGTTGTTGCTGCTGGGAGTCGATGGTCATCCCAGAGGGGAAATCGTAAGACCACTTTTACTACTTCCACCAAGCAATTGACTGTCCAACAGTCCTTTGCGAGGAAGATGAAATATCACAGCAGTCATCCTGCTGCAAAGCGGATAACTGAGGCCTTGGCAGCCTGGGTGGTGAGAAACGTGGTTCCGGTATCCATCATTACTGCAGAGCCAACTAGAGACTTGTTGGAGGTACTGTGTCCCCGGTACCAAATACCATCTAGGTTCCATTTCTCTAGGCAGGCGATACCGAAAATGTACACAGACCTCAGAAAAAGAGTCACCAGTGTCCTAAAAAATGCAGCTGTACCCAATGTCCACTTAACCACGGACATGTGGACAAGTGGAGCAGGGCAGGGTCAGGACTATATGACTGTGACAGCCCACTGGGTAGATGTATGGACTCCCGCCGCAAGAACAGCAGCGGCGGCACCAGTAGCAGCATCTCGCAAACGCCAACTCTTTCCTAGGCAGGCTACGCTTTGTATCACCGGTTTCCAGAATACGCACACAGCTGAAAACCTCTTACGGCAACTGAGGAAGATCATCGCGGAATGGCTTACCCCAATTGGACTCTCCTGTGGATTTGTGGCATCGGACAACGCCAGCAATATTGTGTGCGCATTAAATCTGGGCAAATTCCAGCACGTCCCATGTTTTGCACATACCTTGAATTTGGTGGTGCAGAATTTTTTAAAAAACGACAGGGGCGTGCAAGAGATGCTGTCGGTGGCCAGAAGAATTGCGGGACACTTTCGGCGTACAGGCACCACGTACAGAAGACTGGAGCAACACCAAAAATGCCTGAACCTGCCCTGCCATCATCTGAAGCAAGAAGTGGTAACGAGGTGGAATTCAACCCTCTATATGCTTCAGAGGTTGGAGGAGCAGCAAAAGGCCATTCAAGCCTATACAATTCAGCACGATATAGGAGGTGGAATGCACCTGTCTCAAGCGCAGTGGAGAATGATTTCAACGTTGTGCAAGGTTCTGCTGCCCTTTGAACTTGCCACACGTGAAGTCAGTTCAGACACTGCCAGCCTGAGTCAGGTCATTCCCCTCATCAGGCTTTTGCAGAAGAAGCTGGAGACATTGAAGGAGGAGCTAACACGGAGCGATTCCGCTAGGCATGTGGGACTTGTTGATGGAGCCCTTAATTCACTTAACAAGGATTCACGGGTGGTCAATCTGTTGAAATCAGAGCACTACATTTTGGCCACCGTGCTCGATCCTAGATTTAAAACCTACCTTGGATCTCTCTTTCCGGCAGACACAAGTCTGCTGGGGTTCAAAGACCTGCTGGTGAGAAAATTGTCAAGTCAAGCGGAACGCGACCTGTCAACATCTCCTCCTTCACATTCTCCCGCAACTGGGGGTGCGAGGAAAAGGCTCAGAATTCCGAGCCCACCCGCTGGCGGTGATGCAGGGCAGTCTGGAGCGACTGCTGATGCTGACATCTGGTCCGGACTGAAGGACCTGTCAACGATTACGGACATGTCGTCTACTGTCACTGCATATGATTCTCTCCCCATTGAAAGAATGGTGGAGGATTATATGAGTGACCGCATCCAAGTAGGCACGTCAGACAGTCCGTACTTATACTGGCAGGAAAAAGAGGCAATTTGGAGGCCCTTGCACAAACTGGCTTTATTCTACCTAAGTTGCCCTCCCACAAGTGTGTACTCTGAAAGAGTGTTTAGTGCCGCCGCTCACCTTGTCAGCAATCGGCGTACGAGGTTACTTCCAGAAAATGTGGAGAAGATGATGTTCATTAAAATGAATTATAATCAATTCCTCCGTGGAGACATTGACCAGCAGCAATTGCCTCCACAAAGTACACAGGGAGCTGAGATGGTGGATTCCAGTGGGGACGAATTGATAATCTGTGAGGAGGGGGATGTACACGGTGATATATCGGAGGATGATGATGAGGTGGACATCTTGCCTCTGTAGAGCCAGTTTGTGCAAGGAGAGATTAATTGCTTCTTTTTTGGTGGGGGTCCAAACCAACCCGTCATTTCAGTCACAGTCGTGTGGCAGACCCTGTCACTGAAATGATGGGTTGGTTAAAGTGTGCATGTCCTGTTTATACAACATAAGGGTGGGTGGGAGGGCCCAAGGACAATTCCATCTTGCACCTCTTTTTTCTTTAATTTTTCTTTGCGTCATGTGCTGTTTGGGGAGTGTTTTTTGGAAGGGCCATCCTGCGTGACACTGCAGTGCCACTCCTAGATGGGCCAGGTGTTTGTGTCGGCCACTAGGGTCGCTTATCTTACTCACACAGCTACCTCATTGCGCCTCTTTTTTTCTTTGCGTCATGTGCTGTTTGGGGAGTGTTTTTTGGAAGGGCCATCCTGCGTGACACTGCAGTGCCACTCCTAGATGGGCCCGGTGTTTGTGTCGGCCACTAGGGTCGCTTATCTTACTCACACAGCTACCTCATTGCGCCTCTTTTTTTCTTTGCGTCATGTGCTGTTTGGGGAGTGTTTTTTGGAAGGGCCATCCTGCGTGACACTGCAGTGCCACTCCTAGATGGGCCAGGTGTTTGTGTCGGCCACTAGGGTCGCTTATCTTACTCACACAGCTACCTCATTGCGCCTCTTTTTTTCTTTGCGTCATGTGCTGTTTGGGGAGTGTTTTTTGGAAGGGCCATCCTGCGTGACACTGCAGTGCCACTCCTAGATGGGCCCGGTGTTTGTGTCGGCCACTAGGGTCGCTTATCTTACTCACACAGCTACCTCATTGCGCCTCTTTTTTTCTTTGCGTCATGTGCTGTTTGGGGAGTGTTTTTTGGAAGGGCCATCCTGCGTGACACTGCAGTGCCACTCCTAGATGGGCCCGGTGTTTGTGTCGGCCACTAGGGTCGCTTATCTTACTCACACAGCTACCTCATTGCGCCTCTTTTTTTCTTTGCGTCATGTGCTGTTTGGGGAGTGTTTTTTGGAAGGGCCATCCTGCGTGACACTGCAGTGCCACTCCTAGATGGGCCCGGTGTTTGTGTCGGCCACTAGGGTCGCTTATCTTACTCACACAGCTACCTCATTGCGCCTCTTTTTTTCTTTGCGTCATGTGCTGTTTGGGGAGTGTTTTTTAGAAGGGCCATCCTGCGTGACACTGCAGTGCCACTCCTAGATGGGCCAGGTGTTTGTGTCGGCCACTAGGGTCGCTTAGCTTACTCACGCAGCTACCTCATTGCGCCTCTTTTTTTCTTTGCGTCATGTGCTGTTTGGGGAGTGTTTTTTGGAAGGGCCATCCTGCGTGACACTGCAGTGCCACTCCTAGATGGGCCCGGTGTTTGTGTCGGCCACTAGGGTCGCTTATCTTACTCACACAGCTACCTCATTGCGCCTCTTTTTTTCTTTGCGTCATGTGCTGTTTGGGGAGTGTTTTTTGGAAGGGCCATCCTGCGTGACACTGCAGTGCCACTCCTAGATGGGCCCGGTGTTTGTGTCGGCCACTAGGGTCGCTTAGCTTAGTCATCCAGCGACCTCATTGATTCTCTCCCCATTGAAAGAATGGTGGAGGATTATATGAGTGACCGCATCCAAGTAGGCACGTCAGACAGTCCGTACTTATACTGGCAGGAAAAAGAGGCAATTTGGAGGCCCTTGCACAAACTGGCTTTATTCTACCTAAGTTGCCCTCCCACAAGTGTGTACTCTGAAAGAGTGTTTAGTGCCGCCGCTCACCTTGTCAGCAATCGGCGTACGAGGTTACTTCCAGAAAATGTGGAGAAGATGATGTTCATTAAAATGAATTATAATCAATTCCTCCGTGGAGACATTGACCAGCAGCAATTGCCTCCACAAAGTACACAGGGAGCTGAGATGGTGGATTCCAGTGGGGACGAATTGATAATCTGTGAGGAGGGGGATGTACACGGTGATATATCGGAGGATGATGATGAGGTGGACATCTTGCCTCTGTAGAGCCAGTTTGTGCAAGGAGAGATTAATTGCTTCTTTTTTGGTGGGGGTCCAAACCAACCCGTCATTTCAGTCACAGTCGTGTGGCAGACCCTGTCACTGAAATGATGGGTTGGTTAAAGTGTGCATGTCCTGTTTATACAACATAAGGGTGGGTGGGAGGGCCCAAGGACAATTCCATCTTGCACCTCTTTTTTCTTTAATTTTTCTTTGCGTCATGTGCTGTTTGGGGAGTGTTTTTTGGAAGGGCCATCCTGCGTGACACTGCAGTGCCACTCCTAGATGGGCCAGGTGTTTGTGTCGGCCACTAGGGTCGCTTATCTTACTCACACAGCTACCTCATTGCGCCTCTTTTTTTCTTTGCGTCATGTGCTGTTTGGGGAGTGTTTTTTGGAAGGGCCATCCTGCGTGACACTGCAGTGCCACTCCTAGATGGGCCCGGTGTTTGTGTCGGCCACTAGGGTCGCTTATCTTACTCACACAGCTACCTCATTGCGCCTCTTTTTTTCTTTGCGTCATGTGCTGTTTGGGGAGTGTTTTTTGGAAGGGCCATCCTGCGTGACACTGCAGTGCCACTCCTAGATGGGCCAGGTGTTTGTGTCGGCCACTAGGGTCGCTTATCTTACTCACACAGCTACCTCATTGCGCCTCTTTTTTTCTTTGCGTCATGTGCTGTTTGGGGAGTGTTTTTTGGAAGGGCCATCCTGCGTGACACTGCAGTGCCACTCCTAGATGGGCCCGGTGTTTGTGTCGGCCACTAGGGTCGCTTATCTTACTCACACAGCTACCTCATTGCGCCTCTTTTTTTCTTTGCGTCATGTGCTGTTTGGGGAGTGTTTTTTGGAAGGGCCATCCTGCGTGACACTGCAGTGCCACTCCTAGATGGGCCCGGTGTTTGTGTCGGCCACTAGGGTCGCTTATCTTACTCACACAGCTACCTCATTGCGCCTCTTTTTTTCTTTGCGTCATGTGCTGTTTGGGGAGTGTTTTTTGGAAGGGCCATCCTGCGTGACACTGCAGTGCCACTCCTAGATGGGCCCGGTGTTTGTGTCGGCCACTAGGGTCGCTTATCTTACTCACACAGCTACCTCATTGCGCCTCTTTTTTTCTTTGCGTCATGTGCTGTTTGGGGAGTGTTTTTTGGAAGGGCCATCCTGCGTGACACTGCAGTGCCACTCCTAGATGGGCCAGGTGTTTGTGTCGGCCACTAGGGTCGCTTAGCTTACTCACACAGCTACCTCATTGCGCCTCTTTTTTTCTTTGCGTCATGTGCTGTTTGGGGAGTGTTTTTTGGAAGGGCCATCCTGCGTGACACTGCAGTGCCACTCCTAGATGGGCCCGGTGTTTGTGTCGGCCACTAGGGTCGCTTATCTTACTCACACAGCTACCTCATTGCGCCTCTTTTTTTCTTTGCGTCATGTGCTGTTTGGGGAGTGTTTTTTGGAAGGGCCATCCTGCGTGACACTGCAGTGCCACTCCTAGATGGGCCCGGTGTTTGTGTCGGCCACTAGGGTCGCTTAGCTTAGTCATCCAGCGACCTTGGTGCAAATTTTAGGACTAAAAATAATATTGTGAGGTGTGAGGTATTCAGAATAGACTGAAAATGAGTGGAAATTATGGTTTTTGAGGTTAATAATACTTTGGGATCAAAATGACCCCCAAATTCTATGATTTAAGCTGTTTTTTAGTGTTTTTTGAAAAAAACACCAGAATCCAAAACACACCCGAATCCGACAAAAAAAATTCGGTGAGGTTTTGCCAAAACGCGGTCGAACCCAAAACACGGCCGCGGAACCGAACCCAAAACCAAAACACAAAACCCGAAAAATTTCAAGTGCACATCTCTAGTTTGAACCCGACCAAGTAGCAGCTCGGCAAAGTTGTAAAGCCGAGACCCCTCGGGCAGCCGCCCAAGAAGAGCCCACTTTCCTTGTGGAATGGGCTTTTACAGATTTAGGATGCGGCAGTCCAGCCGCAGAATGTGCATGTTGAATCGTACTACAGATCCAGCGAGCAATAGACTGCTTTGAAGCAGGAGCACCCAGCTTGTTGGGCGCATACAGGATAAATAGCGAGTCAGTTTTCCTGACTCCAGCCGTCCTGGAAACATAGATTTTCAGGGCCCTGACTACGTCCAGCAACTTGGAATCCTCCAAGTCCTTAGTAGCCGCAGACACCACAATAGGTTGGTTCAAATGAAAAGCTGATACCACCTTAGGAAGAAATTGGGGACGAGTCCTCAATTCCGCCCTATCCATATGGAAAATCAGATAAGGGCTTTTACATGACAAAGCCGCCAATTCTGACACACGCCTGGCCGAAGCCAAGGCCAACAGCATGACCACTTTCCACGTGAGATATTTTAGTTCCACGGTTTTAAGTGGCTCAAACCAATGTGACTTAAGGAAACTCAACACCACATTGAGATCCCAAGGTGCCACTGGAGGCACAAAAGGGGGCTGAATATGCCGCACTCCTTTAACAAACGTCTGAACTTCAGGCAGTGAAGCCAGTTCTTTTTGGAAGAAAATCGACAGAGCCGAAATCTGGAACTTAATGGAACCTAATTTGAGGCCCATAGTCACCCCTGACTGTAGGAAGTGCAGAAATCGACCCAGCTGAAATTCCTCCGTTGGGGCCCTTCTGGCCTCACACCACGCAACATATTTTCGCCATATGCGGTGATAATGGTTTGCGGTCACCTCCTTCCTAGCTTTAATCAGCGTAGGGATGACTTCCTCCGGAATGCCCTTTTCCTTCAGGATCCGGCGTTCAACCGCCATGCCGTCAAACGCAGTCGCGGTAAGTCTTGGAACAGACAGGGTCCCTGCTGCAGAGGCCATGGTTCCTCTGATATCATTTCTTGAAGTTCTGGGTACCAAGCTCTTCTTGGCCAATCCGGAACAATGATTATAGTTCTTACCCTTCTCCTTCTTATTATCCTCAGTACCTTGGGTATGAGAGGAAGAGGAGGGAACACATAAACCAACTGGTACACCCACGGTGTCACTAAAGCGTCCACAGCTATCGCCTGAGGGTCCCTTGACCTGGCGCAATATCTTTTTAGCTTTTTGTTGAGGCGGGACGCCATCATGTCCACCTGTGGCCTTTCCCACCTGTGTACAACCATTTGGAAGACTTCTGGATGAAGTCCCCACTCTCCCGGGTGGAGGTCGTGCCTGCTGAGAAAGTCTGCTTCCCAGTTGTCCACTCCGGGAATGAACACTGCTGACAGTGCTAACACATGATTTTCCGCCCATCGGAGAATCCTTGTGGCTTCTGCCATCGCCATCCTGCTTCTTGTGCCGCCCTGTCGGCTTAACCATTGTCCCTGGAAGTTTCTTCCCTGTGTGACTGCCCCCCAACCTCGAAGGCTGGCATCCGTGGTCACCAGGATCCAGTCCTGTATGCCGAATCTGCGGCCCTCTAGAAGATGAGCACTCTGCAGCCACCACAGCAGCGACACCCTGGCCCTTGGAGACAGGGTTATCAGCCGATGCATCTGAAGATGCGATCCGGACCACTTGTCCAACAGATCCCACTGAAAGATCCTTGCATGGAACCTTCCGAATGGAATTGCTTCGTAAGAAGCCACCATCTTTCCCAGGACTCGCGTGCAGTGGTGCACCGACACCTGTTTTGGTTTTAGGAGGTCTCTGACTAGAGATGACAACTCCTTGGCCTTCTCCTCCGGGAGAAACACTTTTTTCTGTTCTGTGTCCAGAACCATCCCCAGGAACAGTAGACGCGTTGTAGGAACCAGCTGCGACTTTGGAATATTCAGGATCCAGCCGTGCTGTTGTAGCACTTCCCGAGCTAGTGCTACTCCGATCAACAACTGTTCCCTGGACCTCGCCTTTATAAGGAGATCGTCCAAGTACGGGATAATTAAAACACCCTTTTTCCGAAGGAGTATCATCATTTCGGCCATTACCTTGGTAAATACCCTCCGTGCCGTGGACAGACCACGTCTGGAATTGGTAATGACAGTCCTGTACCACAAATCTGAGGTACTCCTGGTGAGGAGGGTAAATGGGGACATGCAGGTAAGCATCCTTGATGTCCAGTGATACCATGTAATCCCCCTCGTCCAGGCATGCAATCACCGCCCTGAGCGATTCCATCTTGAACTTGAACCTTCTTATATAAGTGTTCAAGGATTTTAAATTTAAAATGGGTCTCACCGAACCGTCCGGTTTCGGTACCACAAACATTGTGGAATAGTAACCCCGTCCTTGTTGAAGGAGGGGTACCTTGATTATCACCTGCTGAGAATACAGCTTGTGAATCGCCTCCAGCACTGCCTCCCTGTCCGGGGGAGCTGTCGGCAAGGCAGATTTGAGGAAACGGCGAGGGGGAGACGTCTCGAATTCCAGCTTGTACCCCTGAGATACTACTTGTAGAATCCAGGGATCCACCCGTGAGCGAGCCCACTGGTCGATGAAGTTCTTGAGACGGGCCCCCACCGTACCTGGCTCCGCCTGTGGAGCCCCAGCGTCATGCGGTGGACTTAGAGGAAGCGGGGGAGGACTTTTGTTCCTGGGAACTGGCTGTATGTTGCAGCTTTTTCCCTCTACCTCTGCCTCTGGGCAGAAAGGACGCGCCTCTAACCCGCTTGCCTTTCTGGGGCCGAAAGGACTGTACCTGATAATACGGTGCTTTCTTTGGCTGTGAGGGAACATGGGGTAAAAATGCTGACTTCCCAGCTGTCACTGTGGAAACGAGGTCCGAGAGACCATCCCCAAACAACTCCTCACCCTTGTAAGGCAAAACTTCCATGTGCCTTTTAGAATCTGTATCTCCTGACCACTGCCGAGTCCACAATCCTCTCCTGGCAGAAATGGACATTGCGTTTACTTTAGATGCCAGCCGGCAAATATCCCTCTGTGCATCTCTCATGTATAAGACAGCGTCTTTAATATGCTCTACGGTTAGCAATACAGTGTCCCTGTCTAGGGTATCAATGTTTTCCGACAGGGAATCTGACCACGCAGCTGCAGCACTGCACATCCATGCTGAAGCAATAGCCGGTCTCAGTATAATTCCTGAGTGTGTATATACAGACTTCAGGATAGCCTCCTGCTTTCTATTCGCAGGCTCCTTTAGGGCGGCCGTGTCCGGAGACGGTAGTGCCACCTTTTTTGACAGACGTGTGAGCGCTTTATCCACCCTAGGGGATGTCTCCCAACGTGACCTGTCCTCTGGCGGGAAAGGGTACGCCATTAGTAACTTTTTAGAAATTACCAGTTTCTTATCGGGGGAAGCCCACGCTTCTTCACACACTTCATTTAATTCATCAGATGGGGGAAAAACCACTGGTAGCTTTTTCTCCCCAAACATAATACCCTTTTTTGTGGTACCTGGGGTAATATCAGAAATGTGCAACACATTTGTCATTGCCGTAATCATATAACGAGTGGCTCTATTGGAATGTACACTAGTCTCATCGTCGTCGACACTGGAGTCAGTATCCGTGTCGACATCTGTGTCTGCCATCTGAGGTAGTGGGCGTTTTAGAGCCCCTGATGGCTTTTGAGACGCCTGGGCAGGCACCGGCTGAGAAGCCGGCTGTCCCACATCTGCTATGTCGTCAAACCTTTTATGTAAGGAGTTGACACTGTTGCGTAATTCCTTCCACATGTCCATCCATTCAGGTGTCGACCCTGCAGGGGGTGACATCACATTTATCGGCACCTGCTCCGCCTCCACATAAGCCTCCTCATCAAACATGTCGACACAGCCGTACCGACACACCGCACACACACAGGGAATGCTCTGACTGAGGACAGGACCCCACAAAGTCCTTTGGGGAGACAGAGAGAGAGTATGCCAGCACACACCAGAGCGCTATATACAGCAGGGATACACACAGTGATTTTTCCCCTACAGCTGCTATAATACACAGTTTGCGCCTAAATTTAGTGCCCCCCCTCTCTTTTTTACCCTATTGAGCCTGGAAACTGCAGGGGAGAGCCTTGGGAGCGTCCTTCCAGCGGAGCTGTGAGAGGAAATGGCACCAGTGTGCTGAGGGAGATA
Source organism: Pseudophryne corroboree (assembly GCF_028390025.1). NCBI lineage: Eukaryota > Metazoa > Chordata > Amphibia > Anura > Myobatrachidae > Pseudophryne > Pseudophryne corroboree. The sequence goes on from NC_086451.1 coordinate 134,062,517, forward strand.
GCCCCGCCCCCTTCTCGGCGGACTTCTCCCGCTTTTTTCAGGATATTTTTGGCAGGGGATTTTACACATATATAGTCTTACTGACTATATTATGTGTTTTTTTGCCAAGCTAAGGTACTCTTATTGCAGCCCAGGGCGCCCCCCCCCCAGCGCCCTGCACCCATCAGTGACCGGAGTGTGTGGTGTGCATGGCGAGCAATGGCGCACAGCTGCAGTGCTGTGCGCTACCTTAATGAAGACTGGAGTCTTCAGCCACCGATTTCCTGGACGTTCTTCTTGCTTCTGGCTCTGCAAGGGGGACGGCGGCGTGGCTCCGGGACCGGACGACCGAGGCTGGGCCAGTGTTCGATCCCTCTGGAGCTAATGGTGTCCAGTAGCCTAAGAAGCCCAAGCTAGCTGCAAGCAGGTAGGTTCGCTTCTTCTCCCCTTAGTCCCTCGTAGCAGTGAGTCTGTTGCCAGCAGATCTCACTGAAAATAAAAAACCTAAATATACTTTCTTTTCTAAGAGCTCAGGAGAGCCCCTAGTGTGCAACCAGCTCGGCCGGGCACAAAATTCTAACTGAGGTCTGGAGGAGGGGCATAGAGGGAGGAGCCAGTGCACACCAGGTAGTCCTAAATCTTTCTTAGTTGTGCCCAGTCTCCTGCGGAGCCGCTATTCCCCATGGTCCTTACGGAGTCCCCAGCATCCACTAGGACGTCAGAGAAATACTCCTAATTGCAGATTGATCTGTCGTACATTCTCCTGAGTGTATTCATCAGTGAGAGGTACTTCTGCGTCTAATTTACAATCAGTAATGAATTTCGCGGGGTCAATATTGGAGGGTAAACATGCCCGTAGCAATGTTCGCCAATCTTTGTTTGTGGGTTCGGTGGCGTTACCTAATTCTTTAATAAACCTCTGACATGCGACTAGATCCTTTCTGGGATCAGGAAATTCAGACATAATTGTCCTCAATTCGGTCCGGGACCAGGGACAATGCATAGCAATGTTTCTGATGGGAGTGATTCCCTGAGCGTCAGTCCTCCCATTGGGGACTGCGATCACCCTGACAGGATTTAGTTCAATTACATCGTTTTGAGTTGACTCTACAATCTGAGGTGCTATTGTCTCTGCATAATGTACAGTACCGTACTTACCTGTGGACACGACCTCACCTATCCCTCCGCTAGGGGCCTTTACTACTGCTCTTACCGGTTGGGCCGTGCCCACCTGGGTGTCTTGTATGGTGGCTGCTAGAGAGAGTGCCGATATCGTGCTGGGTTCATCTTCTTGCTCGCAGTCCTGAGGGAAGTTTAGAATGGGATACAACTTGCACGAGTTAGCATTAGTACATTTATCAACTTTACTCTTATCATATATCAGTCTGCCATTGTCTGTAGCCACTTTCTCCCCTATAAAATACGGTGGTGGTGGTGCGGTTGCCATCAGTTTCCTGCTAGGTTTGGAACCGGCTGCGTGAGCTAGTTCCCTCTGCATATCGCCCTCTTGCTGCCATAAATTTAAACAGTTTGTGTATCTGACCCTTTGCTTTTGGGATTTTATCAGACATATCCTAACCCTTAAATTCTGCAATACCTCTGGTTCAAAACTACCTATCCCAGGAAATGATGCTTTATCCCCCACAGTCATTCGTGTCCATTCATCACAAAAGGTCTCAGCGTGGGGACCATACTTCCCCCACATTACCAACCGAGCTGACCCCCTCGGTCTCAATTCTGTTGTCTGAACCCTGACTGAGGAACGTCCCTGTGTTGTGCACTTGGCTCCCATTGTGGACCCTTTTAACATGGGAAAACTTCCTAAAATGCTCCAAACACAGTAACGGTGGAAGTCCTCAAAGTTCTTCCACTAACTTCTAAACATCTTAGTGATATTTGGTGGACCCCTTTCTTTGAAAGTAAAGCATTCATAACCAAGAACCAGAAATAACGACACTGAGACTTGAATTTTGGCAGAAAATTGCTAGCTATTTATTTGTCCCTAACCATTAGGAAACCTGTAAATAAAGAGATTAATTTAATATGCCGCTCCAGCTGGCATATGGTGGCGGCCCAAAAGAACGGCTCAATTAATCTAAATTAACCTTAAATAACTTAACCCTATAAATTTACTAAAAACTTACCATAAACCGGTAATAGGTGACAACTCAACCCCCACAGTGACTACCCACCGCTCCTGGGTGCCCTGCCGCTGCCTTCCCGGACGGGTGGTCAAGCGGCCATAAGTCGATGGAGGTGAGTGCACCTAAACCACAACAAACTGTAAAACACTACAGTTTTCCCTACAATACCAAACTGCCGTTCTTTTCCGCCAATAAATAGCCAACGAAAACAGCCAACAACTTTAAAGCCAAAGCACCACGTGCCAAAATTTCCAACTACCAGGGCGGGAGGGTGGGAAACCAAATCACCAAGAGACTTAAGATGGCTTCACCTTCCCTATATATATCAAGCCCTCCCCCTAAAGAAGGCTGTACTTTCCTCACAGCTAGGTCCACCCCTCCCCAGATGTTTAACTCTTTTCTCTCCTATGCAGTCAATACTCTCTCCTAAACATCTTAGTGATATTTGGTGGACCCCTTTCTTTGAAAGTAAAGCATTCATAACCAAGAACCAGAAATAACGACACTGAGACTTGAATTTTGGCAGAAAATTGCTAGCTATTTATTTGTCCCTAACCATTAGGAAACCTGTAAATAAAGAGATTAATTTAATATGCCGCTCCAGCTGGCATATGGTGGCGGCCCAAAAGAACGGCTCAATTAATCTAAATTAACCTTAAATAACTTAACCCTATAAATTTACTAAAAACTTACCATAAACCGGTAATAGGTGACAACTCAACCCCCACAGTGACTACCCACCGCTCCTGGGTGCCCTGCCGCTGCCTTCCCGGACGGGTGGTCAAGCGGCCATAAGTCGATGGAGGTGAGTGCACCTAAACCACAACAAACTGTAAAACACTACAGTTTTCCCTACAATACCAAACTGCCGTTCTTTTCCGCCAACAGCGAAAGACTCATCCCCAACAGTCTTTCGCACCGCCACCATAAACCTACCCTAACTCCTGCAAAGCGAAACCTAGATCCTCCAGAAAAAACATCATCCCCTCATTGGATAGATGTACTCCATCGCGCCGGAAAAGGTGGCTGTCTCTGAACCGTATCCTCGGGTGGCGAACCACCCTCCCACCGTGGGACAGCACCCACTTTGCCACCGCTCCGTTCACCTTTTTCCGGGCCTCATCAATCTGGCGACCATCCGCCACACCCCTCCAACACAATCTTGGCACCATCATGGAAAAAACCAACACACAATTGGTCCATGCCGCGGTCACCCTTGCCAGATCCTGTATCATGGCCCACCGCAGATCCAAGGATGTCCTCTTCCCCAAGTCGTTGCCACCTAGATGGACAACCAACACCTTAGGGACTCCATGCTTGCTGGCCTGACTCACTAACCTACTCCTCAGCTCACCCCACATCATTCCTCGCCAGCCAAGCCATCTGACACCCTGTACTCCAAGCAATGCCTGAGACCCTTCCGAGGCCACAAACCTGGCCGCCCAATAAATGTAAGAGTGGCCAACCACCCAAATGGTCAAATTGTCGTCAAACCATCCTGAAGGGAAAAAGAGGGGTAGAATTGATTACTAAGAGGCTTATTAATTGTTTATACTGAAGGATCTGCCAAAAAAGAAAACTTTAGATCTCGCTATTGTAGCAGTCACGGCCTAGCCGACTGCACCATGTTTCGTAGCCAATTTAAAAGCGCAATTAAAGACACAAAGGGGAAAGATCAAATAAAACAAACAAAATAAAAAACAGGGGGGGGGGGAGGGGGGGTATAAAATGGGAAACACATGTAATAACTCAGCTGGAGGTGAAACGTAAAGACCCGCTGAGGGACTCTGATTAGACCAAATTAGCCGAATTGTAGATTAGAATTCTGTCCGTCAAGTCAGGCAAAAAATCGCAAATAACTCCAGACCCCCGCTGCCGACTCATGCCAGCAACGGCGAGTAGCTAATCCCTGAGTAGGATAAAACAAAACAAAAGGGGTAACATCAACAGACGCACAACCATAAATTCACAGAACTGTAACAACATAATACATTGCAAATTTAAACAAAGCACCAAGCGCAAACCGACCGCTCATGTGACGGGGCGAATATATCGTCTATAGCTTGACGACTTCCATCGCCCCACCGCCTGTATTTCAGTTCTGGAGCAACCCGTCGCAGCAGCCGACGTCGCTGCGCCAATGCGAAAGGAATGGGTACCGAAAGCAGTGGGTGGGAGGCCCAAGCCCGCCAAACAGCGACTCAGCATCCATCGAAACTGGTATTTCGTGACTGGCAGCCCATCATAATGCAACAGCCAAGACCCCTCCTTAACGGGTCGCACCACCACGTATTGCCTTGCCAGCCCCACCGGGCAAACGCTCTCCTCCAGCGCTGGGACCATTGTAACCCAGCGTCCTCTCCCCACTTGATCCGTCTTGGAGCGTCGCAACCTGCACAGCAAGGACCTCTCACCCACTACTACGTCTCCGACCAGCATGCGCGAATCTGCTCTCTTGGAAGGCGCTACCAACTCAGAAACTCGAAAGGCCCCGTGGTAAGCCATAGAGAACGCCAAACTAAACAAAAGCGTCTCAAACTTGGACGACGCGACTCGCCCAACTGCCTCGATGACGGCCGGCAACAACGCCGCATCGATGGGCCGCCTCCTATCCGGTGGCGACGGCGCGACTCGCGCCCACCCTTTCATTGCCTTCCGCAGAACCTCGCTTTTTGTTACGTCAGGGACGCCTCGCAGCTTGCAGAAAAACGATATGCCTGCCAAATACCGCGAAACCACTGCTCGTGACCTACCGGAGACGTACAAGTCCCACATAAAAGAAAGCATCAGCCTATGCCTGCTCTTACCTTGATGCTGACGCCCCTGGACAAACTCCTCCCATTCACTCCAAGCTTGTCCGTACACCTTGAGCGTGGCCGGCGCGATTGACCGCAACGCTAGACCCTCCAGTCCGGCCCGATCACCTGCCAAACATAACCAGGACAGTGAAAACCTTGCTCTTCGGCCTCAGGTGCCAAATCCCAAAATCTCTCCCACTGTCCACGCGACAACGCGTCTGCGATTCCGTTTTCCAAACCGGGCACGTGCTGCGCTCGGAACCATAGGTTCCTACGCAAGCATGTCAAAAGCAATTGCCCAAGTACCCGCAGTACCACTAGCGATTTCGCCCTCTGGTTATTAATCGCATGTACCACGCCCAGATTATCGCACCTGAACACTATGCTGCGGTTAGCTAACCGATCGCCCCAAACTTCCAACGCTACCATAATGGGAAAAAGCTCCAGCAGCACCAGATCTCTTGTAAGACCCTCGCTATGCCAGTTTGCCGGCCAAGATGCCGCGCACCACGATCCCTCCAGAAAACAACCGAATCCAGAGGCACCTGCAGCATCAGTAAAAAGCTGCAAACTCTCGCTGTCCACGGCTGGCGCTTGCCATATGCTCACCCCGTTGAAATCCTCCAGGAACGAAGCCCAGACGGCCAAATCCCTTTTTAATTCCGAGGACAATCGAACGAAATGATGCGGCCTGGCACACCCCGCTGTTGCCCTTTCGAGCTTCCGGCAGAAAACCCTGCCCATCGGTATCACCCGACAAGCAAAATTCAGCATGCCCAGCAAGGACTGCGCCTGCCGCAGCGTGACTTTACGCGAGCCGCTGAAACGGCAAATAGTTTCGCGGAGCTTTGACACTTTGTCTTGGGGCAGGCGACACTCTCCCGCCACGGTGTCAATTTCAATCCCCAAAAATGATAGACAGGAGGCCGGACCCTCCGTTTTATCCCTGGCTACCGGGACACCGAAGTGGTAAAAAAGGGCTCGTGTGCTAAACAGCAAGTCGCCGCATCTTGTGTCAGTAGCCGGCCCCGCACACAGGAAATCATCGAGGTAATGTGCAATCCCGTGACCGCCTGACGCAGACTCCACGCACCAATGAAGAAAAGTGCTAAAGCGCTCGAAAAACGAGCATGAAACGGAACATCCCATCGGCAGACATTTGTCGATGAAATACTCCGCCCCAATCCGAAAACCCATAAGGCGAAATGAGTCCGGATGCAATGGCATTAATCTAAAGGCTGACTCAACATCAATCTTAGCCATGAGGGCCCCGCTCCCGTAGCTGCGGACCATCTCCAGCGCCTCGTCAAATGACTGATACACCACCGAGCAATGAGCCGGTGGTATTGCGTCGTTGACCGATGCCCCTGGCGGGTAAGAAAGATGCTGAATGAGCCGAAAAGCGCCCGGAGTCTTCTTTGGAACCACCCCGACCGGGGAGATGACCAAGTCATCCACCGGGGGTGACTTAAACGGCCCCTCCATCCTGCCCAACCTGACCTCCTTATCCACTTTCTCCCGTAACACAGACGGCAAGGCTCGGGCGGACTGAAGGTTCCTGTGCGCGCGCACTGACACTTCGCTTGCAACAGGCAAGCGAAAACCGAACTTAAAACCGTCTAACAAAAACTTTGCATCCCTTTTATTAGGATACAGACCCAACCATTTACCCATAGTTTCCAACTTAACTGGCGTTGGTGCTCTGCTGAGCGGTCCCGCTCGCGGCCTGCTTAGGGTAGGGTTGTTTCCCCCGATTGCCTTGTCGTCCCCCTTTGAAACAAGAGGAGGCTGGGTGGGTTCCACCGCACTGCTGGCAAGAGTGGCGAAAACGACACTGTTTGCCAAATGAACATGTTCCGCTGTTAAAAGCGAAACATTTCCCCCGAGGGGCAGACCGCCCGCCCAGGCGAACGGCCAACCCGCCTGTCTTGGTAAATCCCCCGTCCGCGCCCGTTCCCTGCGCTGACGACCCCCCGCGGCGCCCACCCGTTCCCTGCTTCTGGGTCTCTTCCTCCCGCTGGGATGCCCGGGTCACTTTGAGCCAGACCTCCACGTCTTTGAACCCAAAGTCCATGACCCGTAACCCGTCCTGCTTCTCCCGAAACTCTTGGTCATATCGCCGCCATTCCGAGCCCGAGGATGTGCGCTGCATGTCGTGCACGAGATGAAGGTACCGGATGATATTCATGTGTTCTTCCGGCCTATCCTCCAAATAGCAAGCCGCAAACACCCAAAATCCGGCCAGCCAGTTATCAAAAGACCTGAAAGCTTCTGCCCCCATGCCCTTCGTAGCGGCCGCCGCTTTTTAATCCTTCTTCATGGCCTTAGTCAAACCGAATAAGTCCACAAAGTCACCCCTACGTATCTTTTTGCGGCAGCTGTCTCGCAGCCCCCGCATAATTGCGGTGTACTCGCAGCGCACTACCCCCGGCAGGTCTCGCCTCTTCTTTGCCCTACGCTCCTCTTCACTAATTCGCCTGCGCCGCTTACGCCTTTTCTGCTGTTTTGCTGCCCTTTTGGCAAGTTTCTCGGCCTCCTTCCTTGCCCTAGCAGCACTATCAGCGTCGGACGCTTGCGACGCCAATGAGGAGGATGAGGAGGAGGACGAAGAGCTACGCGAACTCGAGCTTGCGGTGGAAATTGAAATAGACTGTACCAACTCACCGGATGCCGTCGACCTCTCCGACCCGGATTGTTCGTCGTCTTCATTCCAATCGTCGTCATCCGCGAAGTCTGCCGAATCCCTTTCACCTTGGTCCTCTGTGGAAGACAAAACAAAAGAGGGCCCGGCCCGCGCATGCGGCGCACGTCGGGCACCCCGTGTGGAATGCGCAGTGACCGTGTTCCCCTGCCTCTCACGGTCTGATCCTAGCTCCAGCTCCGCCGCGGCAGTCCCCAGCTCTCGGCAGGCTCGTGCCACTCGCTGCGCCGCTGATGCCCTGCCATTGCCTGACCGCCTGCGTCCCGTAGCCTGGCCGAAATCCGCCGTCGCCCTAGGGGAGGCCACTGCAGCTAATGGCCCAAGAGCCTCCACCACCGTGGCCAGTGCCGACGCCATGGCCCCAGGAGGATCCCATGCGGCGCGACCCCCGGAGACGCCGCCCGAAGGACGACCGGTCCTTGATTGGGCGCGAGCCCGCGCCCACCGACCGCCCGACGCGCCCAGGGGACCCTGCCCCTCATGCTCCAACCCGAAGGCAAGAGCCCCCCGGCCGGCCCAGCTGCTCTCCCTCTCCGATCCTTCCCCTTCCCTATCCAGGGAAGCAGAAGAATCCCCCGGTCCCGGGGAGGACCCGCTGTCGTGCGCAGCGGCCCGGGCCGCGGCCCTGCGGCCGCTGACCCATTCCCTATCTACCCTCCTGCCGCGGGACCCGCTGCATCCTGCGACGGTCACAGGGACCTGCTGCCCCCCCGCGCGAGCTCCCCCGCGTGTCACCTGACCAGCGGAGAGTGCACCCACATGCTGCTGGCGGCCACCCCTTGCCGGTCTTGCTGTGCCCCCATCACTTAATGCCCTGTCCATGTGCCCAGCGCTGCCTCCCCGAGGCATCCGCTGCACCCCCCTAATATGGCCTCTCCCCCTGCCGAACTCCGGCAGCTGGGGAGAAGAAGAGGGTGACCTGAGTAAAGCTGGCGCCGCTGCGCGCGCACGTGCGCGGCCAGCGGCGTCCGGAGCGAGCGTGGGCGCGCGCGCACCTCGAGCGCGCGTCCCACGTCCTCCCGCCAACGACCTCCCGGACTGCTCCTCTTCCCCGGCCGCCACGCGAGGCTCCTGAATAGTCCCCGCGCGGCGACCGCCAGCTCCCTCCAACGTCCTCTCCCCCCGCCCGGCCCGAACGGCCGACCGCGGCGAGGAAGGAGAGACAGTGTCTGCCGCTCTTGGGCGCCCCCCGCGGCGCGTACGCGCGTGCCCGCGGGCGCCCGCCCGCGGGCGCCCGCCATGATCCCGGGCTCATCAGCTCCCGGCGGGGACGGTCGCCACCCGCCGATGCTCGAGCGGCCTGCAGGGACCCCTGGTCCCCCACGCCGCCCCCGTCTGGCCGGAGTGCCCGACTCGGCACCCGGCGGCGAGTCCGCCCGGGCCCCGCCAGCGCTGCCTGCGGCCGCATTTGATGAGGCCCTAGGGGACGGAGCCCCGTCCCTCACGCCGCCCACCGCCGCCTCAGGGCCCGCTCTGCCGTCCGACCCACGGTAACGAGCCGGGGCCCTTAGCACGCGCTGGGGGCGAGCGGACATGCCCGCAGACACAAATACCGGGAGGGTTAAGTGAATAAAGGTGGCTGAATAACTGTAGGCTGTGGTGTGACTTGATCTTGTGACTGTGTGCACTGCAGTCCAGGTGCTTAGTGCATGAGCCACAGAAGCCTATCTGAATTAAATAACAAGGGGATACTGGAGAGGAGAGTACCAAAGACAGGGCACACTATACACCAGTGAACAGCAAGAGTCACCCAATAGTAAGATTAGCTGGCACTGCAGCACTTACCTAAACCAAATCACCAAGAGACTTAAGATGGCTTCACCTTCCCTATATATATCAAGCCCTCCCCCTAAAGAAGGCTGTACTTTCCTCACAGCTAGGTCCACCCCTCCCCAGATGTTTAACTCTTTTCTCTCCTATGCAGTCAATACTCTCTCCTTCTGCTCCGAGTACCACGGATCCGCCCCTTTTAGCAGACACGTGTAGCCAATGCAGGCCCTACTTCGGCCTATATCCCTTGGGCCTTTAGGAGTAACTTACCGTACCCAGTGAATATCTGCCTATAAGACAATGTTTACACAAATCACGCTTGCATGTGCTTTACACAACGCGTATGATGACGAGATTTACGCACAAATATGCAAAACTTCGTATCACGTTGCGCCACGTATTGCTCACACAACCGTGTGGTCCAATCGTACCGCTTATAGACACTTGCTATCTATAAGTTGTAGGATCACTGGAGTCTTCACTAGAGATGAGCGCCTGAAATTTTTCGGGTTTTGTGTTTTGGTTTTGGGTTCGGTTCCGCGGCCGTGTTTTGGGTTCGAACGCGTTTTGGCAAAACCTCACCGAATTTTTTTTGTCGGATTCGGGTGTGTTTTGGATTCGGGTGTTTTTTTCAAAAAACACTAAAAAACAGCTTAAATCATAGAATTTGGGGGTCATTTTGATCCCAAAGTATTATTAACCTCAAAAACCATAATTTACACTCATTTTCAGTCTATTCTGAATACCTCACACCTCACAATATTATTTTTAGTCCTAAAATTTGCACCGAGGTCGCTGTGTGAGTAAGATAAGCGACCCTAGTGGCCGACACAAACACCGGGCCCATCTAGGAGTGGCACTGCAGTGTCACGCAGGATGTCCCTTCCAAAAAACCCTCCCCAAACAGCACATGACGCAAAGAAAAAAAGAGGCGCAATGAGGTAGCTGTGTGAGTAAGATTAGCGACCCTAGTGGCCGACACAAACACCGGGCCCATCTAGGAGTGGCACTGCAGTGTCACGCAGGATGGCCCTTCCAAAAAACCCTCCCCAAACAGCACATGACGCAAAGAAAAAAAGAGGCGCAATGAGGTAGCTGTGTGAGTAAGATTAGCGACCCTAGTGGCCGACACAAACACCGGGCCCATCTAGGAGTGGCACTGCAGTGTCACGCAGGATGTCCCTTCCAAAAAACCCTCCCCAAACAGCACATGACGCAAAGAAAAAAAGAGGCGCAATGAGGTAGCTGTGTGAGTAAGATTAGCGACCCTAGTGGCCGACACAAACACCGGGCCCATCTAGGAGTGGCACTGCAGTGTCACGCAGGATGTCCCTTCCAAAAAACCCTCCCCAAACAGCACATGACGCAAAGAAAAAAAGAGGCGCAATGAGGTAGCTGACTGTGTGAGTAAGATTAGCGACCCTAGTGGCCGACACAAACACCGGGCCCATCTAGGAGTGGCACTGCAGTGTCACGCAGGATGTCCCTTCCAAAAAACCCTCCCCAATCAGCACATGATGCAAAGAAAAAGAAAAGAAAAAAGAGGTGCAAGATGGAATTGTCCTTGGGCCCTCCCACCCACCCTTATGTTGTATAAACAAAACAGGACATGCACACTTTAACCAACCCATCATTTCAGTGACAGGGTCTGCCACACGACTGTGACTGATATGACGGGTTGGTTTGGACCCCCCCCAAAAAAGAAGCAATTAATCTCTCCTTGCACAAACTGGCTCTACAGAGGCAAGATGTCCACCTCATCTTCACCCTCCGATATATCACCGTGTACATCCCCCTCCTCACAGATTATCAATTCGTCCCCACTGGAATCCACCATCTCAGCTCCCTGTGTACTTTGTGGAGGCAATTGCTGCTGGTCAATGTCTCCGCGGAGGAATTGATTATAATTCATTTTAATGAACATCATCTTCTCCACATTTTCTGGATGTAACCTCGTACGCCGATTGCTGACAAGGTGAGCGGCGGCACTAAACACTCTTTCGGAGTACACACTTGTGGGAGGGCAACTTAGGTAGAATAAAGCCAGTTTGTGCAAGGGCCTCCAAATTGCCTCTTTTTCCTGCCAGTATAAGTACGGACTGTGTGACGTGCCTACTTGGATGCGGTCACTCATATAATCCTCCACCATTCTATCAATGTTGAGAGAATCATATGCAGTGACAGTAGACGACATGTCCGTAATCGTTGTCAGGTCCTTCAGTCCGGACCAGATGTCAGCATCAGCAGTCGCTCCAGACTGCCCTGCATCACCGCCAGCGGGTGGGCTCGGAATTCTGAGCCTTTTCCTCGCACCCCCAGTTGCGGGAGAATGTGAAGGAGGAGATGTTGACAGGTCGCGTTCCGCTTGACTTGACAATTTTGTCACCAGCAGGTCTTTCAACCCCAGCAGACCTGTGTCTGCCGGAAAGAGAGATCCAAGGTAGGCTTTAAATCTAGGATCGAGCACGGTGGCCAAAATGTAGTGCTCTGATTTCAACAGATTGACCACCCGTGAATCCTTGTTAAGCGAATTAAGGGCTGCATCCACAAGTCCCACATGCCTAGCGGAATCGCTCCCTTTTAGCTCCTTCTTCAATGCCTCCAGCTTCTTCTGCAAAAGCCTGATGAGGGGAATGACCTGACTCAGGCTGGCAGTGTCTGAACTGACTTCACGTGTGGCAAGTTCAAAGGGCATCAGAACCTTGCACAACGTTGAAATCATTCTCCACTGCACTTGAGACAGGTGCATTCCACCTACTATATCGTGCTCAATTGTATAGGCTTGAATGGCCTTTTGCTGCTCCTCCAACCTCTGAAGCATATAGAGGGTTGAATTCCACCTCGTTACCACTTCTTGCTTCAGATGATGGCAGGGCAGGTTCAGTAGTTTTTGGTGGTGCTCCAGTCTTCTGTACGTGGTGCCTGTACGCCGAAAGTGTCCCGCAATTTTTCTGGCCACCGACAGCATCTCTTGCACGCCCCTGTCGTTTTTTAAAAAATTCTGCACCACCAAATTCAAGGTATGTGCAAAACATGGGACGTGCTGGAATTTGCCCATATTTAATGCACACACAATATTGCTGGCGTTGTCCGATGCCACAAATCCACAGGAGAGTCCAATTGGGGTAAGCCATTCCGCGATGATCTTCCTCAGTTGCCGTAAGAGGTTTTCAGCTGTGTGCGTATTCTGGAAAGCGGTGATACAAAGCGTAGCCTGCCTAGGAAAGAGTTGGCGTTTGCGAGATGCTGCTACTGGTGCCGCCGCTGCTGTTCTTGCGGCGGGAGTCCATACATCTACCCAGTGGGCTGTCACAGTCATATAGTCCTGACCCTGCCCTGCTCCACTTGTCCACATGTCCGTGGTTAAGTGGACATTGGGTACAACTGCATTTTTTAGGACACTGGTGAGTCTTTTTCTGACGTCCGTGTACATTCTCGGTATCGCCTGCCTAGAGAAGTGGAACCTAGATGGTATTTGGTAACGGGGGCACACTGCCTCAATAAATTGTCTAGTTCCCTGTGAACTAACGGCGGATACCGGACGCACGTCTAACACCAACATAGTTGTCAAGGACTCAGTTATCCGCTTTGCAGTAGGATGACTGCTGTGATATTTCATCTTCCTCGCAAAGGACTGTTGAACAGTCAATTGCTTACTGGAAGTAGTACAAGTGGGCTTACGACTTCCCCTCTGGGATGACCATCGACTCCCAGCGGCAACAACAGCAGCGCCAGCAGCAGTAGGCGTTACACGCAAGGATGCATCGGAGGAATCCCAGGCAGGAGAGGACTCGTCAGAATTGCCAGTGACATGGCCTGCAGGACTATTGGCATTCCTGGGGAAGGAGGAAATTGACACTGAGGGAGTTGGTGGGGTGGTTTGCGTGAGCTTGGTTACAAGAGGAAGGGATTTACTGGTCAGTGGACTGCTTCCGCTGTCACCCAAAGTTTTTGAACTTGTCACTGACTTATTATGAATGCGCTGCAGGTGACGTATAAGGGAGGATGTTCCGAGGTGGTTAACGTCCTTACCCCTACTTATTACAGCTTGACAAAGGGAACACACGGCTTGACACCTGTTGTCCGCATTTCTGGTGAAATACCTCCACACCGAAGAGCTGATTTTTTTGGTATTTTCACCTGGCATGTCAACGGCCATATTCCTCCCACGGACAACAGGTGTCTCCCCGGGTGCCTGACTTAAACAAACCACCTCACCATCAGAATCCTCCTGGTCAATTTCCTCCCCAGCGCCAGCAACACCCATATCCTCCTCATCCTGGTGTACTTCAACACTGACATCTTCAATCTGACTATCAGGAACTGGACTGCGGGTGCTCCTTCCAGCACTTGCAGGGGGCGTGCAAATGGTGGAAGGCGCATGCTCTTCACGTCCAGTGTTGGGAAGGTCAGGCATCGCAACCGACACAATTGGACTCTCCTTGTGGATTTGGGATTTCAAAGAACGCACAGTTCTTTGCGGTGCTTTTGCCAGCTTGAGTCTTTTCAGTTTTCTAGCGAGAGGCTGAGTGCTTCCATCCTCATGTGAAGCTGAACCACTAGCCATGAACATAGGCCAGGGCCTCAGCCGTTCCTTGCCACTCCGTGTGGTAAATGGCATATTGGCAAGTTTACGCTTCTCCTCCGACAATTTTATTTTAGGTTTTGGAGTCCTTTTTTTACTGATATTTGGTGTTTTGGTTTTGACATGCTCTGTACTATGCCATTGGGCATCGGCCTTGGCAGACGACGTTGCTGGCATTTCATCGTCTCGGCCATGACTAGTGGCAGCAGCTTCAGCACGAGGTGGAAGTGGATCTTGATCTTTCCCTAATTTTGGAACCTCAACATTTTTGTTCTCCATATTTTAATAGGCACAACTAAAAGGCACCTCAGGTAAACAATGGAGATGGATGGATTGGATACTAGTATACAATTATGGACGGGCTGCCGAGTGCCGACACAGAGGTAGCCACAGCCGTGAACTACCGCACTGTACTGTGTCTGCTGCTAATATATAGACTGGTTGATAAAGAGATAGTATACTCGTAACTAGTATGTATGTATAAAGAAAGAAAAAAAAACCACGGTTAGGTGGTATATACAATTATGGACGGGCTGCCGAGTGCCGACACAGAGGTAGCCACAGCCGTGAACTACCGCACTGTACTGTGTCTGCTGCTAATATATAGACTGGTTGATAAAGAGATAGTATACTCGTAACTAGTATGTATGTATAAAGAAAGAAAAAAAAACCACGGTTAGGTGGTATATACAATTATGGACGGGCTGCCGAGTGCCGACACAGAGGTAGCCACAGCCGTGAACTACCGCACTGTACTGTGTCTGCTGCTAATATATAGACTGGTTGATAAAGAGATAGTATACTCGTAACTAGTATGTATGTATAAAGAAAGAAAAAAAAACCACGGTTAGGTGGTATATACAATTATGGACGGGCTGCCGAGTGCCGACACAGAGGTAGCCACAGCCGTGAACTACCGCACTGTACTGTGTCTGCTGCTAATATATAGACTGGTTGATAAAGAGATAGTATACTCGTAACTAGTATGTATGTATAAAGAAAGAAAAAAAAACCACGGTTAGGTGGTATATACAATTATGGACGGGCTGCCGAGTGCCGACACAGAGGTAGCCACAGCCGTGAACTACCGCACTGTACTGTGTCTGCTGCTAATATATAGACTGGTTGATAAAGAGATAGTATACTCGTAACTAGTATGTATGTATAAAGAAAGAAAAAAAAACCACGGTTAGGTGGTATATACAATTATGGACGGGCTGCCGAGTGCCGACACAGAGGTAGCCACAGCCGTGAACTACCGCACTGTACTGTGTCTGCTGCTAATATATAGACTGGTTGATAAAGAGATAGTATACTCGTAACTAGTATGTATGTATAAAGAAAGAAAAAAAAACCACGGTTAGGTGGTATATACAATTATGGACGGGCTGCCGAGTGCCGACACAGAGGTAGCCACAGCCGTGAACTACCGCACTGTACTGTGTCTGCTGCTAATATATAGACTGGTTGATAAAGAGATAGTATACTCGTAACTAGTATGTATGTATAAAGAAAGAAAAAAAAACCACGGTTAGGTGGTATATACAATTATGGACGGGCTGCCGAGTGCCGACACAGAGGTAGCCACAGCCGTGAACTACCGCACTGTACTGTGTCTGCTGCTAATATATAGACTGGTTGATAAAGAGATAGTATACTCGTAACTAGTATGTATGTATAAAGAAAGAAAAAAAAACCACGGTTAGGTGGTATATACAATTATGGACGGGCTGCTGAGTGCCGACACAGAGGTAGCCACAGCCGTGAACTACCGCACTGTACTGTGTCTGCTGCTAATATAGACTGGTTGATAAAGAGATAGTATACTCGTAACTAGTATGTATGTATAAAGAAAGAAAAAAAAACCACGGTTAGGTGGTATATACAATTATGGACGGGCTGCCGAGTGCCGACACAGAGGTAGCCACAGCCGTGAACTACCGCACTGTACTGTGTCTGCTGCTAATATAGACTGGTTGATAAAGAGATAGTATACTACTAATATTATATATACTGGTGGTCAGGTCACTGGTCACTAGTCACACTGGCAGTGGCACTCCTGCAGCAAAAGTGTGCACTGTTTTAATATAATATTATGTACTCCTGGCTCCTGCTATAACCTATAACTGGCACTGCAGTAGTGCTCCCCAGTCTCCCCCACAATTATAAGCTGTGTGAGCTGAGCAGTCAGACAGATATATATAATATTATATATAGATAATAGATGATGCAGCACACTGGCCTGAGCCTGAGCAGTGCACACAGATATGGTATGTGACTGAGTCACTGTGTGCTGTGTATCGCTTTTTTCAGGCAGAGAACGGATTATAAAGTAAACTGCACTGTCCTCACTAGTAAACTCTCTCCACTCAGTCTCTACACTTCTACAGTAACAGTACTCCTCCTAGTCAGCTCCAGTAAATCTCTCTCAGTCTCTTATAATCTAAATGGAGAGGACGCCAGCCACGTCCTCTCCCTATCAATCTCAATGCACGTGTGAAAATGGCGGCGACGCGCGGCTCCTTATATAGAATCCGAGTCTCGCGATAGAATCCGAGCCTCGCGAGAATCCGACAGCGTCATGATGACGTTCGGGCGCGCTCGGGTTAACCGAGCAAGGCGGGAAGATCCGAGTCGCTCGGACCCGTGAAAAAAAACATGAAGTTCTGGCGGGTTCGGATTCAGAGAAACCGAACCCGCTCATCTCTAATTAGAAGAACAAAAGACTTCAGTGACGGCAGAAGACTTCAGAGTCTCTGAGGTACCGCGCAGCGCGCCATTGCTCCCACACACAAGCGGCACTACACGGGTGCAGGGCGCAGGGGGGGCGCCCTGGGCAGCAATTATACCTCATATATACGTCCTGGCAAAGAAGTATACAGTGCATAGGCACTGTATACAGACCCCCGCCAGTATAAAAAGGTGAAAAATCAGCGGGACTGAAGCGTGCCGAGAAGGGGGCGTGGCTTAGCCCTCACAACTCTATACAGCGCCATTTTCTCCTCACAGAGATGCTGGCCCGCCAAAACAACAGTGTAAAACGGAGGGGGGCACAGTTGTTTAGTGCACTATGAGTACATATAGCACTATATATAATATATAAATGAGCGTGTGGTTAATGAGTTGTTTAAAGTTCTGTGTTTTCCTGTCAGATACTGGAATCTACTCATTATAGCGATTTAGTACACGTGTGTCGACATGTGTGAGTGCTCTGCCACAAACAGCTATGGGAGTCCCTCTGTCGGCATTGCAGACTCCTGATGGTACTTGATTCAGTAGATAAAGTGTCAGCATGTCGATAGTTGTGAGCTTTTCCAAAGTAAACACTGTATGGGAGACACAGTCGTAAGTGGGTGACTCTGTCGGCACCAACTGTATGACTGGGTGTAAATTAACATGATAATGTAAAAAACCTATACCTGTATATGTATATATATGTATGGTATGGATCCATTGAGCTGTAGCTTGAGCACAGACGTGGTGGTATTTGTGGGGGAGTGATATTAAAATTATGTATATATTTCCCTCAGACCCCTCGGGGTCGCAAGAATGTTATTTTGCCCGGTTACTACTCCATGTTGTCGACGAATACTATGTCTTATGTCCACCATAATGTTTCCTGGTTAGATCCACAACATTGGCATTCAGTACATGTTCATACACATTCAGAACACATTAATGTCACTAGGGACCCTGCTGTTCCTGACAAAATACATATACGTATGATGTATATATAGAATATGTGTGTATATGTGTATTTAAATATGTATATTCATATTACGATTTCTAATGAATTCTGAAGTAAAGTTATTCCTTTTCATGTGCTGATCGCTCTGTTGATAAAGCTCTAGGTCAGCCTGACGAGATGGTCTTAAATCCTCACGAGGAGTATGAGTGTTTATTCTTTTCCCGCCGTGGATTGAATAAAGTGAAAGTCAACCCCTGGTCTGCACGGGGCCCTGTCACAAAGGATAGTATACAGGAAGCTAAGTGTTATTTTAATTATATGCTTTGATGATATTTGCATTACATAAGCATGGGGGAGTGCTTGTATTCAGAAATGGTTGGTTACCTGGTTATCCGATATAATTACCCTAGGGAGAGATGGGATATTCCTTAAGTTAGATCTTATATAGAACATTGCAGCCTGCTGCCGTGCGACTACAAGAGGTATGGACTGACTCCGAGGAATACTGGAGTATCTTCCCTATGGAGGTGTAACCTGGTTTGGGGATGGCTTTAAGTTGATCTCAGCAGATACCACTGGTAAGTCTACCTTCTTGAGCTATGTTCCCTCACAACGGTTGGTGACGCATTGTTTGTGGGATGCAGTCATTTTGACTGGTTGGATACCGTTGTTTTCCCTTCTTTGCAGGTAGAGGAAGGTGAAAAGGTAAGAGGTCTGCAGCCTTTTCAAGTTCGCAGAAGCAGATATCGTCCTCTATTTCTACCACATCCACCGCATGTCGCTGGGTCTATCTTGCTGGACCCCACACCGGTGGGAACTCGTCTAATACTCTTCAGTCAGTCCTAGAATGGACTTTGTCAAAGTCGAAAAATATTGTAATGCATACATCATGTACTAACCACACACACATGCCCGCTGCGCGTGCACTTGTTCCGCCGTGTGTGCACATTTCCACAATTTGCGTATGATCGCTCCCGCGATCCTGCTCGTGGTATGGGTATTTACGGCGGAGTTTGTGAGCGCATAGAGGGTTATCAGAACATTACATATTTAACCCAAATAGTGCACATTGTACACATAGCCCCCCTGCACCACATCAGCAAGTATCAACAGTTTAAATGATTCCAGGACTAAGGGATTCACCTTTGCATGATAGGAAGGGACAGTAAGATTAGCGACCCTAGTGGCCGACACAAACACCGGGCCCATCTAGGAGTGGCACTGCAGTGTCACGCAGGATGGCCCTTCCAAAAAACCCTCCCCAAACAGCACATGACGCAAAGAAAAAAAGAGGCGCAATGAGGTAGCTGTGTGAGTAAGATTAGCGACCCTAGTGGCCGACACAAACACCGGGCCCATCTAGGAGTGGCACTGCAGTGTCACGCAGGATGTCCCTTCCGAAAAACCCTCCCCAAACAGCACATGACGCAAAGAAAAAAAGAGGCGCAATGAGGTAGCTGACTGTGTGAGTAAGATTAGCGACCCTAGTGGCCGACACAAACACCGGGCCCATTTAGGAGTGGCACTGCAGTGTCACGCAGGATGTCCCTTCCAAAAAACCCTCCCCAATCAGCACATGATGCAAAGAAAAAGGTTAGGTGGTATACAATTATGGACGGACTGCCTGCCGAGTGCAGACACAGAGGTAGCCACAGCCGTGAACTACCGTACTGTACTGTGTCTGCTGCTAATATAGACTGGTTGATAAAGAGATGTCGTAGTAGTATGTATGTATAAAGAAGAAAAAAAAACCACGGTTAGGTGGTATACAATTATGGACGGACTGCCTGCCGAGTGCAGACACAGAGGTAGCCACAGCCGTGAACTACCGTACTGTGTCTGCTGCGACTGGATGATAAATGATATAAAAAATATATATATATCACTACTGCAGCCGGACAGGTATATATTATATATTATATAATGACGGACCTGCTGGACACTGTCTGTCAGCAGAATGAGTTTTATTTTTATAGAATAAAAAAAACAACAACACACAAGTGAAGTCACACGACGAGTGTTTAACTTTTTCAGGCAATCACAATATAAGTATACTACTAACTATACTGGTGGTCAGTGTGGTCAGGTCACTGGTCAGTCACACTGGCAGTGGCACTCCTGCAGCAAAAGTGTGCACTGTTTAATTTTAATATAATATTATGTACTCCTGGCTCCTGCTATAACCTATAACTGGCACTGCAGTAGTGCTCCCCAGTCTCCCCCACAATTATAAGCTGTGTGAGCTGAGCAGTCAGACAGATATATAATATATATAGATGATGCAGCACACTGGCCTGAGCCTGAGCAGTGCACACAGATATGGTATGTGACTGACTGAGTCACTGTGTGTATCGCTTTTTTCAGGCAGAGAACGGATATATTAAATAAACTGCACTGTGTGTCTGGTGGTCACTCACTATATAATATATTATGTACTCCTGGCTCCTGCTATAACCTATAACTGGCACTGCAGTAGTGCTCCCCAGTCTCCCCCACAATTATAAGCTGTGTGAGCTGAGCAGTCAGACAGATATATAATATATATATAGATGATGCAGCACACTGGCCTGAGCCTGAGCAGTGCACACAGATATGGTATGTGACTAACTGAGTCACTGTGTGTATCGCTTTTTTCAGGCAGAGAACGGATATATTAAATAAACTGCACTGTGTGTCTGGTGGTCACTCACTATATAATATATTATGTACTCCTGGCTCCTGCTATAACCTATAACTGGCACTGCAGTAGTGCTCCCCAGTCTCCCCCACAATTATAAGCTGTGTGAGCTGAGCAGTCAGACAGATAATCAGATATATATAATATTATATATAGATAATAGATGATGCAGCACACTGGCCTGAGCCTGAGCAGTGCACACAGATATGGTATGTGACTGAGTCACTGTGTGCTGTGTATCGCTTTTTTCAGGCAGAGAACGGATTATAAATAAAACTGGTGGTCACTATCAGCAAAACTCTGCACTGTACTGAGTACTCCTAATGCTCCCCAAAATTAGTAAATCAAGTGTCTCTCTAATCTATTCTAAACGGAGAGGACGCCAGCCACGTCCTCTCCCTATCAATCTCAATGCACGTGTGAAAATGGCGGCGACGCGCGGCTCCTTATATAGAATCCGAGTCTCGCGATAGAATCCGAGCCTCGCGAGAATCCGACAGCGTCATGATGACGTTCGGGCGCGCTCGGGTTAACCGAGCAAGGCGGGAAGATCCGAGTCGCTCGGACCCGTGAAAAAAAACATGAAGTTCGTGCGGGTTCGGATTCAGAGAAACCGAACCCGCTCATCTCTAGTCTTCACACTGTTCTCCAAAACAGCCGGAGTGTAATACCAAGAAAACAACAACTTCACACTCCGTTGCACGTATTCACCTAGACCGTGCTCACCAAGTTCACCGAGTTCACCAAGTTCACCGAGTTCAAGCGGGGTTCAATACATTCACACCTTTTTCAGCCCACACTAACGCTCTATAGTTTTCTGATCAGAAAAATATCCTTTCCTGTTGACTGATAGCTTTCCCCAGAGGTAATACAGTAGAAAAGGTTTTATTTAAACTAAATCTTGGACACTGAGCAATTTGTGCTATTATCGCGTGGCTACCGTCCCGCGCCTAATACTAAACAATGCTATTGTGTAATTTGTACTTAGCGACCGTACCCTTACGCACGTTGCGTAAACATGCGACCGTGCGTACGTCTTTACGTTGCGTACGCAGTCCCGTACTTTGTCCGAGACACGTGTACAAAGACCGTACTTCCGCAGTAGTACAAATCCCACACTTCTATAAATGTAAGTGATACTACCTATAATCGTTTACTTAACACAACACAGTATCTTTCTGTATAAACCTGTTTAACTAGGCCAGACTGTGTTTGTGTTTTACGTTTTACTTCCTTAATATTTTAGTCTATGTTTTAACTAAATAGCAACAAATTTCTCAGCACAGGTCAAAATGAATCTAATAATCAATACTTATGGCAACAATGCGAGCAGGTATACAAAGTACAAAGTACAGGTGTATGCGTGTTGTGTGCGCATTTGGCGCCAAACAGAAATTCACAGGCTTTTAAAATAGCTTTGCGTATTTATCTTACGGATCCCACCAGCATCCCTACAAACCATGCAGAGCAGACGCTTATCTTATCAGCAATTGAGATAGGGTTTACCAGTGTATTCTACGGCCAGGAAAAGGCTTACGTAGGATACCTGTCCGCCCTTTGCTGATAGATAAAGTCTGCTTTCACCTGCTAGGTTGTGGGTATGAGGAAAAACCGGACGTTGCCCCCAATTGATAATGTCGATATTACCTTAAAACACAAAGCTATACCTTATATCACACATTTACCATGGAGCCACTGCGGCCGCTAGACTTAATACTCACGCTACGTACTTTGTACGCTATTTGCGTACAGAGTCCCGCACCATGTACGTACTTTGCGTACAAACGCCGCGCTGGGGGTACAAAGTACACACAGTGCGTACACACTCAATTGATATACTTTAAACCTTATTCGTAATACAATGCAATGATATGATTACACTTTAAACCTTATGCAGCAAAGCACTGCAATGATGTTACACCTTAAACCTTATGTAGCGCTGACGGTACAAAGTACCCGCAGCGTGTACACACCTTATCAAAACACTTTTAAACCTTATACAGTTGGGTAATGTAATACGCTTTAAACCTTAGCAGGGAAATGAGGACACAACACCGATTTGTAGTTAACCGCTCGGTTCTAACGCCGCAGTGGATTATTTGAAAGGGGATAACAATACAAATTATACACTACAAGGCTAACAAGATAAATCTACAACAGAATAATGGTTACAGTCAATGTACATACGTGAGAATATTCGCTTGCGCAACCTGGGCCAGTCCTCCGCTCATCAGGTAGATAGCGTTCAGAGTCTTCTGACCGGCCAGGCAGCAATAGGCTTTTTATACACAACTTCCATAAACAATACAATGGTTACTGTAATCCCTTTGTTCATTGGACACAGAGATGCATCTTTACATTACAGGAGAGGTCATAGGTTGATTTGAAAAGGTGGGCGATGTCTTTCCCAACTGCTCT
This sequence comes from Pseudophryne corroboree, assembly GCF_028390025.1. Lineage (NCBI taxonomy): Eukaryota > Metazoa > Chordata > Amphibia > Anura > Myobatrachidae > Pseudophryne > Pseudophryne corroboree. The sequence goes on from NC_086451.1 coordinate 134,085,277, forward strand.
TGTGGGTGGTCTCCTCTGGATTCCCGCCGCATACATAATATACAGTAAATACAGTTTATATCTATATTCTACTTCTGCGCATAACTATACGCAGGAACATGCGATCTTTCTCTAACCAACACCGGAATGTTACCCTTAAAATACCCTACAGCTGGATACTAGACATCACCTTATAACCTTTGTCTGTCCCTTCCTATCATGCAAAGGTGAATCCCTTAGTCCTGGAATCATTTAAACTGTTGATACTTGCTGATGTGGTGCAGGGGGGCTATGTGTACAATGTGCACTATTTGGGTTAAATATGTAATGTTCTGATAACCCTCTATGCGCTCACAAACTCCGCCGTAAATACCCATACCACGAGCAGGATCGCGGGAGCGATCATACGCAAATTGTGGAAATGTGCACACACGGCGGAACAAGTGCACGCGCAGCGGGCATGTGTGTGTGGTTAGTACATGATGTATGCATTACAATATTTTTCGACTTTGACAAAGTCCATTCTAGGACTGACTGAAGAGTATTAGACGAGTTCCCACCGGTGTGGGGTCCAGCAAGATAGACCCAGCGACATGCGGTGGATGTGGTAGAAATAGAGGACGATATCTGCTTCTGCGAACTTGAAAAGGCTGCAGACCTCTTACCTTTTCACCTTCCTCTACCTGCAAAGAAGGGAAAACAACGGTATCCAACCAGTCAAAATGACTGCATCCCACAAACAATGCGTCACCAACCGTTGTGAGGGAACATAGCTCAAGAAGGTAGACTTACCAGTGGTATCTGCTGAGATCAACTTAAAGCCATCCCCAAACCAGGTTACACCTCCATAGGGAAGATACTCCAGTATTCCTCGGAGTCAGTCCATACCTCTTGTAGTCGCACGGCAGCAGGCTGCAATGTTCTATATAAGATCTAACTTAAGGAATATCCCATCTCTCCCTAGGGTAATTATATCGGATAACCAGGTAACCAACCATTTCTGAATACAAGCACTCCCCCATGCTTATGTAATGCAAATATCATCAAAGCATATAATTAAAATAACACTTAGCTTCCTGTATACTATCCTTTGTGACAGGGCCCCGTGCAGACCAGGGGTTGACTTTCACTTTATTCAATCCACGGCGGGAAAAGAATAAACACTCATACTCCTCGTGAGGATTTAAGACCATCTCGTCAGGCTGACCTAGAGCTTTATCAACAGAGCGATCAGCACATGAAAAGGAATAACTTTACTTCAGAATTCATTAGAAATCGTAATATGAATATACATATTTAAATACACATATACACACATATTCTATATATACATCATACGTATATGTATTTTGTCAGGAACAGCAGGGTCCCTAGTGACATTAATGTGTTCTGAATGTGTATGAACATGTACTGAATGCCAATGTTGTGGATCTAACCAGGAAACATTATGGTGGACATAAGACATAGTATTCGTCGACAACATGGAGTAGTAACCGGGCAAAATAACATTCTTGCGACCCCGAGGGGTCTGAGGGAAATATATACATAATTTTAATATCACTCCCCCACAAATACCACCACGTCTGTGCTCAAGCTACAGCTCAATGGATCCATACCATACATATATATACATATACAGGTATAGGTTTTTTACATTATCATGTTAATTTACACCCAGTCATACAGTTGGTGCCGACAGAGTCACCCACTTACGACTGTGTCTCCCATACAGTGTTTACTTTGGAAAAGCTCACAACTATCGACATGCTGACACTTTATCTACTGAATCAAGTACCATCAGGAGTCTGCAATGCCGACAGAGGGACTCCCATAGCTGTTTGTGGCAGAGCACTCACACATGTCGACACACGTGTACTAAATCGCTATAATGAGTAGATTCCAGTATCTGACAGGAAAACACAGAACTTTAAACAACTCATTAACCACACGCTCATTTATATATTATATATAGTGCTATATGTACTCATAGTGCACTAAACAACTGTGCCCCCCTCCGTTTTACACTGTTGTTTTGGCGGGCCAGCATCTCTGTGAGGAGAAAATGGCGCTGTATAGAGTTGTGAGGGCTAAGCCACGCCCCCTTCTCGGCACGCTTCAGTCCCGCTGATTTTTCACCTTTTTATACTGGCGGGGGTCTGTATACAGTGCCTATGCACTGTATACTTCTTTGCCAGGACGTATATATGAGGTATAATTGCTGCCCAGGGCGCCCCCCCTGCGCCCTGCACCCGTGTAGTGCCGCTTGTGTGTGGGAGCAATGGCGCGCTGCGCGGTACCTCAGAGACTCTGAAGTCTTCTGCCGTCACTGAAGTCTTTTGTTCTTCTAATTAGAGATGAGCGGGTTCGGTTTCTCTGAATCCGAACCCGCCAGAACTTCATGTTTTTTTTCACGGGTCCGAGCGACTCGGATCTTCCCGCCTTGCTCGGTTAACCCGAGCGCGCCCGAACGTCATCATGACGCTGTCGGATTCTCGCGAGGCTCGGATTCTATCGCGAGACTCGGATTCTATATAAGGAGCCGCGCGTCGCCGCCATTTTCACACGTGCATTGAGATTGATAGGGAGAGGACGTGGCTGGCGTCCTCTCCATTTAGATTATAAGAGACTGAGAGAGATTTACTGGAGCTGACTAGGAGGAGTACTGTTACTGTAGAAGTGTAGAGACTGAGTGGAGAGAGTTTACTAGTGAGGACAGTGCAGTTTACTTTATAATCCGTTCTCTGCCTGAAAAAAGCGATACACAGCACACAGTGACTCAGTCACATACCATATCTGTGTGCACTGCTCAGGCTCAGGCCAGTGTGCTGCATCATCTATTATCTATATATAATATTATATATATCTGTCTGACTGCTCAGCTCACACAGCTTATAATTGTGGGGGAGACTGGGGAGCACTACTGCAGTGCCAGTTATAGGTTATAGCAGGAGCCAGGAGTACATAATATATTATATAGTGAGTGACCACCAGACACACAGTGCAGTTTATTTAATATATCCGTTCTCTGCCTGAAAAAAGCGATACACACAGTGACTCAGTCAGTCACATACCATATCTGTGTGCACTGCTCAGGCTCAGGCCAGTGTGCTGCATCATCTATTATCTATATATAATATTATATATATCTGTCTGACTGCTCAGCTCACACAGCTTATAATTGTGGGGGAGACTGGGGAGCACTACTGCAGTGCCAGTTATAGGTTATAGCAGGAGCCAGGAGTACATAATATATTATATAGTGAGTGACCACCAGACACACAGTGCAGTTTATTTAATATATCCGTTCTCTGCCTGAAAAAAGCGATACACACAGTGACTCAGTCAGTCACATACCATATCTGTGTGCACTGCTCAGGCTCAGGCCAGTGTGCTGCATCATCTATATATATTATATATCTGTCTGACTGCTCAGCTCACACAGCTTATAATTGTGGGGGAGACTGGGGAGCACTACTGCAGTGCCAGTTATAGGTTATAGCAGGAGCCAGGAGTACATAATATTATATTAAAATTAAACAGTGCACACTTTTGCTGCAGGAGTGCCACTGCCAGTGTGACTGACCAGTGACCTGACCACACTGACCACCAGTATAGTTAGTAGTATACTTATATTGTGATTGCCTGAAAAAGTTAAACACTCGTCGTGTGACTTCACTTGTGTGTTGTTGTTTTTTTTATTCTATAAAAATAAAACTCATTCTGCTGACAGACAGTGTCCAGCAGGTCCGTCATTATATAATATATAATATATACCTGTCCGGCTGCAGTAGTGATATATATATATTTTTTATATCATTTATCATCCAGTCGCAGCAGACACAGTACGGTAGTTCACGGCTGTGGCTACCTCTGTGTCTGCACTCGGCAGGCAGTCCGTCCATAATTGTATACCACCTAACCGTGGTTTTTTTTTCTTCTTTATACATACATACTACTACGACATCTCTTTATCAACCAGTCTATATTAGCAGCAGACACAGTACAGTACGGTAGTTCACGGCTGTGGCTACCTCTGTGTCTGCACTCGGCAGGCAGTCCGTCCATAATTGTATACCACCTAACCTTTTTCTTTGCATCATGTGCTGATTGGGGAGGGTTTTTTGGAAGGGACATCCTGCGTGACACTGCAGTGCCACTCCTAAATGGGCCCGGTGTTTGTGTCGGCCACTAGGGTCGCTAATCTTACTCACACAGTCAGCTACCTCATTGCGCCTCTTTTTTTCTTTGCGTCATGTGCTGTTTGGGGAGGGTTTTTCGGAAGGGACATCCTGCGTGACACTGCAGTGCCACTCCTAGATGGGCCCGGTGTTTGTGTCGGCCACTAGGGTCGCTAATCTTACTCACACAGCTACCTCATTGCGCCTCTTTTTTTCTTTGCGTCATGTGCTGTTTGGGGAGGGTTTTTTGGAAGGGCCATCCTGCGTGACACTGCAGTGCCACTCCTAGATGGGCCCGGTGTTTGTGTCGGCCACTAGGGTCGCTAATCTTACTTACACAGCTACCTCATTGCGCCTCTTTTTTTCTTTGCGTCATGTGCTGTTTGGGGAGGGTTTTTTGGAAGGGACATCCTGCGTGACACTGCAGTGCCACTCCTAGATGGGCCCGGTGTTTGTGTCGGCCACTAGGGTCGCTTATCTTACTCACACAGCGACCTCGGTGCAAATTTTAGGACTAAAAATAATATTGTGAGGTGTGAGGTATTCAGAATAGACTGAAAATGAGTGTAAATTATGGTTTTTGAGGTTAATAATACTTTGGGATCAAAATGACCCCCAAATTCTATGATTTAAGCTGTTTTTTAGTGTTTTTTGAAAAAAACACCCGAATCCAAAACACACCCGAATCCGACAAAAAAAATTCGGTGAGGTTTTGCCAAAACGCGTTCGAACCCAAAACACGGCCGCGGAACCGAACCCAAAACCAAAACACAAAACCCGAAAAATTTCAGGCGCTCATCTCTACTTCTAATACTCACCCGGCTTCTTTCTTCTGGCTCTGTGAGGGAAGTGACGGCACAGCTCCGGGAACGAGCAGCTAGGCAAACCAAGTAATCAAACCCTCTGGAGCTAATGGTGTCCAGTAGCATAAGAAGCAGAGCCTTGAAACTCACAGAAGTAGGTCTGCTTCTCTCCCCTCACTCCCACGATGCAGGGAGCCTGTAGCCAGCAGGTCTCCCTGAAAATAATAAACCTAACATAAAGTCTTTTCAGAGAAACTCAGGAGAGCTCCCCTAGTGTGTGTCCAGTCTCTCTGAGCACAGAGTCTAACTGGAGTCTGGAGGAGGGGCATAGAGGGAGGAGCCAGTTCACACCCTTTCAAAGTCTTATAGTGTGCCCATGTCTCCTGCGGATCCCGTCTATACCCCATGGTCCTTTTGGAGTCCCCAGCATCCTCTAGGACATATGAGAAACACAATTTGGTTATTGGTAAACAAGGTGCTGTGAATAGCAATGCCTCTAAAAAGTGAAAAAAAAGTAAAAAGAATATAGTCGTTTGTGTAACTCATTTGTGTCTACTATATACATCCTGAAGATGGTGTGCTGTGCACCGAAACGTTGATGTGTTAACTCATGTAATTTTTTGAATATACTACCCTTCTCTAAAAAATACCTAGAAAATACCGCACAACACTAATGTCTTTCCAATCCATGTGTGCCTGGTCAGTCAATTCAATGTAGAACAATCACCATGAGGCTCCAGCAGGGGCTATGGTAAAGTAGAACCAGCACTCCTTTTTGTCCCATATCAAAAAGTATTTATTTGCACCATAACGAAGGTAAACAGCATGTAAGTAGAGTATCCAATACTTATCAATTCAATTCATGGACACCGTCCAACCTGGGGAAGTTTGTCTCCTACCCAGGGTTCACTCCCAACGGCCGTTTCGGGCATCGCCGTCATCAGGGGAGAATCCACTGTATAATACCACTCACATCACTAATATACCATCAGTAATCACCATAAAAGTGTGCTCGAGATGAAATGGCAGCAATTAGGTCCTTACATGACAATACTATTATCATTGTCCGCCCCGCCGACAAAGTTGGAGGGATAGTGATATTAAATAGAACTGACTACATTAGTCTATGCAGTTGTGAATTTCTAACATATTTTTATAATGGAGATTGCTCTATGACTATTATAAAATGGGTTGCATTTAGCCCCACGGCAGTCAGGATGCCAACGGTCAGGTGACCGATACCGGAATCCCGTCACCACTCAGAATCCTGGGCGCAGCATCACTGACCGCCGACATACCGAAGGTAAGTACTGGGGTTACTGTTAGGACCTGGGGGGTGGGGGTTTAGTTTTAGACGCTAGAGGGTTGGCCATAGCTGCCACCCCCCGAGTCTTTGCCCTAGAAACCACTCCAGGCGGGATAGGGGACAGGGGAGGGGTAAAATAATTACCCCATCCTCTGTCAGCATTCTCAATGTTGGATGCCGTGTCGGTCATGTGGGCGCTGGCATCCCAACAGCCGGGATCCCATACTGAACCCTTATAATATACATTTGGTCTGTCTAGCTATCTAATCTATCATCTCATGTAGGTCTGTCTATCTCCAATAGTTTAATCAACACAGCATATATTGGGTCACCTCAGTCTCCACCCCTGTGCTTGGCTTTACCCCTCTCTGGAAACCCCCTTCTGCAAATCCTGAGTTTGCCCCGGAGGCCCCAGTCCTCAGCAGGCAGTCAGTGTGCTCTGTACTGCACTCTGGTGACATTGCAGGCAGGCACCGGCACAGACCATGAGGAACCATAAGGAACTCTGCTTCATCTTCACTGCCGATCGTGGGTGACACCAAGTGTGATGCGCCTGTCACAGCCCCGCCCAGCAAACCCTGTTCTGGTGCCAGCCCCGCCCACTACATATTGCATTTACGGATTCCCAAACCTATGATGCCATCACGACGTCTTCCCGCCCACCCACAGATACGGGCTCAGACTACTTCCGAATCCCCGCTCCCTTCTGTTGCTATTGGACTGGTAGCGGCTATCACCCACCTCCTTAACAAAACAAAAAAAACACAGAAAACTAAGCGCGCACTGACAGGCAGGCCGGTAGCCAAACACCTGACAGTGTAGGTGCAGCAAGTCCCTCCCTGTCTGATGTGACACCTGTAGGGGCTGCGCAGGAGATGCGGACTACAACGTCCATCATGCCCTGGGTGGACCATTAGAATCCCAGTCCATCCCTGTAAGCACCAGTATACGGTATAGTGAAGTGACACTTTGTAGGATATCTGGTGCAGACGCCTCTGGCGCAATTCAGGTTACTCTATTTCTTTGTTTTTAGGCCATCATTGGGTACTGTTAGCCATTGTAGGCTACTGGTTATATTCTCACATTTTTTTCTATAGCTCCTTACCGGCAGACTATGAACTAATGCAGAGGTTTCCAAACGCGGTCCTCAAGGCACCCCAACAGTCCAGGTTTTAGGTATATCCATGCCTCAGCACAGATCAGTGTTCGCAAATATGTGCTATAGCGCATATTTTACCCAGTTCTGTGGTCCGGGGACTCACTTTTCTAAACTGTGTGGGTCCCCGGGGACGCGCTCCGCTGAAGCTGGTTGTACTGTTTGTTAAGCTTCCTGTAATAGAGGAAGGAGGCGGAGCCTTACCAGTCCTCTTGCGGTGGCCCAGCCCCCCCCCCCCCCCCCCGATTACCTGCTGCAGCTTCACGGGGGCCGGACAGAGAGTGAAGACGGCTGCGGCGCTACACACTGTGCTGCGGGGGGAGGTGAACGCCGGTGACCGCAGACTTTAAGTGCTGTGAGGAAGGGTGAGCTGGACTTGCGGTGGCGGCTGGGGTGCTGCTCATTTCGGTGGGAAGATGGAGATGGGGGCTGCATGGCGTCAGCAAACAGGTGTTAAACGCCACAAAAATGTTGCATGGGGTGGGGGTGAGGCGAGAGGGTGACAATGCTGCTGGTCTGTGCAGCATACAGGACACTTGGTACAACCACTGGATTCGAGTCATGCTGCCTGTAATTTATGTGCTGAGTGATCAACTTCAGTGGCTATCTTTGTTGGTTGCTGCTGGTTACTGTAAAGACAGCCAGCACAGTGAGTGTCACTGAAGTTGATCACTCAGCACATAAATTACAGGCTGCATGACTCGAATCCAGTGGTTGTACCAAGTGTCCGGCGGTCAGGATGTTGGCATTCAGTATACCGACACCAGCATCCCGATCGCAGCAATGCCGACAAAGGGGCAGAGGGTACCCTAACCTCCCACCCCTAACCCTCCATTTCCCACAGCCTAAACCTAACCCTCCCCCTTAGTGCCTAACACTTATCCCCCTCTCTGCAGCCTAACCCTAACCTCCCCAACACTATATCCTAACCTGTGGTGGCGGTGCATACTTACCTTCAGGATCCTGACTGTCAGTATATCATTGCCGGGATCCTGATCTCCTCGGGATGCCAGTGTCGGTATTCTGTCGGCTGTCAGGATTTCGGTGTCGGTATTACGGCTGCTGGGATCCCGACAGCCGGGATCCTGAACGCATACTTCCGATATGATAACAGCCCAGCGGCATTGTCAACCTCTCACCCCTCCCTCCCCCACAACACTTTTGTAGTGTTTTAATCCAGTCTGGGGCTCCTATTATAGTGGCACCATAAACCCATTACATATATAAAATTTATTATTTCTCTGACGTCCTAGTGGATGCTGGGAACTCCGTAAGGACCATGGGGAATAGACGGCTCCGCAGGAGACTGGGCACATCTAAAGAAAGAATTAGGACTATCTGGTGTGCACTGGCTCCTCCCCCTATGACCCTCCTCCAAGCCCCAGTTAGATTTCTGTGCCCGGCTGAGCTGGATGCACACTAGGGGCTCTCCTGAGCTCCTAGAAAGAAAGTATAATTTAGGTTTTTTATTTTACAGTGAGACCTGCTGGCAACAGGCTCACTGCACCGAGGGACTAAGGGGAGAAGAAGCGAACCTACCTAAGTGGTGGTAGCTTGGGCTTCTTAGGCTACTGGACACCATTAGCTCCAGAGGGATCGCACACAGGACCCGACCTCGTCGTCCGTTCCCGGAGCCGCGCCGCCGTCCCCCTTACAGAGCCAGAAGCAAGAAGGTCCGGAAAATCGGCGGCTGTAGACTTCTGTCTTCTCCAAGGTAGCGCACAGCACTGCAGCTGTGCGCCATTGCTCCTCATGCACACCACACACTGCGGTCACTGATGGGTGCAGGGCGCTGGGGGGGGGCGCCCTGAGCAGCAATAAATAACACCTTGGCTGGCAAACTGACACCATATATAGCCCCAGAGGCTATATAGGTGTATATTAACCCCTGCCAGAAATCTTAAAATTGCGGGAGAAAGCCCGCCGAAAAAGGGGCGGAGCCATCTCCCTCAGCACACTGGCGCCATTTTCCCTCACAGCTCCGCTGGAAGGATCGCTCCCTGGCTCTCCCCTGCAGTCCTGCACTACAGAAAGGGTAAAAAAGAGAGGGGGGGCACAAATTTATGCGCAGTATAATATATATGCAGCTATAAGGGGAAAACACACTTTATAGGTGATATCCCTGTGGTATATAGCGCTCTGGTGTGTGCTGGCATACTCTCCCTCTGTCTCCCCAAAGGGCTTTGTGGGGTCCTGTCCTCTCTCAGAGCATTCCCTGTGTGTGTTCTTTGTGTCGGTACCGCTGTGTCGACATGTATGATGAGGAAAATGATGTGGAGGCAGAGCAAATGCCTGTAAGTGTGTTGTCACCCCCTGAAGGGTCGACGCCTGTGTGGATGGACTTATGGAAGGAATTACGTGACAGTGTCAGCTCCTTACATAAAAGGTTTGACGACATAGGACAGCCGGCTACTCAGCTTGTGACTGTTCCAGCGTCTCAAATGTCATCAGGGGCTTTAAAACGCCCGCTACCTCAGATGGCAGACACAGATGTCGACACGGATACCGACTCCAGTGTCGACGACGATGAGACAAATGTACCCTCCAATAGGTCCACCCGTTACATGATTGAGGCAATGAAAAATGTATTACACATTTCTGATAGTACCCCAGGTACCACAAAAAAGGGTATTATGTTCGGTGAGAAAAAACTCCCAGTAGTTTTTCCTGCATCTGAGGAATTAAATGAGGTGTGTGCGGATGCCTGGACCCTTCAAGTAGTATCTCAGGGGTACAGGCTGGAATTCGAGACGTTCCCATCCCCCCCCCCCCCCCCCCCCCGCCGTTTTCTAAAATCTGCCTTACCAGCAACTCCCTCTGCCAGGGAGGCAGTGTTGGTGGCTATCCAAAAACTGTATTCACAGCAAGTGATTGTCAAGGTACCCCTCCTTCAGCAAGGAAAGGGTTACTATTCCACAATGTTTGTGGTACCGAAACCGGACGGTTCGGTGAGACCCATCTTAAATTTAAAAGCCTTGAACACTTATATCAAAAGGTTCAAGTTCAAGATGGAATCGCTCAGGGCGGTTATTGCGAGCCTGGAAGAGGGGGATTACATGGTCTCCCTGGACATCAAGGATGCGTACCTACATGTCCCCATTTACCCCCCTCACCAGGAGTACCTCAGATTTGTGGTACAGGACTGTCACTATCAGTTCCAGACGCTGCCGTTTGGGTTATCCACGGCACCGAGGGTCTTTACCAAGGTAATGGCCGAAATGATGATACTCCTTCGCAAGAAGGGAGTTTTAATTATCCCGTACTTGGACGATCTCCTGATAAAGGCGAGGTCCAAAGAACAGTTGGTAGTGGGGGTAGCACTTTCTCGGGAAGTGCTACAACAGCACGGCTGGATTCTCAATATTCCAAAGTCACAGCTGGTCCCGACGACACGTCTTCTGTTCCTGGGAATGATTCTGGACACAGACCAGAAAAAAGTGTTTCTTCCAGTGGAAAAAGCCGAGGAGTTGTCATCTCTAGTCAGAGACCTCCTAAAACCAGGACAGGTGTCGGTACATCAATGCACACGAGTCCTGGGAAAAATGGTCGCTTCGTACGAAGCAATTCCATTCGGAAGGTTCCACGCAAGGACTTTCCAGTGGGACCTGTTGGACAAATGGTCCGGGTCCCATCTCCAGATGCAACAGCGGATAACCCTGTCAGCAAGGACCAGGGTGTCGCTGCTGTGGTGGCTGCAGAGGGCTCATCTACTAGAGGGCCGCAGATTCGGAATACAGGACTGGGTCCTGGTGACCACGGATGCCAGCATTCGGGGCTGGGGGGCAGTCACACAGGGAAGACATTTCCAAGGACTGTGGTCAGATCAGGAGATTTCGCTTCACATAAATATTCTGGAGCTAAGGGCCATCTACAATGCCCTAAGCCAAGCAAGGCCCCTGCTTCAGAACCAGTCGGTACTGATCCAATCAGACAACATCACGGCGGTCGCCCATGTAAACAGACAGGGCGGCACAAGAAGCAGGAGGGCAATGGCAGAAGCCACAAGGATTCTCCGATGGGCGGAAAATCATGTGTTAGCACTGACAGCAGTGTTCATTCCGGGAGTGGACAACTGGGAAGCAGACTTTCTCAGCAGGCACGACCTCCACCCGGGAGAATGGGGACTTCATCCAGAAGTCTTCCAAATGATTGTACACCGGTGGGAAAGACCACAGGTGGACATGATGGCGTCCCGCCTCAACAAAAAGCTAAAAAGATATTGCGCCAGGTCAAGGGACCCTCAGGCGATCGCTGTGAACGCTCTAGTAACACCGTGGGTGTACCAGTCGGTTTATGTGTTTCCTCCTCTGCCTCTCATTCCCAAGGTACTGAGAATAATACGAAGGCGAGGAGTGAAAACTATACTCGTGGTTCCGGATTGGCCAAGGAGAGCTTGGTACCCGGAATTTCAAGAGATGCTTTCAGAGGACCCTTGGCCTCTGCCGCTCAGACAGGACCTGCTGCAGCAGGGGCCCTGTCTGTTCCAAGACTTACCGCGGCTGCGTTTGACGGCATGGCGGTTGAACACCGGATCCTGAAGGAAAAGGGTATTCCGGAGGAAGTCATTCCTACCCTGATCAAAGCCAGGAAGGATGTCACCGCGAACCATTATCACCGCATTTGGCGAAAATATGTTGCGTGGTGTGAGGCCAGGAAGGCCCCAACGGCGGAATTTCAACTGGGTCGATTCCTGCATTTCCTGCAAACAGGGGTGACGTTGGGCCTCAAATTGGGGTCCATTAAGGTCCAGATTTCGGCCCTGTCGATTTTCTTCCAGAAAGAACTGGCTTCCCTGCCTGAAGTTCAGACTTTTGTCAAGGGAGTTCTGCATATTCAGCCTCCTTTTGTGCCCCCAGTGGCACCTTGGGATCTCAATGTGGTTTTGGAGTTCCTGAAATCACATTGGTTTGAACCACTTAAGACTGTGGATTTGAAATATCTCACGTGGAAAGTGGTCATGCTGTTGGCCCTGGCTTCAGCCAGGCGTGTGTCAGAATTGCCCTTATCTGATTTTCCATATGGATAGGGCAGAATTGAGGACTCGTCCTCAATTTCTCATGAAGGTGGTATCAGCTTTTCACTTGAACCAACCTATTGTGGTGCCTGCGGCTACTGGGAACTTGGAGGATTCCAAGTTACTGGACGTAGTCAGGGCCCTGAAAATTTATGTTTCCAGGACGGCTGGAGTCAGGAAAACTGACTCGCTGTTTATCCTGTATGCACCCAACAAACTGGGTGCTCCTGCTTCTAAGCAGACTATTGCGCGCTGGATTTGTAGCACTATTCAGCTGGCGCATTCTGCGGTAGGACTACCGCAGCCTAAATCTGTAAAAGCCCATTCCACAAGGAAGGTGGGCTCTTCTTGGGCGGCTGCCCGAGGGGTCTCGGCTTTACAACTTTGCCGAGCTGCTACTTGGTCAGGGGCAAACACGTTTGCAAAATTCTACAAATTTGATACCCTGGCTGAGGAGGACCTGGAGTTCTCTCATTCGGTGTTGCAGTCATGTACGTACTTTGCGTACAAACGCCGCGCTGGGGGTACAAAGTACACACAGTGCGTACACACTCAATTGATATACTTTAAACCTTATTCGTAATACAATGCAATGATATGATTACACTTTAAACCTTATGCAGCAAAGCACTGCAATGATGTTACACCTTAAACCTTATGTAGCGCTGACGGTACAAAGTACCCGCAGCGCGTACACACCTTATCAAAACACTTTTAAACCTTATACAGTTGGGTAATGTAATACGCTTTAAACCTTAGCAGGGAAATGAGGACACAACACCGATTTGTAGTTAACCGCTCGGTTCTAACGCCGCAGTGGATTATTTGAAAGGGGATAACAATACAAATTATACACTACAAGGCTAACAAGATAAATCTACAACAGAATAATGGTTACAGTCAATGTACATACGTGAGAATATTCGCTTGCGCAACCTGGACCAGTCCTCCGCTCATCAGGTAGATAGCATTCAGAGTCTTCTGACCGGCCAGGCAGCAATAGGCTTTTTATACACAACTTCCATAAACAATACAATGGTTACTGTAATCCCTTTGTTCATTGGACACAGAGATGCATCTTTACATTACAGGAGAGGTCATAGGTTGATTTGAAAAGGTGGGCGATGTCTTTCCCAACTGCTCTTGTGGGTGGTCTCCTCTGGATTCCCGCCGCATACATAATATACAGTAAATACAGTTTATATCTATATTCTACTTCTGCACATAACTATACGCAGGAACATGCGATCTTTCTCTAACCAACACCGGAATGTTACCCTTAAAATACCCTACAGCTGGATACTAGACATTACCTTATAACCTTTGTCTGTCCCTTCCTATCATGCAAAGGTGAATCCCTTAGTCCTGGAATCATTTAAACTGTTGATACTTGCTGATGTGGTGCAGGGGGGCTATGTGTACAATGTGCACTATTTGGGTTAAATATGTAATGTTCTGATAACCCTCTATGCGCTCACAAACTCCGCCGTAAATACCCATACCACGAGCAGGATCGCGGGAGCGATCATACGCAAATTGTGGAAATGTGCACACACGGCGGAACAAGTGCACGCGCAGCGGGCATGTGTGTGTGGTTAGTACATGATGTATGCATTACAATATTTTTTGACTTTTACAAAGTCCATTCTAGGACTGACTGAAGAGTATTAGACGAGTTCCCACCGGTGTGGGGTCCAGCAAGATAGACCCAGCGACATGCGGTGGATGTGGTAGAAATAGAGGACGATATCTGCTTCTGCGAACTTGAAAAGGCTGCAGACCTCTTACCTTTTCACCTTCCTCTACCTGCAAAGAAGGGAAAACAACGGTATCCAACCGGTCAAAATGACTGCATCCCACAAACAATGCGTCACCAACCGTTGTGAGGGAACATAGCTCAAGAAGGTAGACTTACCAGTGGTATCTGCTGAGATCAACTTAAAGCCATCCCCAAACCAGGTTACACCTCCATAGGGAAGATACTCCAGTATTCCTCGGAGTCAGTCCATACCTCTTGTAGTCGCACGGCAGCAGGCTGCAATGTTCTATATAAGATCCAACTTAAGGAATATCCCTTCTCTCCCTAGGGTAATTATATCGGATAACCAGGTAACCAACCATTTCTGAATACAAGCACTCCCCCATGCTTATGTAATGCAAATATCATCAAAGCATATAATTAAAATAACACTTAGCTTCCTGTATACGATCCTTTGTGACAGGGCCCCGTGCAGACCAGGGGTTGACTTTCACTTTATTCAATCCACGGCGGGAAAAGAATAAACACTCATACTCCTCGTGAGGATTTAAGACCATCTCGTCAGGCTGACCTAGAGCTTTATCAACAGAGCGATCAGCACATGAAAAGGAATAACTTTACTTCAGAATTCATTAGAAATCGTAATATGAATATACATATTTAAATACACATATACACACATATTCTATATATACATCATACGTATATGTATTTTGTCAGGAACAGCAGGGTCCCTAGTGACATTAATGTGTTCTGAATGTGTATGAACATGTACTGAATGCCAATGTTGTGGATCTAACCAGGAAACATTATGGTCGACATAAGACATAGTATTCGTCGACAACATGGAGTAGTAACCGGGCAAAATAACATTCTTGCGACCCCGAGGGGTCTGAGGGAAATATATACATAATTTTAATATCACTCCCCCACAAATACCACCACGTCTGTGCTCAAGCTACAGCTCAATGGATCCATACCATACATATATATACATATACAGGTATAGGTTTTTTACATTATCATGTTAATTTACACCCAGTCATACAGTTGGTGCCGACAGAGTCACCCACTTACGACTGTGTCTCCCATACAGTGTTTACTTTGGAAAAGCTCACAACTATCGACATGCTAACACTTTATCTACTGAATCAAGTACCATCAGGAGTCTGCAATGCCGACAGAGGGACTCCCATAGCTGTTTGTGGCAGAGCACTCACACATGTCGACACACGTGTACTAAATCGCTATAATGAGTAGATTCCAGTATCTGACAGGAAAACACAGAACTTTAAACAACTCATTAACCACACGCTCATTTATATATTATATATAGTGCTATATGTACTCATAGTGCACTAAACAACTGTGCCCCCCTCCGTTTTACACTGTTGTTTTGGCGGGCCAGCATCTCTGTGAGGAGAAAATGGCGCTGTATAGAGTTGTGAGGGCTAAGCCACGCCCCCTTCTCGGCACGCTTCAGTCCCGCTGATTTTTCACCTTTTTATACTGGCGGGGGTCTGTATACAGTGCCTATGCACTGTATACTTCTTTGCCAGGACGTATATATGAGGTATAATTGCTGCCCAGGGCGCCCCCCCTGCGCCCTGCACCCGTGTAGTGCCGCTTGTGTGTGGGAGCAATGGCGCGCTGCGCGGTACCTCAGAGACTCTGAAGTCTTCTGCCGTCACTGAAGTCTTTTGTTCTTCTAATACTCACCCGGCTTCTTTCTTCTGGCTCTGTGAGGGAAGTGACGGCACGGCTCCGGGAACGAGCAGCTAGGCAAACCAAGTAATCAAACCCTCTGGAGCTAATGGTGTCCAGTAGCATAAGAAGCAGAGCCTTGAAACTCACAGAAGAAGGTCTGCTTCTCTCCCCTCACTCCCACGATGCAGGGAGCCTGTAGCCCACAGGTCTCCCTGAAAATAATAAACCTAACATAAAGTCTTTTCAGAGAAACTCAGGAGAGCTCCCCTAGTGTGTGTCCAGTCTCTCTGAGCACAGAGTCTAACTGGAGTCTGGAGGAGGGGCATAGAGGGAGGAGCCAGTTCACACCCTTTCAAAGTCTTATAGTGTGCCCATGTCTCCTGCGGATCCCGTCTATACCCCATGGTCCTTTTGGAGTCCCCAGCATCCTCTAGGACATATGAGAAACACAATTTGGTTATTGGTAAACAAGGTGCTGTGAATAGCAATGCCTCTAAAAAGTGAAAAAAAAGTAAAAAGAATATAGTCGTTTGTGTAACTCATTTGTGTCTACTATATACATCCTGAAGATGGTGTGCTGTGCACCGAAACGTTGATGTGTTAACTCATGTAATTTTTTGAATATACTACCCTTCTCTAAAAAATACCTAGAAAATACCGCACAACACTAATGTCTTTCCAATCCATGTGTGCCTGGTCAGTCAATTCAATGTAGAACAATCACCATGAGGCTCCAGCAGGGGCTATGGTAAAGTAGAACCAGCACTCCTTTTTGTCCCATATCAAAAAGTATTTATTTGCACCATAACGAAGGTAAACAGCATGTAAGTAGAGTATCCAATACTTATCAATTCAATTCATGGACACCGTCCAACCTGGGGAAGTTTGTCTCCTACCCAGGGTTCACTCCCAACGGCCGTTTCGGGCATCGCCGTCATCAGGGGAGAATCCACTGTATAATACCACTCACATCACTAATATACCATCAGTAATCACCATAAAAGTGTGCTCGAGATGAAATGGCAGCAATTAGGTCCTTACATGACAATACTAATATCATTGTCCGCCCCGCCGACAAAGTTGGAGGGATAGTGATATTAAATAGAACTGACTACATTAGTCTATGCAGTTGTGAATTTCTAACATATTTTTATAATGGAGATTGCTCTATGACTATTATAAAATGGGTTGCATTTAGCCCCACGGCAGTCAGGATGCCAACGGTCAGGTGACCGATGCCGGAATCCCGTCACCACTCAGAATCCTGGGCGCAGCATCACTGACCGCCGACATACCGAAGGTAAGTACTGGGGTTACTGTTAGGACCCGGGGGTTGGGGGTTTAGTTTTAGACGCTAGAGGGTTGGCCATAGCTGCCACCCCCCGAGTCTTTGCCCTAGAAACCACTCCAGGCGGGATAGGGGACAGGGGAGGGGTAAAATAATTACCCCATCCTCTGTCAGCATTCTCAATGTTGGATGCCGTGTCGGTCATGTGGGCGCTGGCATCCCAACAGCCGGGATCCCATACTGAACCCTTATAATATACATTTGGTCTGTCTAGCTATCTAATCTATCATCTCATGTAGGTCTGTCTATCTCCAATAGTTTAATCAACCCAGCATATATTGGGTCACCTCAGTCTCCACCCCTGTGCTTGGCTTTACCCCTCTCTGGAAACCCCCTTCTGCAAATCCTGCGTTTGCCCCGGAGGCCCCAGTCCTCAGCAGGCAGTCAGTGTGCTCTGTACTGCACTCTGGTGACATTGCAGGCAGGCACCGGCACAGACCATGAGGAACCATAAGGAACTCTGCTTCATCTTCACTGCCGATCGTGGGTGACACCAAGTGTGATGCGCCTGTCACAGCCCCGCCCAGCAAACCCTGTTCTGGTGCCAGCCCCGCCCACTACATATTGCATTTACGGATTCCCAAACCTATGATGCCATCACGACGTCTTCCCGCCCACCCACAGATACGGGCTCAGACTACTTCCGAATAGAGATGAGCGCCTGAAATTTTTCGGGTTTTGTGTTTTGGTTTTGGGTTCGGTTCCGCGGCCGTGTTTTGGGTTCGAACGCGTTTTGGCAAAACCTCACCGAATTTTTTTTGTCGGATTCGGGTGTGTTTTGGATTCGGGTGTTTTTTTCAAAAAACACTAAAAAACAGCTTAAATCATAGAATTTGGGGGTCATTTTGATCCCAAAGTATTATTAACCTCAAAAACCATAATTTACACTCATTTTCAGTCTATTCTGAATACCTCACACCTCACAATATTATTTTTAGTCCTAAAATTTGCACCGAGGTCGCTGTGTGAGTAAGATAAGCGACCCTAGTGGCCGACACAAACACCGGGCCCATCTAGGAGTGGCACTGCAGTGTCACGCAGGATGTCCCTTCCAAAAAACCCTCCCCAAACAGCACATGACGCAAAGAAAAAAAGAGGCGCAATGAGGTAGCTGTGTGAGTAAGATTAGCGACCCTAGTGGCCGACACAAACACCGGGCCCATCTAGGAGTGGCACTGCAGTGTCACGCAGGATGGCCCTTCCAAAAAACCCTCCCCAAACAGCACATGACGCAAAGAAAAAAAGAGGCGCAATGAGGTAGCTGTGTGAGTAAGATTAACGACCCTAGTGGCCGACACAAACACCGGGCCCATCTAGGAGTGGCACTGCAGTGTCACGCAGGATGTCCCTTCCAAAAAACCCTCCCCAAACAGCACATGACGCAAAGAAAAAAAGAGGCGCAATGAGGTAGCTGTGTGAGTAAGATTAGCGACCCTAGTGGCCGACACAAACACCGGGCCCATCTAGGAGTGGCACTGCAGTGTCACGCAGGATGTCCCTTCCAAAAAACCCTCCCCAAACAGCACATGACGCAAAGAAAAAAAGAGGCGCAATGAGGTAGCTGACTGTGTGAGTAAGATTAGCGACCCTAGTGGCCGACACAAACACCGGGCCCATTTAGGAGTGGCACTGCAGTGTCACGCAGGATGTCCCTTCCAAAAAACCCTCCCCAATCAGCACATGATGCAAAGAAAAAGAAAAGAAAAAAGAGGTGCAAGATGGAATTGTCCTTGGGCCCTCCCACCCACCCTTATGTTGTATAAACAAAACAGGACATGCACACTTTAACCAACCCATCATTTCAGTGACAGGGTCTGCCACACGACTGTGACTGATATGACGGGTTGGTTTGGACCCCCCCCAAAAAAGAAGCAATTAATCTCTCCTTGCACAAACTGGCTCTACAGAGGCAAGATGTCCACCTCATCATCACCCTCCGATATATCACCGTGTACATCCCCCTCCTCACAGATTATCAATTCGTCCCCACTGGAATCCACCATCTCAGCTCCCTGTGTACTTTGTGGAGGCAATTGCTGCTGGTCAATGTCTCCGCGGAGGAATTGATTATAATTCATTTTAATGAACATCATCTTCTCCACATTTTCTGGATGTAACCTCGTACGCCGATTGCTGACAAGGTGAGCGGCGGCACTAAACACTCTTTCGGAGTACACACTTGTGGGAGGGCAACTTAGGTAGAATAAAGCCAGTTTGTGCAAGGGCCTCCAAATTGCCTCTTTTTCCTGCCAGTATAAGTACGGACTGTGTGACGTGCCTACTTGGATGCGGTCACTCATATAATCCTCCACCATTCTATCAATGTTGAGAGAATCATATGCAGTGACAGTAGACGACATGTCCGTAATCGTTGTCAGGTCCTTCAGTCCGGACCAGATGTCAGCATCAGCAGTCGCTCCAGACTGCCCTGCATCACCGCCAGCGGGTGGGCTCGGAATTCTGAGCCTTTTCCTCGCACCCCCAGTTGCGGGAGAATGTGAAGGAGGAGATGTTGACAGGTCGCGTTCCGCTTGACTTGACAATTTTGTCACCAGCAGGTCTTTCAACCCCAGCAGACTTGTGTCTGCCGGAAAGAGAGATCCAAGGTAGGCTTTAAATCTAGGATCGAGCACGGTGGCCAAAATGTAGTGCTCTGATTTCAACAGATTGACCACCCGTGAATCCTTGTTAAGCGAATTAAGGGCTCCATCCACAAGTCCCACATGCCTAGCGGAATCGCTCCGTGTTAGCTCCTCCTTCAATGTCTCCAGCTTCTTCTGCAAAAGCCTGATGAGGGGAATGACCTGACTCAGGCTGGCAGTGTCTGAACTGACTTCACGTGTGGCAAGTTCAAAGGGCATCAGAACCTTGCACAACGTTGAAATCATTCTCCACTGCGCTTGAGACAGGTGCATCCCACCTACTATATCGTGCTCAATTGTATAGGCTTGAATGGCCTTTTGCTGCTCCTCCAACCTCTGAAGCATATAGAGGGTTGAATTCCACCTCGTTACCACTTCTTGCTTCAGATGATGGCAGGGCAGGTTCAGTAGTTTTTGGTGGTGCTCCAGTCTTCTGTACGTGGTGCCTGTACGCCGAAAGTGTCCCGCAATTCTTCTGGCCACCGACAGCATCTCTTGCACGCCCCTGTCGTTTTTTAAAAAATTCTGCACCACCAAATTCAAGGTATGTGCAAAACATGGGACGTGCTGGAATTTGCCCATATTTAATGCACACACAATATTGCTGGCGTTGTCCGATGCCACAAATCCACAGGAGAGTCCAATTGGGGTAAGCCATTCCGCGATGATCTTCCTCAGTTGCCGTAAGAGGTTTTCAGCTGTGTGCGTATTCTGGAAAGCGGTGATACAAAGCGTAGCCTGCCTAGGAAAGAGTTGGCGTTTGCGAGATGCTGCTACTGGTGCCGCCGCTGCTGTTCTTGCGGCGGGAGTCCATACATCTACCCAGTGGGCTGTCACAGTCATATAGTCCTGACCCTGCCCTGCTCCACTTGTCCACATGTCCGTGGTTAAGTGGACATTGGGTACAACTGCATTTCTTAGGACACTGGTGAGTCTTTTTCTGAGGTCTGTGTACATTTTCGGTATCGCCTGCCTAGAGAAATGGAACCTAGATGGTATTTGGTACCGGGGACACAGTACCTCCAACAAGTCTCTAGTTGGCTCTGCAGTAATGATGGATACCGGAACCACGTTTCTCACCACCCAGGATGCCAAGGCCTCAGTTATCCGCTTTGCTGTAGGATGACTGCTGTGATATTTCATCTTCCTCGCAAAGGACTGTTGGACAGTCAATTGCTTGGTGGAAGTAGTAAAAGTGGTCTTACGACTTCCCCTCTGGGATGACCATCGACTCCCAGCAGCAACAACAGCAGCGCCAGCAGCAGTAGGCGTTACACGCAAGGATGCATCGGAGGAATCCCAGGCAGGAGAGGAATCGTCAGAATTGCCAGTGACATGGCCTGCAGGACTATTGGCATTCCTGGGGAAGGAGGAAATTGACACTGAGGGAGTTGGTGGGGTGGTTTGCGTGAGCTTGGTTACAAGAGGAAGGGATTTACTGGTCAGTGGACTGCTTCCGCTGTCACCCAAAGTTTTTGAACTTGTCACTGACTTATTATGAATGCGCTGCAGGTGACGTATAAGGGAGGATGTTCCGAGGTGGTTAACGTCCTTACCCCTACTTATTACAGCTTGACAAAGGGAACACACGGCTTGACACCTGTTGTCCGCATTTCTGGTGAAATACCTCCACACCGAAGAGCTGATTTTTTTGGTATTTTCACCTGGCATGTCAACGGCCATATTCCTCCCACGGACAACAGGTGTCTCCCCGGGTGCCTGACTTAAACAAACCACCTCACCATCAGAATCCTCCTGGTCAATTTCCTCCCCAGCGCCAGCAACACCCATATCCTCCTCATCCTGGTGTACTTCAACACTGACATCTTCAATCTGACTATCAGGAACTGGACTGCGGGTGCTCCTTCCAGCACTTGCAGGGGGCGTGCAAATGGTGGAAGGCGCATGCTCTTCACGTCCAGTGTTGGGAAGGTCAGGCATCGCAACCGACACAATTGGACTCTCCTTGTGGATTTGGGATTTCGAAGAATGCACAGTTCTTAGCTGTGCTGCTTTTGCCAGCTTGAGTCTTTTCATTTTTCTAGCGAGAGGCTGAGTGCTTCCATCCTCATGTGAAGCTGAACCACTAGCCATGAACATAGGCCAGGGCCTCAGCCGTTCCTTGCCACTCCGTGTCGTAAATGGCATATTGGCAAGTTTACGCTTCTCCTCCGACAATTTTATTTTAGGTTTTGGAGTCCTTTTTTTTCTGATATTTGGTGTTTTGGATTTGACATGCTCTGTACTATGACATTGGGCATCGGCCTTGGCAGACGACGTTGCTGGCATTTCATCGTCTCGGCCATGACTAGTGGCAGCAGCTTCAGCACGAGGTGGAAGTGGATCTTGATCTTTCCCTAATTTTGGAACCTCAACATTTTTGTTCTCCATATTTTAATAGGCACAACTAAAAGGCACCTCAGGTAAACAATGGAGATGGATACTAGTATACAATTATGGACTGCCTGCCGAGTGCAGACACAGAGGTAGCCACAGCCGTGAACTACCGTACTGTACTGTGTCTGCTGCTAATATAGACTGGTTGATAAAGAGATGTCTATGTAACTATGTATGTATAAAGAAGAAAGAAAAAAAAACCACGGTTAGGTGGTATACAATTATGGACGGACTGCCTGCCGAGTGCAGACACAGAGGTAGCCACAGCCGTGAACTACCGTACTGTACTGTGTCTGCTGCTAATAATATAGACTGGTTGATAAAGAGATGTCGTAGTAGTATGTATGTATAAAGAAGAAAGAAAAAAAAACCACGGTTAGGTGGTATACAATTATGGACGGACTGCCTGCCGAGTGCAGACACAGAGGTAGCCACAGCCGTGAACTACCGTACTGTACTGTGTCTGCTGCTAATATAGACTGGTTGATAAAGAGATGTCTATGTAACTATGTATGTATAAAGAAGAAAGAAAAAAAAACCACGGTTAGGTGGTATACAATTATGGACGGACTGCCTGCCGAGTGCAGACACAGAGGTAGCCACAGCCGTGAACTACCGTACTGTACTGTGTCTGCTGCTAATATAGACTGGTTGATAAAGAGATGTCTATGTAACTATGTATGTATAAAGAAGAAAGAAAAAAAAACCACGGTTAGGTGGTATACAATTATGGACGGACTGCCTGCCGAGTGCAGACACAGAGGTAGCCACAGCCGTGAACTACCGTACTGTACTGTGTCTGCTGCTAATATAGACTGGTTGATAAAGAGATGTCTATGTAACTATGTATGTATAAAGAAGAAAGAAAAAAAAAACCACGGTTAGGTGGTATACAATTATGGACGGACTGCCTGCCGAGTGCAGACACAGAGGTAGCCACAGCCGTGAACTACCGTACTGTACTGTGTCTGCTGCTAATATAGACTGGTTGATAAAGAGATGTCTATGTAACTATGTATGTATAAAGAAGAAAGAAAAAAAAACCACGGTTAGGTGGTATACAATTATGGACGGACTGCCTGCCGAGTGCAGACACAGAGGTAGCCACAGCCGTGAACTACCGTACTGTACTGTGTCTGCTGCTAATATAGACTGGTTGATAAAGATATGTCTATGTAACTATGTATGTATAAAGAAGAAAGAAAAAAAAACCACGGTTAGGTGGTATACAATTATGGACGGACTGCCTGCCGAGTGCAGACACAGAGGTAGCCACAGCCGTGAACTACCGTACTGTACTGTGTCTGCTGCTAATATAGACTGGTTGATAAAGAGATGTCTATGTAACTATGTATGTATAAAGAAGAAAGAAAAAAAAACCACGGTTAGGTGGTATACAATTATGGACGGACTGCCTGCCGAGTGCAGACACAGAGGTAGCCACAGCCGTGAACTACCGTACTGTACTGTGTCTGCTGCTAATATAGACTGGTTGATAAAGAGATGTCGTAGTAGTATGTATGTATAAAGAAGAAAAAAAAACCTCGGTTAGGTGGTATACAATTATGGACGGACTGCCTGCCGAGTGCAGACACAGAGGTAGCCACAGCCGTGAACTACCGTACTGTGTCTGCTGCGACTGGATGATAAATGATATAAAAAATATATATATATCACTACTGCAGCCGGACAGGTATATATTATATATTATATAATGACGGACCTGCTGGACACTGTCTGTCAGCAGAATGAGTTTTATTTTTATAGAATAAAAAAAACAACAACACACAAGTGAAGTCACACGACGAGTGTTTAACTTTTTCAGGCAATCACAATATAAGTATACTACTAACTATACTGGTGGTCAGTGTGGTCAGGTCACTGGTCAGTCACACTGGCAGTGGCACTCCTGCAGCAAAAGTGTGCACTGTTTAATTTTAATATAATATTATGTACTCCTGGCTCCTGCTATAACCTATAACTGGCACTGCAGTGCTCCCCAGTCTCCCCCACAATTATAAGCTGTGTGAGCTGAGCAGTCAGACAGATATATAATATATATAGATGATGCAGCACACTGGGCTGAGCCTGAGCAGTGCACACAGATATGGTATGTGACTGAGTCACTGTGTGTATCGCTTTTTTCAGGCAGAGAACGGATATATTAAATAAACTGCACTGTCTGGTGGTCACTCACTATATAATATTATGTACTCCTGGCTCCTGCTATAACCTATAACTGGCACTGCAGTGCTCCCCAGTCTCCCCCACAATTATAAGCTGTGTGAGCTGAGCAGTCAGACAGATATATAATATATATAGATGATGCAGCACACTGGGCTGAGCCTGAGCAGTGCACACAGATATGGTATGTGACTGAGTCACTGTGTGTATCGCTTTTTTCAGGCAGAGAACGGATATATTAAATAAACTGCACTGTCTGGTGGTCACTCACTAGTAAACTCTCTGCACTCTCTACACTTCTACAGTACTCCTCCTAGTCCTAAGCTCCAGTAAATCTCTCTCTCTCTTATAATCTAAATGGAGAGGACGCCAGCCACGTCCTCTCCCTATCAATCTCAATGCACGTGTGAAAATGGCGGCGATGCGCGGCTCCTTATATAGAATCCGAGTCTCGCGATAGAATCCGAGCCTCGCGAGAATCCGACAGCGTCATGATGACGTTCGGGCGCGCTCGGGTTAACCGAGCAAGGCGGGAAGATCCGAGTCGCTCGGACCCGTGAGAAAAAACATGAAGTTCGGGCGGGTTCGGATTCAGAGGAACCGAACCCGCTCATCTCTACTTCCGAATCCCCGCTCCCTTCTGTTGCTATTGGACTGGTAGCGGCTATCACCCACCTCCTTAACAAAACAAAAAAAACACAGAAAACTAAGCGCGCACTGACAGGCAGGCCGGTAGCCAAACACCTGACAGTGTAGGTGCAGCAAGTCCCTCCCTGTCTGATGTGACACCTGTAGGGGCTGCGCAGGAGATGCGGACTACAACGTCCATCATGCCCTGGGTGGACCATTAGAATCCCAGTCCATCCCTGTATAAGCACCAGTATACGGTATAGTGAAGTGACACTTTGTAGGATATCTGGTGCAGACGCCTCTGGCGCAATTCAGGTTACTCTATTTCTTTGTTTTTAGGCCATCATTGGGTACTGTTAGCCATTGTAGGCTACTGGTTATATTCTCACATTTTTTTCTATAGCTCCTTACCGGCAGACTATGAACTAATGCAGAGGTTTCCAAACGCGGTCCTCAAGGCACCCCAACAGTCCAGGTTTTAGGTATATCCATGCCTCAGCACAGATCAGTGTTCGCAAATACGTGCTATAGCGCATATTTTACCCAGTTCTGTGGTCCGGGGACTCACTTTTCTAAACTGTGTGGGTCCCCGGGGACGCGCTCCGCTGAAGCTGGTTGTACTGTTTGTTAAGCTTCCTGTAATAGAGGAAGGAGGCGGAGCCTTACCAGTCCTCTTGCGGTGGCCCAGCCCCCCCCCGATTACCTGCTGCAGCTTCACGGGGGCCGGACAGAGAGTGAAGACGGCTGCGGCGCTACACACTGTGCTGCGGGGGGAGGTGAACGCCGGTGACCGCAGACTTTAAGTGCTGTGAGGAAGGGTGAGCTGGACTTGCGGTGGCGGCTGGGGTGCTGCTCATTTCGGTGGGAAGATGGAGATGGGGGCTGCATGGCGTCAGCAAACAGGTGTTAAACGCCACAAAAATGTTGCATGGGGTGGGGGTGAGGCGAGAGGGTGACAATGCTGCTGGTCTGTGCAGCATACAGGACACTTGGTACAACCACTGGATTCGAGTCATGCTGCCTGTAATTTATGTGCTGAGTGATCAACTTCAGTGGCTGTCTTTGTTGGTTGCTGCTGGTTACTGTAAAGACAGCCAGCACAGTGAGTGTCACTGAAGTTGATCACTCAGCACATAAATTACAGGCTGCATGACTCGAATCCAGTGGTTGTACCAAGTGTCCGGCGGTCAGGATGTTGGCATTCAGTATACCGACACCAGCATCCCGATCGCAGCAATGCCGACAAAGGGGCAGAGGGTACCCTAACCTCCCACCCCTAACCCTCCATTTCCCACAGCCTAAACCTAACCCTCCCCCTTAGTGCCTAACACTTATCCTCCTCTCTGCAGCCTAACCCTAACCTCCCCAACACTATATCCTAACCTGTGGTGGCGGTGCATACTTACCTTCAGGATCCTGACTGTCAGTATATCATTGCCGGGATCCTGATCTCCTCGGGATGCCAGTGTCGGTATTCTGTCGGCTGTCAGGATTTCGGTGTCGGTATTACGGCTGCTGGGATCCCGACAGCCGGGATCCTGAACGCATACTTCCGATATGATAACAGCCCAGCGGCATTGTCAACCTCTCACCCCTCCCTCCCCCACAACACTTTTGTAGTGTTTTAATCCAGTCTGGGGCTCCTATTATAGTGGCACCATAAACCCATTACATATATAAAATTTATTATTTCTCTGACGTCCTAGTGGATGCTGGGAACTCCGTAAGGACCATGGGGAATAGACGGCTCCGCAGGAGACTGGGCACATCTAAAGAAAGAATTAGGACTATCTGGTGTGCACTGGCTCCTCCCCCTATGACCCTCCTCCAAGCCCCAGTTAGATTTCTGTGCCCGGCTGAGCTGGATGCACACTAGGGGCTCTCCTGAGCTCCTAGAAAGAAAGTATAATTTAGGTTTTTTATTTTACAGTGAGACCTGCTGGCAACAGGCTCACTGCACCGAGGGACTAAGGGAAGAAGAAGCGAACCTACCTAAGTGGTGGTAGCTTGGGCTTCTTAGGCTACTGGACACCATTAGCTCCAGAGGGATCGCACACAGGACCCGACCTCGTCGTCCGTTCCCGGAGCCGCGCCGCCGTCCCCCTTACAGAGCCAGAAGCAAGAAGGTAGTCCGGAAAATCGGCGGCTGAAGACTTCTGTCTTCTCCAAGGTAGCGCACAGCACTGCAGCTGTGCGCCATTGCTCCTCATGCACACCACACACTGCGGTCACTGATGGGTGCAGGGCGCTGGGGGGGGGCGCCCTGAGCAGCAATAAATAACACCTTGGCTGGCAAACTGACACCATATATAGCCCCAGAGGCTATATAGGTGTATATTAACCCCTGCCAGAAATCTTAAAATTGCGGGAGAAAGCCCGCCGAAAAAGGGGCGGAGCCATCTCCCTCAGCACACTGGCGCCATTTTCCCTCACAGCTCCGCTGGAAGGATCGCTCCCTGGCTCTCCCCTGGAGTCCTGCACTACAGAAAGGGTAAAAAAGAGAGGGGGGGCACAAATTTATGCGCAGTATAATATATATGCAGCTATAAGGGGAAAACACACTTTATAGGTGATATCCCTGTGGTATATAGCGCTCTGGTGTGTGCTGGCATACTCTCCCTCTGTCTCCCCAAAGGGCTTTGTGGGGTCCTGTCCTCTCTCAGAGCATTCCCTGTGTGTGTTCTTTGTGTCGGTACCGCTGTGTCGACATGTATGATGAGGAAAATGATGTGGAGGCAGAGCAAATGCCTGTAAGTGTGTTGTCACCCCCTGAAGGGTCGACACCTGTGTGGATGGACTTATGGAAGGAATTACGTGACAGTGTCAGCTCCTTACATAAAAGGTTTGACGACATAGGACAGCCGGCTACTCAGCTTGTGACTGTTCCAGCGTCTCAAATGTCATCAGGGGCTTTAAAACGCCCGCTACCTCAGATGGCAGACACAGATGTCGACACGGATACCGACTCCAGTGTCGACGACGATGAGACAAATGTACCCTCCAATAGGTCCACCCGTTACATGATTGAGGCAATGAAAAATGTATTACACATTTCTGATAGTACCCCAGGTACCACAAAAAAGGGCATTATGTTCGGTGAGAAAAAACTCCCAGTAGTTTTTCCTGCATCTGAGGAATTAAATGAGGTGTGTGCGGAAGCCTGGACTTCCCCCGATAAGAAATTGATAATTTCTAAACGGTTATTGGCAGCGTACCCTTTCCCGCCAGAGGATAGGTCACGTTGGGAAACATCCCCTAGGGTAGATAAAGCGCTTACACGTTTATCAAAACAGGTGGCACTACAGTCTCCGGATACGGCCGCCCTAAAGGATCCTGCCGATAGAAAGCAGGAAGCTACCCTAAAAGCTATATATACACACACGGGCATTATATTGCGACCAGCGATTGCATCAGCATGGATGTGCAGTGCTGCTGCTGCGTGGTCAGATTCCCTGTTGGATAATATTGATACCCTAGATAGGGACAATATTTTGCTGACAGTAGAGCATATAAAAGACGCTGTCTTATACATGCGTGATGCACAGAGGGATATTTGCCGGCTGGCATCAAAAATAAGTGCAATGTCCATTGCCACCAGAAGGGGGTTATGGACTCGGCAGTGGTCAGGTGATGCCGATTCAAAAAGGCACATGGAAGTTTTGCCTTATAAGGGGGTAGAACTGTTTGGGGATGGTCTCTCAGACCTCGTTTCCACAGCTACGGCTGGGAAATCGACATTTTTGCCACAAGCTACCCCACAGCAAAAGAAAGCACCGTATTATCAAGTACAGTCCTTTCGGCCCCAAAAACACAAGAGGGCTCGAGGCGCGTCCTTTCTGCCGAGAGGCAAAGGTAGAGGGAAAAAGCTGCAGCATACAGCCAGTTCCCAAGAGCAAAAGTCCTCCCCCGCGTCCGGTAAGTCCACAGCATGACGCTGGGGCTTCACAGGCGGACCCGGGTACGGTGGGGGCTCGTCTCAGAAATTTCAGCACACAGTGGGCTCTCTCACAGGTGGATCCCTGGACCCTTCAAGTAGTATCTCAGGGGTACAGGCTGGAATTCGAGACGTTCCCCCCCCCCCGCCGTTTTCTAAAATCTGCCTTACCAGCAACTCCCTCTGCCAGGGAGGCAGTGTTGGTGGCTATCCAAAAACTGTATTCACAGCAAGTGATTGTCAAGGTACCCCTCCTTCAGCAAGGAAAGGGTTACTATTCCACAATGTTTGTGGTACCGAAACCGGACGGTTCGGTGAGACCCATCTTAAATTTAAAAGCCTTGAACACTTATATCAAAAGGTTCAAGTTCAAGATGGAATCGCTCAGGGCGGTTATTGCGAGCCTGGAAGAGGGGGATTACATGGTCTCCCTGGACATCAAGGATGCGTACCTACATGTCCCCATTTACCCCCCTCACCAGGAGTACCTCAGATTTGTGGTACAGGACTGTCACTATCAGTTCCAGACGCTGCCGTTTGGGTTATCCACGGCACCGAGGGTCTTTACCAAGGTAATGGCCGAAATGATGATACTCCTTCGCAAGAAGGGAGTTTTAATTATCCCGTACTTGGACGATCTCCTGATAAAGGCGAGGTCCAAAGAACAGTTGGTAGTGGGGGTAGCACTTTCTCGGGAAGTGCTACAACAGCATGGCTGGATTCTCAATATTCCAAAGTCACAGCTGGTCCCGACGACACGTCTTCTGTTCCTGGGAATGATTCTGGACACAGACCAGAAAAAAGTGTTTCTTCCAGTGGAAAAAGCCGAGGAGTTGTCATCTCTAGTCAGAGACCTCCTAAAACCAGGACAGGTGTCGGTACATCAATGCACACGAGTCCTGGGAAAAATGGTCGCTTCGTACGAAGCAATTCCATTCGGAAGGTTCCACGCAAGGACTTTCCAGTGGGACCTGTTGGACAAATGGTCCGGGTCCCATCTCCAGATGCAACAGCGGATAACCCTGTCGGCAAGGACCAGGGTGTCGCTGCTGTGGTGGCTGCAGAGGGCTCATCTACTAGAGGGCCGCAGATTCGGAATACAGGACTGGGTCCTGGTGACCACGGATGCCAGCATTCGGGGCTGGGGGGCAGTCACACAGGGAAGAAATTTCCAAGGACTGTGGTCAGATCAGGAGATTTCGCTTCACATAAATATTCTGGAGCTAAGGGCCATCTACAATGCCCTAAGCCAAGCAAGGCCCCTGCTTCTGAACCAGTCGGTACTGATCCAATCAGACAACATCACGGCGGTCGCCCATGTAAACAGACAGGGCGGCACAAGAAGCAGAAGGGCAATGGCAGAAGCCACAAGGATTCTCCGATGGGCGGAAAATCATGTGTTAGCACTGACAGCAGTGTTCATTCCGGGAGTGGACAACTGGGAAGCAGACTTTCTCAGCAGGCACGACCTCCACCCGGGAGAATGGGGACTTCATCCAGAAGTCTTCCAAATGATTGTACACCGGTGGGAAAGACCACAGGTGGACATGATGGCGTCCCGCCTCAACAAAAAGCTAAAAAGATATTGCGCCAGGTCAAGGGACCCTCAGGCGATCGCTGTGGACGCTCTAGTAACACCGTGGGTGTACCAGTCGGTTTATGTGTTTCCTCCTCTGCCTCTCATTCCCAAGGTACTGAGAATAATACGAAGGCGAGGAGTGAAAACTATACTCGTGGTTCCGGATTGGCCAAGGAGAGCTTGGTACCCGGAACTTCAAGATATGCTTTCAGAGGACCCTTGGCCTCTGCCGCTCAGACAGGACCTGCTGCAGCAGGGGCCCTGTCTGTTCCAAGACTTACCGCGGCTGCGTTTGACGGCATGGCGGTTGAACACCGGATCCTGAAGGAAAAGGGTATTCCGGAGGAAGTCATTCCTACCCTGATCAAAGCCAGGAAGGATGTCACCGCGAACCATTATCACCGCATTTGGCGAAAATATGTTGCGTGGTGTGAGGCCAGGAAGGCCCCAACGGCGGAATTTCAACTGGGTCGATTCCTGCATTTCCTGCAAACAGGGGTGACGTTGGGCCTCAAATTGGGGTCCATTAAGGTCCAGATTTCGGCCCTGTCGATTTTCTTCCAGAAAGAACTGGCTTCCCTGCCTGAAGTTCAGACTTTTGTCAAGGGAGTTCTGCATATTCAGCCTCCTTTTGTGCCCCCAGTGGCACCTTGGGATCTCAATGTGGTTTTGGAGTTCCTGAAATCACATTGGTTTGAACCACTTAAGACTGTGGATTTGAAATATCTCACGTGGAAAGTGGTCATGCTGTTGGCCCTGGCTTCAGCCAGGCGTGTGTCAGAATTGGCGGCTTTGTCCTATAAAAGCCCTTATTTGATTTTCCATATGGATAGGGCAGAATTGAGGACTCGTCCTCAATTTTTCCCGAAGGTGGTATCAGCTTTTCACTTGAACCAACCTATTGTGGTGCCTGCGGCTACTGGGAACTTGGAGGATTCCAAGTTACTGGACGTAGTCAGGGCCCTGAAAATTTATGTTTCCAGGACGGCTGAAGTCAGGAAAACTGACTCGCTGTTTATCCTGTATGCACCCAACAAACTGGGTGCTCCTGCTTCTAAGCAGACTATTGCGTGCTGGATTTGTAGCACTATTCAGCTGGCGCATTCTGCGGTAGGACTACCGCAGCCTAAATCTGTAAAAGCCCATTCCACAAGGAAGGTGGGCTCTTCTTGGGCGGCTGCCCGAGGGGTCTCGGCTTTACAACTTTGCCGAGCTGCTACTTGGTCAGGGGCAAACACGTTTGCAAAATTCTACAAATTTGATACCCTGGCTGAGGAGGACCTGGAGTTCTCTCATTCGGTGTTGCAGAGTCATCCGCACTCTCCCGCCCGTTTGGGAGCTTTGGTATAATCCCCATGGTCCTTACGGAGTTCCCAGCATCCACTAGGACGTCTGAGAAAATAAGAATTTACTCACCGGTAATTCTATTTCTCGTAGTCCGTAGTGGATGCTGGGCGCCCATCCCAAGTGCGGATTGTCTGCAATTCTTGTAAATAGTTATTGTTATACAAATCGGGTTATTATTGCGAGCCATCTGTTCAGAGGCTCCTTTTGTTATCATACTGTTAACCGGGATTTCCTATCACGAGTTATACGGTGTGATTGGTGTGGCTGGTATGAGTCTTACCCGGGATTCAAAATCCTTCCTTATTGTGTCAGCTCTTCCGGGCACAGTGTCCTAACTGAGGCTTGGAGGAGGGTCATAGGGGGAGGAGCCAGTGCACACCAGATAGTCCTAATTCTTTCTTTAGATGTGCCCAGTCTCCTGCGAAGCCGTCTATTCCCCATGGTCCTTACGCAGTTCCCAGCATCCACTACGGACTACGAGAAATAGAATTACCGGTGAGTAAATTCTTATTTTAATAATGTCCTGTTTTTTTAATCATATAATTGTTAAGTGCTCTACCAATGTGCATAATGTGCTCTGCCTGGCGCAATGTGCATAATGTGCTCTGCCTGGCGCAATGTGTATAACGTGCTCGACCTGGTGCAATGTGTATAACGTGCTCGACCAGGTGCAATGTGTATAACGTGCTCTACCTGGCGCAATG
The DNA here is from genome assembly GCF_028390025.1 of Pseudophryne corroboree. Classification (NCBI taxonomy): domain Eukaryota; kingdom Metazoa; phylum Chordata; class Amphibia; order Anura; family Myobatrachidae; genus Pseudophryne; species Pseudophryne corroboree. Next base: position 134,117,944 of record NC_086451.1, read on the forward strand.
TGCATAATGTGCTCTGCCTGGCGCAATGTGCATAATGTGCTCTGCCTGGCGCAATGTGCATAATGTGCTCTGCCTGGCGCAATGTGTATAACGTGCTCTACCTGGCGCAATGTGTATAACGTGCTCTAGCTGGTGCAATGTGTATAACGTGCTCGACCTGGTGCAATGTGTATAACGTGCTCGACCTGGTGCAATGTGTATAACATGCTCGACGTGGCGCAATTTGTATAACGTGCTCGACGTGGTGCAATGTGTATAACGTGCTCGACGTGGCGCAATGTGTATAACGTGCTCTACCTGGTGCAATGTGTGGCGAAATGTGTTTAACGTGCTCTGCCTGGCGCAATGTGTATAACGTGCTCTCCTTGGCTCAGTGTGTATAGGAGGTTCTACCTGGTGCAATGTGTATAAGCGGCACTACTGTGTGGAGTAATGTGAATTGGTACTATTATGTGACCACGCCCCTGAGTGGGCATGGACACGCAATGCCGACCTGCTTTTCAGCATTTTGGGGCGTGCCTTGCGCTCCCCGAGCAGCTGGGCAGCCCCCTGCTCCCCTCATAGCAGTGAATACATGCCGCACGCGTGCGCACTAGAGATGAGCGCCTGAAATTTTTCGAGTTTTGTGTTTTGGTTTTGGGTTCGGTTCCGCGGCCGAATATTATTTTTAGTCCTAAAATTTGCACCGAGGTCGCTGTGTGAGTAAGATAAGCGACCCTAGTGGCCGACACAAACACCGGGCCCATCTAGGAGTGGCACTGCAGTGTCACGCAGGATGTCCCTTCCAAAAAACCCTCCCCAAACAGCACATGACGCAAAGAAAAAAAGAGGCGCAATGAGGTAGCTGTGTGAGTAAGATTAGCGACCCTAGTGGCCGACACAAACACCGGGCCCATCTAGGAGTGGCACTGCAGTGTCACGCAGGATGGCCCTTCCAAAAAACCCTCCCCAAACAGCACATGACGCAAAGAAAAAAAGAGGCGCAATGAGGTAGCTGTGTGAGTAAGATTAGCGACCCTAGTGGCCGACACAAACACCGGGCCCATCTAGGAGTGGCACTGCAGTGTCACGCAGGATGTCCCTTCCAAAAAACCCTCCCCAAACAGCACATGACGCAAAGAAAAAAAGAGGCGCTATGAGGTAGCTGTGTGAGTAAGATTAGCGACCCTAGTGGCCGACACAAACACCGGGCCCATTTAGGAGTGGCACTGCAGTGTCACGCAGGATGTCCCTTCCAAAAAACCCTCCCCAATCAGCACATGATGCAAAGAAAAAGAAAAGAAAAAAGAGGTGCAAGATGGAATTGTCCTTGGGCCCTCCCACCCACCCTTATGTTGTATAAACAAAACAGGACATGCACACTTTAACCAACCCATCATTTCAGTGACAGGGTCTGCCACACGACTGTGACTGATATGACGGGTTGGTTTGGACCCCCCCCAAAAAAGAAGCAATTAATCTCTCCTTGCACAAACTGGCTCTACAGAGGCAAGATGTCCACCTCATCATCACCCTCCGATATATCACCGTGTACATCCCCCTCCTCACAGATTATCAATTCGTCCCCACTGGAATCCACCATCTCAGCTCCCTGTGTACTTTGTGGAGGCAATTGCTGCTGGTCAATGTCTCCGCGGAGGAATTGATTATAATTCATTTTAATGAACATCATCTTCTCCACATTTTCTGGATGTAACCTCGTACGCCGATTGCTGACAAGGTGAGCGGCGGCACTAAACACTCTTTCGGAGTACACACTTGTGGGAGGGCAACTTAGGTAGAATAAAGCCAGTTTGTGCAAGGGCCTCCAAATTGCCTCTTTTTCCTGCCAGTATAAGTACGGAATGTGTGACGTGCCTACTTGGATGCGGTCACTCATATAATCCTCCACCATTCTATCAATGTTGAGAGAATCATATGCAGTGACAGTAGACGACATGTCCGTAATCGTTGTCAGGTCCTTCAGTCCGGACCAGATGTCAGCATCAGCAGTCGCTCCAGACTGCCCTGCATCACCGCCAGCGGGTGGGCTCGGAATTCTGAGCCTTTTCCTCGCACCCCCAGTTGCGGGAGAATGTGAAGGAGGAGATGTTGACAGGTCGCGTTCCGCTTGACTTGACAATTTTGTCACCAGCAGGTCTTTCAACCCCAGCAGACTTGTGTCTGCCGGAAAGAGAGATCCAAGGTAGGCTTTAAATCTAGGATCGAGCACGGTGGCCAAAATGTAGTGCTCTGATTTCAACAGATTGACCACCCGTGAATCCTTGTTAAGCGAATTAAGGGCTCCATCCACAAGTCCCACATGCCTAGCGGAATCGCTCCGTGTTAGATCCTCCTTCAATGTCTCCAGCTTCTTCTGCAAAAGCCTGATGAGGGGAATGACCTGACTCAGGCTGGCAGTGTCTGAACTGACTTCACGTGTGGCAAGTTCAAAGGGCATCAGAACCTTGCACAACGTTGAAATCATTCTCCACTGCGCCTGAGACAGGTGCATTCCACCTACTATATCGTGCTCAATTGTATAGGCTTGAATGGCCTTTTGCTGCTCCTCCAACCTCTGAAGCATATAGAGGGTTGAATTCCACCTCGTTACCACTTCTTGCTTCAGATGATGGCAGGGCAGGTTCAGTAGTTTTTGGTGGTGCTCCAGTCTTCTGTACGTGGTGCCTGTACGCCGAAAGTGTCCCGCAATTCTTCTGGCCACCGACAGCATCTCTTGCACGCCCCTGTCGTTTTTTAAAAAATTCTGCACCACCAAATTCAAGGTATGTGCAAAACATGGGACGTGCTGGAATTTGCCCATATTTAATGCACACACAATATTGCTGGCGTTGTCCGATGCCACAAATCCACAGGAGAGTCCAATTGGGGTAAGCCATTCCGCGATGATCTTCCTCAGTTGCCGTAAGAGGTTTTCAGCTGTGTGCGTATTCTGGAAAGCGGTGATACAAAGCGTAGCCTGCCTAGGAAAGAGTTGGCGTTTGCGAGATGCTGCTACTGGTGCCGCCGCTGCTGTTCTTGCGGCGGGAGTCCATACATCTACCCAGTGGGCTGTCACAGTCATATAGTCCTGACCCTGCCCTGCTCCACTTGTCCACATGTCCGTGGTTAAGTGGACATTGGGTACAACTGCATTTTTTAGGACACTGGTGAGTCTTTTTCTGACGTCCGTGTACATTCTCGGTATCGCCTGCCTAGAGAAGTGGAACCTAGATGGTATTTGGTAACGGGGGCACACTGCCTCAATAAATTGTCTAGTTCCCTGTGAACTAACGGCGGATACCGGACGCACGTCTAACACCAACATAGTTGTCAAGGCCTCAGTTATCCGCTTTGCAGCAGGATGACTGCTGTGATATTTCATCTTCCTCGCAAAGGACTGTTGAACAGTCAATTGCTTACTGGAAGTAGTACAAGTGGGCTTACGACTTCCCCTCTGGGATGACCATCGACTCCCAGCAGCAACAACAGCAGCGCCAGCAGCAGTAGGCGTTACACGCAAGGATGCATCGGAGGAATCCCAGGCAGGAGAGGAATCGTCAGAATTGCCAGTGACATGGCCTGCAGGACTATTGGCATTCCTGGGGAAGGAGGAAATTGACACTGAGGGAGTTGGTGGGGTGGTTTGCGTGAGCTTGGTTACAAGAGGAAGGGATTTACTGGTCAGTGGACTGCTTCCGCTGTCACCCAAAGTTTTTGAACTTGTCACTGACTTATTATGAATGCGCTGCAGGTGACGTATAAGGGAGGATGTTCCGAGGTGGTTAACGTCCTTACCCCTACTTATTACAGCTTGACAAAGGGAACACACGGCTTGACACCTGTTGTCCGCATTTCTGGTGAAATACCTCCACACCGAAGAGCTGATTTTTTTGGTATTTTCACCTGGCATGTCAACGGCCATATTCCTCCCACGGACAACAGGTGTCTCCCCGGGTGCCTGACTTAAACAAACCACCTCACCATCAGAATCCTCCTGGTCAATTTCCTCCCCAGCGCCAGCAACACCCATATCCTCCTCATCCTGGTGTACTTCAACACTGACATCTTCAATCTGACTATCAGGAACTGGACTGCGGGTGCTCCTTCCAGCACTTGCAGGGGGCGTGCAAATGGTGGAAGGCGCATGCTCTTCACGTCCAGTGTTGGGAAGGTCAGGCATCGCAACCGACACAATTGGACTCTCCTTGTGGATTTGGGATTTCGAAGAATGCACAGTTCTTTGCTGTGCTGCTTTTGCCAGCTTGAGTCTTTTCATTTTTCTAGCGAGAGGCTGAGTGCTTCCATCCTCATGTGAAGCTGAACCACTAGCCATGAACATAGGCCAGGGCCTCAGCCGTTCCTTGCCACTCCGTGTCGTAAATGGCATATTGGCAAGTTTACGCTTCTCCTCCGACAATTTTATTTTAGGTTTTGGAGTCCTTTTTTTTCTGATATTTGGTGTTTTGGATTTGACATGCTCTGTACTATGACATTGGGCATCGGCCTTGGCAGACGACGTTGCTGGCATTTCATCGTCTCGGCCATGACTAGTGGCAGCAGCTTCAGCACGAGGTGGAAGTGGATCTTGATCTTTCCCTAATTTTGGAACCTCAACATTTTTGTTCTCCATATTTTAATAGGCACAACTAAAAGGCACCTCAGGTAAACAATGGAGATGGATACTAGTATACAATTATGGACTGCCTGCCGAGTGCAGACACAGAGGTAGCCACAGCCGTGAACTACCGTACTGTACTGTGTCTGCTGCTAATATAGACTGGTTGATAAAGAGATGTCTATGTAACTATGTATGTATAAAGAAGAAAGAAAAAAAAAACACGGTTAGGTGGTATACAATTATGGACGGACTGCCTGCTGAGTGCAGACACAGAGGTAGCCACAGCCGTGAACTACCGCACTGTACGGTGTCTGCTGCTAATATAGACTGGTTGATAAAGAGATAGTATACTCGTAACTAGTATGACTATAAAGAAAGAAAAAAAAAACACGGTTAGGTGGTATATACAATTATGGACGGGCTGCCGAGTGCCGACACAGAGGTAGCCACAGCCGTGAACTACCGCACTGTACTGTGTCTGCTGCTAATATATAGACTGGTTGATAAAGAGATAGTATACTCGTAACTAGTATGTATGTATAAAGAAAGAAAAAAAAACCACGGTTAGGTGGTATATACAATTATGGACGGGCTGCCGAGTGCCGACACAGAGGTAGCCACAGCCGTGAACTACCGCACTGTACTGTGTCTGCTGCTAATATAGACTGGTTGATAAAGAGATAGTATACTCGTAACTAGTATGACTATAAAGAAAGAAAAAAAAACCACGGTTAGGTGGTATATACAATTATGGACGGGCTGCCGAGTGCCGACACAGAGGTAGCCACAGCCGTGAACTACCGCACTGTACTGTGTCTGCTGCTAATATATAGACTGGTTGATAAAGAGATAGTATACTCGTAACTAGTATGTATGTATAAAGAAAGAAAAAAAAACCACGGTTAGGTGGTATATACAATTATGGACGGGCTGCCGAGTGCCGACACAGAGGTAGCCACAGCCGTGAACTACCGCACTGTACTGTGTCTGCTGCTAATATATAGACTGGTTGATAAAGAGATAGTATACTCGTAACTAGTATGTATGTATAAAGAAAGAAAAAAAAACCACGGTTAGGTGGTATATACAATTATGGACGGGCTGCCGAGTGCCGACACAGAGGTAGCCACAGCCGTGAACTACCGCACTGTACTGTGTCTGCTGCTAATATAGACTGGTTGATAAAGAGATAGTATACTCGTAACTAGTATGTATGTATAAAGAAAGAAAAAAAAACCACGGTTAGGTGGTATATACAATTATGGACGGGCTGCCGAGTGCCGACACAGAGGTAGCCACAGCCGTGAACTACCGCACTGTACTGTGTCTGCTGCTAATATAGACTGGTTGATAAAGAGATAGTATACTCGTAACTAGTATGACTATAAAGAAAAAAAAAAAAACCACGGTTAGGTGGTATATACAATTATGGACGGGCTGCCGAGTGCCGACACAGAGGTAGCCACAGCCGTGAACTACCGCACTGTACTGTGTCTGCTGCTAATATATAGACTGGTTGATAAAGAGATAGTATACTCGTAACTAGTATGTATGTATAAAGAAAGAAAAAAAAACCACGGTTAGGTGGTATATACAATTATGGACGGGCTGCCGAGTGCCGACACAGAGGTAGCCACAGCCGTGAACTACCGCACTGTACTGTGTCTGCTGCTAATATATAGACTGGTTGATAAAGAGATAGTATACTCGTAACTAGTATGTATGTATAAAGAAAGAAAAAAAAACCACGGTTAGGTGGTATATACAATTATGGACGGGCTGCCGAGTGCCGACACAGAGGTAGCCACAGCCGTGAACTACCGCACTGTACTGTGTCTGCTGCTAATATAGACTGGTTGATAAAGAGATAGTATACTCGTAACTAGTATGTATGTATAAAGAAAGAAAAAAAAAACACGGTTAGGTGGTATATACAATTATGGACGGGCTGCCGAGTGCCGACACAGAGGTAGCCACAGCCGTGAACTACCGCACTGTACTGTGTCTGCTGCTAATATAGACTGGTTGATAAAGAGATAGTATACTCGTAACTAGTATGACTATAAAGAAAGAAGAAAAACCACGGTTAGGTGGTATATACAATTATGGACGGGCTGCCGAGTGCCGACACAGAGGTAGCCACAGCCGTGAACTACCGCACTGTACTGTGTCTGCTGCTAATATAGACTGGTTGATAAAGAGATAGTATACTCGTAACTAGTATGACTATAAAGAAAGAAAAAAAAAACCACGGTTAGGTGGTATATACAATTATGGACGGGCTGCCGAGTGCCGACACAGAGGTAGCCACAGCCGTGAACTACCGCACTGTACTGTGTCTGCTGCTAATATATAGACTGGTTGATAAAGAGATAGTATACTCGTAACTAGTATGTATGTATAAAGAAAGAAAAAAAAACCACGGTTAGGTGGTATATACAATTATGGACGGGCTGCCGAGTGCCGACACAGAGGTAGCCACAGCCGTGAACTACCGCACTGTACTGTGTCTGCTGCTAATATATAGACTGGTTGATAAAGAGATAGTATACTCGTAACTAGTATGTATGTATAAAGAAAGAAAAAAAACCACGGTTAGGTGGTATATACAATTATGGACGGGCTGCCGAGTGCCGACACAGAGGTAGCCACAGCCGTGAACTACCGCACTGTACTGTGTCTGCTGCTAATATAGACTGGTTGATAAAGAGATAGTATACTCGTAACTAGTATGTATGTATAAAGAAAGAAAAAAAAACCACGGTTAGGTGGTATATACAATTATGGACGGGCTGCCGAGTGCCGACACAGAGGTAGCCACAGCCGTGAACTACCGCACTGTACTGTGTCTGCTGCTAATATAGACTGGTTGATAAAGAGATAGTATACTCGTAACTAGTATGACTATAAAGAAAAAAAAAAAAACCACGGTTAGGTGGTATATACAATTATGGACGGGCTGCCGAGTGCCGACACAGAGGTAGCCACAGCCGTGAACTACCGCACTGTACTGTGTCTGCTGCTAATATATAGACTGGTTGATAAAGAGATAGTATACTCGTAACTAGTATGTATGTATAAAGAAAGAAAAAAAAACCACGGTTAGGTGGTATATACAATTATGGACGGGCTGCCGAGTGCCGACACAGAGGTAGCCACAGCCGTGAACTACCGCACTGTACTGTGTCTGCTGCTAATATATAGACTGGTTGATAAAGAGATAGTATACTCGTAACTAGTATGTATGTATAAAGAAAGAAAAAAAAACCACGGTTAGGTGGTATATACAATTATGGACGGGCTGCCGAGTGCCGACACAGAGGTAGCCACAGCCGTGAACTACCGCACTGTACTGTGTCTGCTGCTAATATAGACTGGTTGATAAAGAGATAGTATACTCGTAACTAGTATGTATGTATAAAGAAAGAAAAAAAAAACACGGTTAGGTGGTATATACAATTATGGACGGGCTGCCGAGTGCCGACACACAGAGGTAGCCACAGCCGTGAACTACCGCACTGTACTGTGTCTGCTGCTAATATAGACTGGTTGATAAAGAGATAGTATACTCGTAACTAGTATGACTATAAAGAAAGAAAGAAAAACCACGGTTAGGTGGTATATACAATTATGGACGGGCTGCCGAGTGCCGACACAGAGGTAGCCACAGCCGTGAACTACCGCACTGTACTGTGTCTGCTGCTAATATAGACTGGTTGATAAAGAGATAGTATACTGCTAATATTATATATACTGGTGGTCAGGTCACTGGTCACTAGTCACACTGGCAGTGGCACTCCTGCAGCAAAAGTGTGCACTGTTTAATTTTAATATAATATTATGTACTCCTGGCTCCTGCTATAACCTATAACTGGCACTGCAGTGCTCCCCAGTCTCCCCCACAATTATAAGCTGTGTGAGCTGAGCACAGTCAGATATATAATATATACATAGATGATGCAGGCATGCAGCACACTGGGCTGAGCAGTGCACACAGATATGGTATGTGACTGAGTCACTGTGTGTATCGTTTTTTTCAGGCAGAGAACGGATATATTAAATAAAACAAACAACTGCACTGTCTGGTGGTCACTGTGGTCGTCAGTCACTAAACTCTGCACTCTCTTCTACAGTATCTCAGCCTCAGGTCAATCTCTCTCTCTCTCTCTCAACCCTAATCTAAATGGAGAGGACGCCAGCCACGTCCTCTCCCTATCAATCTCAATGCACGTGTGAAAATGGCGGCGACGCGCGGCTCCTTATATAGAATCCGAGTCTCGCGAGAATCCGACAGCGTCATGATGACGTTCGGGCGGCGCTCGGGTTAACCGAGCAAGGCGGGAAGATCCGAGTCGCTCGGACCCGTGAAAAAAACATGAAGTTCGTGCGGGGTTCGGATTCAGAGAACCGAACCCGCTCATCTCTAGTGCGCACAGCATGTATTCAGAGATCACTCGCTGCTTTGTGGAGCAGAGCAGCGGGTGATCAAAGGCTCCCCCAACTGCCCCCTGACGCAGAACACTGCGACCCGTGGGAGGGACAGCGGGACAGTGTCCGAATAGCAGGACTGTCCCATTGGAATCAGGACAGTTGGGAGGTATGAAATAGATGGCATTCTACTGCATCCATACCAAGTGTACGCACTGACACGTCAATTGACCTCTATGCATACTTGCCTACTCTCCCGGAATGGCCGGGAGGCTCCCGGAAATCGGGTGACCCTCCCGGCCCCCTCGGAAAAGCAGGCAAGTCTCCTGATTCCTGCGCTCACCCCTGCCCGGCCGCCCACTTAGTGAGTAAAGTGGGCAGTCCGGGCAGTCGATGACGCGATTCTTGTTGAATCGCGTCATCATAGCCACGCCCCCTACAGTATAATGCCAGCAATAGCGGCATTATGCAGTGGGGGCGTGGCTTAAGTGGTGCAATATCTCAGCCACACCCACACTCCACCTCTGCCACGCCCCGTCCCACCTCTGTCACACCTCCGTCCCGCTTCTGCTCCGCCCCCTCTCCTCATCACTACCCGTCCCCACCCCCTGCTGATCCGACCTGGCTGCTCTCTCCCGGAGAGAGCAGCTGAAAAGTCGGTAAGCATGCCTCTATGTCAGTATCGTTTCCCATGCTCTTGCACACATTTACAGTGTACATATAGATTGGTAAATGCTCAATTAGCTTAGTGATATCATTCAGGTGCTCGAAAGGAAGGGGTATTTCTGAGCAAGAAAAAAAGCAATTGTTTCCCCAGCACACTGAATGGATAACAGCAACCAGATATAAATCCCACATGATAATAGAATTCAGAGATCTTCGTTACACATATTTGCGCAAATGTGTGGTTAAGCCCCAAAGCCGCATCAAGGCCTCTCTGTATATTTGGGGTCCGTAGCGCTATATCTAGGTGCAGGGTGTGGCACCCCAAAACACCAGAATGAGCCAGAAAGCACAGCGTGACATACCAGTGTAAAAAACTATAGTGTTAATAAATTAGTATTTAGGAAGCCGAAGCTATAGAGGGGGTGATACAAACATGAAATGTAATTAAAATAGAGAAATAGTGTTAGAAAATTAATAAGTGAAAAGTGTTAATAGAATGTAAAGGTATGCCACACTAAAGCCATCCAGCTCAGCCAGTCCAGAGGCACCACACCTCACACCTCCATTACCCCAATCTGGGTCTAATATTAACCAGCAAGGAGTCACATGATAATGGCTCCCTACTAAAATATGTCTAAGCTAAGAGCTACTTACCTTGGAGCAACCCCATAATGCTCCATGTGGCATGTCAGGGCCTGCACCTCCTCCTAATGCAGAAACCTCTCTGCCTCTCACAACATACATATAGATTGGTAAATGCTCAATTAGCTTAGTGATATCATTCAGGTGCTCGAAAGGAAGGGGTATTTCTGAGCAAGAAAAAAAGCAATTGTTTCCCCAGCACACTGAATGGATAACAGCAACCAGATATAAATCCCACATGATAATAGAATTCAGAGATCTTCGTTACACATATTTGCGCAAATGTGTGGTTAAGCCCCAAAGCCGCATCAAGGCCTCTCTGTATATTTGGGGTCCCTAGCGCTATATCTAGGTGCAGGGTGTGGCACCCCAAAACACCAGAATGAGCCAGAAAGCACAGCGTGACATACCAGTGTAAAAAACTATAGTGTTAATAAATTAGTATTTAGGAAGCCGAAGCTATAGAGGGGGTGATACAAACATGAAATGTAATTAAAATAGAGAAATAGTGTTAGAAAATTAATAAGTGAAAAGTGTTAATAGAATGTAAAGGTATGCCACACTAAAGCCATCCAGCTCAGCCAGTCCAGAGGCACCACACCTCACACCTCCATTACCCCAATCTGGGTCTAATATTAACCAGCAAGGAGTCACATGATAATGGCTCCCTACTAAAATATGTCTAAGCTAAGAGCTACTTACCTTGGAGCAACCCCATAATGCTCCATGTGGCATGTCAGGGCCTGCACCTCCTCCTAATGCAGAAACCTCTCTGCCTCTCACAACATACATATAGATTGGTAAATGCTCAATTAGCTTAGTGATATCATTCAGGTGCTCGAAAGGAAGGGGTATTTCTGAGCAAGAAAAAAAGCAATTGTTTCCCCAGCACACTGAATGGATAACAGCAACCAGATATAAATCCCACATGATAATAGAATTCAGAGATCTTCGTTACACATATTTGCGCAAATGTGTGGTTAAGCCCCAAAGCCGCATCAAGGCCTCTCTGTATATTTGGGGTCCCTAGCGCTATATCTAGGTGCAGGGTGTGGCACCCCAAAACACCAGAATGAGCCAGAAAGCACAGCGTGACATACCAGTGTAAAAAACTATAGTGTTAATAAATTAGTATTTAGGAAGCCGAAGCTATAGAGGGGGTGATACAAACATGAAATGTAATTAAAATAGAGAAATAGTGTTAGAAAATTAATAAGTGAAAAGTGTTAATAGAATGTAAAGGTATGCCACACTAAAGCCATCCAGCTCAGCCAGTCCAGAGGCACCACACCTCACACCTCCATTACCCCAATCTGGGTCTAATATTAACCAGCAAGGAGTCACATGATAATGGCTCCCTACTAAAATATGTCTAAGCTAAGAGCTACTTACCTTGGAGCAACCCCATAATGCTCCATGTGGCATGTCAGGGCCTGCACCTCCTCCTAATGCAGAAACCTCTCTGCCTCTCACAACATACATATAGATTGGTAAATGCTCAATTAGCTTAGTGATATCATTCAGGTGCTCGAAAGGAAGGGGTATTTCTGAGCAAGAAAAAAAGCAATTGTTTCCCCAGCACACTGAATGGATAACAGCAACCAGATATAAATCCCACATGATAATAGAATTCAGAGATCTTCGTTACACATATTTGCGCAAATGTGTGGTTAAGCCCCAAAGCCGCATCAAGGCCTCTCTGTATATTTGGGGTCCCTAGCGCTATATCTAGGTGCAGGGTGTGGCACCCCAAAACACCAGAATGAGCCAGAAAGCACAGCGTGACATACCAGTGTAAAAAACTATAGTGTTAATAAATTAGTATTTAGGAAGCCGAAGCTATAGAGGGGGTGATACAAACATGAAATGTAATTAAAATAGAGAAATAGTGTTAGAAAATTAATAAGTGAAAAGTGTTAATAGAATGTAAAGGTATGCCACACTAAAGCCATCCAGCTCAGCCAGTCCAGAGGCACCACACCTCACACCTCCATTACCCCAATCTGGGTCTAATATTAACCAGCAAGGAGTCACATGATAATGGCTCCCTACTAAAATATGTCTAAGCTAAGAGCTACTTACCTTGGAGCAACCCCATAATGCTCCATGTGGCATGTCAGGGCCTGCACCTCCTCCTAATGCAGAAACCTCTCTGCCTCTCACAACATACATATAGATTGGTAAATGCTCAATTAGCTTAGTGATATCATTCAGGTGCTCGAAAGGAAGGGGTATTTCTGAGCAAGAAAAAAAGCAATTGTTTCCCCAGCACACTGAATGGATAACAGCAACCAGATATAAATCCCACATGATAATAGAATTCAGAGATCTTCGTTACACATATTTGCGCAAATGTGTGGTTAAGCCCCAAAGCCGCATCAAGGCCTCTCTGTATATTTGGGGTCCCTAGCGCTATATCTAGGTGCAGGGTGTGGCACCCCAAAACACCAGAATGAGCCAGAAAGCACAGCGTGACATACCAGTGTAAAAAACTATAGTGTTAATAAATTAGTATTTAGGAAGCCGAAGCTATAGAGGGGGTGATACAAACATGAAATGTAATTAAAATAGAGAAATAGTGTTAGAAAATTAATAAGTGAAAAGTGTTAATAGAATGTAAAGGTATGCCACACTAAAGCCATCCAGCTCAGCCAGTCCAGAGGCACCACACCTCACACCTCCATTACCCCAATCTGGGTCTAATATTAACCAGCAAGGAGTCACATGATAATGGCTCCCTACTAAAATATGTCTAAGCTAAGAGCTACTTACCTTGGAGCAACCCCATAATGCTCCATGTGGCATGTCAGGGCCTGCACCTCCTCCTAATGCAGAAACCTCTCTGCCTCTCACAACATACATATAGATTGGTAAATGCTCAATTAGCTTAGTGATATCATTCAGTGATTAGAAGTGTATAAAGACATGGAGTGCTTACAAGTAGTTTCTATTCACAAGTTGTGGAGGGGAGGACACTGTACATTGCTGCGGTTAAGAGGCTGAACAGTGCAGGAATCTGAACCATTTCCAGAGACTACAATGGGCCTAATTCAGACCTGATCGGTGCTGTGCATTTTTGCACGGCAGCCGATCAGGTCTGAACTGCACATGCGCCGGCGCCACAGTGCGCAGGCACATGCCAGATAGCCGACGGCTGTCTCAGCCCTGGGATCGCCTCTGCCTGATTGACAGGCAGTGGCGGTCGCTGGACGGGAGGGGGCGGGCCGCCGGCGTTTCGCCGACGTTTATTGGGCGCGGTCCAGACCATTGTGGGGGCGGGCGGTGTCGGCTGCGTGACGTCACATGCTGTGCGATGCTTTTGTACTTGTGCAGGGGGGGGGGATCAGGCCTGACATGCGGGGCGGACTAGTCCTGTGCTGGGCGTCCCCCGCATGTCTGTGTGACTGATTGTAGATGTGCTAAATTTAGCACATCTACGATCAGGTCTGAATTAGGCCCAATGAGAGGGCTCCCTCTACTGCCATTAATAATCAGCTGTAGGAGAGATACATGCTATGATTCAAGTTCCCCTCCCCTTTTATAATAAGGTCAAGAAAGCCATTCCCACATCCCTTGGGGCAAGAGAGCAGATGAACCTTCCTTTATCCCTCTCCGCTCCACCCTACCACCCTGTACTCTCCATTCACCCAGCTGTAGTGAGCCCTTACAGGTGTGACTGGCCAGCAGCACTAGGACTAATGATCAGCTATGTTCTAGCACTGTTTGGGTTGCATTGTACATGGTAGAAATTAGAGATGAGCGGGTTCGGTTCTCAGAGAACCGAACCCTTCCGGACTTCATGTCATGAGCCCGGATCCGAGTCAGGCTCGGGTTTTCCCACCTTACTAGGAAACCAGAACGAGGCAAAACGTCATCATCCTGCTGTCGGATTCTCGTGGGGTTTGGATTCCATATTTTCCTGGATTTTTGGATTCCATATAGTTCCCGCCATTTTCACTCCATCATTGGAGAGTGTAGAGAGAGGACGTGTCTCTGTCCTCAGTGTCCGTGTCTTGTGCTGCATCTGTCCAGTCACAGTGGTTGTGTCCTCTGCTGCCATATGTCCAGTGCTGTCCAGTGGTGCTGTGTTGTGCTGCATCAGTCCAGTCACAGTGGTTGTGTCCTCTGCTGCCATATGTCCAGTGCTGTCCAGTGGTGCTGTGTTGTGCTACATCAGTCCAGTCACAGTGGTTGTGTCCTCTGCTGCCATATGTCCAGTGCTGTCCAGTGGTGCTGTGTTGTGCTGCATCAGTCCAGTGGTGGTGTCTTGTGCTACATCAGTCCAGTCACAGTGGTTGTGTCCTCTGCTGCCATATGTCCAGTGCTGTCCAGTGGTTCTGTGTTGTGCTGCATCAGTCCAGTGGTGGTGTCTTGTGCTACATCAGTCCAGTCACAGTGGTGGTGTCCTCTGCTGCCATATGTCCAGTGCTGCTGTATAAGTCCAGTCCATTGCAGTGGTGCTGTGTTGTGCTGCATCAGTCCAGTGGTGGTTTCCCTGTGCTGCCGTATATGTCCAGTGGTACTGCCGTAAATGTCCAGTTGTACTGTCGTATATGTCCAGAGATCCTGCCGTATATGTCCATTGATACTGCCGTATAAATCTGGTGATCCTGCCGTATAACTCCAGTGGTACTGGCGTATAAGTCCAGTCCAGTGATACTGCCATATATGTCCAGCGATATTGCCATATATGTCCATTGATACTGACGTATATATTAGAGATGAGCGCCGGAAATTTTTCGGGTTTTGTGTTTTGGTTTTGGGTTCGGTTCCGCGGCCGTGTTTTGGGTTCGACCGCGTTTTGGCAAAACCTCACCGAATTTTTTTTGTCGGATTCGGGTGTGTTTTGGATTCGGGTGTTTTTTTCCAAAAAACCTAAAAAACAGCTTAAATCATAGAATTTGGCGGTCATTTTCATCCCAAAGTATTATTAACCTCAAAAACCATAATTTCCACTCATTTTCAGTCTATTCTGAATACCTCACACCTCACAATATTATTTTTAGTCCTAAAATTTGCACCGAGGTCGCTGTGTGAGTAAGATAAGCGACCCTAGTGGCCGACACAAACACCGGGCCCATCTAGGAGTGGCACTGCAGTGTCACGCAGGATGGCCCTTCCAAAAAACCCTCCCCAAACAGCACATGACGCAAAGAAAAAAAGAGGCGCAATGAGGTAGCTGTGTGAGTAAGATTAGCGACCCTAGTGGCCGACACAAACACCGGGCCCATCTAGGAGTGGCACTGCAGTGTCACGCAGGATGTCCCTTCCAAAAAACCCTCCCCAAACAGCACATGACGCAAAGAAAAAAAGAGGCGCAATGAGGTAGCTGTGTGAGTAAGATAAGCGACCCTAGTGGCCGACACAAACACCGGGCCCATCTAGGAGTGGCACTGCAGTGTCACGCAGGATGTCCCTTCCAAAAAACCCTCCCCAAACAGCACATGACGCAAAGAAAAAAAGAGGCGCAATGAGGTAGCTGTGTGAGTAAGATAAGCGACCCTAGTGGCCGACACAAACACCGGGCCCATCTAGGAGTGGCACTGCAGTGTCACGCAGGATGTCCCTTCCAAAAAACCCTCCCCAAACAGCACATGACGCAAAGAAAAAGAAAAGAAAAAAGAGGTGCAAGATGGAATTGTCCTTGGGCCCTCCCACCCACCCTTATGTTGTATAAACAAAACAGGACATGCACACTTTAACCAACCCATCATTTCAGTGACAGGGTCTGCCACACGACTGTGACTGATATGACGGGTTGGTTTGGACCCCCCCCAAAAAAGAAGCAATTAATCTCTCCTTGCACAAACTGGCTCTACAGAGGCAAGATGTCCACCTCATCATCACCCTCCGATATATCACCGTGTACATCCCCCTCCTCACAGATTATCAATTCGTCCCCACTGGAATCCACCATCTCAGCTCCCTGTGTACTTTGTGGAGGCAATTGCTGCTGGTCAATGTCTCCGCGGAGGAATTGATTATAATTCATTTTAATGAACATCATCTTCTCCACATTTTCTGGATGTAACCTCGTACGCCGATTGCTGACAAGGTGAGCGGCGGCACTAAACACTCTTTCGGAGTACACACTTGTGGGAGGGCAACTTAGGTAGAATAAAGCCAGTTTGTGCAAGGGCCTCCAAATTGCCTCTTTTTCCTGCCAGTATAAGTACGGACTGTGTGACGTGCCTACTTGGATGCGGTCACTCATATAATCCTCCACCATTCTATCAATGTTGAGAGAATCATATGCAGTGACAGTAGACGACATGTCCGTAATCGTTGTCAGGTCCTTCAGTCCGGACCAGATGTCAGCATCAGCAGTCGCTCCAGACTGCCCTGCATCACCGCCAGCGGGTGGGCTCGGAATTCTGAGCCTTTTCCTCGCACCCCCAGTTGCGGGAGAATGTGAAGGAGGAGATGTTGACAGGTCGCGTTCCGCTTGACTTGACAATTTTGTCACCAGCAGGTCTTTCAACCCCAGCAGACTTGTGTCTGCCGGAAAGAGAGATCCAAGGTAGGCTTTAAATCTAGGATCGAGCACGGTGGCCAAAATGTAGTGCTCTGATTTCAACAGATTGACCACCCGTGAATCCTTGTTAAGCGAATTAAGGGCTCCATCCACAAGTCCCACATGCCTAGCGGAATCGCTCCGTGTTAGCTCCTCCTTCAATGTCTCCAGCTTCTTCTGCAAAAGCCTGATGAGGGGAATGACCTGACTCAGGCTGGCAGTGTCTGAACTGACTTCACGTGTGGCAAGTTCAAAGGGCATCAGAACCTTGCACAACGTTGAAATCATTCTCCACTGCGCTTGAGACAGGTGCATTCCACCTACTATATCGTGCTCAATTGTATAGGCTTGAATGGCCTTTTGCTGCTCCTCCAACCTCTGAAGCATATAGAGGGTTGAATTCCACCTCGTTACCACTTCTTGCTTCAGATGATGGCAGGGCAGGTTCAGTAGTTTTTGGTGGCGCTCCAGTCTTCTGTACGTGGTGCCTGTACGCCGAAAGTGTCCCGCAATTCTTCTGGCCACCGACAGCATCTCTTGCACGCCCCTGTCGTTTTTTAAAAAATTCTGCACCACCAAATTCAAGGTATGTGCAAAACATGGGACGTGCTGGAATTTGCCCATATTTAATGCACACACAATATTGCTGGCGTTGTCCGATGCCACAAATCCACAGGAGAGTCCAATTGGGGTAAGCCATTCCGCGATGATCTTCCTCAGTTGCCGTAAGAGGTTTTCAGCTGTGTGCGTATTCTGGAAAGCGGTGATACAAAGCGTAGCCTGCCTAGGAAAGAGTTGGCGTTTGCGAGATGCTGCTACTGGTGCCGCCGCTGCTGTTCTTGCGGCGGGAGTCCATACATCTACCCAGTGGGCTGTCACAGTCATATAGTCCTGACCCTGCCCTGCTCCACTTGTCCACATGTCCGTGGTTAAGTGGACATTGGGTACAACTGCATTTTTTAGGACACTGGTGAGTCTTTTTCTGACGTCCGTGTACATTCTCGGTATCGCCTGCCTAGAGAAGTGGAACCTAGATGGTATTTGGTAACGGGGGCACACTGCCTCAATAAATTGTCTAGTTCCCGGATACCGGACGCACGTCTAACACCAACATAGTTGTCAAGGCCTCAGTTATCCGCTTTGCAGCAGGATGACTGCTGTGATATTTCATCTTCCTCGCAAAGGACTGTTGAACAGTCAATTGCTTACTGGAAGTAGTACAAGTGGGCTTACGACTTCCCCTCTGGGATGACCATCGACTCCCAGCAGCAACAACAGCAGCGCCAGCAGCAGTAGGCGTTACACGCAAGGATGCATCGGAGGAATCCCAGGCAGGAGAGGACTCGTCAGAATTGCCAGTGACATTGCCTGCAGGACTATTGGCATTCCTGGGGAAGGAGGAAATTGACACTGAGGGAGTTGGTGGGGTGGTTTGCGTGAGCTTGGTTACAAGAGGAAGGGATTTACTGGTCAGTGGACTGCTTCCGCTGTCACCCAAAGTTTTTGAACTTGTCACTGACTTATTATGAATGCGCTGCAGGTGACGTATAAGGGAGGATGTTCCGAGGTGGTTAACGTCCTTACCCCTACTTATTACAGCTTGACAAAGGGAACACACGGCTTGACACCTGTTGTCCGCATTTCTGGTGAAATACTTCCACACCGAAGAGCTGATTTTTTGGGTATTTTCACCAGGCATGTCAACGGCCATATTCCTACCACGGACAACAGGTGTCTCCCCGGGTGCCTGACTTAAACAAACCACCTCACCATCAGAATCCTCCTGGTCAATTTCCTCCCCAGCGCCAGCAACACCCATATCCTCCTCATCCTGGTGTACTTCAACACTGACATCTTCAATCTGACTATCAGGAACTGGACTGCGGGTGCTCCTTCCATCACTTGCAGGGGGCGTGCAAATGGTGGAAGGCGCATGCTCTTCACGTCCAGTGTTGGGAAGGTCAGGCATCGCAACCGACACAATTGGAGTCGGACTCTCCTTGTGGATTTGGGATTTCGAAGAACGCACAGTTCTTTGCGGTGCTACTGCTTTTGCCAGCTTTAGTCTTTTCATTTTTCTAGCGAGAGGCTGAGTGCTTCCATCCTCATGTGAAGCTGAACCACTAGCCATGAACATAGGCCAGGGCCTCAGCCGTTCCTTGCCACTCCGTGTGGTAAATGGCATATTGGCAAGTTTACGCTTCTCCTCCGACAATTTTATTTTAGGTTTTGGAGTCCTTTTTTTACTGATATTTGGTGTTTTGGATTTGACATGCTCTGTACTATGACATTGGGCATCGGCCTTGGCAGACGACGTTGCTGGCATTTCATCGTCTCGGCCATGACTAGTGGCAGCAGCTTCAGCACGAGGTGGAAGTGGATCTTGATCTTTCCCTAATTTTGGAACCTCAACATTTTTGTTCTCCATATTTTAATAGGCACAACTAAAAGGCACCTCAGGTAAACAATGGAGATGGATGGATTGGATACTAGTATACAATTATGGACGGGCTGCCGAGTGCCGACACAGAGGTAGCCACAGCCGTGAACTACCGCACTGTACTGTGTCTGCTGCTAATATATAGACTGGTTGATAAAGAGATAGTATACTCGTAACTAGTATGTATGTATAAAGAAAGAAAAAAAAACCACGGTTAGGTGGTATATACAATTATGGACGGGCTGCCGAGTGCCGACACAGAGGTAGCCACAGCCGTGAACTACCGCACTGTACTGTGTCTGCTGCTAATATAGACTGGTTGATAAAGAGATAGTATACTCGTAACTAGTATGTATGTATAAAGAAAGAAAAAAAAAACACGGTTAGGTGGTATATACAATTATGGACGGGCTGCCGAGTGCCGACACAGAGGTAGCCACAGCCGTGAACTACCGCACTGTACTGTGTCTGCTGCTAATATATAGACT
The DNA here is from genome assembly GCF_028390025.1 of Pseudophryne corroboree. Lineage (NCBI taxonomy): Eukaryota > Metazoa > Chordata > Amphibia > Anura > Myobatrachidae > Pseudophryne > Pseudophryne corroboree. The sequence goes on from NC_086451.1 coordinate 134,137,722, forward strand.
GGTTGATAAAGAGATAGTATACTCGTAACTAGTATGTATGTATAAAGAAAGAAAAAAAAAACACGGTTAGGTGGTATATACAATTATGGACGGGCTGCCGAGTGCCGACACAGAGGTAGCCACAGCCGTGAACTACCGCACTGTACTGTGTCTGCTGCTAATATATAGACTGGTTGATAAAGAGATAGTATACTCGTAACTAGTATGTATGTATAAAGAAAGAAAAAAAAAACACGGTTAGGTGGTATATACAATTATGGACGGGCTGCCGAGTGCCGACACAGAGGTAGCCACAGCCGTGAACTACCGCACTGTACTGTGTCTGCTGCTAATATATAGACTGGTTGATAAAGAGATAGTATACTCGTAACTAGTATGTATGTATAAAGAAAGAAAAAAAAACCACGGTTAGGTGGTATATACAATTATGGACGGGCTGCCGAGTGCCGACACAGAGGTAGCCACAGCCGTGAACTACCGCACTGTACTGTGTCTGCTGCTAATATATAGACTGGTTGATAAAGAGATAGTATACTCGTAACTAGTATGTATGTATAAAGAAAGAAAAAAAAACCACGGTTAGGTGGTATATACAATTATGGACGGGCTGCCGAGTGCCAACACAGAGGTAGCCACAGCCGTGAACTACCGCACTGTACTGTGTCTGCTGCTAATATATAGACTGGTTGATAAAGAGATAGTATACTCGTAACTAGTATGTATGTATAAAGAAAGAAAAAAAAACCACGGTTAGGTGGTATATACAATTATGGACGGGCTGCCGAGTGCCGACACAGAGGTAGCCACAGCCGTGAACTACCGCACTGTACTGTGTCTGCTGCTAATATAGACTGGTTGATAAAGAGATAGTATACTCGTAACTAGTATGTATGTATAAAGAAAGAAAGAAAAACCACGGTTAGGTGGTATATACAATTATGGACGGGCTGCCGAGTGCCGACACAGAGGTAGCCACAGCCGTGAACTACCGCACTGTACTGTGTCTGCTGCTAATATAGACTGGTTGATAAAGAGATAGTATACTCGTAACTAGTATGACTATAAAGAAAGGAAAAAAAACCACGGTTAGGTGGTATATACAATTATGGACGGGCTGCCGAGTGCCGACACAGAGGTAGCCACAGCCGTGAACTACCGCACTGTACTGTGTCTGCTGCTAATATAGACTGGTTGATAAAGAGATAGTATACTACTAATATTATATATACTGGTGGTCAGGTCACTGGTCACTAGTCACACTGGCAGTGGCACTCCTGCAGCAAAAGTGTGCACTGTTTAATTTTAATATAATATTATGTACTCCTGGCTCCTGCTATAACCTATAACTGGCACTGCAGTGCTCCCCAGTCTCCCCCACAATTATAAGCTGTGTGAGCTGAGCACAGTCAGATATATATATACATTGATGCAGCACACTGGGCTGAGCAGTGCACACAGATATGGTATGTGACTGAGTCACTGTGTGTATCGTTTTTTTCAGGCAGAGAACGGATATATTAAATAAAACAAACAACTGCACTGTCTGGTGGTCACTGTGGTCGTCAGTCACTAAACTCTGCACTCTCTTCTACAGTATCACAGCCTCAGGTCAATCTCTCTCTCTCTCTCTCAACCCTAATCTAAATGGAGAGGACGCCAGCCACGTCCTCTCCCTATCAATCTCAATGCACGTGTGAAAATGGCGGCGACGCGCGGCTCCTTATATAGAATCCGAGTCTCGCGAGAATCCGACAGCGTCATGATGACGTTCGGGCGCGCTCGGGTTAACCGAGCAAGGCGGGAGGATCCGAGTCTGCTCGGACCCGTGAAAAAAACATGAAGTTCGTGCGGGTTCGGATTCAGAGAAACCGAACCCGCTCATCTCTAGTATATATGTCCAGCGGTACTGCCGTATATGTCCAGCGGTACTGCCGTATAAATCCAGTGATCCTGCCGTATAAATCCAGTGATCCTGCAGTATAATTCCAGTGATCCTGCCGTGTAATTCCAGTGATCCTTCCGTATAAGTACTGTGATCCTGATGTATAATTCCAGTGATCCTGACGTATAAATCTAGTGATCCTGCCGTATAATTCGTGATCCTGCCGTATAAGTCCAGTGATCCTACTGTATAATTCCAGTGGTACTGGCGTATAAATCTAGTGATCCTGCCGTATAATTTGTGATCCTGCCGTATAAATCCAGTGATCCTACTGTATAATTCCAGTGGTACTGGCGTATAAGTCCAGTGATCCTGCCGTATATGTCCATTGATACTGCCGTGTATGTCCAGCGGTACTGCCATAATAAATCCAGTGATCCTGCCGTAATATTTCCAGTGGTACTGGCGTATAAGTCCAGTGATCCTGCCATATAAATCCAGTGATCCTGACATATAATTCCAGTGGTACTGGTGTATAAGTCTAGTCCAGTGATACTGATGTATATGTCCAGTGATACTGCTGTATATGTCCATTGATACTGCCGTATATGTCCAATGATAGTGCCGTATATGTCCATTGATACTGCCGTATATGTCCAGTGGTACTGCCGTATAATTACAGTGATCCTGACAAATAATTACAGTGAACCTGACGTATAATTACAGTAATCCTGCCATATAAATCCAGTGATCCTGCCATATAATTCCAGTGGTACTGGCGTATAAGTCTAGTGATCCGGCCGTATATGTCCATTGATACTGCCGTATATGTCCAGCGGTACTGCCGTATAAATCCAGTGATCCTGCCATAGAATTCCAGTGGTACTGGCGTGTAAGTCCAGTGATCCTGCCGTATATGTCTATTGATACTGACGAATATGTCCAGTGATACTGCCATATGTGTCAAATGATACTGCCGTATATGTCCAGCGGTACTGCCGTATATGTCCAGCGGTACTGCCGTATAAATCCAGTGATCCTGCCGTATAATTCCAGTGGTACTGGCGTATAAGTCCAGTGATCCTGCCATATATGTCCATTGATACGGCTGTATATGTTCATTGATACTGCCGTATATTAGTGATGAGCGGGTTCGGTTCCTCAGAATCCGAACCCCCCCGAACTTCACCCTTTTTACATGGGTCCGAGGCATACTCGGATCCTCCCGCCTTGCTCGGTTAACCCGAGCGCGCCCGAACGTCATCATCCCGCTGTCGGATTCTCGCAAGATTCGGATTCTATATAAGGAGCCGCGCGTCGCCGCCATTTTTCACTCGTGCATTGGAAATGATAGTGAGAGGACGTGGCTGGCGTCCTCTCACTTTGTTTCAGGGGGCTGCAGTGCAAATATCTTTATTCTGGGGACCAGCAGTATTATAGGAGGAGTACAGTGCAGAGTTTTGCTGACCAGTGACCACCAGTATTATACGTTGTCTGTCTGAAAAACGCTCCATATCTGTGCTCAGTGTGCTGCATATATCTGTGCTCACACTGCTTTATTGTGGGGACTGGGGACCAACAGTATTATATAGGAGGAGTACAGTGCAGAGTTTTGCTGACCAGTGACCACCAGTATACGTTCTCTGCCTGAAAAACGCTCAAAATCTGTGCTCAGTGTGCTGCATATATCTGTGCTCACACTGCTTTATTGTGGGGACTGGGGACCAGCAGTATTATATAGGAGGAGTACAGTGCAGAGTTTTGCTGATGTCACGAACCAGTCTCTCACCTTTGCGGGTTCTGGGGTTCATCCGTTGCCAGTGCGGTTGCTCGCTGTGCTGTGCGCCCGTGTGGGGACGCGGCGTGATCAGTGGCACAGGTAATGCAGAGTCTGGGAACTGGGAGTGCGGGGACCAAATGGCCTAAGGCACTGCGGTGTGTCTGCTGTATAGGAGGTGGCCATGTTGGAGACCAAATAGGTAATACAGAGCACTTGTGAAAACACCTGTGGGCAGGTGTAAGCCAATCCCGTGCTTGTGCTGCCTTTAAGTAGGCTGGGATTATGTTACTCTGGGCCAGTGCTTTGTTGTATCAACGCTGTGCTCTAGCTCTGAGCTCTCTCCGTGCATTCCTGTGTGATTCCCGTGGTCCAGATATCGCCTCCGTTCCCAGAGGCCCGTCTGCAGCCTTCACTGCTAAAGATCCACCGGCTCCCCGCTGTGCTGTCAGTTAATCACGCACCTACTGGTAACAATTGGATTCCCAGAGTCTTGCATGAGGAAACCCTGTCTGCCTGCTTTCAACCATACAGAGTTTGGAGGATTCCACTAACTTCAGCTGTTCGTTTGTTCTGCTCTGCATTTAACCCGTTCATCACTTATATCATCTGCTACAGTCTCACAGTGATCTCCGGAACTCGCAAGTAACCCAATTTAGTACTTTTACTTTCTATGTTGCCATTACAAGGATAATTCTTCACAGTATCTCAGTTACCTCTCAAAACTTCATTGCAAATCCTCACAGTTATTTCTTCATGTCTGCATTACCCATTTAAACACATTCTACAGTTCAGCATCAAAGCTTGTTTATATTTGGACAATTTAACATTTATTCTCCAGCCTGTTTTAAACGCAATTCCATGAACATTTCTTTTATTTTTTTCTTTAAGATATATCCTGCATATTATTTCTATTATTCATGCAATACGTCAGTATACTATGGTGATTGATAACTTGCCATTTACCACTTTACTGAATTGTTATTTTCAATAAATATATGAAACGGAACTTTCTTCGTCCTCCCTGCTTTCTTCATACCCCAGCACCTACACCTGTGGTTGGTCCCGGGTTAACGGATTCACAAAAACACCCGGACCTGACAGTAAGCACTGGCCACATGGATCCGTCAAGTGACCAATTCGCAGGAGGCGGTGCTACGTCAGATATCCTTTCCCGTCTGGAAAACCAGGAGTCTATACAGACACAAATAGTGCATTTTATGCAAACTATGGCAGACCGTTTAGAGACTCTTCTTGCGGCTATTAAAACGTCTCAAGTCCAGATTCCAACTCCGGTTGTCCCAGTTACCACTACAGCTTCTCCTGTGACGCTGCCTACGTCCCGCTTGCAGTTACCCTCTCCGAGTAAGTTTGACGGAACCCCAAAACTTTGCAGAGGATTCCTGAATCAATGCGAGATCCAGTTCGAACTGTTGTCCGCCAGTTTCCCATCAGCTCGTTCTAAGGTTGCATATATTATTGCCCTCCTCTCCGGTCAGGCTCTGGAGTGGGCATCACCATTATGGGAAAGAGGTGATCCTATCCTCTCTAATTACAAGGAGTTCGTATCATCCTTCCGGAGAATCTTTGACGAACCAGGCAGGACCACCTCAGCATCTTTGGAGATTCTCCGTCTACGTCAAAGTTTACGTCCTGTCAGTCAATATATTATTCAGTTTCGCACGTTGTCTTCAGAGTTAAACTGGAATGAGGAGGCCCTGATCGCCGCGTTTTTGAATGGACTTTCAGAGAGAATCAAGGATGATTTAACTATCCGGGATGTGCCAACTAAACTGGATGAATTGATTTCTCTCTGTAACAAACTTGACCTACGCTACAGGGAGCGAAGTATAGAGAAATCCAGGGCAGAGCGATCCAGTCCACGTTATCATCCTAGGCCTTGACAAGATTCTTCATCACAGTCTCCGGTAACGACGGAAGAACCTATGCAAATTGGGCGCTCTCGCCTCACAGAGGAGGAACGACTTCGTCGTCGACAGGGTAACCTCTGCATGTACTGTGGGTCCTCCAAACATTTAGTTAAATTCTGCAAACTCCGACCGGGAAACTCTCGCTCCTAGCTTATTCAAGAGAGGTTAAGCTAGGAGTTACTTTAGAATCACGTTCTGGGAAAGAGCCGACCTTGTCTATTCAATTAGAAGTTCCGAGTTCTACAGTGAAAGTTTCAGCTCTCCTAGATTCCGGGGCAGCCGAGAACTTCATCTCCTCAGCCTTTGTCTTACGGTCTAAAGTTCAAACCATGCCTCTGGAAGCAGCAGTTGCTGTTACAGCAGTGGATGGAAGTCGAATTCCAGATGGTATAATTACTCATCGAACCGTATGTCTCAAGATGAAAGTTGGTGTGCTCCATTCCGAATACGTCTCCTTCTACGTGATTCCCAAAGCCTCTCAAGATGTGATACTTGGTTTACCTTGGCTGCAGAAACATTATCCTCAACTTAATTGGCAAACCATGGAAGTTCTTTCGTGGGGTAAATCTTGTACCAAGGACTGTTTAGCCTCAATTGTACCTCTCCGGTCAATTAGCCTTCCCGACCTACCTCCGGTGTATCAATCCTTTGCGGATGTTTTCAGTAAACAAGCAGCAGACTCTCTACCTCCTCATCGCGAATGGGACTGCCCAATCGTCCTGGTTCCAGGTAAAACCCCTCCTAGGGGACGAATTTATCCGCTATCCATCCCAGAGACGCAAGCTATGTCTGATTATATACAGGAAAATCTAACCAAAGGATTTATCAGACCATCTTCTTCACCTGCAGGAGCCGGATTCTTTTTCGTTAAGAAGAAGGACGGTGGGTTACGACCATGCATAGATTACAGTGGACTCAATGAGATCACTGTGAAAAACAAGTACCCATTACCCTTAATTCCAGAATTATTTGATCGGGTAAAGGGAGCTACTGTGTTTACAAAATTGGATCTCCGAGGGGCCTACAATTTAATCCGCATCCGGGCAGGGGACGAGTGGAAGACTGCTTTTAATACCCGGATGGGCATTACGAATACCTTGTAATGCCTTTTGGCGATCCGGGTATCTAGACGCCATTACCTGCCTTTCAGATGTCTCCTGAGGCTCGCTCAGTGTTCCAAGGCCGGATCTCATCTGTGTCCACATACTGTACATTCCTCTTGTCACGCTGAGATGCTGTCACAGCGGCGCCATGTTTGAATCCTGCATGGCATCTCCCGTTCTCCGCGGCCTCCGCCGCCGCTCCTGTGTTATAGGTGCAGGTTGTCAGTGTGGTGTTCCATGTCTGCCGCGGCCTCCGTTGTCATCCACGAGTCTCAGCATACATTTGTCAGTCTGGCGTCTCCTGTCCTCTGTGGCCGGCGCCGCCATTACAGTTATGTTTCCACATGGTTCCCAAGCCAGTTTTCCCTCCAAGTTCTAACATGGGCGCAGCCATGTTGGATCTAATCACATGCTTGAGTTCCTCCAATCCACTGCCTGGAAATCTGCATAATTGCCCAGCCAATACCTGCATTGCTGCAGGTATAAGTATCCTGTGCCTGGGCCAGGAAATGGTCAGTGCTTTGTTTGTCATACCTTGTTCCAGTCTCTCTGCTGTGGTTGTGTTTCCAGGTTCCAGCTCCTGTCTCCAGCATCCACCAAAGAGACCCGCACCTGCCTACCATCCTGCGGTGCAGCCTGACTCTGCAGTCCTCCGTGGCTGATCCAGTTTCCAGCTTCCAGCTATTTCATCTGCTTCCAGCAGTATCCACTACCACCGGTAATCATCCTTCAATTCCTCTGTTTCCACGCTCCCTAGAATCTTACAATATTCACTCCGTGTTTCATCACCTGGCTGGTTCCACCCAGCATTCATTCAGTGACTTTATCATCTGGCTGATTCCATTCCGCATCCACTCCGTGTCTTACCACCTGGCTGGTTCCATCCAGCAATTACAACAGCTGATTCAAGTTACCAACTTCATCTGTTCCATCTACTGGCATGTTCCTTGGATATCTTCACTACTACAGCCAGGCCTGGTAAGGTTATTCCATCTAAGGACTGTAACAGCTGTTCTTACCTACCAGTGTCCTGTGTAACCATTTCATGGTCAGAGTGCTCCAGGAATCATATTATTTATCATTGCCATTATTTACCTTGAATGCTGTTTGTTTACACGGAGTCTGTTAATAAACTTTTATTTTGACTTTTACCTGGTTGTCATGGTCACACCTTCGGGTTTCCTTTTAACACTTACATGTCCAGGGGTCTGATTAAACCTCCCCGGTTTAAGTTCCTCTCAGCCCCTACAACTGAGGGTTTCTCCTGTCAGCCAAAACCCTCAGTTGTGACAGTAAGCACTGACCATATGAATCCAGCCGGAGACCAGGATCAAGCGGCTAGGCCGATGCAAGAACTGGCAGCCAGACTCAAACATCAGGAGGCTGCACAAGGCCACATCATCCGCTGTCTCCAGGATCTCTCTACGCGGCTGGATGGGATTCAAACGACCCTCCGTGGACCTGGCACGTCCGGTGCGTCCACTACAGTGACACCAGCTGTAACCCCACCCACCTTACCCATTTCCATTCCACATCTTCATCTCCCAACGCCAGCAAAGTTTGACGGATCTCCAAGGTTCTGCAGGGGATTTCTTAACCAATGCGAAATCCACTTTGAACTTCAGCCTGGCAATTTCCCCAGCGACCGTACTAAAATTGCCTATATAATTTCCCTTCTCAGTGGCTCAGCCCTTGACTGGGCATCACCTTTATGGGAGAAGTCTGATCCCCTGCTGTCCTCCTATATGGACTTTGTGGCAACATTCAGGCGCATCTTCGACGAGCCAGGCCGGGTAACCTCTGCTTCATCTGAGATTCTCCGTTTACGCCAGGGAACACGTACTGTGGGACAGTATCTCATACAGTTCAAAATCCTGGCATCCGAACTGGCATGGAACGACGAGGCCCTGTATGTGCATTCTGGCATGGCTTATCAGAACGCATCAAGGATGAGTTAGCTACCAGAGACTTGCCCTCTAAGTTGGATGAGCTAATTTCTCTTTGCACGAAGGTTGATCTACGTTTCAGAGAGAGAGCAACCGAGCGAGGAAGATCGTCTGCTCCAAAATCTTCTGCTCCTCCTCTCTCCATCCAAGGATGAGCCCATGCAAATTGGCCATTCCCGTCTATCTCCCGCTGAGCGCCGAAGACGTCTCTCTGAGTCTCTCTGTCTCTATTGTGCAGCTCCGTCTCACATTATCAATGCCTGTCCCAAACGTCCGGGAAACTCCAAATCCTAGCTCACCAAGGAGAGGGCCGGCTGGGAGTAATGATCTCCTCTCCATCTCCTCATGATTGTAATCTCCCAGTCTCGCTCCAAATTGCTCAACGTTACGGGAACGTCATTGCCATCCTTGATTCCGGAGCAGCTGGGAATTTCATAACCGAAGCTTATGTTAAACGGTGGTCCCTACCCACCGAGAGACTTCCTTCGTCCATCTCCTTAACTGCAGTAGATGGCAGCAAGATTTTTGACGCAGTTATTTCTCTAAGGACTCTACCAGTTCGTCTGAGAGTGGGAGTTCTTCATGCAGAATTTATTTCCTTCCTAGTGATTCCAAGAGCCACACATCCAGTGGTTTTGGGCCTTCCACGGCTCCGTCTCCACAATCCGTCGATTGACTGGACGACTACGCAAATACTAGCATGGGGTCCCTCCTGTGCTAAGACTTGTTTGTCCAAAGTGCTTTCTGTTTGTTCTTCTTTCCCCAGGTCGTCTGATGTTCCACCTCCTCCATATCAAGACTACACAGACGTGTTCAGCAAGGCTTCTGCTAATATCCTTCCTCCTCATAGAGAATGGGACAGCCCAATTGATCTCATTCCAGGGAAGGTTCCACCTCGAGGCCGAATTTACCCGTTGTCTCTGCCTGAGACGCACTCCATGGAGGAGTACATCAAAGAGAACCTGGCGAAAGGTTTTATCCGACCTTCTTCTTCTCCTGCTGGCGCAGGCTTCTTCTTCGTTAAGAAGAAGGACGGTGGTCTGCGACCGTGCATCGATTACAGAGGTCTGAACGACATTACCGTCAAGAACTGGTATCCTTTACCTTTGATTACAGAGCTCTTCGATAGAGTCAGCGGAGCAACCATCTTTACAAAGTTGGATTTGAGGGGTTCCTCCAATCTCAGCCGGATCCGTGAGGGTGACGAGTGGAAGACCGCTTTTAACACCCGTGATGGACATTATGAGTACCTCGTCATGCCCTTCGGATTGAGCAACGCTCCAGCTGTCTTCCAGCATTTCGTGAATGAGATCTTCAGAGACATCTTATACCGCCATGTCGTGGTTTATCTAGATGATATCCTCATCTTTGCCAATAATCTAGAGGAGCATCGTTTCTGGGTAGAGGAGGTTCTGTCCCGTCTCCGTGTCAATCATCTCTATTGCAAATTGGAGAAATGTGTCTTTGAAGTTAAATCCATTCCGTTCCTAGGTTACATTGTGTCCGGTTCCGGACTAGAGATGGATCCTGAGAAACTACAAGCAATCCAGAATTGGCCGATACCCTTAACCCTCAAAGGGGTCCAGAGGTTCTTAGGGTTCGCCAATTATTACAGAAAGTTCATACGAGACTTTTCCACCATTGTGGCGCCTATCACTGCATTAACCAAGAAGGGTGCTAACCCGTCCAAGTGGTCTGAAGAAGCTACGCAAGCTTTTCATCTTCTAAAACAACGTTTCATCTCTGCACCAGTTCTGAAACAGCCCGACACCAACTCTCCTTTCATCTTAGAGGTGGATGCCTCCTCCGTTGGAGTAGGAGCGGTGTTATCCCAGAGGGCTAAAGATGGCCATCTACATCCCTGCAGTTTCTTCTCCCGGAAGTTTTCCCCAGCTGAGCGCAACTATGCCATTGGCGACCAGGAGTTGCTAGCCATCAAGCTCGCTCTTGAGGAGTGGAGATATCTGTTGGAGGGAGCTTCTCATTCAATCACGATACTTACCGACCTCAAGAATCTTTTATACCTGAAAGGCGCACAATGTCTTAACCCCCGTCAGGCCAGATGGGCACTTTTCTTTTCCAGGTTCGACTTTAAACTCAAGTTCTGTCCAGGCTCTCAGAATCGCAAGGCCGATGCCCTTTCCCGCTCTTGGGAGCAAGAAAACGAGTCAGAGTCTTCAGACAAGCATCCTATTATTAATCCGTTGGCATTCTCCACGGTAGGGATGGACTCTACGCCCCCACCAGGGAAAAGTTTTGTGAAGCCGGTGTTAAGGAAGAAGCTCATGCATTGGGCCCATGCTTCCCGTTTTGCCGGACATACAGGCATTCAGAAAACCCTCGAGTTTATCTCTAGGTCCTACTGGTGGCCAACTCTGAAGAATCAAGGAGTTTATTGCCTCTTGCCCAAAGTGTGCCCAACACAAAGTTCCCCGCCAGTCTCCTGCGGGGCAACTGGTTCCATTATCGGTTCCCAGTCGACCGTGGACCCATTTGTCGATGGACTTTGTTACAGATCTGCCTATATGCAATACGTTTAATACCATCTGGGTGGTAGTTGACCGGTTCACCAAGATGGCACATTTCATACCCCTCACCGATCTCCCGTCAGCTTCCAAGTTGGCCCAAGTGTTTATCCAAGAGATCTTCCGACTTCACGGTCTTCCTGAAGAGATCATCTCCGATCGTGGAGTACAATTTGTAGCCAAATTTTGGCGAAGTTTGTGTCAAGCCCTCCAAGTCAAGTTAAAGTTTTCTACAGCTTACCATCCTCAGACCAATGGTCAAACCGAGAGGGTGAATCAGGACTTGGAGGCCTTCCTCCGCATTTATGTGTCTTCCTCCCAAGATGACTGGGTTCAACTCCTTCCTTGGGCCGAGTTTAGCCACAACAATCAATACCATTCCTCATCCTCCTCAACACCATTCTTCATCAACTATGGATTTCACCCTAAGGTTCCAGAATTCCAACCGCTTCCAGCAACTTCTGTTCCAGCAGTGGATGTCACCTTGCGTCAGTTTTCAAACAACTGGAAGAATGTCCGCGCAGCCCTGCTTAAAGCCTCATTTAGGTACAAGAAGTTTGCCGATAGGAAGCGTAGAGCGGTTCCTGCTCTCAAGGTGGGTGATCGAGTATGGTTGTCCACGAAGAATTTGAGGTTGAGAGTTCCCAGCATGAAATTTGCTCCTCGTTACATCGGTCCTTTTAAAATTGAACAAGTCATCAATCCTGTTGCTTGCAGACTCCAGTTACCTCCCTTCTTGAAAATACCCAGGACATTCCATGTTTCCCTGTTGAAACCGCTGATCTTGAATCGGTTTCATTCTGCACTTCCTCCTACTCCTAAAGTTCAGACTCAACGGGGAATTGAGTATGAGGTGGCCAAGATTCTGGACTCACGTTTCCGTTACGGTCAGTTGCAGTATCTTATTGACTGGAAGGGCTATGGTCCTGAAGAACGCTCTTGGACCAATGCGTCTGATGTCCATGCTCCTGCCTTGGTTCGGAATTTCCACTCGAAGTTTCCTCTAAAGCCTAAGAAGCGTCCTGGGGCCACTCCTAAAGGGGGGGGGTGCTGTCACGATCCGGGTATCTAGACGCCATTACCTGCCTTTCAGATGTCTCCTGGGGCTCGCTCAGCGTTCCAAGGCCGGATCTCATCTGTGTCCACATACTGCACATTCCTCTTGTCACGCTGAGATGCTGTCACAGCGGCGCCATGTTTGAATCCTGCATGGCGTCTCCCGTTCTCCGCCGCCTCCGCCGCCGCTCCTGTGTTATAGGTGCAGGTTGTCAGTGTGGTGTTCCATGCCTGCCGCGGCCTCCGTTGTCATCCACGAGTCTCAGCATACATTTGTCAGTCTGGCGTCTCCTGTCCTCTGTGGCCGGCGCCGCCATTACAGTTATGTTTCCACATGGTTCCCAAGCCAGTTTTCCCTCCAAGTTCTAACATGGGCGCAGCCATGTTGGATCTAATCACATGCTTGAGTTCCTCCAATCCACTGCCTGGAAATCTGCATAATTGCCCAGCCAATACCTGCATTGCTGCAGGTATAAGTATTCTGTGCCTGGGCCAGGAAATGGTCAGTGCTTTGTTTGTCATACCTTGTTCCAGTCTCTCTCCTGTGGTTGTGTTTCCAGGTTCCAGCTCCTGTCTCTAGCATCCACCAAAGAGACCCGCACCTGCCTACCATCCTGCGGTGCAGCCTGACTCTGCAGTCCTCCGTGGCTGATCCAGTTTCCAGCTTCCAGCTATTTCATCTGCTTCCAGCAGTATCCACTACCACCGGTCATCATCCTTCAATTCCTCTGTTTCCACGCTCCCTAGCATCTTACAATATTCACTCCGTGTTTCATCACCTGGCTGGTTCCACCCAGCATTCATTCAGTGACTTTATCATCTGGCTGATTCCATTCCGCATCCACTCCATGTCTTACCACCTGGCTGGTTCCATCCAGCAATTACAACAGCTGATTCAAGTTACCAACTTCATCTGTTCCATCTACTGGCATGTTCCCTGGATATCTTCACTACTACAGCCAGGCCTGGTAAGGTTATTCCATCTAAGGACTGTAACAGCTGTTCTTACCTACCAGTGTCCTGTGTAACCATTTCATGGTCAGAGTGCTCCAGGAATCATATTATTTATCATTGCCATTATTTACCTTGAATGCTGTTTGTTTACACGGAGTCTGTTAATAAACTTTTATTTTGACTTTTACCTGGTTGTCATGGTCACACCTTCGGGTTTCCTTTTAACACTTACATGTCCAGGGGTCTGATTAAACCTCCCCGGTTTAAGTTCCTCTCAGCCCCTACAATTGAGGCTTTCTCCTGTCAGCCAAAACCCTCAGTTGTGACAATATATATATATATATATATATATATATATATATAGTACAGGAAGCCCGGCACTCCCACAAATAGCAACATGCCCCGGTGCCCTCAGGAGAATATTAACACCGAAAAGAACAGACTGCGGCACTCAGGGACTAGTAGAAAAGTCAATGTATACAATGATACAAAACATCCATCGACGTTTCTGGGAATCCAACCCCTTTCTCAAGATGTGCAAGTGACAAAAGAAAAAGAAAATTATCCTATATTACTTTCCCGTCCGTTCTGCATGCGGGTACTACCAGCCCCATTATCTTACTGGTGCCGTGTAACGGAATGTGGTCACTATATTGGGGCAGGTTGTAATATATAACAGATGCACATTTTTGGGCATTGACCGGTATGTGTACATTCTATCAGTTTATTTTTCTAAGCGCTGTTCTTTTGGTCTCTTTCTCTTCCCCAGCCTCCGGCCAGCGGGCGCAGCATCAGGCGTTACTAGGCAACAGGCGGGCCGGGCTCAGCGCGGACGTCATGCCACATCATCTCCTGGCGCCTCCCCCTCTCTGCCGGACCCGGAAGCTCGGAAATTCATGCACGGGTGTCGTGGTGGGCTCTCTCTCTTCTTTAAAAGGTGAGTATGATTTTCTTTTTCTTTTGTCACTTGCACATCATGAGAAAGGGGTTGGATTCCCCGAAACGTCGATGGATGTTTTGTATCATTTAATATATTGACTTTTCTACTAGTCCCTGAGTGCCGCAGTCTGTTCTTTTCGGTGTATATATATATATATATATATATATATATATATATACCCTGTTGCAAAGCAGATTACTCAGGCCATAACAACTATGCTGGTGTTAGACGTGTGTCTGGTATCCGCCATTAGTGCAGTGGGACTGCAGTGCCAACCCTAGATGGGCCAGGTGTTTGTGCCACACACTTGTGTCGCTTAGCTTAGTCATACAGCTACCTCATTGCCCTCTTTTACTTCTTGGCATGATGTGCTGTTTGGGTACTATTTTTTATTAAGTGCCCTCCTGTCTGACACTGCAATGTCACTTCGAGATGGGCCAATTGTTTGTGTCGCTTAGCTTAGTCATACAGCTACCTCATTGCACCTCTTTTACATCTTTGCATGATGTGCTGTTTGGGTACTATTTTTTATTAAGTGCCCTCCTGTCTGACACTGCAATGTCACTTTGAGATGGGCCAGGTGGTTGTGTCGCTTAGCTTAGTCATACAACAACCTCGGTGTACTTCTTTTTCTTCTTTGCATCGTGTGCTGTTTGGGGCCTATTTTTTAAATCTGCCATCCTGTCTGACACTGCAGTGCCACTCCTAGATGGGCCAGGTGTTTGTGCCGCACACTTGTGTTGCTTAGCTTAGTCATACATCCACCTCAGTGCAACCTTTTGGCCTAAAAACAATATTGTGAGTAGTGATGTGCACCGGTAATTTTTCGGGTTTTGGTTTTGGATTCGGTTCCGCGGCCGTGTTTTGGATTCGGACGCGTTTTGGCAAAACCTCCCTGAAAATTTTTTGTCGGATTCGGGTGTGTTTTGGATTCGGCTTTTTTTTTTACAAAAAACCCTCAAAAACAGCTTAAATCATAGAATTTGGGGGTCATTTTGATCCCATAGTATTATTAACCTCAATAACCATAATTTCCACTCATTTCCAGTCTATTCTCACCTCACACCTCACAATATTATTTTTAGTCCTAAAATTTGCACCGAGGTCGCTGGATGACTAAGCTAAGCGACCCAAGTGGCCGACACAAACACCTGGCCCATCTAGGAGTGGCACTGCAGTGTCAGACAGGATGGCCGATTTAAAAAATAGTCCCCAAACAGCACATGATGCAAAGAAAAAAGAGGTGCACCAAGGTCGCTGGATGGCTAAGCTAAGCGACCCAAGTGGCTGACACAAACACCTGGCCCACCTAGGAGTGGCACTGCAGTTTTCTAGCGAGAGGATGAGTGCTTCCATCCTCATGTGAATCTGAACCACTAGCCATGAACATAGGCCAGGGCCTCAGCCGTTCCTTGCCACTCAGTGTCGTAAATGGCATATTGGCAAGTTTACGCTTCTCATCAGATGCTTTTAATTTTGATTTTTGGGTCATTTTACTGAACTTTTGCAGTATACTTGACGACACAGAGGTAGAGCAATGGACTACTGTACCGTACTGCTATATATATACTGGTGGTCAGCAAAATTCTGCACTGTCCTCCTACTATATATACTGCGCACAACTAAAATGCACCACAGGTATGGATGGATAGTATACTTGACGACACAGAGGTAGGTAGAGCAGTGGCCTACTGTACCGTACTGCTATATATTATATACTGGTGGTCAGCAAAATTCTGCACTGTCTTCCTACTATATATACTGCGCTCAACTAAATTGCACCACACGTATGGATGGATAGTATACTTGACGACACAGAGGTAGGTAGAGCATTGGACTACTGTACCGTACTGCTATATATTATATACTGGTGGTCAGCAAAATTCTGCACTGTCCTCCTACTATATATACTGCGCACAACTAAAATGCACCACAGGTATGGATAGTATACTTGACGACACAGAAGTAGGTAGAGCAGTGGCCTACTGTACCGTACTGCTATATATTATGTACTGGTGGTCAGCAAAATTCTGCACTGTCCTCCTACTATATATACTGCGCACAACTAAAATGCACCACAGGTATGGATGGATAGTATACTTGACGACACAGAGGTAGGTAGAGCAGTGGCCTACTGTACCATACTGCTATATTACTGGTGGTCACTGGTCAGCAAAATTCTGCCTCCTACTATATACTACAATGCAGCACAGATATGGAGCGTTTTTCAGGCAGAGAACGTAGATATTTTCAGCACACTGAGCACAGATATTTGCAAGCACAATGAGCACAGATATTTGCAGCACACTGAGCACAGATATTTGCAGCACACTGAACACAGAAACTGAGAGAACGCTGCACGTCCTCTCCCTATCATCTCCAATGCACGAGTGAAAATGGCGGCGACGCGCGGCTCCTTATATAGAATACGAATCTCGCAAGAATCCGACAGCGGGATGATGACGTTCGGGCGCGCTCAGGTTAACCGAGCAAGGCGGGAGGATCCGAGTCTGCCTTGTAACCGTGTAAAATGGGTGAAGTTCGGGGGGGTTCGGATTCCGAGGAACCGAACCCGCTCATCACTAATTGTGAGGTGTTTAGAATAGACTGGAAATGAATGTTATTGAGGTTAATAATACCATAGGATCAAAATGACCCCCAAATGACCCCCAAATTTTAGCTGTTTTTATGGGGGGGTTTTCAAAAATCATTCAGATCCAAAACCAAAACCAAAACTCGAAAGTGTGGTTTTGGCAAAACCAACCCAAAAAGCAAAACACGAGTGGGGAATTAGAACCTAAACCAAAACACGAAAAGTGCCCGCCGCACATCTCTAGTTCAAACCAGTCCGACTGAAGGAACTGAAGTACCAAATTGAGATCCCAAGGTGCCGAAGGAGGCACAAAGGGAGGGTGTACGTGCAGAACACTCATCAAGAACGTCTGGACCTCAGGGAGAGAAGCCAATTGTTTCTGGAAAAAAAATAGACAAGGCCGAAATCTGTACTTTAATGGAGCCTAGGCATAGGCCCACATCCACTCCCTACTGCAGAAAAAGCAGGAAACGTCCCAGATGAAATTCCACTGTAGAATATTGTCTGCTCTCACACCAAGAGACATATTTCTTCCATGGTAATGTTTAGACGTTACTCCCTTTCTAGTTTGGATCATAGTCGGGATGACCATGTCAGGAATCCCCCTCCTGGCTAGAATCAGCAGTTCAACTTCTATGCCGTTAAACGTAGCCATGGTAAGTCTTGATAGATGAACGGGCCCTGCTGCAGAAGATCCTCTTGAAGAGGCAGGGGCCACAGATCTTCGATCAGCCTCTCGAGAAGATCCGCATACTAGACCCTACGTGGCCAGTCCGGAGCAATGAGGATTGCTTGAACCTTTTCCCTTTTTATTCTTGGGATCAGAGGAATGGGAGGAAACACGTACACCAGCTGGTAAACCCACGGAGTTGTCAGGGCGTCTACCGCTACTGCCTGTGGGTCCCTCGACCTTTAACAATACCGCTTGAGCTTCTTGTTGAGTCGAGAGACCATCATGTTGATTTGTGGACACCCCTACCGACATGTTAACCACCGGAACACCTCCGGGTGAAGGCCCCATTTCCCCGGGTGCAGGTCGTGTCTGCTGAGGAAGTCTGCTTCCCAGTTGTCTACTCCTGGAATGAAGATGACAACGCCATGGCATGTTTTTCCGCCCAGAGGAGAATTCTTGACACCTCTGACATTGCGGCTCTGCTTTTCATTCCGCCCTGTCGGTTTATGTACGTTAGCGCCGTCATTGTCCGACTAGACTTGAATGGCCTGATTCTGAAGAAGAGATGAGGCCTGCAGAAGGGCGTTGTGGATAGCCCTGAGTTTCAGGATGTTTATTTGAAGGACGACTTCCTGACTTGACCATCTTCCCTGAAACTGTACCCCCTGGGTGACTGCTCCCCAACCTCTGAGGCTTGCGTCTGTGGTTAACAGAATCCAATTCTGAATCCTGAACCTCCAACCCTTGACTAGGTGAGAAGTCTGTAGCCACCACAGGAGGGAGTTCTTGGCTTTTGGTGACAGACGAATCCGCTGGTGCATGTGAAAATGTGATCCGGACCATTTGTCAACCAGATCCATCTGGAAACCTTCCTACTGAATTGCTTCATAAGAAGCCACCATTTTCCCCAGAAGGCTAAGCAGAGATACACTGAGATTCGGGTCCGCTTCAAGATGGCCCGAACCATCGCCTGGATTACCATTGCCTTTTCCAAGGGAAGGAACACTTTCTGCGACTCTGTGTCCAGTATCATTCTCAGGAAATGAAGCCTCTGCGTTGGTTCTAGGTGAGATTTTGGTAGGTTCAGAATCCACCCTTGATCCAGGAGTAGACTGGTTGAGAGGGCAATGTTCTCCAACAGCTGTTCCCTGGAGGGTGCCTTTATCAGAAGATTATCCAGGTATGGAACTATGTTCACTCCCTGTCTGTGGAGCAACATGATCATCTCTTCCATCACTTTGGTGAACACCCACGGCACTGGAGAGACCAAATGGCAGGGCCTGAAACTGGTAGTGACAGTCCTGCTGTGCAAACCGTAGATACTGTAAGCCTGATGAGATGGCCAGATCGGAATGTGAAGGTACGCATCCTTGACATCCAGAAACACTAGGAATTCCCCCTCCTCCAGACCTGAAATCACTGCTCTCAGTGACTCCATCTTGAAATTGAACGTAAGTACAGGTTCAATGACTTGAGGTTCAGAATCGGTCTTACCGAACCATCCGGTTTCTGTACTACAAACAAGCTGGAATAGTAACCCTTGTTTTGTAGATGAGGTGGAACTGGAACAATGACCTGAGTCTGTAACAGTTTTTGAATGGCGTCGTGTAAGTTTATTCTCGCCTCTTGTGTAACTGGTTAGCCTGATTTGAAGAATCTGTGAGGTGGGAGCTCCTGGAACTCCAGTCTGTAGCCCTGGGATATATGGTCTATGACCCAGGGATACTGGCACTATCCTTTCCAGATGTGACTGAAGAATTTTAGCCAGGCTCCCACCCACCTGTCCTCCAGGCATCGTGGTCCACCGTCATGCAAAAGGTATTGAAGAAGCAGGGCCTGAGCCCTGTTCCTGTTAAGAATGCCAAATTGATTTCTCACAAATATTTAAAATGCCCGCTCTAATATATATTGTAAATGCCTGCAACTCTTATTACCATATCCCATGAATGTGTGCTGTACATCGCACAACACTGCATCCCATAAGAGAAAACAATACACCCACACATTATCTGAGTTCCAAAGCTCATTGATGTATATATTTGTTGTTAAAAGGATATGGATTCAATATATATTACAAAGTACAGTATACTTATGGTTACACTCACACAGTAAGCAGTTAAAACATAGTTAAAACACAGTTACATATAGTTACAGTTAAATGCCAATACATACAGTTTTAGTTACATGCCAGCGATACAATTACCATTCCCTCCAATACAGCTTATGTCTCCCTCTCTCTGTAAATAAATACAGGAACTGAACTGCCAGCAACTCCTCCATCATCCTCTGAGACCAAAAAGCAAGTAGCTGACCTCCTGTGTGGTCAGCTTATGTCTCATCTAGTTTCTCTAACGTCCTAGTGGACGCTGGGGACTCCGTAAGGACCATGGGGAATAGACGGGCTCCGCAGGAGACAGGGCACTTTAAGAAAGAATTAGGAATACTGGTGTGCACTGGCTCCTCCCTCTATGTCCCTCCTCCAGACCTCAGTTAGAATCTGTGCCCGGACGAGCTGGGTGCACTTTAGTGAGCTCTCCTGAGCTTGCTAGATAGAAAGTATTTTGTTAGGATTTTTTATTTTCAGAGAGATCTGCTGGCAACAGACTCTCTGCTACGTGGGACTGAGGGGAGAGAAGCAGCCCTACTTACTGCGGATAGGTCGTGCTTCTTAGGCTACTGGACACCATTAGCTCCAGAGGGATCGAACACAGGAACGCACCCTTGGTCGTCCGATCCCAGAGCCGCGCCGCCGTCCCCCTCGCAGAGCCAGAAGCCGGCGTGAGAAGCAAGAAGACTTCAAAAGCGGCGGCAGAAGACTCCAGTCTTCATATGAGGTAGCGCACAGCACTGCAGCTGTGCGCCATTGCTCCCACATTACACCCACACACTCCGGTCACTGTAGGGTGCAGGGCGCAGGGGGGGGCGCCCTGGGCAGCAATTAAAGACCTCTTGACAAAGTGGGCATATATACAGTTGGGCACTATATATATGCATGAGCCCCCGCCATTATTTTACACAAAAAACTTCCTCAGCACTCACCAGCGCCATTTTCTCTCCACAGCTCCGCTGAGAGGAAGCTCCCCAGGCTCTCCCCTGCAGAAGCACGATAGAAGAGGGTGAAAAGAGAGGGGGGCACATAAATTTGGCATAAAAATAATATATACAGCAGCTACTGGGTTAACACTACGTTACTGTGTGATTCCTGGGTCATATAGCGCTGGGGTGTGTGCTGGCATACTCTCTCTCTGTCTCTCCAAAGGGCCTTGTGGGGGAACTGTCTTCAAATAGAGCATCCCCTGTGTGTGTGGTGTGTCGGTACGTATGTGTCGACATGTCTGAGGTAAAAGGCTCCCCTAAGGAGGAGACGGAGCTAATATGTGTGTGAGAGGGTGTCTCCGTCGACAACGCCGACAACTGTTTGAATATGTGTAAGTGCTAAGGTGAATTTATTGCACAAAAGATTAGAGAACAGACAGGAAATCTACCCATGTCTGTCCCTATGGCGCAGAGACCTTCAGAGTCTCACAATGCTCACTATCCAAAATAATAGACACTGATATCGACACGGAGTTTGACTCCAGTGTCGACTACGATAATGCAAAGTTACAGCCAAAATGGCAGAAAAGTATTCAATATATGATTATTGTAATAAAGATGATTTGCATATCACTGATGACTCATCTATCCCTGACACAAGGGTACACATTTTAAGGGGAAGAAAGCTGAGGTAAATTTCCCTCCTCTCATGAGGAAAAAGAGCGGGAATCTCCAGACAAGAGACTGCAGCTTCCCACAAAGAATTCTCAGGCAGTATCCTTTCCCCACTAGGGCCAAGATGTGATGGGAATCTTCCCCTAGGGTGTCACGTTTGCCCAAAAGGTAGCCCTAGCTATTCTCAGGGATCCTGCAGATAGCGTGCACATTTTGGTACACTATTCAGACCGGCGATTGTGTCGGCATGGGTTTATAGCGCTGTGGCGGCGTGGACAGGTACCTTATCAGCAGAAATTGAGACCCTAGTATATATATATATATATATATATATATATGTATATATATATATATATAGATATATATATATATATATATATATATATAAAAGATGCTGTCTTAAGAGATATATATCATAAAACATGCCCAAAGAGACATGAGTATACTAGGTCCCAGAGGCAAAGCTATGTCGATTTCTGCTTGACATATCCTGTAGTATATGCAATGGACAGATGATGCCAACTTAAGTGGCATATGGAAGACTGAGGATTGTGTGGAGAAAGGTTCTCGGACCTGGTCTCCACAGCTATAGCTGGTAATTCTGATATTTTGCCTTGTATTCCTGCACAGCCTAGGAAAGCACGTCATTATCAAATGCAGCCTTTCGAACAAAGAAACAAGAAAGTCAGAGGTGCGTCCTTTCTTGCCAGAGGCAGGGGCAGAGGAAACCAGCTGCACAACACAGCTAGTTCCCAGGAACAGAAGTCCTCCCCGGCCTCTACGAAAATCCACCGCATGTCGCTGGGGCTCCACAGGCGGAGCTAGGCCCGGTGGGGGCACGCTTTCGTAAGTTCAGCCACAAGTGGGTTCACTCCCTGTTAGATCCCTGGGCAATAGATATTGTGTCTCAGGGATACAAGCTGGACTTTGAGAAGATGCATCCTCACTGACGGCCCTGCCGGTTCCCCCCCCCCCCCCCCCCCACCCCCGAGAGGGAAACAGGGTTAACTGCAATTCACAATTTGTATCTTCAACAGGTGGTGGTCAAGGTTCCCCTCCTTCAACAAGGAGGGGGTTATTATTCGACCATGTTGTAGTCCCGAAACCAGATGGTTCGGTCAGACCCATATTGAATTTAAAATCCCTGAACATATACTTGAAAAGTTCAAGTTCAAGATGGAATTGCTAAGAGCGGTCATTGCAAGCCTGAAAGGGGGAGATTTTATGCTGTCTCGGGACATAAAGGATGCATACCTTCATGTCCCCATTTATCCACCTCATCAGGCGTACCTCAGAATTGCGGTACGGGATTGTCATTACCAATTTCAGACGTTGCCGTTTGGTCTCTCCACGGCCTTGAGAATATTCGCCAAGGTAATGGTGGGAATGATAGTGCTCCTGCGGAAGCAAGGTGTCACTATTATCACGTACTTGGACGATCTCCTCATAAAAGCGAGATCAAGAGAGCAGTTGCTGAACAGCGTATCACGGGGGTCATTCCGAGTTGTTCGCTCGGTAAATTTCATCGCATCGCAGCGATTTTCCGCTTAGTGCGCATGCACAATGTTCGCACTGCGACTGCGCCAAGTAAATTTGCTATGAAGTTAGGTATTTTACTCACGGCTTTTTCTTCGTTCAGGCGATCGTAATGTGATTGACAGGAAGTGGGTGTTTCTGGGCGGAAACAGGCCGTTTTATGGGCGTGTGGGAAAAAACGCTACAGTTTCTGTGAAAAATGCGGGAGTGGCTGGAGAAACGGAGGAGTGGCTGGGCGAACGCTGGGTGTGTTTGTGACGTCAAACCAGGAACGACAAGCTCTGAACTGATCGCAGATGCCGAGTAAGTCTGGAGCTACTCAGAAACTGCACAGAGATGTCTTTTCGCAATATTGCGAATCTTTCGTTCGCAATTTTAAGAAGCTAAGATTCACTCCCAGTAGGCGTAGGCTTAGCGTGTGCAAAGCTGCTAAAAACGGCTTGCGAGCGAACAACTCGGAATGACCCCCTACTTTCTCTGGAAGTGTAACGGCAACACGGCTGGATTCTATATATTCCAAAGTCGCAGTTGGTTCCTACAGCTCATCCGCCTCTCCTAGGCATGATCCTAGATACAGACCAGAAAAGGGTTTATCTCCCGATAGAGAGAGCTCAGGAGCTTGTGACACTGGTCAGGAATCTATTAAAACCAAAACAGGTGTCAGTGCATCACTGCACTCGAGTCTTGGGAAGGAGGGTGGCATCATACGAGGCCATTCCATTTGGCAGGTTCCATGCGAGGACCTTCCAATGGGACTTACTGGTCAAGTGGTCCGGATCACATCTTCAGATTAATCACCCTATCCCCCAGGGCCAGGGTGTCTCTCCTGTGGTGGCTGCAGAGTGCTCACCTTCTCGAAGGTCGCAGATTCGGCATTCAGGACTGGGTCCTGGTGACCATGGATGCAAGCCTCCGAGGGTGGGGGCAGTCACACAGGGAAGAAATTTCCAAGGGCTGTGGTCAAGGCAGGAGACTTGCCTTCACATCAATATCCTGGAACTAAGGGCCATATACAACGCCCTAAGTCAAGCGGAGACCCTGCTTCGCGACCAACCGGTTCTGATTCAGTCAGACAATATCACCGCAGTGGCTCATGAAAACCGCCAAGGCGGCACAAGGAGCAGGGTGGCGATGGTAGAAGCTACCAGAATTCTTCGCTGGGCGGAGAATCACGTAAGCGCACTGTCAGCAGTGTTCATTCCGGGAGTAGACAACTGGGAAGCAGACTTCCTCAGCAGGCACGACCTCCACCCGGGAGAGTGGGGACTTCATCAAGAAGTCTTCACGCAGATTGCAAGTCGGTGGGAACTGCCACAGGTGGACATGATGGCATCCCGCCTCAACAAAAAGCTACAGAGATATTGCGCCAGGTCAAGAGACCCTCAGGCGATAGCTGTGGACGCACTGGTGACACCGTGGGTGTTCCCGTCGGTCTATGTATTTCCTCCTCTTCCTCTGATACCCAGGGTGCTGAGAATCATAAGGAAAAGAGGAGTGAGAACAATACTCTTTGTTCTGGATTGGCCAAGAAGGACTTGGTATCCAGATCTGTAAGAAATGCTCACAGAGGACCCGTGGCCTCTGCCTCTAAGACAGGACTTGTGCAACAGGGGCCCTGTCTGTTCCTAGACTTACCGCGGCTGCGTTTGACGGCATGGCGGTTGAACGCCGGATCCTAGCAGAAAAAGGCATTCCGGATGAGGTCTTTCCTACGCTGATAGAGGCTAGGAAGGATGTGACGGCTCAACATTATCACCGTATATGGCGAAAATATGTTGCTTGGTGTGAGGCCAGGAACGCCTCTACGGAGGAATTCCAGCTGGGCCATTTTCCTTCACTTCCTAGAGTCGGGAGTGACTTTGGGCCTGAAATTGGGTTCCATTAAGGTCCAGATTTCGGCCCTATCCATTTTCTTTCAAAAAGAACTGGCTTCTCTTCCTGAAGTTCAGACGTTGTAAAGGGAGTGCTGCATGTTCAGCCCCCTTTTGTGCCACCAGTGGCACCTTGGGATCTTAACGTGGTGTTGAGTTTCCTGAAGTCACACTGGTTTGAGCCACTCAAAATCGTGGAGTTAAAATTTCTCACGTGGAAGGTGGTCATGCTATTAGCCTTGGCTTCAGCTAGGCGTGTGTCAGAATTAGCGGCTTTGTCACATAAAAGCCCCTATCTGGTTTTACCATATGGACAGGGCAGAATTTCGGACCCATCCACAATTTCTGCCAAAAGTGGTGTCATCTTTTCATATGAACCAACCTATTGTGGTGCCTGTGGCTACTCGTGACTTGGAGGATTCCGAGTTACTGGATGTAGTCAGAGCTTTGAAGGTTTATGTAGCCAGAACGGCTAGAGTCAGGAAAACTGAGTCGCTGTTTATCCTGTATGCATCCAACAAGCTGGGTGCTCCTGCTTCAAAGCAAACTATTGTTCGCTGGATCTGTAACACGATTCAGCAGGCTCATTCTGCGGCTGGATTGCCGCTTCCACAATCAGTAAAAGCCCACTCCACAAGGAAGGTGGGCTCTTCTTGGGCGGCTGCCCGAGGGGTCTCGGCATTACAGCTTTGCCGAGCGGCTACTTGGTCAGGTTCAAACACTTTTGCAAAGTTCTACAAGTTTGATACCCTGGCTGAGGAGGACCTTGTGTTTGCTCATTCGGTGCTGCAGAGTCATCCGCACTCTCCCGCCCGTTTGGGAGCTTTGGTATAATCCCCATGGTCCTTACGGAGTCCCCAGCATCCACTAGGACGTTAGAGAAAATAAGATTTTACTTACCAGTAAATCTATTTCTCGTAGTCCGTAGTGGATGCTGGGCGCCCGTCCCAAGTGTGGACTTCTTCTGCAATACTTGTACATAGTTCTTGCTTAAATAATGGTTATGTTATGGTTGTATCAGGGTTATCTGATGCTCTGTTGTTATTCATACTGTTAACTGGGTAAGTTTATCACGAGTTATACGGTGTGATTGGTGTGGCTGGTATGAGTCTTACCCTGGATTCCAAAATCCTTTCCTTGTACTGTCAGCTCTTCCGGGCACAGTTTCCTTAACTGAGGTCTGGAGGAGGGACATAGAGGGAGGAGCCAGTGCACACCAGTATTCCTAATTCTTTCTTAATGTGCCCTGTCTCCTGCAGAGCCCGTCTATTCCCCATGGTCCTTACGGAGTCCCCAGCATCCACTACGGACTACGAGAAATAGATTTACCGGTAAGTAAAATCTTATTTTCTGGGGGAGGGGACTCATGATGAGTCACTATTCTCTTTGTATATGCTGATCAGGTTCAGCCTTGAAGACATCCAAAGGGATGGCATGATTTTCTTGTCCACTGTAACATCCATTGTTCTAACAAAAGTGATTTTAGCTTTTATACAAGTAATCATAAATATCTGCTGCAATGTCCCACAACTTAATAACAAGTATCAAATTAATCTACACACCAATCTTCTTGTTTTAATAGTAAACATGACAGGTGTATCTGGTTCCGTTCAAATAATGCACATTCATGACATTAATTCATTAGGTAATTTTAAATCATCATGATTTAGTCTGGCGCTTGATATTATTAAAATTATGTACTGTATGAAATAAGTGTTGAATCCATCTCTGTGGCATGTCCATGTAAATGCGTGTGTTACCATATTTTGCTGTGCTCGCTGCGCATATTTGCAAGTATAGCGACTTAAATGTGTGTAGTTTGTATGTTCTCTTTATGTAATATTTTTTTACTTCGACAGTCCACCCATTGGCAGTAAACAATAACTGCCATCAATTATTAACATAAGAAAAAATATTTCAGACAATAATCGGTGACCTAGACACAAGTATGTATGCATTTCCAAATCAGACGCTTGACTATATTTGGGGAAGACAGGGAGGAGGACGAGACATCCTCTATATGCACTCGGCGGTCACGGGACCACTGGTTGGGTGTGGGACAACATTCAACCTATAGAGTATGCTGGGACAGTGCTTTGGCCTATAATGTCTGATTTGCGACGAACATTTCACACATACATGTACCTACGTCTTTGTACACTGATGTTTGGATTCAATTGAGGTTCTGCTGGGTAGGTGTAGAAGACACAAACAAATCGTGACAGTGACATATAAAATTTTCATGATCTACATATTCCTATCATTTTCGGAACATTGTTTCCATTTCTGGAACGTATGCTAGGTCTGTTTAATCATTGAACAAGGGTTATAAGTAGTGTCCTTCCTAAATAACGTAAACCTATGGAGTTCGGGGAGAGCCACTCATAAACCTTTCTTCCACATCTATTAGTGAGCTCTTTATCTGCAATGTGTGAATAGCCATTGTCTGACTGTTCCTGATTACCTCTGAACTCCAGAACTACCAGAACTTTGATTTTTCTCTGACTTTAACAAACTGATCGGCTAATCCTGGGATCCTATAAGGAAATCACTCCTTCCTACAGAACCAGTTCCAGTCCCACACTGGACTCCTCATAAAAAAAACCTTGCAAAAATAGAATATCCTGAAAGAAAAGGTTTGTCAGCGGGAAAGAGAGAAAAGAGAAATAGAACAAAACAACTCTTGTTCATAACAAATCAATTACAATGACTGGTCTTTCTGCAGTCCTTTAGTACGCTCGGGTAGTGTCCAACAGTGCCGCCTCTCAGTCTTCACGGAACAGAGTCTCTGGTGATACGAGGTTCTCTTTGCCTTGCTCTTTGAAAACACAGTTCACTTGGAACACACAGTTCACTTTGCTCTCCACCTTGCTCTTTGAACACGTAGTTCACTTGGAACACACAGACTCGATGAATGTGAGCAATAAACTACTTTGTCACGAGTTCTCTCCGGGTCAGCGACCTTCTTGCATTGGGACGAGTGGACCCAAGTCTCTCTTTCGGCGACCTTTAGTGCTGTCAACAAATCTTGGTATGGTCCTTCCCACCTGTCTATTAGGCAACCTGAGCGTAAGGGCAATCACACAGTCTCTTGGTTCATAATCAATACAGTTAGCATTTGGCATACCAGCAATCAACAGTTTCAAGTTCTTTTGTCAAGTTCTCAAATGCTGGCTCATCTCAACAAGGTACTGTACTGTCACCTCATTGGTGTATTTCTGATCATTGTGCGGATCAATCATGACATAAGGTTGTCTTCCAAAAACAACCCAAAAAGACACAAATACCAAAACAAAAACAAAAAACAAATTTCGAAGAGGATGATTTGTTGAGTGAAGATCTGGGAGTGGTTCCGAAGCTACATAATACTAGTGGCAGTATCTATGATCACAATAGTACAATTTCAATCTTTGCTCCTACTTCTAGGGGTACCATTATCTACACACAAATTTCTGAGTAATTTTTTTCTTTGCGGTAAACACAGCAGCATCCGTGGCGGCAGGAAATGCCTCTACCCAGTTTGAGAAAACATCAGTGCACACCAATACATAACAATAATTCCTAAAGGGTGTTGACTGTACGAAGTCGATTTGTATTTCCTGAAAAGATCCGTCTGCAGGAGGGATATGGGATGGTTCTGTTGGTATTGCTTTACCAATATTCTTCTTCAAGCAAGTAAGACAGGTCATTGCTCTCTTACCTGCATGAGAATAGAATCCTGGCGCACACCAGTAGGCTCTCATCAGCCTGCACCTACCCTCTTTGCCTAGATGAGTCAGACCGTGTGCCACCTCAGCTAGACTTGGAAAGTATGATCTGGGGGCTACTGGCTTACCGTGTCCACTTGCCCACAGTCCTGAGTACTCCTGACCATACCCCTTTGTCCTCCAGACTGCCTCTTCCTGCAGGGAACACAAATTTTTGTATCTTAATTTAACTATCGTGTGTGTGTATTGTGTATTGTGTGACTGATGGGTCTTTCCTGTATGTGCCAGTATACTTACCATCCTAAACCTCTCCACCTGTTGTTCTCTGCGCCTAGCACTATTCGGGTGATGTTCAATAGCACACTAGCTAAGATTAGCTACTGTGACCTTTCCAATTTTGCAAAGAAGTCTGCACCCTGACACTCAATGCCTTATTGAGCCCATCCATTTGCACAGAGACAGCCATCTCCCATTTGCCGAATTAGTGTTTACCAGTGGTCTTATCCTGATGGAGAGTTTTTCTATTTCTGCAAGAGACAAAAACAAAAAAAAGTTTAACAAGCTTCTAGGTCATGCACAGTATTTCATTCAATCCCTCTCATCCCGTACTAAGGGTCTGTACATGGTTCAACAAACATTTCCAAGCTCATCTTTACTAGGGGCATTACTAGGAATAAATACTTCTTGTATGGTAACTGAAAGAAATACCCTGGGGTTACCTTGCCTCTGTCCGCTTTCCTACTGGCAAATACTAATGTGCGGACAGGTTTTTTCTCCATTTCTGACGTTACTTTCTTGATTTTTTTTTTAGTTTTATTTATTTTTTTACTATATATGTACACGAATGATACCATACTTACCTGTTCCACTGGTCTCAGCCACTTCCCCCACAGGCTACTGTTCTTCTTTTACCGGTTGGATACTTCTCTGGGTGCATGAGAAATGGCTGAAAACGATCATGTCACCTTCTCCTCCTAAATAAACTTCAACATTCATTAGTACATATATAGGTTACAGTCATATTTTTCATATTTTTATTATTTTCTATAGTTTGTATGCTGGCCGTAACTGCTTCCACATCTACATAAGGCGGTGTACTTGCATTCTCTTTTTTTTTCTTCCTACTTATTTATTGTTGCTACAAGTTCAAACAGTTCTTATATTTCCATTCTTGTCTTATATGACTTTGGTAAGACATACCACCTGCAATACCTTAGGATCAAACTCACCAACCCCTCTTGCTGCCACAGGTTTAAACACTTTGTATGTCTGACCCTTTGTTTTCGGGATTTTATCAGACATATTCTTATCCTTAAGTTCTGCAATACCTCTGGTTCAAAGCTGCTCACCTTAGGGAATGGTACCCTATCTTTGTCAGTCATACATTCCCATTCAGACAAAAAGTCTTCAGCGTGTGGACCATATTTCCCACACATAATACTTTTTCCTTTAAACTTCGCTGACCCCCTGGGGCCGCGGCTCTTCAACCTGAACCCTGGTTAAACGTCCCTTACTTAAGCAACTGGCTCCCATAATTGTGGGCCTTTTCCCACAAACACCAAAATACTCAATATAAGGCGACGGTGAAAGTTCTCCGAGCGCTTCCACCCACTCTCCGCCCACGTTGGCCAGTACTACCATACACTGTCGATAGCGATGGCAATGTACCCAACCTAGGGCTCCTATCAGACCTTACAACACCGTAATTTCTTTCGGTGGAAGTTCTGTTTGGAATATTTTCCTGAGAGAGGCAGCGAAAAATTCCTTTTCGGTATCTTTCAACTGGAATTGTTTGCAGGGTGAAAAACAGAGAAATTAGATAACTATCCTTCACCCTTTCCAGTGAAGCCCACCAGGGAGATTTCCCGACGTTATCAAAGATAAACCCCTTTGTCTATACAATCACGTCTGCGTATGCTCTTCCACAGCGCATATAACACAATGGTATCACGTTGTGCTGGGCAGAACAAACGGACATGCGATGCAATAGCACAGCCTATAGATACTAGTTATCTATATGCCCTACGATTGCTGTAGACCACCTAGCCTAGACCACTCCAGACCACTTTAGACCACTTCAGTTGTATGGGATCACTTCAGACCACTTCAGTTCCTAATAACGCAGGGTAGCAAACCCTACGCCACCGGGCCTCTACTAACCCAGTGTTACCACTTCAGACCACTTCAGTTCTTGGGTTCAGTATCCACTCACTCCTGCGTTCGCTCACTCAAATACACTTTGTTTTTCTGTACAGAAAATTTTAATTCATTCAGATAGGCAGCTTTACCCCAGAGGCAATACAGTTTTTTTAAACTAAATTTAGAGTAACCTGCTTTTGAAATCTGATAGTTATGTGCTATTGTATTAAATGTCTACTATCCCACCTTTGAACTAAACGACACTATTGTATAATTTGTACTCAGCGCCCGCATTCTTATGCACTTTGCGCATACACGTGACTATGCGTGTCCCTTATGCTGCGTGCGCAGTCCTTTACTTTGTCCGAGACACGTGTACAAAACCCTGCATCCGCAATAAATCACACAGCTCTATAAATGTGTACAATACTAATTATTATTGCCCACTAGACACAACTTGTTCTGTATAAACTTTTATGCAGAACTGCGCTTGTGTCTATACGCTTACTTCCTTAAAATACTGTTATTTCAGATT
The DNA here is from genome assembly GCF_028390025.1 of Pseudophryne corroboree. NCBI lineage: Eukaryota > Metazoa > Chordata > Amphibia > Anura > Myobatrachidae > Pseudophryne > Pseudophryne corroboree. The sequence continues at coordinate 134,168,601 of NC_086451.1, forward strand.
TACCTATAAATTTACCTATATAGCAACAAATGTATCCTATTTCACACAGATCTATAATGACTCTAGCAATAATCAATAATTTAAATGATATGATTCAGATTGGATAGCTATCTTGCAGAACATACACTGATATAAATATACACATAATTATAATATTATATATAATATATATTTATATAATATATATCACTTGACTCTCATAGAACCCCCACACAGTACACACCTACTGAATGAATGCATTTCCTTTAAAGTCTCTAATTTGCATATCAACAGAGGTTCATATGCCTGTTCAAGAGGGTAGTGGGACAGGTTAATTAACATTTCAATGGCTATCCTAAACTAGCAAGCAGATTTAACTGAATCCTAGAGGTAAGAGAAAAAAAACTTTTTTTATATCTGTGTGTAATTCTTACACTAAGTATTCATCTCACTATTAACTTTCACTAGGCCCAGCTGAAACTATTTGTAATTGACTATGGCATGGGTTAAATAAATGCATTGGTAACTCATAAATGGTGTTTTATGTGACCAAGGAAAGCTGATTTTTCTGAGCAGTGAAAATCAGCCATTTAGAAAAATGACCTTCCCAAAATGGCCGCTGCTCCTCCCCCTTCCACATCCATGAGGGTTACACAAAATGGTGGACAGGCCATGTGGTTAGTCCAAAATGGAGGACAGACCATGTGGCTTCTTTTGTCACAAAGAAATCACACATCATACAAGCACCTGAAGTTATTTTAGGCCTGAGTTAAAAAAAAACACTATATCAAGGCTATGCAGCAATTTTTAAATATACTTTTAAACCTACTTAAACAGATAAACAATCCAATCTGAATCAAACACAATATGACTTATTTGAACCTTGTTTTTCAACAATAAAAATAAATTTTAGCATCTTAAATATTATGAGAAACGCATTGTCCCTTGAATTTCATATCATTGGCTTACTGATAACACAAAAATATATTAACGTGAATGTTATTTTCATCAGCTTCTCAATGCGTCCATTGGAGCCGGTCAATTACAGCCACATTTGTAATGTACAGTGCATCATTAAGACCCTGATACCCCGTAAGAGCCCTCATCTATGCCAAATTGATTTCTCACAAATATTTAAAATGCCCACTCTAATATATATTGTAAATGCCTGCAACTCTTATTACCATATCCCATGAATGTGTGCTGTACATCGCACAACACTGCATCCCATAAGAGAAAACAATACACCCACACATTATCTGAGTTCCAAAGCTCATTGATGTATATATTTGTTGTTAAAAGGATATGGATTCAATATATATTACACAGTACAGTATACTTATGGTTACACTCACACAGTAAGCAGTTAAAACATAGTTAAAACACAGTTACATATAGTTACAGTTAAATGCCAATACATACAGTTTTAGTTACATGCCAGCGATACAATTACCATTCCCTCCAATACAGCTTATGTCTCCCTCTCTCTGTAAATAAATACAGGAACTGAACTGCCAGCAACTCCTCCATCATCCTCTGAGACCAAAAAGCAAGTAGCTGACCTCCTGTGTGGTCAGCTTATGTCTCATCTAGTTTCTGGGGGAGGGGACTCATGATGAGTCACTATTCTCTTTGTATATGCTGATCAGGTTCAGCCTTGAAGACATCCAAAGGGCTGGCCTGAGTTTCCTGTCCACTGTAACATCCATTGTTCTAACAAAAGTGATTTTAGCTTTTATACATGTAATCATAATTATCCGCTGCAATGTCCCACAACTTAATAACAAGTATCAAATTAATCTACACACCAATCTGCTTGTTTTAATAGTAAACATGACAGGTGTATCTGGTTCCGTTCAACTAATACACATTCATGACATTAATTCATTAGGTAATTTTAAATCATCATGATGTCTGGCGCTTGATATTATTATAATTATGTACTGTAGCATGTCCATGTAAATGCGTGTGTTACCATATTTTGCTGTGCTCGCTGCGCGTATTTGCAAGTATAGCAACTTAAATGTGTGTAGTTTGTATGTTCTCTTTATGTAATATTTTTTTGACTTCGACACTGTGAACCAGCAGTTGCTGGTTTGCGTGTTTTACCTCTAGCACCTCTGGCAGCGGTAGAAGGACCTCTGGCCTGGCCCCCAAACTTGGCAGTTTGAAAGGGCTGTAGATTAGGTCCTGAGTAGGCCTTCCTAGCTGGCGGAGCTGCAGAAGGTAGGTATGTGGACTTACCCGCAGTAGCTCGGGAGATCCATTTGTCTAGTTCATCCCCAAATAAGACCTCTCCCGTGGAAGGCAGGCCTTCCACTCCTTTCCTGGAGTCTGCATCAGCAATCCACTGACGTAGCCATAATCCTCTGCGTGCTGACACTGTCATAGCTGTAGTGCGTGCATTAAGCAAACCTATTTCTTTTATGGCTTCCACCATAAAGTTCGCAGAGTCTTGTATATGTTGCAGGAGCAAAACAATTTCCTCTTGAGGTAAGGTGTCTAACCCCTCAATTAAATGACCATTTAGCAATGGCTCTTGTAATCCACCCACATGCTATAGTGGGGCTCTGGGCCACCCCGGCAGCAATATACAAAGATTCGAGTGTAGTCTCAATCTTGCGATCAGCCGCTTGTTTTAGGGAGGATGCACCAGGGAAAGGTAATACAATTTTACGTGAGAGCCTGGAGACTGACGCATTCACTATCGGTGGATTTTCCCATTTTTTCCTATGCTCAGGAGGAAAAGATGACAACAACCGTCTAGGAATTTGAGATTTCTTATCTGGATTAACCCACGGTTCTTCAAACAGGGTATTTAGTTCCTTTGACACAGGAAAAGTGGCTGATGATTTTTTCTTAATATTAAAGTAAGATTCCTCACTTTCCTCTGTCACCTTATCAGGGATATTTAAAATTTCTCTGATAGCCTCTATGAGAGCCTCTACACCCTGTGACAGAGTACCCTCCCCTACCTCTATGTCCACCTCACCTTCCTCCATTTCTGACTGTTCATTATCAGAGTCAGAATGCACTATATGGGCCAAAGCACGTTTTTGTGGATTAATGGTAGGGGACTGAGACGCTGGTCTGGGCACTGGGTCCTTTTTCATAAACTCAGCCCTAGACTGCCTTAAGTATTGTGTCTCTTTCTCATTACGAGATAAAAGGTTAAAAACACAATTAACCCACAAAGAGCCCTTCCAGAGAGACACAGAAAGAGTATGGAACCAGCACACGGCGCCCTTATTGCTAATGCCAAGCTTAGCCGTGTCACAGACTAAGTTCCTAGATTAGGGACTTAGTACACTAGTAAACCGTTCCCCCTGCTATAACCCCCTGGTACCGCTGAGGTAAACTGGAGGCTTTCCAGAGGAGCTGCGCGTCCCTGTCAGTCAGCATCTATGTCAGCTGCAGTAAGGAAAATGGCGCTTGTGAGCTGCTGGATCCGCTCATAGTGAAGCCCTGCCCCTTCAATGGCGCATGGTCTTCCCGCTCTTCTTTTTACTGTTTTTTTGTGTCTGTATGCATAAAATGGAGACATTCCCCTTTTGTGGCTGTAGTGCCAGCCTGGGTACTGTGTACACTACAGTGTACTTAGTCAGGAGATTCAGTCTGCCTCATGTAGAAGCCATGCGTCTCCGTACCCTCATGCCACCATAATGGCCGGCGACATGCTAACCGGGATGCCGGTTTAGTACTCACCACTCTTCATTCTTCTTGCTCTGTTAGGGGTGGCGGCGTGCTGCGGGAATGTATGCTCGGCGTGGTGGGGCTTGTGAGTAGTTCCCTCAGGAGCTAGCATCCTGTCAGCGGGGAACGGGACCATTAACCCTTAGTGGGGTTGGGCCATTCCCCCCCTACTTCCCACGAAGCAGGCAGGCTGGTGCCATCCAGTTCTGCATGAAAATAGCAAACTTTTAAAAATAAATGTAGAAAACTCTTCAGGAGCTTCCAGAGACGTGACCAGCTCCTCCGGGCACATTTTCTAAACGGAGTCTGGTAGGAGGGGCATAGAGGGAGGAGCCAGCACACACAATCAAACTTGTATAGTGCTCATGGCTCCAAGTGTACCCGTCTATACCCCATGGCACTAACTGGATTCCCAGTATCCCGTAGGACATAAGAAAAATTATAATTAATGTATAGGGGGCACCAGAAACTTTTTGGCAAGGGGACGCATAATGTATAGTTACGCCACTGCTACCAATGCTAGTAGCCACACTACAGAAATATGTTAACATCCAGATCCATACTAAATCCGCAGAAAAAGCCACAACCATATTAAATACACTATCGAGTCACATTATTATGACCACCTCCTACATTTGACGTTGGAAGCGCATAGCCCATTAAGTACAGTATGTCACATGTGGTGCACTGGATTTGTGGGTATATAAGGTGTGTGATAGGCCGTCTGCACACATATCACTCTTTTGCTGTAATGGGAAAAAGGGGCGATTTATCCGAGTTGCAAAATGGGATGATGATCATCGGCTTTCGAGCCAAGTGTGGCAGTATTTCTGAAACAGCGCAGTTTGTGAACTGTTGGCATGCTGCAGTGGTGAAGGAGTATCGTGACTGGACAAATGGCACCATTGCGAATAACCAACATGGAAACTGCAGAGCACCACGTGACATTCATGTGAGAGTCAACTACAAAGGTGCATGAGGAACGACTGACGCGCACCGCTCACCTTCGAAATGAACCCGGGGGTTACCAAGCGTGTGTCTAAAACTACAGTTCAGTCCATGCTGCACACAACTGTTACTCTGGCTATGTGTAACTGTATATACTATATAGTAATGTCAGGATCCACAATAAACCCATGCAAAAATGTGTGAATTTAGTGTGTGAGTGCGGGTGTTGCGTTTTCTATGTAATTATTATTGAGCCATCGTTTTTCACTGGATTCATCTTTTTTATGTATTTAGTATGGATGTGGCTATTTCTGAGGAGCCCTCTTGCTCTATGTATTGAGTATGGATCTGGCTTTTTCAGTGGCTCTGACTTTCACTATTTAGTATAGATCCAGCTTTTTATGTGGCCCCAGAATTTTTTGTGTATTTAAGACAGCTTTTACTCACACCGCAAACCACCTCTTTACAAACCCAGAAAGCAGATACCTAAACACATAATCCAACAAATAGACGAGGCTGAAGTTAGCTTCTTATTCGGCCAGCTTCTTATTCACTTCTTATTCGAACTCCAGCTTCTTATTCAGATCATTCAGTTTTGCAATGGTTAATGAGTCTTGGGTCACAAATTTGACACCTGAAATCAACAGAGTAGGGTCCCTTGCATATGACCCACTTGTATTTTGCTTGGCCCAACGCTGTTTTGGGCATGACATACACTGGCAAAGTGGGCACACACACCATATTTTACCATTTTGAATAAGTAGCTGTAGTTTTGCAAGGGTTAACTAGTCTTGGGCCACAAATTTGACTCCTGAAATCAACAGAGGGTGGTCACTTACATATGACAAACTTGTATTTTGCCTGGCCCAATGCTGTTTTGGGCATGAAATACACTGGCAAAGTGGGCACAAACACCATATTTTGCCATTTTGAATAAGTAGCTGTAGTTTTGCAAGGGTTAACTAGTCTTGGGCCACAAATTTGACCCCTGAAATCAACAGAGGGTGGTCACTTACATATGACCCACTTGTATTTTGCCTGGCCCAATGCTGTTTTGGGCATGAAATACACTGGCAAAGTGGGCACAAACACCATATTTTGCCATTTTGAATAAGTAGCTGTAGTTTTGCAAGGGTTAACTAGTCTTGGGCCACAAATTTGACCCCTGAAATCAACAGAGGGTGGTCACTTACATATGACCCACTTGTATTTTGCCTGGCCCAATGCTGTTTTGGGCATGAAATACACTGGCAAAGTGGGCACAAACACCATAATTTACCATTTTGAATAAGTAGCTGTAATTTTGCAAGGGTTAACCAGTCTTGGGCCACAAATTTGACACCTGAGACTGGAGGAGGCTGCACAGGAGAGAGCTCTTAGGCCCTGGTCCTTTTCTGAAGCCTGCAGTGTTTCCCCTGGGAGCCTCCCAGGGGAGGACGATGATGGCGAGTCCCGGGCTGCTGGGCCCGAAGGAGGCCCCGGGATTTCTGGCCTGCATACAGCCGTGGAAGTTCCAGCATTGGGAGATTCGGTCAGTGTGGCAGCCCCAGTGATTGTGGACCCTGTGAAGAAACAGGATCCCCAACTGGTGACCCCCAAACCACGGGACTCTGGCTCTCCAGGTGAGGAAAACCGGGGGGGGGTGATATGGCGAAGGTACCTGCCTGTGGTGAAGCGGGGGATGCTGTGGTCTTTGATAGCAGCTCAGAATCCTCTATGGATGAATATGTGATTATGAGCCTGGAAGAGTTAAAAACGGAGCAGTCTCGTTTAACCTCTCGTCTTTCCCTCAAGAGAAGGAAACGAAATACTTGTAGCAGTCGTGAGAGAGCTCTCCTAAAGGATGAGATTTTGGAGCTAATACTAGCCTGGCTGCAGTAAAGGAAAGAATTAAAGTGTTATGTAATCTGGCTCTTTCTCAGGAGAAAGAAGTGTTGATAAAGTCCTTACCTGAGCAGGATTGTGGGGGCAGTAGCAGGTAGGTCCCAGCAGTTTCTGTGGCTGCGTCGGCATTGTGTCGTCAGGTTCTGTCTCAAGTGAAAAAGGAGTTGCAGGAATCTCTGCCTGAACAGGATGGCGGTGGCGGCCTGGTCCTGGCAAGTTCAGTAGCAGCATCAGAGCCTCCAGTGGAGTGTATGGAGGTGGGAGTCCAGCCTATGGAGAAGGAAGTGGCTGTCGGGAGCTGTGATGGAAGTGATGTTTCTAAGATCGTGCATGATGCTGCAGATATCTGGAAAGGCCAATGATGGCAGTATCTGGTGGCTTCCAAACGGGGGAGGCGTCTCTCCTGGAGGGAGTGCTGGGTGGTGACGGTGCGGGGGGCGTGGCGGTTGCTGGGGTCTTGGCGGATGCTGGGACTCTTGTGACTGTCGCTGCTCCCTGTGGACTTGTCCCCGACATGCTCGCCTCTAAAGTTACAAGTGTGGGTGCGGCGCGGGCCATGGTTGATGCTGAGGCTGGCCATCCCTGTAAGCCTGCGGTGGCTGGCTCTGGCTTAGTCGCCGTGGTGGCTGAGGGAGGCGGGGCCAAAGACGCATCAGGTATTACATCGCAGGTGACATCATTATCCACATCGATGGGTGTTTCAAAGTATGAAGCCATGCCGAAAGAGGGGCAGAGATTGGCTCAAGGACTGCCAGCTGTAGATAAGAGCAAATTAACCCCTGAAGAAGTTATGTTAGTAGAAACTGTATATGGTAACATGGATATGCCGGTGAGGGCTCTAGCAGCTGTGAATTTGTTTCAGGCGAACCAGGTCAGGATGACTGGTGGGGTGGGGAATGTGGGAATAGGGGCTTGTAGTGGTCTGGCACCTGAAGGGCTCCCTGTAACTTCCTCTGAGGTTAGGCCGGGTGCTGGTTCATATGCCAATTCTTTGGCGGCTCCTGGTCGGCCGAGTGCTGGTCCTCAGTTCGGGGTGAGTGGGGGTCAGCCCATAAAAAGAAGAAATGTGGTGCAATTCAAATGGGTAGGGCATGGGGAGGCTCCTTCGAAGTCGGAGTTCTTAGGTATGATCTTCTCACTGGGGTTTGAGGCTGCAGATCTTTTTGCATGCATTCACCCAGTGAGAACTCCAGATTTCGACCTGAGCTTCCTCTCCCTGAATGGCCTGCAGGCCTTTGGCTCCCGTTGGGAGAAAAACAAGATGAAGGAACCATATTGTTTTTTCAAATCCCATACCATCACGAGGCAGGACAGGGTTAAGATCACTGTGTTGGTGCGTAACGAATCACTGCCCCCTGCTGATATTATATATTGGTTGTCTAGGTCTTGTACAGTACTCTCTCCTTTGGTAAAGTTTGATCATACAAGGGGGGTCTGGGGTGGTGCCTATTCGGCCTTTGTGAGGTTACACCAGGTAGGGGCTGAGACTAGACACATACCTTCCGCCGCTTACATTGGCCGTGATCGACTCCAGTGTTTTTACCCTGGGCAACCCAGAACCTGTCATAAGAGTGGTGACTTCCGTCACCTCAGTAGCGATTGTGGGGTGATTAAATGTGCTTTGTGTGGCCAGTTGGGGCATGGGTCCCGGGAATGCAGCAAGGTCAGGTGTAATCTTTGCGGTTCAGTTGGTCATCCCTACAGTCGATGCCCTAAGGCTTCGCATAATTATAGTGCAGGGGTGGAAGAAGTGGTGCCGGAGGTTGGTCCTGGTCGAGAAAGTAGCGTACCGGTTACTGTGCAGCATCAGGACATCTCGAAGAGAATAGAAGATGGTGGGAAAGAGAAGGTTCAGCCTGAAAAGGGGGAGGCATCCTTTCAGATCGTCAATAAAGGGAGGAGGAGGAAGCCTAAAAAAAAGGAGGCAGATTTTATTTGATCAAATAGGTTCGATGTCCTGTCTTCTTCTGATGATGAAGAAGAGGGGGAGGTGGTCATGGTTGGGGGCAAAGAATTAGTTTTTGTCCCAAATGTCTCAAAAAATAGAAAGCCAAAGCAGGCCTCTAATCTGTCAGTTGCTGGGAAGGAGGTTGTAGCTAAGGATAAACAGGGAAAAATGGGACAAAGTAAAGGCCAAAGCAAAACTAAGCACTTGGAAAGAAATGGTTCTCAGGGGGAGCTGGAGTGGGACCCTGTGGGGATAGAGTTGAGCCAGGCTGTAGGATCCCTGTTAGACGTTGTTGAAGTAGCTCAGTGTCCAGAAGGGGAAGTCCCTCAATCTTCAGATGAGGTGTTGGTGGTTGATGAAACTCCTGGGTCCGCTGGTGGGGGTGGTCCCGGAGGCGGCTCCTTTATTAGTACCCCAAAGGCTCCTGATCCGGATCCTCCCCCGGACGAGGTGGTAAAGGTGGAGGGGTGTGTTGTTGGGGAGGGAATTGGTAGGAAGGGGTCCGAGAGTCTACTTAGTGAGACTGTGGTCCCTGTTGCTGATAGTGTGAGTGAGGAGGAGGGGGAGGAGGAAGAGATCTCCCTGTCTGACGAGGATGCTATCCCTTTTGGGGTGGCATGTAAAAGAGTTGGATCCTCGGATGAGGACTCTAAAAGACAAGCAAAGAAAAAGTGAATGGGATCCTACTTCTATAATCCAAGAAACATGGATCCCCAACCTATGCGATGTGCCACCATTAATGTGGCTTCCGTGTTTTCCGAACGTGCTCGTTTCTTGGCCTTTGATTTTTTCAACACGGTTGATGTTGATTTTTTATTTTTGCAGGAGACCAGGATAGGTGACCTGGCCACACTTCATCGGGCCAAGGGTCAGTGGAGGCGTGGGCCTTCCCTCTGGTCTCTTGCGGCCGAGCCGTACGGTGGGTTGGCAGTGCTTTTTACTGATATGGTAAACGTGCACAGGATTATAGAATTACAGGTAGGTAGGTGCATGGTTTTGGATGTCAACCTGAGAGGACATGACCTGAGATTAATAAACATCTATGGGCCCCAAACAGCTTGGGACAAGAAATGTCTTTTCAGGGAGATAAAACCGTTTCTCTTTACGGCCCGGCAGATCATCTTTGGTGGTGATTTTAACACCGTCATTAGGCCAAAAGATAGGGGAGTCACAAAGATGACCCTGGGCTATGATTCCAATTTTTAGTTAGCATGATTAGAGAGGCTGGTCTGGTCGATGTGCATGTTCGCCATTTCCCAGACCTCACTGGTTTCATCTATCATTGTGGTAGCCGTAGTTCTAGGATTGATAGGTTTTTTGTTAAGGAGTCCTCGAAAACTTTGCCTCCTGAGACAAAGTCAGTAGAGTTCTCCGACCACGTTTTTCTGTGTGTTGCTTTGAACGTCTCAGAAACCCCTCAGAAAGGGCGGGGCCTTTGGCGTTTGAATTCTGGGCTCCTGAAGGAGGAGGGAGTTAGACAGTCCTTTAGAGACTTTTTTCAACTGCAGGAAACACTTCTGGAGGCTGATTGGAGTAGATCTGAGTGGTGGGAGGAGTGTAAAAAGAGGACTCAAAGGTTTTTTCAAAGGCTGGTAGCCAAGAGAAACTTGACAAAAAGATGTATCTACCAGAGCCTGAGAAAGGAACTAGATTTCTTGATCTCTGGGCGTGGGGATTGTGGGGAAACCTCCCGGGTGAAGGCTCAGATGAGAGAATATCAGTATGATCGTCTGGCTTCTTTGATTTTGGAGAGGGATTATGGAAAATACCACTCGCCTGATCCCTACCAGAGTTGCAGAAAATCAGTTGATTTGAGGGAGGTCCGGGGCCTGTTTGATGACCAGGGTACTCTTCATGGAGACAGGGAGGGTATTTTGGGAGTCATCAGGTCTTATTACTCCGACCTTTTGTCTGAGCAGCCACTCATTAGAGAGAGAATGGATCGGTTCCTGGGGGAGACACCTGGGCTTGAGCAGCTTGATCCTTCTTTTGACTCTTTGGGGAATGATGTGACAGTGGAGGAGAACTAAAAAAGGGGAACCGGCTGCGCTGAATTTCAGAAAGATTCAAATAATGATGGAGAGAGCCAATATGTCAGTATAAAAAAGACAACCAGATTTATTTAAAACATAATAGACATAATAAATGATAAAAATAAATGAATCAACAAATTTTGCATAAATAGTATCACAGTCCGGTATCTCACAGTGTCAGCGTTATATGGACTTATACAGAATTGCAACTGTAGTATATATTGCTGAAGTCCATATTCCGTGACAGGTATTTTATGCCGTTCGTAATGCTCAGTAATGATACGTAAAAATATCATGTGTAGAATTCCAATATTGGATCACGTAGAAGAGCCAGTGAGTCCGTAAATAATGAATGATTACCTCTCCAGTGGGTTGGTCCGTCTACCGGGCGTCCCCGGACAGGAATCCTGCAATACCCACACACAGCAATGTTACGGAGAGGAGAGAGAGTGCTGTACGGGAATCAGCTGGCTTTAGCAGCGTAATCGGCAGCGGCTGTTTGGGAGTCTCGAAGCCGTCCGGAATAAGATCGTCAGAGGGTGCTGAGATGGTATGACATGTGAGACACCTGAGCAAGGTATACGGGAGGCGAGTCCTGACGCGTTTCGTCACGCTCCACGTGACTTTTTCAAAGAAAGCTTTTTGATACATATATATATATTATATTGAGGCGCTTTTGATACAGTTAAATTTGTTTTTTGGTCTTTGACAGTGGAGGAGGTCAAGAAGGCTATAGACGGTTTGTCTATAAAAAAATCTCCAGGCCCAGATGGGTTAACATCTGAATTTTTTAAAGTTTTCTCAGACATCTTGGCTCCTCATCTTGTAGAGGTATTTAATGAAAGCCTGGGTGAGGGAGTGCTCCTTCCCTCTATGAGATCCTCTGCTCTCATATTATTGTCTAAAGGTAAGGACCCAGCCCGTATTGAGAATTGGCGCCCCATCGCTCTTCTCAATACGGACAGAAAGATTCTGGCAAAGGTACTCTTTAATCGGCTGATGGAAGTTTCCGGGCTGTTACTTTCCCCCGTCTCAGCATTGCACTGTAAAGGGTCGAAGCACCTTTAGTGCTGTCCTTGGCATCCGGGAGGCCGTGGAGCAATGTCGTGCTGAAAAATGGGGTAAGTATTTGCTGGCATTGGACTAGTCCAAGGCTTTTGACCGGGTTAATCATCAGTACCTGTGGGCTGTGATGGAAAGGTATGGTCTTCCAGTAAGGGTGGTAGATTGGCTACGTGTCATTTACAATCAGGCTGAGAGCTTCCCGCTTGTCAATGGTTGGGCCCACGTTTTCGGTTGACTCGGGTGTCCGTCAGGGGTGTCCCCTGAGCCCCCTTCTGTACGTATTCGCAATTGACCCCTTTGTGCGGAGGATTGAGTGCAGTACTGTTGCAGGGGTGCAGCTGGGCCCTGGGCTACCACTGAGGGTGGCGGCCTACGCGGATGACGTTACTGTGGTCGTGTCGTCTGTGGCAGAGGCGCGTGACATGGAACGTCTTATCTGCGAGTATTCTGAGGCTTCGTGCTCCAGGATCAATCAGGACAAGTGTGAAGCTTTCTGGATGGGGGAGGAAGGTGACGAGTTTGCCCTTCCGGATAGTCTCCCCCGCGCCAGTCCAGAGATAAAAGTTCTAGGTATTAAATTTGGCCGTGGTGATTATGCCACTCAAAATTGGGATAAGAGGCTGGAAGATGCTACTAGAAAGGTGCAGTCCTGGAGAGGGTGGCAGCTCTCTTTCAGGGAAAGGGTTGATTTGTGCAAAACCTACTTGGTTCCGCTTTTCTTGTATGTCAGTTATGTGTGCTTTTTGACACAATCTTTGTGGACCAAGATATATTCTTTATTCTTCCTGATGTTATGGGGGAATAGAATGAATCTGGTCAAGAGAGGGATCACCTACAGATCGAGGGAACAAGGGGGGCTGTGTATGGTCAACCCTGTAGTGTTTTTCGCTACAACTTTTTTAAAGCTAAATCTAGGGAGTTTGTTTCTAGAAACTCCCCCTCGATGGGTAGAAAGTTTTAGGGCTTGGGTGTCTCCCTTCCTCGGGTTATGGATGGATGGTGGCCGAGTAAAAACCCTTGGAGTCCGGCATGGCTACCTACCGATCTACGTTATACTGTGCTTGAAGATGACAAGGCTTTGGGGGCTGGAGGTGGGTGAAGTCAAAAACTTCTCTAGAAGGGAGTTGGAGAGAAGAATTTTACAGACTCACTTCTATGCTCCGCTGTCATTAAGGGACTGCCCGGGCAGTGTCTGCTCAGATGGGTTGTCTCTGATTAATTCTCAGAGAATCCCACTGAAGTTCAGAGATATTGCCTGGCTTTCCTTCCAAGGGAGACTTTATGTGCGGGGTAATCTCAAGTGCCGATGATCGTGGTTGCCCACGTGAGGAATGTCTAGGGGAGGAGGAGACAATGGACCACTTCCTCCTTGAGTGTCCCTTCAATATAAAGGTTTGTAAAGCGGTTTCATGGGCCTTACGCATCCCGTGCCTTTCGGGGCATAGTTACCCTGAGTGGGTTTATGGGACGTTCAAAGGGTATAAAGGATATGATTTAACCACAATTTTTTTAGTTAGTTTAGCAGTTAGGTTTCACATATGGGGTGCACGGTGTCAGGTTTCCCTCAGAGCAAAGGTCCTCCCCTGTGAAGTGGTGGTGGGAAATATTCTACACGAGATTAGGGGGATGATGGATATGGACAGGAGGAGGTTGGATGCTGTCGAGTGGTCCAGGCTCTGGCGCCACTTGAAACCCCCTTGAGTGGGTAGCAGAAATCTTTTTCTTGTTCATCTTTTGGCTTTCTGTTCTTCACCTCCCCGTAGATTTTCTTTTTCTGGTTCTTTTGTTGAGACGGTTTACATGTGGCTAAAAGGTTTCATTCATTTTTCATTGCTTCTGGTTATGATGTGTATTGTTTGTATAGTAGGTTGGTTTTGTCTAGATGATATATGTTTAGCTGTACTGGCAGTATGTGCAGCCATACAAGCTTTGTTGATTTCTGTTTGGTTGGCTAGACAACAATTCAGTGTATACTGTGTGTCTTGTTTTATGAATTTTACCATATTTATATAATATATGTTGCAATTTTCTTAATAAAAAGATACCCGCTTGTATTTTGTTTAGCCCAACGCTGTTTTGGGCATGAAATACACTGGCAAAGTGGGCACAAACACCATAATTTACCATTTTGAATTAGTAGCTGTAATTTTGCAAGGGTTAACCAGTCTTGGGCCACAAATTTGACACCTGAAATCAACAGAGAGTGGTCACTTACATATGACCCACTTGTATTTTGCCTGGCCCAATGCTGTTTTGGGCATGAAATACACTGGCAAAGTGGGCACAAACACCATATTTTACCATTTTGAATAAGTAGCTGTAGTTTTGCAAGGGTTAACTAGTCTTGGGTCACAAATTTGACCCCTGAAATCAACAGAGGGTGGTCACTTACATATGATTCACTTGTATTTTGCCTGGCCCAACGCTGTTTTGGGCATGAAATACACTGGCAAAGTGGGCACAAACACCATATTTTACCATTTTGAATAAGTAGCTGTAGTTTTGCAAGGGTTAACTAGTCTTGGGCTACAAATTTGACCCCTGAAATCAACAGAGAGTGGTCACATGCATGTGACCCACTTGTATTTTGCCTGGCCCAACGCAGTTTTGGGCATGAAATACACTGGCAAAGTGGGCACAAACACCATATTTTACCATTTTGAATAAGTAGCTGTAGTTTTGCAAGGGTTAACTAGTCTTGGGCCACAAATTTGACACCTGAAATCAACAAAGCGTGGTCACTAACATATGACCCACTTTTATTTTGCCTGGCCCAAGTCTGTCTTGGGCATGAAATACACTGGCAAAGTGGGCACACACACCATATTTTACCATTTTGAATAAGTAGCTGTATTTTAGCAAGTGTTAACCAGTCTTGGGCCACAAATTTGACACCTGAGACTGGAGGAGGCTGCACAGGAGAGAGCTCTTAGGCCCTGGTCCTTTTCTGAAGCCTGCAGTGTTTCCCCTGGGAGCCTCCCAGGGGAGGATGGATCCTCCTGGGGAGGACGATGATGGCGAGTCCCGGGCTGCTGGGCCCGAAGGAGGCCCCGGGATTTCTGGCCTGCATACAGCCGTGGAAGTTCCAGCATTGGGAGATTCGGTCAGTGTGGCAGCCCCAGTGATTGTGGACCCTGTGAAGAAATAGGATCCCCAATTGGTGACCCCCAATCCACGGGACTCTTGCTCTCCAGGTGAGGAAAACCGGGGGGGTGATATGGCGAAGGTACCTGCCTGTGGTGAAGCGGGGGATGCTGTGGTCTTTGATAGCAGCTCAGAATCCTCTATGGATGAATATGTGAATATGAGCCTGGAAGAGTTAAAAACGGAGCAGTCTCGTTTAACCTCTCGTCTTTCCCTCAAGAGAAGGAAACTAAATACTTGTAGCAGTCGTGAGAGAGCTCTCCTAAAGGATGAGATTTGGGAGCTAAGTACTAGCCTGGCTGCAGTAAAGGAAAGAATTAAAGTGTTATGTAATCTGGCTCTTTCTCAGGAGAAAGAAGTGTTGATAAAGTCCTTACCTGAGCAGGATTGTGGGGGCAGTAGCAGGTCGGTCCCAGCAGTTTATGTGGCAGCGTCGGCGTTGTGTCGTCAGGTTCTATCTCAAGGGAAAAAGGAGTTGCAGGAATCTCTGCCTGAACAGGATGGCGGTGGCGGCCTGGTCCTGGCAAGTTCAGTAGCGGCATCAGAGCCTCCAGTGGAGTGTATGGAGGTGGGAGTCCAGCCTATGGAGAAGGAAGTGGCTGTCGGGAGCTGTGATGGAAGTGATGTTTCTAAGATCGTGCATGATGCTGCAGATATCGTGGATAGGCCAATGATGGCAGTATCTGGTGGCTTCCAAACGGGGGAGGCGTCTCTCCTGGAGGGAGTGCTGGGTGGTGACGGTGCGGGGGGCGTGGCGGTTGCTGGGGTCTTGGCGGATGCTGGGACTCTTGTGACTGTCGCTGCTCTCTGTGGACTTGTCCCCGAAACGCTCGCCCCTAAAGTTGCAAGCGTGGGTGCGGCGCGGGCCGTGGTGGATGCAGAGGCTGACCATCCCTGTAAGCCTGCGGTGGCTGGCTCTGGCTTAGTCGCCGTGGTGGCTGAGGGAGGCGGGGCCAAAGACGCATCAGGTATGACATCGCAGGTGACATCATTACCCACATCGATGGGTGTTTCAAAGTATGAAGCAATGCCGAGATTGGCTCAAGGACTGCCAGCTGTAGATAAGAGCAAATTAACCCCTGAAGAAGTTATGTTAGTAGAAACTGTATATGGTAACATGGATATGCCGGTGAGGGCTCTAGCAGCTGTGAATTTGTTTCAGGCGAACCAGGTCAGGATGACTGGTGGGGTGGGGAATGTGGGAATAGGGGCTTGTAGTGGTCTGGCACCTGAAGGGCTCCCTGTAACTCCCTCTGAGGTTAGGCCGGGTGCTGGTTCATATGCTAATTCTTTGGCTGCTCCTGGTCGGCCGAGTGCTGGTCCTCAGTTCAGGGTGAGTGGGGGTCAGCCCATAAAAAGAAGAAATGTGGTGCAGTTCAAATGGGTAGGGGATGGGGAGGCTCCTTCGAAGTCGGAGTTCTTAGGTATGATCTTCTCACTGGGGTTTGAGGCTGCAGATCTTTTTGCATGCATTCACCCAGTGAGAACTCCAGATTTCGACCTGAGCTTCCTCTTCCTGAATGGCCTGCAGGCCTTTGGCTCCCGTTGGGAGAAAAACAAGAGCCCATACCATCACGAGGCAGGACAGGGTTAAGATCACTGTGTTGGTGCGTAACGAATCACTGCCCCCTGCTGATATTATATATTGGTTGTCTAGGTCTTGTACAGTACTCTCTCCTTTGGCAAAGTTTGATCATACAAGGGGGGTCTGGGGTGGTGCCTATTCGGCCTTTGTGAGGTTACACCAGGTAGGGGCTGAGACTATACACATACCTTCCGCCGCTTACATTGGCCGTGATCGACTCCAGTGTTTTTACCCTGGGCAACCCAGAACCTGTCATAAGTGTGGTGACTTCCGTCACCTCAGTAGCGATTGTGGGATGATTAAATGTGCTTTGTGTGGCCAGTTGGGGCATGGGTCCCGGGAATGCAGCAAGGTCAGGTGTAATCTTTGCGGTACAGTTGGTCATCCCTACAGTCGATGCCCTAAGGCTTCGCATAATTATAGTGCAGGGGTGGAAGAAGTGGTGCTGGAGGTTGGTCCTGGTCGAGAAAGTAGCGTACCGGTTACTATGCAGCATCAGGACATCTCGAAGAGAATAGAAGATGGTGGGAAAGAGAAGGTTCAGCCTGAAAAGGGGGAGGCATCCTTTCAGATCGTCAATAAAGGGAGGAGGAGGAAGCCTAAAAAAAAGGAGGCAGATTTTATTTGCTCAAATAGGTTCGATGTCCTGTCTTCTTCTGATGATGAAGAAGAGGGGGAGGTGGTCATGGTTGGGGGCAAAGAATTAGTTTTTGTCCCAAATGTCTCAAAAAATAGAAAGCCAAAGCAGGCCTCTAATCTGTCAGTTGCTGGAAAGGAGGTTGTAGCTAAGGATAAACAGGAAAAAATGGGACAAGGTAAAGCCCAAAGCAAAACTAAGCACTTGGAAAGAAATGGTTCTCAGGGGGAGCTGGAGTGGGACCCTGTGGGGATAGAGTTGAGCCAGGCTGTAGGATCCCTGTTAGATGTGGTTGAAGTAGCTCAGTGTCCAGAAGGGGAAGTCCCTCATTCTTCAGATGAGGTGTTGGTGGTTGATGAAACTCCTGGGTCCCCTGGTGGGGGTGGTCCCGGAGGCGGCTCCTTTATTAGTACCCCAAAGGCTCCTGATCCGGATCCTCCCCCGGACGAGGTGGTAAAGGTGGAGGGGTGTGTTGTTGGGGAGGGGATTGGTAGGAAGGGGTCCGAGAGTCTACTTAGTGAGACTGTGGTCCCTGTTGCTGATAGTGTGAGTGAGGAGGAGGGGGAGGAGGAAGAGATCTCCCTATCTGACGAGGATGCTATCCCTTTTGGGGTGGCATGTAAAAGAGTTGGATCCTCGGATGAGGACTCTAAAAGACAAGCAAAGAAAAAGTGAATGGGATCCTACTTCTATAATCCAAGAAACATGGATCCCCAACCTATGCGATGTGCCACCATTAATGTGGCTTCCGTGTTTTCCGAACGTGCTCGTTTCTTGGCCTTTGATTTTTTCAACACGGTTGATGTTGATTTTTTATTTTTGCAGGAGACTAGGATAGGTGACCTGGCCACACTTCATCGGGCCAAGGGTCAGTGGAGGCGTGGGCCTGCCTTCTGATCTCTTGCGGCCGAGCCGTACGGTGGGTTGGCAGTGCTTTTTACTGATATGGTAAACGTGCACAGGATTATAGAATTACAGGTAGGTAGGTGCATGGTTTTGGATGTCAACCTGAGAGGACATGACCTGAGATTAATAAACATCTATGGGCCCCAAACAGCTTGGGACAGGAAATGTCTTTTCAGGGAGATAAAACCGTTTCTCTTTACGGCCCGGCAGATCATCTTTGGTGGTGATTTTAACACCGTCATTAGGCCAAAATATAGGGGAGTCACAAAGATGAACCTGGGCTATGATTCCAATTTTTTAGTTAGCATGATTAGAGAGGCTGGTCTAGTCGATGTGCATGTTCGCCATTTCCCAGACCTCACTGGTTTCACCTATCATTGTGGTAGCCGTAGTTCTAGGATAGATAGGTTTTTTGTTAAGGAGTCCTCGAAAACTTTGCCTCCTGAGACAAAGCCAGTAGAGTTCTCCGACCACGTTTTTCTGTGTGTTGCTTTGAACGTCTCAGAAACCCCTCAGAAAGGGCGGGGCCTTTGGCGTTTGAATTCTGGGCTCCTGAAGGAGGAGGGAGTTAGACAGTCCTTTAGAGACTTTTTTCAACTGCAGGAAACACTTCTGGAGGCTGGTTGGAGTAGATCTGAGTGGTGGGAGGAGTGTAAAAAGAGGACTCAAAGGTTTTTTCAAAGGCTGGTAGCCAGGAGAAACTTGACAAAAAGATGTATCTACCAGAGCCTGAGAAAGGAACTAGATTTCTTGATCTCTGGGCGTCGGGATTGTGGGGAAATCTCCCGGGTGAAGGCTCAGATGAGAGAATATCAGTATGATCGTCTGGCTTCTTTGATTTTGGAGAGGGATTATGGAAAATACCACTCGCCTGATCCCTACCAGAGTTGCAGAAAATCAGTTGATTTGAGGGAGGTCCGGGGCCTGTTTGATGACCAGGGTACTCTTCATGGAGACAGGGAGGGTATTTTGGGAGTCATCAGGTCTTATTACTCCGACCTTTTGTCTGAGCAGCCACTCATTAGAGAGAGGATGGATCGGTTCCTGGGGGAGACACCTGGGCTTGAGCAGCTTTGGGGAATGATGTGATAGTGGAGGAGTCAAGAAGGCTATAGACGGTTTGTCTATAAGAAAATCTCCAGGCCCAGATGGGTTAACATCTGAATTTTTTAAAGTTTTCTCAGACATCTTGGCTCCTCATCTTGTAGAGGTATTTAATGAAAGCCTGGGTGAGGGAGTGCTCCCTCTCTCTATGTGATCCTCTCCTTTCATATTATTGTCTAAAGGTAAGGACCCAGCCCGTATTGAGAATTGGCGCCCCATCGCTCTTCTCAATACGGACAGAAAGATTCTGGCAAAGGTACTCTTTAATCGGCTGATGGAAGTTTCCGGGCTGTTACTTTCCCCGTCTCAGCATTGCACTGTAAAGGGTCGAAGCACCTTTAGTGCTGTCCTTGGCATCCGGGAGGCCGTGGAGCAATGTCGTGCTGAAAAATGGGGTAAGTATTTGCTGGCATTGGACCAGTCCAAGGCTTTTGACCGGGGTAATCATCAGTACCTGTGGGCTGTGCTGGAAAGGTATGGTCTTCCAGTAAGGGTGGTAGATTGGCTACGTGTCATTTACAATCAGGCTTAGAGCTTCCCGCTTGTCAATGGTTGGGTTGGGCCCACGTTTTTGGTTGACTCGGGTGTCCGTCAGGGGTGTCCCCTGAGCCCCCTTCTGTACGTATTCGCAATTGACCCCTTTGTGCGGAGGATTGAGTGCAGTACTGTTGCAGGGGTGCAGCTGGGCCCTGGGCTACCACTGAGGGTGGCGGCCTACGCGGATGACGTTACTGTGGTCGTGTCGTCTGTGGCAGAGGCGCGTGACATGGAACGTCTTATCTGCGAGTATTCTGAGGCTTCGTGCTCCAGGATCAATCAGGACAAGTGTGAAGCTTTCTGGATGGGGGAGGAAGGTGACGAGTTTGCCCTTCCGGATAGTCTCCCCCGCGCCAGTCCAGAGATAAAAGTTCTAGGTATTAAATTTGGCCGTGGTGATTATGCCACTCAAAATTGGGATAAGAGGCTGGAAGATGCTACTAGAAAGGTGCAGTCCTGGAGAGGGTGGCAGCTCTCTTTCAGGGAAAGGGTTGATTTGTGCAAAACCTACTTGGTTCCGCTTTTCTTGTATGTCAGTTATGTGTGCTTTTTGCCACAATCTTTGTGGACCAAGATGTATTCTTTATTCTTCCTGATGTTATGGGGGAATAGAATGAATCTGGTCAAGAGAGGGATCACCTACAGATCAAGGGAACAAGGGGGGCTGTGTATGGTCAACCCTGTAGTGTTTTTCGCTACAACTTTTTTAAAGCTAAATCTAGGGAGTTTGTTTCTAGAAACTCCCCCTCGATGGGTATAAAGTTTTAGGGCCTGGGTGTCTCCCTTCCTCGGGTTATGGATGGATGGTGGCCGAGTAAAAACCCTTGGAGTCCGGCATGGCTACCTCCCGATCTATGTTATACTGTGCTTGAAGATGACAAGGCTTTGGGGGCTGGAGGTGGGTGAAGTCAAAAACTTCCCTAGAAGGGAGTTGGAGAGAAGAAGTTTACAGACTCACTTCTATGCTCCGCTGTTGTTAAGGGACTGCCCGGGCAGTGTCTGCTCAGATGGGTTGTCTCTGATTAATTCTCAGAGAATCCCACTGAAGTTCAGAGATATTGCCTGGCTTTCCTTCCAAGGGAGAATTTATGTGCGGGGTAATCTCAAGTGCCGAAGTGCCGATGATCGTGGTTGCCCACGTGAGGAATGTCTCGGGGAGGAGGAGACAATGGACCACTTCCTCCTTGAGTGTCCCTTCAATATAAAGGTTTGTAAAGCGGTTTCAAGGGCCTTACGCATCCCGTGCCTTTCGGGGAATAGTTACCCTGAGTGGGTTTATGGGACGTTCAAAGGGTATAAAGGATATGATTTAACCACAATTTTTTTAGTTAGTTTAGCAGTTAGGTTTCACACATGGGGTGCACGGTGTCAGGTTTCCCTCAGAGCAAAGGTCCTCCCCTGTGAAGTGGTGGTGGGAAATATTCTACATGAGATAAGGGGGATGATGGATATGGACAGGAGGAGGTTGGATGCTGTCGAGTGGTCCAGGCTCTGACGCCACTTGAAACCCCCTTGAGTGGGTAGCAGAAATCCTTTTCTTGTTCATCTTTTGGCTTTCTGTTCTTCACCTCCCCGTAGATTTTCTTTTTCTGGTTCTTTTGTTGAGACAGTTTACATGTGGCTAAAAGGTTTCATTCATTTTTTCATTGCTTCTGGTTATTATGATGTGTATTGTTTGTATAGTAGGTTGGTTTTGTCTAGATGATATATGTTAAGCTGTACTGGCAGTATGTGCAGCCATACAAGCTTTGTTGATTTCTGTTTGGTTAGCTAGACAACAATTCAGTGTATACTGTGTGTCTTGTTTTATGAATTTTACCATATTTATATAATATATGTTGCAATTTTCTTAATAAAAAGATACCCACTTGTATTTTGTTTGGCCCAACGCTGTTTTGGGCATGAAATACACTGGCAAAGTGGGCACACACACCATATTTTACCATTTTGAATAAGTAGCTGTAGTTTTGCAAGGGTTAACCAGTCTTGGGTCACAAATTTGACCCCTGAAATCAACAGAGAGTGGTCACATGCATGTGACCCACTTGTATTTTGCCTGGCCCAACGCTGTTTTGGGCATGAAATACACTGGTAAAGTGGGCGCAAACACCATATTTTACCATTTTGAATAAGTAGCTGTAGTTTTGCAAGGGTTAACTAGTCTTGGGTCACAAATTTGACACCTGAAATCAACAGAGGGTGGTCAGTTACATATGACCCACTTGTATTTTGCTTGGCCCAACACTGTTTTGGGCATGAAATACACTGGCAAAGTGGGCACACACCATATTTTTACATTTTGAATAAGTAGCTGTAGTTTTGCAAGGGTTAACTAGTCTTGGGCCACAAATTTGACACCTGAAATCAACAAAGCGTGGTCACTAACATATGACCCACTTGTATTTTGCTTGGCCCAATGCTGTTTTGGGCATGAAATACACTGGCAAAGTGGGCACAAACACCATTTTATAAATTGCCATTTTGAATAAGTAGCTGTAGTTTTGCAAGGGTTAAGTAGTCTTGGGCCACAAATTTGACACCTGAAATCAACAGAGGGTGGTCACTTACATATCACCCACTTGTATTTTGTTTGACCCAACGCTGTTTTGGGCATGAAATACACTGGCAAAGTGTGCACACACACCATATTTTACCATTTTGAATAAGTAGCTGTAGTTTTGCAAGAGTTAACCAGTCTTGGGACACAATTGTGAGACCTGCAATCAACAGAATGTGGTCACTTACATATCACCCACTTGTATTCTGCTTGGCCCAACATTGATTTGTGAATGAGATACACTGGGAAAGTGGGCACAACCACCATATTATAATTTACCATTTTGAATATGTAGCTGTAGTTTTGCAAGGGTTAACTAGTCTTGGGCGACATATTTGATACCAGAAATCAAGGGTTAGATTACCTCCTTATCGCACAGGGGAGTCATAGAGAGCCTATGTTGAGTTAAAGTTGTCTGAAGTCAGCTCCTATCCTAGCTTGAAGGAAGCTATACTCCACAGGATTGGGGTGACGGGTCCCAGCAAAGCCCAAAAATATTATGAGTTGCAGCTGAACCCATCTGAGCCTCCAGTGGTCAAACTGGCATAATTGGCCAAACTGAGTAAAACCTGGTTACAGACAGATAAAAACTCTTCTCAGTGGGTAGTGGAAGTGATGGCTCTAGACCAGGCTATACGAGTATTAGACCGTGGGGTAAAACACTCGGCCTTTGCAGGCTGACCCCCAGACAATTGAGGAGCTAGCAGTGGTGATTGAGAGGTACCTGACCCTGAGAAATTTTAATAAAGCCAAGCAAGGGTTACAGCCAGTACCTAAGCCCAGTACCCAGATCCCCATTGTTAAACCAAACAGCCCGTCTCCAGTCATATGTTTTGAGTGCAGAGAGCCCAGTCATGCACAGCGGTACTTCCTAAAGCAGGGAGAGCTAGTGGATTGCAGCTCAGGGAAAACAGCACAACCTGTATTCAGTATGGCGCCTGGAATTATTTCCCCAGCTGAAACTACCCTGTTTCATCTGATGGTACAGATTGAAGGCTGGGATATCTGGGCCTTGGTTGATACTGACAATGAATTGTCTATCATCTCTACTAACCTGGTTCTTCCCGGGTCTGGTCAGGTTGTGCTTCTGGTAAAGATGCTATGTATACTTGGTAACATAGAAGAATGCCCATGAGTGCACCTGCCGGTGGTGATTAAAGTAAGACCAGTAAAAATGGTAGTCACAGTAGCTTCCAAACCTTCTTATCCACTAATCCTGGGCCAGGACTTCCCAGTGTTGCAGGAGTTTGTTACCTGGCATGACATTGGCAGACAGACAGAGGTTAAGCTGTCGCAGGGGCTAAGATCTACTGGAAGCCAAGGTTGTATGACTTTAAAGCCCTCTCTTGCCAGTGAGATTGAGACACATTGGGGGTAATTCCAAGTTGATCGCAGCAGGATATTTTTTAGCAGTTGGGCAAAACCATGTGCACTGCAGGGGGGGCAGATATAACATTTGCAGAGAGAGTTAGATTTGGGTGGGTTATTTTGTTTCTGTGCAGGGTAAATACTGGCTGCTTTATTTTTACACTGCAATTTAGATTGCAGATTGAACTCACCACACCCAAATCTATCTCTCTCTGCACATGTTATATCTGCCCCCCCTGCAGTGCACATGGGCCCTCATTCCGAGTTGTTCGCTCGGTATTTTTCATCGCATCGCAGTGAAAATCCGCTTAGTACGCATGCGCAATGTTCGCACTGCGACTGCGCCAAGTAACTTTACTATGAAGAAAGTATTTTTACTCACGGCTTTTTCTTCGCTCCGGCGATCGTAATGTGATTGACAGGAAATGGGTGTTACTGGGCGGAAACACGGCGTTTCAGGGGCGTGTGGCTGAAAACGCTACCGTTTCCGGAAAAAACGCAGGAGTGGCCGGAGAAACGGTGGGAGTGCCTGGGCGAACGCTGGGTGTGTTTGTGACGTCAACCAGGAACGACAAGCACTGAAATGATCGCACAGGCAGAGTAAGTCTGGAGCTACTCTGAAACTGCTAAGTAGTTAGTAATCGCAATATTGCGAATACATCGGTCGCAATTTTAAGAAGCTAAGATTCACTCCCAGTAGGCGGCGGCTTAGCGTGTGTAACTCTGCTAAATTCGCCTTGCGACCGATCAACTCGGAATGAGGGCCATGGTTTTGCCCAACTGCTAAAAAATTTCCTGCTGCGATCAACTTGGAATTACCCCCATTAGTCCCCCATTTGCGAAAGAGTGTCTTTGCAGGACTTTAGGCGAGATCAACATAACTTTGGCAACTTGTCCAATACTTTTTAAAATGTGGTAGTGGTAAATGGTAAGGTAAACTCTGCTTTACCACCTTACTTTATGTGAAAAACAATTTGTTTTACTTTGTAACTTATTTGCAAGGTAAAAGGATAGACCAGTTGCTGATTCCTCAAAAACACGTGCAGCTGGTATTGAGGGCGGCTTACATGCATTTATGGGGTGGCCATTTAGGGGAGAGGAAAACTCTCGAGCGTATCCAGCTATGGTTCTCCTGGCCAGGCATTCATGCTGCAGTAAAAAAATATTGTCAGGAATGCCCAGTGTACCAAAAGAATGCACCCCAGACAGAATTTAGGGCGACCTTAGTTTTCCTGACTATAATTTCCATGCCTATTGAGCCAATTTTTATAGATCTGATAGGGCCAGTAGAAAAATCGTATCATGGGCATCAGTATATATTGGTGACGGTGGACTACTCCACCGGGTACCCGGAGGCCATACCACTATGTAACATGAAATCTAGCACTATTGTCCGGGAGTTCTTGATGCTGTATACCCGTCTAGGAATACCAATAGAGGTCCTGACCGACTAAGGTACCCCTTTTGTGTCTAAATTAATTAAATACCTGTGTCGCCTGTTAAAGGTGGATAGAATTACCATTTCGGTTTACCACCCGCAGACAGACGGCTTGGTTGAATGCTTTAACAGAACCCTTATGCAGATGATGAAAAGGGCAGTATCACAGGAGAAGCGAGATTAGGACCTACTCTTACCTTAGCTAATGTTGGCAGTTTGAGAGGTACCCCAAGCCTCTTTTATTATTATTATTATTATTATTATTATTATTATTATTATTATCCTTTATTTATATAGAGACTTTATACAGAGACTGTATGGGGTTTAGACCCTTCAAACTCCTCTATCGTAGACAACGCAGAGGGATACTAGATCCATTAAAAGATGGGTGGGAGCAGCAATTGTCCCAAGGGGATGCGGTCAAGATCCCGCCGGACGGAATCCCGGCAGTCGAAATACCGACGCCGGAACCCCGACCGGCACAATCCCGACATATTCGGCCTCCGTGGGTGTCCATGACACCCATAGAGGGAGAATATAAAAGTGTGCTGAGCATAGCAAAGCACCGTGCCTGCAGCGTGGCGAGTGAAGCGAGCCCGCAAGGGGCTGCGTTCTGCTCGCCACCCCTGTCGGGATTGTGTGGTTGAAATTCCGGTGTCAGTATTTGAACCGCTGGGATCCCGTCCAGCGGGATTTAGTACTGATCCCGTCCCAAGAGCCTAACATCGTTTAGTTTGTGTCCCAATTGTATGGCTGTCTAAGGCAAATTGCGCCACTTCTGACCAAGCATATGGTAAGAGCTCAACAGGATCAAAAACGCAGTCATGGCGTTACTGCTGTCAACCGGACTCTCAATAGGGGCAACAAGGTACTGATAC
The DNA here is from genome assembly GCF_028390025.1 of Pseudophryne corroboree. NCBI lineage: Eukaryota > Metazoa > Chordata > Amphibia > Anura > Myobatrachidae > Pseudophryne > Pseudophryne corroboree. The sequence continues at coordinate 134,194,305 of NC_086451.1, forward strand.
TTGTGTCTAGGTACGGCAGGAAGGTAGAAGGAAAGAGGTAAGTCTACCATGTGAATTTGTTGAAGCCTTGGAAAGTGCCAGTCATCCCTCTTTAGTGGCCATGAAAACCCCAGAACGTCAGGTGCCTACTGAGGTAACTTTGAGTCCTAGCCAGAAACAAGAAGTGGTAAACTCAATAGCACAGTACCAGGTTGTGTTCTCTGCCCTCCTGGGGAAAACTGAAATCATACAGCATGACAATGTTACTCCACCCGGGGGGGGGGGGGGGGGGGGTTGGGGGATAAAACAAAGGCCATATTGTATATCTGAGGCCCAACAGGCAGCAGTAAAATGGGAACTGGAAGTAATGCGGCGCTTGGGGGTCATAGAGTAGTCAAACAGTGAATGGAATAATCCCATTTTTTTTAGAGCCCAAGCCTTTTGGAGCTTTGAGATTCTGTAATGACTTCAGAAAGTTAAATAAAGTTCCTCAGTTTGATTCCTATCCTATGCCCCGGGTTGATGAACTAGTACAAAACTTAGCAATAAGCCAGTATCTAACTACGCTAGATTTACTGAAGGGGTACTGGCAAATTCCTCTGATGGAAGCTGCCAAAGCAACAACAGCCTTCTCTACCACAGTGGGTTTGTTCCAGTATAAAGTCGCACCTTCCAAAGGTGGATGCAGTGTTACAGTCTCTACAGGCACAAGGGTTCACAGCTAACCTGGAGAAGTGTGCCATCATAACTGTGGAGGCAAAGTATCTGGGGTTTATTGTATGCCAAGGGTAAGTTAAACCTCAACCCAGCAAGGTGGAAGCAGTCCTCAGACGGCCTAAGCTAAAATGTATGTCGCAACTCAGGATATTCTTTGGTCTGGTGGGCTATTATCGTAGGTTCAGGGGTGGAACTTGCAGCGGTGCAACCGGTGCAATGCACCAGGGCCCCTCCACGATGAAGGGGCCCACAGCCGGAGGCACTACAATGAGTCAGACTGACTCATTACATGCCACCTGCCGGCGCGCTGCAAGCCGCCGGTTTCCCTTAACAGAATGAGGCTCAGCTGGTGTGCAGAGCTGCAGTCTGGGCAGAGGGGGAGGTGGATGCAGTGGAGGAGTCTGGAGAAGGAGAAGGGGCCATCTTCCCCTCTCATTCACGGGCAGCCCAGCTGTTTCTTTTTGCTACCGGAGCCGGAGCATCACGTGACCATGCGGCTAAACTGTAGAGTATCTGAGGTAGTGCAGCAGCATTCCTTGTAAGGCGGTCAGGCAGCTGTGTGTTTATTTATTTTTATTTTATTATACATTTTTCTAATTGTACATTTCATCCTGCAAACGCAGAATCGCAGGCCTCGAAGAGGCGGAGCCTACATTGAGGGGGTGGAGATTGGGAGGTGGTGGGCGGGGTTGTTACAGTAAGCTGGTCTCTCTGCAAATAGTAATGGTGACTGTGCATTGACATATAACATACAGCACAGCATAGAGGACCCCACTAAGGCAGCCAGGCACAGGGTCATGTGTTGTCACCCAGGGTGCATGTGCTGCTGCTGGCTGCATGATGCATAGTGTGGGCATCTCTCTCCATGGGCCTTGTGTATCCTTGTACAAAGGAAGTGTCCCATCTTTATACAGTGAGAAGTCTCCTGAGTTTTTGTGGGAGTTGGATACAATTGTCCGACAGTTATCATATTGATATTCATTATGTCGACATGAAGAACTGTCAACAAATAGTCCCTTGTGATATAGCAGTTTCGTACTTTATACCGGTGACAGCAGTGCCTTTTTCTGGATCACATTGCATTGGCGATGCCTCAGCAGTGTTCTGGTGAGTGTTTTCCCCATTATCCCTAATCCCTAAACCTTTCCCTAGTAGCTAACCTTAACCTTTTCCCCTCCCCACAGCCTAACCCTAGCCACCACCCCAGTGCCTCACCCCCCCCCCCCCCCCCCCAGCAGCCTAACCCTAAAGCTTTACCGTAGTGCCTACTATATTGGCGTTATGTGTAAAAGGAGCTCTACTGTGTGGCGTGACATGTATAAGAGGCACTACTGTGTGTTGTAATGTGTATAAGGAGCACTACTGTGTGGCGTAACGTGTAGAAGGAGCTCTACTATGTGGCGTAATGCGTATAAGAAGCAGTACTGTGTGGCATAACGTGTTTCAGGAGCACTACTGTGTAGTGTAACGTATATAAGGAGTACTACTGTTCAGTGTAATGTAATGTAAATCGGTGTAATGTAACAAGGTTGCACTACTGTGTGGCATCATTTGAATTGGTGGTACTATTGTGTGCCCACGCCCCTTTTCAATGAGACCATGCCCTATTTTTTGACACACATGTTTTGGATCTTGGGGGGGCTGGGGATACGCATTTTGTTGCACCTGGGCCCACCATGGTGTTGTTCCGCCACTGCGTAGGTTCATGCGCGAATTTGCCACAGGGCAGCATCATTCACTGAATGTCTGAGGAAACAGTCCCCAGACAAGATCTAATCACAGATGTGCTAAATGTAGCACATCTACAATCATGTACTCTGACATGCGGGTGGATGCCCAGCACCCCGCATGACTGACCCTAGCCCCTCCCCCCCCCCTCCCCCTCGTACAGGTACAAAACCATTGCACGGTGTCGGTGATTTTGTACCTCATGAGTAGCTCACTGCAAACGAATCTCCTGCACGCTGGCAGTCTGCTACTCGCCACATCCCGGGTCGCAGAGGCTGTGTGTAACACCACGCAGCTGCATTGGGCCGCCCCCCAACGGTCCAGACAGGCCACCGTTGTCCGGACCGTGGTTCTAAAGCCGGTGGCATGCCCCTTCCCACCACGTGACCGCCTCTGCCTGTCAATCAGGCAGAGGCGATCGAAGCCCTGAGATGCTGATAGAATCTCACTGGGCTCCCGGAGTGCGCACGCGCAGGGCGCACTCCACAAAGTAATTCAGACTGCGATCACTGCCGCTGCAGTGATGCAGTCTGAATTACCCCCTAGGCCCGCAGAGACTACTTTGCAGAATTTAAGAAAAGCTTTATGCGCAGAGACTGTATTGCAGGCTCCTGATTTCAAGTGTCAAATTTGTGGCCCAAGACTAGTTAACCCTTGCAAAACTACAGCTACTTATTCAAAATGGTAAAATATGGTGTTTGTGCCCAATTTGCCAGTGTATTTCATGCCCAAAACAGCGTTGGGCCAGGCAAAATACAAGTGGGCCACATGCATGTGACCACTCTCTGTTGATTTCAGGGGTCAAATTTGTGGCCCAAGACTAGTTAACCCTTGCAAAACTACAGCTACTTATTCAAAATGGTAAAATATGGTGTTTGTGCCCACTTTGCCAGTGTATTTCATGCCCAAAACAGCGTTGGGCCAAACAAAATACAAGTGGGTGATATGTAATTGAGCACCCTCTGTTGATTTCAGGTGTCAAATTTGTGGCCCAAGACTAGTTAACCCTTGCAAAACTACAGCTACTTATTCAAAATGTCAAAATATGGTGTTTGTGCCCACTTTGCCAGTGTATTTCATGCCCAAAAGAGCATTGGGCCAGGCAAAATACAAGTGGGTCACATGCATGTGACCACTCTCTGTTGATTTCAGGGGTCAAATTTGTGGCCCAAGACTAGTTAACCCTTGCAAAACTACAGCTACTTATTCAAAATGGTAAAATATGGTGTTTGTGCCCACTTTGCCAGTGTATTTCATGCCCAAAACAGCGTTGGGCCAAACAAAATACAAGTGGGTGATATGTAATTGAGCACCCTCTGTTGATTTCAGGTGTCAAATTTGTGGCCCAAGACTAGTTAACCCTTGCAAAACTACAGCTACTTATTCAAATGTCAAAATATGGTGTTTGTGCCCACTTTGCCAGTGTATTTCATGCCCAAAACAGCGTTGGGCCAGGCAAAATACAAGTGGGTCACATGCATGTGACCACTCTCTGTTGATTTCAGGGGTCAAATTTGTGGCCCAAGACTAGTTAACCCTTGCAAAACTACAGCTACTTATTCAAAATGTCAAAATATGGTGTGTGCCCACTTTGCCAGTGTATTTCATGCCCAAAACAGTGTTGAGCCAGGCAAAATACAAGTGGGTGATTTGTAAGTGACCACCCTCTGTTGATTTCAGGTGTCAAATTTGTAGCCCAAGACTAGTTAACAGTGCCGTAACTAGGCAATTTAGCGCTGTGTGCAAGAAACGACAGTGGCGTCGCGTCCCCCTCCCCCCCCCCCCCCCCCCCCCGTGTAAGACAGGGGCGGTGCGCGCCGTAGGTGCGCGAAAAATTTAGAGGGGCGTGGCTTCATAGGGAAGGGGCGTGGCCACAAAATATTAGCAATTCATACTACGGTGCACAGTAGTCTACATTATTCAAATTACGCTGCACAGTAGCGCCACTACACCAGGTAGAGCCCCTTTTATACATTACAGCAGACAGCGTCCCCCTTTTGACACATTACAGCAGACAGTCCCCCTTTTTACACATTACAGCAGACAGCGTCCCCGTTTATACACATTACGGCAGACGGTGTCCCCCTTTATACACATTGCGGCAGCCAGGCCCCCTTTTTACACATTACGGGAGCCAGTCCCTTTTTTTACACATTGCGGCAGCCAGGCCCCCTTTTTACACATTACGGCAGACAGTCCCCCTTTTTACACATTGCGGCAGCCAGTCCCCCTTTTTACACATTGCAGCAGCCAGTCCCCCTTTTTACACATTGCGGCAGACAGTCCCCCTTTTTACACAATGCGGCAGCCAGTCCCTCTTTTTACACATTGCGGCAGCCAGTCCCCCTTTTTACACAATGCGGCAGCCAGGACCCCTTTTTACACAATGCGGCAGCCAGGACCCCTTTTTACACATTGCGGCAGCCAGTCCCCCTTTTTACACAATGCAGCAGCCAGGACCCCTTTTTACACAATGCGGCAGCCAGGACCCCTTTTTACACATTATGGCAGACGGTGTCCCCCTAAAAGAGAGAGAGAGAGAGAGAGAGAGAGAGAGATACTTACCTGACAGGCTCCTCGTGCTGGCAGCTCCCTCGGTGCAGGCAGTGAGATGAGAAGGAAGAGGAGGGAGGGGGAGCAGGGAGCCGCAGCAGCGCTATTTGATTGGTAGTAAGCGCCGCTGCAGCATCCCCCTCTTCTGTATTGGCTGCCTGGCGCTGCTGTGGATGCTGGGATGAAGGAACCGCATCCCACCATCCATAGCAGCGCCGGGCAGCCAATACAGAAGGAGAGGGGGATGCTGCAGCGGCGCTTACTACCAATCAAATAGCGCTGCTGCGGCTCCCTGCTCCCCCTCCCTCCTCCTCCTTCTCTCCGCTGCTCGGCGCTTCTGTCTTTCCCTCCACAGCGCGGCGGCGGCGCACACAGCAGAGGCGGCATGTAATGAGTCAATTTGACTCATTACATGCCGCTGGCCGTTGCGCCCTCAGGGCAACTGCGCTGTGTGCCAAGCCCCCTTGGCACACACGTAGTTACGGCCCTGCTAGTTAACCCTTGCAAAACTACAGCTACTTATTCAAAATGGTAAAATATGGTGTTTGTGCCCACTTTGCCAGTGTATTTCATGCCCAAAACAGCGTTGGGCCAGGCAAAATACAAGTGGGTCATATGTAAGTGACCACCCTCTGTTGATTTCAGGGGTCAAATTTGTGACCCAAGACTAGTTAACCCTTGCAAAACTACAGCTACTTATTCAAAATGGTAAAATATGGTGTTTGTGCCCACTTTGCCAGTGTATTTCATGCCCAAAACAGCGTTGGGCCAGGCAAAATACAAGTGGGTCACATGCAATTGACCACTCTCTGTTGATTTCAGGTGTCAAATTTGTGGCCCAAGACTAGTTAACCCTTGCAAAACTACAGCTACTTATTCAAAATGGTAAAATATGGTGTTTGTGCCCACTTTGCCAGTGTATTTCATGCCCAAAACAGCGTTGGGCCAGGCAAAATACAAGTGGGCCACATGCATGTGACCACTCTCTGTTGATTTCAGGGGTCAAATTTGTGGCCCAAGACTAGTTAACCCTTGCAAAACTACAGCTACTTATTCAAAATGGTAAAATATGGTGTTTGTGCCCACTTTGCCAGTGTATTTCATGCCCAAAACAGCGTTGGGCCAAACAAAATACAAGTGGGTGATATGTAATTGAGCACCCTCTGTTGATTTCAGGTGTCAAATTTGTGGCCCAAGACTAGTTAACCCTTGCAAAACTACAGCTACTTATTCAAAATGTCAAAATATGGTGTTTGTGCCCACTTTGCCAGTGTATTTCATGCCCAAAAGAGCATTGGGCCAGGCAAAATACAAGTGGGTCACATGCATGTGACCACTCTCTGTTGATTTCAGGGGTCAAATTTGTGGCCCAAGACTAGTTAACCCTTGCAAAACTACAGCTACTTATTCAAAATGGTAAAATATGGTGTTTGTGCCCACTTTGCCAGTGTATTTCATGCCCAAAACAGCGTTGGGCCAAACAAAATACAAGTGGGTGATATGTAATTGAGCACCCTCTGTTGATTTCAGGTGTCAAATTTGTGGCCCAAGACTAGTTAACCCTTGCAAAACTACAGCTACTTATTCAAATGTCAAAATATGGTGTGTGTGCCCACTTTGCCAGTGTATTTCATGCCCAAAACAGCGTTGGGCCAGGCAAAATACAAATGGGTCACATGCATGTGACCACTGTCTGTTGATTTCAGGTGTCAAATTTGTGGCCCAAGACTGGTTAACCCTTGCAAAACTACAGCTACTTATTCAAAATGGTAAAATATGGTGTGTGTGCCCACTTTGCCAGTGTATTTCATGCCCAAAACAGCGTTGGGCCAGGCAAAATACAAATGGGTCACATGCATGTGACCACTGTCTGTTGAATTCAGGGGTCAAATTTGTGGCCCAAGACTAGTTAACCCTTGCAAAACTACAGCTACTTATTCAAAATGGTAAAATATGGCGTGTGTGCCCACTTTGCCAGTGTCTTTCATGCCCAAAACAGTGTTGGGCCAGGCAAAATACAAGTGGGTGATATGTAAGTGACCACCCTCTGTTGATTTCAGGGGTCAAATTTGTGGCCCAAGACTAGTTAACCCTTGCAAAACTACAGCTACTTATTCAAAATGTCAAAATATGGTGTTTGTGCCCACTTTGCCAGTGTATTTCATGCCCAAAACAGCGTTGGGCCAGGCAAAATACAAGTGGGCCACATGCATGTGACCACTCTCTGTTGATTTCAGGGGTCAAATTTGTGGCCCAAGACTAGTTAACCCTTGCAAAACTACAGCTACTTATTCAAAATGTCAAAATATGGTGTTTGTGCCCACTTTGCCAGTGTATTTCATGCCCAAAAGAGCGTTGGGCCAGGCAAAATACAAGTGGGTCACATGCATGTGACCACTCTCTGTTGATTTCAGGGGTCAAATTTGTGGCCCAAGACTAGTTAACCCTTGCAAAACTACAGCTACTTATTCAAAATGGTAAAATATGGTGTTTGTGCCCACTTTGCCAGTGTATGTCATGCCCAAAACAGCGTTGGGCCAAACAAAATACAAGTGGGTGATATGTAAATGACCACCCTCTGTTGATTTCAGGTGTCAAATTTGTGATCCAAGACTAGTTAACCCTTGCAAAACTACAGCTACTTATTCAAAATGGCAAAATATGGTGTGTGCCCACTTTGCCAGTGTATCTCATGCCCAAAACAGTGTTGGGCCAGGAAAAATACAAGTGGGTGATATGTAAGTGACCACCCTCTGTTGATTTCAGGTGTCAAATTTTAGGCCCAAGACTAGTTAACCCTTGCAAAACTACAGCTACTTATTCAAAATGTCAAAATATGGTGTGTGTGCCCACTTTGCCAGTGTATTTCATGCCCAAAACAGCGTTGGGCCAGGCAAAATACAAATGGGTCACATGCATGTGACCACTGTCTGTTGATTTCAGGGGTCAAATTTGTAGCCCAAGACTAGTTAACCCTTGCAAAACTACAGCTACTTATTCAAAATGGTAATTTATAAAATGGTGTTTGTGCCCACTTTGCCAGTGTATTTCATGCCCAAAACAGCGTTGGGCCAAGTAAAATACAAGTGGGTATCTTTTTATTAAGAAAATTGCAACATATATTATATAAATATGGTAAAATTCATAAAACAAGACACACAGTATACACTGAATTGTTGTCTAGCTAACCAAACAGAAATCAACAAAGCTTGTATGGCTGCACATACTGCCAGTACAGCTTAACATATATCATCTAGACAAAACCAACCTACTATACAAACAATACACATCATAACCAGAAGCAATGAAAAAATGAATGAAACCTTTTAGCCACATGTAAACCGTCTCAACAAAAGAACCAGAAAAAGAAAATCTATGGGGAGGTGAAGAACAGAAAGCCAAAAGATGAACAAGAAAAGGATTTCTGCTACCCACTCAAGGGGGTTTCAACTGGCGCCAGAGCCTGGACCACTCGACAGCATCCAACCTCCTCCTGTCCATATCCATCATCCCCCTAATCTCGTGTAGAATATTTCCCACCACCACTTCACAGGGGAGGACCTTTGCTCTGAGGGAAACCTGACACCGTGCACCCCATGTGTGAAACCTAACTGCTAAACTAACTAAAAAAATTGTGGTTAAATCATATCCTTTATACCCTTTGAACGTCCCATAAACCCACTCAGGGTAGCTATGCCCCGAAAGGCACGGGATGCGTAAGGCCCTTGAAACCGCTTTACAAACCTTTATATTGAAGGGACACTCAAGGAGGAAGTGGTCCATTGTCTCCTCCTCCCCTAGACATTCCTCACGTGGGCAACCACGATCATCGGCACTTGAGATTACCCCGCACATAAATTCTCCCTTGGAAGGAAAGCCAGGCAATATCTCTGAACTTCAGTGGGATTCTCTGAGAATTAATCAGAGACAACCCATCTGAGCAGACACTGCCCGGGCAGTCCCTTAACGACAGCGGAGCATAGAAGTGAGTCTGTAAAATTCTTCTCTCCAACTCCATTCTAGGGAAGTTTTTGACTTCACCCACCTCCAGCCCCCAAAGCCTTGTCATCTTCAAGCACAGTATAACGTAGATCGGGAGGTAGCCATGCCGGACTCCAAGGGTTTTTACTCGGCCACCATCCATCCATAACCCGAGGAAGGGAGACACCCAGGCCCTAAAACTTTCTACCCATCAAGGGGGAGTTTCTAGAAACAAACTCCCTAGATTAAGCTTTAAAAAAGTTGTAGCGAAAAACACTACAGGGTTGACCATACACAGCCCCCCTTGTTCCCTCGATCTGTAGGTGATCCCTCTCTTGACCAGATTCATTCTATTCCCCCATAACATCAGGAAGAATAAAGAATACATCTTGGTCCACAAAGATTGTGTCAAAAAGCACACATAACTGACATACAAGAAAAGCGGAACCAAGTAGGTTTTGCACAAATCAACCCTTTCCCTGAAAGAGAGCTGCCACCCTCTCCAGGACTGCACCTTTCTAGTAGCATCTTCCAGCCTCTTATCCCAATTTTGAGTGGCATAATCACCACGGCCTAATTTAATACCTAGAACTGTTATCTCTGGACTGGCGCGGGGTAGACTATCCGGAAGGGCAAACTCGTCACCTTCCTCCCCCATCCAGAAAGCTTCACACTTGTCCTGATTGATCCTGGAGCACGAAGCCTCAGAATACTCGCAGATAAGACGTTCCATGTCATGCGCCTCTGCCACAGACTACACGACCACAGTAACGTCATCCGCGTAGGCCGCCACCCTCAGTGGTAGCCCGGGGCCCAGCTGCACCCCTGCAACAGTACTGCACTCAATCCTCCGCACAAAGGGGTCAATTGCGAATACGTACAGAAGGGGGCTCAGGGGACACCCCTGACGGACACCCGAGTCAACCGAAAACGTGGGCCCAACCCAACCATTGACAAGCGGGAAGCTCTCAGCCTGATTGTAAATGACACGTAGCCAATCTACCACCCTTACTGGAAGACCATACCTTTCCAGCACAGCCCACAGGTACTGATGATTAACCCGGTCAAAAGCCTTGGACTGGTCCAATGCCAGCAAATACTTACCCCATTTTTCAGCACGACATTGCTCCACGGCCTCCCGGATGCCAAGGACAGCACTAAAGGTGCTTCGACCCTTTACAGTGCAATGCTGAGACGGGGAAAGTAACAGCCCGGAAACTTCCATCAGCCGATTAAAGAGTACCTTTGCCAGAATATTTCTGTCCGTATTGAGAAGAGCGATGGGGCGCCAAATCTCAATACGGGCTGGGTCCTTACCTTTAGACAATAATATGAGAGCAGAGGATCTCATAGAGGGAGGGAGCACTCCCTCACCCAGGCTTTCATTAAATACCTCTACAAGATGAGGAGCCAAAATGTCCGAGAAAACTTTAAAAAATTCAGATGTTAACCCATCTGGGCCTGGAGATTTTTTTATAGACAAACCGTCTATAGCCTTCTTGACCTCCTCCACTGTCACATCATTCCCCAAAGAGTCAAAAGAAGGATCAAGCTGCTCAAGCCCAGGTGTCTCCCCCAGGAACCGATCCATTCTCTCTCTAATGAGTGGCTGCTCAGACAAAAGGTCGGAGTAATAAGACCTGATGACTCCCAAAATACCCTCCCTGTCTCCATGAAGAGTACCCTGGTCATCAAACAGGCCCCGGACCTCCCTCAAATCAACTGATTTTCTGCAACTCTGGTAGGGATCAGGCGAGTGGTATTTTCCATAATCCCTCTCCAAAATCAAAGAAGCCAGACGATCATACTGATATTCTCTCATCTGAGCCTTCACCCGGGAGATTTCCCCACAATCCCCACGCCCAGAGATCAAGAAATCTAGTTCCTTTCTCAGGCTCTGGTAGATACATCTTTTTGTCAAGTTTCTCCTGGCTACCAGCCTTTGAAAAAACCTTTGAGTCCTCTTTTTACACTCCTCCCACCACTCAGATCTACTCCAACCAGCCTCCAGAAGTGTTTCCTGCAGTTGAAAAAAGTCTCTAAAGGACTGTCTAACTCCCTCCTCCTTCAGGAGCCCAGAATTCAAACGCCAAAGGCCCCGCCCTTTCTGAGGGGTTTCTGAGACGTTCAAAGCAACACACAGAAAAACGTGGTCGGAGAACTCTACTGGCTTTGTCTCAGGAGGCAAAGTTTTCGAGGACTCCTTAACAAAAAACCTATCTATCCTAGAACTACGGCTACCACAATGATAGGTGAAACCAGTGAGGTCTGGGAAATGGCGAACATGCACATCGACAAGACCAGCCTCTCTAATCATGCTAACTAAAAAATTGGAATCATAGCCCAGGGTCATCTTTGTGACTCCCCTATCTTTTGGCCTAATGACGGTGTTAAAATCACCACCAAAGATGATCTGCCGGGCCGTAAAGAGAAACGGTTTTATCTCCCTGAAAAGACATTTCCTGTCCCAAGCTGTTTGGGGCCCATAGATGTTTATTAATCTCAGGTCATGTCCTCTCAGGTTGACATCCAAAACCATGCACCTACCTACCTGTAATTCTATAATCCTGTGCACGTTTACCATATCAGTAAAAAGCACTGCCAACCCACCGTACGGCTCGGCCGCAAGAGACCAGAGGGAAGGCCCACGCCTCCACTGACCCTTGGCCCGATGAAGTGTGGCCAGGTCACCTATCCTGGTCTCCTGCAAAAATAAAAAATCAACATCAACCGTGTTGAAAAAATCAAAGGCCAAGAAACGAGCTCGTTCGGAAAACACGGAAGCCACATTAATGGTGGCACATCGCATAGGTTGGGGATCCATGTTTCTTGGATTATAGAAGTAGGATCCCATTCACTTTTTCTTTGCTTGTCTTTTAGAGTCCTCTTCCGAGGATCCAACTCTTTTACATGCCACCCCAAAAGGGATAGCATCCTCGTCAGACAGGGAGATCTCTTCCTCCTCCCCCTCCTCCTCACTCACACTATCAGCAACAGGGACCACAGTCTCACTAAGTAGACTCTCGGACCCCTTCCTACCAATTCCCTCCCCAACAACACACCCCTCCACCTTTACCACCTCGTCCGGGGGAGGATCCGGATCAGGAGCCTTTGGGGTACTAATAAAGGAGCCGCCTCCGGGACCACCCCCACCAGGGGACCCAGGAGTTTCATCAACCACCAACACCTCATCTGAAGAATGAGGGACTTCCCCTTTTGGACACTGAGCTACTTCAACCACGTCTAACAGGGATCCTACAGCCTGGCTCAACTCTATCCCCACAGGGTCCCACTCCAGCTCCCCCTGAGAACCATTTCTTTCCAAGTGCTTAGTTTTGCTTTGGCCTTTACCTTGTCCCATTTTTCCCTGTTTATCCTTAGCTACAACCTCCTTCCCAGCAACTGACAGATTATTGGCCTGCTTTGGCTTTCTATTTTTTGAGACATTTGGGACAAAAACTAATTCTTTTCCCCCAACCATGACCACCTCCCCCTCTTCTTCATCATCAGAAGAAGACAGGACATCGAACCTATTTGAGCAAATAAAATCTGCCTCCTTTTTTTTAGGCTTCCTCCTCCTCCCTTTATTGACGATCTGAAAGGATGCCTCCCCCTTTTCAGGCTGAACCTTCTCTTTCCCACCATCTACTATTCTCTTCGAGATGTCCTGATGCTGCACAGTAACAGGTACGCTACTTTCTCGACCAGGACCAACCTCTGGCACCACTTCTTCCACCCCTGCACTATAATTATGTGAAGCCTTAGGGCATCGACTGTAGGGATGACCAACTGTACCGCAAAGATTACACCTGACCTTGCTGCATTCCCGGGACCCATGCCCCAACTGGCCACACAAAGCACATTTAATCACCCCACAATCGCTACTGAGGTGACGGAAGTAACCACACTTATGACAGGTTCTGGGTTGCCCAGGGTAAAAACACTGGTGTCGATCACGGCCAATGTAAGCGGCGGAAGGTATGTGTCTAGTCTCAGCCCCTACCTGGTGTAACCTCACAAAGGCTGAATAGGCACCACCCCAGACCCCCCTTGTATGATCAAACTTTACCAAAGGAGACAGTACTGTACAAGACCTAGACAACCAATATGTAATATCAGCAGGGGGCAGTGATTCGTTACGCACCAACACAGTGATCTTAACCCTGTCCTGCCTCGTGATGGTATGGGCTTTGAAAAAACAATATGGTTCCTTCATCTTGTTTTTCTCCCAACGGGAGCCAAAGGCCTGCAGGTCATTCAGGGAGAGGAAGCTCAGGTCGAAATCTGGAGTTCTCACTGGGTGAATGCATGCAAAAAGATCTGCAGCCTCAAACCCCAGTGAGAAGATCATACCTAAGAACTCCGACTTCGAAGGAGCCTCCCCATCCCCTACCCATTTGAACTGCACTACATTTCTTCTTTTTATAGGCTGACCTCCACTCACCCCGAACTGAGGACCAGCACTCGGCCGACCAGGAGCAGCCAAAGAATTAGCATATGAACCAGCACCCGGCCTAACCTCAGAGGGAGTTACAGGGAGCCCTTCAGGTGCCAGACCACTACAAGCCCCTATTCCCACATTCCCCACCCCACCAGTCATCCTGACCTGGTTCGCCTGAAACAAATTCACAGCTGCTAGAGCCCTCACCGGCATATCCATGTTACCATATACAGTTTCTACTAACATAACTTCTTCAGGGGTTAATTTGCTCTTATCTACAGCTGGCAGTCCTTGAGCCAATCTCTGCCCCTCTTTCGGCATGGCTTCATACTTTGAAACACCCATCGATGTAGGTAATGATGTCACCTGCGATGTCATACCTGATGCGTCTTTGGCCCCGCCTCCCGCAGCCACCACGGCGACTAAGCCAGAGTTAGCCACTGCAGACTTACAGGGATGGCCAGCCTCAGCATCAACCACGGGCCGCGCCGCACCCACACTTGCAACTTTAGAGGCGAGTGTTTCGGGGACAAGTCCACAGGGAGCAGCGACTGTCACAAGAGTCCCAGCATCCGCCAAGACCCCAGCAACCGCCACGCCCCCCGCACCGTCACCACCCAGCACTCCCTCCAGGAGAGACGCCTCCCCCGTTTGGAAGCCACCAGATACTGCCATCATTGGCCTTTCCACGATATCTGCAGCATCATGCACGATCTTAGAAACATCACTTCCATCACAGCTCCCGACAGCCACTTCCTTCTCCATAGGCTGGACTCCCACCTCCATACACTCCACTGGAGGCTCTGATGCCGCTACTGAACTTGCCAGGACCAGGCCGCCACCGCCATCCTGTTCAGGCAGAGATTCCTGCAACTCCTTTTTCCCTTGAGACAGAAACTGACGACACAATGCCGACGCAGCCACAGAAACTGCTGGGACCGACCTGCTACTGCCCCCACAATCCTGCTCAGGTAAGGACTTTATCAACACTTCTTTCTCCTGAGAAAGAGCCAGATTACATAACACTTTAATTCTTTCCTTTACTGCAGCCAGGCTAGTATTAGCTCCCAAATCTCATCCTTTAGGAGAGCTCTCTCACGACTGCTACAAGTATTTCGCTTCCTTCTCTTGAGGGAAAGACGAGAGGTTAAACGAGACTGCTCCGTTTTTAACTCTTCCAGGCTCATATTCACATATTCATCCATAGAGGATTCTGAGCTGCTATCAAAGACCACAGCATCCCCCGCTTCACCACAGGCAGGTACCTTCGCCTTATCACCCCCCCCCCCCCCCCCCCCCCCCGGTTTTCCTCACCTGGAGAGCCAGAGTCCCGTGGTTTGGGGGTCACCAGTTGGGGATCCTGTTTCTTCACAGGGTCCACAATCACTGGGGCTGCCACACTGACCGAATCTCCCAATGCTGGAACTTCCACGGCTGTATGCAGGCCAGAAATCCCGGGGCCTCCTTCGGGTCCAGCAGCCCAGGACTCGCCATCATCGTCCTCCCCAGGAGGATCCGTTTTGTGGCCCAAGACTAGTAAACCCTTGCAAAACTACAGCTACTTATTCAAAATGTCAAAATATGGTGTTTGTGCCCACTTTGCCAGTGTATTTCATGCCCAAAACAGCGTTGGGCCAGGCAAAATACAAATGGGTCACATGCATGTGACCACTGTCTGTTGATTTCAGGTGTCAAATTTGTGGCCCAAGACTAGTTAACCCTTGCAAAACTACAGCTACTTATTCAAAATGGTAAAATATGGTGTGTGTGCCCACTTTGCCAGTGTATTTCATGCCCAAAACAGCGTTGGGCAAAACAAACTACCAGTGGGTGATATGTAAGTGACCACCCTCTGTTGATTTCAGGTGTCAAATTTATGGCCCAAGACTAGTTAACCCTTTTAAAACTAAATTTTTTGAATAAGAAGCTGGAGCTCGAATAAGAAGTGAATAAGAAGTGAATAAGAAGCTGGCCGAATAAGAAGCTAACTTCAGCATCGTAACAAATAGTAACATGATTCCAGCGCAGATGTGTAAGTTACATACATGTACAGTACTGTAGTGGCTTTTCCACGGCTGACCTGGTACAACTTAACAGTCAGATCACAGTCCCCCCTGGCTGGGAGGTACAGTGTATTATCTGACTGTGACTGTTGCCCAGACTCCACCTATAATGACAGAGAATATGACAGAAGCAAACGCATGCACCACCACACAGAGCAGCAGCAGCAGCAGCAGCAGCAGCAGCAGCAGCAGCACTGATTGATCAGATCACATGACAGCTGGCTGTAAACACAGATAACAGAGAGGGAGGGGGGAGTTTCACAATGATGCAATTTCCGGTGCGACTGTGAGTGTGAAGAAGCTGTGGCTGGAGGCAGCAGTTGCTGTGCACTGAGGAAGGATGGATCTTTGTATGATGTCTCTGCCTAGCTTCAAGGGAGAGGAACATAAATAAGCCGGTCATGGTGTGCATTTACAGACAGTCAGGAGTAAGTGGCTTCAAAGGACAGTAATCAGAGGGTAGGCTTACACAGCTGACTCCTCTTCTCAGTCTCATACTGTACTTCCCTTTCCTGCTTTTCCCACTTGTTTCCCAGCTGTAGTCAACTAGCCTGGATTAATTAGTTAATGTTAATGCTATATTTTGCAATCGGTAAGTAATTGGGAAAATCAGAACACGCTGAAAGGTCATCCAGTTGGCAGGTATGGAAGTGTTGTTTGTATAATGCAGGATATGATTGGCAGTGAGTTTAGGCTGCATTTAATGATGAAAAAGCATTAACTTAATGTTTGGTGTTTGACTTTTAATTACAAAGTTAACTATAAACAGTCTTACATTTTCATAGTCATAGAAGCTGATGTGATTAAATAGCAAAACATGAAATCATGTTCTGGGCAGACTTTGGAAATGTAAACCCGTCAGTTAATTGAATCATACTCTACTGTATTGTCCTTTAGTGGGTTTGGTTAAGATGCCACAGTATATAGTGAATTAAGATTGCTAGTAATGTATTTAAAAGAACTGTGTAGGTTTTGTGTGTTATGGAAGTATGGACATTTTATGTAAGTAAATAGTGTTTAGCATCTATTGGTTGGTTGTTGTGAAATTATGCTATAAAATAAAGGTTTTGGAATTTTATTTATTTTTTCCTCCCCACTGTATAAGTTTGCTAATGTTAATAGTGTGGAAATTACAGGTTACTAAATGCTTTGTATTTTTGAGTGTTACTTTTTCAATTCTTTTTCAGATGATGTTGAAATCAACCATGCTGTGTATGTGATAGCCTGATGGGATAGGTCCTCAAAGCTACAGAACCGAACATGTGTGAGACATCGGGAATCCTCCGCTTCAAACTTGATAATCATGGGGACTCCATGTTGGGAAGAATGAATGCTCTGAGAGAGCAGAGCAAATTCTGTGATGTCACTGTGCATATTGATGATGTTAAGGTACCAGGACACAGGGTGGTGTTTGCAGCTGGTTCCCCATATTTAAGGGACCAATTCCTGCTCAGTAATTCCCAGGAAGTTCATATTTCCATACTGCAGAACTCCGAAGCCGGCAAACATCTGCTGCTGTCCTGTTATACTGGTATCCTTGAGTTCCCTGACATGGAGCTTGTCAACTACTTAACAGCTGCCAGCTTTCTGCAGATGAGTCATGTGGTAGAGAGATGCACACAGGCCTTGTGGAAGTTCATTAAGCCTAGGCAAACTCCAGAAAGTAAGACTGAAGAAGAAGAAACCACAGGAGCAGCAGAAGTTCTAGAGCCAGAAGAGGAAACGGAGGACTCCCTGCAGCCAGATTCTCCAGTTGCCAGCAACTCTGAAGACAGCCTAGACAATGATGACATTAAGATTGTCAAGGTTGAGTCTATAGGCGAAGCATCTAGTGACAAGGCAAAGGTAAGCCAAAGCCAATATATGTCCTCGGAACCAACTACTTTACATTCCTTGGAGCCTCAACATTCCCTTATTAATTCTACTGTAGAAAACCGAGCTGTAGAGACAGACAGCAACCCTACACATAATTATACAGTGTCTGATAACAGCAGTGACAACATGGGGCCATCTGTTAAAGAACTTTTTGGGCCAAGCAATAGGATTATGGACAAGACTCTGCAGTGGCATCATCAGTGTCCCAAGTGCACTAGAGTATTTCGCCATTTAGAAAATTATGCCAACCATTTAAAAATGCACAAACTGTTCATGTGTTTACTATGTGGAAAAACATTCACACAGAAAGGCAACTTGCACAGGCACATGCGGGTACATGCGGGCATCAAACCTTTTCAGTGCAAGATATGCGGCAAAACGTTTTCCCAAAAATGTTCTCTTCAGGACCACCTGAACCTGCACAGTGGGGACAAACCTCACAAATGCAACTACTGTGATATGGTCTTTGCACACAAACCTGTACTGAGGAAACACCTTAAACAGCTTCATGGCAAAAACAGCTTTGACAATGCCCACGAGAGGAGCACTCAAGACGTCAGTATGGACTTTGATACTTATGCTCATGATGGAAATTAAATAATTACTCCGAGTCTACACATAAAAAAAGGGGAATTTTTTCTGCATTTTGGGATTTTACACAGTGGGTTTAATGTTGGAGATTTCAGTAACCTTTATTGATCAGAAATATGAGAGGTCTTATTGGTTCATGTTGTAAATGACGGTGTTGGCATAAACAAATCAATAGATGGGTAGCTTGCAGAGGAGGACTCTAACCTGGTTGTGTTGTGCTGTACATGTTCCTATTATCTGTGGCCGACAGCCTATTAATCTTTTCTTCTTTATTTTCACCTCCCATTGTACATTAACAAATGCTTCTGTATTTTGATACTTCAGAAGTGTAGTTGTTCCATCTACTCCTTCACTCTCAGTATAAATGTTCCCACTCAAACACACATGGGCCCTCATTCCGAGTTGTTCGCTCGGTATTTTTCATCGCATCGCAGTGAAAATCCGCTTAGTACGCATGCGCAATGTTCGCACTGCGACTGCGCCAAGTAACTTTACTATGAAGAAAGTATTTTTACTCACGGCTTTTTCTTCGCTCCGGCGAACGTAATGTGATTGACAGGAAATGGGTGTTACTGGGCGGAAACACGGCGTTTCAGGGGCGTGTGGCTGAAAACGCTACCGTTTCCGGAAAAAACGCAGGAGTGGCCGGAGAAACGGTGGGAGTGCCTGGGCGAACGCTGGGTGTGTTTGTGACGTCAACCAGGAACAACAAGCACTGAAATGATCGCACAGGCAGAGTAAGTCTGGAGCTACTCTGAAACTGCTAAGTAGTTAGTAATCGCATTATTGCGAATACATCGGTCGCAATTTTAAGAAGCTAAGATTCACTCCCAGTAGGCGGCGGCTTAGCGTGTGTAACTCTGCTAAATTCGCCTTGCGACCGATCAACTCGGAATGAGGGCCATGATTCCTAAGCTTCAGTCACTAAAATGGGAAGCCAAGGGCATTGAGGTAAAATATAAGGGTTAAGGGCCCTATACATGTAAAAGATGTGTGCTGAGCGAGGCGGGGGAGGACGGGGGGCCGCTCATACTTTATAATATAATTTTATTTATATAGCTCTCTTTCTTCAACAGGACACAATGCGCTTTACAGGCATCAAAACATCAAATGTACACGGTACAGAAGATTTAAGTAATACAGTAATAAACAAGCCACACAGACAAAAAATAAAATCTAGAATGCAGAGTAAGCATAATACAGGATTGGTGTAGGTATTTTGAGTAATATCTGCCACGGGTTGTTTATTTCACCCTCACAAGGTACCAGGTGAGGCAGCCATTTTAGGCACACTGCGTAGGATTACACTGGGTAGAATAGTCTACCCCTAGAAGAGATGACACAAAGGGGTATATTTACTAAGGTCCCGATTTTGACCGAGATGGTGTTTTTTCATCAAAGTGTCATCTCGGGAATTTACTAAACTCAAATCACGGCAGTGATGAGGGCATTCGTAATATTTTGGAAGTCCTAGGAAAAAATTACGAATCAATACGCCATCGGTCAAATACGCCTGCAATTTGGTAGAAATCGGTCATTTACTAAAAAGTGCAAATCACAAACACTGCCGACAATAGCCAAACACTGCCGTGCTGAAATACAATTCGTGAAAAAGTGCTAAAAAAAAACAGACCTGCTTTTTTTCCCCGTGTTTGGATAGGCATGCATGGATCCATGAGATCCGTGCATGTTTTTCTGTGGGAAGGGGTGGGAAAGTGTTAATTTTTTTTAAAAAAATGCGTGGGGTTCCCCCTCCTAAGCCAAACCAGCCTCGGGCTCTTTGAGCCGGCCCTGGTTGAAAAAATATGGGGAAAAAAATGATAGGGGTTCCCCCATATTTAAACAACCAGCACCGGGCTCTGCGCCTGGTCCTGGTTCCAAAAATACGGGGGACAAAAAGCGTAGGGGTCCCCCGTATTTCTGAAACCAGCACCGGGCTCCACTAGTCAGATACATAATGCCACAGCCGGGGGACACTTTTATCTAGGTCCCTGTGGCCCTGGCATTACATAACCAACTAGTCACCCCTGGCCGGGGTACCCTGGAGGAGTGGGGACCCCTTCAATCAAGGGGTCCACCCCCTCCAGCCACCCAAGGACCAGGGGTGAAGCCCGAGGCTGTCCCCCCCCCCCCATCCAAGGGCTGCGGATGGGAGGCTGATAGCCTTTTTGACAAAAATTGAATATTGTTTTTAGTAGCAGTACTACAAGTCCCAGCAAGCCTCCCCCGCAAGCTGGTACTTGGAGAACCACAAGTACCAGCATGCGGAGGAAAACCGGGCCCGCTGGTACCTGTAGTACTACTACTAAAAAAATACCCCAATAAAAACATAAGACACACACCTTGAAAGTAAAACTGTAATACATACATCCACACCTCCATATACACATACTTACCTATGTTCACACGAGGGTCGGTCCTCTTCTCCATGTAGAATCCATGGTGTACCTGTTGAAAAAAATTATACTCACAAAATCCAGTGTAGATGGCTCCTCTTTTAATCCATTTGTAATCCAGGTACTTTACAAATTAAAAAAAGCGGACACCCGACCTCGCACTGAAAGGGGCCCCATGTTTTCACATGAGACCCCTTTCCCCGAATGCCAGGAACCCCCTCTGACTTATGTCTAAGACGGTTCCATCAGCCAATCAGGGAGCGCCACGTTGTGGTACCCTCCTGATTGGCTGTGTGCTCCTGTAGTGTATGACAGGCAGCACACGGCAATGTTACAATGTAGCGCCTATGCGCTCCATTATAACCAATGGTGGGAACTTTGCGGTCAGCGGTGAGGTTACTTTCGGTCAACCGCTGACCACAAAGTTCCCACCATTGGTTACAATGGAGCGCATAGGCGCTACATTGTAACACTGCCGTGTGCTGCCTGTCATACACTACAGGAGCACACAGCCAATCAGGAGGGTGCCACAACGTGGCGCTCCCTGATTGGCTGATGGAACCGTCTTAGACATAAGTCAGAGGGGGTTCCTGGCATTCGGGGAAAGGGGTCCCATGTGAAAACATGGGGCCCCTTTCAGTGCGAGGTCGGGTGTCCGTTTTTTTATTTTGCAAAGTACCTGGATTACAAATGGATTAAAAGAGGAGCCATCTACACTGGATTTTGTGAGTATAATTTTTTCAACAGGTACACCATGGATTCTACATGGAGAAGAGGACCGACCCTCGTGTGAACATAGGTAAGTATGTGTATATGGAGGTGTGGATGTATGTATTAAAGTTTTACTTTCAAGGTGTGTGTCTTATGTTTTATTGGGGTATTTTTTTAGTAGTAGTACTACAGGTACCAGCGGGGCCGGTTTTCCTCCGCATGCTGGTACTTGTGGTTCTCCAAGTACCAGCTTGCGGGGGAGGCTTGCTGGGACTTGTAGTACTGCTACTAAAAACAATATAAATTTTTTGTCAAAAAGGCTATCAGCCTCCCATCCGCAGCCCTTGGATGGGGGGGACAGCCTCGGGCTTCACCCCTGGTCCTTGGGTGGCTGGAGGGGGGGACCCCTTGATTGAAGGGGTCCCCACTCCTCCAGGGTACCCCGGCCAGGGGTGACTAGTTGGTTATGTAATGCCAGGGCCGCAGGGACCTAGATAAAAGTGTCCCCCGGCTGTGGCATTATGTATCTGGCTAGTGGAGCCCGGTGCTGGTTTCAGAAATACGGGGGACCCCTACGCTTTTTGTCCCCCGTATTTTTGGAACCAGGACTAGGCGCAGAGCCCGGTGCTGGTTGTTTAAATATGGGGGAACCCCTGGCATTTTTCCCCCATATTTTTTCAACCAGGACCGGCTCAAAGAGCCCGAGGCTGGTTTGGCTTAGGAGGGGGGACCCCACGCAATTTTTTATTTTATTTTAACACTGATTTCATTTTTAAAAAGCTGCACAATGAAGCCCAGCACGGATCTCTCAGATCCGGCCGAGATTCATTGTATTAAAGTCGGCAGTGTTTTACATGTCACTCACGTAAAACAATGCAAAAAAAACGAATGACATCGACATCAGTAAATCCGAAAATGCAGAATACGACAGCTTAGTAAATTAGTCGTAATAAATTCAAAAAGTTGCAACTTTACACTTTCGATGTCATTCGTGATTGAACTTTGACCTCAGACGGGGAAATACGAATTTTAGTAAATATACCCCAAAATGGGGTGGTTGCAGTGTCCTAATGCTCATAGTAGGGGCCCAACAAACAGTCAGGTCCATTTATTTTCCATCCCATCCACAAGCGTACCACATGAGGCAGCCATGTTGGGCGCACTGTAGAGACCAGTTTTTCAGCGATAACACCTGGGTCCAGAAAATTATCCTAGATCCCATGTGTTATCGCCCGAAAACAAGTCATTTACCACACTGTAAAAATGGGCTATAATGGATAGCCCAATAATACTATTGGGCTAAAAAGACAGTTTTTGCCATGTGCTCTTGTATTTTTTTTAATTTTATAGCTGTAATTGTGAACCAGTCTGGCAGGAAATAATTGTGGGCTTAATTCATGTTTGTACGCAGATGCAATTGTGATTTTCTAGGCTACAGAGCTGCTAATGTTAGACTGAAAAGAGGCCCACCAGGGCCATTGAAAATTAATTTGCAATTGTGTACACAATCACAGCTAACACAAAAATGAGGACCACTGAGGTTACAGGTAGGCCTATGGCTAGCAGACTGGACACAGCAGTAGCAGCACATGTGCCCTGTTTTTGCACTTATGAACTTGCAGCTGATAGCAGAGACACACCCCCAAAACGGCCATGGCACATATGCATTGCTGCAATCACTCCCCGTTAACCCCTCCAAACAGGCACTTCCTGTCAGTCATTTCTCCATGAAATGTGAGAGAGATTGCATACAAACATGAATTAGGCTCTGTGTATCACAAACAGCGGAGTTGAAGTCCACTAAATTGCTAGAAATTAGAAATGTGTAATATATTTGAATTGAAAGCTGGAAGAAATAGCTAACAGCTGCCTTTAAAACTTCCTGAATTTCATTAAACTATCTCAACCTACAAAACATAATATTGTTGTGGTCTTGTGCAAAACTAGCGCATTATAGCGGATAGTCCACTTTATTATCCGAATATTCCTATCCGTTAATAAGGGACATTTGTATATGTCGCAACTACTGTACAAAAATTGAGCAGTAACCATGCAAAGCATCATTTCTGTGTAAATGCTACAATGTGTTTGCCTAGTTTGTGTTACTTGCTCTGCAGTCTATTCTGGCATCAAAAGGTTATTTGGTCAATGTATTCTTGTCTGGAATGCCCTGCAGATGTGGGCTAAAGGTCAGTCATAGATACTGCAGGGTTTTATCGCAGCAGAAGTTCTGGTGACGAGTGTATCATCCAGGGTCCTGATTCATTTCAGTGTTTCACAGGAGCACATGAACACTTGGGCTTTTCTAGTGTAAAACCCACTGATCTTTACATCTCCAATGTAATACCATTCTTAAAATATTTAATTACAGGCCTGCATCTCTTAAGCGTGTTGCCACATTGGCAGTTTGCCCACCATTGATTTCCCAGCTAGAAAAGTAGTGTGTTCTCATCATTTGTATATGAAAATTTGGGCATTCTACAGAAGAATTAAATAGAAATTTATTTTCCCCAGGACTACTGTACATAAAACTTAAATTTACAGAGTGCTAGACTTTGGCTTTATTATTACCACTCTGCCCATTCTCTTGCAATCTATGTCATGTTAATCCATGCTCAACAGTGGGTGACCTAATAATACCCCTTTACACTGCCAGCTTTGAACATAGGTAATTGCACAGGAGTGTGCAGAACCCGTGTTGCTGTGCGGTGTAAAAGGGCCCAGTTGGAATAATCCGGGTTGAGTGATCCAGTATTCCAAATCGGGTAGCTTGCACGGTTGAACACGGGTTCAACCCGGCTCGTTGTGCAGTATAAACGGGACGCCGGGTAATTTTCCACTCATTCTCTGTGGACAGGCGATGCTTGGAGATCGTGTGATCTCCAAGCTCCGCCCCGCCGCATCACGTTTGACGTCACCAACCCGGCAATATGCCGGGTTGGAAACTTCGGCGGCGAGAGGCCTGAGGCGGGTCGCAGCCGGAAATCAGCCGTGTCAGGCTCCCGGGTGCGACTCGCCTCATTCGGTGTAAAAGCGGTATAAATAAGAAATGCATTTCTCGACATTCATAAATGACCCCCTCTGACCTATGTGTTTTTGTCCATTGGACGCTTAGGTGACACTCCTGTTAGCCTCTAACGGGATGCATTGCCACAGAAACGCTGGTAATGGCACCAAAACTTACCTCCCTTGCAGACTGATCTCGCCCCGCAACTCACCAATCTTTGTTCCCAGACCATGGGGTTGGGTACAAATATCTATGAGTCTGGAGGTTACGATGAGTGCGGCATATAACCACTCAGGGTTTACAGGATTAACCACATAGCGCCTGATGAAGAGTTAAATGCAAACTAGACATAATTGCTCCCACATTGCTTGCATGGAAATAAAAATGCATATATGTTCCTCTTTGCAGCGTTATACACAGAAACCAGGAAAAGAAGCGCTGTCCATGAAAGTATCAAGCAATCCAGAATTTATTACAAATACAATACATAAAGTTCACTAGTCACAATAAATAAAAAACATAAAATATAGTATATATAAAATCACACTCTCTTTGAGCCGACAAATGGTCTGCAGACCCAATGTTGAAAGTCAGTCAGTTTGTATCCATTTAGTAACCAGAGAAGAACAGATTTGTATCCGTGTAACTGAGTTCTCCTTTGTTAGTTTGTAACAACAATTAGTAAGACTGCCTGAGAAACGTGTCAAGTACCGCTATACTTTGATGCCTGCAAAATGACCCACCACGGCAGTGACTACAAGCTCCCGTCAGCTCAGTTTTTGTCAGCTCCGGCCTCCGCTCTGTATGTGCTAGGCTAGCCGGCGCCAGCAACAGGAGGACACACCGCTTCCGTCAGCTCCGGTCTCCGCATCCGCAACTCTGGTGAGCATGCTCTCTCTGAAATACACCTGCCTCTGATTGCCGCTTTACAGTTCTGCCTCTTAAGCCACAAGTGGAGATGTGACTGAGCTGTGGATAACGTGTGTACACTCCGCACCAAAGCATGCACAATGCCAAAACATGCAAGATTGGCCCACAACACCAACGTGCATTTATCTCTACATCAGCCCTTTATACCTCTAAATCCCACCATGCAGCCTACACCACGTCAAGCACAGATTTATAATTATAATAAGATTTTCTATCAAATTTGTATTGTGTTTTTTTTTCCCCTGTAAAGTGTAGTGTTGGTTCTCTTTAAATAAAGTAGTGTAGATGTCCAGGTTGTGAATACAGCTACTACATAACACTTTTTGTATTGTGTTCAGCATACAAAGTGCAGTTCAGCAGTGAGGGTTTTTGGTTGTCACTTCATTTGTATTCCATTATCTGCCATTTACACTAATACCTGTGTCTTTGTGTTTAGTTGCAGTAATCCGAATTTAATTAAAAATCTTGGTAAAAACAAAACACTGTTCGATGTGTTATTTAACTACTGTAACTTCATTTTCAGGCTGTATCAAAATCCAATAGATTAGTAATGAGTTACGAGATGTTTTACAGGAGGACTGCAAGAGTTTGGGGTAGTCTGTGTCCCCTGTCTGTTCTACTTCCTTCCCGTCTACACTGGAAGCTGGCACTGAGTGTCTGCCTGCTTTCCAGGTCATTGGCCTGGAATCGTGACTCTGTAATGAAAACAGGGACAGCATTAACACCCTGTACAATGTCCAGAACTGGGTTTGGTATGAAAAGTTGACTTTCCGAATATCGGCAATGTTCAAATGTCGACATTTAACATGACATCAGAATGCTCCAGCATATTTTAGCCTAACCTTAACCCTAAAAATAACACAAATGTACTGGCAACATTCGTAACGCGTTGACCTAGGTCCATGTCCAACTGGCAGCAAGGTTTTGCCCGCAAACAATTATGCAGACCTTGTGACCAATTTTGGATTACTATGGGTATGTGTGCTTCCGATACCCGCAGTATCAAATTTAAAAGAAGAATGGTTGAGGGGTATTTTGCGGGCAAAATCCCTTGGGAGGGGATTTTATTTTTTAACACCGTGGGTAGCTTGAGGACAGCTGTCGATGCTGTGTGCGGGGAGTAGGTACAGTGTAGTGTGTGTGTGTGTGTGTGTGTGTGTGGGGAGCGGTTGCAGGGTTAGGGATAATGTAGTTTAGTGTGTGCAGGGTTAGTGGTGTAGGTAGTGTGTGCGGGGAGCAGGATCAGGGTTATTGTAGTGTGTGCAGCGAGCGGGTGCAGGGTGAGCGGTGGTGTAGGTAGTGTGTGCGGGAAACAGGTTCAGGGTTATTGTAGTGGGTGCAGCGAGCGGGTTCAGGGTGAGTGGTGATGTAAGTAGTGTGTGCAGGGAGCAGGTAGAGGATTAGGGATAGTGGGGTGCAGGGTTAGGGGTACTACCTGTTCTCTGCCTGGCCAGTCCCTGGAAGCGCACAAAATGGAAAGCTGCTCAATCAGATTGTAATGTCACTCAGGTGCTAAAAGGGAGGGGTAATTCTGTGTAGGAAAAAACTATGTGTTCCCTAATGCACACAGAGTGAAAAATATTACTACATAATAGTCAGATAATACGGAGATCTTAGTTGCGTATATCTGCAGATATAGGGTTAAGCCCCCAGGCCGATCGACAAGGCTTCTCCGTCACTGGGGGTCCCTAATACTAGGTATGGGTTCGGGGTGCAGGACCCCACAATGTCGGCACAGGTCGGCCACCCCAGGTCAGCACACAGGTGAGAATTAATAGGGGTTAATAAGAAGCACAGAAGTGCTATGTAAGTGGTGTGATTAAAATAATATATACAAAGTGATAGGGAAAATTATGTGTTAATAAAGTGTTAGGGTGTGCCGACCTGAAGCAGCCCAGCCAGACCGACACGGGCCACCGCACCCCACACCCACCCCATAAATAATTACAAATATGTCTGGGTTAAATTCCCAGTGTAAGGCCACATGGTAATGGCTCCTACAGCATCTGAGAGCCAGCTTACCTGGGGATACCCCTGGCTTCCCCTATGGCACTCTGGAGTCAGCAATCCCTCCTAATGCTGACCCATCCATGCCTCTCTAAATACAATGCACAAAATGGAAAGCTGCTCAATCAGATTGTAATGTCACTCAGGTGCTAAAAGGGAGGGGTAATTCTGTGTAGGAAAAAACTATGTGTTCCCTAATGCACACCGAGTGAAAAATATTACTACATAATAGTCAGATAATACGGAGATCTTAGTTGCGTATATCTGCAGATATAGGGTTAAGCCCCCAGGCCGATCGACAATGCTTCTCCGTCACTGGGGGTCCCTAATACTAGGTATGGGTCCGGGGTGCAGGACCCCACGATGTCGGCACAGGTCGGCCACCCCAGGTCAGCACACAGGTGAGAATTAATAGGGGTTAATAAGAAGCACAGAAGAGCTATGTAAGTGGTGTGATTAAAATAATATATACAAAGTGATAGGGAAAATAATAAGTGTTAATAAAGTGTTAGGGTGTGCCGACCTGAAGCAGCCCAGCCATACCGACACAGGGGCCACCGCACCCCACACCCACCCCATAAATAGTTACAAATATGTCTGGGTTAAATTCCCAGTGTAAGGCCACATGGTAATGGCTCCTTCAGCATCTGAGAGCCAGCTTACCTGGGGATACCCCTGGCTTCCCCTATGGCTCTCTGGAGTCAGCAATCCCTCCTAATGCTGACCCATCCATGCCTCTCTAAATACAATGCACAAAATGGGAAGCTGCTCAATCAGATTGTAATGTCACTCAGGTGCTAAAAGGGAGGGGTAATTCTGTGTAGGAAAAAACTATGTGTTCCCTAATGCACACCGAGTGAAAAATATTACTACATAATAGTCAGATAATACAGAGATCTTAGTTGCGTATATCTGCAGATATAGGTTTAAGCCCCCAGGCCGATCGACAAGGCTTCTCCGTCACTGGGGGTCCCTAATACTAGGTATGGGTCCGGAGTGCAGGACCCCACGATGTCGGCACAGGTCGGCCACCCCAGGTCAGCACACAGGTGAGAATTAATAGGGGTTAATAAGAAGCACAGAAGTGTGCTATACTTTGATGCCTGCAAAATGACCCACCACGGCAGTGACTACAAGCTCCCGTCAGCTCAGTTTTTGTCAGCTCCGGCCTCCGCTCTGTATGTGCTAGGCTAGCCGGCGCCAGCAACAGGAGGACACACCGCTTCCGTCAGCTCCGGTCTCCGCTCCGTATGTGCTAGCTAGCCAGCGCCAGCAACAGGAGGATACACCGCACGGACCACTTTGAATAGAAGCTGGGTAAGCGTTTCCACAAATTTGACCGATGATAGTCAGTGGATTAAAGCAGAATTGGAATTATACATTTATGACCTTGGTTTACAACAAGCGGTTTCAGTATTGCCTATTATTGATGACTAGGTGCTTCATCGCGCCCTACGGGCGCTCTTCACACCGTCGCAAGGGGCTACGCCCCCTTAACCCTTGCATGCCTTTCTGGGGTTTAATATTTGTATTATATGGAGTATTACCTGCATTCCTTTGTTAGTGGTTAAATATTGCACAATGAAAGGGCGTGCGATGGTGAAGGAGGCGCAGCCCCTTGCGACGGCGTGAACAGCACCTGCAGGGCACGATGTACAGAATGTAGCGGGTGCGGGGGGGACTGCGGATGGTGTCTGTAGATGCTGCGGGTGGAGGGGAGGCAGAAGTGGGGGTGGGGCCCGGATGGGGAAGGTTCGGGAGGTGCTGCGCGTGGGGGAGGGGCAGAGGAGTGGGGGATGCAGATGGGGGAGGGGTCCGGAGGCACCGCAGATGGGGGAGGGGCAGGGGTGCCACGGGTGGGAGAGGGGCAGGTGTGGGGATGTTGTGGATGGGTGAAGGGTTCCGGAGGTGCTGTGGGATGGGAAGGGACGGGTGTGCCGGGGGTTGGGTAGGGGACCGCAGGCACCATGGGTAGGGTAGGGGCAGGTACGGGTGTTGCGGCGGATGGGAAAGGAGGTCCGGAGGTGCTGCAGGTGGTGGAGGGGCAGGTGCAGGGGTGCCATTGGTGGGGGAGGGGTGGGTGAGGGGGGGACCGCTGATGGAGGAGGGTGTCTGCAGATGCTGTGGGTGGAGGGGGGCAGGTGTGGGGGGAGACGTATAAGGGGGGTGAATGGTGGAAGGGGCCTGGAGGTGCTGTGGGTGGTGAAGGGGTGGAGGAGTGGGAGCCACGGGTGGTGTAGGGGGTCTGGAGGCACAGCATGTGGGGGAGGGGTGGAGTGCCGCATGTGGTGGAGGGGAAGGTGCGGAGGTGTGGTGCATTGGGGAGAGGTCTGGAGGCGCTGCGGGTACTGTACATGCCATAAAAGGTAGTTGGAGGGTATGCAGTAACAGGGCCAGGACAGGGGTGACAGGGTCAGTACAGGGTTGACGGGGCCAGGACAGGGGTGACGGTGCCAGGATAGGGGTGACGGGGCCAGGACAGGGGTGACGGGGCCAGGACAGGGGTGACGGGGCCAGGACAGAAATGATAGGGACAGGATAGGGGTGACAGGGCCAGGGTAGGGGCGGCAGGACCAGGACAGGGGTGACGGGGCCAGTATAGGGTTCACAGGGCAAGCACAGGGGTGACAGGGCTAGGATAGGGGTAACAGGGCCAGCATAAGGGTGACAGGGCCAGGATAAGGGTGAAAGGGCCAGAATAAGGGTGGCAGGGCAAGGCCAGGGACATGACAGAACACAGGGCAAGGGAGAGATTGGTATTAGGGACAAAACAGTGGTGACAGACAGATGTGTCTTACCGGAGTCACTGCTGCTAGCTGCTGCTGTTCCATTCCAACCTGTTGGGATCTGCTGCTGCTGGAGACTTGGCATGGCTGACTCTCTCAGGCTGGAGTCCTGCTTTCTCTGCCAGTCCGCATCCCTCCCCCCCCCTCCTCAGTCACACACCGCAGACCTCGCGCAGCTGCCGGGCACTGTGGTAAGGTGAGACTGGAAATGACTGGTTAGCCCCCAGGAGATGCTGCGGCTGGAGGGAGGAGGGGGTCATAGCATGCATGTGGCGCGGACCTCACGGCTTCCGGGCACTGTGGTAAGGGGAGACTGGGAGTGACTGGTTAGCTCCCAGGAGACGCTGCGGCTGGAGGGAGGAGTGGGTCAGAGCCTGCAAGCAGCTCGGATTTCTGCAGCGCTACCCGCCAGCTAAAGTGTGTGAATGAGCTGGGCGCACTCCACTGCGGGTGGCAGCGCTGCAGCTAGCGGTGGGGTTGCCGGGGCTGGAGATAACAGAGGCAGTATGGAACCTGCACAGCGGCAGGTGCCTCACTAAACTGCAGCTAAGAAGCGTGGAGTGTGTCAGAAAGTGACGCTCCTCCGCACCAGAGAGACCCTGCTGAATATGCCGATGTGGGGGGTCAAGCACACAGTGAGCCGGTGCCCGTCTGTCTGTATGACATACCCCTCACACACCCCCATACCTCCCAAATGTCCCGATTTTCGTGGGGCAGTCCCATTTTTTGGGGTCTGTCCCGCTGTCCCACCCGCGGGTCGCAGTGTCCTGCGGTGGGGGGGGGGGGGGGCAGTTGGAAAGCTCCTGTACTCGCTGTTCTGCTTAGCAGAGCAGCGGTGAATAGTGGAGACAGAGGGAGAGGGGGCATCAGGGGGTACGGATTAATGGGGGGGTTCCAGCAGCAGAGCCAGATTAAGGGGGGGGGGGGGGATACGTACCGTTGGCCCCACAGTTTTAGAGGCCCCCCCGGCTGGAGTAGCTCTGTCCCAGCTCAGAAGCTCCCCCCCCCGTCCTGCCAGCAACAGTGGCAGCATTGTGCTACAGTCAGCACACGCTGCTGCATATTGGCAGGTCTGTGGTGTTGCAGGGAGGCAGCAGTCTCCCTGCTTTCTTCTCCCTGTGCGGGTGTGTATGGGGGGAGCGACCACCTCCTCTGGATTTAGCCCTAGCTGAGGGGCCAAAATCCCATAAAAAAAATAAAAACAAAAATCGGAATTTGCATAAGGGGCGTGGCCGCGCGGTTCGCGATTAGGCCACGCCCCCAACCCCCAGCAGGCACAGCAATGAGATAGGGCTCCCCTGTCTCAAGTGCCCTGGGCCCCCCGGACTCATAATCAGCCCCTGGGGGCATGCCAGCAGCTCACAGAGCGCTGGGCATGCCCCCTCACTGACGAAAACGGGGACCCTCCCGTGAAGCCACGCCCCCTTTTCGCCGAGTGTTTCCCTCCTTCTGCCTGGAGAAAGCTCCTGCAGAAAGCTGGGAGGTATGCAGCCCTGTCTGTGACATGCCCAATGTCCATGCTATCTGCTTCTGCTCCTAGTCTCCTGTAGATTTGGCCAGATCTCTGTGACTCATTTGAATAACTCCGCCCACTGTTGTGACTCCGCCCAGCGTTAGCAAATGAATCACAAGGTCACAGAATAGGGCTATTATATAGGAGATCTGTAAGTAATCAAGTCATCTTATTGCAGAGCTTGTGTTATATACTGACTGCTACAACACTATAATGGGATGCCCTCTGCCAATAATTACTGCATACGGAATCACTAACTGATAACTGCATTTATTCTACATTAATCCTCCATCACTGTGTGGGACCACAATTTTCTGAAAAAGAGTCTTACGAATTATTACAAACTAGCAAAGGAGAACTACGTTACACGGATACAAATCTGTTCTCTGGTTACTAAATGGATACAAATTGACTGACTTTCAGCGTTGGGTCTGCAGACCATTTGTCAGCTCAAAGAGAGTGTGATTTTATATGTACTATATATATTTTATATGTTTTTTTGTTATTGTGACTAGTGAACTTTATGTATTGTATTTGTAATAAATTCCTGATTGCTTGATACTTTTCCTGGTTTCTGTGTATATGCAATGTTTTGAGGTTCAGCTCCTCAGAGTTTGAAGCGGCAGTCGGTGATAAGTGTCTGCAGTTGTTTTATTGAGTGTCTCACATCCAGTACACTAGCACCCACTCCTGTTGTTTTTTATCTTTGATCTTCTTTGCAGAGTTCTTTTGATTTCATAGGCATGGTCATCAGTGCACACTTACATGAGCCCTATTCCTCGAACAAAAGAGCCATCTGCAACTCTGGTGAGCATGCTCTCTCTGAAATACACCTGCCTGTGATTGCCGCTTTACAGTTCTGCCTCTTAAGCCACAAGTGGAGATGTGACTGAGCTGTGGATAACGTGTGTACACTCCGCACCAAAGCATGCACAATGCCAAAACATGCAAGATTGGCCCACAACACCAACGTGCATTTAACTCTACATCAGCCCTTTATACCTCTAAATCCCACCTTGCAGCCTACACTACGTCAAGCACAGATTTATAATTATAATAAGATTTTCTATCAAATTTGTATTGTGTTTTTTTTTCCCTGTAAAGTGTAGTGTTGGTTCTCTTCAAATAAAGTAGTGTAGATGTCCGGGTTGTGAATACAGTTACTACATAACACTTTTTGTATTGTGTTCAGCAGACAAAGTGCAGTTCAGCAGTGAGGGTTTTTGGTTGTCACTTCATTTGTATTCCATTATCTGCCATTTACACTAATACCTGTGTCTTTGTGTTTAGTTGCAGTAATCCGAATTTAATTAAAAATCTTGGTAAAAACAAAACACTGTTCGATGTGTTATTTAACTACTGTAACTTCATTTTCAGGCTGTATCAAAATCCAATAGATTAGTAATGAGTTACGAGATGTTTTACAGGAGGACTGCAAGAGTTTGGGGTAGTCTGTGTCCCCTGTCTGTTCTACTTCCTTCCTGTCTACACTGGAAGCTGGCACTGAGTGTCTGCCTGCTTTCCAGGTCATTGGCCTGGAATCGTGACTCTGTAATGAAAACAGGGACAGCATTAACACCCTGTAAAATGTCCAGAACTGGGTTTGGTATGAAAAGTTGACTTTCCGAATATCAACAATGTTCAAATGTCGACATTTAACATGACATCAGAATGCTCCAGCATATTTTAGCCTAACCTTAACCCTAAAAATAACACAAATGTACTGGCAACATTCGTAACGCGTTGACCTAGGTCCATGTCCAACTGGCAGCAAGGTTTTGCCCGCAAACAATTATGCAGACCTTGTGACCAATTTTGGATTACTATGGGTATGTGTGCTTCAGATACCCGCAGTATCAAATTTAAAAGAAGAATGGTTGAGGGGTATTTTGCGGGCAAAATCCCTTGGGAGGGAATTTTATTTTTTAACACCGTGGGTAGCTTGCGGACAGCTGTCGATGCTGTGTGCGGGGAGTAGGTACAGTGTAGTGTGTGTGTGTGTGTGTGGGGAGCGGTTGCAGGGTTAGGGATAATGTAGTTTAGTGTGTGCAGGGTTAGTGGTGTAGGTGGTGTGTGCGGGGAGCAGGATCAGGGTTATTGTAGTGTGTGCAACGAGCGGGTGCAGGGTGAGCGGTGGTGTAGGTAGTGTGTGCGGGAAACAGGTTCAGGGTTATTGTAGTGGGTGCAGCGAGCGGGTGCAGGGTGAGTGGTGATGTAAGTAGTGTGTGCGGGGAGCAGGTAGAGGATTAGGGATAGTGGGGTGCAGAGTTAGGGGTACTACCTGTTCTCTGCCTGGCCAGTCCCTGGAAGCGCACAAAATGGAAAGCTGCTCAATCAGATTGTAATGTCACTCAGGTGCTAAAAGGGAGGGGTAATTCTGTGTAGGAAAAAACTATGTATTCCCTAATGCACACCGAGTGAAAAAATAAGAATTTACTTACCGATAATTCTATTTCTCGTAGTCCGTAGTGGATGCTGGGACTCCGTCAGGACCATGGGGAATAGCGGCTCCGCAGGAGACAGGGCACAAAAGTAAAAGCTTTAGGATCAGGTGGTGTGCACTGGCTCCTCCCCCTATGACCCTCCTCCAAGCCTCAGTTAGGATACTGTGCCCGGACGAGCGTACACAATAAGGAAGGATTTTGAATCCCGGGTAAGACTCATACCAGCCACACCAATCACACTGTACAACCTGTGATCTGAACCCAGTTAACAGCATGATAACAGCGGAGCCTCTGAAAAGATGGCTCACAACAATAATAACCCGATTTTTGTAACAATAACTATGTACAAGTATTGCAGACAATCCGCACTTGGGATGGGCGCCCAGCATCCACTACGGACTACGAGAAATAGAATTATCGGTAAGTAAATTCTTATTTTCTCTGACGTCCTAGTGGATGCTGGGACTCCGTCAGGACCATGGAGATTATACCAAAGCTCCCAAACGGGCGGGAGAGTGCGGATGACTCTGCAGCACCGAATGAGAGAACTCAAGGTCCTCCTCAGCCAGGGTATCAAATTTGTAGAATTTTGCAAACGTGTTTGCTCCTGACCTAGTAGTAGCTCGGCAAAGTTGTAAAGCCGAGACCCCTCGGGCAGCCGCCCAAGATGAGCCCACCTTCCTTGTGAAATGGGCATTTACATATTTTGGCTGTGGCAGGCCTGCCACAGAATGTGCAAGCTGAATTGTACTACACATCCAACTAGCAATCGTCTGCTTAGAAGCAAGAGCACCCAGTTTGTTGGGTGCATACAGGATAACAGCAAGTCAGTTTTCCTGACTCCAGCCGTCCTGGAAACCTATATTTTCAGGGCCCTGACAACATCTAGCAACTTGGAGTCCTCCAAGTCCCTAATAGCCGCAGGTACCACAATAAACTGGTTCAGGTGAAACGCTGACACCACCTTAGGGAGAAACTGGGGACGAGTCCGCAGCTCTGCCCTGTCCGAATGGACAATCAGATATGGGCTTTTGTGAGACAAAGCCACCAATTCTGACACTCGCCTGGCCGAGGCCAGGGCCAACCGCATGGTCACTTTTCATGTGAGATATTTCAAATCCACAGATTTGAGCGGTTTAAAATGTGATTTGAGGAATCCCAGAACTACGTTGAGATCCCACAGTGCCACTGGAGGCACAAAAGGGGGTTGTATATGCAGTACTCCCTTGACAAACTTCTGGACTTCAGGAAGTGAAGCCAATTCTTTCTGGAAGAAAATTGACAGGGCCGAAATTTGAACCTTAATGGACCCCAATTTGAGGCCCATAGACACTCCTGTTTGCAGGAAATGCAGGAATCGACCGAGTTGAAATTTCTTCGTGGGGCCTTCCTGGCCTCACACCACGCAACATATTTTCGCCACATGTGGTGATAATGTTGTGCGGTCACCTCCTTCCTGGCTTTGACCAGGGTAGGAATGACCTCTTCCGGAATGCCTTTTTCCCTTAGGATCCGGCGTTCCACCGCCATGCCGTCAAACGCAGCCGCGGTAAGTCTTGGAACAGACATGGTACTTGCTGAAGCAAGTCCCTTCTTAGCGGCAGAGGCCATGAGTCCTCTGTGAGCATTTCTTGAAGTTCCGGGTACCAAGTCCTTCTTGGCCAATCCGGAGCCACGAGTATAGTTCTTACTCCTCTACGTCTTATAATTCTCAGTACCTTGGGTATGAGAAGCAGAGGAGGGAACACATACACCGACTGGTACACCCACTGTGTTACCAGAACGTCCACAGCTATTGCCTGAGGGTCTCTTGACCTGGCGCAATACCTGTCCAGTTTTTTGTTCAGGCGGGACGCCATCATGTCCACCTTTGGTCTTTCCCAACGGTTCACAATCATGTGGAAGACTTCCCGATGAAGTCCCCACTCTCCCGGGTGGAGGTCGTGCCTGCTGAGGAAGTCTGCTTCCCAGTTGTCCACTCCCGGAATGAACACTGCTGACAGTGCTATCCCATGATTTTCCGCCCAGCGAAGAATCTTTGCAGTTTCTGCCATTTCCCTCCTGCTTCTTGTGCCGCCCTGTCTGTTTACGTGGGCGACTGCCGTGATGTTGTCCCACTGGATCAATACCGGCTGACCTTGAAGCAGAGGTCTTGCTAAGCTTAGAGCATTGTTTTATGTGGAGAGAAGTCTCCAGACTTGATCACACTCCCTGGAAATTTTTTCCCTGTGTGACTGCTCCCCAGCCTCTCCGGCTGGCATCCGTGGTCACCAGGACCCAGTCCTGAATGCCGAATCTGCGGCCCTTTAGTAGATGAGCACTCTGCAGCCACCGCAGAAGAAACACCCTTGTCCTTGGAGACAGGGTTATCCGCTGATGCATCTGAAGATGCGATTCGGACCATTTTTCCAGCAGATCCCACTGAAAAATTTCTTGCGTGAAATCTGCCGAATGGAATCGCTTCGTAAGAAGCCACCATTTTTCCCAGGACCCTTGTGCAATGATGCACTGACACTTTTCCTGGTTTTAGGAGGTTCCTGACTAGCTCGGATAACTCCCTTGCTTTCTTCTCCGGGAGAAACACCCTTTTCTGGACTGTGTCCAGAATCATCCCTAGGAACAGCAAATTGTCGTCGGAAACAGCTGCGGTTTTGGAATATTTAGAATCCACCCATGCTGTCGTAGAACTACTTGAGATAGTGCTACTCCGACCTAGTGACAGTTCTGTACCACGAACCTGAGGTACCCTTGGTGAGAAGGGCAAATTGGGACATGGATGAAGCATCCCTGATGTCCCGGGACACCATATAGTCCCCTTCTTCCTGGTTCGCTATCACTGCTCTGAGTGACTCCATCTTGATTTGAACCTTTGTATGTCAGTGTTCAAATATTTCAGATTTAGAATAGGTCTCACCGAGCCGTCTGGCTTCAGTACCACAATATAGTGTGGAATAATAACCCTTTCCTTGTTGTAGGAGGAGTACTTTGATTATCACCTGCTGGGAATACAGCTTGTGAATTGTTTCCAATACTGCCTCCCTGTCGGAGGGAGACGTTGGTAAAGCAGACTTCAGGAACCTGCGAGGGGGAGACGTCTCGAATTTCCAATCTGTACCCCTGGGATACTACTTGTAGGATCCAGGGGTCCTGTACGGCCCCAGCGTCATGCTGAGGACTTGGCAGAAGCGGTGGAGGGCTTCTGTTCCTGGGAATGGGCTGCCTGCTGCAGTCTTCTTCCCTTTCCTCTATCCCTGGGCAGATATGACTGGCCTTTTGCCCGCTTGCCCTTATGGAGACGAAAGGACTGAGGCTGAAAAGACTGTGTCTTTTTCTGCTGAGATGTGACTTAGGGTAAAAAAGGTGGATTTTCCAGCTGTTGCCGTGGCCACCAGGTCCAATGGACCGACCCCAAATAACTCCTCCCCTTTATACGGCAATACTTCCATGTGCCGTTTGGAATCTGCATCACCTGACCACTGTCGTGTCCATAAACATCTTCTGGCAGATATGGACATCGCACTTACTCTTGATGCCAGAGTGCAAATATCTCTCTGTGCTCTATAGTCAATAAAATACTGTCCCTGTCAAGGGTATCAATATTTTCAGTCAGGGAATCCGACCAAGCCACCCCAGCTCTGCACATCCAGGCTGAGGCGATAGCTGGTCGCAGTATAACACCAGTATGTGTGTATATACTTTTTAGGATATTTTCCAGCCTCCTATCAGCTGGCTCCTTGAGGGCGGCCGTATTTGGAGACGGTAACGCCACTTGTTTTGATAAGCGTGTGAGCGCCTTATCCACCCTAAGGGGTGTTTCCCAACGCGCCCTAACTTCTGGCGGGAAAGGGTATACCGCCAATAATTTTCTATCGGGGGAAACCCACACATCATCACACACTTCATTTAATTTATCTGATTCAGGAAAAACTACATGTAGTTTTTTCACACCCACATAATACCCTTTTTTGTGGTACTTGTAGTATCAGAAATATGTAACACCTCCTTCATTGCCCTTAACATGTAACGTGTGGCCCTAAAGGAAAATACGTTTGTTTCTTCACCGTCGACACTGGAGTCAGTGTCCGTGTCTGTGTCTATGTCGACCGACTGAGGTAAATGGGCGTTTTAAAGCCCCTGACGGTGTTTGAGACGCCTGGACAGGTACTAATTTGTTTGCCGGCCGTCTCATGTCGTCAACCGACCTTGAAGCGTGTTGACATTATCACGTAATTCCTTAAATAAGCCATCCATTCCGGTGTCGACTCCCTAGAGAGTGACATCACCATTACAGGCAATTGCTCCGCCTCCTCACCAACATCGTCCTCATACATGTCGACACACACGTACCGACACACAGCACACACACAGGGAATGCTCTGATAGAGGACAGGACCCCACTAGCCCTTTGGGGAGACAGAGGGAGAGTTTGCCAGCACACACCAAAACGCTATAATTATACAGGGACAACCTTTATATAAGTGTTTTCCCTTATAGCATCTTAATATATAATCATATCGCCAAATAAGTGCCCCCCCTCTCTGTTTTAACCCTGTTTCTGTAGTGCAGTGCAGGGGAGAGCCTGGGAGCTTTCCCACCAGCAGTTCTGTGAGGGAAAATGGCGCTGTGTGCTGAGGAGATAGGCCCCGCCCCCTATTCCGGCGGGCTCTTCTCCCGGTTTTTCTGAGACCTGGCAGGGGTGAAATACATCCATATAGCCTCAGGGACTATATGTGATGTATTCTTTTTAGCCAGAAAAGGTATTAACATTGCTGCCCAGGGCGCCCCCCCCAGCGCCCTGCACCCTCAGTGACCGTTGGTGTGAAGTGTGCTGAGAGCAATGGCGCACAGCTGCAGTGCTGTGCGCTACCTCATGAAGACTGAAAAGCCTTCAGCCGCCGGTTTCTGGACCTCTTCTTACTTCGGCATCTGCAAGGGGGTCGGCGGCGCGGCTCCGGTGACCCATCCAGGCTGTACCTGTGATCGTCCCTCTGGAGCTAGTGTCCAGTAGCCTAAGAAGCAAATCCATCCTGCACGCAGGTGAGTTCACTTCTTCTCCCCTAAGTCCCTCGTTGCAGTGAGCCTGTTGCCAGCAGGACTCACTGAAAATAAGAAAACTATCAAAACTTTTACTCTAAGCAGCTCTTTATGAGAGCCACCTAGATTGCACCCTTCTCGGCCGGGCACAAAAACCTAACTGAGGCTTGGAGGAGGGTCATAGGGGGAGGAGCCAGTGCACACCACCTGATCCTAAAGCTTTTACTTTTGTGCCCTGTCTCCTGCGGAGCCGCTATTCCCCATGGTCCTGACGGAGTCCCAGCATCCACTAGGACGTCAGAGAAATATTACTACATAATAGTCAGATAATACGGAGATCTTAGTTGCGTATATCTGCAGATATAGGGTTAAGCCCCCAGGCCGATCGACAATGCTTCTCCGTCACTGGGGGTCCCTAATACTAGGTATGGGTCCAAGGTGCAGGACCCCACGATGTCGGCACAGGTCGGCCACCCCAGGTCAGCACACAGGTGAGAATTAATAGGGGTTACAGAAGTGCTATGTAAGTGGTGTGATTAAAATAATATATACAAAGTGATAGGGAAAATCATAAGTGTTAATAAAGTGTTAGGGTGTGCCGACCTGAAGCAGCCCAGCAATACCGACACAGGGGCCACCGCACCCCACACCCACCCCATAAATAATTACAAATATGTCTGGGTTACATTCCCAGTGTAAGGCCACATGGTAATGGCTCCTACAGCATCTGAGAGCCAGCTTACCTGGGGATACCCCTGGCTTCCCCTATGGCTCTCTGGAGTCAGCAATCCCTCCTAATGCTGACCCATCCATGCCTCTCTA
Source organism: Pseudophryne corroboree (assembly GCF_028390025.1). Lineage (NCBI taxonomy): Eukaryota > Metazoa > Chordata > Amphibia > Anura > Myobatrachidae > Pseudophryne > Pseudophryne corroboree. The sequence goes on from NC_086451.1 coordinate 134,233,883, forward strand.
AATACAATGCACAAAATGGGAAGCTGCTCAATCAGATTGTAATGTCACTCAGGTGCTAAAAGGGAGGGGTAATTCTGTGTAGGAAAAAACTATGTGTTCCCTAATGCACACAGAGTGAAAAATATTACTACATAATAGTCAGATAATACAGAGATCTTAGTTGCGTATATCTGCAGATATAGGGTTAAGCCCCCAGGCCGATCGACAAGGCTTCTCCGTCACTGGGGGTCCCTAATACTAGGTATGGGTCCGGAGTGCAGGACCCCACGATGTCGGCACAGGTCGGCCACCCCAGGTCAGCACACAGGTGAGAATTAATAGGGGTTAATAAGAAGCACAGAAGTGTGCTATACTTTGATGCCTGCAAAATGACCCACCACGGCAGTGACTACAAGCTCCCGTCAGCTCAGTTTTTGTCAGCTCCGGCCTCCGCTCTGTATGTGCTAGGCTAGCCGGCGCCAGCAACAGGAGGACACACCGCTTCCGTCAGCTCCGGTCTCCGCTCCGTATGTGCTAGCTAGCCAGCGCCAGCAACAGGAGGATACACCGCACGGACCACTTTGAATAGAAGCTGGGTAAGCGTGTCCACAAATTTGACCGATGATAGTCGGTGGATTAAAGCAGAATTGGAATTATACATTTATGACCTTGGTTTACAACAAGCGGTTTCAGTATTGCCTATTATTGATGATCTGTAAGTAATCAAGTCATCTTATTGCAGAGCTTGTGTTATATACTGACTGCTACAACACTATAATGGGATGCCCTCTGCCAATAATTACTGCATACGGAATCACTAACTGATAACTGCATTTATTCTACATTAATCCTCCATCACTGTGTGGGACCACAATTTTCTGAAAAAGAGTCTTACGAATTATTACAAACTAGCAAAGGAGAACTACGTTACACGGATACAAATCTGTTCTCTGGTTACTAAATGGATACAAATTGACTGACTTTCAGCGTTGGGTCTGCAGACCATTTGTCAGCTCAAAGAGAGTGTGATTTTATATGTACTATATATATTTTATATGTTTTTTTGTTATTGTGACTAGTGAACTTTATGTATTGTATTTGTAATAAATTCCTGATTGCTTGATACTTTTCCTGGTTTCTGTGTATATGCAATGTTTTGAGGTTCAGCTCCTCAGAGTTTGAAGCGGCAGTCGGTGATAAGTGTCTGCAGTTGTTTTATTGAGTGTCTCACATCCAGTACACTAGCACCCACTCCTGTTGTTTTTTATCTTTGATCTTCTTTGCAGAGTTCTTTTGATTTCATAGGCATGGTCATCAGTGCACACTTACATGAGCCCTATTCCTCGAACAAAAGAGCCATCCGCAACTCTGGTGAGCATGCTCTCTCTGAAATACACCTGCCTGTGATTGCCGCTTTACAGTTCTGCCTCTTAAGCCACAAGTGGAGATGTGACTGAGCTGTGGATAACGTGTGTACACTCCGCACCAAAGCATGCACAATGCCAAAACATGCAAGATTGGCCCACAACACCAACGTGCATTTAACTCTACATCAGCCCTTTATACCTCTAAATCCCACCTTGCAGCCTACACTACGTCAAGCACAGATTTATAATTAGAATAAGATTTTCTATCAAATTTGTATTGTGTTTTTTTTCCCCTGTAAAGTGTAGTGTTGGTTCTCTTCAAATAAAGTAGTGTAGATGTCCGGGTTGTGAATACAGTTACTACATAACACTTTTTGTATTGTGTTCAGCATACAAAGTGCAGTTCAGCAGTGAGGGTTTTTGGTTGTCACTTCATTTGTATTCCATTATCTGCCATTTACACTAATACCTGTGTCTTTGTGTTTAGTTGCAGTAATCCGAATTTAATTAAAAATCTTGGTAAAAACAAAACACTGTTCGATGTGTTATTTAACTACTGTAACTTCATTTTCAGGCTGTATCAAAATCCAATAGATTAGTAATGAGTTACGAGATGTTTTACAGGAGGACTGCAAGAGTTTGGGGTAGTCTGTGTCCCCTGTCTGTTCTACTTCCTTCCTGTCTACACTGGAAGCTGGCACTGAGTGTCTGCCTGCTTTCCAGGTCATTGGCCTGGAATCGTGACTCTGTAATGAAAACAGGGACAGCATTAACACCCTGTACAATGTCCAGAACTGGGTTTGGTATGAAAAGTTGACTTTCCGAATATCAACAATGTTCAAATGTCGACATTTAACATGACATCAGAATGCTCCAGCATATTTTAGCCTAACCTTAACCCTAAAAATAACACAAATGTACTGGCAACATTCGTAACGCGTTGACCTAGGTCCATGTCCAACTGGCAGCAAGGTTTTGCCCGCAAACAATTATGCAGACCTTGTGACCAATTTTGGATTACTATGGGTATGTGTGCTTCAGATACCCGCAGTATCAAATTTAAAAGAAGAATGGTTGAGGGGTATTTTGCGGGCAAAATCCCTTGGGAGGGAATTTTATTTTTTAACACCGTGGGTAGCTTGCGGACAGCTGTCGATGCTGTGTGCGGGGAGTAGGTACAGTGTAGTGTGTGTGTGTGTGTGTGGGGAGCGGTTGCAGGGTTAGGGATAATGTAGTTTAGTGTGTGCAGGGTTAGTGGTGTAGGTAGTGTGTGCGGGGAGCAGGATCAGGGTTATTGTAGTGTGTGCAGCGAGCGGGTGCAGGGTAAGCGGTGGTGTAGGTAGTGTGTGCGGGAAACAGGTTCAGGGTTATTGTAGTGGGTGCAGCGAGCGGGTTCAGGGTGAGTGGTGATGTAAGTAGTGTGTGCGGGGAGCAGGTAGAGGATTAGGGATAGTGGGGTGCAGGGTTAGGGGTACTACCTGTTCTCTGCCTGGCCAGTCCCTGGAAGCGCACAAAATGGAAAGCTGCTCAATCAGATTGTAATGTCACTCAGGTGCTAAAAGGGAGGGGTAATTCTGTGTAGGAAAAAACTATGTGTTCCCTAATGCACACCGAGTGAAAAATATTACTACATAATAGTCAGATAATACGGAGATCTTAGTTGCGTATATCTGCAGATATAGGGTTAAGCCCCCAGGCCGATCGACAATGCTTCTCCGTCACTGGGGGTCCCTAATACTAGGTATGGGTCCGGGGTGCAGGACCCCACGATGTCGGCATAGGTCGGCCACCCCAGGTCAGCACACAGGTGAGAATTAATAGGGGTTACAGAAGTGCTATGTAAGTGGTGTGATTAAAATAATATATACAAAGTGATAGGGAAAATCATAAGTGTTAATAAAGTGTTAGGGTGTGCCGACCTGAAGCAGCCCAGCCATACCGACACAGGGGCCACCGCACCCCACACCCACCCCATAAATAATTACAAATATGTCTGGGTTAAATTCCCAGTGTAAGGCCACATGGTAATGGCTCCTACAGCATCTGAGAGCCAGCTTACCTGGGGATACCCCTGGCTTCCCCTATGGCTCTCTGGAGTCAGCAATCCCTCCTAATGCTGACCCATTTATGCCTCTCTAAATACAATGCACAAAATGGGAAGCTGCTCAATCAGATTGTAATGTCACTCAGGTGCTAAAAGGGAGGGGTAATTCTGTGTAGGAAAAAACTATGTGTTCCCTAATGCACACCGAGTGAAAAATATTACTACATAATAGTCAGATAATACAGAGATCTTAGTTGCGTATATCTGCAGATATAGGGTTAAGCCCCCAGGCCGATCGACAAGGCTTCTCCGTCACTGGGGGTCCCTAATACTAGGTATGGGTCCGGGGTGCAGGACCCCACGATGTCGGCACAGGTCGGCCACCCCAGGTCAGCACACAGGTGAGAATTAATAGGGGTTAATAAGAAGCACAGAAGTGTGCTATACTTTGATGCCTGCAAAATGACCCACCACAGCAGTGACTACAAGCTCCCGTCAGCTCAGTTTTTGTCAGCTCCGGCCTCCGCTCTGTATGTGCTAGGCTAGCCGGCGCCAGCAACAGGAGGACACACCGCTTCCGTCAGCTCCGGTCTCCGCTCCGTATGTGCTAGCTAACCAGCGCCAGCAACAGGAGGATGCACCGCACGGACCACTTTGAATAGAAGCTGGGTAAGCGTGTCCACAAATTTGACCGATGATAGTCAGTGGATTAAAGCAGAATTGGAATTATACATTTATGACCTTGGTTTACAACAAGCGGTTTCAGTATTGCCTATTATTGATGATCTGTAAGTAATCAAGTCATCTTATTGCAGAGCTTGTGTTATATACTGACTGCTACAACACTATAATGGGATGCCCTCTGCCAATAATTACTGCATAAGGAATCACTAACTGATAACTGCATTTATTCTACATTAATCCTCCATCACTGTGTGGGACCACAATATTCTGAAAAAGAGTCTTACGAATTATTACAAACTAGCAAAGGAGAACTACGTTACACGGATACAAATCTGTTCTCTGGTTACTAAATGGATACAAATTGACTGACATTCAGCATTGGGTCTGCAAACCATTTGTCAGCTCAAAGAGAGTGTGATTTTATATGTACCATATATATTTTATATGTTTTTTTGTTTATTGTGACTAGTGAACTTTATGTATTGTATTTGTAATAAATTCCTGATTGCTTGATACTTTTCCTGGTTTCTGTGTATATGCAATGTTTTGAGGTTCAGCTCCTCAGAGTTTGAAGCGGCAGTCGGTGATAAGTGTCTGCAGTTGTTTTATTGAGTGTCTCACATCCAGTACACTAGCACCCACTCCTGTTGTTTTTTTATCTTTGATCTTCTTTGCAGAGTTCTTTTGATTTCATAGGCATGGTCATCAGTGCACACTTACATGAGCCCTATTCCTTGAACAAAAGAGCCATCCGCAACTCTGGTGAGCATGCTCTCTCTGAAATACACCTGCCTGCATAGGTGTGCGCAGGGGGGGTGCCTGGTGCGCACAGGCACCCCCTAATGTCCGGCACCCTGATCTCACATGCTTGATGCAGCGATCGCCGAGCAGGCTGATTACTGTCCCCTCTGCGCTGCACCCTGTCAGGACTGCATTACTGACCGGACGCCTGGGTTAATCAAGGGTGCCACTGCAACCGGCTTTCAAACTCCCGGCTCCATCTCCATGTACAAAAACTGCGTGATGTGACGTGGTGATGTCATGCTGCTCGCACGCCCACCCGTCACACCCGCCACACGCCCACCTCTCTCCTTCTATTCTATGCCAACGCCAGCCACTGATAAGGAGCAGCATGCAGCCAGCGTTCCTCTTAGGTAGACAAACTCAATACTGGCAGGCGGTTGGCAGCAGCATTGACACGTCACTCGTTTTTCCAGCAGCAGCAGTACTAGTCTGCGACTGTCAGTGTCAATGAGTGACTGACTTGTAAGTAAGCTGCTGCAGCCTGCAGGGTAAAGAGAGGGGGAGCCAGACCAGGCTGAGGAGGAGCAGTGTAATTTCAGTGAGTGCCATCAGGGGTGTTTGTTTGGTGCACACCACAAAATCTGACAATGTATTTGCTTTATTAGGATTGGCACAAGGGTGGATATTTTATATTGCGTTGACCATCAATAGATGGTGCTAGACACGCCCAAAAGGCGGTGCTAGACACACCCCTCCAATGGTGCACCCCCTAATAAAATGTGCTGCGCACGCCTATGCCTGCCTGTGATTGCCGCTTTACAGTTCTGCCTCTTAAGCCACAAGTGGAGATGTGACTGAGCTGTGGATAACGTGTGTACACTCCGCACCAAAGCATGCACAATGCCAAAACATGCAAGATTGGCCCACAACACCAACGTGCATTTAACTCTACATCAGCCCTTTATACCTCTAAATCCCACCATGCAGCCTACACCACGTCAAGCACAGCTTTATAATTATAATAAGATTTTCTATCAAATTTGTATTGTGTTTTCTCTGACGTCCTAGTGGATGCTGGGAACTCCGAAAGGACCATGGGGAATAGCGGCTCCGCAGGAGACTGGGCACAACTAAAGAAAGCTTTTAGGTCACCTGGTGTGCACTGGCTCCTCCCACTATGACCCTCCTCCAAGCCTCAGTTAGATTTTGTGCCCGGCCGAGGTTGGATGCACACTAGAGGCTCTCCTGAGCTTCTAAAAAGAAAGTATATAATTAGTTTTTTTATTTTACAGTGAGACCTGCTGGCAACAGGCTCACTGCAGCGAGGGACTAAGGGGAGAAGAAGCGAACCTACCTGCTTGCAGCTAGCTTGGGCTTCTTAGGCTACTGGACACCATTAGCTCCAGAGGGATCGACCGCATGGAACTGGCCTTGGTGTTCGGTCCCGGAGCCGTGCCGCCGTCCCCCTTACAGAGCCAGAAGCAAGAAGAGGTCCGGAAAATCGGCGGCAGAAGACATCAGTCTTCACCAAGGTAGCGCACAGCACTGCAGCTGTGCGCCATTGCTCCTCATACACACTTCACACTCCGGTCACTGAGGGTGCAGGGCGCTAGGGGGGGGCGCCCTGAGCAGCAATAAAAACACCTTGGCTGGCAAAAATACCACAATATATAGCCCCAGAGGCTATATATGTGATAATTACCCCTGCCAGAATCCATAAAAAAGCGGGAGAATAGTCCGCGAAAAAGGGGCGGAGCTATCTCCTTCAGCACACTGGCGCCATTTCTCCCTCACAGCTCCGCTGGAAGGAAGCTCCCTGGCTCTCCCCTGCAGTCTACACTACAGAAAAGGGTAAAAAAGAGAGGGGGGGGACTAAATTTAGGCGCAGTATATATAACAGCAGCTATAGGGGACATAATTCAGTTAGTCCCTGCATTATATAGCGCTCTGGTGTGTGCTGGCATACTCTCACTCTGTCTCCCCAAAGGGCTTTTGTGGGTCCCGTCCTCTGTTAGAGCATTCCCTGTGTGTGTGCGGTGTGTCGGTACGGCTGTGTCGACATGTTTGATGAGGATAATGATGTGGAGGCGGAGCAGATGCCTATAGAAGGGATGTCACCCCCTGCGGGGCAGACACCTGAGTGGATGGACGTATGGAAGGAATTGCGTGCACGTGTCGACTCCTTACACAAAAAATTTGACGACATGCCAAATGCGGGACAGCCGGCTTCTCAGCTCGTGCCTGTCCAGGCGTCTCAAAGGACATCAGGGGCTCTAAAACGCCCGCTACCTCAGGTGGCAGACGCGGATGTCGACACGGATACTGACACCAGTGTCGACGACGATGAGTCTAGTCTAATGTCCACTAAGGCCATTCGTTGCATGATTGAAGCAATGAAAGAGGTGTTACAAATTTCTGATATAAACCCAGGTACCACTAAAAAGGGTATTATGTTTGGGGAGAAAAAACTACCCGTAGTTTTTCCCCCATCAGAAGAATTAAATGAAGTGTGTGAAGAAGCGTGGGCTTTCCCTGATAAAAGATTGGTAATCTCTAAGAAGTTACTAATGGCGTTCCCTTTCCCGCCAGAGGATAGGTCACGTTGGGAGACACCCCCTAGGGTGGATAAAGCGCTCACACGTTTGTCTAAAAAGGTGGCACTACCGTCTCCGGATACGGCCGCCCTCAAGGAACCTGCTGATAGAAAGCAGGAGGCAATCCTGAAGTCTGTATATACACACTCAGGCATTATACTTAGACCAGCTATTGCGTCAGCATGGATGTGCAGTGCTGCCGCTGCGTGGTCAGATTCCCTGTCAGAAAATATTGACACCCTAGACAGGGACACTATTCTGCTAACCATAGAGCATATAAAAGACTCAGGGGTTTATTTACTAAGATTCGTAATTTTCAGAATCATGTTCAAGTTCAATCGCGACTGACATCGACAGTGTAAAATTGCAACTTTTTGAATTGATTACGACTAATTTACTAAGCTGTCGTATTCGTATTTTCTGTATCTTCCGATGTCGATGTCATTCGTGCTTTTCTGCTGTAGATTGCGGCCGCGATTGCTATTTCGCGGACGCGTTGTTGTGTTTTTTTTACGACTGCGTCACAAGTCTGTTACGGCAGTGATTTGGAATTTGCTGCCGCGTTTTTACTTCTAAGTTTCGTTTACGTCACGCGGCCGTGATTGGTTGTATTTGTGATGGAGGAGTGTCTGTGCATGTTACTATAAAAACACCCCAAACACTCCGCACCTCGTGGGTTTAGCTAGTGGAGAGGAGAGAGGAAGGTGTATTTGGAGTTGGTGAGTTTGGTGGAGTTTTTGGTGGTTTTGGAGAGGAGTTTGGTGATTGTTGAGTGCTGTACTGTGTGTGTTAGTAGTCTTGTGATCTTTGTAGTATTGTTTTTTCCCAGTTTGTTAACTTTTTTGTCCTTGTATTTTTTTTCAAGTCTTTTGTCATTGTTTGTGAGTGAGTGAGCGTGTGTGTTGGCTGTGTGGTGTGTAGTAGGAGTAGTGGAGGAGTGTGTTTTGTGTTTTCATTTTTCTGTGTTTTATGTTGTTTGTCATGTCCGACTCAGAGGTCAGTGTGGTGGCGGAGGTTAGTGAGGTGGAGGCTGGTAGTGAGGTGGAGGCTGGTAGTGAGGTTGAGGCTGGTAGTGAGGTGGAGGGGGGTAGTGAGAGGGAGGAGGTTAGTGAGGAGGAGGAGGAGGGGGTGCCTGTTGCTGGATTTTCCAGTGATAGTGATGGTGTTGTGGCTCCGCAGCCACGCACCACTACCAAGACTGGCAGGAATATAAAGTTCAGCTATGCTGAAAACATGGCGTTGGTGCGTGAGCTGATGAAGCACCATCGCCAATTGTTTGGTCAGGATGCTGCCAGGGTGTCCTCCCGCAGGAAGTCTGCCCTGTGGGGGCAAGTCATACTTGCTGTGAATAGTGAGGGTGTGGTGAGGCGGACAGAGGACACGTGCCGCAAGCGATTTTACGATATTAAGCGGCGTGTCAAGGCCAAGATGGCCAAAGAGTCCAAATCTGCACGGAGAACCGGAGGTGGGCCACCTTTACGTGTAAGCTATTGGGACTGGGAGGAGCCTGTGCGGGCATTGATTCCTGGCGAAGTGGTGTCTGCTACTCATGTCCGGGATTCGGACCGACCCACGCAGGATGGTAAGTTTGATTTGTAATATTGTTCTTAAAATGACAGTAAAATGTAGATAATATCATTTTTAAAGTGTAAAGGATGCATTTTTTTAACCAAAACAGATTGCAGGCCTATGCTCCCTTAAGGTGTGTTTGTGTTTATAATGTTTTTTTTTCGCATTGTTTAAGCAATATTTTATATTTAATTTGGTTCCAAAACATGTGCAGTGTTTTTTCCATAAAGTTTTTTTTTTTTGCTCAATTTTTGGCGATAATGCTTGAACATGTGTGTTTTTTTTAAATCTGCAAAAGGTATATTTTAGTAACTAAGTGAAATGCGGGGCTATTTTTCCAAAATTACATTATTTAAACTTTTGCAACTACTCAATCTCTGCAATATCTGAGGCAAATAAAAAAATTAATATACATTTATTGTGTGCCACATCAAGTACATTTTTATAATCCACTAAAAATCATGAATCTAGAAGCACTTAAGCTTAAATATTTTTTAAAAACAATACCTAATAGATGCTTACAGTACATTAATGGTTTTCAGTGGGTCATTGGGGTCACTTTTTCCACAGTCACACAGACCAGCCGCCCAGACAGGCCTCAGACAAGTCAGGATGAGGCTGGGATTGCAGGTAAGTCTTCACTGTAGTCACATATTCTGAAAATACATAGAAGTACAAAATATTAATTCTTAATTTTGCACCTAGGTTCTGCTTCTGGAATCCGAGCTCCTGTAAGGCGCCCATCACAGGGCTTGGGCCACTTACCCAGGAGGCCTACTAAGACACGGCGTCTTGGGTCGGATTCAGCACCTCCGTCATCCCCACCCAGGCGAAGACTTTCGGCAGTGTCACCCCAGCCACCACTGGCACTATTGGCGAGTTCGCAGAGTGATGAGCCCAGATCACCTCAGTTATCTGGTGAGTAAAAACATAAATTAAACACATAAGCAATAATATACACAGTACACTTAATATGTTGTTAGTTGGTTTGGAGTTTACATGTTTTCTAACAACAAGCAATGTGATGTAACGTCTTAAATTGCTAAAGGTGCTTTAATCAAATTATATAAGGTCTTAGTGGATGGTCTCGACAACCTATTTGTATGAAAAGATCAGATTATATTAAAAATTAAGCACACACACGTTCACATATTCCAAAAATATGACTACAATTAATTTTTGACCCAAAAAAAACCACACCATTCTAGTGTTCACACATCGCCCCTGTCCAGTATGTAGATGGCTTACTTGCTCTGCTCCTCTGGACTATACAGGTAAGTAGTCTATATTGTGGTGAGGGGAGGGAATCTAACAGTGTAATGGTGTGGAGGGGAGTTAGTTAGGTGAGGAATATGCAAATCTGTCTATGTTAGCGCCTGTGTTGGTATATTTTAAACACTAGCTTTAAACTTGTTAAAGTAGAGAAAAACAAGTGTTAATAATTCAAAAATTGAGTATTATGAATGAATTAATGTGTTGCATTAGCCATGCAAATTTTAAAATAATAAAACATTGCATGTTGCCCACCCCATACAGAGCACAACTTGATGTCCGCCGTGGACCAGCAGGGCCCAGACCAACAGCCATCCATCACACTGCAACTGACAGCTGTTGACCCAAGCATGCCAATACAGTTGCAGGATATACCCCAACCATCCATCAGTCCCCAACTGGCACAAGCTCCGCCCCCAAGCCAAATTCCTGACGATTTCTGGGCCAGTTGGACAAGCCAACAGGCCCAAAGCAATGCCAGCCTGACCCAACATACACAACACCTTGCCAGTCTGCCCCATCATCTACCGCGTATTAGTCGCAACTCGGGCAGACTGATAGTACAAGTAGGGCGTATGGCTACCTCAATGGAGCAAATTAGGGCAGAAAACAGCCAAATGAATGCACATTTAACCCGCATTATAGATGAACAACAGCGCCATCAGCAGGCACTCGTTCAGCTCATTCAACACAATCAAGTGGTGAATGAGTCCTTATCCAGGATAGTAGCCAGCCACACTGCTACTAACACTCAGCTGATTGCAAGTTTAAATAATTTGAGCAGCAATATTTCTATGATGGGAGCTCAGCAAGTCACCTCCAGCTCGGGGACCACGACCCCTATCCAAACGCCAGTAACCTCCCCTGTTCGGCGTTCCTCAAGAGCACGTGCCAGTGAGCCAGCACCCAGCACACACAAGCGAAAAAAATAACTTTTTTGTTTGAAAAATAAAAACAAAAATTGGTCTATAAAACACATTCCTGTGTCCGTCTCCAAATTTTATGAAGCTGGTCTGTATGTATGTATGTATGTTTTTCAAGGGTAATGACTGTAAATGTTTTGTTAGCATCAACTAAGCACAATGGACACACCACTATAAACAACAAACAGTAAGTAACAAAACACACAATAGAAAGTAGAGCAAAGTGTTTAGTGAAGGATAATTACAGCATAATAAAACTGACCTGTAAAATATCGCTGGATCACTTCTTGACGTACCTGCCTCCCTACATTTGTACTCACACTGTCACCAGATGGTTCTAAATCCTCTGCTTGCTGACTGCTTTCTCCCTCATCATGTGCCAGATGTTCACTTAAGCACAGATTATGGAGAAAACAGCAGCAGAACACAATTCGAGTCACCTTTGAGGGACTATACAACAAAAGGCCACCAGATTTATCCAGACACCGAAAACGTGACTTCAGCACCCCAAAACATCTTTCTATCACATTCCGCGTAGCCTTATGTGCATGATTATAACTGTGTTCAGCAGGAGAATCAGGTTGGGACAATGGAGTAAGGAGCCAAGAGTAGCAGCCGTAACCCCCATCACCTGAAAAACAGATATAGTCAACATTAGGACATATGTTAGATTATTCTTTCACCTCCTCCAAACTCTAGGTTGTGGTTAAAAGACAGACACACAAAACATTTTCTACATACCCAACAGCCAGCCATCAGGCATTTGTCCCTCCTCAAATTTATCGAAGAGCGATGACTGACTGAGGATGAAGGAGTCATGGCAGGCACCAGGGTAACCTGCAACAACACTCATAATTTTTAAATTTGCATCACAGACCACCTGGACATTAGTTGATTGATCCATATGCCTATTAGTATATATATACTGGCGGCCCTTAGGTGATCTCAGCTGAACGTGTGTGCAATCTATGGCCCCCAGCACATTGGGCATGCCAGCAAGCTCATAGAAAGCTACCCTGACAGCACTCCACTCCGACTCCTCAGTAGGGAAGCAGATTGAGGCTTTAATGTGTGGCTCCAACACATCCAAAACCTGAGTGGACATTAAAGAAGCTAAGGTGAGTGTCATGTTAGGTATTCTCTACAATACTGTGGTGTTTCAACTTACACAAGCAACACTTAGCCATAACCGCATATGTATTTTTAGACTCACCTGCATCAAATATCTTGAAAAGGTGGGCTGTGAGATCCCAATGACGTCGCCTGCCACAGCCTGGAAGCTCCCAGTAGCCATAAAGTGTAACACAGCCAGGAGTTTGTGTAGGCCTGAGACAGAGCGAGAGCGTGCTGTCTCAGGGTCTATGCCCAGTTTGACAAGGTCATACAGGTGGAAAATGTTGTTTCTATTTAGGCGGAACATCTGTATGACCCTATCATCGGACAATGCATTTAAGTTTAAACGCCCTCTAAAAAAACGAGGCTGGCGCAGCCTCCGCGGTACCTGGACAACCTGTTGGCCATGTTCACTTACCTGGTCCTGATTCCTGGAAGCCTCATGGAGCAGTCTAACGTATCCCACAGCCAACAAAAAACCATTGCCACACACCACAGCCGCCATTTCAGAGTGAGAGAAGTTCAGAATGTGCCTGAAACACTTTTATAGGCCCAAAAAATCAGGTGTGAGTAATGGAAAATTAAGTACACATGTAAACGCGGTTTCAAAAGGCTGGCGCGTTTTTTTTTTAGGAAAAAAATGCGAATCGTAATTTTTTGCGGCCGCGAAAGCATTTTCGCGGCAGCAAATACAATTACGAATGGTTAGTAAATGACCGAGATTCATATCTAAACAGGCGTAATTTGACCGATGGTGTATTCATTCGTAATTTTGCACTTGGACAGGAAAAAAAATACGAATGCCCTCATCACTGCCGTGATTATTGTTTAGTAAATGACCGAGATGCCACTTAGAAGAAAAAACGCCATCACGGTCAAAATCGGGAGCTTAGTAAATATACCCCTCAGTCTTATACATGAGAGATGCACAGAGGGAGATCTGCCGGCTGGCATCTAAAATAAGTGCATTGTCCATTTCTGCTAGGAGAGGCTTATGGACTCGCCAGTGGACAGGGGATGCAGATTCAAAAAGGCACATGGAAGTTTTGCCTTATAAGGGTGAGGAGTTATTTCGGGATGGTCTCTCGGACCTAGTTTCCACAGCAACTGCTGGGAAGTCAGCATTTTTACCCCATGTTCCCTCACAGCCTAAAAAGGTGCCGTTTTATCAGGTACAGTCCTTTCGGACTCAGAAAAACAGGCGTGGAAAAGGCGGGTCCTTTCTGTCCAGAGGCAGAGGTAGGGGAAAAAGGCTGCAACAAACAGCAGGTTCCCAGGAGCAAAAGTCCTCCCCCGCTTCTTCCAAGTCCGCCGCATGACAGGCGGAGCCAGGTACGGTGGGGGGCCGCCTCAAAAATTTCAGCGATCAGTGGGCTCGCTCACAGGTGGATCCCTGGATCCTGCAAATAGTATCTCAAGGGTACAAACTGGAATTCGAGGCGTCTCCACCCCACCGGTTCCTAAAATCTGCCTTGCCGATTACTCCTTCAGAAAGGGAGGCTGTGCTAGTGGCAATTCACAAGCTGTATTCCCAGCAGGTGATAATCAAGGTGCCCCTACTTCAACAAGGACGGGGTTACTATTCCACACTGTTTGTGGTACCGAAACCGGACGGTTCGGTGAGACCCATTTTAAATTTGAAATCCTTGAACACATACATAAAAAAATTCAAGTTCAAGATGGAATCGCTCAGGGCGGTTATTGCAAGCCTGGACGAGGGGGATTACATGGTATCCCTGGACATCAAGGATGCTTACCTGCATGTCCCCATTTACTATCCTCACCAGGAGTACCTCAGATTTGTGGTACAGGATTGCCATTACCAATTCCAGACACTGCCGTTTGGACTCTCCACGGCACCGAGGGTGTTTACCAAGGTAATGGCGGAAATGATGATACTCCTTCGAAGAAAGGGAGTTTTAATTATCCAGTACTCGGACGATCTCCTAATAAAGGCGAGGTCCAAGGAGCAGTTATTGGTGGGAGTAGCACTATCTCAGGAGGTGCTACACCAGCACGGTTGGATTCTGAATATTCCAAAATCACAACTGGTTCCAACGACACGTCTACTGTTCCTGGGTATGATTCTGGATACAGTCCAGAAAAAAGTGTTTCTCCCGGAGGAGAAAGCCAAGGAGCTGTCATCTCTAGTCAGAGACCTCCTGAAACCAAAACAGGTATCGGTGCATCACTGCACGCGGGTCCTGGGAAAGATGGTGGCTTCTTACGAAGCAATTCCTTTCGGCAGGTTCCATGCCAGAATCTTTCAGTGGGACCTGTTGGACCAATGGTCCGGATCGCATCTTCAGATGCATCGCCTAATAACCCTGTCTCCAAGAACCAGGGTGTCTCTGCTGTGGTGGCTGCAGAGTGCTCATATTCTAGAGGGCCGCAGATTCGGCATACAGGACTGGGTCCTGGTGACCACGGATGCCAGCCTTCGAGGCTGGGGGGCAGTCACACAGGGAAGAAACTTCCAAGGACTATGGTCGAGTCAGGAGACTTCCCTACACATAAATATTCTGGAACTAAGGGCCATTTACAATGCCCTAAGTCAGGCAAAATCCCTGCTTCTACACCAGCCGGTACTGATCCAGTCAGACAACATCACGGCAGTCGCCCATGTAAATCGACAGGGTGGCACAAGAAGCAGGATGGCAATGGCAGAAGCCACAAGGATTCTCCGATGGGCGGAAAATCACGTACTAGCACTGTCAGCAGTGTTCATTCTGGTAGTGGACAACTGGGAAGCAGACTTTCTCAGCAGGCACGACCTCCACCCGGGAGAGTGGGGACTTCATCCAGAAGTCTTCACACTGATTGTAAATCGATGGGAACGGCCACAGGTGGACATGATGGCGTCCCGCCTAAACCAAAAACTAGAGAGATATTGCGCCAGGTCAAGGGACCCTCAGGCGATAGCTGTGGACGCTCTAGTGACACCGTGGGTGTACCAGTCAGTTTATGTGTTCCCTCCTCTGCCTCTCATACCAAGGGTACTGAGAATAATAAGAAAACGAGGAGTAAGAACAATACTCGTGGTTCCGGATTGGCCAAGACGAGCGTGGTACCCGGAACTTCAAGAGATGATCTCAGAGGACCCATGGCCTCTGCCGCTCAGACAGGACCTGCTGCAGCAGGGGCCCTGTCTGTTCCAAGACTTACCGCGGCTGCGTTTGACGGCATGGCGGTTGAACGCCGGATCCTGAAGGAAAAGGGCATTCCGGAGGAAGTCATTCCTACGCTGATTAAAGCCAGGAAAGATGTAACTGCAAAGCATTATCACCGCATATGGCGGAAATATGTTGCTTGGTGTGAGGCCAAAAAGGCCCCAACAGAGGAATTTCAACTAGGTCGATTTCTGCATTTCCTACAAGCAGGAGTGACTATGGGCCTGAAATTAGGCTCCATTAAGGTACAGATCTCGGCTCTGTCGATTTTCTTCCAGAAAGAACTAGCTTCACTACCTGAAGTTCAGACGTTTGTGAAAGGAGTGCTGCATATTCAGCCCCCGTTTGTGCCTCCAGTGGCACCTTGGGATCTCAACGTGGTGTTGAGTTTCTTAAAATCACATTGGTTTGAGCCACTTAAAACCGTGGATCTAAAATATCTCACGTGGAAAGTGGTCATGTTATTGGCCTTGGCTTCAGCCAGGCGTGTGTCAGAATTGGCAGCTTTGTCATGTAAAAGCCCTTATCTGATTTTCCATATGGATAGGGCGGAATTGAGGACTCGTCCTCAGTTTCTCCCTAAGGTGGTATCAGCTTTTCACTTGAACCAACCTATTGTGGTGCCTGCGGCTACTAGGGACTTGGAGGATTCCAAGTTACTGGACGTAGTCAGGCGCCTTGAAAATTTATGTTTCCAGGACGGCTAGAGTCAGGAAAACTGACTCGCTATTTATCCTGTATGCACCCAACAAACTGGGTGCTCCTGCTTCTAAGCAGACTATTGCTCGCTGGATTTGTAGCACAATTCAGCTGGCGCATTCTGCGGCTGGACTGCCGCATCCTAAATCAGTAAAAGCCCATACCACAAGGAAGGTGGGCTCATCTTGGGCGGCTGCCCGAGGGGTCTCGGCTTTACAACTTTGCCGAGCTGCTACTTGGTCAGGGGCAAACACGTTTGCAAAATTCTACAAATTTGATACCCTGGCTGAGGAGGACCTTGAGTTCTCTCATTCGGTGCTGCAGAGTCATCCGCACTCTCCCGCCCGTTTGGGAGCTTTGGTATAATCCCCATGGTCCTTTCGGAGTTCCCAGCATCCACTAGGACGTCAGAGAAAATAAGATTTTACTCACCGGTAAATCTATTTCTCGTAGTCCGTAGTGGATGCTGGGCGCCCGTCCCAAGTGCGGATTGTCTGCAATACTTGTACATAGTTATTGTTAACTAAAGGGTTATTGTTGAGCCATCTGTTGAGAGGCTCAGTTGTTTTCATACTGTTAAACTGGGTATAGTATCACGAGTTATACGGTGTGATTGGTGTGGCTGGTAGGAGTCTTACCCGGGATTCAAAATCCTTCCTTATTATGTCAGCTCGTCCGGGCACAGTGTCCTAACTGAGGCTTGGAGGAGGGTCATAGTGGGAGGAGCCAGTGCACACCAGGTGACCTAAAAGCTTTCTTTAGTTGTGCCCAGTCTCCTGCGGAGCCGCTATTCCCCATGGTCCTTTCGGAGTTCCCAGCATCCACTACGGACTACGAGAAATAGATTTACCGGTGAGTAAAATCTTATTTTTTTTCCCCTGTAAAGTGTAGTGTTCGTTCTCTTCAAATAAAGTAGTGTAGATGTCCGGGTTGTGAATACAGTTACTACATAACACTTTTTGTATTGTGTTCAGCATACAAAGTGCAGTTCAGCAGTGAGGGTTTTTGGTTGTCACTTCATTTGTATTCCATTATCTGCCATTTACACTAATACCTGTGTCTTTGTGTTTAGTTGCAGTAATCCGAATTTAATTAAAAATCTTGGTAAAAACAAAACACTGTTCGATGTGTTATTTAACTACTGTAACTTCATTTTCAGGCTGTATCAAAATCCAATAGATTAGTAATGAGTTACGAGATGTTTTACAGGAGGACTGCAAGAGTTTGGGGTAGTCTGTGTCCCCTGTCTGTTCTACTTCCTTCCCGTCTACACTGGAAGCTGGCACTGAGTGTCTGCCTGCTTTCCAGGTCATTGGCCTGGAATCGTGACTCTGTAATGAAAACAGGGACAGCATTAACACCCTGTACAATGTCCAGAACTGGGTTTGTTATGAAAAGTTGACTTTCCCAATGTCAACAATGTTCAAATGTCGACATTTAACATGACATCAGAATGCTCCAGCATATTTTAGCCTAACCTTAACCCTAAAAATAACACAAATGTACTGGCAACATTCGTAACGCGTTGACCTAGGTCCATGTCCAACTGGCAGCAAGGTTTTGCCCGCAAACAATTATGCAGACCTTGTGACCAATTTTGGATTACTATGGGTATGTGTGCTTCAGATCAAATTTAAAAGAAGAATGGTTGAGGGGTATTTTGCGGGCAAAATCCCTTGGGAGGGGATTTTATTTTTTAACACCGTGGGTAGCTTGCGGACAGCTGTCGATGCTGTGTGCGGGGAGTAGGTACAGTGTAGTGTGTGTGTGTGTGTGTGGGGAGCGGTTGCAGGGTTAGGGATAATGTAGTTTAGTGTGTGCAGGGTTAGTGGTGTAGGTAGTGTGTGCGGGGAGCAGGATCAGGGTTATTGTAGTGTGTGCAGCGAGCGGGTGCAGGGTGAGCGGTGGTGTAGGTAGTGTATGCGGGAAACAGGTTCAGGGTTATTGTAGTGGGTGCAGCGAGCGGGTGCAGGGTGAGTGGTGATGTAAGTAGTGTGTGCGGGGAGCAGGTAGAGGATTAGGGATAGTGGGGTGCAGGGTTAGGGGTACTACCTGTTCTCTGCCTGGCCAGTCCCTGGAAGCGGTCTCTGACGCTGGAGAGAAGAACTGGAGAGTAGGAGGAGGCAGCGCTTCAGAATGTAATTGGACTAATTAAGCTAATTGAAAACTTTCAACTTAGTTATTAGGCAGGAGTTTCACAACAATTCCAGAGCAAACATGTATTTGATATACAGTGTGTGTGTGTGTGTGTGTGTGTGTGTATGCTTATATATATATATATGTATATAAGGGGATGCAATAGGGATCCCGGCATTCAGTAGACTGCTGTCGGAATCCCAATGGCTGCCATACCAACACCTACCAGATCTCTCTCTATCTATTTATCTATCTATCGCTAATATTCTGTATGGGTTTTAAAAGAGATGCAGTAGAAGTTACTAGCAATAGTAAGTGTGTGATATGGGATGTAGTTCTGTGACAATACCGATGTCGGAATCCCGCCCCCTAACAAACCCGCTAGTCGGCATGCCAACGTAAAGGGACTATTCCCACTTGTGAGTGTCTGCAAGGTACTTTGTTGCGCTCGCACCCTCCTCGTTGAGCATCTCGAAGTTGGGATCCCGGGGGTCTCCTTACCGCCGGTGATAATGTTGATTATCTTTACAGGAATAAAAGCTATACCTTATACACGCTTAGAATACACTTTACCATGGAGCCGCTGTGGCCGCTAAACCTGGTACACACGCTACGTACTTTATACACTGTTTGCGTACAGAGTCCCGTATCACTGTCCGGACTTAGCGTACAAACGCCGCGCTGGGGGTACAAAGTACACACAGCGCGCACACACCCAGAGATACACTTTAAACCTTCACAGTAATGCAATGCAATGATATTACACTTTAAACCTTATGCAGCAATGCAGTGTGATGCTATTACACTTTAAACTTTATGCAGCAATGCAGTGTGATGCTATTACACTTTAAACCTTAGCAGGGCAATGAGCACACGACACCAATTGTGATTAACCACTGGGTTCCGACACCACAGTGCATTATTTCTGAAAGGGGGTTTACATTACAAATTATACACTACAATACAAGACAATATAATAACAGAATAATGGCTACAGTCAATGTACATACGTGAGAATATTCGCGTGCACTTCCTGGTCCAGTCCTCCGTAATCAAATAGATAACGTTGTGAGTCTTGTGGCTGGCCGGCCTGCAGCAGGCTTTATTTATACAAGTCTTCCAAAAGCAATACAATGGATACTGTTCCCTTTGTCCATTGGACACAGGGATGCACTTTTACAGTACAGGAGAGGTCATAGGTTGATTTGAAAAGGTAGGCGATGTCTTTCTCAACTGCTCTTGTGGGTGGTCTCCTCTGGATTCCCGCCGCATACATAATATACAGTTTATATCTATATTCTGCTTCTGCACATAACTATCCGCAGGAACATGCGATCTTCCGCAGACCAACACTGGAATATTTCCCTTAAAATACCCTACAGCTGGATACCAAATATCACCTTATAACCTTAGTCTGTCCCCTCTTATCCTGTAAAGGTGAATCCCTTTGTTCTGCAACCATTTAAACAGCTATAACTTTCTGATGTGGTGCAAGGCGACTATGTGTACATTGTCCACTATTTGGATAAAATATGTAATGTGTTCTGATGGCCCTCCATGCGTACACAAACTCTGCCGTAAATACCCATACCACGCGCCGATGCGCAGGACCGCGGTAGGGACCATACGCAAAGTGCGTACATGTACACGCACTGCAGAACAAGTGCACGCGCAGTGGGCATGTGTGTGCAGTTTATACGTGCTGTGTGTTCTGCAATATTTTTCGACTTTGACAGTCCACCCTTTAGCAGTCACCAATAACTGCCACTATCTAATCACTAAACAGAAAAATATCAATACAATATCTACAGACGATTGGATGGTCGGA
This sequence comes from Pseudophryne corroboree, assembly GCF_028390025.1. Taxonomy (NCBI): domain Eukaryota; kingdom Metazoa; phylum Chordata; class Amphibia; order Anura; family Myobatrachidae; genus Pseudophryne; species Pseudophryne corroboree. The sequence continues at coordinate 134,254,005 of NC_086451.1, forward strand.
GGAGAGTTGTAGGTGGGAAATGTATGACCTAGTGGGATAGTAAAAAGCATGTATGTATGAATCCATGTCTGAGGGGCATGTATCATCGTGCCGTATATGTTCTAAATAAGCTTCGAGGTATTGCGAAGTATACATTAAATCCTTCTTGTCCCGTATTAAGGGTCTGTAAGTGGGCCGACTAACACTACCGAGCTCTTTTCGACTTCTTGTTCCAACAAATGGGGTGCACATTTAGTTGATGATACATGGAGGGGGAACATATGTGAGTGCTAGTATATGTGGATATCACCTGTCGACTATGTGTGTCATTAACTGGAGGTTGTAGAGATGAAGATAAGACACATATCTAAAATACATTCACATAACATTTTCATAAACATTCTTGGGTAGGGCTGATGTCTTTTCCGGATGGGTGTATCTGGGCAGAGGGGTAGACAAAGGAAAAACGGGTGAAAGAAACAGGCCATGGAATTCATTTGCAATCCTTATCATAACACTGTCTCTATGGATGGGTCGTAAATTAAATCTGCTGCTATAACAATGCCCTCGCTCCTTAAACTCATCAAATTTGTGCCGTGCTTGCGCCGCATCAGAAATCGAACACACCTAAATATCAAGCCAATTTTTATGACGACTCCCAGGATAGAAAGGAGAAACTTTCCTACACTCATAATAACATTTTTAGCCCACTCTCCTAATCCTGAGAACCAATTTCGTGGGTTCAACCATTAGACCCAGCCGGTCAGCTCATTACCCACAGCGGTCAGGGTAAGGTTGTGTCTCCTCCGGAACTCTCACTTCAACTGCAATATATCATCCATCTTTTGATCGATAATCTCTGTGGGGTCGTCAGTGCTGTTTGTAATATACGTACAGCACTTCACACCATACTGAGTTGCCAAAGTGACACAGTACCCACCCGTCACGGCTGTGATATAATTAAGGACCATCCTGTGCTGGATCAGTTCCGTCTTGTAAGCTTGTAACTCCCTTTCCATATACCTGAAGGTGTCGTCATACATCTCAGTGATATTATCTATCAAGTTCGCTAGCGCATGGATATACCTATAATTTATAATTCCTCTGGCAGTACGGGTGATGTCTAATGCGAGAAGGAATTGAATCCCGGTGGATTCGTGGATCAAATCAGAGGCTACGTGCTCTGTCCTCTCTATGAGGTGTCTCTTGACGATGTGTTCATAGTGAGTGTGAGTATAAGGAGCCTGAGCACTGCGGTGAACATCTTTCATCTTATCATGGGTTATGGTTATCACCTCTGGCAACACTCTTCCAACATAACACAATCCCTCTGAGTTCGGGGCAAGCCACTTATACGCCTTCCTCCCACAAATGAAATAGGCATCATTGGGGAGAACATAGGGGACAGAATATGACATTACCATATTACAAACTTTCCAACTGAAAAACCCCATCCCTAGTTCTCCCATCTGCTCAGTACAAGTATCAGGCTGGATGATATGAGCACAGTACCCTGGTGATACTTCTCCAACCCACATGGTCTTGCTTCCTCGAGTATACCTATACCGAAAATACCTTCCACTGTTGGCTATTTGGCGTACAAGTTTAGAATCTATGGGTATCCTATCAGCTCTGTGCGAAAAGGCCATTGTCTGGTTATTCCACGTCACTTCCCAATTTCCCGGTTTTCGGTAATTGGAGATATTGAAACATAATAAGGATCTATCTACATGGTACTGGTGGAGCTTCAAACTAGGGGGCCTAGAAATATTGAATTTCTTGTCCACCGGTCTCCCACCCCGTAATTCGAGTACCTCATCTATTGCTAAAGGGTACGGTACTAATCCTGACTTGCTCTGACCTTGAGGTACTTGTGAGCACACCCAGCATTCTGTCTGGTTTAAGACTTTACCCACTAGTGAGTGGTAATCACTCAATGGATGACGGTCCATGTTGATATTAAGGCTGGACTGACATCTCTGGATGCTCCCATCCTCGACTATGTTCTCACAATTCTTACAAATGCAATTTTCCTCAGCCAATAACCCTTCACAGTGCCTCCGAGCTCCCTGACTACCAGATCGCTTTCTGATACTCGCCTTTGCTTGAGTGATGTGTTAATCTTGAGATTCTACAAATCCATCCTCGCCATCAGAACCCATTCCAGATCCTTTCTCAACCTCTCTGGGACCCTCACCGAAACAGACTGTCCTGGTCAACAACAGGATTAACAGGAAAACCCGGAACGCAATCTCTTGGGGTAGGTCCATCTTGTTAAGGGAAGAGTAAGGAAACAAGAAGGGGGAGAAAGAGAAGGAGGGTAATGGGGGATGGAGAAAATAAAAAAAAATGGTGCGACAACCGCCTCTGGTCTTGGTGTTCTCTGCGCTCAGGTGCCGTCTCAACAGTACTGCCTCTCAACCTTCCCGGAACAGACACTCCAGTGATACGATGTTCTCTGCACTCTGCTCTTTGTCACGGGTTCTCTCTGGGTCAGCGACCTTTCTGTAGGGAACATAAATCTTGCATTTCGATGTGTTTAACTGTTGTGTATTATCAGTTGTGTGAAGTAAACCATCTGTGGAAAGTGAAAAGAGAGGGGAAATAATAAAAAGAAAATTTGTTAGATTTGCGTTTACCATCAGGCTGACACACCATCATGTATATCGGTATCTATGCACAGTCTCCCTTCACCAGTATTCCCATTCTCCACCCTTTGTGCATGACCAGGCACACTGATATGCTGGTGAGATATACTGGGTTTGGGCAGAACTCTGAAAAGACTGAGTAGGCATGTGACGTTTGAACTATAATCCTGTCAGTGAACGTAAGAGATGAAGAGGAAACTTTGAAGACAAATCACAGAGTTTAGTAACAGACAAGTTTTTAGAGGCAAAGAAGATTTTACAAAGTTTGACATCTGGATTGGGCACTACGGGGAATGATTCCCTAATCGGTCTGTTCCCCTAAAAAAATTCTATGTGTGTTATATCTCTACTGGGACTATCCCAGCCATCAATCCAGTGTCTTGTCCATTCTAAGTTCATAGGGAACCCGGTATCTTTGAAATTATTTCCTCTACCTGTGATGGACATGCATCTAGAACAGTGAAATGCAGCATTAGTCTTCGTGGGTATCTAACATATTTTGTGCTTCCTGGGTGGGAGCACTCAATATGTTTACCATCTCTAACAAAACTCCTGTTAAGTTAGTTAGAGGTCACTTCTGCTAGAGAGAGAAGCAGCAGTTTAGAGGCCTCCTAACCCCAGTAAGTTCTGTCAAAAGGGTAAAGTTGCATTTATTCTGTTCTTCCCATTAACCGAATCTGTGTTTTTCTATACTGTATCGTGATTCCTTACTATATGTCCCTTGATCCCGTCTATGTGTTTAATAACGTGGCTTGTTTTCTCTGTCTAGGGGTCTATATTGGCTATGTGTTCTACTACTCCTACAATCTCTGGCAAAATGCCCTTCCTTCCTACAAGTGTAGCATATCCTAGGTCCTTTCTTACTATCCGTGTTTTGGGGTTTAGGTTGATGAGACTTTGGTGTAAGGGCCTGTATCCTTTCAATCCTCAGCCTCTCCTACTGCAGTTCTCTACGCTTAGCAATATTCTTATGGTGTTCAATCGCACACTCTCTAAGACAAGCTACTGTGACCTTTTTCCAACTAGGCAAAGATGTTTGTACTCTGTCCCTCACTGTCTTATTGAGTCCGTCCATTAGCACAGAGACAGCTACCTTCCTGTAATTCGTATCGTTCCCTGTATCTGATACCCCCATGTATCTATCCATTATTTGCAGGGCCCGATGGAAATATTCAGATGTCATTTCATTTTCCCTCTGTTTTATGGAGAAAATTATTCTCGACTCAGTGGGGAAACACAACTCTAGTTGCCTATTAATTCGTTATATATTTTCCTGGTTGTTTCTGTCAGTCACAGGACTATCCGACTCTAGCCTACAATCAGTGGTACATTTTTGGGTGTCAATATTAGGGGGTAGGCACACTTTCAAAACTATCCGCCAGTGTGTTTTTGTCGGTTCATACGCATTACCCGGATCTCTGATAAATTTCTGACATCTGGCTAAATGCCTCCGAGGGTCGGGGAATTCTGAAATGATTGATCGCAGCTCATCTCTGGGCCACGGGCAATACATTGCATTATTCCTGGTGAGGACTACTTCCTGACTATCGGTTCCCCCATTGGGAGTTACTATTGCCAAGACAGGGTGTAATCCTACCGTTCCGTTCCTAATCTGTTTACTGTGTGGTGTTGTTTCTGTGCAATGAACGGTCTCATACTTACCGGTAGCTGTGACCTCACCAGTTCCTTCATTGGGGAATATTGTTACTGCTCTACCTGGTTGGACAGGTCCCACCTGCGTTTCCTACAAAATGACTGCTTGGAGGAGAGCTGGAATTTGGCTGGATCCTTCATCTTCTTGTGACCTATAACCTTGAAAAGACTTCAAAACAGGATACATCTTGCAAATATTAGGGTTAATACATTGTTTTTGCATACTACTATCATTTACGGATATACCTTTGACTGTAGCCATCTCTTCCCCTTCGACCTGTGTCGACACTGGTGTGTTTGTGTTCTCATTCCCGCTAGGTCTTGAACCTGTTTTGCGAATTTGTTCTCTTTGCATATCCCCCTCCTGTTGCCATAATTTTAAACAATCATTATGTCTAATCCTTTGTTTTCTGGATTTAAGAAGACATATTCTACTGCTTACATTCTGCAGTACCTCTGGTTCAAAGCTGCCCACCCTAGGGAATGGTTCCCTATCATTGTTAGTCATACATATCCACTCATTGCATAAACCTTCTGTGTGTGAACCATATTTTTCACACATGATAAACCTTGCGGAGCCTTTTGGCCACGATTCTGCCTGAACCCTGTCTAAACGTCTCTTACTTGAGCAACTGGCTCCCATATTTGTGGGTCTCTTCTAATACCTTTTAAAAAATTCCCACAAACACCAAAATACTCAATATAAGTAGACGGTGGAGGTATACCTGAGCACCTTCCACTCGCTCGCGCCCACGCTGGCCAGTACTACCATACACTGTTGATAGCGAAGGCAATGTACCCAGCTTAGGGCTCCTATCAGACCTTACACCGTAATTTCTTTCGGTGGAAGTTCTGTTTGGAATATTTTCCTGAGAGAGGCAGTGAAAATTTCCTTTTCGGTTTCTTTCACTGGAATTGTTTGTAGGGTGAAAAACATAAAAATTAGATAACTATTTTTCACCCTTTCCAGTGAAGCCCACCAGGAAGATTTCCCGAAGTTATCAAAGAAAAACCCCTTTGTCTATACAATCACGTCTGCGTATGCTCTTCCACAGATGATACAATAATAGCACGTTGCTCTGTGCAGAACAAACGGACGTGTGATGCAATAGCACAGCCTATAGATACTAGTTATCTATATGCCCTACGATTGTTGTAGACCACTTAGTACCACTTAGTAGACCACCTCAGAGTTGTATGGTATACCACTCAGTCCACTAAGACCACTTTAGTCCACTCTTAATAACGCAGGGTTGCGAACCCTACGCCACCGGATCTCTACTAACCCAGTGTGCACACTTAGACCACTTTAGTCCACCTTGTTCACTTAGTTCTTGGGTTCAGTATCCACTCACTCCTGCACTCGCTCACTCAAATGCACTTTATTTTTCTGTACAGAAAATTATCATTCAGACAAGCAGCTTTACTCCCAGAGGCAATACAGTAAATAAGGGTTTTATACTAAACTTTGGAAGCTGGGCAATCTTGTGTTATTGTAGCGTGGCTACTGTCTCACCTTTAAACTAAACGAACTATTGTGTAATTTGTACTTAGCGACCGTATTCTTACGCAATTTGCGTAAACACGTGACTGTGCCTACGCCGCGTGTGCAGTTCCGTACCTTGTCCTAGACACATGTACAAAACCATACGTCCGCAATAGCACAAATCATACAATTTCTATAAATGTGAGCAATATTAATTATAATTGCTCACTTAACACGCCACAGTTTCTTTTCTGTATAAACCTTTATAACTAGGCTAGACTGCGTTTGTGTTTTACACTTACTTCCTTTGTTTATATTACGAATCTAGTAATCTGAATGTTATGGCAACAATGTGGGAGAGTATGCACAGAGTATGGGTGTACGCTTTTGTTGTGTACGCATTTGGCGCCAAAAATAAATTCACAGATTTTAAATAACTTTTTACCTGCTTACCTTACGAGTTCTTACCAGCATCTCTACAAACCATACAGAGCAGACACCATCTAATCAGCAATTAAGTTGGGCTTTCAGTATGTCCACCGACCAAGAAAAGGATACGTAGGCTCCCCCGTCCACCCTTATGCAGATAGATTATGTCTGCTTGTGACCTGTTAAGCAATAAAAATGTGGAAAATCGGACGATGCCCCCAATTGATAATGTTGATTATCTTTACAGGAATAAAAGCTATACCTTATACACGCTTAGAATACACTTTACCATGGAGCCGCTGCGGCCGCTAAACCTAGTACACACGCTACGTACTTTATACACTGTTTGCGTACAGAGTCCCGTATCACTGTCCGGACTTAGCGTACAAATGCCGCGCTGGGGGTACAAAGTACACACAGCGCGCACACACCCAGAGATACACTTTAAACCTTCACAGTAATGCAGTGTGATGCTATTACACTTTAAACCTTATGCAGCAATGCAGTGTGATGCTATTACACTTTAAACTTTATGCAGCAATGCAGTGTGATGCTATTACACTTTAAACCTTAGCAGGGCAATGAGTACACGACACCAATTGTGATTAACCGCTGGGTTCCGACACCACAGTGGATTATTTCTGAAAGGGGGTTTACAATACAAATTATACACTACAATACAAGACAATATATATAACAGAATAATGGCTTCAGTCAATGTACATACGTGAGAATATTCGCGTGCGCTTCCTGGTCCAGTCCTCCGTAATCAAATAGATAACGGTGTGAGTCTTGTGGCTGGCCGGCCTGCAGCAGGCTTTATTTATACAAGTCTTCCAAAAGCAATACAATGGATACTGTTCCCTTTGTCCATTGGACACAGGGATGCACTTTTACAGTACAGGAGAGGTCATAGGTTGATTTGAAAAGGTAGGCGATGTCTTTCTCAACTGCTCTTGTAGGTGGTCTCCTCTGGATGCAAGAGAAATAAAAAAGCAATACCCGAAGGTATTAACTGTACCCAGGCGCTAGATGGGTGGTTCCCCACAGCAGCTGTATAGGAAGGGGTTGGTCAGACCCCTGAACAGTAGATAAAACAGAAAAAATGCAGCGCTTAAATGGTCACATAAGCAAAAACAAGTAGCGTATAAAATCCTTGTTTTAATAAAACGTATGTTAAAAGGTGATCTATAGTAATTGGATCAAGTATATATATATCTGACAACTTTCACATGGTTTTCAAATATCAATCATGATAGGTGTTTTTCATAGTGTCAAAAAGTCCTTGTAGAAGGTCGGTAATATAGAACCTGTTCCTATGATAGTCCCCTTGAATAGGAGGACCCTATGTCCTATCCGTGAGTTATAGTTACCACCAGCGTCCCTTGAGGTAATTAGGCGAAGCTGCGTCCGCAAATTGCTGTTCCTCAGAGGGTGGTAGATGTGACTCCTCCACGGTGCAATATAGGTTCTTTTAAGGGTCCAAGTTGTTGAAAAATCAATTGCGGGGGCTTGGTCCAGGTCCAATCCTTCCAAGGTTTAGGCAAACACACTATCAGGCAAGTCCCACCAACGCGTTTCGTTGCTTGCATGCAACTTTTTCAAGGTGCTAAAAGGCCTGCCAAAAGGGGTTTATATACTCTACCAAATATGGCTGCTCATTAGCAAGTATGATTAATTGTGACCACCTGTTTGCATTATGTGACCAAAATAATGACAGACATAGGAGTTGGAACCATTAGTAATGTACATATGTATATAATTTATTATAATAAAACACATTTTTATTCAAATATAAGAAGTAAAAAGCTTTAATCTCAGTGAGATCCGATCACATGATCAATGACATCAACATGGAATGGAAAGTCAAAAAGAAAAGAAGAAAAAGTGGATAAAGAATCCATATATGCAAAGTTACTCACATGGTTCATATATTAGTGATCCATTACATATATTTTGGGAGATCACACTCTAGTGAAAAGGTGAGGCCCCACTGCTGAATCTAATGATATTAATTGAGCTAAATCTAGCAGGAAGTCCGGGTATATTGAGGCAACGGCATGGACGGGGCGCTGTTCCGGCCACGTCATCCCTCCGAGGCACTGTATATTGCTCATTGCCATGGTTACGTTTGCGTGTCATCCCGGGCGTGATGAGATGACGTGGGTCCCAGAATCAGGAGACACGTCATCTCTCCGCGCCTCGGCGATCGTTGTCGTGATGGGGATGTTACTCTCACCACGTCATCAGTTCCTATCCAGCGTGTTCTAGCGTTGTCATGGTGACGTAGCAACGTCGCCATAAACAACCATATATCCCGAATTAGGTATATCAACATAAACATCTCCAATGTTAATTTCACCGCATCATAAATTTCTATATAGCGTGTTCTAACGGTGTCACCATAAGTGACCATATTTCAAAAATGAGGAGTATATCAATCTAGTCGTCTCCAATACTGGAGATGCTGAACGCATAAAGATATATAAATATAAACGGAGCATATAACACCAAGGTTCCTGTGTTATATTAATTCCCTAGTTCTAGAAGGTCACCACATGAATATATCAAATATAGATCACCATGGTGACGTCTAGTATCTGGTGTCTCCCAAAAAGACCGTTTATCAGTCTCGAAAAGAAGGGGGGGGGGGGGGAGCGAACAAGGCAATTTAGGACATCTTATGTATACAGATAGGTTTCACTTTTTTCTTCTCCAGATTGTATTTTATATACTATACAATATGCGAGGCAGCCATGAGTTTATCAAGTTGATCTACATGTAACCACAAATGTTCTCACATATAGATATATAATAAAACTTGGTTTGAGATGAATACCACATATACTATAACAAACTCATGTAATAATCCAAGGTAAGGTTTTATCAGAGAGATATATACATTCAATCAATTGGCTGATCATCCATTTTCATAAGGGTCATACATGTATCTCATAAAGCTTATTATATGCTCGTCTTCACATATATCATCCTCATCATTATCAGTGGAGATATAGTAGCCAGATAAATCTCATACGGTTAAAATAATTCTGGTTATCTATAATAGCCCTGGTTGGCAAAACTAGTATCTCACTCAATATCTGTGGACCATAGGGAAAATATGTGGTAAAAAAGGAGCGGGAGGATAAAAAAGCGAAGAAAGGAGGGGGAGTGGCATGAGAACAGGCAGCCACAGAAGAATAATTAGGAGCTTATAATACAGGATTAAGTTCGACCATCTCATTCAATCCAGATGGGTGGATAGTATCCAGTTTGCACATCCAATAAAGTTCCTGTTTGCACAAATTTTTGTAGCGATCCCCCCCTCTCTTAGTTGCCAAAACATGTTCAATTGCTATCAGGCCCAAGGAGCTAGGGTCCCCATTATGTTTGTCTCTGAAGTGTCTAGAGACACTATGCATGGGAAATCTATTCACAATGTTTCGACGATGCTCCATGAAGCGAACTTTAATGCTCCTAGTAGTCCGTCCCACGTATTTTTGATTGCAACCACATGTAAGTAAGTAAATGACATAGCTTGTATCGCAATTCATAAAACTTACTAATGTATAGTTTTCTTCTCTATCGATCGGGATGGTTAGTGTTCTTCTAGGAATATGTTTACAAGTGGTGCTTCTTGTGGCTCCACAACGGAAAAAGCCTTTTGGTCTGGAGGGTAACCAACTAGCCTGTACGGCACCCCCCTGTACGGTTATGGGTATTTCTCTTAAAAAACTAGGGGCAAGGATATTTTTGATTGACCGATTTTTCTTGAAAATAAACCTGGGTTTAGAAGGTATATTTCCCCTAAGTATTGGATCTTGATTTAGTATGCCGAAATTTTTGCAAATGATTTTCTTAATTTGCATACTATCCTTATTGTATGTCGATATAAAGGCTAAATTTTCTTGTGGACCATTAATCTGGTCCGTATCTGTAGTTTTGGTCCCAAACGCTTCTCTTGGTCGAAGTAGAATATCCCTATCTATATCAGCCACTTCTCCCATAGTCCTCCTCAGGGGGGGCTCAGGGTAGCCCCTCGAGACAAAGGCTTCTAGCATAGATTCTGCCTGTTCTAAATACTTTTTCCTATCCGTACAGTTCCTTCTTAAGCGAAGGTCTCCTCTGGATTCCCGCCGCTTACATAATATACAGTAAATACAGTTTATATCTATATTCTGCTTCTGCACATAACTATCCGCAGGAACATGCGATCTTCCGCAGACCAACACCGGAATGTTTCCCTTAAATTACCCTACAGCTGGATACCAAATATCACCTTATAACATTAGTCTGTCCCCTCTTATCCTGTAAAGGTGAATCCCTTTGTTCTGCAACCATTTAAACAGCTATAACTTTCTGATGTGGTGCAAGGCGACTATGTGTACATTTTGCACTATTTGGATTAAATATGTAATGTGTTCTGATGGCCCTCCATGCGTACACAAACTCTGCCGTAAATACCCATACCATGCGCCCATGCGCAGGACCGCGGGAGCGACCATACGCAAAGTGCGTACATGTAAACGCACTGCAGAACAAGTGCACGCGCAGTGGGCATGTGTGTGCAGTTTATACGTGCTGTGTGTTCTGCAATATTTTTCGACTTTGACACCGGTCACACATACCACCCCATATGATATATATGGCGAGATGTAATGAAATACGAATTCGCCCGATGTGTGGAATGCAGGCAATCACTGACCGCCCCTTTAAAAAAAAAAAAAAGTCCAAGTTCGGCCGGCATCCCGCATGTCGGGTGAACTCAAACTTCTTTACATCCTGCCGACAATATATATGCTACCAAAAGTATAACAAAATGGGTTTATCTGTTAATATGGGCAGCAAGGATGGTGTAATGGTTAGCATTACTGCCTCACAGCACTGAGGTCATGGGTTCGATTCCCACCATGGCCCTAGCTGTGCGGAGTTCTCCCCATATTTGCGTGGATTTCCTCTGAGTACTCCGGTTTCCTCCCACAATCCAAAAATATACTGGTAGGTTAATTGGATCCATACAAAAATTAAACCTAGCATGAATGTGTGCGTGTGTACATGTATAGATTGTAAGCTCCACTAAGGCAGGGACTGATGTGAATAGCCAAATATTCTCTGTAAAGCACTGGGGAATATGTGTGCATTATATAAATAACTGGTAATAAATAAATAATAATAATAATAATAATAATAATAATAATATGATGAGGCACTCACTGGATTGAAACCTGCGCTTGCCACATGTTCTATTGCCACTCTATGGGGGTAATTTAGAGTTGATCACAGCAGCAAATTTGTTAGCAGTAGGGCAAAACCATGTGCACTGCAGGTGGGGCAGGGGGCAGATATAACATTTGCAGAGAGAATTAAATTTGGGTGGATTATATTGTTTCTGTGCAGGGTAAATACTGGCTGCTTTATTTTTGCACTACAATTTAGATTTTGCTTCGAACACACCCCACCCAAATCTAACTCTCTCTGCTCTTGTTATATCTGCCCCTCATGCCAGGGGCGGATTGGAATAAAAAACCAGCCTGGGGAATTTATGGAAGCAGCCCTAATAGGAATGGTGCCTGTTGAGGGGGTGAAGTCTGTCAAGTGGGCGGAATTACTGCTCAGTAGGCCTGAAATTTTAGGGGCGTGGCTTTGTTGGGAAGGGGTGTGGCCACATAATAGTGCCAATTCACATTACACCACACAGTAGTGCCGCCTATACACATTGCACCAGGTAGAACCTCCTATACACACTGTGCCAGATAGAGCATATTATACCTATTGCGCCAGGCAGAGCACATTATGTACATTGCGCCAGGCAGAGCACATTATACACATTGCACTAGGCAGAGCACGCTATACACATTGCACCATGTAAAGCACATTATACATATTGCACCAGGCAGAGCACTGGTGCAATATGTACACACACATATATATATATATATATATATATATATATATATAGCCTGACTGCCATTAGGTACCGAGGTGAGATCCTCAGACCCCTTGTGAGACCATAAGCTGGTGTGGTTGGCCCTGGGTTCCTCCTAATGCAAGACAATGCCAGACCTCATGTGGCTGGAGTGTGTCAGCAGTTCCTGCAAGATGAAGGCATTGATACTATGGACTGGCCCGCCCGTTCCCCAGACCTGAATCCAATTGAGCACATCTGGGACATCATGTCTTGCTCCATCCACCAATGCCGCGTTGCACCACAGACTGTCCAGGAGTTGGCAGATGCTTTAGTCCAGGTCTGGGAGGAGATCCCTCAGGAGACCATCCGCCACTCATCAGGAGCATGCCCAGGTGTTGTAGGGAGGTCATACAGGCACGTGGAGGCCACACGCACTACTGAGCCTCATTTTGACTTGTTTTAAGGACATTACATCAAAGTTGGATCAGCCTGTAGTGTGTTTTTCCACTTTAATTTTGAGGGTGACTCCAAATCCAGACCTCCATGGGTTAATAAATTTGATTTCCATTGATAATTTTTGTGTGATTTTGTTGTCAGCACATTCAACTATGTAAAGAACAGTAGTGTTCCCTTTATTTTTTTGAGCAGTGTATATATTAGAGATGAGCGGGTTCGGTTTCTCTGAATCCGAACCCGCACGAACTTCATGTTTTTTTCACGGGTCCGAGCGACTCGGATCTTCCCGCCTTGCTCGGTTAACCCGAGCGCGCCCGAACGTCATCATGACGCTGTCGGATTCTCGCGAGACTCGGATTCTATATAAGGAGCCGCGCGTCGCCGCCATTTTCACACGTGCATTGAGATTGATAGGGAGAGGACGTGGCTGGCGTCCTCTCCATTTAGATTAGGAGAGAGAGAGAGAGATTGACCTGAGGCTGATACTGTAGAAGAGAGTGCAGAGTTTAGTGACTGACCACAGTGACCACCAGCAGTGCAGTTGTTTTATTTAATATATCCGTTCTCTGCCTGAAAAAAACGGTACACACAGTGACTCAGTCACATACCATATCTGTGTGCACTGCTCAGCCCAGTGTGCTGCATGCCTGCATCATCTATGTATATATTATATATCTGACTGTGCTCAGCTCACACAGCTTATAATTGTGGGGGAGACTGGGGAGCACTGCAGTGCCAGTTATAGGTTATAGCAGGAGCCAGGAGTACAAGACAGTCACATACCATATCTGTGTGCACTGCTCAGCCCAGTGTGCTGCATCATCTATGTATATATTATATATCTGACTGTGCTCAGCTCACACAGCTTATAATTGTGGGGGAGACTGGGGAGCACTGCAGTGCCAGTTATAGGTTATAGCAGGAGCCAGGAGTACATATTATATTAAAATTAAACAGTGCACACTTCTGCTGCAGGAGTGCCACTGCCAGTGTGACTGACCAGTGACCTGACCACACTGACCACCAGTATAGTTAGTAGTATACTATATTGTGATTGCCTGAAAAAGTTAAACACTCGTCGTGTGACTTCACTTGTGTGGTGTTTTTTTTTTTATTCTATAAAAAACTCATTCTGCTGACAGACAGTGTCCAGCAGGTCCGTCATTATATAATATATATACCTGTCCGGCTGCAGTAGTGATATATATATATTTTTTATATCATTATTTATCATCCAGTCGCAGCAGACACAGTACGGTAGTTCACGGCTGTAGCTACCTCTGTGTCGGCACTCGGCAGTCCATCCATAATTGTATACCACCTACCCGTGGTTTTTTTTTCTTTCTTCTTTATACATACATACTACTACATCTCTTTATCAACCAGTCTATATTAGCAGCAGACACAGTACAGTACGGTAGTTCACGGCTGTGGCTACCTCTGTGTCGGCACTCGGCAGTCCGTCCATAATTGTATACCACCTAACCGTGGTTTTTTTTTCTTTCTTCTTTATACATACATACTACGACATCTCTTTATCAACCAGTCTATATTAGCAGCAGACACAGTACAGTACGGTAGTTCACGGCTGTGGCTACCTCTGTGTCGGCACTCGGCAGTCCGTCCATAATTGTATACCACCTAACCGTGGTTTTTTTTTCTTTCTTCTTCATACATACATACTACGACATCTCTTTATCAACCAGTCTATATTAGCAGCAGACACAGTACAGTACGGTAGTTCACGGCTGTGGCTACCTCTGTGTCGGCACTCGGCAGTCCGTCCATAATTGTATACCACCTAACCGTGGTTTTTTTTTCTTTCTTCTTTATACATACATACTACGACATCTCTTTATCAACCAGTCTATATTAGCAGCAGACACAGTACAGTACGGTAGTTCACGGCTCTGGCTACCTCTGTGTCGGCACTCGGCAGTCCGTCCATAATTGTATACCACCTAACCGTGTTTTTTTTTTCTTTCTTCTTCATACATACATACTACGACAACTCTTTATCAACCAGTCTATATTAGCAGCAGACACAGTACAGTACGGTAGTTCACGGCCGTGGCTACCTCTGTGTCGGCACTCGGCAGTCCGTCCATATTTGTATACCACCTACCCGTGTTTTTTTTTTCTTTCTTCTTTATACATACATACTACTACATCTCTTTATCAACCAGTCTATATTAGCAGCAGACACAGTACAGTACGGTAGTTCACGGCTGTGGCTACCTCTGTGTCGGCACTCGGCAGGCAGTCCATAATTGTATACCACCTACCCGTGGTTTTTTTTTCTTTCTTCTTCATACATACATACTACGACATCTCTTTATCAACCAGTCTATATTAGCAGCAGAAACAGTACAGTACGGTAGTTCACGGCTGTGGCTACCTCTGTGTCGGCACTCGGCAGTCCGTCCATAATTGTATACCACCTAACCGTGTTTTTTTTTCTTTCTTCTTCATACATACATACTACGACATCTCTTTATCAACCAGTCTATATTAGCAGCAGACACAGTACGGTAGTTCACGGCTGTAGCTACCTCTGTGTCGGCACTCGGCAGTCCGTCCATAATTGTATACTAGTATCCATCCATCTCCATTGTTTACCTGAGGTGCCTTTTAGTTGTGCCTATTAAAATATGGAGAACAAAAATGTTGAGGTTCCAAAATTAGGGAAAGATCAAGATCCACTTCCACCTCGTGCTGAAGCTGCTGCCACTAGTCATGGCCGAGACGATGAAATGCCAGCAACATCGTCTGCCAAGGCCGATGCCCAATGTCATAGTACAGAGCATGTCAAATCCAAAACACCAAATATCAGTAAAAAAAAGGACTCCAAAACCTAAAATAAAATTGTCGGAGGAGAAGCGTAAACTTGCCAATATGCCATTTACCACACGGAGTGGCAAGGAACGGCTGAGGCCCTGGCCTATGTTCATGGCTAGTGGTTCAGCTTCACATGAGGATGGAGGCACTCAGCCTCTCGCTAGAAAAATGAAAAGACTCAAGCTGGCAAAAGCAGTAGCACCGCAAAGAACTGTGCGTTCTTCGAAATCCCAAATCCACAAGGAGAGTCCAATTGTGTCGGTTGCGATGCCTGACCTTCCCAACACTGGACGTGAAGAGCATGCGCCTTCCACCATTTGCACGCCCCCTGCAAGTGCTGGAAGGAGCACCCGCAGTCCAGTTCCTGATAGTCAGATTGAAGATGTCAGTGTTGAAGTACACCAGGATGAGGAGGATATGGGTGTTGCTGGCGCTGGGGAGGAAATTGACCAGGAGGATTCTGATGGTGAGGTGGTTTGTTTAAGTCAGGCACCCGGGGAGACACCTGTTGTCCGTGGGAGGAATATGGCCGTTGACATGCCTGGTGAAAATACCAAAAAAATCAGCTCTTCGGTGTGGAACTATTTCAACAGAAATGCGGACAACAGGTGTCAAGCCGTGTGTTCCCTTTGTCAAGCTGTAATAAGTAGGGGTAAGGACGTTAACCACCTCGGAACATCCTCCCTTATACGTCACCTGCAGCGCATTCATAATAAGTCAGTGACAAGTTCAAAAACTTTGGGTGACAGCGGAAGCAGTCCACTGACCAGTAAATCCCTTCCTCTTGTAACCAAGCTCACGCAAACCACCCCACCAACTCCCTCAGTGTCAATTTCCTCCTTCCCCAGGAATGCCAATAGTCCTGCAGGCAATGTCACTGGCAATTCTGACGAGTCCTCTCCTGCCTGGGATTCCTCCGATGCATCCTTGCGTGTAACGCCTACTGCTGCTGGCGCTGCTGTTGTTGCTGCTGGGAGTCGATGGTCATCCCAGAGGGGAAGTCGTAAGCCCACTTGTACTACTTCCAGTAAGCAATTGACTGTTCAACAGTCCTTTGCGAGGAAGATGAAATATCACAGCAGTCATCCTGCTGCAAAGCGGATAACTGAGGCCTTGACAACTATGTTGGTGTTAGACGTGCGTCCGGTATCCGCCGTTAGTTCACAGGGAACTAGACAATTTATTGAGGCAGTGTGCCCCCGTTACCAAATACCATCTAGGTTCCACTTCTCTAGGCAGGCGATACCGAGAATGTACACGGACGTCAGAAAAAGACTCACCAGTGTCCTAAAAAATGCAGTTGTACCCAATGTCCACTTAACCACGGACATGTGGACAAGTGGAGCAGGGCAGGGTCAGGACTATATGACTGTGACAGCCCACTGGGTAGATGTATGGACTCCCGCCGCAAGAACAGCAGCGGCGGCACCAGTAGCAGCATCTCGCAAACGCCAACTCTTTCCTAGGCAGGCTACGCTTTGTATCACCGGTTTCCAGAATACGCACACAGCTGAAAACCTCTTACGGCAACTGAGGAAGATCATCGCGGAATGGCTTACCCCAATTGGACTCTCCTGTGGATTTGTGGCATCGGACAACGCCAGCAATATTGTGTGTGCATTAAATATGGGCAAATTCCAGCACGTCCCATGTTTTGCACATACCTTGAATTTGGTGGTGCAGAATTATTTAAAAAACGACAGGGGCGTGCAAGAGATGCTGTCGGTGGCCAGAAAAATTGCGGGACACTTTCGGCGTACAGGCACCACGTACAGAAGACTGGAGCACCACCAAAAACTACTGAACCTGCCCTGCCATCATCTGAAGCAAGAAGTGGTAACGAGGTGGAATTCAACCCTCTATATGCTTCAGAGGTTGGAGGAGCAGCAAAAGGCCATTCAAGCCTATACAATTGAGCACGATATAGGAGGTGGAATGCACCTGTCTCAAGCGCAGTGGAGAATGATTTCAACGTTGTGCAAGGTTCTGATGCCCTTTGAACTTGCCACACGTGAAGTCAGTTCAGACACTGCCAGCCTGAGTCAGGTCCTTCCCCTCATCAGGCTTTTGCAGAAGAAGCTGGAGACATTGAAGGAGGAGCTAACACGGAGCGATTCCGCTAGGCATGTGGGACTTGTGGATGGAGCCCTTAATTCGCTTAACAAGGATTCACGGGTGGTCAATCTGTTGAAATCAGAGCACTACATTTTGGCCACCG